>NC_138086.1:18148091-19488591 GCF_964212035.1 Myotis nattereri | reverse complement strand
AGCCATGTTGGTGAGTTTCCAAACTGCAGCTTTAACTCAGACTTTCAAATATTTCACTTGCTTTTGTCACCTACAGTATTATACGTTTTGCTATGGTTATCTGGACTACATGAGTTTACTAACAATTGTCATTAGCTTGTGTTGTTACCTGATCAAGTACAGTCATTATTTTAGTTGGTTCAAACCAGGAAGTTGAATTCCTTTCCTCAACCTACTACTCCATTTAAGCAAGGAATATAAAGTTTGCTTGTGTTATCCACTGTTGATTTTATTATTCCATTTTTACAATAAATTATTTTTATTATTTAAGCTTTATAGGCAACTTTATGGCTTCTGGATTTTTCATTTGTTTTTCTTTTAAACTAACAGGCAATATATGAATATGTATTTCTGTAGGCAAATACATATAAATAATGTTTTAAAGTTCTTATTTGTAAGAGGGCATTCAAAGCTCGTCTTATTTCATTATAATGTAATGGGTACATTAATATGAAATAAGGAGCTCTTTAAACTTTCGAATATCTTTTATATCATAGAAAACAATTTTCTGTCTGGACTGCAGTGCCCTTCTACTAAATTCATATCGTAGATTTTCTTTAAAGCTCAGTTCAAAACCCACTTTCTTCACCTAGCTTTCTTACTTTGGCCCATTGTTGTGACCCCCAATTTCTGTAAATCAAATATTCTGTAACCTTCTTACATATGATCTTGGATTTTTCTCTAGTGGTTTCAGAAAGGTATGCAAAATCTGGTCTCCATAACACATGATCCGTGCCCAGGCCTCTCTTGCCGTGCTGTTTAGATGATAGGGGAAAAACAGCAGGAGTACTCGACATGGTTCCTGTCAATATCTCCCTTAACGCGGGAAATGGCGAGCAGCCGATCTGGAGATTCAACTGACAGGGCACGACTTTAGCCTGCAATGCAAATGCAATTTATAATAAAAGTAATGATATGTAAGTATCCTAGTACTGCCAGGCTAGTTATTTTCCATTTGGCAATTACTCATAAGTGGTAAATATATTTTATATAGCACTGTAACTGCCATTTCTTTTACACAGTCAAATCCTATTTTCAGTTCTTCTCTTTGTAAATTCCTAGGTATATATTAAAATCATTAGCGTTGACAGTTTTTTTGGTGATAATTATATGTAGTGTGATCTTAAACACACATGCACGCGCGCGCACACACACGCACACGCACATGCACACGCACAGAGCTGGGGTTCAGCACCTATCTAGACTCGTTTTCTTGGGAACTTTGTGCTCTGCAGGGCTAGAACCTTGTGCTTTGGTCCCTGCTTGTGCCAGCTCCCTGTTCCGCCTCTCTGCCCACTCACTTTCAAGGTTCTGATAGCCTTTGCTTCTTTTTACTTCTGTCCACCAGTGAAGTTGTGAGCCAGCAAAACTTTGGTGCCTGAGGCTAGGGCTTGTGGACTCAGCAGAAAGTCATACTTAGAGAAAAAGTTATACTGGATGGGTTGTTGTGATGTCAGTTATGGCACAAAGTAGGCAAGGACATAGCAAGAGATCTGACAGGCTATCATTTCAGTCTTTTGGCCGATAGAGAAGTGCAGGTGAGGGGTTGGCGGCCTGACTGGATGCCTTAGAGAAAATTCATTGAGTCCCCATTCTCCTGGGCCTCAGCAAGTCCTGGGGGTGGTTCCAGAGCCTTGTGCATTCACTAGAACCCTTGCAATCCATGGACCAGGGTTCAATTTCAGATTAAAGAGCTCCCGGATATGTACTCCAAGATTTTGGGTTTGGGGGGTATATTTTTCTGGAGAGATCTATCCCTTTAGTAAAGGGGTATATGACTTTAAAAAATGGATAAAAGCTATTATCAATATCATGTAAAATGACTTTCTGAAATCCATTTTTGAGTTGATGGTGTTGGGGGAGGACTGGGGGAGGATATGAATGCATTAGTATTTGGGCGGGGGAAGGTTGACAGAAGTGGAGGGAAAGGCAGTATTCCATCTTTTCTCTGACAGTTTATTTCTGTTGTTTATCTACTTTAAATTAAAAGCAAGGGCAAACTAAAAGGAAAAGTAAATGTGGGTCATTAAATAGAACCGGACACAAGATTAGGGTGACTATAAAACATGTTCACTTGCTTAGCGTAGGCCACAAATTCAGCTCTAACCACAAAAGGAAACCTGGTTAGTTAGAAATGCCAGAGGGTCCATATGAAAAGACAGAACAATTGATTTGGCAAAGTTTTGTCTTTGATACCAGGACCAACAGGAGGTTCTCTCTGGAATCTTAGTGAAATGGACTTTGCAATGTAACAGGGTCCTCATAACCTCTTCCAGGGGTCCTCAAACTTTTTAAACAGGGGGCCAGTTCACTGTCCCTCAGATCATTGGAGGGCTGGACTATAGTTTAAAAATAAACTATGAACAAATTCCTATGCACACAACTATGCACACAGTGGCAGCAAAAACACCCGGCGGGCCGGATAAATGTTTTTGGCGGGCCGCAAGTGGCCCGCGGGCCGCAGTTTGAGGACCCCTGCATCTTAACCGTGGGCCCATTGTTGAATCCTACACCGTTAGCTACTTGGAACGTTGCCATTTGGTTCAGTTAGTAATAGAGCCAATGCTGTAGCTCCATAAGGGACCGATACTGTGGGGTCGCACTGCTCTGTTCTCATGAACAGTGGGCAGAAGATTGTCCAGCATATGGAGAGTATATTTGCTTTGAGCAGTCCTGCCAGATAAAGGATTCTTCCCACCTCCTTGATGAGACATAGTGCCGGGAGCTGGTCCATCCTTCCTGTTTCAAGGGACCTGGCATATATGGCATACTGTTCTTAATATGTTTGCTCACCTTCTAGGCACTATGTGTTTTAACCAAGGTCTCTGAGAAAGGTTGTTTCCCCAGGTAGGGATTTTCCCCTGAAGTTAGGGAGGGAATAAAACCTCTTAACTAAGTGCCAGGCGGGTAATTAATCACTTTAACTATGAACAATCATGCTTAAGCTACATAATCTTTACTCCCTGGAATGGAGATAAGAAACGCCCTAACCTTTTGAATAGAGATTGATAGGATTGGAATCAACTGGTATAAATACAGATGTAAGAACACAGAACTTAGAACACAGAACTTAGGAGACAGAAAGAAGACAGAACCTACACGGAATCTAGAGACAGAAGAACTTCGCTGGAGAGAACATGGCAAAAGATCCTGGACTGAACCTGACTACAGAAATTGGCAAGAGAACCTGACTGGAACCTGGTGACTGAACCTGGCTGGAGAACCTGGACAGAACCTGGCTGGAGAACCTAGCGAGGGAACATGGCTACAGAACCTGGCTGGAGAACCTAGCAAGAGAACATGGACACAGAACCTGGCTGGAGATCCTAAGCAGAACCTCTCTGGAGATCCAGACCAGAACTTGGCTGGAGATCCTGGCTGGAGATCCTGGCTAGGCTGCTGATCAACTGAACGCTGTCACCATGTCATTCCTTCTTCGCCAACTCCGTCCACACCTTTGGGGACCCCTGGACCCGCTGGGGTTGGACCCCGGCAACATAGTTTGCATTAAGTTGGTAAAATCTCTGTCAAGATGCATATGCCTTAATAAGAATGCCGGGGAAAGGGCAAGCACCTTCTTAGGGACATGGAATAGCTTTTGTTTAACTATGTGCCTGAACCGAGGCTACCTCACCGGGATCCAGGAGAGATTTGCTATTTGTGTCATCATAAACAAGTTCCTTTACTCCTCTAGGCTTCGATGTTCCAATATGTTAGATGTAGGCATTAGAACTGCCATTATAACAATTGAGTGAAGGTAGAATGTTGAACAACTGTTAGTTATCCTTTATTATTTCATTGATCACAAAAAACCAGCTGGACAAGTGTACTGCTCCAAATCTCAAACTGCACAATCATCTTTGTGGTAGGTGATACAAAAATACAGTGATGGGTGCAGAGCAAGCCAGCAGCTTGCCATCAAATGTTCAAATATCTGGGGTAAACAGGAGAGGAAGTCAGCAGGAGGAAATATCTGTTAGCTTGTCAGGGAATGCTTCGTGGAAGGTGTGGCATGTGGAAATGGAAGAGGGAAAGGCTGGGGTGGAGAGAGCAGAGTGGAGAAGCCACCGGAGAGATGGGCAGGCATGGCTGTGTACAGATGGGAAATGGTGACACCTTTAGGGAGACACTTAACTAACCTTTTTTAAAATCAGGCCCTCCCGACAGGACAAAACCAACACTTAGGGATTGATACATGTGACATCCCCATCACCACAAAGGCAGCTTGCTAACAACCGTGCCGTGGACCAATTCTCCCTACTCTATAGGTCCCAACACGGAGTAGGCCGTGAAGGTCGAAGATGGACAGGAAGCTGCCTCTCCCTGGCAGGAGCTCAGTGTTTCGTGAGGGAGATGGACTTGTAAGGTGGTAGTTCCCCCGCAGAGTGTTCAAGTGGGAAATGATTGCTGTGTGTGACTGTTCCCCGCGGCCACAGGGCATATGGGAGAGCAGACAGGGTCCAGCACAGCGACCAATCAAGCAAACCAGTCAGTCACTTGGTTAATGTGGGCAAACAACATGGGGTTCAGTAAATGTTTCACCAAGTTGACCGGTTGATTGAATACATCAACCTAATCAAGGGTTTGCCTGGCATCATATAGACACAGCCTTAACAATACAAATATTACTATAATCTCTTGCCTTCGGAATGATTTGATGGGACTTTTCTGAGAGTTTGAGCTCTAGTATGCCTAGTCTTTTTATACTGTCTGTCCCATGGTATGAAGAGAATTGTTTTTTTTATGGACTATCATTCACTGTCTAAAATACAGCTCTGCAAATACTTTCAACATTAACATTACTTTTTTGATTTAAAAAGGTATAATTGAGAACTCTATTTGTAGGCTAAGGTTCTTTGCCTGGACATTCACTAGGAACTGATCTAAATAAACCAAGCTGTTTGAGTTATAACTATAACCACTTTCCTAGGTTCTGCTTTTAAAGCCCTGTGATGTTTTTCCACGCCTACCCTAACCAAGCACCTTTTAAATGACTTGAGTAAAAGTTTAGAGTTTTATTGCCTTTCCTACAGTAGTGCTATTTTTAAGATGGAAAGTAGGATCTTTAGTTCTTAAAAAAAACACCAAAAAACAGTTCCATCTCCGTGATCCACTCTACAGCAGTGCTCAAGGTTATTCGAGGGGTAGAGTGAAGATAATTTTGATTTTATCCCCTGGAGCTAATACCCTGGATTTGTGGAAGGTCGGGGATGTACCTCCATGGCGTAGATTGTGCTACCAATTTTGTAATCTGACTCTGCAGGGTCCTGGTCTGAACTTGAGTAACAACACGCACAACTGTAAAACTCGCCATTTAGGGCTTGGTAGGGCAAGGGCAAGTGGGAGCCAGGAGAATAGGGTTAGGATAGCAGAGCAGCTGTTGGTGATTGAACAGTGGGAGAATGACTTTATTCCATAAGCTTATTTGGGAAGCAATGTGCCTATAGAGGGCTCAGATTATAAGGTCTCTAATATGGGCTTCTTTGTCTCACTGTCTTGGCAATCACATGATCTATTCAGGGGCCATAAACTCAAATGCTTATAGAGATGGGGCCAGGTTATAAAAATAAATCACACCAGGTCAGGTGTGATACAACAGGGACTAGTAATGCCTGTGGCAAACTGAGAAATGTACACTCATTTGTGTAGAACCATGAAGGTTTTTCTGCAGGCTGATTTTGGCCATGGAGCGTTACCAGTTTGCAACTCCTGAATTAAAGTGCATAAGAAAAAAATATATTTACATGTAACTGGTGAAGAGATGTACAAATTAATTATGCAGTGGTGTGCCTGTGTAGTTTGCCTCTGTGCCCATCTTCAATTTGATTATCGAAATGAGGAAATAGGAGCTAGGGACGTTTAATCTTGGAGATTTAGAATTTTCATTCTCTGAAAGCTATTCCATTAGACCATGGAAATGAATCTCCCAAGATTTAAGTTTTGTGGTATGTCTTAGGGACAGCCTACTTTGTGATGCACAGTTAGTGCTTATGGGGAAATAATTGAATAGATTAAATGCAATGTGTTTACACATGTGATTTTTGCTTTCCTTATTAATGGAGTCTATTCTTTTTCATGTATGCATCCAGAATTTATATGGAGGAATGTTCTGTGGGCCATCAGTACTATACCATACTGTGGGTGTTTGTGTACATACACTATATAGTATATATATTATATATCACTAGTATTATATATCATATATATTTTAAAACCTAGAAATTCTGGTTTAATTTTTAGGAAAGTTTCTTCTAGCTAGAGGATTGTTGGAGAAATGTGCATAATTATTTTCACAGTCAATAAAATGCCGCGATTATGGGTTTCAGAGACAGAAAGCCCAAGTCCGCAGGTTTGAATTCTGGCTCTAGCATTTATGACTTGGACAACCTGGAGCAAACTACGTAACCGCTTCCATCTTAAGTTCCCTCATCTATAAAGTGGGATTTTTGTTAGGCTCAAATGAAATGGTGCAAGTAACATAAACAGGTAAGTCCATTGTTGATAATAGGTGTTCAATAAATGTTTAGCTATTGCTATTTTTACCATTATAATTAATATTGGTAGAGATATGGATATAAAATCTGATATAATGGCCACAAAATATATTTGGTGTAAGTCTCAAGGATGATATAAGGCTTAAAATATAGAACTGGGGGGAAAAGGCTTAAGATTTTAGACCAGAGAGGATGAGACTGAAGAAAGAGAATATTGCTTTTCAATCTGACAAAAGCATATCTCACTCATTTCCATAGGTTAAAACAATTAGAGTTGACATAGAAGAATATTTTTACAATTTTGGGGTGGGAAAGACATCGTACAAAATAACCCAAGCAAGCAACAAACTAGGAGATGAAAATCATAACACATACATCAAACAGAAGTTTACAATTATGCAAATAACCTCTACACTCAATTATAAAGCATCAGACAGCCCTGGCCAGATAGCCCAGTTGGTTAGAGCATTGTCTGATAGGCCAAGGTTGGGGGTTCAATCCCTGGTCATGGCACATATAAGAATTAACCAATGAATCATAAATAAGTTGAACAACAAATTGATGTCTCTTTCTGTTTCTCTGTCTCTCTCTAATCAATAAATAAAACTTAAAAATAAAAACATCTGACAGATAAAAGCACAAAAACATGCAGATAATTCACATGTGAAAAAATGCATAACCTCACTATGGTCAAGAAAATATAATTAAAGCAAGAAAACATATTGTCAAAAATCAAGAAAAGAATGCAATTTCTAGAGACTCACTGATTAAAGGTATTTAGAATGGCCTTTGAGAAAAGTTTTAGGTAAAAGCCTTCCAGGTTGTACAGCAAAATATCTTCCCCAATTTAGCCTCCAGTGGAAATAAGCAAAACAGCAGCAACAAAAAAAAGCAAAAGCAAAATTTAAAAATAGAAAACTCCCCCTTGCCTTATAGAAAAACAACACAACAAAAACTTTCTTTCTCATCCCCAAATCTGGATACCCTCCAGACTGGGAAAAGTGGAGTTCTGAGAAGGGAAAAGATGATTTGAAGGCTAAACAGTCTTTTTATTTTCTTCTTAAATTTCCTATGTTCATGCATAGTTAAAGATTTGGGCTCTTTATCTCCAGTGAGAATTAAGATTGGTATTGATTTTTTTAAGTACCCCAAACAGAGGCAGTAAATGGACCTTTAGAAAGTAGAGAGCTTTAATTTACTTTAAGGAGCATTGCTAGAAGGTGGGGAGGAACAGTCTTCTTTGGCGATAGATTGCAGAACTCAGGTGCCGCAGAGTGCGTCCTGGGTGGGCAACGGGCAGAGGTGGAGCACCGCCCTTTCTGAAATGAGAGGCTAATCAGCCACTGATGAAAATGAGTTGAATGTGACAGGGTTGCAGGGCAGGAGTCCTGTGGGAAAAGCTGATGCAGGATTAGGGGAAATGCCAAAGCAGGAAGTGTGGGATCTTTTGGAGCGTGTCTGTGAGGATCTCGTTCCTGGGATGAGCACAGTGGTGTCAGGAGGGCTCACAAAGAGAATAAACTGTAGCTCTGGAAAATGCTGGCCCATATAATGTCTTTTTAAAGATTTAAATTTAGAATAAGTAGTAATGAAAGAAAAGCCTCGCTGCTTGGAGATGATGGTATTATAGGATAGATTATGGGAAAAAGGAAGAAAATAATAATGTCCTATTCATTATTTTTAGCAGAGCAAAAATCTTAAAGTTGGGAAAGGGCAGATAAATAATATAAATAATGTAAAAAATTTGTTAATTCCTGATATTGGCTGAATTGTATACCTCCAAGATCCAATTTGAAGCCCTAGCTCTTAGAATGATGATATTTGGAAATGGGGCCTTTGGGAGATACTTAGGTTGAGATGAGGTCACGAGGCTGGGGCCCTTATGATAGGATTAGTGCCCTTATAAGAAGAGAAGATGGAGGGGTTGCTTTGGCTCTTTCTCTCTGTGCCATGTGAGGATATAGCAAGAAGGTGGCAGTCTGCAAGCTAGGAAGAGAGCTCTCACCAGAATGTAATCATGCTGGCAACCTGATCTGGGACTTTATAAATGTCCGCTGTTTAAACTCCCAAATCTGTGTTGTTTTTCATGGCCACTGGAGGTTACTAATGCAATATCTAAGACAGATGAGGAGCTGGAAGATCTAGCCACTGTCAGCGCTCTAGGCTCACATATAGAACTTCCCAAATACTAAAGGAATGTGAAGATTTGACCCTGGAAATAGTGGGGTTCTGTAGACATTTATGGAACTGAAGAGGAGCCTGGAGATGAACAGATATCCAGATCTTCAAAAAGGTATAATAAAGACTTAGGAGGAACAGAAACAGTATTGATGTTAATCAGGATAATTTGTGACAATTAGAAAATAAATTAATGCTTTTCAAATGAGGACAATAAGTTAACTGCATATACCATACTAACTTAAATATCTTTGAGGATAAAGTGATTTAATCAATAAATCATGGAAGTGTTGTAGATGTGCTTTTATTTCACCAGAGCATTTCTTAAAAGCTCCAGAGTTTGTAACACACACACACACACACACACACACACACACACACACACACAATTAGAATGTGGGTTGCCTGAGGGCAACCTTAGGTAGATTAGGTGGATTTGCAGTTGGGTGAGCAGCCATATTCAAAAAGTGCCAGTCAAAATAGAGGCCTCTAGAACGCCCCAGGGCTCTAACTTTGCTCAATTTTCTACAGATCCTTGAACAAAAATTGTGGCTTAAATGAAGACATCGAAAATATGTTTGTCAAATTTTCAGATAATGATACATTTAATATATCACGATGATATCAAGATTTTAAAAACCTCTGGAAACTAGAACAAAAAGATAAAAACAAAGGAACAATATGTAATGGGGCTAAATATAAAATTAAACATTTATATTTGAAAAAGGCACTTAAGCCAGGGTGGGAAGTGAAGGTCTGACTTGGCTGTAGTCCATAGAAAGAAAATCTGAGGTTTGTTCACCACACATTTAATGTGAGGAGACTATGTGGTTCGTCTGCTGAAAAATGAACCCCACACAGCAAATAACCAAAGCCTAATGCAGGACCAAATAACCAAAGCCCAATGCATTAACAGAGAAGGAGTGCCCAGCTCAGGAAGTGATAGTCACTGCTCTTCACTGGTAGACCACATCTTAAACTTATATTAATGCTTCGGAGAAGGCAGCCACGATGGTCAGTGGGTCTGGAAACCATTTGACATAAGAAGAAAAGGAGTCAGGGTCATCATCTCTATCTGAGAATCTTTAAAAGGGATGCCATGTAGGAAAAAAAATGTGATTTCATTGTTGTGTTGGACAGAAATACAATAAAATGGATACACATTTTAGCTAATCCTATATAATAAAGAGGTTATATGCAAATTGACCATCACATCCTTGCACAAGATGGCCGCCCCATGTGGTCACAAGATGGCTGGCAGGGGAAGGCAGTTGGGACCACTCAGGCTGGCAGGAGAGGGCAGTTAGGGATGACCAGGCCAGCAGGGGAGGGCAGTTGGGGGCAATCGGGCCGGCAGGGGAACAGTTAGGTGTCAATCAGGCTGGCAGGGGAGTAATTAGGGGGCGATTAGGCTGGCAGGCAGAAGCAGTTAGGGGCAATCAGGCAGGCAGGCAGGTGAGCAGTTGGGAGCCAGCAGTCCTGGATTGTGAGAGGAATGTCCAACTGCCAGTTTAAGCCTGATCCCTGTGGATCGGGCCTAAACCGGCAGTCGGACATTCCCTGAGGGGTCCCAGATTGGAGAGGGTGCAGGCTGGGCTGAGGGACACTCCCCCCCCCCCCCCCCCCCCGCACAAATTTTGTGCACCGGGCTTCTAGTTAAAAGTAAGTTTCTTTTGATTTTGAATCACTGGTGCCATTCAGCATGGTATGAGATTCATTATGATGCAGTTAACTCCATGTATTAGAAAAGTTCACAACAAGATTCATTTCAGAAGTCTGTTGTTAAACACTTTTCTAGGTTCTGAGGGTAGACTGAGATGGTGGAGAGTAAGAAGAGAATGAGCTGAGATTGACAGAGAATAAGTCAAAACATGGCAATTCTGTTTTCCCCCCTTAGTCCTGAAATTGGGGCTTGGGCTCAAAGCTAAGGACTCAAAGAACGCTGTCCACTTCTAAGCTCAAGGTGTTTCTGGACACGGGAACCACCCTCCTGTAGTGACTCCTGAGAGGCCCTGAAACCCACTCTCACATGTCAAAATAAGAAGACGAAGAGGGGTGGGAGTCAGCCTTTCAGGGAGTGTATATTCAGAGCCTGGCTATTTCTTTCCCTCCGCATGAGGAAGAGGAGGGAGGTCCTTTCTCCTTCTTGGAGCCAAGTAAGCAGGGCTCTGAGTGAACCAATATTGGGGTGTTGCCAGAATGGTGGACTAGCATCTCATTCCCTGGTGGAATCTGTAGGCCTTCTTGATGCTGCCACGGAGTAGAGTGGGAGAAGAGCTCATGAGAGTGTATTGGAGCCTAACAGTAAGGCTCCATCCCTGACCCTCCTCTAAGGAGTGGGTGTTTGGTGTGCACCACTGAAGTTTAGAGATGTGTCTCACGTTAGACCCGAGGTCCACTGGCAGAACCTAGACAGGGGTGTGCCAGGGGAGATAGGCTAGTCCTTAAACCATCCTGGTTACTGACAGCCCTCAAAAGGAAGGGGTGTGTGAGGACCCCAGCTGGTTATGTGGCTCTACTTGCAGACATTGGGGGGTAGCCGAGTGCAGGAACTGGACCAGTTGGGATTCTTGACTCGGGGAAAGGCAAAGGTATCATGGCTACTCCTCGGTAAAGTTAGAGGAGGGGGCGCTTCCCTCAGGAAACCTCACTCCTCATCACAGCAGATCCCTTAGTCAGAACCATCTTGGATCAGAGTAAGACACAGAAAGCCTTTTACCACCAGTGGGTGTCCAGGCACATCAAAAGGTTCTCTTTGCTGATAGTGGGAAAGGCTGTAACTATGTGGGGGCAGAGGGTAGATGGGAACTCTCTGTATTTTCTGCTCAATTTTGCTGTGAACCTAAAACTGCTCTAAAAAAATAAGGTCTATTAAAAATGATAGCTTTTCTGACAAGGAGCCTCCCTGTCTCTCTGAGTCATCTAGAATTGATATGATTTTAATTGTTAAAATAAAGCAGTTCTAGCTATTTCTACTGAGAGCAAGGCTAGCTCCTTTATTTTTTTAGAATTATAAAGATATAGCTGAACTGAGATAATAGAGTCTGCTTCTAGCCAGCTATCTTGTGGACCGTCTTTGGACAGGATATGGACTGCCAGTGAGTTGTATATGCCTTGCAAGAGAAGAGAGAAGTGATTGTTGAAGATACAGGAGAGTCCAAGAAATGTTTACACTTATGCTGACCAAAGCTCATATTAAACCCATGATACATGGCTGCTCATCTGAATGAATGCACAAACAAATGAGTGAACTAAAAACGAGGTAGCTCTTGATCTCTACTAGTAGACTAGCAGCACATAGCAGAACTATGTGGGGAGGAGAATAGAGGGGAAAATACTGTTGTACCCCAGAAGTCAAACAATGAGAGAGAGAGAGAGAGAGAGAGAGAGAGAGAGAGAGAGAGAGAGAGAAGAGAGAGAGCGCCTTTTTCTTCTTTATCTTCTTTTGTGCAGCTTTTCTCCTGGGTGTGGTGGGTGAGGAGCTTCCTCTAGAGTCCAGCATCTGAGGGGAGAAGAGTAGGAAGTTCAAGAGTGGAATTCACTTCATTCTCTACCATAAATCCTAACATTGGCCTGTGATGGGAAGAGGAAGAGAATGTCTTTGAATTAACGTTGAGATGAGTGTTTGAAAATGAAGAGGGCCAGGTTTTAAATAGCAAAATGAGACTGCTCTCAGCCATAAGTGGCTGTAAAGCTAGGGAGCTTGGCAAAGATGCCATGAGGAACCTGTTTCCTCTTGAGAAAGGAAGCTGGCATGGGACTTTTAGGGGTGGGGTTTCCTAATTATGTCCCATTAGTGGAGATTTCTCTAAAATGGGTTCCAAATGGGTTCCAAAACAACAAATTATATGCAGACGTGAAGGGAATGAAATAGAATGGGCAATAGTATTATGGATGGGGGGCGGCAGTGTGATTGTGGGAGGGAGAAGCTTTCTAGGTAAGGGAATGGTTGAGGTCACCCAGAAGAAGTCAGTTTTGAACTAAAATATTTGTGAAAGGAAGAAGACAAGAGTGGTGAGCTCTGTAGGCAAAGACAATGGCAGATGCTAAGGCCCTGAGGAGGGAACAGGCTTGGCCAAGGCAAGGAACATAAAAAGGGCAGTGGTATCATGTGCAGTGAAATAAGTCAGTCAGAGAAAGATAAATACCATATGGTTTCAATTATATGTAAGATCTAAATAACAAAATTAATGGACCAACAAAATTGAAACTCATTGACACAAAGATTGGACTGGTGGTTGCCAGAAGACAGAAGGTTGGTGGGCTTGATAAAAAGGTGAAGGAATTCAGAAGTCCAGATTGGTGTTTACAGAACAGTCACAGGAAAATAAAGTAGAGCATAGGGAATATAGTCAATACTATTGCAATAACTATGAGTGGTGCCAGGCGAGTACAGGAAATATCACGGGGATCACTGTGTAAAGTATATGATTGTCTAACCACTGTGCGGCACACCTGAAACCAATACAAAATGAAACTGAAAGTAAACTATAATTGAAAAAAAAAGAGGATTGCTATCAGTGACTTTGCAAAATGGTGAACTCTTAGTAAATTTTTAAATAAAACACAGTACAAACAAACAAACAAAACAAAACAAAAAATAAGTTCGGTGTGTCTAGAAGAAGGGAAGATATGGCAGATATGGCATGAGAACCGATCAGGGATTGGTTCCTGGGAGGCCTCCTTGATCATGAGACGAAGTTGGATTTTATTCTCAGTGTGAGGACAAGTCTTGGAGGGTTCAGTCAGGAGAGGGCCGTGGTCTGATGTATATACTAGATGACTGAATGATGTGTGGAGAATGGAGAGAATGAGGGCAAGAGTGAAAACAGAAACCAATTCAACAGCCACTAGCTCTATTTGCTCAACTAAAATAGGAAAAGGAATTAAAATCTCAATTACTGCTGTCATCATTAATGCTAAATAAAGAAATACCCAAGAAAACACTATGCAGGCCATATTCTCTCTCCCTCAGTTTAATAGCAGCTGTAAAATAATTAAAATATCAACAGCTGCCTGGTGTTGTGTACTATGTCCATGCCCTGTGCTCGGCATGTTAATGAATGTTACCTTATTGAATCCTCATGAGAATGTGCTCCAGAAAGGCTGTAGTAGAGGTGGCAGCCATTAATAACTAAATTGACAAGCAATCAATTTAGTCAAGCAAATGATTAGCCGTGCAGTGATTTAAAACCAATTCCATATTTGACTAAATTCCATCTTTTCTAAAAACAACTTTATTTACAGGCTGAGCCTTGGAGACAAGACTTTCATATCAAAAGAAACACTTGAAATATTCTCTCACTGCAGAGGTATTTTGAAGTCACAGGCATTGTCAGGAACACAACTCTGAAAAATGACCAAACCGTTTTCTAAAATGCCCTTCAGATGTCATGATTTTTGATATTCTGAAAATTTATAATGTATAGAAAAATCACATTGGAATCCGCTATTTAAGGAGGGTGTCATTTTAATAAACAAAGAAGATTCCATGGGGCCAGGCAAATATTAAATGAGGGATGACCATGGCTTTAACATTGGAAATGTTCACCAGCCAAGGAGATTTTATTTGGCTTGTCCCCTTGAATTCAATTTTACAGTTTTTATTTGATGAAATGATCAAAGCCTTTTTCTCCTGAGCTAACATCCCTTTGAAATGTAAAACTAATAGCCCAGCCAGCATGGCTCAGGGGTTGAGCATTGACCTATGAACCAGGAGGTCTGGGTTTGATTCCTGGTCAGGGCACATGCCCGGGTTGTGGGCTTGATCCCCAGTGTGGGGCATGCAGGGGTAGCCCATCCATGATTCTCATTCTCTCTCTCTCTCTCTCTCTCTCTCTCTCTCTCTCTCTCTCTCTCTTTTTTTCTCTCTCTCTTTTTTTTTCTCTCTCTCTCTCCCTCTCCTCTCTCTCCTGTCCTCTCTGAAATCAATTAAAAAAATAAAGTAGTTTAAAAAGAAATGTAAAATAGTTTAAACTTAAAGAAGAAATAATCATGGTTTAGGTTTCAGAATATCAGCTGTTGTGAATATTCGGAGAAATTCCTCTTTCCAGTTTTCAGGGGTGGAAATTAACCTCCCTGTTCTGTGTCTGGGTGGAAAGTATGATCAGTGAAAGTATGTTCAGTGAAAGTATGTTCAGTGTTAGCACAGATACCGTGTGGTGCCACTGACAACAGCATGGGGGTTGTTGGCACCCATTGATAATGACGACGTAAAAATGTTTTGCTATAATAAGAACAAACAATGGATGAATAAATAAAGCTCATAAACATTTCAGTTTCATTCTAAATAAAGAAAAAAAACATCCAAGATAAAAACAGAGAAAACCTGTTAGGAAGAAAGTACATGGAAAGGTAAAGTGCTACTGAAAACATGAAGAAGTATTCCTTCTGAGCATTAGCGAAAAAATGTGCATGTAAGTGGAAGTGTGTTGCTACTCACAAAAGTTAGCACATGCAGTAAAGGACACAGAGGGGTTTCTAAAAAGTCAATTAATATTTTCATATTTAATGCTTTATATTGCTAACCACGAATTGAGGGCCCACCTAATGGCAGGTTGTTTGCAAGTCACTTAAAAATGTGTTATCATGATTAGATATTATCATTCCCATTTTATAGATGGGGAAGTTGAGGTTTAGAGCAATTAAGTGAGAAAGTTAGGTTTGGAACTGAGATCAGCCTGTTTGGTGTTATAAAATCTGTAAAATTTAGGTGATTGGTGAAATAAAATCTACAGAAAGGTATAATATTCTTGCATTAAAATCAATGGGATTTTATTGACTAGAAAAAAAGAAATTCTCAGTCACTGATATCTTTCTTTCCTGGTTCACATGTTTCTTCCTAGAAGAAATGATCGTAGAAATTGATCTATTCTTTGTTGCCTTTGCCAGGGCTAAATCCTTTGCTCTCTCTCTGCCCCATCTGCCAGATGCCCAAATACCTCATTTCTCTTCCCCTATCGATGGTGACGGGAGCAATCTGTGACGCTTTGGTTTGGATAGTCATTGCAGTCATTTAAATTTTTTTCTTTGTTTTTGGTTTTATAGTAGACACAGACATTTATAGTAGAAACTTTGTTATATATTTTAATTGCTTCTCCATTTAATTTTCCAAATATCTAGAAAATTCTTATAGGTTACAGTGAAATTGAAGAACTACTCTTTAAAATTCACATATGTACTATGCCTCGATCAATGAAGCCACAACAAAATTTATGTTAAAAAAGAAAAAAAGAAACAGCATTAATGTAGGAGAGGAAATAAGTGCTATGACTCTAACAGGATCCAAACACTGTACAGTTTTGATTATGAATTGCTAATATTGTTTGGGCTGTGAGCCAGCTAATTCCTAGACAGGGAAGGTAGAACTGATAAGTGCAATTTAACGTGGTTGCCAATTATTAATTTCCTAAAACATGGGACTTAGGTTTGGATGGCATAATGTTTTATCAGAATTCAACTCAATTGCATAGCCGGAATAGAGAGAAAGACATTAAAAAAAAAAATTCGTTGAAAGCCAGAGAGATAAAAATTGCCCATATCTTTTCATTGTGTTTTGTAGTATTCTTTCTAAATCTGAATCTAATCTTATAATCTTATTTGCCACCTTAAAATTGGTTGAATTTAGTTCACCAAGCTTAATAACTACAAGTTATTAACTATGTTGCTAAATTAATCTGTTTTATAAGTGGACTAGAGGACGATGCACGAAATTTATGCAAGAGTAGGCCTTCCTTCCCCCGGCTGCCAGCACCAGCTTCCCTCTCCTCCCCAACGCCACCCCCCTGCCCCCCCCCCCCCCCGATTGATTACCCTGCCAGCAGGTAGCCTGGGCCTCCCTCTGTAGGGCCATCATGGGGTGATGGCCGGGCCCCCAACCAATCGCATCGCACCCACTTGGGCTGGCCTGGTGCCAGTGGGTGTCAGCATGGTCCTGGATGGTCGCCCGGATGGTCATTCCACTGTTCAGCCGTTCGGTCGATTTGCACATTACCCGTTGATTATATAGGATTAGATAGCACTGGTGGGGGAGTGTTGGGAAGGTGGAGGTATTAAGCAAAAAATAAAAAAAAAGAGAGAGAACTCATGGACATGGACAACTGTGTGGTGATAGAGGCGGGGGTGGAGGTGAAAGAGGGCATAGAGGGGATAAATGATGATAGAAAATAAAAAATAATAAAAGAGCTCTAAATGAATAAAAAAAAACTTGGGGTTTGGTTTTTTTGTTTGTTTGTGTTTGTGAATAGCCCCTGTGTTAAAATATGATAGGCCGTAGATTTTCTCGTGACATTTTATTTGTCTAAATAAAACTTACTTAGGGATATTTGCTTTAGGTATAATTTCACAGGGTTAGAAAATCAACCACTTTGCTTCATTGATTGAACTGTCCAAACAGCTGGATTGATTCACTTTTTCCTTTAATACCACCCTCAGCTGCTTAGCTAGTGACTAAATTGATCAGTATTATGTAATTGACTTTTTTGGAAGTTGGTATCACTTAATTGCTACCTTTATTAGCAGAAAAGTAAGATTACTAAGGAGAGAAAATAATCGAACAGTTTAGGCTTACATTTCTTAGAAGTTTGTACCTGTTGACAAAATCTCTCTAGGCAGGAATTCTTTGGCTTGAGATCCTAAAAGGGAGCAGATGTGGGGTCTCCAAGCCAAGAGTTGGGCCTCTCTTGGTCTCTGTCTCTCTTGGAATAATAACTGCTGTATTTGCAATACTTGTGAATGTAAGAGCTCGTAAGTGGCTTTCTCCTGCAGCAGCCTTTTAAAAATGTGAAGATATTATTCCTTGTAAGCATTTAGAACTGAAGTTGAAAGACTAGAAAGTGTTGGCAACCGTACATCACACAATTGCTTATCTCTTTTTCAATAATGTGCTGTTCAGCACAGGGTACACTCCCTTAGGAAGCTGTGGATTGCCCTTTCTTCCACTTAGAAAGAGAGCTTTAAATCCTTCCTGTATCCACCCTGAATGGTAATTGGACTGTGAGATTCTTGTTTCCTGATTTATGACGATGACTAGGGCAACAGAGGAATAATACAAATTTGGCCACTCTGAAATAAAATAAAATAAAATGAAACACCCCTGGATAATTACAAGGAAATTATGATGGTTGTCCTCTCCCTGCCCACCCCACTCCACCCCCTCCTGCCTATGAGAGAACCCAGGAGGCATCCCATTTCTATTAACAAACGAATGAATTGACATCTTTGAGCCTGACCGAGGAAATGTTACCCTTCATCGTTTCTGCAAGGAAAATATTAATTCTCAGTATCTACAGATATGACTGCTGCTTTATCACTAGGGTCCCAGGTACAAGTGTTCAGCTGTCTCTTCCTTGCCTCTAGACTACCCTAAACAGAGCGAAGTAGTCAGAGAGATGACTCATGGAGGTGATGCTTGGTGAGGGGCTCCCCCCTCCCTCTGCTCTCCTAGATATTGGCTATATCTCTGTGCTGGTTCAAGGTGACAGAGACCGAAGCTGTGAATGTGAGTCACAGGATCCTTAACCTCCTATGCTGAGGGCTGTGCACTCCCCACTTCAAGTCTATAGGACAAGGAGAGTGAGTCTTTAGCATTCTTTTCTGTGATTTGCGATTTATACTTTGTGATTACAGAATACTAACTTAGCCTTTTGAAAACAGAAACAGTCCTTATAATATTCTTTTTATGGTCTGCATGATGCTCTGATAATGGGCACAATCGATTTTTACCACTCTCCATATGTTTTATAATCTTGGTTTCAGAGTTTAAGTCAAAACCCTTTCTTCATGCTGCATTCGATTAGGTTGGGACCTATTCTGTCGGAACAGATTTTACTAGCTCTTGCTCTGGTTCCTCTAATGAAAATTCCCCAAGTGCAGATCAGTGTAGGAATGGCCAAAAGAGAAAGGAGATAATGATGTTTGCCGAGCGCTTACAGTGGCGTAGGCCTGTGTGTTCACTGTGTTGTTTAGAAGGATCTCCTTTCAGCCTCACAAACGTAGGCATTCAGAAAACCAGAGCTCAGACAGACCTTGCTTCCGGTGGCACCGTGAGCGTGTGATAGAGGCAGGATTCAAGTGGTAAGGTTTTTGACCTTCAGAGCTACATCAGACTGGACACACTTCACCGTGACATTCGTGCTGCAGTGGACAACACTGGGGAATGTGCCAGGGTAACGGTTCTTGGTCAAGCCACCCAGAGCTGACTTCACACACCCTTCAAAATGGGAGTGTCGTGACAAATCGATGTGTATAATTAGGCAAAGGAAAATGTTGGAAACCTATTTATGCTTTAAGAGCTAAACAGGCAGTGGTCTCCTGCCAAATTGACATCCATTTTTGGAATCCGAGAGTCGTAAGATACTCTCTTATAGGCTGCTTATGATAAATAATGCCATTTAAATGTCCACCACCTGCCACGGCACATGGCGGAGTTTTCAGGATACTTCCATTACTTCCGCAGAGGCTCCTGATTAATGTACAACGATGGGAATGTTTTAGTTTTTTAAAGAAAATGTTATGATGTGGCAACTAGATGTCTTTAAATATATGAGTTCTCGGGGGTTTGAAGCTAAGCAGCTTCCGGGGATAACTTTCCCAGGCATTATCCTAAATGAGGGAGCACTTCTTTAAATGTCTAGCTTGAGTAGCCCGTGTATTTGTGGCAATAACAGTGTCTACTTTGCAAAATGGGACGGCAAATGGCTTTCTAGTCCTGTCTATGTCAATGCCATCTTTACTTTGATCACCTTTAGCAATGACAACTCCTCCTCCCACTCCGCTACCACCCTGTATCTGTGAGGGGTTATACTTGACTGAAAGTAACAAAGATTGGTCTACAGTGGCTTCACCAAATAGGAGTTAGCTTTTTTAAAAAATATATTTTATTGACTTTTTACAGAGAGGAAGGGAGAGGGATAGAGAGTTAGAAACATCGATCAGCTGCCTCCTGCACACTCCCCACTGGGTATGTGCCCGCAACCAAGGTACATGCCCTTGACTGGAATCGAACCTGGGACCCTGGAGTCTGCAGGCCGATGCTCTGTCCACCGAGCCAAACCGGTCAGGGCAGGAGTTAGCTTTAGTCACATAACAAAAAAGCCGAGGATCTGGAATTGGTGCTGTGGCTCCAGAATGTCAAAATTCCAGGTGCCCTCTATTTTTCAGCCGGCCATCCTTACTGTGTGGCTTTTACTCTTAGGCTTGCCTCACATTACAAGATGGTGCTTCACTCCCAGCCTCACTCACGGCAGGAACACCCCGGTGTCACGCAGGAAGGAGCTGTACCGCTACCTGGAAAGCAAACTTTCCAGACATCCCGGCAGCATCCACTTAGGTCTTAGTGGTCGGAATTGTCAAACTGTCAACCCTAACTGCCAGGCAGGCTGGCAAAATTATGTTTTATCAGGGATCATTTCTACCCTAAAAAAACGCAGGTTTCTGTTTTCGTAAGGTAGAACTGGTGGAATAGATATTGGGGAAAGAGCAGTGTGCAACACAGCCCCAACCCTGAACTGCTTACTTATACTTGGCTTTGAGCTTAGAATGCAAAGTGCAAAAGAAAAGAAGAAAAGGGGCCCTCCTTATTGTTGTGCATTTTTTTACTGTTCTGTTCCATAGTGTTGTGATGTCTTTGCTCCCTCTATGATGATCACTTCTCTCCCCTCCCTCCCTTCCTTCCTCCCTCCCTCCCTCCCTCTCTTCCTCCCTCCCATCCATTATTATTACTTACTAGAGGTCCTGTGCACAAAATTCATGCAAGAGTAGACCTTTGCAACCCCGGCTACCTCGGTCCTTGCAGCCCTGGCTTTGTCTGGAAACTTGTCCAGAAGGACGTCCGGACTGTTGTTCCACTGTTCGGCCGTTTGGTTGATTTGCATATTGCACTTTTATTATCATAGATTTACCAGGTCACGTCATTTTCTCAGGGTAACCTTTTCTAACACTTCCGATCAATTAGGCAGTTCCCTTTTGTATATATGCCCCCAGCACCCAACCTTACTTAGCTAAGGGGGGGGGGTAGTTTTGTTATTGGTCTGCTGTCTTGTTCTCTTCTCTGCTAGACTCTATAAACTCCACGAGGGCGGAGGCCATGCTTATGCACCAGGCTGTGCCCCTCCCTCCAGTGTCTAGCGCAGGGCCTGGGACAGAGCATATCCTCAATACATAGCTGTTGAATGAATTAGTAATGAATGAATATATGTTGAGGCTCTTCTCTCACCTGCCTTCTTTCTTTTATTTTTTATGCATCCATTTTCATCCTCATGTACTCTAACTTTTAGCATTCTTTCAGCATTCACATTCACCTTCCATTTGTTCATATTTCCTTTACTCTGTCTCTGTCCGCCCCCCCCCCCCCAAATTATTCTTCCTCTTCCTCAGATGGACACTGTCTTTACTCACAACTCTACATTTCCACCCCAGTTCTCTTCCTCAGGTTTCAGTATCCTACGGCCAACTGCTCACTAGATTTTACCTGGAATGGCTCTCCATTACTCCACACTCAACTTTCAAATGACACTCATCAGCTCCCATCTCAATTTTTCAGTCTCGGAAAGGGATGACACCTTCTTCTCCTTACTTTAGCTTGAAATCTTGGCATCATTTATGGCATCATTTATTTAAATCATGAAGTTGTTGTTTTCTTTACCTTTGCAAATAGCTCTTGCTAGTCTTTGTTTTCGTTGCTGCCACCCCAGTACACAATGTGTAGGTTTGTGGGTGTTGGTGCATGTGACATGGCAAAGCCAAAGGGAACAGTAGTCAATTGGCCAAGTGCATGGGCAGGACAGCAGCTTTGCCAGTGCACTCATTTGCACATCATGTCCTGGTGCTCATGACTTGTGGCACAATCAGTGTGATAACCTGGGATGCCAATGTGAGAGGATTAGCTACTTAAAACAGTATTGCCTTTCAGGAAGGTAGGCATGCCTAACTTTGGCAGTATTAATGAAAAGGTCACAAAATGGTATTAAAAAAAACCTGCATCAGTATAGTTGTAGTAATAAAGGTTTTTTGCAAAGACAGATTAAATGTCCCTACTCAATCAATTTCATAATGCAGAAATTAGTGGAAGCTTATTGAAATTAATAAGTCCGAAATTTAGAAAAGTTAGCACAATTGCTTCACAGATTATCTCATTAATCAAGATGTGCATTTTTATTTTAAAGAAAAATACTGAATCCTATGGGTAGATTGGCTGAATAAATGAATATGGCAGTGTCCCCAGGATGCCACATGATTAGGTGAAAAAGTAGAAATTTTTGATGAACGCTGTATTTATCATTTGTGGTGTAAAATTCATTATTTGTCAGAAAAAAACCTAGCATTTGAAAACACTATGAACAAACAAAGCTACATTTTAACATGAAACTTTAAAAATCATTTTGCGCCAAGGTAATTTCTGTATGGTTTTAGATTGATTGCCCATAGAGTATTTCTGAATGTCAGTAAAAACCTTCCCCATTAACTAGTTATTTTCTATAGAGAATGTAAGTTTCTTTGGGATTTTTTTCTCTCTGCTTGGATTGAGACAGAGCAATGGTTTATGATATAGCTCATTTTTTAGTTCATTGAATTTGTCAAAATGAAATTTATCTCTGTCATCAAGTTGTTCTTTAGGATATTTATTTGATAGATAGATGTTTAGATCTATAGGGCACAGAGGCAAAGTAGCACAGCTGGTATCAGTAACAGGCTTACATCATTCTCAATTTCCCTCTCTTTATACCTTCTCCCTTGCTTTGTCATTCAAGAAGCCATTTGATTATGGGGGTTACATACGGAGAAATGTGTCATGCATGGATTCCGTGAAGAATGTGTTTTCTTTCCAATTTATTTCAGCTAGTGCTGGTTTGTGCGTAGGTTTCTGCCACGCTCTGGTCTCACTCCCATTGGAGGAATAGCACTCCGAATGGAGACCAGGGACCGAGATTCTGTTTCCCTTTATTGGAGGATATATTTCATTTATTATTTTTAGAGATTTTTCTCCTCTGGATATTTTCATGTTCTTTTTTTTCCAACAGACTAGAGTAAACATTATTTGGGCTTTCATCCATCATCATAATAAAAAGCTACTGTCATAAGGAGATGCGTGAGGTTTGAGAACTGGGACAGTGCTAAGTCAAAAATGGAAGCTTGTTTGTATGACAAAAACAGTGAGTAAAAGGCGTAAAAGAGATACAAAAAAATATGAGCCTTGTCTTTTTGGGAGGGAGGCTCATCTTCATGGACATCTAAAAATAAATGGTTATAATTCAGGAAGTCCATTTGACTAAAATCATTCAAATTGGTTGTCATTATTCAGCAATAAAACTGTTTGAATAAATTCTTCCTTTATAGCTTGGTTGGGTTGGTGTATTTTTATGTATCTAACTAACTTTCTATACCCTGATATATGTAACTATAGTGAAATAGGAAAATTGGCTCTCTCAGAAATATAGTGAAAACTAATACTGAAGCTAGCAGGGTATTCTGTTTATAAGGAGAAAGAGTGGATGGCAGCCAGCATTGTGTTTTAATATGGTATTGACCAGAATTAAAAGCATCAAAGTTCAAATCACGTCTGTGGTTGAATGGTCTGTATCTTATGGTTTGAGGTCAACAGATGAGTAAAGAAAATGGTTTTGAAATTATAGGGGCCATTTTGGAGGTTGCCACCTAGTACACTTCCTTTTTTTCCTCTTGATACCTGGACCTCTAATTTCCCAAACATCTGGGCTGTAGCCAATCAGTATATCCTAACCCCCTGGCCACAGGGATTGTCTCAGGGTGACCATGTAACCTGATAGGAGGAAACATGTGTTGGAGGGTCTTTTTTTTTTAAATTATATTTTTATTGATTTCAGAGAAGAAGGGAGAGGGGGATAGAGATAGAAACATCAGTGATGAGAGAGAATCATCGATCCTCTGCCTCTTGCACTGCCAACACTGGAGTTCGAGCCTGCAACCCGGGCACATGCCCCAACTGAGAATCGAACTGTGACCTCCTGATTCATAGGTTGATGCGCAACCACTGAGCCACGCTGGCCGGGAAAGACTATTCCTCTTTCTTCCTTGGGTCTCTCTCTCTCTCTCTCTCTCTCTCTCTCTCTCTCTCTCTCCCTCCCTCCCTCCCTCTCCCTCTCTCTTCCTCTCCTGCCTCCCTCTCTCCCCCCCCCCATGTTGGATGTGCACAACATATTAAGCCACTTGCTTTTTAAAAAAATGTTTTTATTGATTTCAGAGAGAGGGAGAGAGAGATAGAAACATCAATGATGAGAGAAAAATCATTGATTGGCTTCCTCCTACGTGCCCCCTATTTGGAATTGAACCTGCAACCCAGGCATGTGCCTTGACTGGGAATTGAACCACGACCTCCTGGTTCATGGATTGACGTTCAACCACTGAGCCACACTGGCTGGGCTGGTCAGCTGACTTTTGATCACAAGAAGGCCAATCATAGGGTGAAATTGACACCTTAAATGGTAGAAGATAAGCTCCTAGCTGATTTAAAAGGTAGGTAGTGAAACTGCCTATAATTTCTTCACTATTTATTTAAGCAGTTTTTAATCCAAATTTCTAATGTGATGCTTTAAAATAAATAACAACATCATCTATCAGTTATTGAAGTCTTACTATGTGCTAGGTATTGTGCTAGATAATTTATATGCTTTAGTTCATTTAATCTGCAAAACCACATTATGAGTTAAAAACTATCATCTTCATTTATAAACGGGGAAACCAAGGCACGAAAAGTTTAAGTTACTTGCACAAAGTTCACAGCTAGTAAGTGGCAGAGTCAGAATTTAGTCCCAAAGACAGTGTTTCTAATCTACGAAGGCATCCATAGTCCATTCTCAAATTTAGGGAAACCTGTTCTGAGGATCATTCAGGTCTTTATCCTGAGCATTCTAAAAACCGCCCTTGAGGACAGTTGCAGATGCAGCTTTTGAGACAGGAGAGGAGTTAAAGCCTTGGTCATGGTTGTAGAACAAATGCACTGAGAAAGCAGTGGTGGCGTGGAAGAAAATAATTGGGCTCTGTGAACGCAATTCACTCCACTACCTTGGAGGTCAGTGGGCTCTTTCTGCTGCTCTGTCTTTCCAGTATCCCTAGGCATCCTGCCTTTCCATCTTTGACCTTGTCACCATCAATTCCCATGTTCTGGGAACCCAGATGTTGCCTTGTTTGATTGGCCTCACTCCATTCACTGAGGAATGATCCTTTACATTTCTCTAGAGGCCTATAACTCACCAAGCGTCTTTTCATCTGTGATCTCATTGGGCCTTCCCACCACCCTGAGATGGGCTGTTCTACTCATTTTCCTTATGTCTTAGGTGCTTAGATGTCACTTTGCTTTAAGTTAATTTTCACGTGCAAGTATGTTGCCTTAGAAGTGATTTTTGGTTCTGTCTTATAAATGCTCCTGAGCTCTGCAGCTAGGCTATAAGCTCCATAAACAGAAGAATGTATTATAATTTTTATGTGCTTGATTTTCCTTCAACCATGCCTCCTATTGGTACACAATGGTTTCTCAGAGAGAGAGAAAAAAAGTAACTCATTAAATTAATATCTGGCACTGACTTTCCAGAATTGATTGTTAAATATTCAGGAATGTTGTTAGCTGCTATTCAACTGTTGGTAGTTTGAAATCTATGCTGGGATTATTTATACCATGAAAGCTGGCAAGGGGACACATCAAGGCTCCCCTCTATCCACTCCCACCCACAGAGAGCCAGTTTAGCAGGACACTCCTGTTTGCAACCTTCCCTTTGGTCCACAGGCAACTGCCCTTATCTCTGCTTTGTGGATTAGCTAATGGCCATGGCCAAGTGGCTACACCAGGGAGAAAGGTGCAAGTGAGGTCACTGTGTCAGTCTGCATGTCTTTGCTGTCCTGACATTCCGAGCAGAGGATGACAGTTTGTATTCACCGTAGAAAACCAAGCTAAAGGAACTGTCAGGGAACACCTGACTGGGAAGTCCAGAACAGATGTCACCAGAAGTCTGCCTCCTTCCTTGTTCCATCTCGTGACTCCCTCCCTCCATCCTTGTTTGAGCCAGCAAACTGGCCAAGCCATGCTTATACAGATCTCTGAGACCGTAGCAGGATGCTTAGGGTTGCAGGGAAGAGAATTCCTGATTAAAAGTGGTGTAAACCCCTAGGATCTTTATTGTTTACTGCGCAAAATGTGTGGAAATAAGAGGCCCTGAGTTAGTTCACTGTCTTATCAATGGCCTCAGCGATTCTCTTTCCTTTTCCTGCTCTGCCAGCCTCAGTGTGTGAGTAGCATTTCCCCTTCTGGCTGCAGGAAGGCTGTGCTAGATCTAAATAATAGGACACCAAGAATATCCTATATTGGTGAGAGCCCCTTTTTTCTCTTTCCCAAAGTAAAAACATTTTTTTTTAAACCTTAAATACAGGATTAAGGAATAAGAGGGAAATGGCACATCTTGTGGAATATTAAACATAGCTTTATGGTAAAAAATAATTTTGAGGTATTTATTTCCAATTACCAGGTAACTCCAGCAATTCTATATGATGAGAAGTTAATTAAGGGAGCCATCAACCCAAGTCCCTCACAGAAGCTGTATTAAGAACGAAAGGAAAAACAGTGCAGGAAGAAAAAGAAAAAGCTTTCATTATAACATCCGAGGCAGTAAAATGCTATTTAAATGGAATTGAAGACCCAAATGACTGCAATTATGGAATATTGCAAGGTTTTTTTTTCACATTAAGAAAAAAAGCCAATATTTTTACTTTTATGGGAAGCAAAATTAGATGAAGCTTTCACAGGAGGAAGAATATATAAAATTATAGAAACTTATGAGTTCCCTGCTCTGGGAACTTGTTCTTTTCGGTTTCCCATTGCCTACACAGTACCTGGCACACCCGTCAGTGTTGAATGAGATGAAAAGACGGGAAAGGATGCAGAGGTGGTACTGTGCCACCACGTGCAGACTGGCCATGGCAGCAGGAGCCCAGGCATCAGTTACTGGAAGTGAGGTAGGTAGGCTTTCCGATGGAGCTGGGGTTTGCTAATAATTGGACCTGTAGTTCCCTCCTTTGCTCCAGGGGGAACCGATTTGGCCCAGAATCTGGTGAAATGGCTGTGAAGGGGAGAGGACGGCAGGACTGGATCCCCACACCCACACTTTCGTAGGGCCGGTGTTGGGGCTCCATCTCTTTGACACCAAATATTACCTCTCCTTACAAATTAAGTAAAACCCAATGAAATTAAGTAATGAAACAATGAAAGGTGATTCACTGGTTTCTGACATTTGTATTTACTCGCTTGATTAGCTATTTTATAAGCCTTTTGGGAGAGGTGGGCAGTCAATATAAATGTAAAGCCGGGTTAGAGAGCAGCCATACTATTTAGGCAAATTGCATCATCAGCTTGAAAAACACTGGGAAGGCATTCCATGCCAAGGTGATACAGAGAAGACTGCCGCACAGAATTTAGGGTATGAAGAAAATCTTGCAATATTTCTTTAAGATATTTTTTACTGATGTATGAATACATATGGTACAAAACTTTTTTTGGAAATCTGTCTTCAGTACCTCAGAAATGAAAATCTCCTTTAGGCACTAAACATCAAAATCCATTTTCATATTTAAAAACTGCCACCCTTCTTTAGGACAAAATAGATTTTGTCTTTTTCTGAAGGAGAAATTCTCATAAGGCTCCAGAGACAGAGTAGGGAGGATGGAGAGAAAATATAAATGCAAGTAGTTTAATAAATATGTTATTACAGCATCACAGCTCCATTCATCCTAAGTGAGACATAAACATTTGGTAAAAATTGGAAGCACCACAAAGGATAGCAGCTTGGTCTCAAACATT
Source organism: Myotis nattereri (assembly GCF_964212035.1). Taxonomy (NCBI): domain Eukaryota; kingdom Metazoa; phylum Chordata; class Mammalia; order Chiroptera; family Vespertilionidae; genus Myotis; species Myotis nattereri. The sequence continues at coordinate 19,461,060 of NC_138086.1, read as the reverse complement.
TTTTTATTTACATAATTAAATCTCAAGTCATGCCTTGCATATGACTTTTCATGTAAAATGTATATGTTCAAGTTAGTACTGTGACTTTCCTTTTTTTTTTTTTACTTTATGAATTATGTATTTACTGAGTCTTTTCTTTCTGGGGCAACATCACCGCTTTCACAAAGAATATGTGAGAGGCCAAGTCTGCAGAATTTTATAAACCTTGTTGCAGGTTTAAGATTGTGCTGTTTTGTATTTTATGAATTTTTTATTGAATTTCATAGAATCTGACATTCAAAGGAAATGTCTCTTAAATATTACCTCTGACTGAATTTTTTAAAAAAGGCAACATGTGAGAAAATGAAATAGTATCTAGGACAATAAGAAAAACTCAAGGACTGTAATTAGTAATAATGAACTAGATGGTAATCTCCGAGCTCAGAATCTTTGCTTAATAATTTTATTCCTCCCGGTCTTCTTTCTTTTCCGTGTCCTCCCCTTGCTGCCTCCTCCTCCCTCCTTCTTTTCCTCTCTTCCTTTAATGAAGTCCTATATAACATGTGGCTTTAAATTTTATAGCAACTAAAACAATAGCTTTTGAATAATGAGTGAATAAATAAATCTTTTTAAAAAATATATTTTATTGATTTTTTACAGAGAGGAAGGGAGAGGGATAGAGAGCTAGAAACATCAATGAGAGACAAACATCGATCAGCTGCCTCCTGCACACTCCCTACTGGGGATGTGCCAGCAACAAAGGTACATGCCCTTGACCGGAATCGAACCTGGGACCCTTCAATCTGCAGGCCAATGCTGTATCTACTGAGCCAAACCAGTTAGGGCTAAATAAATCTTTTTGTCTCTCCCTCAGTCTGGCTCACCATGTCGGATATATGAATGATTGATAAGCATCTGTTGAATGAAGTTTTGAATTAGACTTTTTTTCTAAGGGGTTAAGTTTTATAACTTTCAAGCTTGTACTGTACTGAACAAAAAGCTGTGAGAATATGCATAACCCATGGATACAGACAATAGTATGGTGAAAACCTGGGGTGGGGAGGAGGTGCGGCTAGAAGGGGTCCTGAAGTGACAGGGGAGAACATGATGCAGAACTTACAAGTTTCTCATCTCTGCACAGCCATGTTATGTAATGCTTTCTGGTTTGGGGGCGGGGGGCGGGGACATCTGTAATACTTTCAATAATAAAAAATAAAGAAAAATAAAGAAACACATTTTCATTTAAAAAAGCTATGAAAATGGTGTTGAATAAAAGTTTTGATGGACCTCACTTTAATAAATGAAGAAGAGTCATTCAGAATCAACACAATTGTATGCAAGTAAATACTGGGAAAGGGATTGGAATTAATTTGTCCACCCAAGTAGATGGGTTGCCTCTTACAGTTTCATACATAATTTTTTAATGTATGGTTTTATATATATTATTTACTTCCTAACACCTAGCCATTTTTACCACTTTCATGATTTTCAGATGTACATGCTTACCACCTGTATGGTTATTACTCAATATTTTCTTTAAATTTATTCACTTTGCAATTTAAATTTATTTAAACAGAAAACTTTCTATTAGTACTGTGAATAGAAAATCAGTATCCGCTGCTGAAAACAGAAGGCGACTATAAAAATAAATATAATGTAATGAAAATTGTTGTTATTAAATTTTGGCCAGTTTCTGTTGCCTCAAGAAAGACTGAGCCTGAGATAAATTTTCTTAAAAGGAGATTTTATCAAAAGTTGAAAGTGTTAAACAAACAGACACTGAACTAAGCTTTTATCTCTGGCCATGTTTTCAGATTGGAAAGGAATCTAAAGAAGCATAACTTCTCTCTACACTGAGTCAAATGCAAACTTCAACAAGAAAAAAGATTCTAGATGTCTCACAATTCCAAATTGGTGGAGCTTTAATTTTGAAATTTTAGTGCTCTGTAATTTTTGTGATAAAGTAAAAGCATTCTCTTTATTTTTAATTTCATTAAAAGCATTTAACACATACAAAATTAAGAACGTAATTAGAGTGAAGCTTTCATTTTTCTTTCATGTATTTATTTCCTGCCTAATGGTTTATATAAGCAATGGTTAGGTTTTCTATGGAAGTACCACATGTTAAGTCATGTTATACTTTCGGTACCATTAATGATTCGTTAGGAATGTAATGCTAGGTATTGCGGAGGAAGTTATGACATATGTGTGAGTAAAATTTTATTAACACTTTAGTGTCCTATGCAACTAAATCTGGAGATTAAGCATAAATGGTTAAGATTCCAAATTAATGTCATAATAGATAATGAGTTAGAGAAGTGTTAGTGTTAATTTCTAAATACTTTATTCTTTAGTGATCACTTTGGACTGCTTACCTCAACATTGTTAAAGATCATTTTAGGTCATATCTGAAACACAATCCGATTTACCCTCTTGATTGAAAGAATTTATTTCTTAACAGTTAAAGTAATAGCCTGTCAATTCAGACCAACCCCTGGTGGTCAGTCACTTTAATCAGTCAAATGACTGTGCAGAGATGGGAGACTTGTAAGTTCTGCATCATCTTCTCTCCTGTCACTTCAGGAAAAGCTATGTGACTCTCAAACTCAGTCTGATAACTTTAAATGAGAAAAAAGATGAAAGATATGATTTAGAAATTTCAGAGATAGTGGTGACATGTTATGTGATGCTTTCCCATTAGAGTTTCATACATGATTTATCCCAGTGATGTAGGCAGAAGTATATTTGAAAGACTGAAAAGTCAGAGCAGTGACTTTTTGGGTATACTTTTTACTTACGCTACATAGAAGGCAGCCTGCAATGACCTGGACAATACTATCATGACGGATGATTGATGCTTTATAACAACTGGCCTTAGAATTTTTGAATATTGTTTTTATACTGCCAATTGATGTAAAAATGACACATTTAAATTAAATCAAGCAGAAGTGGTATTATAAGACAAAAGAAGGCTTAATTTAAGGTTTTACTTTTAATAGTTAATCTGAACAAACACTGAGGGATTAAATTTCAACATAAAGTGCAAATAGTTTTAAGTAATTTAGAAAACAGCACGTACTTTTTACAAACACATTGCAGACAGCTTAGTAGTCAGGTCTTGAGGCATGAGGGAGAATTTTAATAGCACTGTCTTTAGAAACAAATTTCTTTAAAATGTAGACATTTGAAATTTTGGCTTCTTTATCTTCTTCCTCATATCCTAATGGTCGAATGTTTTTAAGGTTTTCTAGAGGGAAGCTTATTATTTGAATCAGTTAGATGCAAAGTGGGCCAAAATGAGAGTTATAGTTACAATTCTTTTTATCTATCATGTTAATATTAAAAGGTTATAGTCAACCCTACCTAGATATTTGAACCTACATGAGGAATTCCAGAAAGAAGCAACTTACGCTTTGTATTATACAGTCAAATATACCTTTAAAACCTCTGCCTGGAAGATAAAATTGGAGAGGACTGGCAGGGATTGTACCTCTTAGTTTGACTTTCTTTACTTCATTGTCTTTATACTTTCAGATCAAATCCAGTGAAACAATTAATCCTGACAAGCAGTGTGGGTGATCTTCAAACACTGAGTGTCTATTCTAAATTTAAAAGAATTTGGTGAAGTGACTCCTTTAGGTATAAAAACATGTTTGATGGTGAAGTAGAATCCTGGCGGGCTCTGCACTGTGTTAAATCTGCTGAAACTACTGGGTATTAGGGACTTTAACATTCCTCTTGTTACAGTGAATTTTAAATTGGGGCATCTTTGACATCTGAATCCTGTAATCTTGTTGGAGTTGCTTAAGTAATAGCTATGTATATGGATTTATTTTCAGAAGACACTTGATAACATAGTTTAAGTCAGGGTCTTGTTTGGAGTCTTTATAAAAGCCATGAAAAAGTTTTTCTTTATGATGATCATGAGAAAATTATCTTGGTCTCAAACTTTCTAAGAATACCCAAAAGTTATTCTCCTTTATTAAGATGTTAATCCTTACCATATTACTCTAAGGTTGTCTGAAAGAATTCACAAGTGATAAAACATTGCTAGAAGCCAAAAGATAATAGTAAAATTAATTTAAAAAGTTATTAATATAAGTAAAGCAAAGTGATGGGGAGAATCAAGGATTCTTCCCTAAAGGATAAACATTTTTTAAGAAATAGAGCATAAAATGGTACTAGAAATTCTTATATTTTTTACCACCGTATTGAGATATAACCTCTCCTGCAGTCATGAGTGGTCAATGTATTCTCTATTTTTAAAAAGATGTGAGTGGTAATTAAACAAAAATGTCAACCCATTCTCATAAGTGAAAACAACTGCTATACCTACCACACAAACCCACAATTTATATTAACTTCATGTACACATAGTCTGAGGTCATTTTTTGGGAAATGATGATTCTGAAAAAGAAGGGGATGAAGAGTGTGCAGCTCTCCACATTTGCTAGAGAGAGGAGCTGGAATTGTTTCTGAAATAGAATCTTATGCAAGGGTGGGATCAACCTACCCCAAGAATCCCAGTGTCTACTCTGGTTTACAGACAGGCTGGCTGAGTAAAATGAAGGTCTGTTACTTAGGAAGAAGGAAAGAACTGACACTGGTGAGGCATCTCCAAACTGGAGCTCTTTAGGAGGCAAAAAACAAAGGCTATTGGATTAGTTAGGATACCCCAGAGAAATAGAATAGGGTACCTGTAGCTATCTGTCATCTTCTATCACCTAGCTACCTACTTATCTTCTATCTATCTATCTATCTATCTATCTATCTATCTATCTATCTATCATCTGTCTTATTTATCTAAAGGGTTTTATTATGATGAATTGGTTCACACAATGTATTATAAAGAGTTGGCTCACACAATTATTACAGAAGCTGATTTGTAGTCTGAAAGCCTGAGAAGCATGAGAGTTGATGGTATAAGTCAGTCTGGGTCTGAAGGCAAAAGACCAGTGTCCCAGCTCAAGATTGTCAGAGAAAGCTCAGTGTTTTGTTCTATTCAGGTCTTCAATATGTTACCGGCAGAACCATGATAACTCAGTTGTCGTCTTCTTGAAGGAAATATTTCAATCAAGAGACAAAGTACAGCATAGCAAGCAAGGCCTTATTAACTGCAGCAAAAACACACTCAGGACAGTGAAACAAAGACGGGCTTAGCTTATAAAAAGCAACAGGAGAGCCTAGGCTGGGCTGGCTTGGCTCACTAAGTCAGAAAAAAGGGGTCCTTGGAGACGGGTTCAGGTGGTTAGCCCAAGATGAGCTGCCACTGCCCATTGCTCCCCTGGTTGCAAGTCTTGTTGGGTCCATTAGAGGGAAGAAGGGGGGAAGGGAATGACTCCGTGGGAGAGTGTACACTGGGTCCTTTGCCTTGAGGATATTTCTCTCTTGCAGATGGAAATCTTAGGGGAAGTCTAGTCTAGGGGAGGGCCTCAATAGAATATTCATCAGCTTTCCAGGTGAACGCTTTCAAGGGTGTTGTCTCAGCTGATTGGTCAGCATCAGGGCAGGGGTCATAAGCCAACACCTGGTCCTGAGGCAGCCACGGAGTCACTTGTCTGGTTCTGCTGCTTTTCTGGGCCTGGAGCTGACATACAACTGAGGCCTTGATGTTATCCTTGGGGAGGAAAAGGTCAGGGGTCTAAACCACATAACCAGCCATATGAAAAGTCAGAGTCTAAACTGCATGACCAAGGATATGCCGGGGGAGGAAAGGCTACCCTGGGGGTGAGGGTTTTGTCTTCCCAGGATTGCTCCTTGCATTCTACCCTAGTGACCTTCTGTACCTGGTCCGTGGTCATTGCTCTCTTCATGTCTGTCTAACTGCCTTTAACAAGGACATTGGAGGAGGCCCACCCACATCAAGGAGGGCAATCTGCTATACTCAGCCTATCAATTCAAATGTTAATCTAATTCAGGAACGCCTTTACAGTCATCCCCAGAATAATGTTTAACCAAATATCTGGGCACCCTGTGACCCAGTCAAGTTGACACATAAAATTAACCACCACCATTATGCTTTAACATTTATTAAAACTGTCATAAAGTTTTTTAGCACCCATATGTTGTTGGAGCTCTGTGTCAAAGTGGGGAAAGGGAGGCGTGGCGGGCGGGAGGGCGGGGGGGCTACAATGATAGGACATAGAAGCAGATGCATTTTGGTCACTGTGGCATCTTCCATGACATGATTGTAATATGCTTGCTTTCCTGGAGGAGGTGCTCTACAGGTAACACAGGCCCTGCTGTGGGTCTTGTATACACAAAGTCATCTACTAGGCAGCATGCAAATGCTGAATGATGGTGGGCGAGGGCAAAAGGACATTAGAAAAATAGGAAAGTGGTTCAAAAATAACCAGGTTGAGCATTGCAGTTTCACCAAGTTCCTGCTGTCCCCACATAGCAGACAGGGTAATTGTCATTTAACACGGTCCAGGCCAACAGTGATCTGAATCAGCCAGGTTTTCCATCAGGTGAAGGAGAGTCATTCATTCATTTATTTAGGAAATAACTCGTAAGCGCTTTCTATGGAGCTGGTATTAGTTTCAGAAGGAGGATACAGCAGTAAATACAGCGGAGTTACCACCTGAAGGGGTTGCATCCTAGTGGAGAGGACAGCCAACAAACAGATAGAGACAAATAAGTACATACATGTCAGACATTGCCAAGTGTTATGGAGAAAAGAAAGCAGAATAAAGAAACAGAGTGACAAGAAGATGGGGTGAGGAATGTTTGCAAAGGCTGATCCGACAAAGCCTCTTGTAACAGTGATATTGAAGAAGATAATCCAATAATGCAAGAGATCCATAGATGTGAAGATATTAGGGAGGAGGATTCTAGGAAACTGTATGTGTAAATGACCCAAGAGAGATGGAATTCTGTGTGTTTGTGGAGGCAAGAAGGCAGAGGTGGTTGGAACAGAATCAGCAGATGAAGTCCAGGTGGTAGATAAAGGCCAGATATTGTGGAGCCCTGTGGACCATGGAAGCAGTTAAATTTCATCAATAATAAATGGATACATATTATAGTTTTCATCAGGGGAATGATACAATTTAATCCTGTTTTTTTTGTTTTGCTTTTCACCATCCTGTATGTATTTATTGAACACCTTTCACACATATCGCAGTGTGGGGCATACAGATTTAGTGTGAGACATTGCCTCCATCTCACTGAGCTTGTACTTTTAGCATTTTTATTCTTATTTCATTTTCTTAATGAATTTATTGAGGCAACATTGGTTAATAAAATTACATAGATTTCAGGTGTGTAATTCTATGATGCATCATGTGTATATTGTATTGTATGTTCACTACCCCCAGTCAAGTCTCCTCCCATCACCATTTATCACCCCTTTACCCTATTCTTTCTCCCCTCACCCTCCTTTTCCTCTGGTAGTTACCATACTGTTGTCTGTGTCTATGAGGTGTTTTTGTTTTTTCTTAATCCCTTCACCTTTTTCATCCAGTTCCACAAACACCCACCTCTCTGATAGCTGTCAGTCTGTTCTCTGTGTCTGTGAGTCTCTATTTTGTTTTTTAGTTTATTTTGTTCATTAGATTCCACATATAAGTGAGCCTGACACCTATCAGAATGGCTATCACCAATAAATCAACCAAGAAATGTTGGTAAGGATGTGAAGAAAAGGGAGAACTCATACATTGTTTGTAGCAATACAGATTGGTGCAGTCACTGTGGAAAATGGAGTTTTCTCAAAAACTTAAAAAATGGAACTGCCTTTTGATCCAGCGATCCCACTCCTGGGATATATCCTAAGAATCCTGAAACACCAATCAGAAAGGATATATGCACCCCTATGTTCACTGCGGCAGTGTTCGCCGAGACTTGGAAGCAGCCCAAGGCCTACTTTAGATGAGTGGCTAAAGAAGCTGCAAACTCTTTATTCCGTTTCACACCATGAAATACTATTCTGCCACAGAAAAGAAGAAAATCTTACCTTCTGTGACATCACGGATGGACCCAGAGAGTGTTATACTAAGTGAGATAAGTCAGAGAGAGAAAGATCAGTACCATAATCCATGTTTTAAAAGTTCAATTTGAGTTCTGGCCAGTGTGGCTTGGTTGGATGTCATTCATGCCTGGAAAGGTTGCCAATTTTATTCCTGGTCAGGGTACATGCCAGGGTTTCGGGCTTGATCCACAGTAGGGGACAGCCGATCGATGTTCCACTCTCACATAGATGTTTCTCTCTCTCTCTCTCTCTCTCTCTCTCTCTCTCTCTCTCTCTCTCTCTCGTTAAATTACAAAAGTCTTTTTTTTAAAAAAGTTCAATTTGATTATTTAATGGAAAAGAGATTACAGAGAAGCAAGAATAGAAGCAGGGAGACTACTTACTAGCCTAGTACAGCAGTCTAGATGAGAGAAGACAGTTTGGACTAGGGTGATAGCTTTGGAAGTGATGATGAATGTTGCATTTGTGATATTATGAAGGTAAAGCACACAGAATTTTCTAATACTTTAGATCAGGTTTGAGGAAAAGGGATATTTAAATTATTTTATTGTTAAAATTATAAATAATCAAAAGATACACTGAAATGGGGTGACTGGGGAAGGTTCAAGTTTGTTAAAGATTGAAATAAAGAAGTTTTATTTGTTGTTGTTCATTAGTGTAAGAGGTCTATTAGACATTCCAAGGGAAATTTTAAATAGACAGTAGTAGGATATCAAGAGTAGTGAGCTTAGGGCTCTGGTGGGAGCTTGGAAATAGAATACAAAGATTAGAACGTGGAGCACAGAGACTATATAATATGTATGTAGTTTGGGAATAATTAGTGTATTGGTTCCACCATGGAACTAGATGAGATTATCTAGGAAGAAGTAAACATAAAGAAGGTAAGGCAGCCAAGGAGAATGCTAACACTGAGAGGAAGAAGAGCCAGCAATGGAATCTGAGAAAACATACCAAAGAATTAAGAGGAAAACCAGTAAAGCGTTCTTCACTGGCAGCCAAGGGAAGTATGTATTGAAGAACAAAGCTATTATCCATGAAGTTAACATTTTTTCAGAGGTTGAGTAATTTGGAGACAGCTGTGGCAAGATGGAGGTTGTTAATGACCTTGAATTGAGGAGCTCCATGGGACTGGTGGAGACAGAGCCTGATTGGAGCCGATTAAGGAGTGAATGTGAGCAAATGGAAACACTTTCCCAAAGGAGCAACAGAGAAATGGGCAGAATCTGAAGGGGAAATAGAATCAAGGAAGTTTGATTTGCTTGTTTGCTTTTCAAGGTGAGCGACTTTTTATAGCATGTCTACATGCTAATGGAATTGACCCAGTTGAGAGGGAAAAACGGAAGAGGGAACAGAAAAGAAGGGAAAATTTCCAGTAGCAAAATTCTAAATAGGTGGGAAGGGACGGAATCCCATGCACTGTGGTGGGTTGATTTACATGGGCAAGGAGCGGTCACCCGTCACATCAGAGGAAACATAGAGTCCATGGGTCAGATGCAACTAGATTAGAAGATTTGGTGATGGGACATGAGGACTTTTTTCTAATGGCTTTAGTTTTTCAATGACAAAAGAAGTCATCCCAGAGTGAGAGGTAGAAGGAGAAAGGAGTATTGAGGGTTTGAGGTGGGAGGAAAATACATTTTTGGAAGAGTGAGAAAATGAATCTACTATGAGAACATAGAAGGATGCTGGATGGTGATGTCTTGAGGTTGGTGGTCATTTATTTATATTAAGAAAATGAATAACTTTCTTAAACTTCTTTCTTAAAAGTTTATACAGGATTAGGTAACTCAAGTGAATGTTTTTCTCCAGCCACTTTCAGCTGTTGTGGTGCAAGTGGAGAGTAAATATGAAGTTGGATTTTAACAGAGTTCAGGGTTTGGAGGTGAGCACAATGGAAAAAAAAGAGAACATGGAATATCTGAGTTATTAAGGATAGTGCCTGGCATAGTGGTAGAGAGGTTTACAGTGAGCTCCTTGCTAAAAACCTAAATGAAATGCAAGTGAGTGATTAGGAAGATAGCAGATAATTGTAAGAGATTCATTGCAAATAGAATTGTGCTTGGCAAAGTCACTTAGAACTGCAGTGTAGTGGAGATTACGTATGTCTGGTCAAGATAGTTCACAGGCAGCCTTAGGGGAGTTGAAACAATATCATCATCAGAACCATCAATTAACTTACAATTTTATTCTTTATTTGTAGTACTTCCACCATGTAAGGCCACACATTGTCTGGAACTGAGAAAGAACAGCCTAAGTCTTCAGGGAATTGACATTCTACTAGAGATCTGGTAGAAAAGATAATTAGATGTAGAAAATGATCCACAATTGTTTTGTTGAGTAGAGTCTGTTTAAGTGAGAAAGCAACAGGCATACTAAGTTGTTTCTCTGCTCTTACAGAGCAGAATGTAAATATTTATGGAATACATACCTCTTTTCATCAGTAACACAGTTGGGTCTCTACAAACATGGAGTTCTCTTTTAGATACTCCAAGTTAGAAACAAAATCAGGCAAAATCACTGACAGTAAAAATCTAATATATCAGGTATAAGCAGATATTCCCAAGAATTCACATGTACAATTTGTGATAAACACAAAATGAATTATTTCTCTCTTTTTTCTCCTCTTCCTCCTCCTTTTCCTTCTTCCTTTGTAATAAATAACTAGGGAAATGATAAATAGTATATTGGCAAATAAATATTTTCCTTCCTTTTCTCATTCCTCCTTTCCTTTTTTTATATTAGTTATAACAACACATATTCATGGTAAATATACAATATAAATATCAAATTTCATGTTCTAGAAATAATGATAAATTTGATGATTATCATTCTAGACATCTCTCTATGCTCATATGTGTAGGTAGAGTAGACAGCAATAATTAAAAGCTACGTTGTTTTTCTTCATTTTTGAACTTGGGGAAATACTTAAAGCTTTTTTGTTTTTTTGAAGATTTTCATTGCTTATCAATTATTCTTGGAATTGCATGTGCTATTTCAATCCACAGATTTGTTTTTCCTTTAATATTATAGAAGCTTGGTTGTGCGATTTTTTTGAATATATTGTTCTGTTGCATTTACTGTGTTCTCTATCTTTTGTGCCTTCTGTATAGGTTACTCTGTTTATGCTTATTTTCATTTCTGTATTTTTTCTCCAAATTCACTGTGATTTTTCTCAAATGTTTCCTAGCAAGTACTTTGTCAACCTTGTCCATTCAGTTATTTAATATTACTAATTTATTGGTGTTCTCTCAACCCTCACTTTGTTTCCTTACTTATGCAATCTTTCTTTTTGTCTCATTTGTTTCTCTATTATCTGGTGCTTGAACTTGTTTAATAAAATTCATATTCATATAAATTATTTTATAGAATAAAGCACTCATGGAGAATTTTCTTAAAAATCTTTCTTAAAAGTTAAGAGTCACTATTAAAAAGAACCACCATTATCTGATCATAATTGCAGCTGTTGATTGGGTTCACTTAGTTTAAATACTTTTGCTTGATAATGTATCCTATCTAATAATAGACAAAGATTGAAATTAACCGTACCTCCGCTACGCTTCCCATTGGCTAATCAGTGAGATATGCAAATTAACCGCCAACAAAGTTGGTGGCTGGCAGCCACGCAGCTGAAGCGAGCAAGAGGATTGCTTGCTCCAGTGATGGAGGAAGCCAAGCTTCCTCCCTGCTGCGGCCAGGCTCTGAGCTCCACTCTAAGCAACAAAGTTGCAATTATAGAAGCTAAACAAACCTCAGATACCTGCTTTCAGCCTGCTGTGGCCACAGAGCTGGAACGGCAACAAAGTTTCAATTATAGAAGGTAAATAAATCCCAGAATAAAAAAAAGAAAAAAGAAAAAATGGAGAGGCTGGGAGCTTCAGTCGCCGGTGGGCTTGGCCAGCCTGAAAACCCTCAGCCCCTCGTCCAGACTGGCTAGGCACCCCAGTGAGGACCCCCACCCTAAAGGGGGTGTGGCCATCCTGAAAACAGCCATCAGCCCCTCATCCAGTCTGGCCAGGCACCCAAGCGGGACCCCCACCCTGAAGGGGGTGTGATCAGCTGCAAACAGCCATCAGCTCCTTACCCAGGCTGGCAAGGCATTCAAGCGGGACCCCCACCCTGATCCGGGACACCCTTCAGGGAAAACCAGCCAGCTCCCACCTGTGCACCAGGCTTCTATCCTATATAGTAAAAGGGTAATATGCAAACTGACCCTAACAGCAGAAAGACTGGGAATGACTGGTCACTATGACACACACTGACCACCAGGGGGCAGATACTCAATGCAGGAGCTGCCCTTTGGTGGTCAGTGAGCTCCCACATGGGGGAGCTCTGGTCAACCACAAGCCAGGCTGATGGCTGCCAGTACAGCAGTGGTGGTGGGAGCCTCTCCTGCCTCCTCAGCAGTGCTAAGGATGTCTGACTGCAGCTTAGGTCTGCTCCCTGTTGGCAAGTGGACATCCTCCGAGGGCTGCCAGGCTGCCAGAGGGATGTCTGATTGCCAGCTTAGGCCCAATCCCCTGGGGAGCAGGCCTAAGCCAGCAGGTGGTCATCCCCCGAGGGGTCTCAGACTGCGAGAGGGCACAGGCCAGGCTGAGGGACAACCCCCCCCACCCCCAGTGCACAAATTTTTGTGCACTGGGCCTCTAGTATAGTTATAATATTCTTAAAAGGGTTTACTGAGAATGGAGGTCACACCCTGCAAAATAAACTATTTAAATTGAACTAAATAGATAATCAATTTAGGCATATATAATTAAAATATAAAATAAATTACATACTGGTATAACTGTTGGTGTTGATTATCAAGAAGATGTGACTGCTGGTGTGACCCTTGAGCCAGTCCAGGGCAATTGGGGGCTCCCAGTTCCCTCCCTGTGCTTGGACTGTGTGCTCTGCTTGCTTCCCTATGCTGGAGGCTGCTCAGGGACACAGCCTTGAGCTAGTAATGTGATGAGACTATCTGGACTGGGTACATAAACCCAGTTAAGGACCCCTGTGTGTGTAACTAAATCCAGTTAAGTCCTCTAAATAAACTTTCAAGATTCTGGTGAGCAGGTGCAGAAAACTACTCATCATGCAGCTGCCTCATGAGTAAGTTTCTGTGCTTATTAAAACTGCCACCTACCCATCTGGTGTGGTCTGCCATTTCTTCCACCACTCCCTGCTCTCTGTATATGGGGGACAGTTTCAGACAACACCTGGGAAGCTCCTGGGAGTTTGCAAACTAACAAAAGCTACATGTTCTGCGGTTAATGTTCAACTTCACTCATTAAATTGTTGGTGACACCCTTAACCATAAGAGGCTAAGAAGGCATCTCACTGGCTGATATGGGTGATCCTTTCTCTGTTATCGAACCAGTTTCCTTCCATTTATTGATCTTTGGCATCTCATGCTGGCTTTTGTTGAGTTAGTCATTTTTAACTCCAAAAACAGATATAGTTGTGGGAAATTGTCAGCCTGTCTACCATTGTTCAAAATTTAGACTTTGACATATTCTCCATCAACTCAATTTCGGTAATTTAGTGACCTGATTGACACTGCACAGCTATACACAATGTGGACCACTCCCAAGAGTTGCCATCTCTTTTAATGCACAAGTTGCAAAATTTCTTGGCACAAATTGTCTTCCCTTTCTTCTACTATTATGGAAGAGGTTTTATAAATTTTCTCACGTGGGTGGGAAGGGACTAATTTCCCATCTGGATACCACCTGTAGGAGATCACACCTTTTCTCGGAAGAAATTTAATCTATGACAGCAAGCTATTTCATTACACCCCCCCACCCCCTCTTTTTTTAAAGCAATCTGTGCCGCCATTCTCTAGAAGTTGAATGTAAAGTTTTTCTATGGGTGGTTTTTCTAGGGTGTTGCTGTTTATAAAATCAATGCCACTGGTATTTAAAATTTGTTTGACAGAAGCAAGGTCAGCAATGAGTTATATATTGCCCCATGCAGAAATAATTATGCTATATTTTGTTGAGGGACAGTTTGAGGAAAGTATATAGTGACAAAATTGACTTTGATTATGTATTGGTTTTTATCTAGCCTGTCTATCAACTCACTTCCAATGTCACTGGAAGACTAAAAAGTACGTGTGTCTGTACGTCTCTCTGACAGCGCACTGAAACAGTGAACCCATCAGAGCAGGGTTTCCCAAACTGTGTATGAAGTTTCTCTGCTGGAATCACCAGAGAGCTATTAAAATGTAGGTTCTTGGACCCTAATTCCAGGCCCATTGTGGGCCTCTGAGGATTTGGATTAAGAACATGAACTATTTGGGAACTATAATATTAGTATTGATCTGAGTATTAGAAGTTGCCTGAACTTTGAGAAATCTAGAAAAGCTGCAGAATGAACTCTTATCTGCTCAAAGAAAAATATGTTAATTCGCTAGTTTAGCTATGCTTTCAATGTTTTAGAATTATTTCTGGTGGAAAACTAGGGTTTTTGAAAAAAGTCGTAAGGGACTATCTTTGAGGTGGGAGACTGAGAATGATATGGCTGTCCTGGTTAGAAAGGCAATGGAAATGACAAAAATCCTTAAATATCGCATCACTCAGATGAAGTAGTTGACTCAAATATATAACTTCTGGAGAGCTAGCCATGGCGAAAGGCTGCTGAGTCCTATCTCAGTCCTGACATCCTCTCAGAAGCACATGCTCTTGGTCTTTCTTCTGGCTCTCCAGCTGTTTACCCTGGATATGCACCCTGATGGTGGGAAAGAATGTGGACGCTTCCCAGGAGGGCTTGAGGAAAAGATGGCCCCTGGGCTGCCAGTGACTCTGAATTCTGTTTATCCTCAAACTCTTTTCTTGGTTCTGTGAGTAAATCTGCCATGGCTATTCTTGTAGGCATGTGATTTAATTACTCACGGGATTGTTGGGTTATGGCAGTTACGTGTTTAACTATCTAAGAATCTGCCAAACTGCTTTACAAAATAGTGGCACCATTTCACTGTTGACCAGCATTATAGGAGATTTCCACTTTCTCTAGTTTTTTTTTTCTTCTTTTATTTTTAGCCATTCTAATGGATTTGTAATGGTATCTTAATGTGGTTTAAATTTGCATTTTCCTGTTGACTAATGTAGTTGAGAATTTTTTGATGTACTTAGTGGCCATTTGTATATTTTCTTTTAGAGAGCATCTGTTCAAATCTTTAGACAAATTTTTAAATGGGTTTTTGTTGTTATTAAGTTGTAGGTTATTATGTTCTGGATGCAAGTTCTTGACACATACCAATTCATATATATATGAATTCATATATAAATACACATACATTTACATATATACACATATATATGCATACATGTGTGAATATATACATGTATATGTAATAGGTGCATATATATAAACCTTTTTATTCCAGGTTCTCCCAGTTTGTGACTTATCTTCTCATTTTCTTAATGGAAATTGTGCAGATCACATTTTAATTTTGTTGAAGTTCAATTGACCAATTTTGGGCCTTTGCAAAGTATTTTTTTAGGAGACTTATTGATTTAGTTTTTACATTTGTTGAGTTAATTTTATGTATGATGTCAAATTTTATTTATTTCTCAGTCCTGGACTGAGAAAAGGCGCAGGCTGGGCAGAGGGACCTCCCCTCCCCCCACCACACACACACACAAAATTTTATTTATTTCTCAGGTCAAAATTTTATTTATTTCAAGGGTCAAATTTTATTTATTCATGTGCATATGCAGATGTTCTATAGCATTCATCTAAAAGACTCCTCTCCCTGTGGAATGACCTTAGCACTTTGTCAAAAATTAATTGATCAAATATGAACCTAATTTTGGCTATTATTCTTTCCTATTGACCTATATATTTAAACTTACGCCAATACTAAAGTATCTTGATTATTGTAGCATTATAGTGAGTCTTCAGCTCAGGTATGTAAGTCTTCCAACTTAGTTCTCAAAAGGACCTATTCTAGGTCCTTTATATTTTCATGTAATTTTACAATCAACATCTAGATTTTTATGAAAAAACTTTTTAGGAATATTTGTAAATAAAGTTTTTAATGGTGGTAAAATATATATAGTATAAAGTTTGCCATTTTAACCATGTTTAAGTATACAGGTCAGTGGCATTAATTACATTCACAGTATTGTGCAACCATTACCACTATTTGCAAAATTTTCATCACCCAAACAGAAACTCTGTACCAATTAAGCAGTAACATTCAATACTTCCTAGCCCTTGATAATCTCAAATCTTTCTGTCTCTATGAATTTCATATAAGTGAAATAATACAATATTTATTCTTTCATGCCTAGATTATTTCAGTTAGCATACTTTATTCAAGATTCATTTATCCTGTTGCATGCATCAGAACTTCATTCCTTTTTATGACTCAACTAGAGGCCCAGTGCCCGACGTTCATGAATTTTGTGTGTGTGTGTGGCGGGGGGAGGGGAGGTCCCTCTGCCCAGCCTGCGCCTTTTCTCAGTCCAGGACCCCTTAGGGGTAATGGGCCTAAGCTGGCAGTCAGACATCCCACGAGGTGTCCTTAGTGCTGCCATGGAGGCAGGAGAGGCTCCCGCCACTGCCGCTGCACTTGCCAGCTGTGAGCCTGGCTTCTGGCTGAGCAGTGCTCCCCCTGTGGGAGCATACTGACCACCAGGGGGCAGTTCCTATGTTGAGCATCTGCCACTTGGTGGTCAGTGCATGTCATACCACTGGTCGTTCTGCCATTCGGTTGATTTATATAGGATACACACACACACACACACACATCTCTATATATCTATATATCTATATATCTATATATCTATATATCTATATATCTATATATCTATATATCTATATATCTATATATCTATATATCTATATCTATATCTATATCTATATCTATATCATCTATATCTATATCTATCTATATCTATATCTATATCATCTATATCTATATCTATATATATCTATCTATACCTATATCATCATCTATGAGAGAGAGAGAGAGAGAGAGAGAGAGAGAGAGAGAGAGAGGCAAGCTCTCTGTGTTTCTTTTAGGAGTACTAACCTCATTAGGTTATCACCCTCATGATCTCATCAAAACCTTATTACCCTCCAAATACCATCACATTGGGAGGCTTGGCTTCAATATACAGATTTTAGTGGGATATACATAATTCAATACCCTGCAATTTTCTTATCTAAGTCTACTTTAATTTTTCTCAGTAGTATTTTGATCTAAATGTTTTACCTGTGCACACATTTTGTTAAATTTATTTCCTAGTAGTTTGTTTTTTTGATGCTATTGTAAATGTACTTTTATTTAATTTCCAATTGTAGATAAAAATACAATGGATTTCTGTCTATTGATCTTGTATCTCTTAACCTTGCTTAATTAACTTATTAGTTCTAGTGCCTTTTAAAAAATAAATTCTTAAGATTTTCTACATACTCATCAAGTTGTCTGTGAAGAAAGACAGTTTTGCTTCCTCCTTTTTCTGTCTATATGTCTTCTATTTTCTTTTCCCCTGTTACTTTATTGTACTAGCTGGGACTTCCTGTATAATGTTCAAAGGAAGTGATATGAATAGATAGCCTTGCCTTGTCTCAGTCTTATGGAGAGAGCATGCAGTCTTTCACTCTAAAGTATGATATTAGCTATCAGACATCTTATTTACTTTTTTTAAAAATATATTTTATTGATTTTTTACAGAGAAGAAGGGAGAGAGTTAGAGTGCCAGAGACATCAATGAGAGAGATCACTCAGCTGCCTCCTGCACGCCCCTCAGTGGGGATGTGCCCACAACCAAGGCACATGCCCTTGACCAGAATAGAACCTGGGACCCTTGAGTCTGCAGGCCGATGCTCTATCCACTGAGCCAAACCGGTTCAGCTACATTTTTATATTTGTAACTGATATGATTAGTTTATTGGCTACATAGGCCTTTTCCTTACCCAGACTCAGTAGTCAGTGATTATCAGAGCTTCAGGCCCTTTCCAACTTTTTTTTTTTTTAATTTTTTTGTTATTTATTGTCTGAAGTTTTACATATGTCTCCTTTTTCCCTGATTGACCCCCTTCCCCCTCCCAGCTATTCCCACCCCGGGCAAGCCCCCACTGCCCCTGTGTCTGTGTCCATTGCTTATGCTAATATGCATGCATACAAGTCCTTCGGTTGCTCTCTAACTCCCCTGCCTCCCCTGCCATTTGTCTCTGGACCTATTTTTGTTCATCAAATTATGTTGATCATTATATCCCACAAATGAGTGAGATCATGTAATATTTATCTTTCTCTGACTGGCTTATTTCGCTAAGCATAATGCTCTCTAGTTCCATCCATGCTGTTGCAAATGGTAAAAGTTCCTTCTTTTTTTATAGTGGCATAGTATTCCATTGTGTAGATGTACCACAGTTTTCTAATCCACTCATCTGCTGATGGGCACTTAGTCTGTTTCCAAATCTTAGCTATTGTAAATTGTGCTGCTATGAACATAGGGGTACATATATCCTTTCTAATTGGTGTTTCTTTTTTCTTGGGAATAGTCCTAGAACTGGAATTACTGGGTCAAATGGGAGTTCCATTTTTTACTTTTTGAGAAAATGCCATACTGTTCTCCATAGTGGCTGCACCAGTCTGCATTCCCACCAGCAGTGCAAGAGGGTTCATTTTTCTCCACATCCTCACCAGCACTTATCATTTGTTGATTTGTTGATGATAGCCATTCTGACAGGTGTGAGATGGTATCTCATTATTGTTTTGATTTGCATCTCTCAGATGATTAGTGGCTTTGAACATGTTTTCATATGTCTCTGGGCCTTCTGTATGTCCTCTTTTGAAAAGTGTCTATATAGGTCCTTTGCCCATTTTTTGATTGGATTGTTTATCTTCATTTTATTAAGTTGTATAAGTTCTCTGTAAATTTTGGAGATTAACCCTTATCTGAAATAGCATTGGCAAATATGTTCTCCCATGCAGTGGGCTTTCTTGTTGTTTTGTTGATGATTTCTTAGGAGGCAAGAGCATACAATGGAGTCTAGACAGTCTCTTCAATAAATGATGCTGGGAAATTTGGTCAGATACGTACAAAAAAAAAAAGAAACTAGATCACCAACTTACACCAAAAACAAACTCAAAATGGCTAAAGGACTTAAATGTAAGATGGGCAACCATAAAAATCCTACAAGACTCCATAGGCAGCAAAATAGCAGACATATGTCATAGCAATATCTTTACTGACACAGCTCCTAGGGCAATGGAGACTAAGGAGAAAATAAACAAATGGGACTACATCAAAATAAAAAGCTTCTGCACAGAAAAAGAATCTATCTATTTTCATTATACAAGCTCTTTTTTTAATCTATTATGTATATCAAGCTGTTGCATAATATTTTATTTTCCAGGTTCCATGACTAAAAATAATTTAAAAATTACTGATATAACAGTATGCTATTGACTTTTATTGAAGCTCAAAGCAGCCATTGAACCTCATTGATTAAAATACTTTGTATTCAATTGTCCTTGATGAAAGGTTCATAAGATAAATTCCTACACAAATTTTTGTGCACTGGGCCTCTAGTTAGTTTATAAAAGTATTATAGATCTGCTCTGTAAAGTAATGAGAATTGCTTCATCAACTGTATTTCCATTTTTGCCTTAGTTTCATGAATCTCAAAGCTAAATTTTGTGCACAAGCACAAAATGATCATTTTTATATTTGCAGCCTCTTTTTCCAGTGCTTTGGTGTGTTTTTATTTTAACAACCTTAATCTTTTTATGTCTTTTGTTGTAGGTCAACTCAAATCCTATTAGAAAGAATTTAGAAGTTTAAAAAATTATCTCTCTTTGAATTAATAAAAAGCCATTTCATAAAAAGACCTACCTTTTAAATATTTAATTGGAATAAATACCTACCTTTAAGAGGCTTAATTGAAAGCTATAAATGGAAAGAGAGTCTCTAGACTTGGGAACAGTCTTTATTGGCCTTGCAACATAAGCTTGGGATGATGATCTTGTTGAAGTGACGCTGAAATGCTTAAGACTAAAATAAAACAAAACAGAACCCAGAGACCTGCTGTTTTCTTCGGTGATCCAAAAGAAATGGTTGAATATCCTGAAAATAACCTAATGAATCAAACAAAATATTCCCAATGCCTTCAGTTTCTGCCTGAGGTGGTGAGAGAACGTGTGGGTTACTGCAGGCCATTTCAGTCTAGGTTGGGGAAATAGTATATTCTTCTGTGACAATAATTAGAACAATATAAAAATTTAAATTATAGTAATTAGTTAATATTTGCATCACTTAATTTAATCACACATGAGTATATTGGTGAAATTTAATGCTAATTGTAGATGTTTTGATATGATGAGTGAGGATTATTTTATAAAGAATCAAATTATTTAACTTTTACCCTAAATATTTAACTTTTATCCTAAATATTTAACTTTTCATTTGCACTTTTTGGGGGAAAGAAGCAACATTCATGTTAAAAACATATGCCTAAGTGTTTATATTTTAGTATTAATGTGTGCCTTTAATGTTTGACAGTAATACTATGTGCCAAATTCAATATCAATTACTTTACATGCATTTTCTCATATTTTCACAATAATTCATAGCAACCCTGTGGTAGTAATTGCAGTTTTTCCCATTTTACATATGAGAAATTGCACTTTAGAGAATTTTAGAAATTTGCCCGTGGTTATGCAGTTACTGAAAGCCCGAATCAGGATGACTGTGTCCTTAACTGGTGTCTCAGTATTTGGCTGTAACAGTAGCTTCTACAAACAAAATTCTTTTTTTCTCACATCGAGCTATCTGAAGGCAAGGGATTGCTTGCATTGGTTTAGCTGCTCAATACTATTTTATCTACTGTTTCACCATGCCCAGCAACTTGGCTTTTTATTTTCATGTTTTTATTCTTCATGGTTCAAGATGCACAGTGCTGGTCCAGGCATCAAATATTCAGGGATGGAAAAAGGGGGGAGTGGCATAGCCAGCCAGACTATGTCACCTGGGCACCCCTGGCTGCAAGTGAAGCAGGGACAATAAGCATTAGTGTTCCCAACCACTGACAATGGTGGCTGGGCCAGGGAATGGCTCTTTGGTTGGCCAAGCAACAGTATCTGACACAATGAATATTACATAATGCCACTCCTGTCAGTTGAGCACGAGTGGAATTTGAATACATATAGGTTTTAAAGGTGGTGATTAAGATATGAAGAATAAAGAAAGATATTTCACTTAGAAGCTCTAATCAGTTTTCCAGTGGAGGGCTTTAGGATGCTTTTTCCTGCCTCCTGTCCCCCTTTTTGCAGTACGCTATTATCTTTTCCACACATGCCTTTGGAATGGATTCAGTAGTGGCAGGAATCCTGTCAGGCTGTGAGGATGGCAGGGAACCTGGACCCTGCTCTAATTTGCAATGCAGTTGGGAGATAAGGTAAACATGTATTTTCATTGAAAGGGTATAGGACAACATGATTGGCAGTGCCAATTTCATATTACAGTACCATCAAAATTATAAAAAGGTGATAAGCTTGAATAATCATGGGTTGTTAGAATTTGAGCTGGTAACCAGGAAGCAGAGTTATAATTTATTATTTTGTTAACAATCAGAATAGTCTAAAAGATGACAAAACAGTAAAAAAAACACACACAAAAAAACGCCCCCCCCCCCCCCAGAAAACAATTAGTGATGAAAAGTTAAGAGAATGAAGGAAGTCCTAACTGAAGTAAACAGTTGCTAGTAAAATTATAGCTTGTCTTGGTTAAATGAGTTAGTTAGTTTCAAATTATTTGGCCTTAAGAGCCTCAATATGAGCTCTGAATTTAGGAAGGGTTAATATTATAAGGGTAATGACCAAATCGCCATCTTCATGTCTGGTACCTTTGGAATCGTTTTATAAATTGGATATAGCTACATGTGTTTGAGAGAGGGTACCTGGTGTCATTCCCTCATTCAAATAATCATATAGTGATGCACATTCCGTGCAGGAAATACACCCAGTTTTGGATCTATGGAAGTCATGGTCCTCCTCCTCGGGAGCCGGTGGCTAGGAGGGAGCTGGTCTTCCAATGTCCATTCGGCTCTCTCATCTTGTGGAGCTGTGGCTGGCCCTATTGAAAGGCCAAAGCCAATCCAACTATTTCAGTGAACTGACTGATCAAATCAGGCAAACATGCAAAATGAACAGTTAATCAGAACACTCACTCCACACATCTAAATTGACACATACCTATGTATATTCCTGCCATCCAAGATAAAATTACTTATCCGTGGTTGGCAAACCGCGGCTCGCGAGCCACATGCGGCTCTTTGGCCCCTTGAGTGTGGCTCTTCCACAAAACACCACGTGTGGGCGCGTGTACAGTGTGATTGAAACTTCGTGGCCCCTGCGCAGAAGTCAGTTTTCGGCCTGGGCGAGTCTATTTTGAAGAAGTACTGTTGATATTTGGCTCTGTTGACTAATGAGTTTGCCGACCACTGATTTAGGTCAACTAAAATTCAGCTTTTCTTTGTTATATAGATAAAGAAGTCACTATGTAATGCTGTTTTAACAACAACAACAAAAAATCTCAGGATTACTAATTCAATTAGAAAACCTGGTTTTATTGACAGAAAAAATGATTTACGTAAGCACACCCAATAAAGTACCTAGCACATAATAGGTACATAATTAAAAATTTGACGATTGAATATTGTTGAATGAAAGCAAATTAATCACCATTTCTATGTGGAACTTCATTTTCCAAGAGGTAGTAGGACTTTCCCAACAGTTTTCCCTACTTACAAAGAAGTAGACATCTTAGAAAAGTTATAGTTTATGTTGGTTAATAAGTCTAGTTCATTTCAAATTATTGTGCCTTAAGGGATTCCGTAGCAGTTTTCCTGGAAATGCTTGAAGTGGTACATGAAAGGCTTCTCCTCTGTTAAACTGACACTTTGTCTTGATGTCCTTTTCACAAAATGATGTAACGTCATTTCTCCTGGAGAGCAATGTTTGCTGGCAACTGTTTGCTGCAAGGTTTTGGTGAAGGGGTGTTGTCACAGTAGCTCGGTGTATATTCCTTGACTTTTAGCCTGAAATGCTCAGTGCAGCTGTGCTAACACTTCTTCAAACAAGGACTTTAAGTTTGGACACCTCGCCCACACCTTTTGGAAGCCAAGATGGGAGTGGACCATCCATTACCCTGTTTTTCTGCATTGCCCTGAGTTAGGAGAAGATACTTATTATGGGAGTCATAACTTGATAAGAAATCAGTTTAACTCTTTGTCTGCTGAATGATTTATAATGACACTTTATCTGCACAGGTACAACATGTTGGAGATGCAACAATGAAAAGACATATTCCCTGACCTTAAAGAACTTTGTATTTAATATGCAGGAATCATGGTAGGTGCTGCCATAGGACAAGGCGCACAGCTGGATGGTGCACAGCAGGAGGGCACCTGAGCCAGTGGGGTGGGGGGACATTCAGGGAGACTTTGAGTGTTTCTGTGGGAGCAGTCGCAAAATGATTTCAGATATCGAAGGCAAACTTTTGTTGGTTGTGTTTATTCTTACATTATAAGCTATAACATCCTTATAGTAAAAGGAGATTGCAAATGTAGAAATAATTTTGAATACCGAGAGGCAGCCTAGCAGAGTGCTTAAGAGCTCACACTCCGGAGCCAGACTCCTGGGTTCAAATTCTACATTTGCCATTTACTAGCTCTAGTAACTTGAGCAAGACACAACCTCTCCTTTGCTGCAGTTTCCCCATTTGTAAAATGGGGATCACAATGCTGCATTACTCACAAGGCTGTTGTGATGATTAACTGAATTAACATGTATAAAAGGCTTAGAACAGTGCCTGGCAGGTACAGAAGCATTTAAGCACAATTAACTATTTACCAGTTGGCCTGTGAGATAATGTATGTCTTCTATATTTTTCTAAGTCAATGAAGGTAGTTCTAATGATATGAAGCTTCTGTAAAATGGTACTGAAATGGGTAGGATCTAGTCTCATCTAGGGAAATTGTTTATGTATATTAGGGTATATTATATTATATATACATGTTTGTATAGTAATAATTTTGAACATATTTCAAAGGATCTGAGTAAAAGTCTACATAGCCTCTCAGAGTCTATTCTATTTATGGTAATAGAAATAGTAATTATTATGAAAAAATACAAAAAAAATTGGTTTTAGTAACTAAGCATCAGTTAACTTGTATAATTGTGTTAAGGACATATTATAACTGCAAGAACTAATTGAACTGCAATAAAATATGACAGGAAGATAAGAAAGTCTTTTCATTTGATTGCTAGAATAGGTTATGATAATAAATAATACTTGAATTTTCTTTTATCTATTTAGCCCTCATGAAAAAGGAAATAGGTATTTTTGAAAAGTTAACAAAAACTTTCCAATAAGGGTTCTTTCATTAGTTCTCATTTAACTACTAAGATGCTCAAATTATAATTTTTCTCTTTGGACATTTAAAATACAAAGAAGATGCCCTGACTGGTTTGGCTCAGTGGATAGAGTGTTGGCCTGCAGACTGAAGGGTCCCAGGTTCAATTCTGGTCAAGGGCATGTGCCTTGGTTGTGGGCACATCCCCAGTAGGAGGTGTGCAGGAGGCAGCTGATCGATGTTTCTCTGTCATCGATGTTTCTAACTCTCTGTTCATCTCCTTTCCTCTCTGTAAAAAATAAATAAAATATATTAAAAAAAATAAAATACAAAGAAGATAAGTATTTAGTTTAAGATCACAAGTATGATATTTTTATTTTTTATCATCCTAGCCAGTGGTGAGATTACTAATCACTACTAGGCCTTCTGGTCAAGCACTGAGCTGATTTTAGTTTGTGGATGTTGATCCAAAGTTGCTTATAGAAAGTCATTCTAACTCAAGCTGTTGAGCTTAGGCCTCTGTGGAAAAAGACATAGTGTAGGCTTCATGTGGGTGGCAATAAAATTGGAAAGGTACATAAAATTGGCCCAAACATGCTGAAATCATTCTTTGTACTTCTTAAGACTCCAATTTGTGTCAGTGAACTTGGTAAATTATCTCTAAAAGCTTCCTCCCTTCTGTGTGTGTGTGTCTGTGTGTGTGTGTGTGTGTGTGTGTGTGTGTGTGTGTATGTGTGTTGTTGTGGAAGAAGAGTTTGGTGGAAACTGTGGGAGAGGAAGATAATTAGAAAAGTTTTAAATAGATAAAATGAGGGTACATACTAGGTCATTGGAGTCAAGAGGTATATCAGCCTGAAAAGTCTAAAATCATTTTCATAGACCAAATAGACTATGATTCTTACTTCTAAATGAAACAGTCACTTTAATAACAGAATTATTCAGCATTAGCCTTATCTTTCTAAAGCAATAAGTTCATGAAAAAGAAACTTGGTTTTATAGCTAGTAGGGAGCTGTGGCAGATTCTCAGGTAGGGGAAAGATCGGCTACTTTCATTGTCTTTATTTGTTCCTCCTCTGTTGAACCCTGAGCCAATCACTTTTCCCAGGCTACCTGGGAAGGTAGGGTGAAAGGAATACACAGGGCAGACGAGACATGGAGGAAAGAACTGTGAGAGGAGAGATGGCTCCTTCACATGACAAAGAGGATGAGAAAGGCCACCTCTTCTCCAGAGGGCAAAGCTCAGAATAGCATAGCAGAAGAGCTGTTCTTCAGGGAGGAGTTCCTGGCATAACCAATGAGGAGGCTCCCAAACACATTCCCAACCCCAGCCCCAGAGCCAACCACTTGGACTATGGCAGTGCCAGTCCCAATCAATAACTTGGCTGTTGTGTCAATGTCCCTTGAAATGGCTCTGGTTTGGAAACTGCTGCTAGGGTAGGTCAAGGGACATGGGGCTGCCAAGCTGGAAAGTGCTCATCGGTCAGTGTCTCTTGTCAGTCATCTCAGTGCCACTGCACCTTAAGGTTTCCTGAAGATTTGGTTCACCTCCCTGAGGTGAAACAG
The DNA here is from genome assembly GCF_964212035.1 of Myotis nattereri. Lineage (NCBI taxonomy): Eukaryota > Metazoa > Chordata > Mammalia > Chiroptera > Vespertilionidae > Myotis > Myotis nattereri. The sequence continues at coordinate 19,435,202 of NC_138086.1, read as the reverse complement.
TTGTTTTCATTGTGTGTGTATTTTTTAATAAGAAAAAAAACTTTGCAAACACCTAAATTGCATCACAGAAAAATGTTGAATATTGGAGCCTTGAGGTTGAAAGGACCTTTTAAAGATTATCTAGTCCTACTACCTATCTTATACTTGAATTAGTTTTGCAAAAGTCTTGCCAAGAGCTCCAACATTTGAAGAGAGTGGTCAGTAGCTTCCAAGCTGAGCCTTTCCATCCTGGGAGAACGGTGACACTGGGATACTCTCACAGAATCTTCTGCTGGGTTGAGCCCTTTATTAATCTGTCCTTCTTATAACTATTGGAGTCAAACAACACCTCCAATTATTTTTCCCATTAAAGCCCTTAGGATATTTGAACATGATTATCAGATTTCCTGATTCCTTCAAAAATATCTTAGCTGTCAGTGATTTGAGTATTTGCACATCTCAGGTCACTCCTGACTGTACTCAGTTTGTCCATTCTTATCCTGCAGTAAGTCAAGTGTGGTCTGGGCTGCAGAGACAAGTGGCACTTTTGCTTCTTTTCATATAGATTCTCTTCTCCTCTCCATTCTCCCCTTCTTTCTTCTTCCCCCCCCTTCCCACTCTTTGTTTCCTGTCCCATTGATTCTACATTACCATTATTCATTCATTCATTCATTCATTCATTCATTCATCAATAACCATTCCCTTTTCTGTTGGTTCATATTAACTTTTCTATAGACTAAAATCTCTAAGCTGTAGTAGCATGGATTACTACTAACCATTGCTACTATTCATTCTGTACAAAACAACTGTCCTTTTGGATTTAATCATCTCGTTTTAAATTTATTTATATTACTTTTCATCTTATTAGATTTATGCATTGTTTCTAATGTGTCAGCTTCTTTTTCAACCCTGATTTAGTCAACCAATATGGTCACTCTCCCTCCTACAAATTTTATAATGTCCTTTCTATATTTTTATTCAGGACATTGAGTAAAATGTTGAAGCAAATGGAACCTAGGAAAGAATACGATACTCTAAACCTAGAACCAGGTTGATATTACTCCATTAATTAGCACCCTCTGGTATAGCTGTTGAAACTGGTTGTTACTATTTTCCTTACTATTCATGTACTCAGCTCTGCTTACCTCATTTTCTCCACAGACATAGGTTGAAAGATATGCTAAAGGTCTCTCTAAAGATGATGTGTGCTAGGCCTCTACATTTTCTATAATCCCAAGAATTCTACCAAAGAAGGAGGTGCAATTTGACTGTTATTCTTTCCTCCTGAAATTGCTTTCATCCTCTCTTTAATATATTTCTTCTAAAGCAAGCACCACCCTTTGATTCCCTAACAGACACTTAAGACTGAATGAAGAATATTTGGGAAAAAGCTGAGCATTCAGATAATTATTAGCAATAATAATGGCATTTTATGGGAATATAAAACATAATATCAAAATGCTTTGACATATCAAGTGAAATCCACTACTTTCTAATCAGCGGAGGACTTGAAATAATTGATGTTTTTGTTAAAACAAATCAGAATCTCCAAACTACTGCTAATGCTTATTTCTTAAGGTTTTTATTTTGTCTTCCAAGGACTGAAAATATTTAAAGCCATCTGGTATACCGATGTCATGAAACTTTAGGAAGTTTATACACATTTTGATCAAAATAGATAAGGTACATAAATATTCTCTCAGCCCTAGCTCATGTGGCTCAGTTAGTTGGAGTGCACTGAAGGTCTGTGAGTTTGATTTCTGGTCAGGGCACATACCCAGGTTTCAGGTTCCATCCCCTGAGGGGTGTGTGTGGGAGGCATCTCATTGATGCTTCCCTCTCACATTGATGTTCCTCTCTCCCTCTCCCTCTCCTTCCTGTCCCTCTAATATCAATAAAACATATCCTCAGGTAAAGAAATAAAAAAAAAAGAATCTCTCAATAAATATAAACCCTTGTGGAAAGTGTATGCAAATGAGTCAGTTGGTTATTACCGCGGTGGATGAAATTGAAGAATTATAAGATTAGTATTTGTCTTCTTATGTGGAAAATAGGGATTGCATTCATGGTGCAACTAAATCTTTTAAGACAGGTCAGTTAAAAAATACTGTTCTCTATAGTAAAACAAGAATCAGTTTTCTTTTTAAAAAAATGTATTTTATTGATTTCTTACAGAGAGGAAGGGAGAAGGATAGAGAATTAGAAACATTGATGAGAGAGAAACATCGATTAGCTGCCTCCTGCACACCCCCTAATGGGGATGTGCCCACAACCAAGGTACATGCCCTTGACCGGAATCGAACCCAGGACCCCTTAGTCCGCAGGCCGACACTCCATTCACTGAGCCAAACTGGTCAGGGCAAGAATCAGTTTTCTTGAAAGATATTGCTACTTCCTCTTCACTTAAATTGACAAATATTCTCCATGGCCAGTGTGACTGTGTCTGAAATGTCCATATTCAACTGACTGAATTTTATATTAAATTATATTCTACATGTGTATTTAAATTATGTAGACATTTTTGTTGTGTTTCATGATATTGTGTACTTTCTATTCTGTAATTAGAAATGTGAAAATTTAAGAACATCACAGTTTTTAAAAATTATTCTGGTAAATATTGAGTATAAAACTATTTAAAGGAATTTAATATGAGCCAGGATCAAAAGAGTTTTCCAAGGTACAAAAAATATTTTTGGAAATATACGTTTTATTGATTGTGGTGTGTATGTGTGTGTGTGTTTCCAATACAGTAAGAAAATGAGGAAATTATTCATGTACTTTTCAGTTTTAATTATAGTTACAATGGTTCATCACTATTTGGACCTTATGGAATACCCTTATAATCACTGACTTATACATCTTATCTTTGCCATTTTGATTGAGACCTAACTAGAAAATTGTTAGCTGTTAGTTATCCTGTTCATTAAAGGAGGGACTTGGAAGTCTCAAGATAGAAACAAGTTAAAATGAAATTTTTGTAGTTGAAAATTTGCAAATACAGCTATGATTTTACTTCAACACTTCCTTAGATATTTATATTCTTTAAAATTTCAGGTGCTAAAGTGAGTATTTCTTTATTTTCTTGTTATAATCAATTCATGTGCATGGTGACTACCAGAGGCCATTTATTGAAGTGATTGAAAATTCTGAATTTCTACATAAAAATGTCCTAAAATATTGCCATGTTCTATATTGCAGTAGAAAACATGTGCATTTGCTATGTGTGAGAGTATTAGTAAAAGGTTGAGGGAGGTCATATGCTACTCTTGCCTTAACACAATTCCCAGAGTGAAGGGAAATTATAATTGCTATAAATTTATAGGATAATCAGATTATACAGAATCAGCTTTTTATGTTTTGCAATACTTTACAAACTACAATTTAAATATCAACATGGAAAATAAAAACCTACTATACCCAAGTCCTGGTAAGGAGTGTGACTTCTACCATTCTCTGTTCTCCCTCAAAAGTAAACCATGTTTTGCTTTCCTTAAAGGCATTCCCCAGTACTCCTCAGATCTTAGAATTGAAATTGATGTTAAATAGAAAAAACTCTCTTGGTCTGACACCTTCCTGCTGACTGTACTACACTCCCCTGTGATCTGATTGGCTCTAACAACAGACTGATTTGTTCTCATCATGTGGGTATCTGCATTCAGTAGGAAAGACCTTTTCCAAGTTTAGATGGTGAATGAGATAAAGTGGAAATACTTTTGTTTCATTAACAGCCTATGGAATTATATGGTGATCATGATATTGAACTCTATTAACAGTTCTAAGGATGGGGCTTCCAACCTGGGGCTCTCTCAGCCTCGATACATCTGCACGTTGAGTCCCTCTTGCACCTAGTGTTTTTCAATCAGAGCTGCTCTTCACAATAACCTGGGAAGAAAGGCCAAGTTCGCATCTCTACCTACTGTATTTTCCCAGTTCCAGGATCCATATTTCTTTACACTTCCTCATTTCTGAAACCTGAATTACTTTCCATTACTTTAAGCATGGGATAGTTGCAGAATTTTCTTTCTTACGGGTACATAAAATAATGGTGCGTCTTATAACCGATGACATCTTAGAATCAATGAATTATGGACGGTATTGGAATCTCTGAGGGGCAGGGTGGCTCTTTGTATGAATTTTGCAAAAGCTCTCCAGGTGAGTCTGATGCACACTGCTGGTTACACGCACTTTAAACTAGCTGTTGGCTAATGTCTCTAATTGAAGCCAGGTGGGTTTGACTCCAGAGCTCTAACCACTGCATTATATGGCAGTGGGTCTTCAAGTGTGGTCTGCAGACCAGCAGTATCAGTAACCCCTATGGACATATTAGAAATGCAAGTTTTAGGGCCCACCCCAGACCTATGGAAGGAGAACTGAGAGCAGGGCTTGGTAAGGTCTTTTATCAAGCACTCTAGATTATTCTGATGTAACCTAAAGTTTAACAACCACTGTTATATAGCATAGAAGTCTCCTCCGCTAGGTATAGGAGGTATTGCTAATAAAGGTAGGGCCTAATCAAGTTTATTGGCTAGCTGGTTGGCTCATACTGTAATCCTGAAATAATGCCATATTTGCAAGGTTGACTAAGCTTTTAGTTGCTTAATAACAAATAAAATTGCATTTGCTCAAATGTGCTTTAATTATAGTTCCCAGTGGGCAGAACTATGGTAACAAAATACAGTAGGCTCTAACGTTATTTGCATAATGAGCATAGTCAAAGCATTTAATACAAATGAATTACAATTCCCCATGTAAAATGGTAAAGCTCTAGATGAAGCCTTTCTTTGGTCTGACATCCTCTTGTCCTCAATCTTAATCTAATCCTATTATTTCCTTTCTCCAAAAATACCAAATACAGTATCTTTATCCCTGAACCAAAGGACGAACAGACAAGATCCTGTCTTGTATTATTCTGGGTTGATAAATTGGTTAACTCAATCATTTGTAATGCAGATAGAAATAAACAGTTTCTGAACAAAAGCTGATTAAAGAATTTAGCTGGGAAAAAACCCCCACAAAGAACTTGCTTGCTCAGTGAAAAAAAATTGATTGACATTAAGGAATTAAGCATCCCAAAAGGATAAATAAATTTGATTCTAAGAAGAAAAGGCAGTTTAAAAAGCAATATACCAAAGCAACAAAGTACAGAGATGCCTGGTGAATATGATTATGTCTACCCAACATCAGTACAACTACTTGAAAAGCATGATATTCAAATAGTAATTTTTTTTAGCTCCGCATGATGCAAAATAAGCAATTTTGATTTTTCTTTTACCACTAAATTGACTGATTCTTGAATGCATTATTTGACCCACACTACGGTATTTTCCATTGCATTTTCCAGATGACTGAACTAAGTAGCTGTCTTATTGTTGTTATTGAAGAGACATGTATGGGGAAGAAGATAGTGATAATTGGAAAACAGGAACACATAGCCTTTGGGACATGGGAGTGGAGATTTTAGAAGCATGAGCAGTCCTCAGCCTAGAAGACCTGGTATTGGGCTGCAGTGATCTGCAGGCCCTGTCTCCACATCTGTGGGCTTGTACTACACACTTCTTAGCACAAATTGGGCAAAAGGGGGTAGGGCCTTGTTTCAAATCCTGAGATGCTCTCCTTTTTATATGTTTCTAACTTTTCTCTGACTTGTGACTTGAATCTCAAAATGGGCCCCGACTTATATCTAAGAGATGTTTCCTTTTGAGTCTTTCTGCCTTCAGTGAAATCTCTGGACTTCTGTTTTATATACCCTGATCCTGTGGCTGCCTGTGCCCCTGTCGAGCTTGGACTTCAGTACTGGGAGCCCAGACCACTTGTTCCAGCCTTGAACCTTGTCTACAACATACTCTTTGGACTGCCTCTTGGAAATTAGCTTCTTTACAGATGTATGGGGAGGGGGAACTGGTTAAATAGACTTGCCTGCTTGTTATGTTGGGCATCTCTATAGACATAATCATTGTTTTTGGTTTCAAAGTGTGGCTTTTGCATAGCCTTGCAATAGCAGTCAGCCAATCTAAGCAATTTGTCATTCTTATAATGAAGATACAGCATGGTAAATGGTTTTGGAAGTTATTGCAATAAACTTGATAGAGTTGGAAGAATAGATTATGACTGACATTATGCTTCATTGACTATGATTTAATGGCTTCACTTCTTTTTTTTTTTTTCAGTTCTAGAGCATTTGCATACTTCTGAGTTGTCTAGTAGGTAAATCTTATACAATGCATACCATGATGATAACATCAAAACAGGTAGTTTCTCCAAGACCAATATATGTCTGCTACATAAGACATTTTAATAAACTAAAGCCATAAAACACACTTACATCTGCATATGTACCCCATGCATATATAGGCACACACTTAACTGTGCATGAATATTTATATAGTCACACACATGAATTGAGATTTATTATGAGTGCTGAATATGGAATTACAAAGTCATGGAAGCTTAAGGCAGTTTCCTGAAGACCTACATTTGCTTGATTATTATTTATTAGTTTAAACTTAACCAATTGCTAATTGTGAATAGTACTGTTCTCTTTGAAGAGATGACTATTATTTCAAAGCTTATTAGAACTGTATATAAATTTTGGACCTACTTAAGACTTGCCGATTAGATTAAAGCAATAATATATGAAATAGTGTACATGGGTAAACATGAAGGCAACTTTCTGTTTTAGTTGATTGAACATTTTAAAGATGCTTTTAGGCATTTTTAGGGATGCATTCATTTTTGGGAGCAAAAGGAAGAGCTGCTTTTCTAGAAAGACAAAAGTGAAGTGTCAAGGCCCATGTAATGCTCCTGATCTTGATGTATTTCCCCCCCAAGAAGGGTAGATTGAAGAAGTTGGCTGATAACCTTAGTTTGTGGAGTTCTTATTCTGTTACAAGTTACTATTTCATATATATGAAACACACCTCCCTCATCATCCAATGTAAAATGTGTTTATGGCCCAAGCATTCTGTGTCTCAGGATGAATGACTCCAACAGCAGATGTAGTGTGAGGGAGTCTCATGGAGCAGGGCTTTCCTATCTAAGTTGCTATGTTTTATACCTGGGGAGACCAGGATGGTACACTGGGCACTAAGAGTGACATTAAAACATTACAGTGCTGCCCTGGCTTGTGTGGCTCAGTTGGTTGAGCATCACCCCGTGAACCTAGAGGTTGCCTGTTCCATTTCAGATCAGGGTACATGCCGGGATGTGAGCTTGATCCCCAGTAAGTGGCATGCAAGAGGCAGCCAGTTGATGATTCACTCTCTTGCCTTCTCCCTAAAATCAATAAAAAATATTTAAAACAACATAAAACATCAATAAACATTACAGTGCAAACCCAGCAGCTCTAGTCTGTGAACAATGGGTGCTTTTTCTTTCTCTCCCACCCTTGTCCCTGTCCTTCGTCTTTTAGAGCAGGTCAGAGCCACACTGGTTTCCCGAAGGCAATTCTATTTATCATTGACTTATTTGTTCTGACTAGCTGGGGAGAGAGGCTTGGACTGCACATTATTTCTATTGGCTTCAATTATCTTTGTTTCACTTAGGAAGATACCTTTAGTAAATCATAAGTTTCCTGGCTGGGTCATCTGACCAGTACAACAGTATCTAAAATTATTTTGCTATTAGAACAAAACACATTCACTCCTCAAACCCTCAGTGTAGAAATCATGATATATATGTATATTTCTCTCTTTCAAGGGGAGGTGATCATATTTTTTGATAGGAAAATTTCTAGTGCACAAGCAGACAACTTTCCTTGTTTCCCTTTCCTTTTAAGGTGAACTAATCACAATTTTAAGAAATCTCTGTACACCCTTATTTAGTGCATAAATCTATAATTTTATTCTTGTGGGAATGTATTTTGGTTCTTGCTTTGGCTCCAGGGAGTGCCATTTTCTCTGTTTTATTCTAACTTGAATAATTATTTTTGAGTACTTACTACATGCCACTCTTTGTCAAGGAGACTTGAGATAGGAAGATGAAAAGACATGAAGCTCCCAATATTGCAAGAAAAAGTTCACTGTCTTGTGCCTCTTTGTGCATAGGAATAAGTATAAGAAGCTTGTCTACAGTGTACGAGGTGACACAGAGGGAGGAGTCCTGGGGAATAGTCAGGGAGTGCTTCATGAAGGAGGAACATTCTGAGCTCATTTCTTATCAAATAAGGGAATTAAGGACACGTTAGTCAGAAAAAAGAAACTTTAGGGAGGGCTTAGAAGGCATGTTCTTATTTTATAACTAATAAGATATATGGCAGAAAACTTTCTCAATAATTTATCAAACTAAAAAGCGTATTTGACAGTGGGAGGACAGATTTAAGAGAATTTTTGCTCATCTCACAAAAAGATATAAACTTGGAATACGTCTGAATTGCGATGCTTTTCTTTTAAAATATGATTGGATCACTTTGATAATGTTTTAATAATACAGTGCTGTAAACTTACTGAGATAAAGAAAGCTTCAGAAGAGGAGAGGGAAAATGGCAACTGAATAGGCAGACCTGTTGTGCACCTCCTGCCAGGGCCAGACTGAAAATACAACTAAATGGGAGAACATTCACCTGGAATTACCAACTGAGGCCCAACTGAGGAGGAGACATGTACCAAGGGAGGACAGAAAACACCCGGAGACCAGTGGGAAGGGCGAGGTCATGAGAGGAGCTGTCCCAGCTCCCAGGGGCAGCAGGCAGGCAGACTGAGAGAGGGGCGAGCTCTGGGCTACAGAAGGGTCTGCTCCCTCCAAAGATAGAGGCCTGAAACCCTGGCTGGACTCCACAGTCCTGAGCACCAGAGCCGAGACCCACAGTCCATGGAGAATTCAGCTGTGAAGGGTGATAGGGTTGCTGGCTGCAGTGGAGCCTGTAGCCTGTAGACCAGATCCAAGTGGAGAGAAAGCTGCAGTTGTGTGTGTGTGTGTGTGTTTGTGTGTGTGTGCGCTCTTGCAGTTTTTCTTCTAAACCAGAGCACAGATTTAATTTGTAGCTACTTACCCGAGGCTTTGGTGCAGAGAGGGAGGCATGTACCTGAGGTGCCTGAAGAGAAGCTGGGATTGGAAGCATTGCAGGGAGACATGTATGCCCCCACACCTAAATGGCCATTTATCTGAACTCAAAACTACTCTATCCAGCAAGGCTATCAGTCAAAATTGAAGGTGAAATAAAGAGCTTTGCAGACAAAAAAAAGAAGGCTGAAAAAATTTATTACCACCAAACCAGTACTGCAAGAAATGCTAAAGGGACTAGTGTAAGAAGAAATAGAGAGAAAGAGAACACAGGCATAAAGAGTAAGAATGGCAACAAATAAGTACCTGTCAATTATAACATTTATAATAATAAAAGTGTAATTTGCTAATTAGACCGGACAGCCAAACGACCTTCCGAAAATCATTCTGGATGTCCTTCCAGACAAAGCCACAGTGGTGGAGGCTGAGGCAGAGACAGTTAGGGGCGATCAGGCAGGCAGGCAGGCAGGCAGACAAGTAGTTAGGGGTGATCAGGCAGGCAGGCAAGTGGTTAGGGGCAATGAGGCAGGCAGGCAAGAGGTTAGGAGCCAGTGGTCCCAGATTGTGAGAGGGTACAGGCCGGGCTGAGGGACACAGCCCCCCCCCCCCCCGCACGAATTTCGTGCACCGAGCCTCTAGTGCAGTGATGGCAAACCTTTTGAGCTTGGCGTGTCAGCATTTTGAAAAACCCTAACTTAACTCTGGTCCCGTATCACATATAGAAATTTTTTGATATTTGCAACCATAGTAAAACAAAGACTTACATTTTTGATATTTATTTTAAATATTTAAATGCCATTTGACAAAGAAAAATCAACCAAAAAAATGAGTTCGCGTGTCACCTCTGACACGCGTGTCATAGGTTCGCCATCACTGCTCTAATGAAATATAAATGGCTTAAGTGTTCCAATCAAACGACATAGAGTAGCTGAATGGATAAGAAAACATGACCCATATATATGCTGTTTATAAGATACTCACCTCAGAACAAAAGACACACAGAATAAAAGTAAAGGGATAGAAAAGTTTCCCAGGCAAATGGAAGAAAAAAAAAAGAGAAAAAGCTAGGTAGCAATACTCATATCTGAAAAAATAGACTTCATTGTGCAGGCCATAACAAGAGACAATGAATGCCACTTCATAACACTAAAAGAAATTGATACAATAAGAGGATATAACTCTGGTAAAGATATATGTACCCAGTACTGGAAAATAAATAAATAAATATATATATATATATATATATATATATATATATATATATATATATAACAAAACTTCTTGCCCTGACTGGTTTGGCTCAGTGGATAGAGCATCAGCCTGTGGACTGAAGGGTCCCAGGTTTGATTCCAGTCAAGGGCATGTGCCTTGGTTGCGGGCACATCCCCAGTAGGGAGTGTGCAGGAGGCAGCTGATTGATGTTTCTTTCTCACCAATGTTTCTGGCTCTCTATTCCTCTCTCTTCCTCTATGTAGAAAATCAATAATATATATATATATTTAAAACAAAAAACCCACAAAACTTCTTGAGGATTTTAAGGGAGAGATGGACAGTGATACAATAATAGTAGGGGATGTTAACACCCCACTGACATCATGCGATAGATCTTCCGGACAAAAAATCAACAAGGAAACTGATCCTAAATGACACACTAGGTCAGATGGAATTAATTCACATTGACAAAACATCTTACCTCAGAGTTACAGAATATATATTCTTCTCAAGTGCACATGGGATATTTTAAAAGATATACCACATGTTAGGACACAAACTAAATTTCTACAAGTTCAAGAAGATTGAAATCATATCTTCTCAGATTATAATGGCATGAAATTAGAAATAAACTACAATAAAAGCACTCAGAAACATTCAAATATATGGAGGCTAAATAGCATGTTATTAAACAATGAATGGGTTAGCAAGGAGATCAAAAAAGAAATAAAAAAATATCTTGGGAACAAATATAAATGAACACAAAACAACCCAAAATCTGTGGTACACAATGAAAGCAGTCCTGAGAAGGAAGTTCACAGCATTACAAGCCTACTTCAAAATACAAGAAAAACTTCTAATAAACCATATAACCCTACAACTTAAAGAATTGGAAAGAGAACAATGAAAGCCCAGAGTAAGTAGAAGGAATAATAAAAATTAGAGTGGAAATAAATGACATAGAGACTAAAAAAATAGTAAAAAGATCTATAAAACCAAGAGCTAGTTTTTTGAAAAGACAAACAAGATTGATGAACCTCTAGACAGACTCTTTAAGACACAAAGAGAGAGGATCCAAATAAACAAAATCAGAAACAAAAGAGATGAAGTTACAGCTGACCCCACAGAAATACAAAAGATAGTAAAAAAAAAAATACTATGAACAACTATATCCTAAGAAGCTGGACAACCTGGATGAAATGAACATTTCCTAGAAAAAATGCAACTATCCAAAACTCAATCAGGAAGAATCAGAAAACTTGAATAGGCCAATACCAACTGATGAAACTGAAGCATAACAAAAAAACTCCCAGCAAACAAAAGTCCTGGTCTAGATGGCTTCACGGGGGAGTTTTATCAAACATTCAAAAATGAACTAATACCTATCCTCCACAAACCATTCAAAAAAATCCAAGAGGAAGGAACATGCACAGCTATTTCTATGAGGCCAGCATTAACCTTTTTCTAAAACCAGATAAAGACATTACAAAGAAAGAGAATTACAGGACAGTATCCCCTGATGAACATAGATGCTAAAGTCCTCAACAAAATATTAGCAAATTGAATCCAGCAATATATTTAAAAGATCATACACCATGACCAAGTAGGATTTATTCCAGGGATACAAGGCTGGTTCAATATTCATAAATCAATAGATGGGATACATCACATAAATAAATTGGGAGACAACAATCACATGATCATATCAATTGGCACGGAAAAACCATTCTACAAAATCCAAAAACCTTTTTTGATAAAAACTCTTAGCAAAATGGGAATACAGGGATCATGCCTTAACATAATAAAAGCTATATATGACAAACCTACAGCCAACATCATATTCAATGGGCAAAAACTAAAACCATTTCTCTTAAGAACAGGAATGAGACAGGGATATCCACTTTAACCACTCTTTCTCAACATAGTATTGGAAATCCTAGACACAACAATCAGACAAGAAGAAGAAATAAAAGGCATCCAAATTGGAAAGGAGGAAGTAAACCTCTAATTATTCTCAGGTGACATTTTATTGTACATAGGAAACCTTAAATACTCCACCAAAAACCCCCCACTAGATTTAATAAATGAATTCGGCAATGTAGTAGGATACAAAATTAACTCCCAGAAATTAATGGCATTTTTATACACCAATAATGAACTCTCAGAAAGAGAAACTAAACAAACAATCCCATGTGCAGTGAGGCTGTGAACAGGTGCTCTGCACCCTACTCTCCACACAGTAGCCACTAGGCACATGTGCCATGAGCACTTAAAATGTGGCTGGTCTGAACTGAGTGTAAGTGTAAATATATATACACTGGGATTTGAAGATTTAATAAAAAATCTAAAATATGTCAATTTTTATGTAATTATGTATTAAGATGATAATATTTCAAATGTTGGGTTAAATACAATTTATTTAATTTATATTAAAACTTTAGCCCTGACCAGTTTGGCTCAGTGAATAGAGTGTCGGCCTGCGGACTGAAGGGTCCCAGGTTCGATTCTGGTCAGGGGCATGTACCTTGGTTGTGGGCACATCCCCAGTAGGAGGTGTGCAGGAGGCAGCTGATCGATGTTTCTCTCTCATCGATGTTTCTAACTCTCTATCCCTCTCCCTTTGTCTCTGTAAAAAATCAATAAAATATATATTTAAAAACAAAAACAAAACAAGACAAAAAAAACTTTAATGACTTACAAAAATAAAATAAATTTAATTTCACCTGTTGGTTTTTACCCTTTTAATGGGGCTACAAGAGAATTTAGAATTACATTGTGACTTGCATCTCGCTGTCTAGAATGGAAGGGACAGCATATTTAATTAACAAAATAAATGCTCAATAAAAGCTTTGTAGCAAATGAATTGTTAGTGTTCATGTTTTGTGCAATATCCAGTACAAATGTTCCTCTTTATAGCTATCTATATTTATTTAAAATAATTCAGATTCAATTAATATTTATTGATTACATGAGTTGTGGAAATTACTATGCTCAGAAAAGAAATAATACTAGTGGTTTAAACAAATAAAACAGGAACTCTTTGGTATCAGATGTGGAAAACTGAAATAGAACTATTTGAGATGAAATAGTCATCTGAACTTGCCCAAAATAAGGAGGAATTGAGAATATAGAATGCTTTTTTGTCATTACAATTGCATTAAAAGGCAAGTAAAAATATTCTTCCTAAAAGGAGTCTATATGGTCTTTAAGAAAAACAGCAAAACCCTATATTATTTACTTTGTTTGCATGCAGAAGAGATGAATAAATTATTTATATAAACATATATATGTTTACAAAGGTTGAAAAGTGATCTAAGAAGAGACATTGAGGTCAAAGTGGGCTAAGGTTTTCATGAATAGAGAGATGACTATAGATTGAACATAGCTGTCTTGATTGAATACTGAGCACAAAACTCAGTTTTAGAGAAGAGTACACAGGAACAATTGGGCCTGCAGGGCAAGCCGCTGGGCAGAGAAAATATGTGGGGGTAAGAGTAAAACATCTACTCTAGGCATAGCTGATTGGGTTATCATGGCGGGCAAAATTTGCTCTAACCACAGGTATTCAAATAAAATGATATTAAGTTTTTGAGCAAGCCCTTATTGAAGGAGATTGATTAAAATTGGAAATTGCTAACTGTGAGTTATTAAGAGACACAGTATCCATAAATCAATTAAGGTGCATTATATTCTATTCCATTGCCAGCTTTCATTTAAACATAAACAATTATATGTTCTACGCACAGAAGTAGAAATCACGTTTAAACTATATTTACTTATTCTATAGTGTTTGTCTTTTGTTGAAATAGAATGAAATACTTTCTTTTTTTTCTGTTAAAAAAGTAACCTGAGCAAGCTTATCATGTTTCTGATAAGCTTGAAGGAAAATAAATTTCTATTCAGCAAACTCCTGGTGCTATAATCTTGTTTTTGCTTTGCTTCTCAACATTTTGACCTTATGCAGTATGGGGGCATTTTGCAAAGCTGGGCTTTGGCACCCAAACAGACCTGTTTGACCTTGGCTAAGTCACTTAACCTATCCATGTCTTAATTTGCTAGTTCCTAACACCTACCTTGCAGGGATGTTTGGGGAAGAAATGTAAATTGGATTGCCTAGAACAGCCGTGGGCAAACTACAGCCCGCGGGCTGGATCCGGCCCCTTTGAAATGAATAAAACTAAAAAAAAAAAAAAGACCATACCCTTTTATGTAATGATGTTTACTTTGAATTTATATTAGTTCACACAAACACTCCATCCATGCTTTTGTTCCGGCCCTCCGGTCCAGTTTAAGAATCCATTGTGGCCCTTGAGTCAGAAAGTTTGCCCATCCCTGGCCTAGAACATAGTAAGTTTTTATATAATTACTAGAGGCCCGGTGCACGAATTCGTGCACGGGTGGGGTCTCTCAGGATGGCCTGTGGAGATTGGGTCCCACCTCGCACCCCCAGCCTTGCAGCCCTGCAGCCCTTCCTGGCACCACACCTTGGCCTTGCGCCGCCCCCTCTCCTGCTTCACCATCCTGCCTGCAGGGTGATCGATTGGGGCCAGGTCCCCCACCGGCTCCCTCAGAGCCTGGGAGCTGGACGGCAGCCCCATCCCCTGCCGCTGGTTACTGTCTGAATGGCGATCAGGCCCCCACTTGTACCTGCCTTGACCTGGTACCGCCCGCTCACCTGCTCCACCATCCTGCTATGATCCTGCTCTTGTCAGGACCCATCGGGGACGGCAGCACCTCCACTGCTGCCTGCTGCCAGCGCCACATTGCCGGCGCCCACCATGTTCCACGCCACCCCTTTATATAAACATATATATTAACCCAATCAGCTATGTCTACAGTAAATGCTTTACTCCTACCCCCCACCTATTTGCTCTGCCCAGCAGCTTGCCTTGCAGGTCAAATTGTTCCTGTGTACTCTTCTCTAAAACTGAGTTTTGTGCTCAGTATTCAATCAAGACAGCTATGTTCAATTCTATCGTCATCTCTCTATTCATGATGTGGTCAGCACACGTCATAGTGAGCAGTCAAACTCCTGGTTGAACTCCCAGTTAAATGACCACCAAAGGGGACAATTTGCATATTAGGCTTTTATTATATAGGATTATTATTATTATAAGAGTTAAAAGCATTCTGAGCTGAACAATTTTTGTATAATCAAAAATTATAACTAAAATTAGTATTTTATATGTGAAGAATATTACTACTACTAGCCCCGGAATTTGGAAGGAGGAGAAAGATTGATGAAGGGAGAAAGAGGGCATCAGCAAGAAAGCTTCCTCATTTATAGTTGGAGCCATTGGAGAGTTAAAGCTCCTCTGTAATAGATTCAGAGAGATATTTGAGACCTGATCAGATGAGTGTGGAGGTGGCAGAGCTGGATGAACCTCCTCTGATGGGGGAACAGGGCTCACCTGTGCTTGATCAGCAGATGTCCAAGCAAGAAGGGCATGTCGACAGCAGCACTTCTCCTACCCCTCCTGCAGACCCGTGACAAGTGCCTTCCTTCAGGGTCCGGGGACTCTACTAATGTGCCGCCTGATCAGTAGTCAATGAGCAGAACATTACAAAGTGTCCCTCCTCGCGTTCTGCAGAGTTGAAGACATGTCAGAAACACCTGCTCTGTGGTGTTCAGAGGCAGGGCCAGAGTCAGCACCAGCCTGCTTAACCAGGCACATAGTAGGGATACCATAAGCATGATAGGATCCCAATGGACTCATGCATCCTACAGTGACAGCCCCCATAAGTATCTGGAGAGGCAACAATTCAAGCTTTATTCCAGACAAACAAGCATCTTGTTATATTCCCTTACACATGGTGATGGTATAAGAGAGGAAGGGAGAATGGAAATCAATGATAAATTAAGCAAAGGGTATTAACTTCCAAAAGCCAAGCCTTTTAAATGCCTCTCAAAATTCTGCATTTGCTTGTTTTACAAAATGCTTTGATCAATGAAATGCAGTAAGTGAGGAGTCTCACACTTAGCTATTCTTTCTCCAAAGCCTATTTAGAATGAACCAGAAAATCTTTTCACTTTTTTAAGCTTAACTTTTCTACATAGAGAAAGGATTTCTGTTATCTTTATTTAAAGTAAGACTTAGATAACTAAGATCAATTGAGTTTTGAGAGCTATATGCTTTGTCCTTTAGCTATGATAATATGGACAGAACTGTCTTCATGAAAATGAGGAAAGAGACTTGTTTGATGTGTGAATATCTGCAAGAGAAGAACTGGCCCCGATTCTAGGCATCACATTTGTTGATGTGTCAGTCATCCATAATAATGAGGGAGATGTATCTCCCTGAGGTGAGAAGGTTCTTTGCTGAATTTTAAGTATTGCTAAACCATTTAGCAGGGGGATTTGGAATATCACTCAACTCATATAGAAAGTGTGACTAGTAGGAAAAGAACAAAATTAAATGACACTGTTTTCAAAATAGGAATAGTTTAGATTTTGAAATGCATCTGCTTGAAGTGACATAGTCCAATGCCATTCACATATTTTAATTCAATTCCCTTTTTATATGTATCTGAGAAATATTGTGTACAAATAATTTTTCTGGGTCTAGAACAAAGTCAAATCTAGGTCCCAGTCTAAGGCTCAAATATTTCTCTGTACTGCCCCAAAAAGCATTTAAAAAATTGCCTCTGCTTTCCCCCTGATAACCATCTTCTTTGAATATTTAACTTCAAAAATAAAAAAATATTTTCAATTCTAAACCAACATTCCAAGCATAGTTTTGCATTTGGGCCATAGTAATGTTCTTAATTAGCTTATTAATTTTTCATTTTTGTTCTAATACATTTTTTTATAATTAAAGGTATGTTTTCTATCCTCTGCATTTCTTCAAATACCAAGACATCTCAACTTTTTTCTAGGGGAGTATGTTTCATTTATGTATTTTTTGCTTGAGCTTTTTAATAAGTGGAATAACAGAGCATAGTACTAGTGGATTTGTCTTCAGTTGTAAAGACTTCTAATTCTGGCATCATCTGACTCTGTGTTGATAACAAAGATGACGCATCTCTCTAGCAGTTTTTTTCCTTCTCCTCACTACCAGTTGCCAGGATCTTGTCAGAGTAGAAAAATTAGAAGATTGATTGGTGTCCTTTTCTTATTTATTGATTTCGTTGGGTTTCTGGCTGCGTGATGTATGTTAGCATAAGATACCAAGGATTATGTGTGTGAGAAAAAAATTAAAAGCTCAATAATATAATTAATAAAGATTGCCATTTTAAAAATGCTTATAATTTGCTACATACTGTGGTAAGTACTTTATACACATTATCTCTTTTAATCTTCACAACAGTCAGGTATTATAGATGATGAAGTTGAATTTAGAGAGGATAATTAATATATTCAATGTCATATAACTCATAAGTGATGAAGTTGATTTCTACCTAAGTTTGTCTGACTTTAGAACTCAGACCAGATGGCTTCTGATCAAATTATGATTTATGATCATATTAAACTCAAGATATTTGAACTAGGCATTTTGTTACATCATGGAAG
This sequence comes from Myotis nattereri, assembly GCF_964212035.1. NCBI lineage: Eukaryota > Metazoa > Chordata > Mammalia > Chiroptera > Vespertilionidae > Myotis > Myotis nattereri. The sequence continues at coordinate 19,417,504 of NC_138086.1, read as the reverse complement.
ATGTGGAGACTACAAGAAGTTTAGAGTCAGTGATTTTCAACTGGTGTTCCACAGCATGTTGGTGTTTTGCAAGGATTTTAAAACATGCAATACCTGACTCTTTAGTCAGGGACACTGACCTCTTTTCCCTTCGATTGTCAAATTAAAAAATGCCTACAGCCAGCACAACAATAGCCATCCGGTGTGAATGCCCTGTCTTGCATCATAAATATATAGGTCATATAATAGAGTTGCATCATATTGGTCATGTTGCCTAATATGATTGGTTAATTCTTGATACCAGAAATCCTTATATATAAGCATAGGCAGCTGGTTTTTGTAAAAAGTCACTTTGGAGCAAAAAAGGTAGGTAATTATACTATTTTTAAAAAATCGATAAAAATTATTCCTATTTTTGTCAGATCGGCAAAAGATATATTTTTTGGTGCGCCACAGAATTTTAGTAATTAGTTTACATGTGGCCTGAGATGAAAAGGACTGAAAATTGCTGCCTTGGAGGAAAAAGACATGTACACCAATAATTAAGTAATAATTTGAAGCAAGTTTTACCGGTAAATGTTAGGTTTTTCCTTTCTGGCTCTTTCAACCCCAGAAAGTATATCATTTCCCTCCAAAATGTGGGTCCCTTGCCCACTGGTTCAAAGCAGAATATAAAGAAGACATAACTTTCTAAGAATTTCCCCCAGTCCAGGACAATGGTGTCATCTCTCAAATGAGGAATCAAAAATAGTCTTCAACTAAATGATTTTCTTTTTCCCTCAAGTTCACTTTTGCCAAATCTTGCCCTCAGCACTTTCCCTGTCTTCTAGGCCTCTGACGTGGCTTTGGTTTGGGGACTTGCCATCTCTGGCCTGGTCAGCTGTAGTTTTCCTTCTGGTAGCATTTGGCAGCACTCTCTGTAGTCGGTCCTGCTGCTTCTTATTGTGGTCTATAACCTTCAATTAAAGATCAATCGAGCTAGTCCTTAAAGCTCTGTAGATGGAAAAGACCCTCGGAATTAGAGCTAACAGCCTCCTCTCTCCTTCAAAGTCTTTTCCCAAAGTTACTCGTACAGGTTCACTGGCCTCATCTCCTTTTATCTTCCAATTTTCTCCTTCCATCTGCCCGCATTAAATTTCACTGTGTTTCTGAACTTGTTAAGGAGTCAATAAAGTAAATATCTAGTCTAAGTGTATTCTCCATGCTGGTCACTTCCTCACAGTTTTTTATGGCATGAGACAGCTTTACTGAAAGCATTTTTTCAAGAAGAAAACCGGGCTGCATACTGACTATTTGGTATTTCAAGAGGTGGGGGGTTGGGAGTGACAATAGAGAAAACCCTCTTTTCCATGTAGATTTTTCTTTAAAGGAAGAGATCCCATGATTATCCGATTCTTTCAGGGAAGTGGATTTATTACGGGTTTTCTACTTTTTTGTTCAGCTAGTATGTTTTAGTGCTTACTACTTTTGTTCAACTCTCTGAGCGCCTCCTTCCCTTGTAGGCACAAGCTCCCTCTACATCAGTGGTTCTCAACCTTCCTAATGCCGCGACCCTTTAATATAGTTCCTCATGTTGTGGTGACCCCCAATTTCATTGTTACAAATTGAACATAATGAAAGCATAGTGATTAATCACAAAAACAATATGTAATTATATATGTGTTTTCCGATGGTCTTAGGCGACCCCTGTGAAAGGGTCGTTCGACCCCCAAAGGGGTCGCGACCCACAGGTTGAGAACCGCTTCTCTACATCCATGCAGTGTCTTACCCCTGTCAGGCACCAAAATCATCCCTGGAACCTTTAAAAACTGTTCACACGAAGGTCGCATTCCTGTGCCTCGGATTCTGTGACTTGTTACCCAGGGCGGAGAAAGATGCATGTGCTCATTAGCAGGGCTCCCATCGCATAGGTTGTTTTTCTTTTCCAGATCCATCCTCATGACTCATTTTCACAGTAATAGTAGGCTCCGTCATGGGTGAGGAATTCTATTATGAGAGCGAAGAAAAGATAAACTTCGCAAGTTTAATTAGGCCTAAGAATAAACTTTGCTCCTAGTATATTCCGTGGTGAATTCTGACAAGACTCATCTCTCCTCATCACAAGTCATCGACCCCTTCCTCTCCGCACTTGTTCTTTTCCGCAGTTCGCGTCCCTGCCAGCTTAATAACAGTGTGTGAGGAAGTAATAAAGAAATCCAGTGGTGGCCTCTGCAGTTATATTTTCATCTCCAGAGGGAATGCTGAAGAAGAGCATAATGGGAATTAGCAACTGGCAGACACTATTCTTAGCGGTTTTATATACAGAATAATTTTTAATCTAACAAACTCTGAGGTAGGCATTACTATTTGTCTTTTATACATGAAACCGAGGCTCAGCGAGATGAAATAACAGAAGTAATAGAGTGAGGTCCATCTCACTTCATAATCCGTTGTCTTTTCTCTCGAGATATTTCCTGTTTAGAAACTTTCAAACCTCAAAGGTGAGTTTCTATGCATCTCTCTCCCCCTGGAGAAAACTAAACTAAACTAAACTAAACTAAACTAAACTAAACTAAACTAAAACATCTTAATTTTATAGTCAGAAACTTAGATTTTATAAAACACTTTAACCTGCACACTTTTGTTGGCATAGCATTAAAGTGTTATTTATTTAGGTAGTTGATAATATACTGACATGAACTGAATTTGGTCCTCTCTGCTGAGCATGTCACACATAGAAGTGCAAAAGCTGCCGTTTAATTTACTCAGCTCTCAGCTTGGCCACCGCAAGTCCTGGAATGTGATGTGTATAACAGAGTTCCTATAATCATGAGGGAAATCTCCCACAGCAAATGCCAGTTAGTACCCATGAACTTGACCACATTCTCAGACTGGTCTCTTATTAAGGATAGTAGGGAAAAAAATGAAAACCTTATAGAGATTCATTTATTTTTTAGAGGCTGTGCAATAATCAGCAGTGTAATGCAGAAAAAATATTTTAAAATGTTGGAACTGGAATTTATCTGATAGAGGAGGAAAAGAGACCAACTGGGATTTGTTAACAGGAAGACAGACTTGAATTGACACAAATAATTAATCTCTGGAGGCCAGGTAAAGAAAAAGAACTCATTTGTGAGTGAACTCATTTGAGGTCTGTGGCACACCCACAAATATCTATGAATACTAGTTACAAAGAAATGGAATCGTTGTTGATCCTGGCTCTGGGAAAGAGGGACTGGTCTCTGGAAACTGCTGATGAAACTGGAGACTTTGGAACTCCTTTTATTTATTTACTAGAGGCCTGGTGCATGAAATTCGTGCATTGCAGTGGCAGTGGGGGGGGGATCCACTCAGCCCAGCCTGCACCCTCTTCGCAATCCGGAACCCCTTAGGGGATGTCCAACTGCCATGTTAGGCCCGATCCCTGCAGTCGGACTGGCAGTTGGACATCCCTTTCTCAATCTGGGACCGCTGGCTCCTAAACACTCGCCTGCCTGCCTGACCACCCCTGACTGCCTCTGTCTGCCTGCCTGATTGCCCATAACCACTTGCCTGCCTGCCTAATCACCCCTAACCACCTCTGCCTCAGCCCCCGCTGCTGTGGCTTCATTTGGAAGGACGTCCAGAATGATGTCCGGAAGGTCATTTGGCTGTCCGGTCTAATTAGCATATTAAACTTTTATTATTATAGATTTTTTACCCCTCCAGTCAGGAAAAGAATGAGTAGATAGTAGTTTAAACAATTTTCATTGAGAACCTTTCTGCAGTTTTTGTGGGTTTTTTTGCATTCAGCCAAGAGGAAAATATTATTTTACAACTTTTGTATTGGTGTTGATGGGTTCCTAGGAGACTTCTTCAGGAAATGAAGGTGGAAGAGGAAGATAGGACACTTCTAAGAGAAAGGCTTAGTATTAGCTGTTATCCAGGCACAGGTAATCATGGAAAGCGATTGTAAACCAGCCTCCAGACAGAAATATTTTACTAGAGGTCACCGTCAATTTTTGTATTTTAAAGAGCTAGTAATAAGCATGTTTTTGATTTACATATATACCTTCCCTTCATTTTTTTGTTTGGGCTTATCTCAGTTGTTTCACTTCAATTCTTTCCCCTTTCATTCTGAAGTAAAATGAAGAATAAAACATTGCAAGACAATTCTGTAAGCTTCCCTCATTCTGAAGCCTGATGGTAATTATTATTAAGGGATTACAAGAAAATCTTACAGTGTAATTTGGGGACTCACAATTTATTCATAGACTCTTCTCTATCTTGCCTAGCAAAGACATTTTTCTATCTTCCCAATAAAATCTAAACTTTTGCTTATTGACTTGTTTGCTCTTCTAGCACATATTTTACAATGTACACAGTAATAATAAAAGCAAGCATTTATTGGATCCATAGTATATGTCAGATACGTGCTGTGTATTGTACAGGATATTTGATTTACTAGTACTCCTCACAAGCCTATAAGGAAGTTATTACTATTATTACTCCACTTTACAGATGAAGAAATAGAGACATATGAGAGAAACGGAGCACCACAATGAGAAAGTGGTGGATCTATAAACAAAAAATCCAGGCCTGGTTGTTAAATTATGACATGACTGATCCATTTCTCAGAAGGGGGAGGGAAGTTACCAGATAAAATACAGGATACCCAGTTAAATTTGAATTCCAGATAAACAGTGAATAATTTTTAGAGTAAAAATGTCCCAAATATTGCACAGGACGTGGACGTCCAGTATTTTTATTTGCTAGATCTGGCAGCACCAGGAACACTTTACCATTTGCAGAATCATTTTGGAGCTGGAAAGTTCATTTGAGGCCATCTCACTACACAGATGAGAAAAGGCTCAGGAGTCAACATTTTCATGTTTTCTTGACGGGCAACAAAGTGAGGGTTAGGCCTTTGCCAAGCTGTCTCTTAATTCCTCAGCAGGTTTTCATCTGACTACCAAGTGAGATTTCCCGTTGGGTGTTTATCTCCTGTTTAGTTTCTAAATTGTTGTCTGCAAAGCAAAGCTTTGCAAACACTCTTTTAATAATGACATGAGGAAAAGTGGAGGAGGAAAGGAGGAAGCAACAAGTCAAAGTTACTGGCTGCTCCTGTGTGCTGGCAACATCCAACATTCTTTGCAAATAGCATCTCCTTCGGTGGGAACAAGAGGCGTGAATATAAGGACATATATTAAATATTTACTTGACTTAGTTAAATTTCTTTTAAGACCTTGGCCAGGGGGTCCAATTTGAATGACTACTGGTATTACTAGAAAATGAATAAATAGGAATACATTTTATAAAGTAGTCATCCTTTTAGCCAATGGAAAATGGAAATGTTGTGAAATCTACTGGAGTTCCATACTGGGCCATTTTCTTCAAAGCAGAGAGAGATACTCACTCATTAGTCTGTTGCTTGGAGGCTTATTATGGATGCTCCATTCCCTTTGCTGTTGTAACAGAAGTTCCTGGGCGCTAAGGCCCTGACTGATTCACTTGCAGAAGACGGACACTGTTACCTATGGGAGAACAGGACCGAGGAGTAGAAAAAGAAACAAAAGAAAACCAAAATGGGCTCTCCTCATGATATGATAAAGCAAATAAACGTAAGTCCTGAGCAGACAAAAGTAAAATCGACTGCCTGGGTTGTCCACCTTAGCTATAGGTTCCTTTAGGGCAGTGGTTCTCAACCTTCCTAGTGCCGCGACCCTTTAATACAGTTCCTCATGTTGTGGTGACCCCCAACCATAACATTATTTTCGTTGCTACTTCATAACTGTAATTTTGCTACTGTTATGCATCGTAATGTAAATATCTGATATGCAGGATGTATTTTCATTGTTACAAATTGAACATAATTAGAGCATAGTGATTAATCACAAAAACAATATGCAATTATGTATGTGTTTTCTGATGGTCTTAGACGACCCCTGTGAAAGGGGTTGTTCGACCCCCAAAGGGGTCGCGACCCACAGGTTGAGAACTGCTGCTTTAGGGTGAAGACTCAATGCACCAGGGGCCTTTCCCAGTTGGAATTGTAAACAGCTAAGTGATGACAAAAACCTTCTTTAGGTCCCTATTTTTTTGGTTTGTTTGTTTTGTTTTGTTTTTGGGAAAAGGAAAGATGCCTCTCTGCCGAAACTGGAAAATTAAGATAGATTACAGCTGAGGAATAAGAGCTTAAAATGTGCTGAATACAAGGGATAGAATTATTGATACAGATTCTTAAGTTGTGGCTGTCAAAAAGTGAATAATTTTAACCAAATGTGTTTTATTCTTGAATTTTTTTTTTTTTTTTTACATTGGAGTGGTTTGTTTTGTTTGTTTTTGTCTGTTTGTTTTGCCAAATCTGGTCTTTCCTCTCAAAAGAGGGTTGCTTTTTCAAAAGCATTTCAATTCTGTTGGAGTAAAGATACTTTTTAAAACAATTTGACTTTAAATTGCTTTTAGACTTATAGAAAGGTTGCAAAATTAGTATAGTTTCCATATATTCCACATTAACCGCCTCCAGTTAAAATCTTACTTTACCATAGTGCAATGATCAGAACCAAAAAATTAACATTGGTATGATACCAATAGCTAAAGAGCTTTTCCAGTTTTTTTTTTTTTAATGTGTTATTGTTTTCCAGGAATTCTGTTCAGGATCCTATATTACATTTTGTTGTTATTTATCCTTAGTCTCCTGAGATCTATAACAGTTCCTCACCTTTCTTCAACCTTAACGACTTCACATTTTTGAAGAGTATAGGTTGGTTATTTTGCCAAATGTGCCTCAATTTGGGCATGTCTGGTGTTTTCCCATGATTGGATTGAGGTTATGTATAATGTGTCCTTCTCAGTGCATCATATCATGGAGTTCATGATGCCCATTAAGATGTTTTCTCTTGGGTTTCTTCACTTGTCAGTTACTATATTTTCATTAACAGATATCTTGGGGAAAATGCTTTGAGACTATGCATATCCTGGTTCTCTTCAAACCTTCACCCGTGGATCCAGCACACATCAGTGGATCTTGGTTCAGTAGCAATTGTTTCTGTGGTGTTCGCTTAATGGTGATGTTCTATTTCTCTCTTTTCTTCAACAATTGTTAATTAGAACTCTGTAGCAAGGAAGAGCTATCTTGCTCTCCCATCTATCTATAGAATCAATTACTTATATCCATGAGTACAGACTCATGGATATTCACTTTATTGTGTGAGTCGTAATCCAATGTTGACATTATGTAATTCCTTGCTCAGTTGGTTCCAGGTTTGGTTACTAGGAACCTCTTCAGATTGGTGCTTGTGTTCTCTTGACAAGCCCTGATCTATATTTTAGCACTTGCTTATTTTCCCTTCACATTATATTCCAGGAATATACTATACGTATTTTCCCTGTTCTACCCCTGGAATCAACCCCTTCTCCAAGTTTTCTTTTATTGGAGAGTGGTGTTTAGAAATTGAGATCTCGGTGCTGGGTGTGCGTATTGCTACTGATGTGTCCTTGCACTAAGCCCTGTCAGAGCTAGGGAATAATAAGCATGTTTGCCAACCTACACATCCATGTATACCACCCTACACATTATGCACATCTGTATTTCGATATCTATCATTGCATATATTTAAAGCCACACATTTATACTGTCACTTCGGGGTTCATTCTTTTCTTCCTCCTCCCTTTATTTGTAACGTCTTTCTCCACTTGTGAGAAATTTGGTTTTTGTTTTCTACAACGTATTTATTTATTTGTTTAATTCTAGTGTACATATAGTATAGTCAAAATTGCATACCCAAGTAGTTTCTGACTTCATTCAGAACCCATATCCCTTTAAGAAGCACATTTATTGACTAAATTATAGTATTTATATAGTTACTTTTGTCTTTAGCTTTACAACCTCCAGTCAAGATACCGTTTTCATATTTATTTAGGTTAGTTTTATTATACCCCACCCCTTCCATGTGGCTTTGTGACTCATTTGTGATAGAATTAGATTCATTGGTTAATCGGCATTGTATATTGGTATCCCTCCCTGCTCCTCATCCATGTTCGTTTTAATTGTTTATTGCTTGGGAGTATGTGAAAAATATGGTTCTAAGAGCCAGAACTTTAAAAAACATACCTAGAGAAGTGTCACCTTTTCCGTGTCCATTCTATCCTTCTTTCTAACCTTTTCACACCCACCCTCTATACATAACCAATCTCTTTAGTTTCTGGTTAATCCTTCTCATATTTCCTTTGCCCAAATGGGAAGTTACACCGTTTTTTTCTTTTAATCATTTCTTTTTCATGTAAAAAAAATGTAGCAAACTGAGCAAAATTGATAAATGTATATGCTGCATTTATATCAATCCAGATGGAACAAAGCAGAAGTAAATCATAATAATTTGCTAGCTTAACCCTGTGGGAGATTCTTGTCTGTGACTCTTCACACATTAGCATGGTGATTAAGAGCAGTCTCTGTCATTATTGGTTTGTACCATCAAATGTTTTGGACTTTTGCAACTTATTGGTGGTAAGAATTGGGGCAAGTTATTTAAAATCCTGATGCCGCAGTTTCTCTTATCTGTAGGATGGTAATAAAAAGAATGTTTACCTCACAGGGTTAAAGATAAACAATGGGAAACAATACACTGTATGGAATATGGCAAGCCCCAAACTGGAAATGATGATTATTATTATGTTGCCAATTGCTCTTACATGTTATACTAATGTATACTCTAAGCAAAAGTTTCTGATGGTTTGATTTATCTACACAACTGAAAACACTTGTATTTTTTAGTAATTAATAGCTCTTTTTATATCAAAGGAACTCTGAGAGAGAGAGAGAGCATGAGAGAGACAGAGGGCACAAAGAGATGGGGAGGGGAGAAGAGGGAAAGAAAGAGAGAGAATAAATAAAAAATGGATATTATTGCTAATTTTGCTCATTGGAGAAAATCACTTCTAATATCTTAGTAAAGGTTCTTCCAGGTATTTTTCCTTGGTTATATACAAAGTGTATATCTTTTGACAAGCTATAGAAATATTTTTAACAAAATGGCATTGTATTCCACATACCTGCATCATTCGTTTAAATTTTTATTTTGAATATTTTTCTAAAGTATTATTCTTCCTACCTGAAGGATTGGTTAGAATCTAACCGTTAGATCATTTGGTCATTTATATCATTTGGTCTAAGGTTTGATCAATCAAATGAGAAAGAAAATTGATGATCAGTTGGACAAACTAACCGAAATAAAACCTCAGTAAATCTGGGTGTTTGAATTACCTGGGTCCTTAACTCAGCCAGCCATACGTTGTGTTTTTTTTTTTTTTTTTTTTTTTTTTTTTTTTTTTTTTTTTTTTTTTTGTAAATGTATCATTTGCCAATGATAGAAAAGATATCATTAATATCAAGGAATGAGTTCCTTGCTTTTAAAGTTTTTGCTTGTGATGTCCATTTTACAAAGTGAGGGGATTACCTTCAACTTCAGACCCACAAATCTGATCTAAACTGCTGGACAGAGGCCTCAGGCTGCCTCTGGGGCGCAGTTCTGAAGCGGGCACTTCCTCCATGACTGTGGTCTGTGAAAATCCCAAGTAAAGTTTCAGAGTTTTGAAGAAGAATTCAGATGTATGGTCTTTTCAGTGGCTCATTTCTCATCTTTCTAAACAAAAGTCAAAGGTTTTCCCCTTAGCATTACCTATTCTGGTCTATTTTTTCTTTCAGGTCTCCTGACATTCTCAACCTGCATCCTAGGTTAAAGCTTATCCAGCTGTTTACAGTCTCCCAAAGGTGTGTGTGTGTTTTAAATGCCTTGGCACTGCTGTATTCCCTGCTCTTTCCTCCCATGGCTTACGTGCTTTACAAACTCTTCATTTTTCAAAATTCAGCTCAATTACCGCACACATACCACAACCCACCGGCCCCACTCCATGAAGCATTCAATGTCTCTTTAAGCAGAGTGATGCATTACCTCCTCTGGCTTCTCAAAGGGTCCTACAGACACCTCTGAGTCGGCATAGGTGTTAGGGTTTGATGACTGTCCCCTCCTTCCTCATTTCCAGGGGACCAAGGGCTCCACGAGGGCAAGGCATTTCTCTTGGTGCTCTTCCTATTCTTAGTGCCTAGCACAGTGTCTGCCTCGTAAGAGTTCCATAAGTTAATGGATGGGCAAGAAGTTAAAAGACATAAAATTACAATTGACCCTGCCCATCACGAGCTGTTGACATTTGGTAAATTACAGGAACTTCCAGGGCCTTAGCTTCATCATCTGTGAGATGGAGATGTTGGCCATTATTTCCAGTGTCTCTTCCTTGGTGGACATTTATGTTTAGCCAGTTTAACATGAGGGATTAAGAAGCTTCTGATGGCAGCTACTTTTTAGCTCGCTTTAGGCCGAAATCTCCATTTCAGTCCAAATCTTTCAAATGAGTGATTTGGACTGAGAGAAAGGGCACCAAAGTCTTTTAGAGATTAAAGTGGAATGAAAAGGTTGCTTTTATGATTGGAAGGCCTTGAGGGTTGTTTCACTGTCATAGGATCAACATTTTTCAAATTGGGAGGAACCTAAAAGATAAGTCACTCAACCTCCTTATTTCATTAAAAAACTAAAATAAAAAGACCTGGAGAATTTAAGTAACTTGCTTAAAGTCACAACACTAGTTTTTAGCAGAATTCAGCCTGTGGATTGTCAGACTTGTATCTTTCTGCCACACCGCGTACTTGATCTATAACTAAATCAAGATGCAAAATAATCTTGTCTGCTAGGGTGTGCGTCTGGTCATGGTTGATTTAGTTTGGAGTAGGCTTCATGAAATATGAGACATTCGGTTTCTTTCTATATTTATTTATTTATTTTTTAAAAATATATTTTATTGATTTTTTACAGAGAGGAAGGGAGAGAGATAGAGAGTTAGAAACATTGATCAGCTGCCTCATGCACACCTCCTACTGGGGATGTGCCCGCAACCAAGGTACATGCCTTTGACCGGAATCAAACCTGGGACCTTTCAGTCCACAGGCCGACGCTCTATCCACTGAGCCAAACCGGTTACGGCTCTTTCTATATTTATATTGGTTTGGGCTTTACTGCCAAATGCAGCACATTTTTACGAACAATTTGTTGTTTATTATCTTTTGATTCTCATTGGTTAGAGAAGGATCATGAAGGGTACATGAAAGCACGGGACACACCATGTAGAAGACATGGTAAAAGCTTCCACTTGAGTGTAGGTTGGTGGGGCTCCAGCTTAGTGGAAGATGAAGTATAAATATCTTCTAAAGGAGAAACTGAACAGTGTGTGAAAAAAATAGAGCAAGTTCTGATGTCAAACCTTAATGATGATGTAATAATAATACATTTAGTACCTAGGTATGAAGCTCACCTTTTCTTAAATGCGTGGAACTTTTTCCACTCTTAAGAAAATGCATGTCTGGTGAATGCATGTATTAGCTCTTCAGGTATAATCAAGCCACTCCAAAACTCAGTGGCTGAAACCAAAGTATTTGTTATTGTTCACTAGCTTGTGGGTCAGCTGGACATTTCTTCTGGTCTCCATTAGGCTTCCGCAGTCACTGAGGGGGAGGTAGGCAGATTGCTGGTTTTCCTGGGTCTTGTGTATTTGGCAGTTACCTCTCTGTAGGCAGGTGTAGAATCACTTTGGCTGGAATAACTAGACTCTCCTCCACCTGGTTTTTCATCTACCAGCAGACAAGTCAAGGCTTTTTCCAAGAATGTAAACCCAACTATGCAAGATTAAGAAGAAGTACACCAGCCTCCTGAGACTTGAGCTTGTACTTGACTCATTATCATTTTCTTTGTATTCTATAGGCCAAAGCCAGTCATAAGGCTGGTCACATTCAGATGGAAGGAGACTGCAAAGTTACAGGGCAAAGGCTGTGGACAGAGACAAGACATTAATTGGGGTTCAACTTAATCAATATACTACGCCATATTCATAAAGATATGAATACAAAGAATTAGGTAGAGTAACACGGAAAGATTCCATCTTGACTCTCTTCTTCCCTAAGGTTAACACTATTAAAAATTCTCTGTATTCTTCCAAGCCCATATGTATATATTGCCAGGGCTGACCAGCAGACCCTGAGCGACGGATGAACAGATTGCTCCGACACACATTCCTGTGAAAGAGAGGCTACGGCACGACTTGGCTATCGCCGCCAAGTAGCCCTGTCCGCCTGCCTCCTTTGACTGTTTTTGTAACAACAGCTTGAACTAAAATTAACCTCTAGGTACAATCAGCAGGGTAAGTATCCTTGAGAAAGCACATGCTTCTACCAGGTTGGGTCTTAAAGACTAAACATAGAGATTCTAGCAAAACACCTGGGGGATCAGACTTGTTTGGAAAAGTCAAGGTAGGGGCTGCCACCCTCGGCAAGGTCCCCTCAGAGGGCCTGACCTTTCAGAGAATCCTCGTTACAGACATTCCAATCAAGTGCTGTGCTTCCCCACAATATATAATGTATACATATACATAATATATACATACTAAATGTATACATTATACACATGTATATTCTATCCCAAATAGTTAATAGCATAAACATTTTTTAAGTAACTAACATCATTGTATGCATAACTATGTCTTAGGCATATATATCCTTCTTTGATAATACATTAGCTTTGGGTAGACTTTATAATATACATTTATTTAAAAACGAATTATAACATACTCCAAAAATGTAGAAAACAGAAAAATTAAAGCCTACCCCTTTCCTGATTGAGCAATATACTATTTATAATGTAATTGCATCAGATTTTTTTTCTGAAGGAAAAGAAATGAAAAACTACAAATAGAAAATACAAATTTTTTTTTATTAATTATACTTTGTTTAAGAACATTTAGATTTTCTTTCTTTTTCACTGTTACAAACACTTCTATAGGGAACATCCTACTTATGTCTCCCTACACACGTGTTAGAGTTCTGCTAAGGTAAAGACCTAAATGTACAGCTGCTGGATGTTGGGACATGTGCATCTTCCCTGAGATAGTGCCAATTTGCTCCCCAAAATGTTGGTACCAAGTTCCCCTTCCACCAGCAGTGTATGAAAGTTTCCTCATCTCTTAACCCATTCTTTAATATTTTTCAATCTGATATATAAGGATTAGCATCATGTTATTAGTCATTTTATCTTTTCCTGATTATTATTTAAATTGAGGAACTTCTCATACACTTGTAGGAATTTGAGGTCTTATTTTTGATGGAATGTCAAGATGTATGTTTTGTTCATTTGCCATGGATTGTTTGGCTTTTTCTTATTGATTTTTACAAGTCCTTTATGTATTCTTCATACTAACTCTACATTTTATGTGTATTCACTTATCCTCGTTCGGTCTGTGGTTTGTCTTTTAACTTTGTTTATGTTATCCTTTGGGTATCAGGGCATACAAACTTAGACTAATTTTTTTTTCCTGTTTCCTGGAACAATTTGAATTGAAGATGTTGATGGCAAGTATCACTTTTGAATTTTTCTTTTTTTATTTTAAAGAGTAGTTTCTTGATTTTTAGAGAGAAAGAGAGGAGCAGAGAGGGAGAGAGAGAAATATTGATGTGAGAGCTTAACATTGTTAGGCTGCCCTCTGCATGTCCCCCACGAGGGATCAAACCCACAGTCCGGGCATGTGCCATTGACCAGGAATCCAACCAGCAACCTCCCGGTGCATGAGGCGTCCCTCAACCAACTGAGCTACACTGACCAGGGGCTGATTTCCTTTTTACTACTTTTTTAGCATCTTTAATAAATTGTCTATTCAGGAGAGAGACTAAGCTTTGTTTCAGCCTCCCTGAATGAGGTGGAGATTTTCCCATTCTCTTTCCAAGCCTGGGCAGCCCTTGTGGGCCAGATGCTGAGCTCTAGTACACCTTTGTGGTGTCACCACTCCTCCAGCTCACATCCCTGACTTTGACTTCCCTGTTTGCTTATGACTCCTGAGAAACTGACACCTTGCCTTAAAGTTCACATTACATTAGGATATTCATTTTGGTTATGTTTGGTCCAGCTTTCCGTGTGTCTGTGGTCAGAAGAAGGTTCATGTCATCTTAGTGTGTCATATTGGTGGCCGTTTCCTGGAGCGGTTTCACAGCTGCAGTCATGACTCTGACAGGACTATTAGCGTCTCTTGGATCTAATAGTAACCTCAGAACCTCAATGTTGTTTGCATGCTATTAGCACTTAGCCCAGAAAGGGCTCAGCTGAGTTATCTGGAAAGGTACAGAAAGTGTTAATGTATATTTTCAGCTTGGGCATTTTATATTTAAACTTCCATCAAACTGACTTATGAAATGAGCCCTTTAGAAAGCAAAAGCATATTAGAACTGCACCTTCCATAGACAAGGGAAAACTCTTTTGGCAAATATTTGACAAATGTCTAAATCAATCCATACATGAATGTAAGTTTCTCTATCTATTTACTCTCTATTGAGCTCTCACGGCTGACTCACCTCATTTGTAGCACTTCTGTGAATGTGTCTCTCTGAGCCTAATTTCAGCTGCCTTGTCACTTTTTACATAAGAGACCTCAACTAGAAAGGGAAAAATGGATAATACTTCACCTTGGATTGCCCCGGAGCTGTTCCACCCTGCTAAAGTCAAACGGAGTCTAGGGCCATAATTTAATGTATTCGAGATGGAGAAGACTGCCCACAAGGACCCAAATATTCACTAACTTTTGTGCAAAAGATTTGTAAACTGTGGGCTAAACTTAGGCCAATAGATGTGTAATTCTGACTTAGCCTTTTAGCAGGGATCTGAGATTTGGGTACCTATTACTTTCTTGCCTCCTGTCACCTTCAGCCTTCTGTCAGGATCGCCACACAGGTCTAGCATTATCTGCAGTGCCTTCTCTCTGCCAGTGCCCACAAGGCCAGGTGCCTGCCCTGTGTCCCTCAGTCCCTGGCTGCCTGCTCTGGGAAATGGAGAGAGAGGAGCACCTGACTCAGAGCCCTTAGCACTCGTTGAAATTTACTTCTGACCCCTCCTTCTGACTACAGGCAGTCCTCGGGTTACGTTGGAATCTCCCATTTATTTATATAAAAGTTCCGTCATTTCAACATATGTACATATGTGCTTTATGGGTATTTTTTTATTTACTGTATTTACCACAAGTAAAGGTCAGGAATTTTTATCTTTCTTTAAAATTTTTTTACTGTTTCACTTCATTACTGCTGTGTATGTGCTCCATGTGAGTGACGTAGGTGCTTATGTAAGTGGGTTCCGACTTACGGCGAAAAGTCTTAGGAACAGATCTCCGACATAACCAAGGACCTACTGTAATTGTGAGTGGATGTGGCCTCTGGATTCCTGAAAATGATAAGATCTTGCTGCTATTTGTCAGTTTCTTTCAAATCTTTCCTGACCATCTGGACTCCTGAGGTCCATGGAGGATTTCTACACAAACACAACCTGAGAAATGCTTGAATCTTGGTACTTAAAGTGAGGTCCAAGGATCCATCAGCTTTGGCATCACTTGTGAGCTTATTAGAAATGTAGAATCTCTGGACCCACACCGGCTCTACTGAATCAGAAACAAATGTAATCAGATCCCAAAGTGATTCATATGCTCTGCTACACTTGACTACATTTCGGTTCAGTAGTGGGTGTCATTATCTTTTTATTTTTATTTTTTTAATATATTTTATTGATTTTTTACAGAGAGGAAGGGAGAGAGAGAGCCAGAAACATCGATGAGAGAGAAACATCGATCAGCCGCCTCCTGCACATCCCCCACCGGGGATGTGCCCGCAACCCAGGCACATGCCCTTGACCGGAATCGAACCTAGGACCCTTCAGTCCGCAGGCCGACGCTCTATCCATTGAGCCAAACCAGTTTCGGCAAGTGGGTGTCATTATCAACGAGGGTCCTTAATGTACCAGTCAGTGACAGGGATAGCCCCCTTCACCTGCCCAGTGACAGTGTTTGGTGATCAGTGCTCAGGAGTCTGTGTTCTTGGTGGAAGCATGCCTCCTACTTGCGTGTGTTAGAAAAAAAAACAGAGGTGAGAACCAATGAGTACTCTCCTCACTGTGCCTGCTTTTGACCTTGACCACAACCTGGGTTGTGTTTGAACCACAGTGTTCATATACTCCTCATGATCCACACCACCCCTCCTCGCCCACAGTCTGGGGGAGCAACAGCACGGAGTTGGCTCATTGTCAGGGAGCAGAGCAAATGTCCACTCATGGTCCAAGGATCTTGGCCTTATTAGCACTGACCTATAAACTGAGCCTTTTATTGCGATGTTCCTCATCAGGTGATGAGTGCACCTACTGCTTCCAATCATAGTGAACTATTGACAATACAGTCTCAGCCCTCAAGCGACTTTTGCAGTCTGAAATGGGGAAATGACATAAGGAAGAAAGGACAAAAGACATGAAGAATGAAAAAAAAATAATAGCATACAAGTCTACAAGGTGCTTATCTTGACCACATGATGACTATTTCATTACCAGGATATTTTAGATTTTTAAAAATAGGCCCATTCTCAGTAGAGCAATCATAGACCACCATATTGTTATTGTTAGTTGGCAATGTGGGTGTTTGGAGATTTGTTGGTCCATGTAATCAAGACATCCAGAAAGTAATTTTCCAGCATAAATATTTTTTAAAGTTTAGAGAAATCACCTTCTCGATTTCAGTGCCCCAAAAACAATTCCTGAGTTTAAAAGGCTTTACTAATTCTGTCAAATATTTACTTGAATCCAGACAAGGAAAGTATTGGAGAAAGATATGTCAAAGTATATCTGAATTATAAATCAAATTTCAATTTTTAAAGAAGATGGACATTTTCATTTATTCTACATATTTAGAAAAAATATATTTGTGCCCTATCTGATGTAACAGTGGAGGGACATGCCAACAGATTTTTTTTTTTTAAATAATGTGTCTAGGTAGATGCAATTTTTGTTTTTAACATTGATTATTTGTAAATCTAAGAAACTTTGGCGTTTATAGCTTCTGCTACCACTGTTGTATTTGAATATTATCTTGTTTACTGTTTTCCTGTACATAAAAAATAACTATTTTAAAAGTTATATGAACTTGTCCTCTTAAAAATTCAGATTCAAATAAATACAAATTAGGCCATTCCTAGAAGGGCTTTAATTTGTTTGCTTTGGTTGAGTAAGAGTCTGTTTCAGAAAGTGAAGCATTAGACTTGCTCCCACTCAGGTTGAAGAGATGCACGGGACTCATTGTGTATCCTTTGGCCCGGGGTTTCCTGAGCAGGTGGTGAAGGCAGTGTGGGCCCCTGGGAGGCTCCAGGGGTTACGTGGGCATGGAGACCGCTCTCAAACAGCTTTGTGAGGAGAGGAGACAAACATGATGTGAACCATTTTCTCTGAGGTTGAAAATAACAATCATGGAGATGTAAGGAGAAGGCTGTGGCTGTTCAGAGAAGGAACAGGAGTAAGGGGGGCAGAGGCTCTGTGGAGCAGGAACCAAGGACTTGGTTTGGATGTGGGTAGAATAGGAACATGGGTCATATGCCTGCATAAAAACATGCTGTGGAGCCCTAACCGGTTTGGCCCAGCGGATAGAGCGTTGGCTTGCGGACTCTAGGGTCGCAGGTTCGATTCCGGTCAAGGGCATGTACCTTGGTTGCGGGCACATCCCCAATGGGAAGTGTGCAGGAGGCAGCTGATCAATGTTTCTAACTCTCTATCCCTCTCCCTTCCTCTCCGTAAAAAAATCAATAAAAAAATATTAAAAACAACAACAACAAAAAACCTGCTGTGGAGACGATGAACTAAACCAGTGGTTCTCAACCTGTGGGTTGCGACCCCTTTGGCGGTCGAACGACCCTTTCACAGGGGTTGCCTAAGACCATCCTGCATATCAGATATTTACATTATGATTCATCACAGTAGCAACATTACAGTTATGAAGTAGGAACGAAAATAATTTTATGGTTGGGTCACAACATGAGGAATTGTATTTAAAGGGCCAGAAGGTTGAGAACCACTGAACTAAAATGTCTGTGTTTCATTATTGCCTTTGTTTCAAGATAGGTGCAGACGGCCTGAAGGCTGGCCAAGCCAGCAAATAATGATATACAAAGCCCTCTTTCAATCACATAATCTGCAATGATTACACAGTGGGCATTGGCACTAGCCCGGACTCTTAGTTGGGACAGGCAGCCAAGCAACAAACAATCCCACAGGTCAAAGTCGAAAACATCCTCAAAGGAAAAGGAAAAAACAACGACCTCAAAGGACAATCACAGAAGACAGCCAAGACTTTACGGGGTGTTACATCACAGCCAGGAGTCCTGGATTGGACTATATATCACGAGGCTACCCAGTGGAACACTTCAATTGAGATCTTTTTAGAATTTTCTTTTAAAAAATGATTGAATTTATTGGGGTGACTGGTTAATAAAATTATATAGGTTTCAGGTGCACAGTTCTATAGCACAGCATCTCTCTGTTGTGTTATGTGTTCACCATCCAAAGTCCAGTCTCCTTCTCTCACCATTTGTTGCTCCTTTACCCTCTTCTACCTTCCCCATCCCTTTCCCGCTGGTCATCACCATACTATTGTCTGTGTCTATGAGGGTTTCTTTTGTATGTTATTTTTGCTTTATTCCTTTACCCATTTCACTCAGCTCCAGCCTCCCCTCCCCTCTGACAGTTATCAATCTGTTCTTTGTACCTTTGAATATAATTTCTTTTTGGATTTATAGAGTTTCAAGGGCTCTTGTCTGCATGGTGACAACACAGATGATGGGTTCTGGTCTTAGTTCTGCCACCACTAAGCAGTGGGACCTGGTCCTGCACACTCTCCTGGGGCCCAGGTGAGGAAGGGGAACAGTACTCAGCATTTCATGACGTGCCCACCAGATGCGGCCAAGATGGTTCTAGAAACTATGGCGTTAGGGAATGGAAGCAAACAGACTGTGAAGCCACTTAGCAAGAAGCTTGACAGCTGAGAAAATTCCGCTTAGAAAACTGGGTCAGACTTGGGTGGTGACTATAATTTGAAACCTGCTAAAGGAAACACTATACACATGTTAGCCTGGGGAAAAATGATCATTTCAGAAATAAAGATGAAACAATGGCTTAAAAGGAGCCATGCTAAACATCTTCTGCCCGGATAGAAATGGGATGAGGAACTGGAATTGCAGGTGGGAAAGGGAAATTTCTGTTTTAGTCCAGAAAAGAAAAGGCTCACTTTCCCTTCAGTTTCAAGCATGTTTTTTAGTTTCAGGTTCATCTCCACATTATGGGTGAAAGAGAAAAGGTGTCACTCCACCCCGGACGTTGGGTTAGCTGATGACACTAATTGTCCAGTCAGCTCCCCGAAAGCTAAGAGGGCTTTTTTCTTTGCAAACTTAATTTCAGTTTTGTGAAATCATTAAGTCTTGGAGGGTGCTGGTGACACACACTGCTGTCAGTATTACTTAGCTAAGTCTGCAGTGCTCAGTTGAGTAGTTGCATAGACTGTGATGGATTTTTTTTATTCCTTATGTTATTTTTTTCCAGCTTTACTGAGGTATAATTGACAAATAAAAATTAAGTATAAAATTTAAAAAAAAATAAGAAATAAATAATAAGAAATAACATTAATAAGAAATAACATTGTATCCTGGCTAGTTTGGCTCAGTGGATAGATCATCAGCCTGAGGACTGAAGGATCCTGGGTTCGATTCTGGTCAAGGGCACATTCCCAGGTTCCAGGCTCGGTCCCCAGTAGAGGACATGCAGGAGGCAGCCGATCAATGATTCTCTCTCATCATTGATGTTTCTCTCTCTCTCCTTCTCCCTTTCTCTCTGAAATTAATAAAAATATTTTTTTAAAAAGAAATAACATTGTAGATACAATCTCCCGTGATGCATTTAGCTTCACAGGGGAGAAACTATGTTTCACAAAGCACCTCATCCTTGGACAACAGGCTTGGCATCAATGAAGATTGCGAGAGAACTGCTTGATTGGTCACTGTGACCCATTAGTGTGACCAGGAAAATAGCACAAAGTGTGTGCCCTACAACCAGTGGGTCTCAAACTCATGTGAGGGTGTCATTGTCTGATGATATGGACAATGTTTTGCCATTTTGTTTAACAATAACTGTACCCATAAGAGCATTTCCCTTGCTCTTTATCTGAATGCTTCCTGCATTCTAGGCATTGCGGTAAGCATGTTGTGTGTATCATCTCAGCAGATATTCACAGCAATCCATGAGGTGGATGTTATTGTCTCCATTTTACAGATGAGGAAACTGAGTCTCCAAGATGTCTGGGAACTTGTCTGATATCACACATTTAGGAAGACAGTCCCGCGGCCAGTTGCTCCTTATTGAAGTGGGCACTGCACAGGGAAATGGAAGTTGGCTTTTCAAATCTAGAAGCTGCTTTTCAGAAAATCTGCGAATCTGACTTTTTATCGGTATACTTATTTTATTACATGAATCAAGCACTTCATGGTGAGGTACAAACATACTGATTGGAATACTGCCTCTCCTTGAAACCCCAGGCATTAACCATTCTGTGGCTTGCCAACCTTAGAAAGAGGTTAATCTCAGAGAAGACTGAAGGTTAAGATGCCCGGCTTCTGAAAGTGACCTTTTCACAGTAAGGCGGTGATGGTTTTAGACAGCACTCATTGGCATCTTACAGTAAGCTGGGTATTGCCCCCCGTGTGTTGTGCTTTGTCTCATTAAATCCACAGGAAACTGGGACAGGCCGTGGAGGCTTAGAGAGTCTAGGTAAGAGTTCAAGGTGAGACAGCTAGGACTTGGGGAGTTAGGCTGCATAATCAGTCCATCTGTCTTCAGGATCAAAGCTCTTAACCCCTAAGGCTCCCCGCCTCTCGACTATGATTTTCTTTGCTGATATTTGGCACTAAGTATTTGAGCATGTGGTTTAGTAATTAAACAGTCACAGGTTTTGTCAGTTAGGCTTTTGTTTTCTTGGGCAGTACAGTTTCCTCAAAAATTCCAGTCTACATGCTTCCAGTTGTTGCATTTGAATAACCCTTGACTATTCCTCATTTTTACTTATTGCCTTCAGGGCACAGCCACTCCTAACTCTCTCCCTCGGTTTAAGGGCTTCTGCCTTGAGGTCATCTGAAGCAGTGGGCTTGGATGGGAAAGCTACACTTACACCATTAGAATCTTTGCAGTGGGGCTGGCTCCCGGAGAAGGGTTGGCTTTACTAACAGGGTCACTAGCTTTGCAGCCAGCAGTACCTGTGTCCTCACCGCCTGCCACCTGGTCACCAAGCTCCTGCCAGAGAGTTTCAGTTTGGGTATGGTCAGACCACATCATAAAGGTAGCAACTGTTCATTTTTTGAATTTAATATATTTCTATTGATTTCAGAGAAGAAGGGAGAGGGAGAAAGAGATAGAAACATTAATGATGAGAGAAAATCATTGATTGGCTGCCTTCTGCACGCCCCCTACTGGGGATCGAGTCCACAACCTGGGCATGTGACCTGAGTGGGAATCAAACCATGACCTCCTGGTTCAAAGGCTGAAGCTCAACCAATAAGCCACACTGGCTGAGTGCAACTGTTTATTAAGATGCAGGCTAAGCTGCTATACCAAAGATACACAAATGATAGGGGTTCACTTCTTTTCCATCTAATGGTCTCGAGGTAGGCAGGTGAACCAGGATGGGTCAGCACTTCTCTGAAACATCAACTGGAGACCAGCTTTCTTCTTTTTGAAACTCAGCCTGGTCTCGAGGTGCTGCCCCGTCTAGAGCACTGAGACTGGCACACACCATCATGTCCGCAGTCCAGACTGCAGGAGGTGGGTGAAGGGGGGACAAAGTGGACGGTAAGCAATATCCTTCTGAAAACATGTGCTGGAAGTTACAAGCTTCCTTTCCAGTTACAGCTCATTGGCTAAAATATTGCCCGGCCAGTGTGGCTCAGGGGTTGAGCATTGACCTATGAACGAGGACGTCACAGTTTGATTCCTGGTCAGGGCACATGCCCAGGTTGCTGGCTCGATCCCCAGTAGAAGGCATGCTGGAAGCAGCTCATCAATGATTCTCTCTCATCATTGGTGTTTCTATTTCTCTCTCTCTCTCTCTCTCTCTCTCTCTCTCTCTCTCTCTCTCTCTCTTCCTCTCTGAAATCAATAAATATATACTTAATATATATATATTAGTCCTGTAGCCACACCTACATGCAAAGGAGCTGGGGTGGTAGGGAGGGGTGGGTAGTCGTCTCTAATGGGACAGTCATTAACTAGTTTTGTTCTGGATTTTTTAAAAATACACATACATGGTGGGGCAAAAGTAGGGTTACAGTTGTGAGTACATGAAATCCAGAGTTAACAAAGCTGTTGTCATAATTAGAACTTGTGTCTTTTTCCAGGCAAACAATTATAAACCAACATACTTTCCCCCATCCTGTACATGCCATGTATAAATTCAAATATACTTTAAAACATGTTTAGTTTTAGTGTGGTATAATTGACATGTGTAATTGTAATGTATTTAAAGTATACATCATGGTGCTTTATTTGATATATGTATACATTGTGAAAAGATTCCTCTGATGTAGTTAATAATTATAATAATTAACACATCCATCACCTTACATACTCTCTCTCTATCTCTTCCTTTTTATTTTTTGGTGAGGACATTGAAGTTCTACTCTCTTAGCAAATTTCAATTAGACAGTACAGTGCTATTAACTATATACAATGAAATATACTTTGAGTCCCTATTTTGGTGCCACTGGCCAGAATTAAAGCTCCCCTCCTTTATGTGAGGTGACTGAGATTTCCTTTTTGTGTTAAACACCTGCCCCCGGGGTATGTAAAAATGGGAGCAGAGTTGGAAACCTGGGGCTAAGGGGGATGGGAATGAGATCCCTTAAACAAAATTCAGGGGATTTTGCAGTTAGAAGGAGGAGGGAAGGGTGGATACCGGGGAATCAGAGTCTCCACCACAGTCCTGCTGATTGATTATAAAATGCGGTTGAAATGTGACTGATTTCTGGCATGCTCTTAGAAACGTTCTCCTTCCCAAGGAGACTTATCCATCATGGAAAATGATAGGAAAGAATAATGTCCCCTGGGATCTTGGGCTCTCTCCCTGTGTTCTTACAAATACAATGTGAATTGAATGATAAGAAAAAATACCAGCGGACAAGTGATCAGCTGTTTTAAGTTCAAATATCCATCATTTGTTGAGTTCCTTTTAGCCAACCACGGTGTAATTCCATCGTGGAAACGGATTCCTGTGTCTGGAAAGATGCGGTCATAACCAATTCAAGGCAGCATGATTTTGGTGGTTTTATCTTTTCTTTGTGCTGGCATTATTGCCAGGCCAGGTGGAGTATTTCAGGCTTGGTAGTAGTCCTGTGTGTATAAAAGCAAGGATGGTATATTTCCTTGCCTGGAGATGTAAAAATAATGAGCTGGGTGGCACTTACCCAAGTTGGAACTCCTGTTGCCTCAGAAAATACTGAACCAACCTGTAGATGAACTGCTTTCCAAGCTTATCTCGGGGAACAGGTTTATCTAAGATGTGAGGAAAAGGATAACGTAGGCATGGTACCTGGAAACGTTAGTAGGGTTGCAAAATACAGTTTGGGAGTTGTACGCATGCATTGTTTTTTGATGTGGAAAATTCATCGGGACACCTATAAGCAATTTCTTCTCTGCCCTGGTTGAACTCTGCTTTCATCCCCAGCACACACAGTTGTCAAAATTCATTTGAGTGTGTGCATGTGTGCTTCCCTCTCCATTTGCAGAGTCAACAAGCAGCTGCGGTTCAGATGCTCTGGCCCTCGTCCACCCCGACCCTGACATTGTTCTCTCTCCACTCCCCCAGGCCGCTCCTTGGCACTGATGATACACTTTGCTCGTGTTTTGTTGGTTTTAGTTGCTTCCTTCCTGCTTGGGTGTTGGAGATTCCTAGTTCTGCTATGTCTGGGTTTCCCAGACTCCCTTGCTTCTGAGCAGCCTGGGGCTCAGCCAAATTGTGAACTTTGCCTCTGTGATCTGTCCTCTTTTTCCTCCTGGTTCTGAATCTTTTTCAGTGAAGCCTCCATCTTCAGCACAAACTCCTGGGCAGCTTAAAATGATCAACCGCAAGCATGATGCTTCTTCGTGGTTTCCTGTTTTGTTTTAAAAATGAATGCAATCTCCCTGGCTGGTTTGCTCAATGGTTAGAGTGTCAGCCCATGGACCAAAGGGTTGTGAGTTCGATTCCCAGTCAAGGGCATGTACCTCTGTTGTAACTTCCCCAGCCCTGGTAAGGGTGCATTTGGGAGGCAACCAGTCATTGTGTCTGTCTCACACAGGTATTTCTCTCTCTCTCTCTCTCCCTCCTCCCTCCCTTCCACTCTTTCTAGAAATCAATGGAAAAAATATCCTTGGGTGAGGATTAAAAAAAAACAAAAAACAAATGCAAGTCTCCAGTGTGATTTATCCATTTGTTTTAATAAGAAAATGATTTAAAGTATTGCCAGTTAAAACATTCATCTCTCTGTTTCAAATCTTAAAGTAAAACTTAATTTGCAGGAAAATAAGCCATGTTTATCCTGTGGCTTTGCACGCTCTTTGGCACATGGCTCCACCTTCCTGGAATAAAAAGTATTCTAGTTTAAAAAACACATATTTTCTTAGTCATAGAAATTGAGCTCTAATAGTGGGATTTGAGTTAATGGATTTTTTTATTCCTTATTTTATTTTTTTCCAGCTTTACTGAGGTATAATTGACAAATAAAAATTAAGTATAAAATTTTAAAAAATAAGAATTTTATATACTTAAAGTGTACAACTCAATGTTTTGATATACATATACATTGTGAAATAATTACCAAGATCAAACTAATTAACATATCCATCACCTCACTTAGTTACTATTTTCTGTTTTCATTTTGTGTGTGTGTGGAGAGAAAACTCAAGTTCTACCTTTAGCAAATGTCAAGCATATGTACGAAATTATTAACTATTAGAGGCCTGGTGCACAAATTCGTGCATGGGTGGAGTCTGGCCAGCCCACCCCGATTGGGCGATGGGGCCTGGCTGGCACCGGGGAGGGGCCACGGGCAGTTGGAGGGCCAGCCCTGCCCCGATGGGGGGGCAATCAGGAGCAGGTCCAGTGGGGGGGGGGAGGGGCCATGGGCAGTTGGCCAGCTGGCCCCACCCCTGATCGAACTCCAGGTTGAACTCTTGGTTGAACTCCCAGTCGAAGGAACAATTACCCTTTTATTAGATAGGATAGTCACATTGCTGTACATTAGATCTACAGAAATTATTCCTATTGCAATAAATGGAACTTTGTACCCTTTGAACAACACTTCCCTCTTTCACCTTACTTCCTGCCCCTGGCAACCACCATTCTACTCTCTGTATCTACGAGTTTGACTACTTTAGATCCCACATATATAGTAAGTGAGATCAGGTAGTACGGATTTATCTTTGTGTGACTGGCTTATTTCACTTAGCGTGAAGACCTCCAGGTCCATTCATGTTGTTGGAAATGGCAGGATGAATTATACTCCATTGTGTGTATATGCATGTGTATGTGTACCTTTATCCATTCATCCATTCACAGATATTGATGTGTTTGCATATCTTGGCTATTGGGAAGGGGGAGGCTCTCTCAGAAGCATATGAATCATACCACAGAAAAGATGACTCATAGGTCCCATCCAATCAACTGTTCTAGTCTCTTCCCATGTCTTGTTTGACCCATGTGAGTATAGTTGCCCCCTCTTGACCCTAACTATGGGAACGAAGGCCTGGAATTTCTATCCTTGACCCTCAAGAGTAACCTCATACTATTTAGTTCTCTGTTGACTTTAATGTGTCCAGCCACCTGAGGATATATTTTATTTATTTACAATTCAATTTTTTTTGTTTTGCACTGCTACTTTCTGTGGCCTATAATGACTGGTATGTTCACTTTAACTCTGTGGGTTAGCCTCCATGTATACCATTATTAAAGTCAATTTTGAAAAATCACAAGCATGCTGTAGGGACTCATCACTAAGTATTTTTTACAAATGATTTAGAGCATGGCTAAATAATTACATCTTGTGGCTGAAAGTCTCTTAGTTGATATGTTAGAGGCATTAAACATCTCTTTGACTTTCCTAAATATATACAAGAATTACAAATTTTTATATGTATTTATAATGTTAAAAGGATTTTGATAGCATAGTTGACACCTCTGCGGGATTTTGCCTCTACCTACATTTCTCTAAATTTGGCTTCTTGAGTATTGGGAAGGTACCTGGTTCAGTTTAAGTATGACCATTAGGAACAGTCCTACAGGGCATACAAAAGGAATAATGTCTTGCCCTTAGTACGTTCAGAACAAGGAGACAAAATGAATGTCAAATATATTAAATGCTTAATGACTAACAGAGTATGAAGTGATTATTCCTTTACTCCCCAAAAAGTGGTCAGTAAGCTCCTCCTATGTCTCAAGCACTAGTATGTGCCAGAGAAGTGGTGGTGGGTGAATTAGACAAGGTCCTTGCTCTTATGGATCAGTGACTCCATGCTTATTTTTTTAATTTTTGGCTTCCCCACTTGTCCTCTGTCATTGACATCCTATCTAATAAAAAGGTAATATGCAAATTGACCATCACTCCAACACACAAGATGGCCACTCCCATGTGGACACAAGATGGCCAGCAGGGGAGAGCAGTTGTAGGAAATCAGGCCAGCAGGGGAGAGCAGTTGTGGGAAATCAGGCCAGCAGGGGAGGGCAGTTGGAAGGGACCAGGCCTGCAAGGGAGGGCAGTTGGGGGTGACCAGGCCAGCAGAGGAGGGCAGTTAGGGGCGACCAGGCCAGCAGGGGAGGGCAGTTAGAGGTGACCAGGCCTGTAGGGGAGGGCAGTTAGGGGCAATCGGGCTGGCAGGGGAGCAGTTAGGCATCGATCAGGCTGGCAGGGGAGTGGTTAGGGATTGATCAGGCTGGCAGGCAGAAGCGGTTAGGGGCAATCAGGCAGGCAGGCAGTCAAGCGGTTGGGAGCCAGCAGTCCTTGATTGTGAGAGAGATGTCCGATTGCCCATTTAGACCCGATCCTAATGGGTCTAAATGGGAGAGGGTGCAGGCTAGGCTGAGGGACACCCCCCCACCCCCTGTTTACAAATTTCGTGCACTGGGCCTCTAGTGTTAACATAAAAACATTCAAACCTGTAAAGAATTTTTGTGAGTTTATTTGAGCTAAAGTGTCAGCAAATGCCGGGAAGCAGAACCTCAACAAATTGAGATAATGCTCTGGAGAATGGTGGGTTACATCTATATTTATGCTTTGCAATCAAAGGAAGGGACTTAGGTGGGTTACATGAAATCTGGTGATAGAATAGAAAGGCGGGAGAAAGCAAAGTGGGGAAACCTCTGAAAAAAGTAGAATGATAGACACATACTTAGGTGGGTACAGGAACAATTAACATGATAACAATGAAGGAATTTGTGGTATCTGTCCTGGTGCCCAGGCACATTAGATGGTGCTCCAAGAGGTCCAAAAAAGGGAAGTTACAAGTTATTCAGACATTTTAAGGGCATGTTATTATAGATGCAAAAAGACAGATTGACTCAGTTAAGGTAAAGGTTGACCTTGTCAGTGAAGATACCGACCTAGGAGGTAACTGCCCACCATAACAGCTTTTAGTTCAAGTTTAATTTCAGACCATCCTTTGTGGTTACTTTAGGTCTCCGAGTTTGCAAGACCGCCATGCAGGCCTCCCCTGAGCTTGTCAGGTTAGCATGTGGCCCCTTTTGTCCACAGACAACCAATATGTACAGGTTTTTCAACCTGCAAACTGTGACAAGTGCTAAGAAGAAAGAGTACAGGATGGTAATTGGAAGTAAGAGATGAGGGCTAAGAGCAGAACACATAAAATGGTTAAACATCACCAGCTAAGTGTGAACAGAAGAGAGACTTGGCCTCTTAAAAGAACTTGGTGTGTTCAGCTAAGATTTATCTGGCTAGAATAATTTTCCAGGGGACCTGTGGCCAATCATTAATTTTTATGCTCTTAACTTTTTTCAGGATGCATGATTTGCCTGCATTGTGAACAATTTAATCACACCCTCTAGTTTTATCGTTTAAAAGCTTTTGAAACTTGCCCCTTTTCCGATGTTTTTTTGAGAAGAAGTAGGGAGGTATGTTCCCGTTAATTGCATCCTGCTGAGGGCTAACCCATGTTGCAACTGTACTTGGTGACCAGGAGTGATTCTGAGGTCCTCATCCTTGCACCCAGGAGAGGACAATGGGCTTTTCTAAGAGATTGCAGGACATAGTTTTTTAGGGAAAGCATCTTGGGCTTTTCCCAGTTAAAATCATCATCCTGTGTCTAGCCTTGTATAGATATACAAAGGAGTCCCCAGAACCCTGAAAGACCTTTTAACTGCTTACTTTTTGATATTGTACAACTGCAGAACTTACACTCTTTCTGTCCTTTATTTCATAGCAAATCTAGTCATAGTCAAACATTTGAGACATTTATCTCTACCTCTCCCCAATTTAATCACAAATTCATTCCTTATTGTCTTTTGCATTTTTTTTTTCATTATGTGACCTGGTAATATTCACTTTTTCCTGGACAAAAGGCATCCCATATGTGTGTGTGTGTGTGTGTGTGTAAATTTGTCAGACCTATACCTCTTCAAGAAAGTATTTTTTATTAACTCAATTCATTACATTTTATTCAAAGTCTCTAGGCATTTCAGTATGTTTTTTACATGATGTCCTTTGAATTTAATATTATACTTTTATGTACATGCCTGTTTCTGCTCCCTAGAGAGATAATGTAAGGGTGAGAACTATGCCTTTTCTTTATAATTCTTCCAGAGTCTCCTGTGTTGACCAACCGAATTCTAAAAAGAGATTTCCTAAAAAACAAATGCTGTGTCAATTCTTTATTAGTTGTCTGTGATTTGCTCTGTGTGTACCAGTTGAGGTACCAACCTCAATTTTAGTTTTGAAGTTAAAAATACCCCCTTTATTTGATATTAACTAAGTGTTGATACCGAGGAATGTTAGCCTTTACCTACTTTGAATTCCCACTGCCCTTAAAAGAAAATCCAAATGCTGCCAGAAGTGTGACCTAGTCTTAAAACCCACAACAAAGCAAAGCCAAACCAAAGTAATCAACCTACCAATGGACGAACAAAACAGTGCTTCCGAGATGCTGAGGGGGAAAACAGTATCCATTTGCCGGGGTTGCTGGAGTGATTTCTACATTGAGAGTATTGATCTTAGATAACCCCGACGATTGTTTCTAAGATGCTATTTTGAAACTTAGAGGAGAAATTAATGAAGAGGATTAAAAGGAATGTTAGCAAAGTGAGTATAAAAATGAGGCCTTTGTAATTTGTTGTGAGGTCAATAGTGACTGTCTGTTGAGTTAGATGCTAAGTGCTGCGCAGTGCGTTCAGAGAAACCGTGATAAATTATTAAGTATTTGTGATTTATTACACACGTCAGGGAATAACATATTGCAATGTGAGCTGATGCCACTAAGCAGCACTGGCTGGAGCATTTGTCTAGATATTGTACAAGTGTGTCTGAAAAGCAATGGGCTCATTAGTAACTCAGATTGTTGCTGGAGACTGTTTTCCTTCTGATGAGTTTTTCAATTTCAAACTAGAAAATGAAGAATTGCAGAGATGTAGTTACATTATTCAAGTGTCCTGGTGAGATTTCTGCCCTCTGAAATTATTGGGGTAATCACCAGTGCTTTCCAAGTGTAAAAAATGAAGGACAGAACTTGGTTCCTTCTCCTGCAAACAAATGTTTTATGAATTCTTGATAAATATATATTTGGGCTTTTGACTTTTCAGTTATCTATGGCTGACACGAAATGCTATTAGTCTATTATTTGTTAACCCAGTTGGAAGCTACATTTGCTATTATGCTCAGTATATTTTTATAAAGAAGAATTCATATTAAGGATTCAAATGCATGCCTCAGGTAAGGATTAATTCATAAAGCCCCTAAGGATGTTTTTTATAGCATCTTCGCAACCTGAGTGTTTTCTTCCACTGACTCAAAGCACATCATTGAATTTGTTATTTGGAGGAGGATAAAAAGTACTCTTGCATTTTTCTTCCTAGCAATTATAGGAACGCTTGTCATATGCTGTGGCTTGTTAGCTCTGTAACACCTGGAATATATTTTATATCACTCCTGAAAATTATTTTTTCTCATTCTCTATATTAACTAATGTGTTTCTTATTAGATGTTCTAGATTTCACCTCCATTCCAATGTGTTCAACATCAGCTTTACTTACAGACAAATTATTTCACTTCTCTCAAGAGCTTTCCATAAAAATTTAAAATCTTTGATTCACCTGCACTAAGCAGCAAGCTGACTGGAGAGAGGAGGAAGGAGAGGTGAGGGGTGTCTGAGTGACAGATGGAAGGGGGACAGTGGAAGCTTGGAAAAGCAGAGAAAGTTCAGAAACAGGCCAGGGTGTAACAAAGAGCAAGATCATGATTACAAAGTACACCACAACTGAAAGTTGAAAAGTAGGGGAACTTCAAGATCTGACTATGTCTGGCTGCAGTGGCTCATTGGTTGTATCAACCTAAGAACCAGGAGATCATGGTTCGAAATCCGGTCAAGGTACATGCCTGGGTTGTGGACTCGATCCCCAGTGGGGTTTGTGCAGGAGGCAGCCAATCAATGACTCTTCATCATTGATGTTCCTATTTCTCACTTCCTCTCCCAAATCAATTAAAATACTTCAAAAAACAAATTTAGAAAAGATTTTTGACTATGAAGATCATCTACAATGCTATGTTCATATGAAAACATTTAATAATTAGTGTTGATCAGATTATAATCTCAACATTAGTTGGTTAACTGTTAGAAGTTGAAAGGAAAAGTGACTATACACAAAAATAATAGAATACTGATTAGGCTGATAAGATGAAGGAATTGGGTTATCAGGAGGAAGGGAAAACATGGTTAAAGACCCTCTATTATCATCTGTTTAATATCGTCTAACCCTTGTCTGAGACCACATCTGACATTGATAAAGCAAAGACATCCCAGAAGAAAAACCAGTCAAGACCAGAGCAGTGTGTCCTTCCAAAAGAGGCTTCTCTGAGCATTTGAGGGACTGCTGATCCCGGGGTTAATTGCTGACCTATACTGGGCAACCACCAGGCACTGCTCTCAGTGTTTTGTGTGTGTTAAACTATATCAACCCTATGAGGTCAATATTACTACTGTGCCCATTGAGATGAGGAAGAAACTGAGGCACAAAAAAGTGAAGTGATTTGACTGAGGTCACACGGCTGGTAAATCAGAACTGGGTTTGGGCACAGGCAGCCTGGCTCCAGTTGGCATTCCCAGTCACTCCCGCCCCTGCCTACCAGCATGGCTCAGGAAGGTCCTCGCTCCGCAGGAACCCATGCTAATCAGGCGAGGACACAGGGCCCTGAGATCTTTTTCTTCTTGCCTCTGTGGATGGAGATTCTACATTCATCTTTAGCTTCTAGTCTTCTTAAATAAAACACATGAAAGTATGTTATAAATTGTGAAGACTGATAAAAAATGTCATTTCATTATTTCCCAAACAGGCAAACTTGTCCTTTTCTTCCTTAAATGTAAACGTTTTCTTACTATTTAAAGCTTAGAGGGGTATAGAATTCTGCTCTGCCCCAGGGGGCTCTAGCTACATATGGCTATTAAATGTGTATTAAAATCAAATACAATGAAAAGTGCCGTTCCTCAGTCACACTAACCACATTTCTTGTGCTCAGTAGCCACATGTTGCTAATGGCTCCTGGATATACAGTGCAGCAATAGAACATGTCATGATTGCAGAAAGTTCTAT
Organism: Myotis nattereri; assembly: GCF_964212035.1. Lineage (NCBI taxonomy): Eukaryota > Metazoa > Chordata > Mammalia > Chiroptera > Vespertilionidae > Myotis > Myotis nattereri. Next base: position 19,385,803 of record NC_138086.1, on the reverse strand, counting down.
TGCGCAGCACTAGACAGAATACAGAAGGTAGTATTTCCTGGCAGGTTTGGCTCAGTGATTAGAGTGTTGACTCTTGAACTGAAGCATCCCAGGTTCAATTACAGTCAAGGGCACGTACCTTGGTTTCAGGCTCAATCCTGGACCCTGGTCGGGGTTCGTGCCAGAGGCAACCAATTGATGTGTCTCTCTCACATTGATATTTCTCTCTCTCTCTCTCTCTCTCTCTCTCTCTCTCTCTCCCCCCCCCCCCTTTCGCTCTCTCTAAAAAAAATCAATGGAAAAATATTCTCAGGTGAGGATTAGCAAAAATAAATAAAGAAATAAATAAAATAAAAACACACATGCCTTAAAAAAAAAGGTAGTTTTCCCTTTCAAATGAGGCACCATCCTAATTAAATCACTTTGGTGTTGGGCAATATTACTTTGAAATCATTGTCTTCATGCTCATAGAATAAATAGGATATGTTCCCCCCCCCCCACCACCTCTCTTGTTTACTTCCTGTATTTTAAACAAATACATTTGGTCATGTTTCTTTTCTCCCCCCCACCCCCCTTTCACTTGCTTCAGTTCATTCTTCCAAACTGGGTATGTGTGAAAGCAGTTGCCAGAGCCCATTCAATGTGTCTGTCAACACCTTTGCTCATGCTGCCCTTCCAGACTGCTTCCTTCAGGCAGCCTTTCCTGACCTGCAGAAGGACCCAGACCTGCAGACTGGGCCCAAGGCTCTGCATCATCCTTGAATTCAATTGTCCTTAAAGGCTCTCACACTTTAGTGTGTGTGTGTGTGTGTGTGTGTGTGTGTGTGTGTGTGTGTGTGTTTTCCTAGTATGTATTTGTCTATTAGTAGGGTAGACCTCACATTTAATAAACATGTCAAAGATAGTATTCTGAATTCTTCTCAGTAAATCATTCAAGATGACCAATTTCATATATTTTTCAGGCCACCAAATACTTTAACACTGCCTTGCACATTTCAACAGAACATTTGCCCAGTCATATGTAAGAGAAATGTGATAGTAGTTCTCTAGTTTTTAAAGGTCACAACAAACAAGATGGACTATCACAGTTGGGTACTATCACTGAAAGTCACTGAGCAGAAACTGGGCCGTTCATTCATTTATTTATACTCCAACAGACATTTGTCCACCACCACTGAGAGCTCACACTTTATAGAGCACAGAAGATTGAGTTAAAGGCACATCTTTAAGAAGCCAATAAGCTAGTTATGAAGATGAACAGCTAAGTAGGCACCGCAATATAGTGGAATAAATGCTCTGATTAGAGGTTTTTAATCTCTGTTGATGGAATTGTGAATGAGCAACCAACACTGGAGGATGTAGAGTTAGGAAAGTCTTCTGAAGGAGTGGACTCTTGGGATGAGTCTTTAGGACAAGAGTTGTTTAGGTGAAGGCTTGTAAGAGCATGACTTTTGTGGGTGTTGAATAGGTGTTGGGTCAATGGTGAGTAATAAAACTGAAGACCGAGTTAGATTATGAAGAGCCTTGTATGCTATGCCATGAAGTCCCAGTTTTGTCCTGGGGTGGGGGAGATACTCTTGAAATTTAAGCAGAGGAGTAGCAATCACCATCACATTAATATTTTAGACCACACACACTGTCAATCATTGAATTGGAGACAGAAATGCTACAGGAGAGGTTACTGTAATCCAGTGAGGGCTAAAGAGGGCTTGAAATGAGGCCATGCAGGGGAGACAGAAAAGAGTGGGCAGATTTAAGAGGGATTTTGGATTTGAAACAATAGGAGTTAGTAATACATTGAATGAGGGCAATTAAGCACAGTGAGAAATCTAGGATAATTACCATGTTTTCCATCAAAGATATTGTGCAAAAATTTCTCCATGGGTGAAAGACTAGGTTAAATGATATCCATAGTCCTTTACAGAACTATGGGTTAGAATATAAAATTTTATTAACTGTCAGAACTGACAGCTTCCTTTAATTATCATAAAATGTAATAAAGCTAACACCAAATATTGACAGAGTATGGTGGGATATCCTTTTTCGGATATTACCTTAGAAAAACATTAAACATATAATGTTCAATGCTGGCAAGGCTGCTGCACAATCATATATTTTTGGTGACAGTATAAGTTGGTATAAATCTTTTGGCAAATAATTTTATGGTAGGTACCATAAGGTATGAAGCATATCTCTACATATAAAAGCAAAGGGACTGGAATGACCTGTCACTATGATATGCACTGTAGTGGCCAACCAGCCCAATCGGGCCCTGATCAGCCACCCCCCCCAACCTTCCAGGCCCCTTCTTCCAGTTGACTGGGTTCCCCATTGCCCCGCACCCCGATTGGGGGTGGGGCTGGCTGGCCAATCACCCATGGCCCCTCCTCCCAGCTGGCTCTGCCTGATGGCCGCCATGGGGGGGTGGGGGAGGAGAGGGCTGGCCAGACCCCACCTGTGCATGAATTCGTGCACTGCACCTCCAGTATAAATATATTCACCTTGCCAAAAGGTTACACCAAGGATATTCTTTAAAAGAAGTAAAGAGCTATATCAAAGGCTATATCAAAGAAGTTTACATTATAGTGGATTTGAGACCTGTGAGATATTAGTCAATACCTAAATGTTCAAGAACAGGAGAAGAGTAAGTAGATCGGTGATATCAATTCTATGAAAGATGTGTGACTAATAGGACTCTATAGGGAACTAATTTGTGCTAAGACTTACACCACACCTTTTTTTTCAAAACCCAATGCTCTTTCAGTTGCTTCTCTTGAAATCACATGGAAGAACATTAATGACAAAATGCTCAGTGCAAAAGTAAACACGAAGTATATGCACATGAGTCATAACTGGTAATTATGGATTAATGTGGATAAAGAATGAAATAAATCATAAATTTTTTAAATGCTAGGATGGCAAAACTATGGGCAATATTCTTTTCCATCTTTTTCTTCAGACGCTCTCTTTATGTTTTTGTGCTATGATGCCACAATGATATTTTACAAAAGTAAAAAATAACAAAACAGTCTTCTTTTGGTTTTAGAATTGTATTGTTTAGCTCTTCAGCTTTTGCTATTATCTTCCTAATTTAGAAGAGTTAGATATTTAATAATAGAACACACATGCAGCAGTTCTAATATGGCATTCTGCTTTCTAAAAATCTATTCAGCACACATTTCACAGAAGCCCACCCTCACTTTTTCGGCTATTTGAACTGTTTAATTTTTCACAGTTTTATGCCCATGTTGTGCTCTAGCACCCCTGCAAAAATAAATTGATTACTAACCATTCTACAGAAAAACAGAAGACATGTAAGCTATGAGTTCTAAATATGATGAGCCCAGTATTATTTTGGAGGTTTTTCATGGTTAATAATCAATGGCAACCCAAGAGAAGACGTTCCTGTATTTGAGGTCTTGCAGCTGTCTGTCATAGACACCACTTGAAGTTACTAAGAAATGGCTCCTTTTCATCCAGATGCTGTGGCCCTTTTCTTCTCTCCTCTTTTCCCATGTTTCTCCTTTTCTCACATAAATTGTAACCTTGTCTACCCGAGCCCCACAGATCTTCGCTGGAGACTTATTTTCCTGGAGTACCATGAAGTTGCGTTTTTTTTACTATAGATTTGGTCCTTATAAAAGGCTTTGACCTCTTTCTCCATCTTTTTCCTCATTCAGCTTCTCACATCAATTGGAAGCTCCGAGAGGCTCCCATGTCCATTAATTTCCTTTGTACAATGCCATGTCCAATTAGGGCTCGATAAGAACCATGTTCTTGTTGACACCATTGAAGTCTGCAAAGATTAGTAAATATTTTTTTCTAAAAGAATGAAAAAAGATGAATCACAGATGGCATTTTATAGGTGTGGGGGGAGAAAAAGAGGCAGCAATATCACCCTTGTGAGTACTGTGGATATTGTTACAGAAAACTGGAGAAAAACCAAGCAACACTTAGAGAGATGGAATTACGTTTATTATTATTATTACGCGCAGGCCCCGGGAAAAATGTCTCTAGAATTCTAGGCCAAGTCACACAGGAAGTTTCCTGTATTTTTACCTTTTTACCCTCTTTGTCTCCCAAATATGGGGTTTCCTGGTCCCCTTTGTAAGTTCTCAAAGAGCCCCTATGTGCTGGGGCTTTGAGACCTCCACCAAAGGCTTGGCCTGGTGCCAGCCCTGATAACTTCATCTGGGGAAGGTTTAATGGCCTCTCTGAAATGGGAGTAGTTTTATTTTCCTTATTACTTAAGCAAGCAAGCATTTACAGAAGCCAAAATAGCAGGGTTAAAATTTCAAACAGCAGTTTTTATACAGGATGGATGCTTCAATATGAGTTGATGGAGGGTGAGAAATCTGTTACTAAAAATCTATGTAACAACCTGATTTCACATAAATCACCATCTCCGGCACACCCAGGAGAGGGGTTATGCGGTGTCATCCCTGTTTTACAGTGACATGATGCTGGAAAAGGCTTTAACACTATTTGAGTTACACTTTTGCGTTACACAATTGTTCCCAATTTTATGCCCCAGTGGTGGTGTTATAAAACTCATGAGATTTCAATGAATATTTATTATTTGGTATTAAAATGATGGAGTGACTTATGAATCTAATACCGTTTATTTCTTTCACCACTTGAGTGCCAATTTCTTTGATAATCAGGGGTCAGGTCTCTCATCCCCCGTGCTTGGTGCAGTGCTTGGCGAGGCCTTTCTCCCCAATACCGATGCTTGATTCCCCTTTCTCCTGTTAAGTGCTGAGTGCGAGGGGCCTCTTCATTCACCACCTATTCTAGAGGCAGGCACCCATTTGTGGTTGGGAAAGAAATCACTGCAAATCTTTCCTGAAGAACCATGAGGTACAAATGAATTTCCAGTGTTCCAGAGTACAACATGTACTTAAATATACCTGTAGATTTATACCTGTATTAATTATACTTGTATTAAATATACCTGTATTAGAATTACAGATTATTGAAATCACAGATTATTTTCCAAACAGGATCATCATTTCAATTCTGGGAGAATTAGCTGAAATATTGCCAATAAGCTCCTTCATGAAGCTGAAAGCATCCTAGATGGGGCTTCAGGCCCTATCTGGAGGGGTTTGGATGCTATCACTTGTATATTTCCCACTCTCACCCTCTTCTCGTATAAAATACTATTGCACACCTACCAAAGTTAATTTAAACTCCTATACTTGATAGCTACGATACCAGACCCCAAACAGCGGACAGAGGCTCTAATACTCTTGTAAAAATTAGTTTTTAAATTTCTCTTCAAGCTCTGACTAATGAAGCCAGGTTTCATAATTTTGAATTGAACAGGTTTTCTTGTGTGTCTTCTAGGCTCTTAAAAATGATTTATTATATTTTACATGATGTTCTGTTCCCATATTAGAACTTACATAACTCACAGTGCTCATGGGAGGTAGTGTCTGTGGTATATTCATAGAAACACAAAATGTTGAAATTCGAAGGAATCTGAAGATCCTCCCTTCAAGAACACTTCTTTTTACAAACGAGGAAACATAGCCATCGAGGCTGTGTCTGCCCAAGGTCAGACAGGAAATGTGGGCGTTGATCCAATGCAGGGATGAGAAAATTATGTCATATCACAAGCAAACTTGTTAAAAGGATAGAACCAGTGCTCTGGCATACAATTCATATTTCAGGATTTTTTCACAAGCCATACTGCTTCTCATGTTGTAGCTATTCACGTGCTGTATCTGTTAAGATATAATGCACTTGCAGAGAGGATGTGTTTTACCCAGAAGTCACAGCATGAATAGAAATCGTAGAAACCACATCACAGAAATTTATGAGGTAACACCTTGTTATCCTTTTGTCATTTGTGGTTCTCATCGGTTTTCATTTCTTGTGTTTGGATGACGTTGGGATTACTGAAAGCTTAATGTTCTTTCAAGAACCTCTTTTGATAAATGATATCATGTAATGAAGAATGTTATAACACACTGTCAAATTTCCTGTGCCACTGAAGATGTAGAAGTTCCTTGGTTTTAGGTGAGAGTGTTTGCTAGTGAATACCGAAATGATATGATTTTGCCCTGGCTCAAACATTTTCACAGTTCGCAAGAATAGGAAGAAAAAAATTTTAAAAATGTTTTCTAAAGTTTTGACATATTTTGGCATGAAATAAATAATGCCATGTGTGTAGCTGTTTGATTAGCTATGATTAAAATTTATTGAACCCAACTGAAATTTGATTAGCTATGATTAAAATTTATTGAACCCACTGAAATCCTTCTTAGAATTGATGCTTTGCTATTTCTCCTTCAACAGGCCATTTTAATGGTTACTTATATTTTTTTCTCTGTGTTCCCTCTACCCCAGGGTGAGTTGTTTGTTTCCTATTGTGGAAAAGTGAAATTAAATCCCCTTTAGCACATAAATGCTGGGTGTTGATTACATCGTATTTAAGTTATTAATGGCAATCACATTTTCATGGGAAATAGCGAACATGTCTGCTGACTTAGTGCCAATTAGAAATAGATTTTGCTGGTTTCTGGCTAGCGAAAGCAATCCTCGCTCACTTCGGAAGTGTCTTCTGACTGGTTGGTCCTGGTGTATATCAATGTGCCATTCAGTTACTTTTCACGCTTCTCTGGCCATGTATTCCCACGGTGACTGGCAGGAGCCGGTGAATCTAATTCACAGTTAGGCGACTCCATTCCCTTGCTTCCTCATTCCTAGGCTTTCCTGCATTACGGCATCTCTCACATCAAATTGCAGTATTTGTTTACATATTGTGTGTTTTATTTTTGCATAAAAAATATGCCTCAAGAGCAGGGAGCATGTCTTCTTATTCATCTTGCAACTCCAGATTCCTGCAGAGCCCTCTGCATGCAGTAAGAGCTCAGTTAATGCTCCGTGAGTGATGGCAGGCATGCCTGGGTTCATGGGAAATAGAAACCTGCAGGACACTCTTTGGAGAGGATGTTAATGAATGACACTTTTACCTAACCTCAACCAGAACGAAAAGCATTTTTCTAAATTATTTAGTCCTGATGGTATACAATATTTTGATTATACTAACTTACCTGTTGATGCTGTGTTGAATTATGTATATTCAGGAGATTTAATGACCATGGAGACAGTTACTGAGAGACAATAAGAAAGTACAGTGAGGATACTTGGCTATTAGGGTTAGACTCAGGAGGTCTGTGCTTCATTTGCTCAGCATCACTAATCATCAGGGAAATGCAAATTAAACCTATAATGAGCTATCACTTCACACCTGAAAGGATGGCAATTATAGAAAACAAACAAACAACCCTCCCTGCCCCCCCCCCCCCAAATCCCAACTAAACAACAAAATATAATAAGTGTTAAGGATGTGGAGAAATTGGAAACTTCGGACACTGTTAGTAGGAATGTAAAACTGTACAGCCTTTATGGAAAATAGTATGTAGGTTCCTCTAAAAATTAAAACCAGAACTAGCATATAATTCAGCAATCTCACTTCTGGGTAGTTATCAAAAAGAATTGAAATCAGGATCTTGAAGAGATGTCTGTATTCTCATGTTTGTTGCAGCATTATTCACAAAAGGCAAGGTACATAAACAACCCAAATACCCATTTTTAAATGTGTGGATTAAAATGTGGACTATATATACAATGGAATGATAGTTAGTTTTAAAAAGAAGGAAATCCCACTGCTTGTGCCAACACAGATTAACCTGGAGAAAATCACGTTAAACGAAATAAGCCAGTCTCACAAGGACAGTATTGTCTGATTCTACTTACATGAAATCTCTAAAATAGTCAAACTCTTAGAAACAGGGTAGAATTGTGGTTGTCAGGGGCTGGGAGGAGGGGGATAAAAGATGAAGAAGAGCTAGATATCTTCTGTACAGCATATAGTTAACAGTGCCTATAGTTAACAGTACAGTATAATGCAATTAAACATTTGTTAAGAGGTTAGATCTCATGTTAGGTATTCTTAACGCATGCACACACACACACACACACACACACAGATGGGACACACGGAAACTTGTTGAGATGATAATAGATACATTTATTATCTTGATTTTGGTGATAGGGTCATGGGTGTATGTGCAGACTCATCATCAAATTGTATACGTTAAATTTGTGCAGCTTTTATATATCAATTTTATTTTAATAAAGTTGTTAAATTTTTTAAATAAGAGTCCTTTAAATAACTAAAATTTAAGATAGCTTGCGACAAAAAACTCTCTTCTCTTTTTAGTTCTATTTGAACCCAAGAAGTTAATATGTAACTATATTTTTAACCTTTTTTGTATCTCAAACACATATATCAAACCCTGCTGTGGAAAATGATGCTGTATTACCTAGAAAAACACCACCAGTACTTCCATTTGCTTAAAGACTGAGATTTTTAAAAGGCTTTTGATGGTTATTTTTGTTCTCTAAAGTCTATTTCTTAGTTTAGTCACTACTGTACATTGGTTGTGATGCAATTCTTGCTTGAAATAGTTATTTAGCTAAATAATAATAATCTTTTTAGCTATTATTTTCTTCTCCCTTAAATCGAGAATGTCAGCCTACTGTTGAAAATGCTGCTTTGAGTAAAGACCACCGATTAAAAGCCAATATATGGACCACTTACAAGTAGAATAAGATATTACTTGCATCCTGGATAAAAGAATGCATATGGTTTGCAAGCTCTGATGGCTGCTATTGATATGCTGTTGGAAATGGCTTTGCTATGTACAGACATAACATAGAAGCTGAGATGCTTTGCCTTTTTCTGGATGATGGTATTTTTAATACATGGATGTGTGTATTACCTCTTTATTAGACCAACCCACAATATCATGAAATAGGAGCATCTTGTTTATTCACTTATCACACATCTAGTGAATGCCCACAGTTATGCTTCACTAGACCGTAGAGATAGATATGAGCTCTATGAAGATAGAGGCCTTCTCTGTATGGTTCCCTGTTCTATGCTCTGCCTACAAAGTATCTGACCTGTAGTAGGTGCTCAGTAAATATTTGTTGAAGAATTGAGAAATGGTAGATGCCACCAATGCCCTCCCTCCCCCTCACTAAATCAATGGGTGTAATTCTATAATGAATTCCTAATCTGTAACTGAATTACTAATTTCTGAATTCATTATAATGGGCTTAATTCAAAGTCCAATAATAATAATAATAATAATAATATATATATATATATTCACAGTGAGTAAGAAATTAAACAGTGCTCACTTTGATTTCAATAGCCTTGGGCATAATAGTTTTTCCAGGCAATGGGCTGGAAAATAAGAAATTTCTTTTCTCTCAGAGAGTCTGTTCATATTGGACATTTGAGCATTTACAGGGAATTAGTTTTATTTTTTGAAATCTTCCTGTCATTTTGTTGGCCCCAGTGTCTGGAAATCTACTTTGAAATGGTAAAACAAACAAATGAACAGACAACACAAAAGAAAAATCCCCAAACACTCCAAGAAGAGTACTGTTATCGGTGGCGTGTCCTGTGAGTCCCCACCTGGTGCTGGTGGAAGTGCAATTCTTGGAGCGCTGCAGGAACAAGAATTTCCTGAGGCCCCGGGGGAAGATGAGCTATCATGGAAAGCTTTATTGTTGATGTAACATGAAGGGAGTTCCCCTCCAAGGTTCCATCGTCCCCAGTCTCCCCATGTAGAAAGTCCCATTTTGTCTTCGGCAGGGTTAAGATCAAAGTCACTGCCCGGAGTCTTTGCTCCGTATTAAAGTCCAATCCAGTCCAGCATCTGGCTAGCATAGCTTGTGTTCCCAGCTGCAGTCCATTGTGTGTGGGTCTGCATGGCCATGGGCCATGTGGCTTCTATGGCCACATGGTCATGGAGGGAGGACAGACAAGTGCCCACCATGGAGCAGGAGAGTGTAAGGGCAAGCAAGCAAGAGAGAGAATTCCTTTGTCTCAGGGTTTTAACTGGGAACTTAACCAATTAAGCCTTTAGGATTTCGGGCGCTTGCTTGCAGTAGCTCTGCCCTTCTCACTATGATCTTTGTTCTGCAGACTGGACTGGCAGGCAAGTACCTTCCCTACTTAACTGGACTTCACTGCGCATGCGCTCATCTTCCCTTTGTTGAACCATTTCCCCTTGTGATTTGCAGGGAATGGACCTCTTCCTTCACTCAGACCCATGTCTTCTCAGAGATTTCCAGTTTTCAGGCTTGGGAAGAGGCAACACATGAAAAGTTTAGCTTTAGCTTCTAACTTTTGGCAGTTAACATCCCCATTGACTGGAATCTCTAGTGCGACTTATTATTCTACGAATTTGGGGAATGAAATTTGAGGTGTCTACAAATAATGGATAGATGGCTATTGCTGGGTGAAATTGAATTACCGTATCTATTTGAGGTTTGTGAATTCTTATTTTAATAATTTACAACTAACGTGTTTTCTAGGGGGAAAAGTGATCTGTTAAGTACTTATTTAATCCTTATTCATGTACTTGGAAGATACCAGCATTTTTTCAATCTTCAGGTGAAGGACAGAAGCACAGAGAAGTCCCACAACTTACTCAGCGTCACAGAGCCAGCAGGTGAAGGGCCAGAATGTTGTGCCCCAGAGATGACATTTGTAACCACCATATCACTCTTCTCCTGAGCAGACATTTGGATCTGTGACAAGCTATGGCTGAGTTAGAAAGCCTGGTATGCCTGGACACGGACCCTGGGAACCTATCCCAGCCCAATCTGCCTCCAGAGCATCATGCTCTCTCCGAGCATCCCCATGGAGATGGACAGGGGAAGCATTCTCTGTGCCAGTCTTTTCATAGTGGATTGTCCATGTTGCTGCTCTTCATGGGATACAGAAGGAAGTAGTAGTATTTGGCTCATGCTTCTGTAGCATAAGCTTCATTCCCTCATTTTATTTTATTGCTTTTAGGGTTCCTTTAAGAGTCCACATGGCATTTGATACAAGGAAAAAAGACATATAATGTTTGTGTGTGTGTGTGTGTGTGTGTGTGTGAGAGAGAGAGAGAGAGAGAGAGAGAGAGAGAGAGAGAGAGAGAGAGAGAGAGAGAATGAGCACAGCTTTAAGTGTAATTTTGCTCTTTTAAGTCCATGTTAGAACACTTTTTTTATTGTGATGCGTGAGATAAACCTCTTTCACAAAGTGCACTTTAAACTGATAAACACACACTTCCATCATGTTATGCACTTTTCTGCTAAGTCCCAGTTGTACACCACATAAGGAAGTGAAAATACTGCTACAAGAGGCGTGATTACACTTATTTGAACCTTAGAACCAATGTCATTCGACTATCAATAATAGGCCAATGACTTAAGGCCAAATTGTTATTTTACTTTTGCTTCCAAAAAGATGGAACGAAATTATGCCAAGGGTAATCAGGGTGGAGAATTTTGATTTGTAATAAGAAATATATATTTGGTCTTTATCCATGTTTCTGGCACAGAGCTCTTAAAACCTTTGGAATTTCTGAAGTGATGAGTGTGGTTGAGCTGTATTTTGTTATATTAATAAGGTGACTTTGGAAAAGCCCTTAGCTAACCTGAGAATGGGGCTTGTTGCCAGGAAAACCAGAGGTAACAAGCTAGGGAGGAGGGTAGTCTTTCAGAGCCAGACCCCTAACATGTGGACTTCAATGCTATATCTTGGTGGATAGCATCAGATTGAGGTGAATTGTAGGACAGTTGGTGTCCAGAGAATTACTTGGTGAGGGGAAAAGCTCCCCACCCTTGGATTGGAATTGGGATCTGGACGCTAAGAGTTTATGTGTTAACATTGTCTTTAAGAAAAAGACAAAAACTTCTTCTTTCACTGCTGTTATCTGAAGGTGCATTCATAAAAAATAAATACTAGTTGACTGGCTATATCATATTTTTATTAGTTCAAAATCAGTCCATTATAGACAATATTTTATGGTAAATAAAAATTTTTGACTAATCATTTTTTTTTACCAATAGTTTAGTTATTCTCGTTAACAATGGGTAAACAGTTAATTATGTTGAATTGTTTATGTCCGAAAATCAAAGTCTGTCATGCAAATCTATCAAATTATACAAGCGGAGACTTGATCTGATTTACTTAGACTTTAACTTGACCAAAACTCTGAAACAACTTGAGATACAGGTAGTAATCATGCTGTTTAAAAGAGAATCACATTTAATATTCTACGCGTAGCTTTGTTAGTAATTTCATTCTAAGAATTGAATCCTTGATTTTCACCACAGTTGGAACTTGGTGCTTTGACATTGTTTTTTTGTTTTATTTTTCTCCTTGGACAAATATTAATAGATATTTTGTTCTTAAAAAATAAGCAATAACTAAAAACATGATTTTCTTATCCTTTCACATTTCATTAAGAAAACTTCTCTAAATACCAGGGAGTTTATGGTCCTGTTTTCCTTCTCCAAGATGGCTACAATTCCAATTTTGTACTACTGGTATTTTTATATTGTTTTTCTCTGTGCAATTAAGTCCTCTTTGAAGAGGTGTTTTGCAATTAAACAATAAAATTGTATCAGTGATTTAACTTACATTGTTATTTCAGAGATGCATCTTCATTTCTCTATAAATCTTAATTTGTATATATGGCAAGTCTCCCTTCAGATCAGACCCCCATTCAGTGAAGGCCATGTTGCTTTTGCCTCAGGGACTGCTCTGTAAGCCCTTGAATGGTTACCTGGCTGTAGAGAGCTGCCTGGCCCAAAGTCTCTGCCCCCCTAGCCAGAACTGCCCACATCCAATGACTGATTGATGTGGAGGTATAATGGCCCCGCCTTCCTGGTCTAATTCGGGAACAACTCTGGAGGCCATCCTAGCCTCAGAGCCCCTGGTGGCCTTGGATGTTTGTCTTTGGGCCACAATCAGCTGGACATCTCCTCACCCAGTCCTACTTCATTCCTTAGCCCTCCATAAGGTGGATGCCAAGGATAGTTATGCATTTCCAACTCCTTCTAAGACTCTGTTTCTGGGGAGCTCAGCCTGCTACCATATTGTCTCAGATTTCAGATTCTGGGCCATTAATAATCTGTAGGCAAATGTTCAAGTGAAATAGAACCTGTGGCTATTTCCACAACAAATGTGCTCCTTAATAGTTGGCACCATGAATAGTTTAATAGTATTTGCCATTCTTTTATTCTTTTAAAGAGTAAATTTGAATTTTCAACCTAGATTTTAGCAATACTTACGGACTTCCTTTGAAAGAAGACTTGGATTCTTTGGGTAGGAATTAGGGGGTTGGGGAAATGAATGTAACTAACTTTTAATATTCTCTCACATTGAGATTGCTTCTATCACATTGTGATAACCAATAAGAGGTGAAAAGTGAAATCTAGTCATTTGTAGACATGGATATATAATATAGTCATTACAGGCAATTGGCAGGCATCACTTCTCAGAATTTAAGATAATTGATAATATTATACAAAAAATGGTGAAGGATTTAAGAATATGATCTGTTGACAATCCCATGTATTATGTCTGATTATCAATTATCTTCCATTTCAAGTTTGGTGTTGATGCTTATCTGGTCATGGTTATTATTATTACTACTAATAATAATGTGCCACATTTGTGTAGAATTTTATATCATTTTACCCTTTGTAATTTTATTCTCTTGACGTCCTGGGTGATGGTTGTTATGAACCTGTCACAGAGGTAAAGAAATTAAGGGATGAGAGACTAGCTCAAAGTCACACAGGACCCACCCTCAGATCTTTTGGCTCCAAGTCTGTTCTCTTTCTCATTCCAACAGCTTTCTACACTAGGAAACCAACACATAGAAATGAACCTTTCATCTCTCAGACCAGAGACATTGGGCCACTCACAGATGAGTCTCAGCTTTCTAAAGGGAAAAAATTATGAATGGAATTGTTTACACCTTTGCTTTTGTATCAACAAGAGCAAATTATTGTGCCACCCTGTAGATGAGTAAACTAAAGCCAAGGTAACATTCTAGTTCATAGCAGCCAGTTAAAAACTATTTTGGGAGATAGCGCCCATTTCAGTGGCAATTTCCTCTAAATTACCTGGTCCAATTTTTTTATGCCACTTATTTTTACATATGTATTTACATGCATCTTTTGCTTTCCTACTTGGCTAAAAGGAATTTGAAGGCAGGATTATTTCACCTCTATTTCTCTATATCAGAAGCATCTATAACAGGTCTTGCATTTATTAATTAACAAATATTTGTTGAACTCTCTGTAGCAAACTGTGATAGGTGTCAGGGGGTTTGGTAGTAAATGTGAAAGACAGGGTTCAGTAGTCATGGAGCTTATCGTCTAGGGCCGTGGTCGGCAAACTACGGCTTGTGAGCCATATGCGGCTCTTTGGCCCCTTGAATGTGGCTCTTCCTAAACCTTAGGAGTACCCTAATTAAGTTAATAACAATGTACCTACCTATATAGTTTAAGTTTAAAATATTTGGCTCTCAAGAAATTTCGATCATTGTACTGTTGATATTTGGCTCTCTTGACTAATGAGTTTGCTGACCACTGGTCTAGGGTAAAAACAAATAACAAAATTTTAAAAAATACAATTATTGTGGTTGCTCCAGTGCAAAGATGAAGTGGAAGATAGACACCATGGGAAAATTTTCCTGAGGACATGTATTTACAGATATTTACATGTATTTTCAAATATTTTACAAATATTTGTTAAAGCAATTAGAAAAGCTTTTTGTTGATTTGTTTATATTTTTGTTTTTTAATAGAAAAATGTATTTTTAATTGTTTGGCATTATAAATTTTAACAAACTTAAGGTAAAATTTATTTAATTTATTTTTCATCAACAGTAGACTGATTACATATATACTGAAGAAATTTAAGTCAATTATGTAATCTGCATGAGATCTAAGTATCTTAATTAAGTACTTAATACTCAACAAAAGTACTATATTTATATAGCTATCAATTAGATTTACAAGGGGTGGCCTGCTGGTTTTTTAAATGAGTCTTTAAATTTGCTTTATCTTATTCATCAATTATTTGTATCCACTAAACCATTAAGCAACAGGTATAGTCAATTATTGATGGGCAAGATGATGGAAAATTCTAGACTTGGTGTCAAACGGCTCTGGTTTGAATCTGGGTCCCAGCCTGTTGCTAACTGTTGATGTCCCTGTTCCTCAGTTTCCACATCAGAAATAAGATGATAATACCAAGCGTAGAGGTTGCTATTAGGAGTAGTGAGGTGTCATAGAGTGAATGAGACTGGAAGAAGTGATCACAGGTGTTATAAATGTGCCTACTCTTACAGTGTTCAGCTGAACAAATGGTCTTTTAATTGTCATTAACGAATCAAAAGGAAAAGTCTTTATATAGGTCAGGAAGTCGGGAAATTCTAGAAAGCAGTCAGTTATAAATTCCCCCATACAACATTTTTTCCCCTATGTGCTAAGCTTTAAAAGTTATTTCTTGCAGAACTGAGCACACCTGCAGAATAGGAAAGTTAATGCCCCTAGAATTGTACACAATCAGTACTCTTTCAGAATGAGATACGGAAGATAGATGCAGTAGACACGCTCTTTGATGGAGGACAACTCCTCTTCCTCCTATGCACTCCAGGAGTCTAAATCAAGTCAGAGAGTCTCTTGAAAAATTGAAACAGTAGATAAAGAGCACTAGAGGAAAACACATTTTTTTATTAAGCCTGAATGTTCAAATAAATTTCAGTTTTTTTAAAAAAAACAGTATACAATGACATCTTATGAAGTCATAGGACATTGTTTATTACTGTATTTTTAATATTTCTTATGCTGTTATCTTTCATCATTAGAAAATTTTACATCTTCATCTGGCTTTTCTTATGTATACCTCTTGTCATCCTACCTAATAAAGAGGGAATATGCTAATTGACCCTCACACCATCGCAAAAGATGGCTGTGCCCACAGCCAATAAGGAGGGAATATGCTAATTGACTGCCCCACCCTCAAAGATGGTGGCGCCCACAGCCAATAAAGAGGGAATATGCTAATTGACTGCCCTGCCCTCCAAGATTGTGGTGCCCACAGCCAATAGGGAGGGAATATGCTAATTGACTGCCACACCCTCAAAGATGGCAGTGCCCACAGCCACAAGATGGCGGCGCTCCGTCTCCTCAGCCCGCCAGCTGCCCACAGCCAGCCCAAGGGACAGGCAAGCCTCGAATGGCAGCTGCCCAATTGCCCAGGGCCGCCCAAGGCTCAGGTAATCAGGGCCAGCCAAGGCTTGCACTGTGGTAGTGGCAGCAGCAGAGGTTTGATGGGGCATCGCCTTCCCCTGATTTCCAGGTTGCCTCCCACCCCTGAGGGCTTCTGAACTGTGAGAGCGGGCAGGCCGGGCTGAGGGACCCCCCTCCAGTGCATGAATTTTCTTGCACCAGGCCTCTAGCTTAATTATAAGACTGCTGAGGACAGGCAATCAATGAATGTCTGTAGCTCCTGAAACCAGGTAGACAATGCTCACACATGAGTGGATTAATTGTCTGCCTTTTTGACAGATATGAAGACAGAAAGTGTGAATGAGTATCAGGGCCAAGAAAAGAATCCTAATCTTCTAACTCCAATCACTTGAGAAGCAACACAGTCCATGATTTAATAAAATATCCATCAAGCTCCAAACAGCAAAGTGCCATGTGGAGCAGGTTCTCCATAAGTATTTGTTCAGCTGAAGTGAATTAATTATGCTGTCCCCCTTTCCTGAAAAATACAAATTGGCCATGATGACAAATACTAGGTGAGGCAGAGGAATAAAAAAACTGTGAAATGGATTTAGACTGTGTAAATCTAACTTCACTAACAAAATGTTTAATAGATCCTGAATGAATAAATGAATAAATCATTGCATTCAGGCTGAAGTCTATGTCTGGATTGCCTGTTTGCCTCATATGAAATAGTCTTAATAAAAATTTTCCAGCCTTCATATCTGCTGGCTATGAAGTCAGTAGTAATCTCAGAATGATGCTTAGGATATGGCATCTTTAATGGGATGCTTAAGTAATCACAGCAATTTAATTAAAAGGGCAGTAATATTTTGAAGCAGCTATTGTTCCCTAGAGAGTGTTGTAGTTTTGGTCTTACATTTTTATAGTTACCTAATGCTTCCGCTCCCCACAGTTTTGTGTCTATGTATTTATTTGATTTTTTAAAAGACATTATAGTTTTCAACTTACTGCTAGACTTTGTCCCAAATGTTTCCTCCTTCAAATATGTGATCACTCCTTTCCAGACTCATTCACTGCCCCCCTCTCCAAAGCTCGTGGGTTTTCCTAGCTCCATCGTTCACCTTTTCTTATTGTTGACTTCAATGTTTCCTCTGAGTGATCTCTTCACTCCCAACACTTCAACTACCGACTGTGTCAGCATCTGACAAAATTGTAATTATATCTCCCTTCTCTCTCCTTAGCTCCAGGCCCACTTTTTCAGTTTGATGTTTCATGGGTACTTCAAAGACAACCTGTCCGGAATCAAAATCGTGCTTTTCTCCCCCACCTACCTGCTCACTCTCCTACTTGAGTTTTTCCCACTTGCTTAATGGTGACACCGCATAAATGGTCACAAAGGCCCAAACCTTGGAGTCATGCTTAGTGGTTTTTCATTGCCTCCTACTTAGATCAAGTCAGCACAGCCTAAATGTGTACAATTCTCATTTGCCAATCATACTTCAATAGGCTGTAAAACCTAGTACAAAGCACCACAGATTCTAACTCACATTCTGACAGCTCCATTTGATGCTCCTTAGCTTAGGTAGCATTGTGTTTTCCCTTTGCCTGTCCCCATAACCTCCCAGCTGGGCTCATTGCCGCCTATTCTTTCCATTCCAGGTTGCCTTCTACATCAGAAATCCTCATCCATTTTTCTTTCGTAAAATGCATAGACAAGACATATTTTTATGGGCTACTAAAACATTTAGGGAGGAATTTAAGCATTTTAATTATTCATAATCTCCCATAGGACTGAACACCGTGCATAATCTGGCCTCTTGCCTCACACTCACCTCTCATCTTTGTCTTACATTTCTCTCCCCATCATTCATGAACTCCACTGGCTCTTCCCTGCCCTCCACTGGCTCTTCCCTGCCCTTTTCCATGTTCTTCTCTCCCATTTTCTCTCCTTTTTGACCTCAACTAAGTGACATCACTTTAGGGAGGCTTTCCCTGAATACTCCTCCCTCTAAATTAAATTCCCTCACTCTTCCCCACAGGACTTGCCATAATTTATAATTATGCGCTTTTTTGTGTGTTTTGTTTTGCATTAAGCCTGGCTCATGCACATTTCTCAACTCTGTGAAGTCAGAGACCATACCTATTATGTTCTTCATGAAATCCCATGGCCCCCACATAGAATCCAGCAGACAGTGGGTACTCAATACATATTTACTGAAAGAATGAATCCATCATCTCAATTATTAATGGAATATCAGTAGGCTAGCTAACTACATGCTCAGTCTATGGATTATGGGCAATTCCCACCCCTGAAGACCATGTTGTAAGGTTAGTAAAGGTATTGCAGGGATAATTTTCACTGCTTTAACGTAAAGAAAAAAGAAACCTTCAGTAATCTAGAATGTTAATCATTCATTATTGGCATGCATGTTAAGTCTGATCACAATTCACTGGACATCTATTGTCTGGCTATTAGACATGTCCTCTTTGTTTGGTTACCTGATGTTTTTTCCTAAAACATAAAGCCCATTCTGTAGTTCTCCTGCTTATGAATTTTCAGTGGATTCCTTAGAACTAACTAAAATGTTCAATAGGTCCGGAATGAATGAATGTTTTCAAGATAAAGCCCTAATTACTTGCGATTCTCAAGCTAGGCCTGGCCATTCTGTCCAGCTTCAACCTCAGCCAGTCTATCACAGGCCATGATCAAGCAAGGTTCTTTCATACTTGGCCTCTTTCAGAAATATCCCACTTTTTTCCCTATATGGTTGTTGTATTTGTCTTTAAAATCCATCTCTCTCAGCCCTGGCCAGTGTGGCTCAGTTAGTTGAACATCCTCTCATGTACCAAGAAGTTGCCAATAGGATTCCTTGTCAGAGCACATGGCCAGGTTGCAGGCTCAATCCCCAGTAGGGGACGTGTAGGAGGCAGCCAAATGATGGTTCTCTCTCATTGATGTTTCTCCCTCTTCCTTCCTCTCTCTCTAAAACCAATAAAAACATATTTTTTAAAAAGAAGAAACTCTTACCTTTAAAAAAAGTTCACCTCTCTCAGACAGTTTTGTTACATATTCCTCTGTGCTCCCATTTGTGGTATATTCTCTTAATTTTGAAATGTATCGCATATTCCATGATAATTTATTGGAATGTCTGTCTCCAAAACTGGATGATAACTCCTGGATTGGACTCTGTATTCCCAGTGTTCAGCCTAGTGCATAGCATATAATGGCACCCAGTAACTTTTGGGTATCTGAATGCATTGTTAATGGTTTGGGAGTAAAAATGCCTTTTCCTACAAAACAATGGTATGAATGGTGATTTAATATTCAACTGACTCAAAAAGCCTGCTTTAAACATAATAGAACTGAAACATATTGCTAATACTGCTTTCCACACCCCTAATATTAGCATGTTATTTCTCTGCTCTATTGCCACCAAGAAACCTTCCTTCTTCTTTTATTCTAGCCCAGTGGCAGAGATCTATCTTAAACTTTTCTTTTTGGTCTCTCTTTGCCTTACAAGGAAAGGCCAAGGAAGAGTTCTTTCTGTAATAGTGGGATGGGATTTCTACCATTTTGATTTTCATGATGGAGACATATATCAACTGAGGGTTTGAATCTTTGGGATTTGTCTTTGTCTCAAATAGTCATGAAGACCACTTGTTTCAAAACATGCCATTATGCTAATGCATAAGAATTTTTCTGCCATACTATGAGCTATAAAATGAAAATAACTTTAAAGGAGCTCTATAAATAAATAAAAGTATCAAAAGGACCTTCCTATTAGTGTTCTCATGCATAAGAAAGTCTTACTCATGCTTTTCACTAATCC
The DNA here is from genome assembly GCF_964212035.1 of Myotis nattereri. NCBI lineage: Eukaryota > Metazoa > Chordata > Mammalia > Chiroptera > Vespertilionidae > Myotis > Myotis nattereri. The sequence continues at coordinate 19,365,878 of NC_138086.1, read as the reverse complement.
AGGCACTTGTACTTTGACTTGTATTAAATTAATCAAAAGGGACCTTCTTCCTTGACTTCTTAACCCTCATCACACTTTTTGTTTGCTTTGGTTTTCTTTTTTTTTTTTTAAATATATTTTATTGATTTTTTACAGAGAGGAAGGGAGAGAGATAGAGAGTTAGAAACATCGATGAGAGAGAAACATCGACCAGCTGCCTCCTGCACATCCCCCACTGGGGATATGCCCGCAACCCAGGTACATGCCCTTGACCGGAATCGAACCTGGGACCCCTCAGTCCGCAGGCCGACGCTCTATCCACTGAGCCAAACCGGTCTCGGCTGCTTTGGTTTTCTTATAGACAGCCACAAAAAAATAATGTTTAAACTTGGGGGAAAAATATGATGTATGATGAAATAATTGGTGTAATGTATTTGATACATACATTATAATGCAAACAAACATGACTGCTTTCAATAGGAAGAAAGGCAGATGTTTTAAGAAACAATATTCTGAACCAAGTCATGTGTTTTTATAAAGTAACACTGTTGGTGGGAATGCAGATTGGGGCAGTCGCTGTGGAAAGCAGTATGGAGTTACTTCAAAAAATTAAAAATGGAACTCTTATGACCCAGTGATTTCACTTTTGGGAATTTATCCAAGGAAACTTGAAACACTCATTCAAAAAGAATATATGCGCACCTATGTTCATTGCAGTGTTATTTGCAATAGCCAAGATTTGGAAGCATCCAAGTGCCCACCAGTAGATGAATGGATAAAAAAGCTGTGGTACATTTACATAATGGAACACTACTCGGCCATAAAAAAGAAAGATATCTTACCCTTTGTGACAACATGGATGGACCTGGAGAGTATTCTGCTAACTGAAATAAGCCAGTCAAACCCAGTCAGAGAAAAACGAGTACCAGATGATTTGATTCATTGTGGAATCTAATGAACAAAATGAACTAACAAGCAAAAGAGTGACAAACTCATAGATACAGAGCAGGCTGACAGCTGTTGGAGGGTGGGAGTTGGGTAGGGGTGTGGAAGGATTGAGCATCAAAGGAAAAAAAGAGAAAAAACTCATGGACATGGGACACAGTGTGGTGATTGCTGGGGTTAGGGGGCTGGAGGGAGGAAGAGGAGAGTATAGGAGGGATAAATGGTGATGGATAGAGACTTGACTTGGTAAACACACAATACGGTATATAGATGATGTGCTGTAGAATAGTGCACCTGAAACCTGTATAATTTTGTTAACCAGTATCACCCCAATAAATTCAAGAAAAAAGAAAAAAGGCAAGATATACAATGTTGGTGACGATATGGAGAAAAGGGAACCGTTATGCACTGTTGAATACTCAAGATATAAAAATCTAAATTGGTACAGTAACTACTGAATACAGTATGAATGTTCCTCAAAAATTAAGACTAGAACTACCATATGATACATCAATCCCCTTCTGCTTATGTATCCAAAGGAAATATAAAGAGAATCTTGAAGACATATCTGCATGCCCATTTTCTTTGTAACATTATTCACCATACTCAAGATATAAAAATACCCTAAGTATTCATCAACAGATAAATAAAGAAGATGTGACCATATATGTGTGTGTGTATACATGTATATTTCAGTCATGAGAAAGAAAGTCATACCACCATTTGGGACCACATAAATGGAACTTGAGGGCAGTATGCTAAGTGAAGTATAATGGTGGTGACCAGGGGTAGAGGGCCAGGTTGAATAAGTTGTGGGGAGCTAATGTACAGTACAGTGATTATAGTTAATAATATTGTTTTATATACTTACAAGTTGCTAAGATAGTGTACCTTAAAAATTCTCATCACAAAAGAGAGAAGCAATATTCTGTACCAAAGCATGTGTTTTTATAAAGTAGCCAACCTCATTAAGTTGGTTAAATAAATGCCCTTTCTGAGTCACTGTCTTCTTTTTTTTTAAAAAATAGGTGGTGTTTGCATTGCTCAATCACAGAAAATCCCACGTGAACCAAGACCTGGAGAATTTGAAAAGATTATCAAACGCCTGCTAGAAACACCTAACGCCCGGGCAGTGATCATGTTTGCCAATGAAGATGACATCAGGTACTGATTAATTTTCTTCTTTATGCAGGATCAGATTTGTGGCCCACATCCTTTTTTTCTAACATATCTCATATTCAATATAAAGTCTTGTGAGATTTCACAGGAATTGAAACATTCGTATGCAATTTACAGATTGCCTTCTGGTGCACGGAGATACAACAGCCTTAGAGTTCCTAAGTCTGAAATGTCTATTGAGTAAAATCTGGGGATTGAAAGAAGTGAGACAAGTAAGGTTGATAGAATGAAGGGAATGAGGTTAAGGATAATTAACAGGGGCTGGAGTTAAAGTCACCAATATATCTCCTTTAGAAGATGATAAGACTCAGGCAGTTAGAATGATTGTCTAATGGTGCCCTACTGAATGCATATAACTTGATATAGCCATCTTGTAACATTCATAACTGTAGTGTTTCTTGATAAATGTGGTATGTTTATTTCTTTTTATTATGATAGGAGGATATTGGAAGCTGCAAAAAAATTAAACCAAAGTGGGCATTTTCTCTGGATCGGCTCAGATAGTTGGGGATCCAAAATAGCACCTGTGTATCAGCAGGAGGAGATTGCAGAAGGGGCTGTGACGATTTTGCCCAAAAGAGCATCAATTGATGGTAAGGATGCATGGTAGAGAATTTGTTTTCATTCCAATTAAATCTAAACTCAAAGGTGAAACCAGAGGATCAGCATATGAATAAAACACACCCATTATTGATAACTCTGGAAAGAATTTTTTGTTCTGATGGCAACATTGCCAAGACAGTAACTATTTAAACTAGCACATGTATTTTTATTAGAAGAGCACCTACTGAATTTTTTTTAAGAAAGGCAATTATAGTTGACCTTACATATTTCCATGATGTTAGCCATTTTCATGATGTTACCCTCTAAGTTTGCATATTTCCATGGGCATATCTGATGGTTATAGAACTGTTAGAGGGAGAGGGCTTGCTTCATAGAATATGAAAACGTGATGCTGGGCTGACCCTATGGATACAAACCCTACAGCAAAGATGTGGCGCATCCCTGAAAGGCAGCTTGTCTCCCAAATGTCTTTGCCAATGGTGCTGACAGTGATTGAAATTTCTGCCTTTGCCATTACCCTTTTGAGTAAGGCATTGTTTCCAGCTGGTCTCCCTTCAATGTGGTCATTACCCGAGCAGGCTGACATGACTCGGAAGATTATATTAGTACTGATTAGTTAATTGAATTAGTTGAAAATGGAACATATAGGACATAAATTTTGAGGTGGGTAAAAGCATAGAAGTCTTGAACATTAACTCTTGAAAGGAGAGAGAGAGAGAATGAATGAGTGAATGTCTGAGTTGGTTCTGACTATTTAACATGAGGTCACTGGTCACTGCCACTGGGAGATCTAGCAGAGGGAGAGGTTGAGATGACAACAGGCTTTCCTGTTACACTCATCCCTAGTGCCAGGTGCCTGAATGGTGACTGCTTGGTGTTTGCCATAAGGGAAGCCTTTGGTTCTCCTCCATTTTTTTTTTTCATGGAATAATCACAGTATAACATAAAATCCATTTAAAAGCTCTGATAGTATTTGGTTTTGATTTTGAAAGAATATTAAAATCATACCTTTCTTCTTTAAAATAGGATTTGATCGATACTTTAGAAGCCGGACTCTTGCCAATAATCGAAGAAATGTGTGGTTTGCAGAATTTTGGGAGGAGAATTTTGGATGCAAGTTAGGATCACATGGAAAAAGGAACAGTCATATAAAGAAATGCACAGGTAGCCACTTAAATGTTTTCCTTGGTGCATTTGTTCTATCATTACCTGTGAAATGAAGTGTTTCTACATGGATAACTATGAGGGTATTTTCTGTTTTCTTCTGTCTCTTGTCATAATTTCCCGGAAGGGCTGAGCATACACTGCTCATTCAACAAACTTAGGTGTACTCTTTGGTTCTTACAGTTAAACAACAAGTATTTATTGGGCATGTGCCAGGTGCTGGGGTATTTCAGTCCTATTTAAAAAAGCATTTATTGAGTTTCTACTTGGGGCAAAGCACTTTGTTAAGATTGGGGCGGGGGGGTGAGTATGGGCAACGAAGCAAGACATGATATTGCTCTCCAGTAAAGATGATGGATCAGCCCTAACCAGTTTGGCTCAGTGGATAGAGTGTCAGCCTGCAGACTCAAGGGTCCCAGGTTCGATTCTGGTCAAGGGCATGCACCTTGGTTGAGGGCACATCCCCAGTGGGAAGTGTGCAGGAGGCAGCTGATCGATGGTTCTCTCTCATTGATGTTTCTAACTCTCTATCCCTCTTCCTTCCTCTCTGTAAAAAATCAATAAAATATATTTTTTAAAAAGATGATGTATCATAATAATTTTCTATAAGACACTGATTAAAAAAAATACTATTTCACTCCATGGCTCCTATAATACTATTGCCTCCCATATTCTGCATGGCACTAGCAGCTGTGACTTTTCATTTTATATACCTTATGCTTAAAAACAATAGCAATATTAAATGTTCATATTTTAAATGTAAGAATTAAACATTTTCAATTACCCATTTTTTGATCTTATGTATGGAATATTAAAAATGACTTAGAACTAAGTAGTACATTTGGCAAGGTCACAGGTATAAGGTCAGTATAAACTTTAAAAAATCCTTTTTACAATTATATCATATTATAAGAAATTAACACATGAAAAATGAAATTTAAAGGCTACTGTTTACAGCATGGTAATACAACCATAAAACATTATGGGTAATGCTAACAAAGATGCATAAATCCTCTATACTGAATACAAAAATCCTTTATACAAAACTTGAACAGGTATTTTATAACCAGACATGCCTCCCTCATGCCCATATTTTGATATATCCTCCTTTCCCTCTATTCACTTCTTTTGGAATGAGCTGTTCCAATAAAAGATGTGCTATGATAAGTGCTAGAGCGGACGTGTGAGCAGAGCAGGCATGGGGATGTGCACATGGGTGCCACGCTGTGGAGGGGGCTGGGTGAGGAGAGCTTGCCTCTGAATGTGAGGAGACAGACACTAAATAAGTAAATGCATAAGGGAACAGGGACTTCCACATGCTGAGACGTGCTTACAGGAAACGCCAGAAGAGACTGTGCAAGGGTGACCAGGAGGCATGGCAGGGAGGGGAGCGATTAGATTGTGCGGTCACAGGAGGCTGCTCCAAGTAGATGGCATTTGCAATGAGACCTGAAAAGCCAGAAGGTCTCAGCCACGTGAAGACATGAGGGCAGCCCGTTGCAGGGTCCAGGGCAAGTCTCTTTTGTTCAAGGTGCAGGGGAGGCTGGAGTGAGTGAGAGTGAGGATAGTTAGTGAGGGGAGCATGAGGGCAGATGAAGCTAAAGAGACGGGCTGGGGCCCGGTCATGCAAGTTCTGGAAGTTCTTTCCAGAAGCTCCAGAACTGAGGCCTTTGGGCTCTATCCTACCTGCAGGGTAGAATTACGTGAGGCTTTTAACCCAAGGCATTGCTCAAATGCCTATTTTAAGAAGATTCCTCTGGAGAAGTGTGAGGAGAATTGGAGATCAGGGATAAGAAAGGAAAAGGGTCAGTTAGGGCCCATCCAATTCTGGCGATGGGCAGTTATGGCCTAAACAAAGACATGTGAGTTAGGGGCAGACCACAGAGAACAGAAGTCTAGTAGGTAGTATTTATGCTACATGGGGAGTGACTAGCACTAGGGGTGGTAGTTAGTGATGGAATATTAAAACTCTACCAGCTAGGTCTAGGAAAATAGCTATGTACCTACCTAACAGAGAAGACAGAATGAATGGTGAATTTGAAGGCACTGACTTGAATTTGGTTTTGATGTAGCCCCATGGAATTGCCCAGCAGATGGCAGCATAAGGTCTGGGACCCCAGAGAGCTTTCCGCACTGAAAATACATATTAGGGAATGGCAGATGGAGACCTGGAAGTTAAAGACCAGGGCAGAGATGCAGTTGCCCTTGGAGCTTGAGCAGAGATGAGGGATGACAATTGAAAACTCTGGGGAAGGAGCTAGAAAAGGAAACAGCGGGTGAGTTTTGGAAGGAGATGGCGGGGGCGGGGCGGTCACTGTCTTCTCAGTCTCCAGGAAATAAGATGGGGTGCACACAGTGCTGCAGAGAGGTGTGGCTGAGGCATAGGAAGTGTAATTGGGAAACTCACATTGTGAAATGGAACTGGGCTTGAGGAAGTGGAGGAAAGAATGCTTGTTCAAGAAGTTTGGCAGAAAAAGGAAGTAGATATAGTAGGGGAACTTGAGGAAGAAGCAGGGGTCCAGAAATGTTCTCTAGGATAGAGCACATGTAATCCTGATTTCAGATAGACTGAGCATTCAGAAGGAATAGCTAGAGAAAGAGAAATTAAATGTGGAGTAGGATATTGACAGGAATTTTAGGGAGCAGCATGAAGAGGAGGTATTATTTTAAAAAACGTGACTAAGTTGAAAAAAAAAGATATAGACAAACATGCACATAATCAGAGGGGGGAAATTCTGTAATTAAATGCTAAATTTGGGCATAGATATTAAGGAATTTCAGAAAATGTGCAACGGTAAGTTCAAGTTTTAAATTTAAAACTTCATGGAGGAGGTGCACTTGATAATAAGAAAGATTTGAGAAAGAGCATCCAAGATGATGGACATGGTGGGTGAGCAGGGCAGAGACAGAGTAGGATGTGGAGAGGGGTGAGGAAGCGTGAAGAGGTCTGCCTTACTGGATAGGAGGGAGCATGGTAAGGAATAATGGGAAATAAAGAGGGGCCACTTTACAGAAGGACTTGAGAGTTTATGCAGAGTCCTCTCTGTATTTCTCATGCAGATATATTTTACACTGCGCTCAATTCTGAATTCTGACTGTGTTTGATCATCTGTACATTCATATCCTATTGTTTAGACTGTTTAATGAGAACCTACCAGTAACTAAAATGATGAATACACTTTTTAAAATATATGTTACATAATAAAACTGATAGGAAATTAGCTATTAACTAATTGCATAACTTGTAACAGACTGTTTTCAGAATACACAGTTTACCTAAATTCACATTCCCCCCCCCCCCCATGTTGATGTATACAGATGTCCTTCCGGTAGCTGTAGATGGTGGAATTGGGTACTTATTTCAGGCATAAACACTGACCTGGGTTGTATTAGGATCCTGACCTGGTGCCATGTCTGCTTCAGATTCCTTTGATTTTCTTGGGTGTTGTTAAAATTGCAGCAATCTGTCCAATTAGAACTATTCCTAGTGCAATGGAAATAGTGTTTTACTCCAAGTGCTAGGGCAAATGCCCCCTTAGGGAACAGGTTCAATACATTTCATTATTTCAGTATCATCCAAATTCCATTGTGGGTGATACTGAAATAACTTGTCCCTGGGGAGAAAATAAATAACTAATGCAACATCCCAACTTACATTTAAAAACAAGCAAACCAACAGTACCACATGAACATTTCCAAATGGTGAGAGAAAATACTTGTGTCCCACATGATCCTCAACACCCAGTTTTCATCTCTGTTTTGGGGGAAGAGTGAAGATGATCTTGCACATTAATGGTCAGATATACTTCAGAGGCAGGGTATTCATCAGTTAAGAAGTGCACAGGGTGTGAAAATTTATATTTCCAATTCCATCTAATTCAGAAATAAATGTGGACAGATGTGCCAGTTGCAAAATTTGGCCTTACAAGATTCGCGTTTTAACCATCCACAGTGAGTCAAAAAATTAGGGAACTGTGTGAAAACAGGATGCCTACAGGGTCCTTTTTCCTGTATTTGGAACATCAATGGTGAGTTAAGTTTTAAGCAAAATTTTACCTTGAGTGATGGTAATCTGTGAACATAATTACTTTCTTCCATTGGGGGCGATACTCGCGATGTATTTATGTGGGTAAGAGAGTGCTTCACAGCAGGGCAGGGCTTCTTCCTCTCAGCCTGCAGGAGACAGAGTGTCCTCAAGCAGTGGGGAGCGTCCTCTTCCTAAAATTAACGCAGCGCCGTTTTCTGAGATGATCTTCCCCCTAGAATCTCAGGAAAACCTTCAGAAAGACGTGCTGTTACTGTTAACTTTGATATCTGGCCAAGTTCCAAAGCGAAATAATTCCTACCATCCATCTAGCTACTTATGTGGTTATTATTGCTTCTGAGAGAGCTGCTGAGTTCTGAAAGCCAGGACTACTTAATCCTACTTAAAATTCCCTTTGTCTTCTCAAGAAGAAGAAGGGATTCTTTTATACTTGTTATCATTGGGTGATGGGAGTTATTTTAGAGGCATTTATCTGACCTCTCCATTTTTCCCTCCCTTGTTCCACTTTCACACTTAATGCCTTCCCACTCCTCAAACAGACGCGCACACCCTCCCTGGAGAATTGTGGGTCCTCATCATCTCTCCCCGCCTTGGCACATTTTTCACACACCTATTTCCCCAGTTGGGCCTCTGCCAGAACTCTTCTTCCACTGTTCCCCTCGCCTTATTTTTTTCTTTTTCCCACCTTTTCTCTGGTCAGTTCCTTCCCTGATATTGTTTTGTTCAGCAAGACTCTCACTGGCAGTGAAGAGTTTGTTTGTGTGCTTTTTTGAGGTGTCACTTAACTGTTGTAATGGCTGTCATGCTGACTTTTTGTCTGTTAGAGAGGCCTACTAGTGAATATTGCAGGGACTTGAGTATGTTCAGCTGAGCTGCTCCTCAAAGGCGGACTCCCCCTTGGTCACACTGTTGGCCTCAACTTTCACTTCTCCCACACGAGTTGTGACTAGCTCTTTCTTTATTAAAACAACGCTCCCTGACCAACCCAATAAATCCAGTCGGTTCCGTATAGCATCTTAGTGCCTTCCTTTTGCTACTTCCATCTATCCCTCCAATATTTATTCACTTGTTTATTCATTTAGAATAGCCTGCTTGTAGCAGACACTGTGCCGTAGATATAGAGACAAAGAGCAGACCACCCTTGTCCTCAAGTTGCTCACAGAGACACTGTCTTATTGAATTTGAAATGCTTTCCTTGTCTGGTGAGTTTCAGTCCTCAGCCAGGAGGTTGGGACACTGCTGCTTAGCCGGCATGTGCCTGACACTCAGATGCTAAATGATGGTGAGCAGATGCTACTTGAAATGGCCTATTGATTCTTATTTATGATGATAGAAATAATGGTAATGGAAAAAGCAATGTACAAATATGTTTCTTCTCACAAACAAGCAGTTCCGTCACTGAACCAAATAGGAGGCTCAATAATTAGCCCCCTGAAAGGCCTGCCAGTTACTGCCTAGTGCCAGAGTAACGAGGTATCTTTTCAGGTGTAACTACCTCTCAATAGACCTCTCTACGCTTTGGGAGACTATGGAAGGTGGGAGCTTTCACCCGTTCACCCAGGACTCCTGGAGACCGTATGAGTGAATGGGGTAGTTAGGAGGGGGATGGGATGTACACAGTTAGTGTTGGTGAGTCAGAATGAAAGGAAGCTAAGATAACTGTCCCTGTGTTAAAATGTGTTCTGTCATCCCCATTTGCCTATTGCCTAGAGTAAACTCTGTTGGCGACAGTGTCTTTACATTAGCGCCATGAAGTGGCAGTTTGTCCACATGCTGCTGTTCTTAGAAAGTGAAATAGCAGAAATCCCAGAGTAACTTATTTATGCCACTTCTGATATTCCATATTGAATTCCAATAGACGCATATGAGATGACAAAATAGGCATTGATTTCAGACATAACTAGATTTCAGAATTTTTACGGCTGGGATGTAAAATCAAAACCATCCTCTCATTTTCTACATGAAGAAACTGGTACCCAGAGAAATTCAGTGAATTGTTTAAAAATCACAGTGTCAGAGCTGCAATTAGAATCCTGGTCTGTTTTATTTGAATTTGTTTTACGCTTATATCCTCAAATTCTTTTATTATTTACTTATTTCAGAGTTTTTACCTTATAGTTGACAAGTATTTTTCTCTTTATATTTTATGTATGACAGCAATGCATTATGGAATTTTAAAATGGCCAGCTGTAATGTGAAATAAAAATAACATATTGGTTGTTACCGAATCCTATAAAAAATAGGAAATACTTTAATATTCTTCACCTTGATTTTTAATGATATATTTAGTATTTGTAAGTGGGTCTGGAACAGAATAAACCATTTCTTCCAGTTCCCTGGCCCCTTGCCATTTATAAAAGTATACCAAGGCCTATATTTTTAAAAAAACCCACAAGAGAAACTTTCAAATGCTAGCTTCTAGAACTCCACAGCTAGTGGCACTGAATTATAGCCATTCGTTTTGCTAAATTACAGTTAGTTTGCTCATTTTTTCACTCCTTTATAGAAAACAGTTTCGCCTATTTGAAAGTAGTGTGGGAAGAACTATAATGTATAATAACATTCTAGAACTTGTATGAAGACAAATCACCTGAGCGCCTGGTTAAAATGCAAATTCTGATTTTGTAGTTATAAGGTGAGGCACTCTGAGCTTCCCACCAGTGGCAGGTGGTATGGATGGTGTAGGCTCTGGGCCACACTTTGAGTAACAGGGGGTATTAGAATTAGTTTATGGAGTTAGCAACAGCATCTGACATTTAATTAACAGAATAGATACTCAACTGTGCTGAAGATTACCAAAGGTGTCCTACAGTAGATCATCTAACTAGGACTAAATTGTCAAATGCAAAGCTTACAATCTAGAGCTTGTGTTGTCTGTATAGCCTTCAGTAAATATTCAAATCGGTAAAGTGTAAAGATAATGTAATGTGTGTGTGTGTGTGTGTGTGTGCTCCTCATTAGAAAAATTTGAAGTGGAGAGCTCAGTTAATAGTATACAGATGCACCTGTATCTCCAAAATTTGCCAAGTAGATTACAAAGTTTGCCATATCAGGATTCAGGAATATTCTGAAAACTTTAAATGGATCCTGCACCGTCAGTCATAAAGGCACATAGAGTGATGGAATTGCAAAGGTCCATCGAGACCATTTTTTCTCAATTTTTTCATTTTGCAGAAAAGAAAATTGAGGTCCATCTGGCCTAAGTGAGTTGTCTAAAACCATAAAGCTAGTGGAAGGTGATGAAGGGACTGAAATCTGATTTGACACTTGATTCTTTCTTTAATCCTTTCCTGTTCTGAAGGCTTTTCCCAACACGGGACTGAATTTCACTAACCCATTCTACTATTTTGTCCTGTTCTGGGTGGCCTGGATGTTTTTCCAATGGCCATCGAAGGTTAAGTATCCCCTCTTTGTGATGCTCCCTGGTTACTAAGGGCTCGGATCAATGCTCTTGGTCTGAGAAGCACTAATACTGCTTGAATTGTGGAAGCATGAAGAAGTACCTTTGATTAGATGGAGCTTTAAGGGTACATAAAGTCTTGCATTTTTTCAGGGAATAACTTAAAACAGAGGAAAAGCCATTCTACAGAGTAAAAATGAATTCCGGAGTTTAGGCATCCCTTTCTCTAAATCACACAGTGGACTCTGGCATTAGCTTGTTTGGGTGGAATTCACATGCATCTGGATGAACATGATCTCTGGAATATTATACTGAAGGACTCGGCAATGGAAAGGGAATATTGGCAATCACGTGGCAGCAAACCATTTTGGATAATTTTATTTGGAAATCAGCATTAAGACTTGGGTCAGTGAAGATGAAGCAGTGGGTAGAAAAGTATAGAAACATTAGAAAAATTTGTCTTTCCCTCAATGCTTATTAAACTTCATTAGAGGGAGTCAATTCATTAAAACAAAGAAAGAAAGAATATACAGATGGCTCAATATTAGGAAAATGCGGTATTCCTAACCCTAAAAAGAGTACAAAACAGTTACATATAAAGGGCTATTTATTGGCAGTATGAAAGGATTTAGACAAAATGAAGAGATAATTAGTATGATTATTAAGATAGAGGGAAGCACAAAGGCCAGTAGACTAGAGAAAGAATAACGGTTTGAGGAACTGAACAAGTTTAAAATGGAATATGGCTAGAATAGAGAGCAGGTGGGAGAATAGTAAGAGAGAAGGATAGGGACCTAGCCAAAGGACACATCATGTAAGATTTTATATGTTTCATGAGGCAGTTGAAATCTGTTATGATCAGTGACATAATGGGGTTTCCATTTTAGTGGGATTATTCGGACTGTAGCATAACATTGAGAAAGAGAGACTAGTTAGATATTATAGTAATTTCTCCAGAGGTGACAGTGGCCCAGGTGACAATGGAGAAAAGTGGATGGATATGAAAGATATCTAATTAATTGGCTACGTGACTCTGAAGCTGAGAAAAGAGATCTTGCTGTAGAGATAAAGGTGGGGCACACTAGCTTGTAAAAGAGGTCAGGTGAGCGAGACCCAAAACACATGTGAAGAACAAATTGTGCAGGGCCTGAGTCAGCGCTTAAGGGATTCAGACTTTGGGGAATGTGGTGAAAGAGAGGACCCTGGAATTCCTTTTTTTTCTTTTCTTTTTTTTAAAATATATTTTATTGATTTTTTTACAGAGAGGAAGGTAGAGGGATAGAGAGTTAGAAACATCGATGAGAGAGAAACATCAATCAGCTGCCTCCTGCACATCCCCCACTGGGGATGTGCCTGCAACCAAGGTACATGCCCTTGACCGGAATCAAATTTGGGACCCTTGAGCCCCCAGGCCGATGCTCTATCCACTGAGCCAAACTGGTTAGGGCTCCTTTTTTTTTTTTTCTTTTCCTGAGAATTTTCCTCAATACCCATTGGTATCCATTAGAGATATCCCCTAAGGACCTATCTCTATTCCACAGCCCTAATTCCTGTCCCCGTGCCTCTGCAGCCAAACTGATTGGGTTGTAGGCTGGGTGCTTGACCCACGCTGGATCATCAGAGTCCTCCCAAGGCATATTTAAAAAGGAAGCTGAAGGAGAAAGGTTGGTTTCTCTTGGGAGTTTGGGGTGAGGCTGTGAGAGGGGAGGCTGAGAAGATTGTGGGGCTCTTCACCCTGAGGAGAAAGTTGGCCTAGAAGCATGATATTGACATGTAGGCTGAACAGAGCTGACACATGGAAAGGTTTCTGACTGTGATCAATTTCTTAACTCTGCCCTTCCTGCAGGGATGTGGAATAGGTTATGATACTTCGAATTAAGTTTTTCCATCCTTAGCTAGCAACCTAGTGTCCAGACTAACCTATTGTAATCGTCCTGGGGAAGATTAGAGGAAATAATATGCATGAAGCTCATTGCCTGCTATATAGAGAGTGCAGCAGGTACTGCTGCCTACTTATCCAACAGAAGTTCCCTTTCTTTAGGTCCGCACCATCCAGTGGAACTGTCTACGACGAGGACAGTTTTCTATATCTATGTTGTCCAATGGAGTAGCCACTGGACACATGTAGCTATTGGTCACTTAAAATGTGGCTAGGGAACTGAGAACCTGAATTTTAAATTTTGTGTAATTTTAATTAGTGTACATTTAAATATAAATAGTCACATGTGGCTTCCACATCCCTGCAGGAAGGGCAGAGTTAAGAAATTGATCACAGTCAGAAACCTTTCCATGTGTCAGCTCTGTTCAGTCTGTATGTCAATATAGCCACATGTAGGTCTAGGCCAGGGGTGGGCAAACTTTTTGACTCGAGGGCCACAATGGGTTCTTAAACTGGACCGGAGGGCCGGAACAAAAGCATGGATGGAGTGTTTGTGTGAACTAATATAAATTCAAAGTAAACATCATTACATAAAAGGGTATGGTCTTTTTTTTTTTTTTAGTTTTATTCATTTCAAACGGGCTGGATCCGGCCCGCGGGCCGTAGTTTGCCCACGGCTGGTCTAGGCTGACAGACCTACAGAACAACAATTTTGTTTTACTGTATACCCCATGTAACCCAGTTACTTCTGATTGGTCTGATCCAGTTATGGTGGCCTTACCCTGCTTGCCAGTTTTCATTGAAAGAGTACCTTTTAATGCAGTTCTGGTCAAGGAGATACATGGGAAAGTCCTACAACCCTTCAGCGTGTGGAGGCTGGGGAGTTCTTCTGGTTATTGTTATGTCTGCAATGAGTGCCTGGACTTGCAGCAGGGAAATCATGCTGATGATAGCACCACACAAAAGCAGAGGAAACCTCAGTCACTGCTGACATCTTTCAACTTCTGAATTAACCAGCCTGGAATGCCCTTCCATTCTTGAGATACGAGATAATAATAAATCCTCTCATTTAAAGCCAGTTTGCATAGACTTTTCTATTATTTGCAGCTGAAATAATCATCACTAATACAATGTATTATCAATAAATGGAAATGATTTATTTAACATGACATGAATATGTCTCATTTTAAGATATGGACAAATTAAAATTCTAAAATAAATCAGGAGGTTAATATTTGCAACACAGACACATTGTTTATATTAAATGGATTCACCACAGGTTTCTAAAATACTGACTTTCCAGCCAGTGAATATAAAATGAAACAACCATACGTCTTTTCAGAAATATTTCACTGAGACATATTTCTATGTAAGTTGCAGCATTATAAAACACACATATTAGAGTGTGAGCCTTAATTTATCAAAATAATTCATCTCTGGGTTCCTTTAAACAAAATACCCTCTAGTCTACAAAAATATTATTTTATAGATGAAGGTAGTATGCTACTTACCATCCAGACAGGCAATAATTTAAGCATTTTTCTTTGCAGAGTAAGTAAAAACCTGTTCAAAATGCATGCACTTTTATCAACTAAAATTATAAGACCTAAGAAGAACTACATGTTTCTATTATGTTTTCTGTGTCTCAGCTTCATTGCTTCGGTACTCAAACACTGAATTTTAGCTGTATGATCTTGGGCAAGTGAGTTAACTCTAAGAATTCTTGCTAAATTCAATTTTTCCTGTCTCTAGATTTATTTTTTTTCATTGACTTTTAGAGAGAGTGGAAGGGAGGGAGTGAAAGAGAGAGAAACATTGATGTGAGAGAGATACATAGATTGGTTGCCTCCTGCACATGCTCCGACTGGGCTGGGGATCCAACCTGCAACCCTAGGTATGTGCCCTTGATCAGGAATCGAACCCGTGACCAAAGCTTTCCCTGGTATTGCTGTGGGAGGTGGGAGCATGTTCTACCTCTGTCTCCTTCCCACATCTTTTTCAGAAAGAAGATAGACAGTATTAGCTAAGCAGCTTGATCAGAGTAGTATTCATTGTTTTGCCCAGAGAGACCCAAGATTCTAAATACGCCAATTCAGCAGATCACAGTGGAGTTTTCAAAAACTGAAGAAGGGCTCAGGAATCCATAAGCATGTGTGGTGATTTAAAAAGAGTTCAAATCCTATTAGCCAACAGAAAAGCAGAGGACGTTAGAGAAGAAGGAAACTTAGAGGTCATCGCGTCCAACATTTTGCTGAGCTTCCCCTCACAGGCGGGTGTAAAATGAGGACAGGGAGGACACAGAAACATTTTGGTTTTACTGATTCAGTAGAACTCGTGAAGGCTTTTATTGGTGCAAAATGAGGCTTTCTCATTGACTCTAAATAGGCTTATTAGCAGCATACAGAGGATTTCCACTGTGATGGTCTCTTTGTCCCCAGTCGGAGTGAAGGCAGAGCCTGAAGCAGGCTGATAGCCGTGCAAGTGGGAAGTACCAGCAGACTGGAGCGCAGAGACCAGGCTGGCTGCCAGCTTTGGGTTCAGCACCCCGAGGAGTGTCGCTTGTCTGGGCTGCTTTTAGGAAACGGAAGCCCTCTTTTATGCATTTGTACCTGTGAAAGGGAGCAGTGGGGTCCCTGATCCAAAGTAGCAGGAAAACAAACACTGGTAAAATTCATATTTGTTTAAGATGCCCGCCTACCCCCTCTTTTTTTACCCGTGTTAGTTTACATTTCAATACATGGCCAGCATTCTGGCTTGAAGTTTCCCAGAGGGGTTTCATGAAATGGTATGAAGCTTTAATTCAGTCGAGTCCAGAAAGCTGTTTAGCCTTTCTCCCCCTGCCTAATGACAGAAAATGTCCCTGTTAACCAATTCCTTGGAGGGATCAGTCTGCATCATCCTAGACCAGCGGTTCTCAACCTGTGGGTCGCGACCCCTTTGGGGGTCAAACAACCTTTTCACAGGGGTTGCCTAAGACCATCGGAAAACACATATATAATTACATATTGTTTTTGTGATGAATCACTATGCTTTAATTATGTTCAATTTGTAACAATGAAATTGGGGGTCACCTCAACATGAGGAACTGTATTAAAGGGTTGCGGCATTAGGAAGGTTGAGAACCACTGGGCTAGACTGACAGGAAGCCCCACTTCAGCGTGCTGTGCTGGCTGCATGGCTCAGATTCTTCCTCCCAGGGCTGCCGGTTTGAGTACCTGTGCAAGTGACCTTTTAGGACAGGTGATTATGGGGATGGGCGAACAATCTGGTTCTTCCAATTCTTAATAACTTTGGTGTGTATTGGAGGTAAGTGTAGACAGAGTTTGGAAGAGCATAAACAAGAGACTTGAGTAGTTAATGGATGATGATGATGATGATGATGATGATGATGATGAGGATGATGAGCAGTAAGTAATATTTGTCAAAAGACAGTCAACTCAGAGCACAATTCCACATCACAACCTCTCTTCTCTTCCTCTCAGAAACACACATAACATGTTCCATCACTGATGAGTTTTTAATCACACAAGAGTCCCAGTGTTCCTCAAGGACCATACCATCTGTGGCCAGGGACCTTTTCCTGGTTAATGGCTCTCTAGGCAGCTCAGTACTATTTTAACATGACAAGTATAATTTGAGAGTATATTTACTTCAAGGAAATCTCCAGGAAAATACTGTGTGCCTTTGTAAACTACACACAATCTCATTATTCAATCTGCCCTTATAAAATCGCATAAGTTGGTTACAGGTTTTACTTCCTAGATCAGTGATGGTGAACCTATGACACGCGTGTCAGTGGTGAACGCAAACACATTTTTTTGGTTGATTTTTCTTTGTTAAATGGCATTTAAATTATAAAATAAATATCAAAAATATAAGTCTTTGTTTTACTATGGTTGCAAATATCAAAAAATTTCTATATGTGACATGGCACCAGAGTTAAGTTAGGGTTTTTCAAAATGCTGACATGCCGAGCTCAAAAGGTTTGCCATCACTGTCCTAGATCTTAGGCAACTATCACCAACGGATCTTTTTCATCTAACTCTAATTCTTTAAAAAAGAGCCTCGCCTGGTTTGATTCTCAGGTGTATCCCATCCTCACTTCAGGTTCTAGATTGAACATTTCCTTTTTGAGACACTCTGATGGACCATATATATCTTAATCTACCTGGCTTTCATCACCCGGGTCTCTTGAATTAGTCTACCTTGTCTGGACACATTTTCAGAAGGATGCTTCTCTCCCTTTTCAAAATGCAGCCTTCCCTTCTTTTGGTCCTTTACTCTGCTGCTCTAGTGAGTTCATTCATTGCCACTCAGTGTGTCACTCTAAGAATATGCTGGAGGTGGGGCAATGAGTCCCACTGAGGTCTCTGTAGAACCAACCATGTGCTGTAACCATCACTCATGAATAAGGACCAAGGCTGTGCTGCTTTGGTTTGAAGAAGATGTTGGATGTTGTGGGATCTGTGCCAAAGTGTTGATTCATCTCTCATGACATGATAAGCTCACTGTCAGCAAGGCCAGTTGAAAAGTAGAGTCGAGTTTGGAGATAGAGGTATATAGTTAGTGGCTGCTCATAGGGCAGAACTTTGGGGTGTCCAGAAGGACATTCTACTCTTGGAAATACTTCCTTTACCCACATGAGACTCCAGGAATAGGAGATAAATCCTTTAATTGGTCTTACCTAACTAGGGCAGATCTCCTTGCAGTATCCCCATGGAGCACTATATTCACCTTTGCATAGTCAATCAATTGTACGTTTATGTGTGGGATTGTTTCATTGATGTTTATCCCCTATTAAATTAAAAGCTCCATGAGGACTAGGAGTGTGTCTTTGTTGCTCACCTTTGTGTCCAGTGTGCCTGACATTTAGAAGACACTGGATAAATATTTGTTGAATAAATAACTGAATCTAAAATAATTCTGTGGTATGTGGTACATTCATTAAGTTTACACTGTAATGAAAGACACTTCTCCCCAATAGAACACGATCTCCTTTTTTCTCCTATGTCATTTCTAGTTGCTAAATTGACTTTGAAGTTGAGAAATTGGGCTGTAACTCAATATGTGCCCAAACTCTTCAACAAATACTGTGCTCCAGTTTCTTATTTTAAAACTAGAGGATAAGGATGAAAAAACACAAAAATGAAGTGAAAGGTTTATTAAGCTACTAAACCCAGGTGTTGGTTGAAAAAGTGTTTGGGTTGTTTGCATTTTGTTTAGCCATGAAATTCCCAGATCAGTATCTCTATCTTTGATGAAGGTTTATGCACTCAATCAGGCTGTTCAATTTTTTTCTTTGATTTTCTTTATTTAATCCACTTGTGAATGGCATTCAATTTTTGGTTGTGCAAAATGTTCTCATGTCTCCATCTTTTAAGGAAATGTTTCTATACAGCTCAGTCATTTTAAATACAGTTTTGGAGTGTATTTTGTTTTTAATTTATAGCACTAATAAATTATTTATATGATATTGTTAACTAGTACTCATGAGGCTAATGATTTTTAACTAAATTCTAGGAAGAAAAAAGAAAAAAATCACAACTCATTGTATTACTGTATAATTTCTTATGACAGATATACTTAAGTAATTTTATTCACCTTTAATCTTTTCTTGCTAAACTATATATGTAATTTCTAGTCTGATATTTATATTTTTGTTGGATGTAGAAATTTTTATGCAACTTTTTTAGAAAATATAGTTGAAAAATGTCATCTTTACATCTCTATTTATTATCTACATACCTATCTGCCTGTCATACATATCCCACAAATGGGTGTGAAATACATCAACAATATAATTTGTGATATGAACTCTTCTTGTTTAAAGGGTTTATTTTGTTTCTGTGACCTGGATTCTTTTTAATTGGCATGAATCTGGCTGATAGAGAGTATTATCTGGTATTAGAGAGTTTTTAATACAAAGATGGCTGCTTCAGGTCTACCTAACGTGCAGCCTCATTGGAACACAGGCCTACATTTTATAGAAGCATATTTTATCCTGTTTGGTACATAAAACAATAGCTTTTTTATATAGTTGGAAGAAATATTGGAGGTGACTTATCCCATACTCCCTTTTTTTTTACAGATTAGAAAACTGGAATTGATTGCAATAACTGTCTCAGGGTAAGAGAAAGGCACCAGGACCAAAAATTCCATAGATCTAGTTATTTCACAGTGAATTGCTGTTAATGTGATTTACTGGCCTGAATGATTATTGTAGACCATTCTATTTGTCTTTCTGGCATCAAAATAAAAAAAGGCCCAGTTTGTTTTACTTTCTCCTTTTATCCATTACATAGTTGAAGAGAGGCTCAATATTCTGTTGTAAATTCAGCTCATTTATCTAGTCTAGAACGATGAAGCCTAAGAAGATGAAGGGGGTTTTGAATGATCTGTCTGATACTAACACCTAAATTAGCTGTGTAATCATTTGTGGGTGAAGCTTCTTGAGTGTTGCTGTGGTGTTTGGGTTGAGGCCAATCAGAAATGACCCTTGAGTCCTGATTTTATCCAGTCAGTGTCTCCTTGACCAAGGAGAACATTTGGGCATGAACTGTAGTTTTTATTGTCCTGTGACTGACTCCCATTAGAAATAGCTACCTGAGGCCAGCTCTCAGTTCTATTTTGATCTAATTGTCTTATACACATAGCCTGTAGTGTTCTCTTTGACCTCTGAGGACTGCCCGGGGCATAGGGAAATTACAAATACCACTGAGGTTGGATAGTTTCTCAGTAATGAGGGTACTATTGGGATAGATGCTTTTTCTCTGTGGGATGCCTGATTTGGAAATTTTTATGACCCCAAATAAATGTATCCATAACATTCAGACATCAGGAGAGTTTCCTATTACAGAAATTCCTCTGAAATTGAACTCAGGAGGATCAAATTGTTCCCAGTGCAGACACTTGACCTCCTAAGAATAAAGCCTCTATCTATCTATCTATCTATCTATCTATCTATCTATCTATCATCTATCCATCCATCTATCTGTTCATTTATTTATTCTTACTCTCATAGAAGAGATGAGTGTAGAATTTCATTCCTTTCCAGTGAACACGACATACAATTTTTATAAATGTTCTCTCAGCTTTTAAGTTCCTTTTTCTACTTGAGTCAAATTGCCTACAGATTTTTAGAGGCTATCTTTAGTATTCTTGTTTCTTGTGATTTAAAATATTCACATGTTAGCATTTTATAATGAGAGGAAGTTCAAAAAGAGCAGAATGCCCTCTTCCTAACATCGCAGTGATACAGAAATGGCAGCTTGAATACTTTTGCACATTTTCTTTCACCTTTTGTTAATCAAGGAGGTTGAACTAGAGGAATAAAGCAAAATAAGCAAAACCTGGAGCTATAAATTTCGGGGTTAAATTAAATACATAAAGCATTAAAAGCTGTCAGATACAAAGCTAGATACAAACTGACAGGGAGAAAAAAAAATAATCTGTTTGTGTACGTAAAGCCCCAAACCGAAAGCAAAATTAAAATTTGTGCTGACCCTTCTCCCTTGGGGCTGCAGATGTCACTGCTGTCCAGGGCACCGTCTGTTACTGAGTGGAAAGAAGAGAAATGGCATCCAAGTCACTAGTGTAAAATAAAATAGCCTGCCTGCCAAGTCCGAAAGCTGTCCTGCCATATTTTTGAAGGCCAAGGGGATGGGGGCAGAGGTGAGCTACAAAGGTGATCACTAGCACTCCTCGATTCTTATCTTTGATGGTTCACTTTTTTATTATAAGATCCTTTACTAGAGGATATTTTCATCTAGCCAGTAAGAATATTAACATTGACTGAGTGTTTATTGTGCTAGATGTTTAGAACAATTCTATAAACTGAGCACTGTATTATTCTTATATTAAAGGTAAGGACACTGAACCTGTAAGTAAAATTGCTCAAAGTGACACCTAGCTGCGAGTTCAGTGAGGTCTTACAGTTTTCTCACTCCAGATGCAGGTGACCTCAGGAATTGCCACCCCTCACCAGGCTGCAGCTTGCCTGAGGCCTGCACCAGGTGTTCTTCACTCGCCACACCCGATCCCTTCTCACCTTTCTGTGTCTTCCCTGTGCCTGGGGAAGCTGACCTTTGGAGACTGCACAACCAGACTCCCTCCCGCTCTGTCTTCATCCTGGGCGTGGCCAGGGGGAGGCAGTGAAGGTTTTGGAGTGTGAGGGGAGATACAGGTCTGGGCATTTCACGTGCACGTCCTGCTGATCCTGGCTGTGCCCTGGCTGTGCTGCTGTCCTTTCAGGCTGTCACTGCCTCCAGGCTGCCCTCTGCCATGCCTCCAGGTTTAATTAGGCTTCTGTGGAAATGCTAACCCTTCTCTTTGTCTCCTCATCCCTCCCAGTAGTAGTCCTGTCTTCTTATATTTGCTAATCTCTAGATGCTTCACCATCTTGTTTGTTCCTCAATGCTGTCTACAATTTGGTAGATAAATTCCTTCATTAAACTTTCTTCATTTGAACCATCTGGGGTGAAGTCTTGTTTCCTTCTGGGACTCTGACTGATACACAGGTTGATATTACACCCATGTGAAAATATAGCAAAGATATTTTTCAAAGCATGTTCTAAAGCTCTAAATTAGGATCTAGCATGCTAAAAATCACAGATAAGAAAATAACTTTATTTCATACAGGGCATGGCAGAAAGTTAAAAAAAAACAAACGAGTGGAGAATCTCAGAGAGATAGGAGAGACTAGGATGGTGAGAAGGGTGAAGACTTTAAGAGTCTGTTGTCCACCAGGCTTCAGAGAACTGTGATGGGTTTTGAGTTTGTGATAACAGCTGTTTGGGGAGAGATTATTCTAGTAGCCATTTGTAAGAAGCATGGAAGTAGGAGAAAGAGTGGAAGTGGGAAGTGGCAAAGAGAAGAGTTACAAAGCTTTTCAAAAAGTCTGTGATAAACTTATTGGAGACAAGTTCGCATGGTAGCTGCAGGCATGGAAAACAAGGAATGAAACATATCAAATAAAAACATCGCTGCTACTTGAGTTTGCAGTCTTGCTCCTGTGATGAATTTGTTTTAAACTGGTGTAAACTCTTCACAAGTGGAGGGCCCACATGCCTCGATGTAACATTAGATAAAATTGCAGAAGTTAAATTTGGAATTAAGGCAATATTTGGTTGTAGTTAAGATCATTCCTATTTCTATCTCTTGGGCTTTATGTGGAAGCACTTAAAGTCGTAAGAGGCTTATTTCAGTTCAATCTATTTATTTAACAGTAGTTCAGATCCTTGATTTTCTGTTTCCAGATGATCAGACTCCTCAACTTGAAATCCAAGGGCATTATAGACTTTAAGCAAATTGCTTGTGCATTAAGACTATTGAACTTGGGAAGAGTAATCCTATAAAAGTCCTATCAGTGTTGAAACATTTATTTGAAAATGCTTTCTTTTGGTGGGGACGTAAATGAGCTGATGTGTATGGAGCTTCATCTAACTCATTTGTTTATTTATTTATTTATTCATCTTATACCAGAGGTGGGCAAACTTTTTGACTCGAGGGCCACAATGGGTTCTTAAACTGGACCGGAGGGCCGGAACAAAAGCATGGATGGAGTGTTTGTGTGAACTAATATAAATTCAAAGTAAACATCATTACATAAAAGGGTACGGTCTTTTTTTTTTTTTTTTAGTTTTATTCATTTCAAACGGGCCAGATCCCGTGTGAACTAATATAAATTCAAAGTAAACATCATTACATAAAAGGGTACGGTCTTTTTTTTTTTTTTTCAGTTTTATTCATTTCACATGGGCCGGATCCGGCCCGCAGGCCGTAGTTTGCCCACGGCTGTCTTATACACATTTTAGTAAGTAGGTATCAGGCACATTTGTGTCTCACCCAGAGGCCTGTTATTTAGTAGCTAGCCATGCAACCATTTGGTCATTCCTATTAAAAATGTTGTGGGCTGTGAAATGAGGAAGGCATGGGTTTGAAACAGACCTTTGCCACTTTCTGGCAGGGTTGTTTTGGGCAAATTATTTTTTAGACTTCTCTTCAGATTAGTAAAATAATTTTAATAAAGACTCTGCATCATGACTGAGAAATGTACTCAAATAGATTAGTTTAATACCGCCATTCTCACCCCTAACTAACCTTACATATATACAAAAACACAAAAGACTCCAAGATGGATATGAAATAAATGTAATACTCTTAAGTGCCATTGCTGATATAAGACAAAATACAAAACTGTTTTAATACATGAGAAAATTAATGTAATAAAGAAGAAAATACAATATACTTGATTTTTTTTTGTTATTTATTTATTTATTTTTAATCCTCACCCAAGGATATTTTTCCATTGATTTTTATGGAGAGTGGGAGAGAGCGAGAAAGACAGAGGGAAACATCAATGTCAGAGAAACACATTGATTGGTTGTCTCCTGCATGCACTCCAACCAGGGCCTGGGTCGGGGACGAGCCTGCAACCGACCTCGTGCCCTTGCCTGGACTCGAACTCAGGACCCTTTGGTCTGCAGGCCAACACTCTATCCACTGAGAAAAACCAGCTAGGGCAATTTTTCTGTTATTTAATGGATATAAAATTACTTCCTTGAATCTCACATTTTGTCAACACACATGATAATGGATGTTGTGATATATTGCTTTGCCTTGAGAAGAAAATATAATTATAGCCATAAAACACTGGAAAATTCTGGAAAATAAGAGTAATAGAATTAATTTTTTTTCAAATATTTCCCAAATGCATTTTAAATGACTTTCCTGAAGGAAAAAGAGAGAAAAAAGAACATGCAGATATAATTACAGATAAGACCCATGCATATTTTTAGTAGACTTAAAATAATCAAGCATATTCATAGCTAAATTGGTAATTAACATTCCCAGAATTTTGTTTAATCTAAGCAAGTTATTTTAATGGGGTTAGGGCAAAACAATATGATAAAGATCTAAATGTGTGGCTATTTAACCAGCACTGAAAAATAACTAAATTGCCTCTACCCCTCCCATAAACAATTAAACCTCATTATCATGTTGTTGTTTTTTTAAAGAATAAAATGGCCAAGTAGAAAAAAGTATATTGAGATAAAACACTTTGAGTCTTTATTGATTATCAATGAGTTTTGAACCTGGCTGATGGAACTTAGAGGCAGAAGGCGGACTTAAAGTTCTATCTCGGTCACACATAGCACTGTGGACTTCAGGAGGCCTTGAACTCTCTCAGCCTCTCTGAAATGGAGGGAAGGTTTCCTGCAGAGCTGCCTAGAGCTGTTGGGGAAATCATATGGAAATAAATTATTGCTGTTAAGTTTTATAAACTGTAAATTACCTAATACATATAAGGCATTGCTCATCTATTCACTCATTCAACAATGGAGTTGTGCCTAGTATTATAGGCACATGGGGTGGGCATGAGATGGAGGAAGCAGTGTGTCCCTGTGATTAAGAGTATGGACTTTGAGCCCTAGCTGATTTGGCTCAGTGAATAGAGCATTGGCCTGAGGACCAAAGGGTCCTAGGTTTGATTCCGGTCAGGGCACATACCTGGATTTCGGGCTCGATCCCCAGTAGGGGTCGTGCAGGAGGCAGCCAATCAATGATTCTCTCTCATCATTGATGTTTCTATCGCTCTCTCCCTCTCCCTTCCTCTCTGAAATCAATAAAAAACTTTGAAGTTACACCAACCTGGGCTGACTCAGGGCTTGCCACTGTAACCCTAAAGAATCACTTCCCTTCTCGAAAGCTTCATTTGGCCAATCACTTCATCTTAAATCCCAGTTTTCTTAATGTTATTATGGTATAACACCATATACTTTTCAGGAGGAGGATCTGAGAAACATCAAGCACTTAGCTTAGCATATTGCAAACATTCATTGACAGTTAGCAAATATCAGCTCTTCAGACTCTTTAATCTCTAGCTAGGAAGAGTAGACATTCTTACTGGCAATGACAGAGCAAAGCAACATGGGAAAGACTTGTACAAAGAACTTTGGGAGTTTATATTAGAGCTGTCACACTTTTAGCTACAGAGACCAATAAAGATTTTTAGAGAGAGGTAAATATTTAGACTGAATTTTGAATAAAGGGTCAAATTTCTATAGGAGGAGATATGTTTGGTGGACAACATTCCAGGTAGAGGGGAGTTAAAGGGGCTAGGGTTTAGAGGTGAGAAAGTCAAGTAGTCCAGCTGCCTAGATAGCACTGCCAAGCAGAACTTTTAGTCATGATGGAAATGCTCTATAAATGTGTTGTACAAGTGCTACCGAGCACTTGACATGTGGATAGTGTGACTAGGGAAATGAATTTTTAATTTCACTTAATGTTAGTTAATTTAAAAGCCACATGTGACTGGTGCTGGTCTAGACCATAGGTCACAGGAGGAAGAGTTTTGTGTGATAAGACCTGAATAGTTTTCCAAATTTAGAAGAACTTAACTGCTAGATCAACAAGTTTAGCTTCCAAAATGGTACCAAACATATTTAGTAGCAGAAGCAAAAGATAAAATTAGAAAAAGAGACCCAAAAATATCAGGGAGAGAAGTAGAAAAACAAATAATCCAACAAGGAACAAGTGCTGAAGGAAGGGTTACTTTTCTTAGTACGGAGGCTACCAGGCACCCAACAGAGGATGTCAGATTTGGCAATTCAGAAATTATTAGTAATCGTTAAAAGAAAAGTTTCTATTGAGTGGCAGAGTCGAAAAGATTATTGCAAGAATTAAGGAGTGAGGTATGTTAAGTAGGTGGTGACATGGAGCACAATCTTCTTTTTGAACAAGTTTGTGTTCCTAGAGTTAAAGAATAAAACATTACATACTGTTAATTTTAGGGGGTATTGTATAATCGCCCCGTAAGTGGAATTCTTTAGGCAAACCTGGTAGTTTCAATGCCAGGTGTGAAATTACAGTGGTTTAGATAATATTTTGAAGCAATTCTACAAATAACTACTCTGAGTCATGACATTTTTAGGCCACATTGAAAACACGGACTGAAAAAATAAAAACAATGTTGAAGTAATAACCAAGCCCATTCCTAAATTTATATTCTGAGCTAAGGATAGATTATCTTCATACCCTCATTTGTATATGATGAAAAACCGTAATTTTGTTTTGTTTTTACTTGCATAGCACAGATAGGTAACTTGTAAAAGGGGGAGATAAAGGTCCCCATGGATACCTCAAAGAGAGGTAAAGCAAGGACAGAGCTATTTTGTACAAAAACATAACTTTCTTATCTCTCATGATTAAATGACTACAGTAATTCTCCCATTTCCTTGTTCATCCTCATGAAATCACTTGAAATATTTGATAAACATAGAAAATCTTTTGCCCCGATCCAAACTTGCCAATATGAATCTCCAGGAGATTAGCTTGGCATCTGCTTTTTTTAATTAGCATCCAAGTGATTATTTTGATCAGGCACTTTGGGAAAACACCTTTCTATTTTATTTACTCACCTTTCAACAAAGTCATTTGAACATTTCACATGTTCCACTCAGCTAGATACTGGGACACAAAGATGAGTTAGATAGTCTCTGGTCTCAAGAGATTGTTCTGGGTGGGGAGATAGTAAATGCCGCTGTAGACTAAATGGTTTGGTAAATGTTGCAAAGAGAGCATAGAGGAGTAGCTCAGCTTGGGGAAGGTCAATGAAAGATTTACTTGGGGTAAAGAAAGTATGAGCAGGGTTTCAAAGGAGAAGTCAACCATATGATAAAAGGAAAGAGAAGCTATCTGTTGAGGGGAGATGCCACATTAAAAGGAAGGAGAGAGTAATGTTGGGTCTGGGAATAGCACTGAATTCAATATGGCTGGAAAACAGGTTTCCCATGAGACAGTGAGCAGCATGGCTAAAGACAAAGGCATTGGTCAGAGTCCAAACTGGGGTTTCTAGTTATTTTCGAGGTGATGAGAAGTCATTCAAGGGTAATGGGGGACTGATTAGGTTGGCCATAGGGAGACCCATTAAAATTGAAACAACAACAACAGCTTAATACAATAATTCAGGTGAGAGGGAATGTTGTCTAACCTTAGGAAACCTACATAAAGAAAGTATGGAAAGGACATTTTTGAGAAATAGTTGGTGCTTTATTATGCATGGCATAACCATACAAGAGTTTACCTGATTTTTAAATATGAAGGTTGTCTTAATGAGATGAATTGGATTACTGAAAAATTGCCCACATAATGTATTTTGGCCATAATGGGGAATGTGTAATTGCTTATTCATAGCTATAGTAACTGCTTAAATTAGACTGCTATTGGACAAGATTTTTAATATTATCTCGTTGGTTCAGGGCTACATCAATCCAGGATTATATAGAGGTTTTCATAGCTGCCTCTGTAGTTATTTCAACTCTTTGATTTTATGTAAGTGAGGAACTGTATATTGCTTATTACTTATTTAAATTCTTCCTAGTATTTTGGCCCTTTAATATTTAATCTCATCGTTTCCCCTATCATTACTTAGAATTATAATATAAGTTTAAAACTTATTTTATATTCTTCTTGAGCCATTCCAAATTTAAATTAATATACAGAATATGCAGATTTCCAAAATGTAAGTGAACTAAGTGAATTATTTTTGAGATTTTTTTGACATTCACCAACATATTTTAATATAGCTTGTGTTATCATGAAATTAAGTTTGAAAGGTGCTGATCTATAGTGATAATATCTGTGGTGACTTAGGAAAAGAAAGACTGGGTATCTTTAATGGAATCCAAACATATGGCATATAATTATTGACAAATAGAATACAAAGCACAATATAATTATTGGCTACCTTATGCTTTACAGACTTTTTTTTTTTTTTTTTTTTTTTTTTTTTTTTTTACAAATTGGGACTACTTGAGGATTCATAGCATTTGTATAACATGTATGGTTGTTAACACATTTTAATACATTGTTTCTAGTATGGGAAGCCCTACATGATGAAGTGTTTAATGGTTTAACTGGTCAAAGGAATTTCTATATTTATGCAATTTGCATTGATAAGAGGGAAGTGGTTGTCACAGAAGGAACATTGGTCTACAGAAGCTGACTAAAGCCAGGGCATTTGGAATGAAACATTCGTGGTTTCAAAATCTGGCTCTTCCAGCGCATAAATCAGTCCTTGAGCTTTACCTGTCTCATTTGCAATGGGGGATAATTATACTTACATTGCAGGTAAGCATTAAAGGAAATAATGCAAGTAAAATAGTGACTGTGGCTGGCTCATATTATATCTAGTACAAGATAACAGCAATTACAAAAAATTAGGATTCAAGACTCTAGTTGCAGCTCAGCAACAAATTCATGATGATCTTGAACAAGTAATATTTTCTCTCAGGGTCTGAGTCTCCTTCCTTATCAGGAAAATGAAGCAGGTGGATTAAATGAGTTCTAAATTTAGTGATTTAGTATTTGATGACTAACACGATCACATCTAAATTTTTTTTTCAGAAAATGTATCATTTTAACTTTTATCCTGAGTCATGCAGTCTTATATGAGCTTTGAGAATACATTTAATCTAAACAGACTTAGAAGCTTCAGTAATGGTGACATGTTAATTTTGAAAGCATGCTAGGTACCCAGATAAAGAATTCCATCAGGCAGTGAGAGATGAAACTCAAGGAAGAGGTTCCAGCTATAAAAAAGGGAATTTCATAATGCAAAAGATATTTAAGGAATGAAAGTGACTGTTACTTTCTTAGACACAAACAAAGAATGTATGCTGGAAAATTTCACTTTTTATTTATTTACTCATTTATTTTCTAATGACAATAGGGGCAAACCAGTAAGAAATTCATGCTCAAGTAAGATTTTTTTGTTAATTTCAACACTTTTACAACATACTGATTTAGAAGGAATATAAACATTTGAAAATAATACGGATTTACTCATATTTTTGTCGTAATAATTAGCAAATGCTTTTGACATATGGAGAATAGGTAAGGCCAATTTTTTTTGTTTGTTTGTTTTTGTGAGCATGGATACATTTTATATGTCTCAGCAACACAGGTTGCTGTATTGAGAGCCTGGACATAGACTACTGCTCAGGGCAAAACACAGCCCTGGAAAAGGAGGTCAGGAACTGCCAGGCTCACACTTTTGCCTTTATTTACCCTTAGTTGCATCTAGTTCATTGGAATTAATGCTAATTCTTTGCAATACCCCTATATATGCACTCAGTCCTGGAGAGGTCGAAATGTATAGCATAGTGATTGGACATTTGACTTGAGCTAGACTTTGTAGCTTCAAATCCTATTTATATAACTTTGGGGACATTATTTAATCTTAAAGGGTTTGTGAGAGTGAAATAATATATACTAAACAGGATAATTCTATATGATAAAAGCCTAATATGTTAAGTGTCCGGTCATCTGGTCGGCTATTCAACCAATCAAAGCGTAATATGCTAATGAATGCTAAGGCTGCTCAACTACTCTCTATGACATGCACTGACTACCAGGGAGCAGATAGCTGACCAGTTGACCAGTTGCTATGAGGTACACTGACCACCAGGAGGCAGATGCTCAGACTGATAGGTTAGCTTATTGCTGGGGTCTGGCCAATTGGGACTGAGTGAGATGGGCCAGACTCACCCTGGAGCCCTCCTGTGGATCTCTGCCTAGCTGGCCAACCTCCTGCATTCATCCCTGGCCCCAATTGTGCACCAGTGGTGTCCCTCAGCCTGGCCTGTGCCCTCTTGCAATCCAGGCTGAGGGACTCTCCCCGCCCCGACCCCCCCCCCACCCCAATGCACGAATTTTGTGCACCGGGCCTCTAGTATTTAATAACAGTTTATAAGCATCAGCTGTTTTCCTCCCTCAGTTATTAAAATATTTTGCATTTATCAAGTCAAAATAAAAGGAAAATGTTCTCTATCTTAAAAGGAAACTGATATGATTGGTAGATTTGTTCATGTACAGAATAAAAAAAAACACAGTGAGTGTGGTTGTTTTAAACCGAAGTGCCAATTTCATCAAACACCGAATTGAGTGCAGACACAATCTGGGTTGAAAAGTTCTCAATAAAAGTTATCAAAGGTGATACAATAATGGCATATGTCAGAAGAGGAAAAATACATCTATACAACTGTACGTGTATGCATGTGTCTCTTTTAATTGTAGCAAAGGATTCTAAATATCTAGCATAATATTTAGGCACTTGGTAATTACTTGGTAGATTATGTTTTATTAATAATGAAAGATTTTTGTAATCTGATTGCTTTGTAATTGGTTTTTAAAAAAGGAAATTTGCAAAAGTTATCTTAGTTTTTCTCCCTCAGAAAACTCTAACGTATGCCTGATGGGTATACATTTTCATTTTTAAAATTAAAGAGGGCCTCCTCCTCCCTGTCCCCCTCAACCTCCCCTCCCCTTTCCACCATGGTGCCTGTGTGTAGTGTAGGGAGAAGCTGGTCATAGGTGCCCTCCTGTAGCATTTATTGCCTCACCCTCACTCGAGGAGTGGGGTGCGGATCTAAAGGAACCTCGCTGCCCAAACCTTGGGCCATCAGATCAGGCAGGAAGGTTTCTGATCCACTACTTCAAGCTAGGACTCCACTTTTGCCCATCTCCTGAGGCAAAAATGTGGGGTTTTCTCTACTTCTCTTAGGGTCAGAAGCCAGAAGGGGCTCACTTTTCACTTCTTTAGGACTGGGAGCCTCTCCTCCCCTCCCCATGGGGGCGCAGACCCTGACCCCACACACTTAGGAGCTAAGGGCTTTTCCTCAGCGCTGCCCCTCCAGAGGCAGGACCTAGAGAGCCATTCACCTTCACCTTCTCCATAGAGTTGCCTTTCGGGCAGGAGCCAAGAGTGGAGAGGTCAGGGACCCTCCCTCTCCTCCCCCACTAATCCCCGTTGCCCCCAGTCCCTGGTAACTCAGAGTTCCTCATTTCTAGGACTTGCCAACCATCCACTCCCTGGCCTTTTCCCATCTCCTGGCTGCAGCCGTGGATTTACAGAAGGGAATGGGACAGTGGTGACTGCTGCTTTGGGAGGTGGAGGAGGAGCAGGAGCAAGAGCTCCAGGAAGGGGAGGCGGCTACTTTCAATCAGTTTGGATGCCGAGGATGAGTTAGGGGAGAGGTTGGAGAGATACATGAGCACTTGTGATATCCATGACTACTGGTGTCTCAGAGTGAGGCTAATGATGCCCTTAATGCCTGGTATGCAAACCCCTCAGCATGAGGAAATTGGCTTGGGCCTCTTCACCTGTGTCCTCATTGAACCTGCTCAAGCCCAGAAATGTTACTGGGACTTGGCTCTGTGGAGTTGTGACAGTGCAAATATTGTCCTGAATAAAATCAACCAGATGCTTACAGAGAAGCACTTGAAGTTGCAGGGCACCTGCCATACTCAGTTGGTGTGTTTGGTATGAGAACTAGTGAAGAGTGGGGTTCTGGGAGCCGATGGTGTTTGCATGGCATTCCTGAAGCAGATTGCTGGTGGGGATGTTATGGCAGAAGATACCTGGTTAGCAGAGTGTTCTGTACACCCTGATGGAGCAGAGAGTTTGGGTGCTGAAGAGCAGCACCCTCATTGCCGTGGCCCGTGGACCACTTTAGGACCCCCAGCTCCACACCCTGTAGAAGGAGGTGGATTTCTGCATCTCACTGCTTCGGAAGGGGTCATGGAATATTTGATGATTGGCTGGAACCTCCTAAGACTACTTCAGAGAATTGCCAGGATACCAAAATTTGAACTTTCTTTGGAAAGATATTATCCATAACCCTCCCTCAGGCCTTGAGTCCTTAGTTCACAGGTATCCTGCAGCTTCTTCAGTCAAGAACATCCAGAAAATTCCTAACATGTCTTCTAAACCCAGACATGAAGCCTAAACTCTTCTTCATGACCCCTCGGTGTGGTTTGGTCATCAAAAATAATACCAGGATTGGTTCCAACACCAGTACCTCTTAACCCCAGACAGTCAGTCTCTGCACTCTGACCTCATTCACTACATCGGTGGCGTTGTCCACCTTTCTCATGAAGTGCTGAGTTCAGGTATCTTGCCCCAAGGGCCATCACCGGTTGGTTGCTGACAACATGCATGCCAAGTGTCGCTGCCTCTGATGCTAAGGTGGCTTTGTTTTATGACTTTAACCCACACAAGGATAACGTTATGAACATAGAGCCAGCCTTCCTTGTCGTGCCTCACTCCATGAAGCCCCACCAGCCATCACTGCCACACTCCTGGATTCCCTGTGCTGCATCATTCCCAACTTCTATCCACCAGTGCAGGGCCATGTGGAGACAGGGTGTCTTTTCCTTCCTCAATCACACTGTGGAGAAACGGCTCTTGGTGCATTTGGCTCCCCAGTCTGACAACCCTAGATTAGATAAGGCGCTGTGCTGATGCTGAGGGAGAAGCTTCCTGAGTTCTGCAGTTTACTCAGCGCACCTGTGGAAATCAAAAGTGAGGAGCCAGTTTCCATGGAGATGGACAACCATGTCTCAGACAAGGATGGGATTTACATTGGCAATGCAGAAGCAGCCTTCAGTGATGAAGGGAAGGATCTCAAGAGCAAAAGAAAGAAGAGAGAGCTTCATTTCCACCCTGTCAAGGAGACAGTTGTAGAGGAGACCGTTGATATCACCCCTTTCCTTGACCAGTGGGATGAGTCCCTAAGGAAAAAGGAAAGTGCTCCAGCTAAAGAAGGTGGTGATACAGCGGCCCAGGGCCCTGCAGGAACTGTGGACCAGGTCCTGGAGGGAGACTTTGACTCAGAGCAGCTGCCTGCCCTCGGGTACTTGTCTATAGAAGCTCCTCAAGGCCCACTTCTGAGGGGAGGTGCTGCCCGAGGAGGTTATGGAGATGTCCCTGGGAGAATCTGTGGGGAAGCCTCTCTCTGAAATATTTAGGAACCTATGCCAGATGCAGGAAGACAACAGCAGCTTTTCCCTGCCTCTGGACCTTCTCGCTGAGCTATATTAGAAGCAGTTCAAGATTGGCTACCACTTGCTCTACTACCGGAGGGCCAGAAAACCTGTAGGGAAAATGAACCTGTATAGGTCACTTCCCCAGGCCACTCAGGAGGGCAATCTGTACACCTTTTTTTTTAAAAAAATATTAAATTTATGTTTCTTGATTTCAGAGAGGAAGGGAGATGAAACATTGAGAGAGAATCATTGATCGGCTGCCTCCCGCACACCCCCGACTGGGGATTGAGCCCACAACCTGGGCATGTGCCCTTGACCAGAATCGAACCTGGGACCCTTCAGTCCACAGGCAGATGCTCAGTCCACTGAGCCAAACTGACTAGGGCTCACCTTTTTAATGATGGACATGAAGGCCTGTCAGGAGGACAAAATGTGGCTGCTGTGCTACCTCACACCCTCCATCTACACAGAGTTTCTGGGTGAGACCTTGAGACCTTCAGGCAGCTGCTGAACATGAACGTGGCCGTTGTTGACTCTGCATAGTTCCAGGATCTGATCTGCCGTGTGATGATGGGGAACCCTGGTCACGTTTCCAAAAGACTCAGCTCTTAACATACTCATCCAGAGCCTAGACTGGGAAACCTTTGAGCAGTACTGTGCCTGGCAGCTCTTCCTGGCCCACAACATAGCCCCAGAGACCAACTTGCAGCACCTCAACAGCACCTCAAATACAAGGAGCACCCAGAGGCCCTGTCCTGCCTTCTGTTTCAGCTCCAGAGAGAGAAGCCCAGCGAGGAAACTGCAATGAATGCGCTGAGCCAGCCCTGCCGCCCCCACAACCGGTTCACTACCAGCACCCTGTGACATGGGTGCATGAAGCAGGAGAGCGGCTGGCCCATCGCATCAAGCCCCTGCTCATCAAGATCAACGCCTCCCATGCAAGAGGCGGGGTCTGAGGGGCTCCAGCAGCAGGCTGGGCCTGTGGCTCTGGAGCAGACCCAGGAGCATGTGGACAACCTGCCTCTCAACCTCACCAACACCAAGTGGAACTTTCTTAGTCAGGCCCCAGTTCCCCAGGCTCTGCAGCAAGTCCAGGTGAGCTGTGACGAACCCACACAATGAAGGTCAGGGACCTCTTCTCCGGGGCCAAGGAATACAGGGTCTCTTTCTCCAAGCCACCCATGGGCCGGTGAGAAGCAGCTCGCTCCAGCTCCTGGACAGGCCCCAGTGCTGCAAGTCTGGCTCCAGCAGTGCCTTCGAGGACAAAGACACAAAACCCAAGCCTACCAAGCGGACATGGGAAGGGCCCTCTGCAGTGGGGTCTGATAGTGGCTGAGGCCCGTGCTGTGCTCCCCATCCTATCCCTAGTTGGATTACTCTCCCTTCCTTGGTGAATCAAAGGTTGGATAGGGGCTGGGGAGGTATTAGGGGAAACACCCTCTCTCCCCATCCCACACACACTTGGTGGGGAGCCCGATAAACTGCCATTCAGCCCCCAGCCCCTTCTCCCCACTCCCTGGGCCCTCCAGCCCCATCACACTGCTGCTCCCACCAGCACTTGGATTCCCACTGAAGCCAGGGGCTGTGCAAAACCTGGGCTACGGTGGAAGTCCTCAGGTTCCCCCCCGCCCCCCCCGCCCGCCTTACACCCGGCCTCCCAAAGACCTATTAAACCAAGAGGAAAAATGGCAAAGGGGCTGCTGGCCAGAGAGGTGAGGACAAGAGGAAAGACCCAGGTGTGCGGGTGTCCCTTCTGACTTCCCCCTTCAGGTATTGATTTGCCCTGAACAAGTATTTTATAGTTGCTCTCCATTCACTGGTATGGCCTGGGCATTTAATCTGTAACAATGTCAGCCTGCCTGTTTCTTTCCACGGGGCAAATGCCACAAGTGTTCAGGAAAGCACCTGAGAGGAGGCCACAGCCTCACCTGGTGTGCTCTTGAGGCTTGTGTTGGCCTGAGGTTGACACTTTAAACTGGGCCAGAGCTCCAGGGAGTCTGAGAGTCACGTCCCTCAGAACTGTCCAACGGTCCCATTTCCTTGGCTGTCTTCTCTGTGTTTTGTTTTTATTTTTTACAAAATAATTGTGTTTTAAATATTGTTTTTAAGTGACAATAAAACAAGCCCGAACATCAAAAATATAAACATTAAAGAGGGCTCAAGCGAGCGTAGCTATTTTGGATGATGAAAGGCTCCCCGGAGGTGGACCAAGGGGAGCGGAGACCTTTGATGCACCTGTGTGATCCCCGCAGTGCAGTGCTGGGAACATCTGGTTTTCAGGTCTCGGTGGCAGCAAACCAGCCACCGGGAATCCGGATATTCTCATACAGTTCTGGCTTTCAGTGTTTTATCCACTGAAAAGAATGATGCACACTTTCCAGAATGTTAACGTGGTGTTAAGAGAATGCGAAGATTTTATTCTGTTCATACAACTTTAATTACACTGTTCTAAACAGATTAAACCACTAGTATCACCTTCTCAAACCTCCCTGGCATTTCAGAAGGAAGAGGAAAAAAGTTAAAGAGCAGGGGAGTAGGAATGAAGAGACAGGACAGAACAACCCTTAGAAGAGTTCGCTGATCTTCACAACTAAAGAACATCCGAGCCCCTGCCCCCCACCCCCACCCTCTCATCGTATGCAGGCACAAAGACCAGGATCAGAAGCAGGTTTCATGCCAAGCCACAGGCCACCCCACCACCCAGGTCACTTACACACGCACCCACAAGAGTGCTCTGTGAGTGGCCTTTGGTGTGAGCTGGCAATGTAGCAGAGGCTTCATGCAAAGGATAAAATATACTTTCATTTGGATCCATGAGCATAAGACATGTTGTGAATCATAAGGATTAGAAATATTTTATTTTATTTTACATATATTTTATTGATTTTTTACAGAGAGGAAGGGAGAGGGATAGAGAGTTAAAAACATCGATGAGAGAGAAACATCGATCAGCTGCCTCCTGCACACCTCTTACTGGGGATGTGCCGGCAACCCAGGTACATGCCCTTGACCGGAATCGAACCTGGGACCTTTCAGTCTGCAGGTCGACACTCTATCCACTGAGCCAAACCGGTTAGGGCAGGATTAGAAATATTTTAGCCTATCATGATCAACCACACAATTTTCTCTTCTATTTAACACTTCCCCTTCAACATGTCTAGTGTTTACTGTGTGGATAAGTATAAGTATAATGTTTGCAGATGACTCTCCAACTCATTTTCTGAAGACAGTCTTTCCTATAAATTTTAACACAAAATGCACAATACAGTTTACTAACTCCATGGTTGTCATACACTGGCAACCTCTTTAACATCCAGAAGTTATAATCTTAGGATGTATTCGTGTGTTATATGCACAGCAAAATAAAACAAAATGCAGAGAACATACAGCACAGTGATTCATGCTGTGTTACTATAAAACCACTGGTGCCTGGCCAGTGTGGCTCAGTTGGTTGGGCATCTTCTGGTTCACCAAAAGGTTGCCAGTTTGATTCCCAGTCAAGGCATATGCCAGGGTTGTGGGCTGTATCCTTCGTAGGGGAGCCGATTGATGTTTTGATCAATATTTTGCTCTCAAATCAATGGTTTTCTCTCTCCCTCCTTGCCTCTTTCTATAAAAATCAATAAAAAGTCTTTAAAAACACCCCAAAACAACCAAAAACCTCTGGTGTGCGGCCCTTTTTACTCCCTTCTCCCTCGTGGCCTGAGCCAGTGCACACACATTGTGCGCTGCTCAAAGAGGTGGTTTGGTCACTCCATTTCCAAAAGACAAGTCGCATGTGAATTTTAACAAAGGATATTTCTAAAATGTGCCATTTTGCCGTCCCTCCTTGAAACATAAAACAGGCACTTCACAATAGCTATAGATATGCTTAAAAAACTGCTTAGCATTGTTAGCTAGCTACGGAGTTGTGAAGAATAAAATGTACAACAGAGAAGATGGGCATGGCATGAAAACGCCTCCGGAGCATGAGCAGTGTGCACAGCGAAGCACGCTTCGCTCCTCTCACGGCCTTTGGCTCCACCTCCTCTGACCTGCTGAACAGGTGTGGGCCAGGTTGGGGGCACTAGAGCTGTGCTGAAAATTCAATTTCCAAGTCATTTTCAGAAGGCATTTATTTCCTATGACCTCTTTTTTCAAAAGGTACTTTCAAGACATGGGATTTTTCTATCACATGTCAGAATTTCTTTACATCTAGAAGGCCCAGATGTGACAAAATCAGACAAAAATTTTTCAGCTTTATGGAAGTGTGATTGACAGTCAGAACGGTAAGATATTTAAGTGTACATCATGATGATTTGATATACCTATGGACTGTGAAAGGACCCACCCCATCAAGTTAATTAACACATCCCTTATACTATTTATTTACTCACTTACTTATTTGGTGGGATGAGAACATTTAAGTTCATTTTCTTAGCAAATTTCAATTATTTAATACAGCATTTTCCTTTAAAAAGATGGGGAAAACCTGAGAGCATCTGTTCCATATTATACACACAGGTCTATATAAACTTCCCTAAGGTTGGGGCTCTCCCTGTTGGCCAAACATGGGATGCTGTTCTCCCTTGTCTCTCTTCTAATGTCAAGGTCAGGAGGGGTGGAACGGGCTGGCGTCTGGTTCACTAGGGACCTAGGGTCAGTCCAGGTCCTGGATCTGTGTGGCTCCGTGTCCTGAGGCTGAGGTGGCTGAGCTCCAGACACACTGAGCTGCCCCTTCCAGCATCTGTTTCTGAGGCACCTCATAGCCCACCTGCCTTGGGGCCACTGCCATCCTCCTGGGCCCACCATCTCCTTGGTCCAATGACATCATATCCTTGGGGCCTGTGATGCTCAGCAGCTGCCCACAGAGCTGGTGTAGGAGACAGAGGGACCCTGGACTCCATAAGGGTGAGGACATAGGCAGCATGGGGGCTGTAGCTGCCTCAGGGCCTGGCCACCCTGGTGCCCTCAGCTCACCCAAGGCCTAGAGGGCTGGACACTGTGGGCCGCACTCCATTAATTACCCTGCTTCTTGCTGGAATGCCTTTGCTTTCAGATTTCATTTTTTCTCTGATTAACATTTTAAGATGCATAAGTATCCTAAGGTCCTGATTATATAATTTTTCTGTTGCAAACTGTTACTAGGATTGAGACACTATAAATACTTTTACATATCTTTAGATTGATTTTTCTCTTAAATTTCATTTCAGCTCATGTTTTTGGTTACCAAACTAAATGCTTTTTAATACAGGTGGACGATAATACTTTGTGCCCCTCCTGTCTTGTCCTGATTCTCCTTTCACCTCGGTTTCCATGTCCTCAAATCTCTTCTCTGGATTTCCTCTCTTCCTGTCACGCCTCTCATTTTCTCTCTCTCTCTTTATTCCTCCTGATATTGTAATGTATTGAGAAGTGCAGAGAAGAAT
Source organism: Myotis nattereri (assembly GCF_964212035.1). Lineage (NCBI taxonomy): Eukaryota > Metazoa > Chordata > Mammalia > Chiroptera > Vespertilionidae > Myotis > Myotis nattereri. The sequence continues at coordinate 19,327,488 of NC_138086.1, read as the reverse complement.
ACGTATTAGGATTTCCATATTATAAAGCATTTTTGTTCTTTCTCCTTTGCCAGTGGTTCATTATTTGAAAATATTGATATCAATTTCCAGTAATTCATAAAAGTCCCCAGTCAATACATCTAAATTTCAAACAAACCTCCAATGATTTTTGGTAAGAAAGTGCCCAATTTATTACTTTCCTTCATTTCTTGCACATCACAACAGTGAGATTTGGAACAAGACTGCATCAGGACACTGTAAGAAGTCAGCCTGTGTAAATGAGGTTTTATTCCTGCATCATTCTAGTGACTGAAGTTAGTTAAAGCTCACTGAGCTGTTCATTTCTGGGGCTTCAATTCTGCCTCCTTATTGTGAATCAAAGGTGCAACGTGAGGCTCCTTTTAGTTCTGTTATCCAGAGAAAAACTGGAAGTATGCGAAGGAATCACTATCTCTGAATTGAGCTTTTATAATTCCATGCTTTTTAGAGAGAGATCAAAACATCAAGGAGGGGCTGGCATCTCATTTCACCTAATATTGCTGTGATAACAATTTTGAATAGTGACTTCAAATCATGCCATTGTACTGTAAGATCTTTAATGCTTAGATAAGACCTTTCTGGGTGGAAGCCATCTTAAAAAATACCACTGTGCTTGCACCATATAAAAAAAGTAATTAAAAAATAATCAGGGACTTAATTGTAAGCTCTAAAGCTTTAAAACTCTAAAGCAGGAGTCCAGAAGGAGAGAATAGAAAGGAGAGGTAATAGCCAAATAGATAACAATAGAAAATAATGCAGGTACATAGAACAAAATGGGACCTCAGACTGAAGAAAGAGCCAGGCCCATGTATACACTTCACAGTGAAACAGAAATGCAAGCACAAGAGGAAATCTTTAAAGATGCCAGAGAGGAAAGACATATTATCCAAGCTGGTACAGCACTAAGACAAGTAGCAGAGTTCTAATTAGTCAAATAGATGCAAGAAGACAGAAGAAAAATATATTTAAATGTTGAGGGAAAAGTAAGAACAGTTATAAATCTATATGCAAACTATCATTTAAGAATAAAAGGAAATGAAGATATTTTATGTCACATGAAGAATTAGATAATTTGCCTCTTACTGTTTCTTTCTGAAGGAATTACTAACTTTAAAAAGAAGGAAATTGATTCTAGAAATAATCAATTAGCTGTAAGAAGCAATGATTTTCAAAAAGTGTCTTAGCATTGGTTTTAAAGTAGGTGGAAATAAAGTTCTAGACAACAATGATATGCTTGAGGGGCTGGAGTTAAGCCTTCCTAAACTCCTTGCAGTATTCAGAACAAATGTAAAAATATTAATTATCTTAACACATTTTGATTGTTCATCTTAAAAATTTAAGGTTAATAATTAAAAGAATAAAAGTAGACTCTTTAGTTTCGAAATCACTAGGAACAGGAAAATATGTGCTCCACTGAAAAGCTGATTAATGGAAGGGAGAAAAGGAGAAAAAATGGAAATGACCAAAAGGATGAAAAATATGTAATACAAAATAAATTGGAAGAAATAGTTATAAAATGTCACTTGTCTCAGTAAAACTCAATCATTAAAACCGAAAACTTCGGACTGAGTGAAATGTAAAATTCAGTTAAAAAGCAATCTACTACACATACACAGATGTTTATGCTAACACATCTCTTAGAAATTAATAAATTAATTGAACCAACATATTTAGAAAGGTTATAAAAATTTAAGTAACTCAATTAACAAGATTGATTTGGCAGATGTGGATACAGCTGCACACGGAACAAATATGAGCATCTATTCTTTTAAAGTGCACTGAATTCAAGGCAGTGTGTTGTGGGGGCTATAGGTGCAGATTTGGGAGTTTCAGTGACTAAGTTTGAATCTTAGCACCACAAGGTACTCACTGTGCTAATTGGTTAAGTTACTTTATCTTACTATGGCTTAGGTACCTTATTCATGAGTCCTAACAACTTAAAACATGTAAACTATGCAGAATAGTGCCTAACACATGGTAAGTATTTGAACAATTTAAGTTGGTATTGTCATTATACATGACTGCAAAAAAAAAAAAAAGTGGAACACTATTCTAAGAAATTTTGATCATATGGAAGGTCAAATGAATGCGATGGTATTAAATTTTTTTCCAGGGCAAAAGACCAAAGAAAGAGCTGGACAACTTCAAAATTACATTAAGAGTTTATTAAGGGAACTTACACAGGAGGCTCACATGACAGGTCGGGACGGATAAGGGTACAGGAGTGTGACCAGTCCTGATAAGGGGAAAACATCTTATGTTTGTCCAGGACAGTGACCTGTTCCAAAACCCAGCATAAAGCATCATGCTGTGGGGCATGGTGGAGGGTTGATCACACAGGCTCTCAGGGGATGTATGGTTGGGAAGCAATCTCTCTTCTGGCCAGGATCTAGGCAGGGGTCCTCAAACTTTTTAAACAGGGGGCCAGTTCACTGTCTCTCCAGCTGTTGGAGGGCCAGACTATAGTTTAAAAAAACAACTATGAGCAAATTCCTATGCACACTGCACATACCTTATTTTGAAGTAAAAAAACAAAACGGGAACAAATACAATATTTGTATTTGCATGTGGCCCGCGGGCCATAGTTCGAGGACCCCTGATAGCGGGAAATCTCTCAGTGGCCGTACCATGGAACAGTCTCTTTCCTACAGAAAGTAATTTAGGAACATACAGTGTTGAAATTTATGGAAAATTTCCATAAATAAATTACTAGCATAGTGGAATTCTATGCTAGTAATTCCACTTCTAGGCATACACTATAGGGAAGTTCTCATATATGTGCCCTGGATATTTGTTTCTATATTGATATTAATAGTTGAAATTTGGAAGCAATATAAATGACCATTTACAGGGAAAGGATAAATAAATTGCAGTATATTATATAAGACTTAAGGCAAATGAGCTAGATCTTCATCCATCAGCATTGGCCAAATCTTGAAAGCATAGTGGTGATAGACCAAAGAAAAGTACGGCATAATACAGACAGTCCCTGATTTACAGTGGTTTGATATGATTTTTTGAATTTCTTTGAAAGTCATATACATTCAGTGGAAACCATACTGTGGATTTTGAAATTTGATCTTTTTCTGGCTAGGGATATATGACACAATACTCTCTTAACCCTACCAGACTGCTGGACCGATTTTTCGGTAATTTCCACACAAAGATGGAATATTGGCGCTAGATGAAAGGTAGATGAAAGGTAGACCTATTTTCTACAATGTCTCCAAGTTCCATCTTATTCTAACCACTTGTTTGCATGTAACTAGCATTTTTCTATATCATGTTGGTTTTTTCTCTTTAATGCTCCGGAGCCCAGGTATAGGGGACAGTTAGGTCCAGGGCCTCGGGTCTGGTAGGATTAAGATGCTGGGCAGCTGCAGTGAGCTGTAGCTCTGTGTCAGCCACCTGATCACCACAGTAACCAACAGACACTTCTGTGTACTGTGTTGCCAGAGCTTTTTTGGTATTGTGTTCTGAGTAACCTTTAAGGTAGGCTAGGCTAAGTTATGATGGTCAGTGGGTTAGATGTATTAAATGCATTTTCGAGTTATGACATTTTCATTTTATGATGGGCTTATCAGGATGTAACCTCATCAAAAGGGTGAGGAACATCTGCACTTATATTCTTTATGAATAGATACATATGCATATGAGGAAAAATGAAAATATGGACAGGGAAGGATATGTAGCAACTTCAATATTGTGGTTATGCTGAGGAGGAAGGGAAGGGATTATAAATTCTTGGTGGCAGGTATGTGAGTATTTCATATAACCTCTATATATTTTTGTATGCTAGAAGTATTTCAGATTAACAAAGTCTCAGCTTGTATGGGATCCTTATGAGCTGCTGAGATCAAACAGCAGAATCACAGCTTGTATGAATGAGAAAGGCATGTCTGAGCATGGCTGACAGCCACAGAGGAAAATTCACCAATAAAAAATTTACAATAATTGCTGCAGTCACAAACCATAGAACCATGTTAGCATATTCACCACATCAAATGGATTCTTTATTATTTAGAAGTCTTTTCAGTTATATACTAATATTCACAGGTCATGAGGATTTTATTTTTAGAAAAGTAAGAAGATATCAACATATAAAAATATATATTACAAAGCAAAACTGCACAGATATATTTTCCCAGTGTTTCCAACTTAAGATATGTGTTTTGTCCAGTACATGTGTTATGGAGAATGGAATAGAACATTTGAACTCAGTACTGGAATGTTTGTAATTTCCATAAATAAATTCAGTTTAAAAAATTGAAGTTAATATCTACAATCTGGGTAAAAATCAGCTCTTTTAAATGAAGTTATTTTTATGCTTTTATTATTATAGTTATTTTAATTTGTAACTATTTCTCCATAATTGATAACACACTTTAATATCACAAACACATCTGTACTTCAAGTATGTTAGTTGAGCTAATCATCTTTTAAAAATAATTGTTACCAAAAATGTTTCTTAAGTAGGTATAGACTCTTATTTGTACATATAAGTAATTATATTTTACAGTAGTACTGTTACCGTGGAAATGTGTGGATGGTCTTTCTCCATTGCTAGTGCGAGTGGGGTATCCCCATTGAGTGCTGGGGGTTGGGTCCTTACGATATCACGAGAAAAAGAATTTTTCTGAGATATAGGAGAATGAGTGATTTTTATTTGCATGGAATTACATCCTTGGGTTTCCCAAGTCCCATTTCCCTTAACCCATTCATGGAAGATGTGCAGCTGGGGATTCAGCAGAGATAAAAGCAAAGCCAGTGTCCAAAGTTTCCATTCCATGGTGGAGCTGGGTCTGGTTTAGCATTAAGTTAGTTGCAGTTTGTTAGTCCATTGTATGGGGGCTCATGTGGGCAAATGCAGGAGCATGAGAGCATCACAAGCCAGTAGTCAAGAAAGCAAGAGTCAAGTTGGCAAGACAGCAAACTCCTTTGTTTAGGAGCTTAAGGATCTCAAATCTTCCCACATTTGCAGTGGCCATGGCTACTATGGCCAATGACCTATTCCCAGGTGTGACTGACACACAAGTACCTTCCCTGTGTCACTCATACTTTACTAGGCATGCGTCCATTCTTCCCCTGTCCAGTCCCTTCCTCTCTGAGGAGTGTTGAACTGCAGCTTACTGGCAAAGCTGCACACATGGCATATAATATTTGGTCATCCCTTTGCTCCTTTCCTATTATTAATAACTAGGTCAAATTACAATAGTATCAGTGCTATTGAGTCTATTAATTGCTGTAATAGCCTAATTGTTTTTAAGGAACTGCATTTAAGGAATAGCAAGGAAGCCTGTGTGGCTTGGATCAAGTGATCAAAGGTGAGCATAATAGAAGATGAAGTTAGAGAGTTAAGGGGAATGTCCAAATTATTAGTTAAATGAACAAGCCATTTTAAAAGTATGAATAAATGGTATAACATAGAGAACATGAATTTAAAATCTAGATATGAATCTAGGTTCTATCATGGATTTCTTACATAGAAGTTTCTTGACCTCATTTTGCTTTAGTTTTTCAGTCTGCAAAATGAGCTTATTGATCTCATAGAATTGTTTTTGAGAATTAAAGGTAGCAATCCGTGGATTGTGTATTGCATAGTTCTGGACACATATTCATGTCCGGTAAATGTTAGTATATCTTTCCTTCACAATTTCCTGAAATTTACATATTCTTTCTCTTTAATTTGAAAGGGCAATGCGGAAGTTCAAGTTGCTTAAGAAAGAATTATAAGCAGAACTGACAATGAACCAAGATTTACAATGGGCGAACATGTAATTGTGTTATGCAGGTAGTAAAAAGAGGGTTGAATTATTTAGGACCCATAGTCTTCAGCAATGCATAATGGACAGATTTCAGGCAGCTCATGTATCACTCGAAGTGTATGTGAATTTCTTGTGTAAGTGTCCTTTTTCCCAGATGTTTTCATACAAACTTATATCAGACTCTCAAAGTACCCATGGCCTCCTAAAATCCTGTATGCACATGAATTGAATATCCTTTATAAAATAAAGACCTTGCTATTGAGGATAATCTGTGGTAACTTTCACACTAAGATAAACTAAGTGTTAATTGTACATACATTTTAAAAAAAACCTGTTTCTCTCTTCCCCATTATTAAAGTGCAGATAGCTTGGGGAAAGTATGACTTACCTTGGTAAATCAATCTTTAGTATGAGGTAGTTCATTGGGAGTGTGTGTTGGCTTGATAAAGGGCTTATGAGGTGGAGCTAGTCTCACTTTACTAAATTTAGTTGGTACAAGTCCAGCTTTTATTCATTCATTTAGTTAATTTTAAACCCACTATGTGACAGAATCTGTGCTAGGCACTGGAGGTGCTATGGTGGTGAACCAGAGAGTGGAGTAAGCAAACAAACCAATGAGAAGATTTTAAATGGTGGGAGTGGTGGGGGGTTGGTGGGAGGTGGAAGTATGTTGGGAGAGATATGTGTGAGAGAGAGAGAGAGAGAGAGAGAGAGAGAGAGAGAGAGAGAGAGATAAAAACCAACTGAGCTGCCCTGGGAGAGGCTATTTTGGATGTGGTGGTCGGGGAAGGCCTCTTTCTAAGGATGGATATTGGCTACCTGCCATGCAAATGGGGAAGCATACTTGAGGCACAGGACCCGGCAGAGGCCTTGAGTAAGTGGGAGAGTGAATGGCATGTTCAGAGAACAGAGAGGAGCCAGTGTGGCTTAGCATCCTCAGTGAGAAGGAGATAGGTCAGAGGTCAAGTCGAGGGGTAGATGAGAGTTAAAGCATTCAAATACTTATGGGCCATAATTAAGGAATTTGGGTTTTGCTATAAGAGTAATATGAATGAATTAAAGAATTCTGAGTAGAGGAGAGATCTGATTTAAATGTTGAAACTATGACTCCTAAATGCCCTGTGGGTACTGGGTTGTAGCAACCAGCAGTAGATGCAGTGGGATCCCCATATCCAATCCACCAAGATATGAAGTTCTATCACTACTACATATATAACAGATCCAACCTCTTTAGCCATGTGGGCTAAGGAGAAGGTTAATTACCAAGTTTTTGCCTTTAATAACTTGGTGAGTAGGAGTATCACTTTCTTTAATGGAAATAACTTAGAAGTCTCAGATTTGGGTGTGTGTAGGGTAGAAAATTCTGTTCTGAACATGTTAAGTTGTAGTCACCTACTAAACATTCATGTAGTGATAGAGTTGTATATAGGAGTTGAAAGTGCAGAGGAAATGTGTGGCCTAAAGATAAAAATTGAGAATCAACAGTATACAGTGATATTTAAACCATGAGACTAGTAAGGCAGAGAAGAAAAGAGAACCTGGTACTACCTCTTACCTGATGAGATCTGCTCTAAAGGAAAGCGTAGAAATGATGTTGTAGAAGTGGGTGCAGAGTAAAGCCTGGGAGTTCAGTGTTTAGATACATTGTGTTAGAGCATTTCTGTATGTGAATGAAAATGATAGGTTTTTAGGGCATACATGATGGTGCTGAGAGAAGATGGCTTATTGCAATGAGCAGAATTGAAGATTACCCATTGGGTCACTCGTTGCACTTTTTTTTTTCCTGCTGACTATTTAAAAACCCAACATCTTCACTCCTTTTACCTGGGTAACTAAGTGGAAAATGGTTGCATATAAACACAGCTGCCACCTCTGCTTGTAGAATCACAGGCAATAGCTCCATTTGGTTCTGATGTTATAAAACTTAGCCAGACTTCTCTAGGCAGCAGTCAGCACAAAGATATCATCCCATGTAGTTGTGGTAATTCACAGGATTTTTCTACTATTTGTATCTTTCCTTGCCCCTTCTTCTAGAGAAGGTATTATTTGCCTTTGGTAAGTAATTATGTAAAGTTTCATGATCCTTTGAGTAAAGATCTCCCTGTTCACAGCAAGTTTATTTTGCTTTTCATACAGAGTAAAAGGCACCTTGCATTTTTAAAGAACTTGTTTATCATTAAGATCTGTGCATCAGGAATGTGGTCAGACAGAACTTTTCCAAGGAGGGGATGTAAAACATGCTTATTCCCTAAATACCATAGATGAGAGCTAATTAACCCAACTGAGAAGACCGCCTGTGACAGGGCAGAATGGAAGAATGCATGGGTCTTATAGCAGATAATATGTTGCCTTTGAAGGATATCCCCCATAACAAGAATTATACAGCCATGTGGAACTTGGCAACTTTCCCATGATCTAAGGGCTTTGGAATTTCATTATTGGCTGGTTTAGGTGGTAATTGTGCATTTTTACATATATTTGCTTCCATTTCTAAATCCTTGCATAGAGAAGTCACCCCAAAATTAGATAGTTAAAATGTTTCCTGGTTCGTTTACATCATTGGGCTGGGCATTATGAATATATTCACTGGTCTTACTGACTTGTAAAATTTATTGTATAAAAAGAGATATCACTATATAACAGAAGTGGCCAATGAAAATACCCCAGACAAGATTAGGAGAGTAACAAATAAACCAAATGTAAGGCAAATCGGAATAGCACTGGTTTCCCTATAAGTTCTAATCACTTGAGCTCCAAGTCCATGTTTCAGCTCATCTACACAGATCCTTCAGAATGAATTGCTAAAAACATTGTGGCAATGTTATTTTTGGTATTTGATTTTTTAATTTACAGGCATTCCCTGTAGATATAACAGTGACAGCAAATTTATGGAGTGCTAATATAAAGGATGTACTGGCTAGAAATATTTTAAGATATGATATTTCTTAAAGTAATTACTCAAACTAGTGAAGTCCATAGATGTAACATTCTGTATATTTGCCTGATATTTCATTAATTATTTGAGTTCAGAAAAAGAATAAAACCTGAGAGGGAATTTACTTTTGAGAAAGAGATTTTAGTAGTACTTGGGGAAAAAATTTAAAAAGCTAGAGAAAGTCCACACTTCTGAATCATAATGACCATTTTTCTCCTTTATTTTTAAAATTTTTAATTGTAATTTAAATCTCCATGATTATTTTTAAAATATTTTTTTTAATTTTTCAATTACAATTGACATACAATATTATATTAGTTTTAGGTGTACAGCATAGTGATTCGACATTTATATAACTTACAAAGTGATCACCCTGATATATCTAGTACCTATCTGACACTATATAGAATTATTAAAATATTATTGACTATATTCCCTTTGATACCCACTTTATATCCTAATGCCTGCTTGTCACTATTGATTTATACTTTTTAATCTTTTCCCCTTTTTCACCTATGCCCCTAACCCCTCTTCTGTCTGGAAAAATGTTCTCTGTATCTACAAGTCTGTTTCTGTTCAGCTTGTTTATTTATTTTGTTTTTTGATTCCACATATGAGTGAAATCATATGGCATTTGTCTTACTCTGACTAATTCACTCAGCACAATACCCTCTAGGTTCATCCATATTGTTACAGATGGCAAGATTTCATTCCTTTTCATGGTGAGTCATATCCAATTGTATATATATGTACCACCTCTTCTACATCTATTTATTTACAGATGGAAACTCTAGTTGCTTCCCTATCTTGGCTCTTGTAAATAGTGCTGCAGTGAATAAGTATATGGATCCATATGTCTTTTTGAATTAGTGTTTTGGGTTTCTTCAAATAAATACCCAGAAGTGGAATTGCTGGGTTCTGCTTTGTCTATTGTTATAGGCTTTGTTATAAAGTTATTTTGTTTTGTATTAAATATTGCTACCCAGGATTTATTTTTATTTTCATGCAATATCTTTTTTCATCCCTTTACTTTCAGTCTATGTGTGTTTTTCAGTTTTCAGTGAGTATCTTATAGATAGCATATGTAAGAGTCTCATTTTCTTATCTGTTCAACCACCCTATACCTTTTGATTGGAGCATTTAATCCATTTACATTTGAAGTAATTATTGATAGATATGTAGTTATTGCCATTTTATTGTTCTTATTTTTTTTTTACCTTGTTTGCTTCTTTTTACTGTTTCTTGTAATGCTAGTTTGGTAGTAATCAACTCCTTTAGCTTTTTCTTGTTTAGAAATGTCATTATCTGTTCTTCAGTTGTTAATGCTAGCTTTGCTGGGTGGAGTAATCTTGGTTTTGGTCCTTACTTTTCATTACTTTGAATATTCCATGTCGATCCTTTATGGCCTGCAAAGTTCCTATTGAGAAAACAGTTGACAGTCTCCTGGAAGCACCCTTGTAGATAACTAACTGTCTTTCTTGTATTGCTTTTAAGATTCTATCTTTGTTTTTAACTTTTGGCTTTTTAAGTGTGATGTCTTGGTGTGGGCCTTTTTGGGTTCATCTTGTTTGGGACTCTCTGTGTTTCCTGGGCTTGTATTTCTATATTCTTCGCTAAGTTAGTGAAGTTTTCAGTCATTAGTCATTATTTCTTCAAATACTTGTAGATGTTTTTCCTTCTTCTCTTTTTTTTCCTCTGGCACCCCTATTATGCAGATGTTGTTATGCTTGATGTTGTCCCAGAGGTCCCTTACTCCCTCCTTATTTCCTTGGATTCCTTTTTTTTTAAGTTTTTATTGATTTTAGAGAGAAATGGAGGATAGAAAGAAAGAAACATGGATGAGAAAGAAACATCAATTGGCTTCACCCTACATACCCCTTACCAGGGACTGTGCCCACAACCGGGGAATGTGCCCTGATTGGAAATAGAACAGGTGACCTCCTGATTCATGGATTGATGCCCAACCACTGAGCAACACTGGCCGGGCTGGATTCTTTTTACTTTTGGCTGTTCTGATTGGATGTATTCTGTTACCTTATCTTCCACATTGCTGATTTACTCCTCTACTTCCTCTGATCTACTGTTGATTCCTACTAATGTATTCTTCATTTCAGTTATTATATTTTTCATTTCTGACTGGTTTCTTATGATGTTTTCTATCTCCATTTTTATGTTAACTATCTTTTTGTTGAAGTTCTCACTGATATCATTGAGTATCTTTATAAACCAGTGTTTTGAACTTTGCATGTAGTAGATTGCTTGTCCCTATTTTGTTAAATTTTTTTGGAGTTTTGTTCCATTCTTTCATTTGGGACATGTTTCTTTGTGTTCCCATTTTGGCAGCTCCCTGTGTTTGTTACTATGTATTAGGTAGAGCTATTATGTCTCCTGGTCTTGGTAGAGTGGCCTTATGTAGTAGGTGTTTTGTAGGGCCCAGTGATGAAGTTTCCTTAGTCACCTGAGCCAGGTGCTCCAAGTATGTCCCATGTGGATTGTATGTTCCCTCCTATTGTAGTTGAACCCTGGTTGCTATTGGCACATAAATGGGAGGGGTTGGCTCTCAGACTGATTTTTTGTGAGGACTGATCATGATTACAGTGGAGGAGCTGTTATGCAAAGGCTGACTCTACAGAGCAGGATTCACTCTAGCAAGGTTCCAGTGTCTGGCACGTTTGCCCTCTGAGTGTGTTGTTTGTAGAGGTGGTTGGGTGGTGCTCTGGTGTGGTTTGAAGCTGGCTACTAGGTGTGTTAGCTTTGGGGCCTCTTGGGAGTTGCAGACCAAGTTCAGTCACTGCCAGTGTCATGTCTAGGGCCATCTGGTATGAGCTATAAAGTGATCTGCAGATGGTGGTTACTTTGCTGGGCTTGGAGGTGCCTGGGAGAAGCTAACCTACAAACGGAGGGTGGCTGTTGGTAGTGCCGGGCTTGAGGCTGTTTAACAAAATGTATGGGGCACTCTGAGGCCAGAAACTGCCTGTTTGTGGTTTGTGAACCTTTGAGAGATTTTAGGAAACTCTACCACGTGAGCCAACACAGGCCATTTGTATGAAAAATTCACTGGAAGCAACTTGTGTGGGCCCATGGTTGATGGAGACTCTTGTCTGTCCCTGCTGGGAGATGGCTCAGCACAGGAACAATGGCCTCTGCCAGCACCCTGCCTGGGAGAAGCTGCTCCTCCAGCCCTTGCCCTGAAGCCAGGCAATTCACTTCCTGCGCATGTGTCCCTGGAGCCTTGTGAGCTTCTGCACCAGCACTGAAGCTCAGAACAAGTGTGTCTGTCAGTGAGTAAGTCCATATATCAGTTCTTCAAGAAGAATGCCTGGGGCTCCAGAAGCCCTCACTCAGCCACAATCTCTGCTGGTTTTTACAGCCAGAAGTGAAGGGAACTTTTCTTTCTGGCACTGGAATTCTGGGCTGGAGTGCGACTCAGACCCCTGGCAACTCAGGGGGACCTCTGCAGCTGAGATACTCATTCTGAATTTGTATGTTATTCTTGGAAATAATAATGTTTTAGATTTGTTGGGTTAAGTAAAATGTTATTAATTTTATCTTTTCACTGTTATCAATGTGACTACTAGACAATGTAAAGTGACACATGTTCCTCTCATTATAATTCTATTGGGAAGTTAGTGAGAGGTTTCAGTGAGAGAGTATGTATTTTCCCTGCCTCCATAATAGACTTGAAAGTATGGGGTTGGAGGATACCCCAAAGGAAGATAATTTAGAGAGAAAAGAAGGGAAGCGGGGGAGAACCTTAGGGAAATCTCTCAATTAGGGTGGAGAGAAATAAGCAGCTGAGGGGCAAACGAGTTCATAGCTTCATCTCTTGCATTTATTATTATGATTGTTTTAAGTAAACATTTGCTGAAATAATACATGGATAAGTGAATACTGTAATGAATGTGTACTTACTTCAAGTGGACTCGCCATTCTGCTCGGTAATCAAACTTTATTTCCTGTGCTTTCATTCTTCTAGACCACTATTTCCTTCTCCCTGGATGTAAACCTCTAACTCCAATCTTTCTCTCCCAACCTCACTCTGAGCTGTCAGCTGATGATCTTTCTTCTGCTTTCACTGAACACCAATCAGAAGAAAAGCAATTCTTCCCAGGTCTGTGTACCACATAGACTCATAGCCACCTCCTCTCCCTTCTCCATGCTCCTGCTTAGCCAGCTCCTCTGCTTGTGCAGTAGACCCCAGCCCATCGCCCCAGGACGTGACTCCTGAAGTTCTTTATTTCCTGGGTCATAAGTTTTCCCTCTCTACTTGATTATTGAAGTCAATATGGAAAAATCACTATTTCTCCCTTCTTAAATTTTTTTTGATCCCACTTCACTCTCCAGTTATTACTCCTTTTTTCTTATTCTCTTTTCATCAAAATATCTTGAAAAATTTGACTATACATGCTGCTTCCAATTTCATATGTTGAAGCCCTAACTCCCAACAAAACTTATTTGGAGACAGGCCTTTTAGAAGATAATTAAGATTAAATGAGATTATAAGAATGGGGTCCTAATCCAATAGGATTGGTGACCTTTTAAGAAGAGGAAGAGATGACCATCTTTCTTTCCCTGAAGCCGCTTAAGAAAAGCCACATAAGCACACAGCAGGAAGAAGGCTATGTGCAAGCCGGGAAGACAGCTCCCACAGAACCTGACCCTGCGGTCACCCTGATCTCAGGCTTCCAGCCTCCAGGACTGTAGGGAAATAAATTTCTGTTGTTTGCGCTACCAGTTTATAGGCTTTTGTTAAGGCAGTCCGAGCAGACTAAGAAAACAAGTGAATTAAACCTTTGCCTCTTCATCAGAATGGGGATAATAATAATACCTAAATCACAGATTATTATGGAGACCTAAGAGAGGGCATGTACAGGAAGGCTTGGTCATTTAAAGAAGGAAGTTTGAGCAATGATATCATTGTCCAGGTTTCTATTTGATTGCAAAACTTCTGGTTACGTATTCCTGATCTTATACATCAGAGCCTCCCACAATGCTTGTTAAAAGTAGAGGTTCCCAGACCCCATATTAGACCTGGAGAATTAGAATCTCTCTGATGGGGCCCAGGAATCCAGAATTCCTGATGATCTGTACACTTAGGGGCACTACATCAAAGGAATGGCCTGCTAATCAGTGTTTCCAAATATTGTTCTGCCAGCAACTCAGTTGAAAGGAATATATGTCAGTAGCTGCCCGTTGACAAGGAGAAGATAAACAGAAGTCCTGTTCTGAAAGCTATCAGAGTCTGCCTTGGCAATGTGAATCTGCATGTGCATACTTTAAATGTACCACAAAGGACGGTGGCAGAGTGCTGGTCCTAAAATTAATTAAAATAATATAACAAGGTTACTGTGTAATTTTTACATTGCTACCTTATTTAAATATTGCTTTGTGATCAATAATATATGAGAACATAGTGTGTTCCAGCAAATGAAATGAAGGAAGTTACTGCTTGTGATTCTTTATCTGTGCCATCTTAAATAAATAGCTAGCAGGTGAAGCTGACTTTCCGTAGGCACGAGTAATAGCTGAACAGAAGGAAAAGACCGGCGCTGTTCCCTCCCTGGCTCACAGAAACACTGGCTTCTCTTTCAGTGCTACTGAGTCTCATCTTAATGATTAAATCTTTAAAAAGGATGCCGAATACCCAGCAATGGTAATTACAATGCCCAATCCACCTCCTCACAGCTTCGTGCAAGACAGTATTTACTCTGGGTTATGTGTTTGCCAGAACAATCATAGCCCAGCTTTAGCTGGTGGGTGTTCAGCTGTATCTGTGCCATGCATTTTTGCAAGATGTTATGAAGACCCAACTGAGACTCAAAAGCTTTGTCAATGGTTAAAAATGTCTCACAAGGAATGTATTAGCATATTCGCTTGGATCTCAGTTTAACTTCTATTTTTATTCCAATTAATTTTAGCTCCCTTCTCTCTTCCTTCCTTTACTAATGTACCCACAGTCACAAGCCATATGTGGTAGTGAGTTTTGTTGTTTTATAGCCCCATTTAGTACATATAATGGATTTATTCCTTATTGAGCTTCTACTATGTACCGGGCACTGTGCTAGTTACTGAAATACAGATCTGCCCAAATCAACATTGAACAAAATAGGAGGTCAGACATTCCAAACAATACAGGAAGCACATTTGTTGTGAATCTGATAGGATTATGTCAAGTGTTATGTGTTATGGGCAGTTATCTTCTTTTATAATGTATCTATAAGTCCTTGTACCATTTTGTCATCCTTAAACAACTGTTTGCAAATTAAATGCTTTAATTTTCTCTTTCAAGTCCTCCATGCATACTATATAACAAAACCTAATATGCTAAGTGTCCGGTCTTCCAGTTGGCCGTTCAACCAATCAAAGCATAATATGCTAATGATATGCTAAGGTTGCTGAACTGCTCTCCATGATGTGCATGGACCACCAGGAGGGCAGACACTCAACGCAGGAGCACTCCCACAGGGAGAGCGTCGATCAGCCAGAAGCTGGGCTCACTGAGAGCCTCCCACCACCATGGCAGTGCTAAGGCTGTCTGACTGATAGCTTAGGCCTGCTCTCCCCTATTAGTTGGACATCCCCCTGAGGGCTTCCAGACTGTGAGAGAGCCTCTAGTTTTTGTGCACCGGGCCTCTAGTTTTTCATAATTGCATTAGTATTAGTTTCTATTGTTGCTGTAACTATTAGCACAAACTTAGTGCCTTAAAACAACACAATGCATTATCACATGGTACTGGTGGTCAGCAGTCTGAAATGGGTCAAATTGGGCTAAAACCAAAGTTTCAGCAGGACCGCATTTCTCTGTGGAGGCTTCAAGGGAAATTTTTTTTTAGCCTTTTTCAGCTTCTAGAGCAGCCCTGGGCAAACTACGGCCCGCAGGCCAGATTCGGCCCGTTTGAAATGAATAAAACTAAAAAAAAAAAAAAGACCGTACCCTTTTATGTAATGATGTTTACTTTGAATTTGTATTAGTTCACACAAACACTCCATCCAGCTTTTGTTCCGGCCCTCCGGTCCAGTTTAAGAACCCATTGTGGCCCTCGAGTCAAAAAGTTTGCCCACCCCTGTTCTAGAGGCTGTTAGCATTCCTTGGCTCATGTCCTCTTGCATCTTCAAAGCCTATAATGACCATTCAAATTTAAGTCTTTCTTCTGATGCCCTCTGTTGTGGACTAAATGTTTATGTCACCCCCAAATCCTTATATTGGAGCCCTAGCCTCCAATGTGACTATATGTGAATTATTAAGGTGAAAGGCGGTCATAAGGCTAGGGCCTTGATTTGGTAGGATTAGTGTCCTTACCAGAAAAGACCAAGAGATCTTGCTCTGTCTCTGTCTCTCTCTGTCTCTTTTTACCTGTATGCATGAGGAAAGGCCATGTGAGCATGGGAGAGCTCTCATTGGATATAAACCCCGTTGAAACCTTGATCTTGGACTTCCGTCCTCCAGAACTGAGAGAAATAAATGTCTGTTGTTCAAGCCACCCAGTCTGTGGTATTCTGTGAGTGGCAGCCTGAGCAGATGTATACTTTATCTTTTTGGGTCTGGCTCTTCTGCCTCTTTCTTTTCCACTTAAGGACACTTGTGATTATATCTGGTCCACCCAGGTAATCCGGGATAATCTCCTTTTTTAAAATTCAGCTGATGAACAGTTTTTATTCTGTTTGCAACCGTAATTCCCCGATGTAACATAATGTATTCACAGGTTGCAGGGATGAGGGCATCTTTGGGGACCATTATTTCATTCTCTCTCTTTGTTTTTAGAGGTTAAGTGTTATTTACCGGTTTTTTCCTTTTATTGAATTGTTTTGGGTAGAAGTGCCTCTTTTTTTTCCTGGCAGTTTGTGATTTAGAAATGACTGCTTCAGTGGTCAGATTGACAGATATAAAGCCCTGTACCGGTTTTCAATAACCTGAATCCTCTAAAACATCTTTGGTTGACCCCCTACCCTCCGTGCTCATTTCTCCTTCTGGCCCCTGTCTGCAGAGGCCGCCCTGCCTTTGCTCGTGGTCTGCTGCTGTGCACTTGCAGTCTCCCCTTGCCATGTGGAACCTGTGGTTCTCCTCTGAGAGTGTCCTTTCCTCCATTCCAGGTCAACATAGACACATGAATCGCATTATAGTGTTTCTTCAAATGATTGTATCTTTCGTTTAGGGAGAAATTAGAAAACTGTTTAATGGTTAAACAATTGATTGGTCCTATGTAACCTTTTTTTTCTGTCACTGTAGGTATGTGAGCTTTCTTTTTATATCTTATTTTTCCTCCCAGCATCATTTTTCAAAATTTCATTCAAATTTCTTTGATTTTTACCTACTGTTTTCTGTCCCAAAATTCACATTGCTTTTTGTTATCATGTCCCTTTAATTTCCATTGGAGGGTGATGGTTTCTCAGACTTTCCTTGTTTTCAATGGCCTTGACTAGTTGACGAGTACTGCCATTTTGCTGAGTGTTCTTTAATTTGGGTTTGCCCGATGTTGTCTCATTAGACTGGACTGCTGTGCTTTGCAAAGAGAGACCGTGGAGGTTAAGTGCCATTCTCCCCACAGTGTATCAAGGATGCATGCTCTCAACGTGACGGGTCCCTGTGAAGGTTCGCTTTGATGACATGGCTCAGGTGGTGTCTGTCAGATTTCGCCATAATAAAGTTACTCTTTTTCCACTTTCCTCTTTGGAAGGAATCACTATGCACAGCTCATACTGAAGGCGTAAAAATCTGTACTCCACCCCTTTGATAAGTATAAACTGAACTATCAATCTATTATGTATTTAATTATTAATTATATATTAAGTATTGAATATTACATTAAATATAAATGAACACAATTTACTTGGGATTCTGTGCAGGATATTTCTATATTCCTGCATTTATTTATTTATTCAATCATAAATTTTTATCAGTGTTGACTCATGAACATTTATTTTATATTTTGGGTTATAACCCAATACTACATTCATGATTTTGTTGCTCAAGTTTTTCCATTTTTGGCCATGGGAGTTTTTTTTAAGTTGGCTCCTGTGTCTCTGACTTACCACCATCAACTTGTTTTTCGAACGCTTCCTCATTTTCTGGCATGACCAGACATTCCAGGCTCATCTGATGTATTTGTCGCTCACCACTAGGATCAGTCATTTCTCCAAGGACCTTTAGTTCTGTTCACTGGAGAATAAAATTAGAAACCAAGGTTTCGGTCCTAGGGGTTCTCATTCCCACTAGGATATTGTTGCTTCTAAACCCTGTCAATGGACAGAACTTGCAAATTTGTACCATAGGTATACACTAACCTATGTACACATGTATATCTATAATTATTCTCATTATTAATATTACACGAAACATGAGTTCATACTGATGCCTCACACTCTATCAGAACATGAACCATTCTAGCCTTCTCCTCTTGCTTATCTGTAACCTTTCACTCCAACAGTGAATTCTCATCATCTGCAATTCATGTATCGCACTTTCAGAATTGCTGACCTGTACCCCGTGAAAAACAACTTTACCAACTAGAATACAGTCGTTTGGTAAAGACAAAATTCCTTTTGTCTTTAGTCATTTCCAAAGTTACTTTGGTCAGCACCATTTATTCCCACCCCCTTCAAGGAGGTTGTATCACGCATTTGCCATATAATCGGGTTTCCTTGTCATGGTTTGCAGTTTTTGCTGGGTTCCTTCGGACCCGTAGTTGATTTTTTACAAATTCATACATTAAAGTTCACTCTCCACACTATAAACTTTTATGGGTTTTGACGAGTGAATAGTGTTATGTTTCCACTACCTCAGTATCATACAGAATCATTTCTTAGACCTGGGTTTTACCTCTTCAACTCGTCCTTTCTCTAAACCACTAGCAACCACTGACTACCTTTTTCAGGTATCATGAAAATTGACTTATACGGTATGTAGCATTTTTAGACTTGTTTATTTCATTAACAATGTGCATTTAAGATTCATGTTGTTGTGTGGCTTGATAATTCATTCCTTTTTATCACTGAATAAGTAATCAGTTGAATGGATGTGCTGCAGCTTGTTTATCCATTACCTTTTGAAAGACATTTTGGCTAATGCCAGTTTTTGATTATTATGAATAAAGTTGCCATAAACAGTTACATGTATGTTTTTGTGTATATAGCTTTTAGATCATCATGGTAAATTCAGCAATTACTGGATCATATGGTAAGACTCTTTATAGCCTTATAAAGAGTACAAAACTGCTTTCCAAACTGGCTATGCCATTTTGCATTTCCACCAGTAATGCATGAGAATGTCTGTTGCTCCACATATTTACCAGTGATTGATATTGTCAGGTGTTTTTTTTTTTGTTTTTTTTTTTTTTTTGGAGTTTAGCTATTTTAACCGTGTGCAATAGTATCTCATTGTTCTCATAGCGTAATCTGAAAGATGTGCTAAGCAGTGGTCAAAAGTAGAGAAATTAAGAAAAAATGGTTAGTAGTGGTGGAGTATATGCTTTTAATGTGGATGTTTAGCTATGGAATAATCTAATTTTCTAGATTGTATTATTTATTACACTTATTTTCCAGGCTTGGACTCAATGCGGAGTTATATTTAGGAAGTGGAGCCTCCTTTAAATCATACTAAGGTGGAGATTTGCTGTATTATACATTTTATACACATATCTTCATCTGTCTTTTTTATTTATCTCTACATCCAGCTCTACTTACTAGTCCTAGGTAGGGTAAGAAAGGCTAAAACTCTAAGTGTTCAGCTGTTGTGCATTAAAGATGGCTGCACACATTTTGCTGTTCCTCTCATTGAGAAGTGGAGTCTAATTTTATTTCTCTCGACTTTGGTCTGGCTTTAGTACTTGTCTGACTAATAAATGCAGTGGAAGTGACATGCTGGGACTTCTGATGCTAAGCCAGAAGAAGACCACACCTCCTGTCTAGGACTCTTAGGACATTTTCTCTGGGAACCCTAGGCTGCTAAGTAAGATTCCTGACTACTCTGGGACCACCACATTGCAGAGGCCACATGCAGGTGCTGCAGCCCACTGTCCCCATGAGCCTACTTTTCTGGCCACGCCCACCAAGACATCTAGGTGAAGCTGGCCTGAGCTCTCTAGAGCAGTCCATCCATCAACTGAATACAATCAAGTCATGTCTGTCAATGCCTCATGACACAGAAGAATTGCTCAGAGAGGCCCTTTCTGAATGCTTGACCCATAAAATTATTGTACATTATGAAATGGTGGCGGTTGTAAACCACAAAAATTTGGGGTAGATTGCCATGTGGCAAGAAGTGACCAGAATAGTACCCAATGGATTTCAGGGTCTGCAAGTGAATCACAGAGTATGGGTTATGCCTTAGTCTATGAGGTTTTAAAGCAATCACAGTACCAATGCATGCATTATTCTATTACAGAAAATAAAGGCCTTCATTTCAGGCACTGCCAGTGCCTTTAATCTTCACACACACAGCTACTTACACACAATGAAATGTATCTTCTTTATTAAATTTTCAGATCTTCCTCTGATAGGAGCTAGGGTAATCTAACAAATATTGATCATAAAAACAGGAGCTCTAATCTCATCTGTGATGTAAAATTAGTGTATACTTTCCACTATTAAACTGAAAGTTTGATAAAAAATTATAATCTTCATTTCAAAAATGAGTTGTCCTGTATTCCCTTTCATTTATATTAAAAACACACAAAGCTCATTTTTTTTCTCTCTCTGTGGAAATGTATTAGCTAGCCATGTTATGATATATAATTTAGAAAAGCTTTTATAATGAAAAACCATATAGCCAAAAATTCACTTTTAAATAAAAAATACTCAGAAGTAT
Organism: Myotis nattereri; assembly: GCF_964212035.1. Lineage (NCBI taxonomy): Eukaryota > Metazoa > Chordata > Mammalia > Chiroptera > Vespertilionidae > Myotis > Myotis nattereri. Next base: position 19,306,967 of record NC_138086.1, on the reverse strand, counting down.
AGATATTGATGCCATATGGTTACAATAACACAATATAGTGGGATCAAGAAAAAAAATACTTAAAAATAGCACTAGAGTCTCCTTAAAAAAAGATGAAAATGCAGCCTCATTGAAGTCCTAAAAAATTAGTGTAGACACTATGAAAGTCACTTACTAAAATGCTTTAGTACAAACAGAAGAAAAAAATAATAGGCTTGATCCGGTTAGTTTTTAATGAAAAGGCACTAGAACTAAACCTAATTAATTATGCTAACTTGAATTGTGGATGGCCTACATTTTGCCTTTCTATTCAGGAAAACAAAAATATTTGCTTGGGAAGTCAGATAGTGTAAATAAGACTGTAGCAGAAACGCTTAACCAACTTCAGGTTTAAGAAAACTTTTCATGATCAGATGCTAATTTTCATAAAAATAATGTATTTTGATTACTTCTCAGGCTTGAATTCCATCAAAGCAGATCCCAGATGGATGCTTGATTGGTCTAATATAGTTTTATTTCTTATCTATGGTGCAAAGAACTAAAATTTCATTTAAAATTTTTCTTACATACATATTTCCATTGTTTGACTTAGTGAGGTAATGGGTATTTCTAGAGAGCTTGATATTAGTCTGATTGTCTGATGGAATGACATGAAAAAGTATACTGTATACATTCAGCAAAGGAATGTCTCTGGATCCTTATTCATAGGAGCTGGATTGCCTTGGTTCATGAGAAAGTGAGTCTGTGCACAATTCAATTAAGGACTGCTTCAGCGTCCTGATGAGGCTGTCAGGCTCCCAGATGTCAGAGATGGCTTTCGGTGAGCTGGAACAGTTTGATTAACAGAGTCAGCCCTTCATCCTTAGCCAAACCCTGAAATGGACAAAGTGTATTTTTGCCCAATTAGCTTTCCCAATGGTTCTCTCCTACGTCTCTACCAAGGGTATCTACTATCTCTATGATTGCCAGCTCACCCTTTTCTCCTCCAAAATTTATTATTCTCAGTATCAGGTTTTGTTAGCTAATGAAAAAACCATGCCTTAATGTAAATGTACTCAATGCTTTTTACTCTTCAGATGTAATTGCAGCATCAAGAAGAACAGACAATTCTAATATCTGGATCTTTGAGCTAGATGAGCCAAGTTTGAAATTCAGTGATTCTGTTTACCTCCAACAGTGTTTCCCAACATTTATGTGGATATGAGTCACCTGAAAATCTTATTAAAATGCAGGTCCTAAAAAAATGCAGATCTTTAGTCATCTGGGCTTGGGCTTGGGCCTGAGGTTCTACATTTCCAACAAGTTCCCAGGTGACGCTGTAGCTGCTATCCTATAGACCAGGCTTTAAGTAGCAAAAACCTGGATCATGTTACCTGCCTCTGCTTTCTCCAACCTGTCAGTTGAAAATAATGACCACCTCATACAGTTGTCACAGGTGTTATGTGAGTTGCTTTATGCAAAGTGCCTGTTCACTGGCCAATAACCATGCATTGTCTGGTGGGAGCGGTGGTGGTATTATAAGAGTTTTAATGATATATTGGAGAATTTCATGCTGAAGGACTTGGAAATAATTTTTAGGTGTAGAAAATTACTTGGATACCAAATACTGTCCTCAGAGATAGCCCACCAACCCGCTAGTACCTAGGGCATTCCCTGGGAGCCAGAGCAACACCTGGATAGTTCCTCAGTTGTCCTCCGATAACTCTATTTTTTTTTCTTTAGGTAAACTTCATTATTATTTTTTTATTGTCTAAAGTTCTACATATGTCTCCTTTTCCCCCAGTTGACCGCCCCCCCCCCCGGCCCCCAAGCCATTCCCACCCCGGGCAAGCCCCCACGCCCCAGTGTCTGTGTCCATTGGTTATGCTAATATGCATGCACACAACTCTTAAGACCAGAGAGACTTCTGAAAGTCCATGTCTCCCTGGACTCTGTGGTCCAGTCACTACAAGATACTAGACGTGAGTTAGCATTTTCTCTCACAGCCTGACTTGGATGTTGTAAGTGGAGCTTTCGGGAAGGGGAGACATGAGACAGGGTTTCTGTTTTGCTTTATTTATTTGTTAGTATCTGCAGGTCAGGAGGACTTTGAGTATATCAGAAAAGGGAGAATTCAAGTGCAACATTACAATGCCTCATAGCAATAATAGAATCATATATGGGGAAAAGAGTTCAGTCTAATGCTCGTCTCACCCTCATTGCTAGCATGCGACATGGACCCGTTTCTTTCTCCTTAGTAAGGGATGGTGGCTGGGGAAGGTTATGAAGCACTTCTTTAGTGTCTTGGATTGCTTACATTCCTAGGTAATTCCAGAAAACTCTGCAAAAACACTGGAGTTTCAGCACCTCAATGCTGAACAAGCAGAGCAGAGAAACAAAAGAAGAAAGGTGATATTACCAATCCTTGGCTGTGTCACTGCAGTCTTATTGTCCATGTTTTTTTGGCTGATTTTTCAGGAAACACATTTTTCTCTTGGGGCTTTCCCCGCACCCCCTAAGATGCCATTTCTAAAAGGTCAGTTATTTGTCATATCACTACTTCATATTAAAATGGAGAATGGCCCTGGCCCGTGTGACTCAGTTGGTTAGAGCATTGTCCCATGCACTGAAGGATTCCTGGTCAGGACACATACCCAGGTTGTGGGTTCAATCCCCGATCAGAGCGTGTGCCCAACAATTGATGTTTTTCTTTCTCCCTTCTCTTCCTCTCTTCTAAAATCAATAAAAACATACCCCCAAATGAGGATAAAAAATTAACAACTAGCCCTACTGGCATGGTTCAGGAGGCAGTGGTTTGATTCCCATTCATGGTACATGTCAGGGCTGTGGGCTCAATCCCCAGTGTGGAGCATACAGGAGGCAGCCAATCAATGATTCTCCTCTCATCATTGATGTTTCTATCTCTGTCTTCCTCTCCCTTTCTCTCTGAAATCAATAAAATATATATTTTAAATAACGATAAATTAAATGCAGAATGCATCAAGTTAGAATGAGCTAGAAATACTCCAGCAATTCATTTAATATATATTTTTAATATTATTTTATTTATTTTTTATTGCTATCAGGCGAATTTGGGTAGAGGGAGAGAGAAACATCAATGATGAAAGAGAATCATTGATGGGCTGCCTCCTGCACACCCCCTACTGGGTATTGAGCCTGCAATGTGGGAATTCAACCGTGATATCCTGATTCACAGGTTGATGCTCAACCACTGAGCCACACCAGTTCGGCAATAATATTATTTTTAAGATTAGTATGTTTAATGTCACAGGTAGTATTTACGATTGTTCATCTATCAATATTTTCACTTCTGTGGCAATGGTTATTTTTCATAATCCATTGGAAATAGCCTTCACAGTCCCTTTAACTTTAAGAGGTTCTGGCTCCCTTCTCAGATTTTTTAAGGGAAGTACTACAAGTCTTTGATTTTCTGCAGTGCTGCTTGAAAGATGAAGATGTCAAGATGGATGACAGCTAATGAACTGAATGCTCAATAGTTCATCACCTTGGTTTTTCTGAAACCATCTCTTGTCCTTGCTTGGTAAATTGAAATCACTTGACTTTGTTGCAATACCTGACAGGAGTCAAATCCAAAAAATATCCAGACAGGAGTAAATTCTTTTAACATCACTAATGTTCCACTGCCTGAGGACATTAGGCCAGTGGCTTAAGGTATAGAAAAGATGAGGCCATGGTTGTGTTCCATCTGGCACCTGTTGCCTCTGTTACACTGAGAAAAAAAAGTGCTCTCAGACCAAGATCCTCTCTCATTGCCATTCGAAGAGAGAATGAGATGAGAGTTGTGCATAGATAAGCATAAATGAATCGCCCCTCTTAGAAAAATAGCTCAGACAATAAGTCCACTTATGATTCATCAGTCATTTCTGGTTGTTTTTTTTTTTTTGGTGTATAAAGTATTTCCAGTTTTCATATACATTTAAATAGTGGCCCATGTCAAGGCATATTTGAATTATAAACTGGCATGTACCCTCTATTGTTCTCTTAACTGCCTAAATAGTCTACATCAGTGATGGTGAACCTATGACACACGTGTCAGAGGTGACACGCGAACTCATTTTTTTTGGTTGATTTTTCTTTGTTAAATGGCATTTAAATATATAAAATAAATATCAAAAATATAAATCTTTGTTTTACTATGGTTGCAAGTATCAAAAAATTTATATATGTGACACGGCAGCAGAGTTAAGTTAGGGTTTTTCAAAATGCTGACATGCCGAGCTCAAAAGGTTTGCCATCACTGGTCTACATAAATAGAACAATTATGTGATATCAATCAATTTCTAGTATGTGGCATCTTGGCCCATACTGTATTAAGGAAGATATTCTTAATCAAAATTTTTATATACCTTATGTGGCATCAATTTCAGCTGTAAATTATAAAGAATCATTGTTTGCTATTTACAATATATAATATTCTTTAAATACTACCCTTTATTTGTGGGAAATGTGAGGCCTTTGTAATGTCTATATTGTGTTATAGCAACTAAATGATTCTATACTGGTCAATTAGATTTATAATATTGATGACATAAAGATAATAAATAATATCTTGAATTTGAATAGCACTTTTCAATTTGCTAATGTTTTTGTACCTATAACTAAAACTATGTAGAGATTACAAGGTTACAGATAAGAAAACTGAGAATTTAGATGACTTGTCTAATGCAACACAATTAGTAAGTGTCAAAACTCCCATTTCATTAATTTACCATCATTTGTTGAGTATTTACTACATTCTGGTCACCATACATAAGCCCTCAGAAATCTCATGGTCTAGTAAGGGAGAGAGAAATCAAATGAATAATTACACAACTGTACAGTCACACACAGTGATAAATGTTTCCAAGGAAAAGTAAAGGGTGCTCTGAGAGAGAATGGGTGCCAGATTAAAAATGTGAGTTGGGCAAAGATTAAATTTAAGGAGTGACTTGCTTGCTCTGGGTGATGTGATTGAGGAGGAGAGAGTGGAGGCCGAGGCTGGGGAGAGGGCCGCAGATGTGAGCAATTGGAGAGAAAGACAGTGAGTAGCTCCTGCAACATTTTGTGGGCCATGTTACAGAATTTTAATTTCCTGTAAACTACATGGCAAGTGGGGGAATGCCATAATCCAACTCAAACCAGGTATTCTGTTTCCGAGTTTAGTGGCTGTTTCCATCTTTTTATTTTATTTTATTTTTATTTTTTTCTGGTGGTGCCCACATAGAATTCTTGTTTATTTTTGTCTTTATTTATTTGCCTAATTTTTATTTTTGTCTTTGTTTATGTGACTCAATTTTCTTTCTATAAAATCAATAAATGACAGTTGGATCTGTTGGTTTGCTCTTGCATTTATTTTTAACGTTTGCAAGAACGTAATTATGGAAGTCAGGGAATTAATACAAGGCTCTCCGGAGATTATGTTTCACTCTGTCAAATTCAGTAATGTGGAATTCAGCTTAGATTTTGACATTATTTATTGTATTAAACAAGTAGTTGCATATACTGCTTTGGATTAAAATGAACTGAGTTGACCAAAGAAGGACTAACTTTACAGATCTGGGATGATGCCCTTGACTGTCAACTTTTTCTCTTGCCTCCACACTCCTTTCTTGATCTTAGCAGCCTGTTTCTAGAGGCTGAACAACTATTCTGGCCTTGAAGATGGCCTAACCCTTTTAGATATGAATTTTTGTGCTTAAAAGCAGAGAAACAATCCACTTTAAAGTTGTTTCCTTTAAAACAACGTACACTTCTGTTGTTTAAATTATTTTCCTAACGTTTTAGAGAGGCATTTAGGACACCGAAATGGAATCAACACGTACTTTTTGTTTCCCTGAGGGAATCATTTTGAGAACATACTGGGACCAAATCCACACTAAAGCTGAATCTTAGGAAAATTTCACATTTTCAGAGAAATTAAGTCGGTTTTTAAAAGATGCAAATATTCCATTGAATTTCGACAATAATCATTTATCATTGCATTTTTTATGATCATAGAACTGCTCCACAATGTGCAGTGATATGATAGCAAGCTCCTAGGCACGTGGAAGTTCGCTAACAGGTTTTATTATAATTCCTCAGCCCTGCCCTCTACCTGGAAGTTTTGCTCATCACTGATAAAGGCAGTTTAAGTTCGTATCAAGGTCTTTACTTTTAAAGAGAAATGGCTTGTAAGAATTACATTTCATTTTTACTTGTTCTTTTACTAAAACATAGCTTGAGTAAATCCATGATATACATAATTTAATAACAAACAGCACCATGAAGGCATTCTTTTTCCTTTTATTTGAAACATCAATAGTTTCATATTTGAAGGACAACTTGAACTTTTGTAGGGAAATACGCTATACACAAAAAGTCGTTTTCATTTTCTCAGCATTATGATAATGTGTCTTTTTGTTCTCTCTCTTTTATGCTTATGAACTATAGTAGTTTAAAAAGTCATCATCATATGTGTGGCAAACTACTTCTAAGCTGTTAAACCTGGGATTTCTAGTGTTTGAAAAGGTAAGCCCCAGCAGTTAACTCCACTAGGGCCTTGTCCGTTCAGGGATTGTATCTGACGACACTACGTTACCTTAGGACGATTGAATGGTGAGTTCTGCTTGTGACTTCTGAATGTTATATTTGTTTGTTTAGACATTTATGACCGTAGATTCCCCCTCATGTTTAGCGGAGAAGGCAAATTGAATCAATGCATTTAAACATCCTTAAGGCATTTGTTTCATTGTTTCTCTTTAAAGGCCTTTTCCTTGGTGTCACACTGTCCAGGAGATGCCTCCTTGCTCAGGGTGGGCTCTGTTTGGCCACACTGATCCCCTTGGCCTACACACAGATGTGTTCCCCCAGTGGGCAGTCAGTTCTCTCTACTGCCCCTCTCAAAGTCCATCTTAAAAACTCAGCTTTGGGTTAGTTATGAGTACACTATCCAGGTTTTTCTTTTTAAAAATTTCTCTTCTGCTTAAATATAGTTTCCCAAAGGTCATGGACATGGCAGTGGGGGTGCAGATTGGACAGTATCTTTCTCAGATCAAGCATCTCTTTGCTGACATTTATGTAGACGCGGCTCTGTTGGCACTTCCTGGTTCTCGCTCTCCCCATCTGTAGGGCCGTCTGGTCTCTGAATACTTGTTCTCACTCCTCCAGGCATAGCACAGGGACTTGCGGGCAGTCCTTTCTGCCAAAGCTCATCGAGGGCAGATCTCTCACCGGGTGGCCAGTGGACTCTTACAGAATTCCCTGGGCTGCTTTGACAGTACGGTAAATCCTCGATTTTGTGGGCCTTGATTTAATGGACTTCGGATTTAATGGACAAAATTTCCCGTCCCTATGTCATATGTGAAAATTAACACACCTGTTATTTTTAAAGTGCTTTAATCCAAGATTTGCTTATAATGACTTTGACAGGTTATTTTTTGTTGTTCACTGTTATTTTTTTTTAAATTTAGCAAATATGCCCTATCAAGTGGTTCTCAACCTTTCTAATGCCGCGACCCTTTAATACAGTTCCTCATGTTGTGGTGACCCCCAACCATAAAATTATTTTTGTTGCTACTTCATAACTGTAATTTTGCTACTGTTAAGAATCGTAATGTAAATATCTGATATGCAGGATGTATTTTCAGGGGTCACGAACCACAGGTTGAGAACCGCTGCCTGGTTTGGCTCAGTGGATAGAGCCTGCGGAGTGAAGGGTCCTGGGTTTGATTCCGGTCAGGAGCACATGCCTGAGTTTTGGGCTTGATCCCAGTGGGGGGCATGCAGGAGGCAGCTGATCCATGATACTCTCTCATCATGAATGTTTCTATCTCTCCCTCTTTCTTCCTCTCTGAAGTCAATAAAAATATATTTTTAAACAATGGTATTAAAAAAATTAGCAAATGGGCTCTATGTTGGAAAATATACTGTAATAATTTCACCAACAAATATAAATACTACATATTAATAACTATAGTCTACATATTTAAACCCAAGCGTCACTGCTCATAAACTGTTTTGGGGAATGATTAGCACGTGATCAGACTGCATCTCGCTGGTCATTGGTCCTGTTATTCCCTGGGGCAACTTTCTGCAGCGGTTTTATGAACACGTGTGGGCTGATGTTCCCACGTGCGCTAAGCCACGCCCCCGCCGTGTGCACTTATTTACTCTCGGTGACTGGTGAATGCGTGCATTTGCTAAACCTACTCAGTATAAAGTTAAAATGACTGTAATACATACAGACAACTCTTTTTGTAAAATTTTTTTCATATGTACTTAATTCTAATTACACAAACATGCCTGCATAAGTAAAAACAGGTAAACTAATTTGTCAATTTTTTAACATATGAATTCAGAAAACCTATTTTGTTATATGAGGGACTTTTGGCTTTAATGGACACTCCCTCACCCTAATTAGTCCGTTGTATTGATGTTTTACTGTATTCCCTGGCCACCTCTTAGGTGGAATCAGTCAGAATTTCCAGTGTTGCAGGACTGGTGGTCTGCATTTTTCCTGTATCTCTCTAAGTGTTTCTTAGGCACACTAAAGTTTAATGACCAGTATTATGAACTGAACATTTGTTCCTGCTCAAATTCCCATGTTGTATCCAGAATCTCCAATGTGATGGTATTAGGAGGTGGGGTATTTGGGAAGTAGTTACATTTAAATTTATTTCTTTATTGAACATTTTTATTGATTTAGAGAAAGAGGAAGTGACAGGAAGAGAGAAACATCAATCAGTTGCCTCCTGTATGCACCCTAGTCAGGGATTGAACCTGCAACCTGGTCATGTGCCCTGACCTGGAATTGAGCCAGAGGCCTTTCAGTGCATGGAACAACACTCAACCAACTGAGCCACATTGGCCAGGGTGGAAAGTAATTACATTTAGATGAGGTGATGAGTATAGAACCCCCATAATGGGATTAGTACCCTTATAAGAGGAATAGACACCAGAGTTTTCTCTCTCTGTCATGTGAGGTCACAGCAATAAGGCAGCCATAACAAGCCTGGAAAAAGCCCCCACCAGAGCCCAGAACACACTGGAACCCTGATCTCTAACTTCCTGTCTCTAGAACTGTAATAAATGTTTGTTTAAACCACCCAATCTATGATATTTTGTTATAGCAACCCAAGCCGACTAAGACAACCAGTGTCCTAGGGGAAACTCCCCATATCTGGCCAAAGAGGTAGCTTTACCTTTAGAAGAAGAATGAGGCACAAAGAATGATTATTTGGAGATCAGTTTTTGCATATTGCAGTCCTCTCACTATTTCTACTGTGGTGACTATTGTCTATTATCAAGTGTCTTTGTATGCCTCCTTTGCCAATTCTCGAATTGCTCCTTCCATCAGCTGCATTTGGTGCAGAAAAAATTTCAAAGCACATCTCAGGTGTTGGATTTAAGCTCCTAAATGTCCTGATCCTAATCTGCCCTTGGCTAGCCAAGAGACTGTGCAAGACTCCTTATGTTTCTGCAGAGTTCATTGAATTTGCTTTACCATTAAATTTGATAATATCATGTGACCTTTCAGTATACATTAAAATTAACAACATTCCTTTAGTCTTCAACATAAAATCATGGCCGTTAAGGCTTTTCTTTTGAGATTCTGAAAAATTCATGAACTGTCATCAAATTTTCTGAAATTAAAACAGTGAGTTAACAAATGGCAGTAAATATGATTTATGATGTGATACAGCAACTCAACATATGCTGCAGCTTTTAATTCTTGGTAATTACCATTAGCCAGGGAATCACTGAGAAATGCTTGAGAAGAGGACCTGATAGAAGAGAATTTTCTATCAAACGAAAGACCCAAAAGTTCATATTTCTCCCAACATTTTGTTGGGAAGGATAGTCCTGTGGTTTGCAAAATTGAAAATTCACAGCCTTTTCCACATCCCTTCTTATAATAAAGATTCCATATCGAATAGCTTTTCAGTTAATATCATGGCTATATCTGATTACAAAACACATGAATATAGGTTAAAAAGGGAAAAATGTAGACAGTTTAATTATAATTAAAGAAAAAATAAGTTGCTATTCTAACTCAGCTTTATATGATATTTACTTGTATGCATTTTTTTTTCTTTAACCAAATGCAGATGAGTTCAGATGTTGAGTATACAAATAGGTTCAAGAACAGCCTACATAAAGTCAGGGAAGATGTTTGGGTGCCTATTCTGAGCTTTCCAACAATCAGCCTTTCCAATGTGCACCATTGTTATGACAGAGCACAGGCCTGAGTGGACCAGGGATCTACTCTGTTCACTGTAGCATATTTTATGGACACTCTGGGCAAAGGGAGGCAATGATCTGGCTTCTAGTCATGACTGAGCCAAGTGTGAGGCTCATTGGACTTTTGGCACATAGGAGGGACGGGGCCAATGCTTGAACATGGATCTGTGTGGTTATGCAGATCCGTACTTGCTGAGATGGCTTTCTCCACTGCAAAGGAACTTAGGGTACCCATTTTACCAAACTTCAGGAGATGTAAACTCTTAAAATGAAATAGCAATGTTCAGTCACACAAATATAAAACACACAGGGGGTGGATTCATCTATGGGCATTTTATTTGTGTGTAAAATTTCAAAGTTTTGATTTTTTAAAATAAATGTTTGGGTTTCCATTATAAGTTGTCATTTAAAGGTACCCATTCAGAGTTTGTTTTTGGCATGGTTCTCTTATTTTTACCAGGTCCTGGTACTTAATTATTTCCCAGAGCCTAGCCTTGTTTAGCATTTTTTTCAGTCTTCTGAGGCTATTTGTGGCAAGAGTGTGAGACTTGAATGGATAAACCTGGTCATCTGCCACTCATTAGCTGTTTGACCCTGCACAAGTAGGTTAATGTCTCTAAATCTCAGGTTTCCTGTTTATTAGTCGGGCATAATAAAGGTAACATAGAAAATAATAATGCCTCATTGACTCGTTGTACGTATTAAAGAAGGTCATGTTTGTTTGGGTAATTCCTTTGTAAACTCTGATGCAGCAACAAACAAAACAGGACTTCCCAAGTTCTGTTTTTTCACTATTTTCCTGAGGAAGAAGAGGTTGTTGAGAGGCTCCTGTAGTATAGAAGCTTTTGTGAATCTTTGTTCCTAATGCTCATTCAGCTGACTTTGTTGTCTTTAATTTTACTACCTATGGGTAGGGAGAAAGGATCCCAAATATAATGGGACTGCTAAGAGTTCACTAACCAAGATGGTAAAGAAAATAATAAAAACATTTTATATTTCTATTTTTGCTTAAAAATACTCCTACTATTTCTCAAACTGTATTTCATAAAGAATCCTATATGTTTGGGACAAGTGCCACTAGTGTGTTTTATTTGTTGATTTGCTGTTTGACGTTGACTTTTTTCTTTTCTATGTGCACTTGTGGTGCACATACAACAATAATTTTTTATTCATGATACGATGCTCAGGCAGTGATTGAAATAAACTCTGCAACTTCCCCTTGCTGTTAGTTCACCCAGACTGTCTGCCTCTGGAGAACATGAAGTGAGTCACTGAAGGATGAGTGCTGGCTACCCCCTCCTAGCAAATAATAATAACAGAGATAATATCTTTAATATGAATACAATTTCTTCAGCTTATAAACTAAATAAAGGTATTTTTTTAAATCCTATGTTTTGATTTGTAACATTGAATCAAAAGAAAACCTATTCTTTTTATGCAAATATAGTTAAGACAGGTTCCCTTGTGTATTTCCTATGCCTAGTTGTACACACACACACACACACACACACACACACACACACACACGATATAAATACACTCTGCACAGAGATCCTAGAAATGCACCAACCACTAATGATGAAAAATCTGGCATTCTTGATTAATCTTCATCCCAGCAGTAAGTAGTCATGCCAGTGACCCAATAGTTTAGTCACTATTACATTTCTTTAGGTGAGAGTAGGGGATACAATGCGATATAGAAAACACCATTATGGAGTTTTTGTGGATTGCCTCCTTAACAGGTTGCAGAATATGGCCAGAAATGCCTGGAGATATGCTTGAGAGGCTGTGGGGCCAAGCAAATGTCTCCTAATTCCTCAGCTATTATGACAAGACAGCCTGGAGAACTGTGGGTTGAATACAAAGACAATTCTCTTTAGTAACTGGTTGAATGACAATACAGAGGGCTGCTGACTAATGGATTGTTGCAGCCTATATATGCAAGCCTCCAGCTGTGTGTGTCAGAGCTCCATCCTGCGCTTTTCCCCATTGTATTTGGTTTCCATGTTTTACATGAAGATTAAGAAGACATGCTTATTATTCTGCAGATGGAAGGGATGACAAACATGGGGGCTGGAATGTGGTTGCCTATTTAGGTTAAGGTTTAAGCTGTCTGCCAGAGACTCCAAAATATAAGTACTAGTTTCCTTTTAAGCAAATGAAGTGTGAATTGCAAGTGTACCTTCCATTTGTATTCAATTGGAAAGAACATAGCTACATCTCTCTACCTCTAAACTGTAGCAATGACCATAGGAGGGTGATAAGCCCTTGAAATGTGGCTGGTCTGAACTGAGGTGTGCTCTGAGTGTAACATAAACATCAACCAAAAATTTAGAATAAAAAAGAACACATGATATCTATCTTGTTATGTTAACACTTTTTATATTAATTGCATGTTGAAATGACAATATTTTGGATATATTAGACTAAATAAGGCGTGTTATTAAAATGAATTTTACCTCTTTCCTTTTACTTCATTTAACGTGGCCACTAAAAATCTGAAGTCACATATATAGCTCCCATTATATGTCTGTTGGACAGTGTTGCATCTAGCCAGTGGCCAGGAACCTGGGTTAAACTACAGTCCTGTGGAAGAAGAAAAGGATGGCTTGAGGTGATAAGTAGAAGTCTGTCCCACTACTGTGTCTCAAGCATCTCACAAAATATTGAGCTTGCTCAGTGTATCTTGTTTTAATGAATGATTGAATTACTGTGTTTGGATCTCAGGATATATCAGAATTGACTGATGGGCCATATTCACTGAGTGACATAGTATGCCCTAAATTTTATCTGTATAACGGCAGGACTGAGGAAACAGCTACAGCAATGTATTTATTAAAATTGCAAGGATTTTTCTTTTGTAGCCAGCTCAATCAATATATGTCAATGATGTGATGTGGCCAACATAACATCAAAAGCAATCTTAGACTGCATTAATAAAAATTATTTCTAAGAAAAGACAACATCCCTGACCTACTCTCTCCTTTGTTGAGTTTAGTATATCTATAGTGTTTTAGTAGGTTTTTGAGGTCCTCCTGAAATATAAAATAACTCATATTTCACAAGGCTAAACTTTAGGGCTATGGTAGGGTTGGTTGGGGGATATGTTCAGTTTATGATGCCTATACACTATCTGATGGAGATGTTGGGAATATAGGGGTATATATGGGCATGAAAATTAGAGAGAAATGAGGGAATTGTCTGTGTATGGCTGGTATGTAACACCAGAGACACGGATGAATTCTTCCACGGGGAATACATGGCTAGAACTAAGCACCCTGACAATTAGAGGTGGGGTATTAGAAAAGGGGCAAGGACAGGGGACTGGGAAGAGTTTTCAGAAAGGTGAGTGATAAGCCAGGCAAGTGTGGCGTTGCTACAGGAGAGTGCATGTGTCCGGAAGGAGTACTCACTGTGTTGAGGCTACCGTGTGGTCCAAGAGTAAAGGACCAAAAGTTTATCTCAAATTGAGTAACTGGAGCATTCTCGGTGTCAATAGACTAATGGAGACTGAACACTGGTTTGAGAAACAACAGAGAAGAGGTGAAGTAGGATTAGCGAGAGAAGATAATTTTTACAAAAGTGTTGCTCTGACATACTGATATTACCAGTCTCTTGACATGATTCTTGAGAAGGACACAATATCATTTCTGTGGCATTCTTGCTAAACATGCAAGAATTTCTCAAATTGCAACCATGGAAAAATGCCAGATGAACCCAAACTGAAGGACATTCTACAAAATAACTGATTTGTTCTCTTCAAAAATGTTCAAGTCATGACTAGGGAAGATGAAGATTACAGGAGACCAAGGAGAAATAACAATTAGTTGTAACGTGGGACCCAGAATTGGATCCTGGTCCAGAAAAATGACATTCGTGGGAAAACTGGGGAAATGTATATAAGGTCTGTAGTTTGATAGTGTTGCAGCAGTGATAACTTCCCAGGTTTGATGACTGTACCATGGTCACCCAATGTGTTAACATTAGGGAAAGCTGGGTGAAGGGCATACAGGAACTCTTTGTACCACTTTTGCAACTTTTCTGTAAGTCTATAACTAATTTAGAAAAAAAAAGTTTTACTCTGAAGAGAAGGAGAGGGGTAGGAGATGGCTGGAAGGAACATGAGGCAGAGGAGAGTTCAAAATTCGCAATAGCAGTGAAAACGTTTAATATTATTTTCTAAGAGCTTACCATGTGGTAAGTGCTTTGTGAAAATGTTGTCATGCGGCATTCATAACTGTACTGCAGAGAAAATGTTGCTGTTTTTGTTCTTGTTACTCCGCTTTTATAAGTGAGATAACGGAGACATGAACGAGGTAGAACATGATCCACATACGGCAAGTGGCAGAGCTGGGATTTGAAGCTGATTTTTTAAGCCTCTGCATTATATATTCTCTTCAAAATCAGAGAGAATTGAGTATGTTTAAAGGCTTAAGGCATAGAGGCTGATAAATGGAGGGGAGGGAGAGGGATAGAAAAGACAAAGAAACTAGAAAATAGAGTGTGAAACCCAGAATATGGAGGGACTACAGACTTGGATCTGAGGAGGGACACTGTCCACAATAGTAGGGGAAGCCTAGAGCGGAAGTAGAGAGGTCGTCCATGTGTAGGTTGTACTGGCTGGAGACTGATGAAGTTCTTAGGTGGCATTGACTATATATTTTTTCTTTTAATCTTTATTGTTGAAAGTATTACATAGGTCCTCCTTTTACCCCATTAACCTCCCCCAGCCCTCTCCTGTGCACCCCCTCCAGACCCTCTCATCACCCCATTGTCTGTGTCCACAGGTTATTCATATATGCAAACAAGTTCACTGGTTGATGTCTTCCCACCCACCATATGAAGGAGGAGCTGAGGCCTCTAGTACCTTAATGCTAGAGAAAAATTTACTTACTTTAATTCATCACAGTGCTAAGATTTATTCTGATGAGTGTGAAATTTATAGATTTTTAAATTTTAAATGACTGAGAGCATCTTCGTTTTTACAGCATTTTTATTTTTTTTTGAGGCTGGCTAAGTAAGTCGAGAAGAATGGAATTATTATAGTTGAGTGATTTGGCATTTGATATTTTCCAGTGGCACTAAGGGTCTAAATGTTAGTTTAATAGCAACAAGCAAGAAAAGATTATTTTTCCATCCTTCAATTATATCTTCCGATATTTCTTCCTAAAAAATATTTAACAGAAAAGTTGATGTTATTCACTTAAAGAAGATAATCAAGCCCCAAACCAATGCCACAGAAAATTAAATTTAGATTTAACTGGTTTTAGGACATGCTTACACTAAGGATCTCAACTTGTGTCTCCTCAGATTTGTGGAAGAAAAATATCTCATTCAGAAGACAATTTTATTGTTTGACAACTGAAAATAAGACATTTCTGTTAATATTATATTTGACTAATATATTTTCTACTAAGAAGTAAAAAATGTCATAGTTTTCTTAGAACCTTCTTCTCTCTTTACCATACTTCTATCTGGTTGAAAAAATAGCTCTTAAGGGCTTTTTGTTTCATTTAATCATTGCTGTTATTTCTCAAATGGAGTTGAAGACATGATCCACTATTTGAATTAGCTGAGTCGAAGGTGGGTGTTTTTCACCCCATAAGGCCTGTGGAAATTTTGGGATGCTGTGGTATTTACTATAGTTTGGGGGAAAAGTATATCAAGAAGAATGGAAAGAAAAAGAGCATTTCATGAAATAACTATATAAAATGAATCTAAGATATTTTCTCTTTATCTTTTTAAAAGGACATTTTACTTACCTTGGTGAAGTTAAATCTCTTTCATTGAAGTGAGTTATTAACTCATAAAAACAGAAACCCTCAGACAGCCTCCCTTTCATCCACTCCTCTCAAATGTTTGCTTCTGAAAATCAATTGCTCAAAACTGATGATGGCAAAAGTGGTCAGGATATGTTCAGAGGATGATAAATGATAGGCAAGGGCTTTGCTTAAATATGCAACCTACAGGATATTTTCTCAATTTACGGGTAACCGTGCATCGATAATCTTCAGTAAATAAACTGAACCTAATAAATGAACCAGACAGGCAAAAACTCATCATCCCTCAGGTAACTGATTTCTGAGGGAACTGGAAAATATTTTGAAAATATTTAAACAAATATTTATGGTTCTTATTAAGTGAATCCTTATACATATTCTCAATAGCATCATTTTGCCATAATTCTTTTTACTGTATTAAAATGAACTAAATAGTAAATATTATACTCTGGGTGGCTTGAATATTAAAATACTAAGACATTATGAAGAAAACTCACATAAGGTACCGAGGATAGTATTAATAGAGACAAAATTCAGTTCTATTTCAAATCCTTCCTCTTGACAAAAATAATAGAAGTTATTCAATTACTAACCATTCATTTTTATGAACATCATTTTAAAGAAAAGTGAGAATGGAAATGGAGCCATAAATGTGTGGAAAGCATTGAAGTGTGTATAAATCAATATTAAATTCCTCACCATAATAGATTAAAAGTACAAGTAACTGGTGTTGGATAATATTAAGGAAGTTTAGGGGTGATAATGGTATTGTGTTTACATAAGGTGGGGCAAAAGTAGGTTTACAGTTGTTCATATGGCAAATAACAGAATAATTATTAAATATTAATACAAAAATAAACTGCATTTCACATACTCACAACTGCAAACCTACTTTTCCCTACCCTGTATTTTATAACCGAGTTCTTATTTTAAAAGATACATAATGGGATATTAAAAATTAAATGATGATATTTGGGTTTTACATCAATTAAATGAAAATGTAAGGAAGAATTGGAGGACTATGGATAAAAAAGATGTCTATGTGTTGATAATTACTGAGACTGGGTGAATGAGTACATGGAGGTTTATCATATCCTCTGTGTACTTCTGTAAAAGCTTGGTATTATATGTGTCTTTATATATCTTTATATTTATATGTATATGTCACACATATAAGAAAGTGAGAACAATTAACAGTCCCATAAGATGCTTTGGAACCAGGAACCTTGATTACCCAACTCAGGCCATGAGAACATGAGGATTCCATAAGAGATTCAGGCATGAGGATCACATAAGAGATCCAGGTAACTTCTCTTCAAGGCAAAGTACAGGCTGTTTTACTTTGCCTGTTTCATTGATACATGTACAGAAAGAAGTATTAGCAATGGCACAGAGACCATTTTGATGAGCAAACAAGAAATCTGAAGCAATGAGATTTTTCATTACTATTTCTTCCAATGAGTTGAAACTGATGTTTATTGCATGTAGGGCAAAGATGATATTGTTAATAAGTTCTGCTAGAGTTAATGCTAAGTTTCTTACAGTCTTTTCTATTTATATGATATATGATTCCCACTGTTGAGAGCACTTCTCTGATTATTCATATAAACAATGAGTCAGTTCTTTTAGGTAGCATGCCTAATTTTAATCAAGGGTGGCCTCATTTTCAAGCTTGTATTAGAGTAGGAATTTCAAGCCTTTGTGATTTTTAAAATTAGGATCTCCATGAACAGAAAAGTCTTGGAATATTAAACTTAAAGTGTATGAGGTATTAGTATGAGGCAAACAGAATCAGCATCCTGGTCACAAATGGAACAATCACCAGTAGGGCACATGAAGAGTCATAAATAAAAGAAACTGTCATCACATGAGGTTGGGACCAAGGCCTTACATTAGCCGAAGTACATACTTGAATCCTTTTTACTCTCTTCCGGGTAGCAAATAATTGGCTCATCATCCAGCGAAGATTATGGAATTTAAGTTTATAATTATCTAGGGTTTGACCAATACATAGTAACAATTGGTTCTTTTTCTGGGATGGGGGGACAATAGCAAAGTCACAAGTTGATTTGTCTATGTGGGTGCAAATATATGTCATTTGTTGAGATCAAAATTGCTCAGAGGTGTTTATCAGGGGATCTAGTATGGATAACCTATTCATTCATCTATAATGTGGGCAGTGGCTACTGTTTGACTCTAACAATGGCATTGGAATGACTATGCTCTGATTTAAAAATTATAATAGGAAAAAAAGAGAAAAGGGTCACATGAAAAAATGCTCCACATCTCTAATCATCAAGGAATTGCAAATTAAAATCACATTGAGATATCACCTCATATGTGTGAGAATGACTATTATAAAAAAAGTCAACAAATAACAAATGCTGGAAAAAATTTGGAGTAAAGGGAACTGCCCACACTGTTGGTGGGATTATACATTAGTACAGCCACTATTGAAAGCAGTATGGAGTTTCTTCAAAAAATTAAAAATAGAACGGCCACACAATGCAGCAATTCCAATTGCAGGTATTTTTTTCCAAACAAAACTAAAATACTAGTTTAAAAAGATATATGCATCCCTATGCTTATTGCAGCATTATTTACAATAGCCAAGATATGGAAGCAATCTATGTGTTATTGATAGAGGAGTTAATAAAGAAGATGTGATAAAAATGGTATTGTGCTAAGTGAAATAAGTCAGACAGAGAAAGGCAAATTACCATATGATTTTACTTATATGTGGAATCTAAAAACACACATACACAAAACAAGCAAGCAAAACAGAAGCAGGCCCATGCTTTCCAGAGAAGTGGGAATAGGTGAAACAGGTGAAGGGGAATAAAACGTATAAACCTCCAGTTATAAAATAATAAGTCATGGGGATGTAATGTATAGGATAGGGAAATTTGTCAATAATATCACAATAACTTTGCATGGTGACAGATGGTTGTCAGACTTATTGTGATGATCACACTGTAAAGTGTATAAACATTTATGCTATAAACCTGAACTTAATATAATATTGTATGTCAACTTTATTTTAATACATAAAAAAGAAAAATGGCCATTATGAGTGGATGGCCAACAAGGGTTTATAGAAAAGAAGAAAAATGGTTATAGACAGGATGGTAAAATAAAATATGAATTAGATAGAGGTCTTGGTGTGATGTCTTAGGCAGAAGCTGTCCTGCTATCTGAGGTCATATACTTTTTAAAAATTGTAAATGTTTAATTTTTTTAAATTACAGTTTACATTCAATATTATTTTTATTAGTTTCATGTTTGCATCATAGTGGTTGGACAATAATATGCTTTACAAAGTGGTTCCCTCGATATTTCAAGTACTATCACACCTTATATAGTTATCACAATATTATTGATTATATTCCCTATGCTGTACTTTACATTCCTATGACTATTTTGTAACTACCAATGTGTACTTCTCAATCCCTTCATCTTTTTAATTCAGCCCCCCAAACTCCTCTCCTCTGGCAAACCTCAATCTGATCTCTGCATTTATGATTCTGTTTCAATTTTGTTTGTTTATTTTGTTCTTTAGATTCTACATATCTATACTAATAAAAGAGTAATATACTAATTAGACCAGACATCTTCCCGACGTCCATCTGGACAAAGCCACAGTGGCTGCGAGGGCCGAGGGCTGGCGGCACAGGAGAAGGCGCCGCCCCGGAAGAGGAGGTGGTGATGCCATGGGAGCGGGAGCAGAGGTGGTGCCACCACGGCCACCACCACTGCCCCTTTCGCAGAGGCGGCGAGGGAGAGGCCTCTGCACAGGCCCTTCTGTAGAGGCAGCGGGAGAGGGGGCTGTAGGGTCCCGGTCCCAGTGCTGCCCCTTCTATAGAGGCAGCCACAGAGGCAGGGGCGCGGGTCTGATCCCAGTGCCACACCTCCGCAGAAGCTGGACTGGGTGCGACCTGCTGTGCCTCAACCTCCCACAGCCCCTCCTCCAGCCAGCCTGGTCCCAGATCGTCCCCTACCCACCAGTGGGCAGGGGGCAGGGCCAGCGCTAAGAAGCTAAGAAGCGAGGACCAAGATCTGGCAGCTATGGTGGCTGGCAGTGGCAGTAGCAGCAGCAGGGTGATGGGTGGGTGCCTTCCCATGATTGGCCCAGTCGCCTCCTGCAGAGGGAGGCCAGACTGTGGCTTAAGCCATCAGTAGGATATCCCCTGAGGGCTCCCAGACTGTAAGAGGGGGCAGGCCGGGCTGAGGGACCCACCCCCTCCCCAGTGCATGAATTTTCATGCCCTGGGACTCTAATAAGTATAATAATATAGTATTCATCTTTCTCTGACTTATTTCACTTAGCATAATATTTTTTAGATCCATTCATGCTGTTCTAAATTGTAAGATTTCATTCTATTTTATGGCTGTGTAATATTCCATTGTATATATGTACCACTACATTTTTATACACTCATCTCATGGGTTGCTTCCATATCTTGGATACTGTAAGTAATGCTACAGTGAACATAGGGTTGGGGTATATTCTTTCAAATTTGTGTTTTGGGTTTCTTCAGATATACTATATCCAGAAGTGGAATCACTGGGTCATGAGGTAGCTGCATTTTTAATTTTTTGAGGATTGAGGTCACGATCTTTTTCTGTTGATTTAGGTAAGCTGTTTTTTTATCTGAAGACCAGTTGTTTCTGTAAGATATCTGAGAATCTTTGGTTTAAGATCTCCTATTGAAGTAACCTTTCAATTGTGTTGCTTTAAAGCAATTAAGAATTGCCTTTTAGTTGAAAACATGAACCAAAGATTGACTCTCTAGAGTTTCACTGCTGTATGTTTTGTTAAGAGTATCTGAAAATGTCCCTTCTAATAAGAATCAAAGTACTATTTTATTTTTAAAAAATATATCTTTCTTGATTTCAGAGGAAGAAAGAGGGAGAGAGAGATAGAAACATCAATGATGAGAGACTATCATTGATTAGCTGCCTCCTGCAAGCCCTCCACTGGAGATCGAGTCCAAAACCTGGGCATGTGCCCTGACCAGGAATTGAACGGACACCTCCTGGCTCATAGGGCTACATTCAACCACTGAGCCATAGCAGCCAGGCCAAAGTACTGGTTTCTCAAGTCTGTTTCAAAATCTCCTGGTTGAAGATCATGAAGGGGCTAGTTAGGAAGATGTTGTAGGGAGGTAGCCTTAAATTTTGGTGATAGATTGAGTATATTTCATGAGTCCCTTTTGCAGTATGTTGTCATACTTTTGTACAACAGGTCAAAGTATAGTATCAGAGATCTCTAAATGAATGGATCTTCAAGTTATCAGTTCATAGGTGAAAATCTGACCTATAATTTTTTTTTTAAATAAAAGATGCCATTGATATTTCATCATGGCCTCTTTGAATCCCTTAAGGGATTTACTGGTTGAGGTTTTAAGTAGATTATAACCTTGGTGAAGGCTGCCTGTTTGGCAGAATGATCTTCACAGCACTGTTTTTTGCTTCCATAGTATCTCTTTGCACACCAGCTTCAACAGTTATAATTGACACCTTTGTAGGAACATGTAAAAGTTCCTTAGTTTGTCCATTTTTGATGAAGTTCCAGCAGAAGTGAGAAACTTTTTTAGCTCTAAAGCATTCAGGAATCATGGATTATGAAAAGCATACCTGCTCGCGCTCTCTATTTGTTTATTTTCTGGTGTTTTGCTAGGTGAAAAACTCTATTAAGCATAATAACTTCTGCCACCTGAACTTGTTATATGTCCACTAGAGGAGTATATTCTAAAGGAGAACTGAAATTAATGATAGGAGCCTACGTGACAACCTCCAGTTTCCATTTTGAGATAAAATCCATCCACAACTAGTACCAGGACAGGGTTCTCAAGGGAAGTATCCACCAAATCTGAGAGCAGTACAGAAAATTCCTTAACTTAGATAAAATAATCATTTACTTTCCCTTCTTCTGGTGGGCAGGGGAGTGGCAGGGTTAGGATGTTACGGTGTGAATAGAAATGTGAGAAAGAGAGAGTAACCAAATCTCATGAGAAGTTAGTGGCTAAAAAAATGTTGTTATCTCTCAGTTAGTAAGGTCTGTGCTATGTGAGGGACCATGAGATCAAGTTGGACACTGAGAACTAATTCAGCAGAAGCATTGACATGTTTTGCACCAGCTGTTCTTACCTTGAGACAAGAAGGTAAAGCCTTTGACAGTAATCAAGGGTGCAGTTCTAGTAAGCGATGGGGTTTGCATGGTTCTCATGAAGTTGAGTTAAAATCTCAACTTGCCCTAGCTGGTTTGGCTCAGTGGATAGAGCGTCAGCCTTTGAACTGAAAGGTCCCAGGTTCAATTCTGGTCAAGGGCACATGCCCGGGTTGTGGGCTCGATCCCCAGTGAGGGACTTGCAGGAGGTAGCCGATTCATGATTCTCTCTCATCATGGATGTTTCTATCTCTCTCTCCCTCTTCCTTCCTCTCTGAAATCAATAAAAATATATTTAAACAAATAAACAAACAAAAAACCTCAACTTGTCCAGATCTCTCATGAACAAATCAGTAAAAGGGTTTTTTGTAATGAAGGCTGCCTAGGGAAGGAAGCTATTAAAGAGTCTTTTTTAGGTCACAGCAGGCTTGTCATGTTTGGCTTCTCTGAGGAGGGTATCTCTTTCTGAGGCCTTAGTCTAGCAGTTCTCAACCTGTGGGTCGCGACCCCTTTGGCGGTTGAACAACTCTTTCATCTTGCATATCAGATATTTACATTACGATTCATAACAGTAGCAACATTACAGTTATGAATTAGCAATGAAAATAATTTTATGGTTGGGAGGGTTCATACTGCCTCAGAGCTGGATCACAGAGAAATTTAGACCTTGGTATTAATTGAGAACATGGGGGGAATTGGAGGGGACTTTGGTGAACCACTAAGGCATAACTGTGCAGGTATCTTGTCTTCCCCAGGAGAAGGAATAAAGGTACTGACTTCCCTGGTCTAGAGGGGCACTGCAAAAGGGACAGCGGGGACTCACAGCAGTGCAGTGAGTGACTGCACCTGAGTGGATGACAGCATGGTACTTGGGTTAGGTACCACTGGAAAGAAAAGATAAAATGCTGATGACCTTGGGGTCTTGAAAAATCAGTATCGCCTCTTGTTTTGTTTCTTTATTGGAAAGACAAGTGTTACAAGGACTGGTGCAGGCTATGAAACAGCCTGTGGATATAACACTTTTATCTGTGGGCTTAAGGCCTTTCTTTGCTTCTGGTTCAAGGGATATTAGGGAAGTTTGAGTAACTGTTTGGTCAGATTTATCTCAACTTCCACAGAACTTCAAATCCAATGATGAGCCATGGAATTTAGGGGGCCTCTAAAAGATGAAAGATACGAAGCCCTGATTCTCCCCTGAAACCTCTGGGAGGAATGCAGCTCTGCTGACACTGTGATTTTAACCCAGGAAGACACGTTTTCAATGCATGACCTCCAGAACTGTGAACTAATAGATGTCTGTTGTTTTAATACACTGTGTTTGTGTAATATGCTACAGCAGCAATTGGAATTTGAAATAATCCATGTGTCGAGACCTTTAACTGAGGTATGCATCAAATAGAAAGGAGGGGCACAGATCTATCCGGGGCAGATACACTTGGTTATGAACAGAGGAGTCCTCTACAACCTCAAAAATAGTCCCTCTGGTTTACATTTCATATTACAATTTCATGAAGTCTCTCCTTTTGAGCAGGGAGAAATATTTTTCATTCAAGGGCCCGAGGCTTAGGTTCCAGTTAAAGACTGATAAATAGGGGAAAGCTGTGCATTATTTGAAGCACCTACCACCTGGGTAGTATATTTCCTCCGATCCAGAGCCTGTGCAGCGATGGAGGGTTTAATGAAGAAAGAGTAGCTCTCTGTCCATCAAGAGATTGACCATCTGTGTTTACAGTTACTTCATCTTGAGTGTTTAAAGGGGAGGCAGGATATTGGGTGCTTTTTCCTTCCTCAGAGCATCCTTACTTTTCTGAACTGAGGGATTTTTCTTCAACTTGGTGATTCTTTTGTTAGATGAGGCAATCTTTTCTCCAGGGGCCTTTCTGTTACAGTATCTGTGAGTGCCCTGTCAGCAGGTGATCAGTCAGAAAGTGAGCTGCCTCGCTGTTTGATCTGTAGGACCATAAGTTTATTTTGGATCCTGCCTCATTTTTCCCCAAACCCTTTCAAAATGTCCTGTAGGATGTTGTAAGTCAGGGAGAGCGGTGTTTCCCATTCCAATTTCTGTCTATAAATTAGGTCTCCAAGTTCAGGTGTAATTCCTTGACAAAAGTAGATGGAAGGTTTGCTGTTACATCAGCACCTTTTAAACCCCCAGATGTTGCTGAAGGTATCCTGAAAATGTCCCACACTTGTATCTTTTCTGTTTGCATGATTAAATTATGGTCCAATCACTTTTATTGGAATGTTCAGGTGGTTTTTATGAGACCTTGCCCTACTTTTGCATTTGTTTTTGACTCAGGTTTATGGTCGAAAGCGAGATCCTGTCAGTCCCCTTTTGGGTCAGTCCAGTAAGTTTTTGCCACTGAGATTTAGCATCTGAAGTTCTGATCAACATGTGTTTCAGTTGACATAGGTCAAGTATCCATGGGTCATATGTACTCAAAAGAATTCTAAATTTTATGAATAATTGCTGGTTTTGTGTGGGTTTAGGGAAATTCCTAATTATTGCTTTTTAATTCAGCTTATAGATGAGGTTTAAATTCTAGAGTTCCCTTATTCTACCTGGCTCTGGTAGGGAGAGATCTTTAGAGACAACTGGCATTTTAGCATCTTAGGAGGATCATTGGGAAGTGTAGGGAGTCTGTACAGGGGAGGAGGAGGGAGGATATGACAGAGGAGTGGAAGGCAGGAGAAGAATAGTAAGAGGGAAGAGGAAAACAGAATAGGGAGGCAACTGGAGAACAAGAGGGAGATAGATTTACCAGGAAAATGAGTCCAGCTTTTTGTTGCTTAAGTTTATCAACTTGTTCATTAGTCTTGGCCAAATAATCCTGGAAAGAAGCAATATTTGAATCAGAATATTATTTGGAGATGTCTACACACTACTTAAGAGTTGCTGCCCACAATAGCTTGTTCCATTTTTCCCTAAGGCACCTCTCCAATGAACATTTTAAATCCAAGACAGTGTTCCTTAGAGTGGACTCTGAAGGCTTAAATTATTCTTGGTGAAGTCATGACACATAGAGAGATATGCCCAAGAATTAGTATTGTACACAGAGTACCTAGAACAATCAGCAGTTTTCTTTGAGGAGACGATTTAAACTTGCGACTTGACAATGGTTCGTCAAAGTGTTGCTTGTGTACTTCATGTCTCAGACCCCACCTTACTGGCTGCCTATAAAAGCCAAGCGCATGGTCTGTGACCCCTGGCAGGCAAAAAGCAAAGATAACACTCTCCCTGGATCAAAGCCAAGCTTCCAGAACAGAACACTGAAATGGAAGTAAGACCTCACCCCATTTTCTTGGTGACCCACAACAAAGTTTGTCTGAACGGAAGCTGGTCCGATCAGAACACACACACTCACTGGTCTGTGTTGCTGGCTAGAACAACAGGCTTACAGACCAATGACTGTGTTCTACCCTGTGTTTCTCCTTCACAGCTTTATGTGATTGAGTATTGTTATGAAAAATAATACTTTTAGATAGAACTACACAAAAAGAAGCACACAAGAAAGGAAAAAATGGACAAATAGAGATGGCGCTGAGGATGTCAAACAAATGGGAATGGATAACAAAATTTGGGTACTAAATACAATAAACAGGTGAGGAACTCAATGCACAGACAGAGGAGATCAAAGCCACAAGCAGCAAGGCACAAGGGATGCCCTGGGTACAGCAGCAATAGGCAGTCCAGGAGGCATCTCAGAGGATGTCCAGAAATACTGTGAAAATGACGTAAGACTACCCAGATGAGGACATACAGGTATTTATTGAGTGCTTGGGGAGTCTGCCACATCACTTGCATTTGCCAGAGACTCAAAGACAGGTTGGCATGAGAAAGCTTTATACTAAAATTGGTTTCAGGCATGCTCTGATTGGACATTTTTGGCATGGTGGAGCTGAGGAGAGGCTAACAAGAGGTGGAGCATCTTCTATGATTGGTTTATGGCAGGGGTGGGCAAACTTTTTGACTCGAGGCCACAATGGGTTCTTAAACTGGACCGGAGGGCCGGAACAAAAGCATGGATGGAGTGTTTGTGTGAACTAATATAAATTCAAAGTAAATATCATTACATAAAAGGGTACGGTCTTTTTTTTTTTTTTTTTTTAGTTTTATTCATTTCAAACGGGCCGGATCCGGCCTGCGGGCCGTAGTTTGCCCACGGCTGGTTTAGGGAGTATATTACACTTTTCTGATTGGTCCTGAGTAGGAAGCAGAGCCCGGACAAAAAAAAGAAAAAATTGGAAACTGAACAGGCAGTTTCTGAGTTGGTCAAATTCTGAACTTTGTGCGCCAATTTCTGTAGAGGTTGGGTTTGGCTTCCAGGCTGATTTCTGGAGGAGTTGTGGCCCAGAGTTCCCTTGTTTATGGTCTGTCCATTGTCTGATTGTCTGCTCAGGCTCTCAGATGGGAGAGTATAAGAACAGGTTTATGGGGAATAACAGGTTGAGAGAGGACCACCATCTGAACAAGGAACTTGCTCTCGCAATTGACTGACTGACTGATCAACTTCTGGGAATGGAGGTTTTTGTAGAATACTCTCTGGCAGAGCAAGATAGAGCTGGTTAAGATTCTAAAAGACCTATTAACAGGTAGAGTATATCTTGATGGGAACTTGATTCAATCAATCCCATCTTCTCTACTTTGTTGTAAACACATAGACCAGGCAATTCACATACCATAACCAGTGTCTATAACGCAGCCCTAAAGAGGGCCACTGTGTCTAGTTCAGGCTGCAGTGTTTTGGGGCATGTAAAACAGAATATTAAATTCACAATGAGAATAAATGCAGGCCTATTTGTTGAATGGATTTTGACATGAAAATGGACTACAGCTAATTCTCTTTAAGCTGGGACTATTAGATAAAGGAGGGGGGAAAGGTTCTGAGGTTAATGACATAATGTTTACTTCAACTGGCCCACTGACCTGGCCAACTAACCTGGCCAGCTATGGCAGGAGAAGAAACTGAGGAAAGAGACAATGAAATGGAATAGAATTAGAGGGGACTTGTAGAAAATAAAATGCTTGTGTACAGTCATTTCAGTATGTTTTGATCATGTTTGGAATATGTTTGGGAAGATAACTAAAAGAAGTGACCTGCTAAGTAAGAATTTCATCCACGATTAGAAATGGAAGGGAGGAAACCCCCATTACTCCACTGCACAGTGACAGCAAAGCCACGGGGCTGGTACACCAGGCCAATGGAACACCTCATTGATAAGAGCTGTAATTGCAGAGTGCAGGCTGAAAAGAGTTAAGAGAGGGGATGGAAGCGAGTTGGACAAGGGAGAGCGAGCCCCCTTGCTAACATGGAAGCCTCCTCCTGCATCCTTTGTGATTAAGGTAGGCAGCTATGGTGGGTCAGCTGCTGCCATTTTTCTATCAGAATGTTCGGAAAAAATGGTGCCCATTCAAGGACGTATCATGGGTAATGAAAACAGGGAGCACCAATGAGGGCTTATTAATTTAATAATTTAACACTTTATAATTTAACACTTTAACCATGTGTTTTCTCATTGAATCCAATGAGTCAGGAAATGTTAACACGATTTAACAGATGAGGATGCTGAGGCTTTAACACAATTAAATAATCTGACCAATTAAATGATGAACAATTTAAACCCATGGCGCTGTGACACTAGGACCACAGTGGTCAGCATCCTCACTTAGGAAATATTAAGGATATCAGTTTACTTGGTTGTGGGGATCATAGAATGATGCTTAAATCTCACAATTATTAGAGCATGCAGGGCTGGGAGAAAGGCAATGATGGCTATGCTTTAAGATGTGGAAGAATATAAACTCTGGTTATGTAACTTACAAATATTCATTGATAAGGTATCAGCTAACCGGGAGACTCTCAAAATACTGATAGGTTTTTTTGAAAAAGAATTTGATTTACAATTGAAAATGAAGACTTGCTTCATATAACCTTTCTATAGTACATATACACATTTATTATTATCTGTATTTTTTCCTCTAAGTGATGGAGTTTTATAAATAGTTTCTGTATTTAGAAATAATATCAATGGCACTACATATAGTCTGTGCTAGAGACTGTTACCTGCTACATTACTCAATTAACTAAGGATGCCATCTACTGGTAGCTTCCCTTAACTGCAGACACAAGGTTCCAGGGTCCTTAACTAGTTAGTGGGTGCTTCAGAGATGGCATCTAAAAGGGAAAGAAAATCATGACATCCAAAACATTCACAATGAAAAGCTAAAATAATTTGGGTTCCCCGCGGGCACAAAGAGAATCACCAACGTATTTATCGAGGACTTTCATTGCGCAGCAGAGAATTGCCATTTGGAAACCTATCTCTTTAACCTGCCTCCATAAATATCTGCCTGGATCTCTCTTTCAAGGTCAGTTAATCCTGCCAAGGACTCCATGAGAATTTATGCCTGTTTACCAAGTTCATGGTCCACAGTCCGTGAATTTAATTCACATGATAGTTGGATTATGTGAGTGAGCACCGTTCTTCCTTGAACGCTTGCCTTGTATTCTAAAATGGCAAACGTTTTTCTTTTCTAATTTAAATTTTTAATTTTATGATTTTTATCCTGGTTTTCCACATGGCTTCTAGTGATAGTGTCATATCTGCTCCAGTTTTCAAGAAAAACAGGCCATGTGTAGGAGAGGCTGTAGTGGAAGGGGTTAGGATGGGAGTTCTGAAGAGGTGCCCTTGGAGGCCAAATGAGGAGGCTGGCCAGAGAAGTCACAGGGTGAGGCTCAGACAGGAGATTTTCTAACATAACAAGGGAAATCCAGAGCTATCACAGTCCTTTAAAATGTCAAATAAATAGTATATGGACATATATTGCTTAATATGTCATTAGGAAACTCCTTCTAGATGTCCATTATAACCCATGTTGACATTTAACTGTCTACAGTTTCTCAAATAGTAGAGAAAGTAAGCAAGCAATGGAATTTGACTCAGAGAGATGGAGACAACACCACTGCCTCTCTTCCCTCTGTAACTAGTCACGCTGAAGGAGGGCCTCTCTACTTAGCACAAAGAAAGGGACCCCTATCTGCATATTTTATTTCTGGCTCGTGCTCTTTCTCACTTCTAAAATTGTAAGTATTCATTTAACATTTTTAATCAACATGCATTATAATAATTAACACATACATATTATTAAAAGATGCATAATATAGACAAGAAATAATTTAATTCATAACCCATGAAATACCACCCAAATATTAATGCTGAATATTTTGGTGTTCTATGCAAACCTATGCATACCATTATTTTCATTTTCCACAAAATAAGTTATAAGAAGAAAATGTCATTTATTAACCTGTTTTTTTCTAAGATAGCAATATCTCATGAATAACCTTTAATAAGGTTGTTATTATAAGTTAATAAGTATTGACTTAGATCACAAATATTCATGGCCATAAAGGATTCCCATTATGTATATCTCCCCTATTGTTTGTTGGTACTATAATGAACAACAGCTTTATTTTTAATAATAATATATTTGTCAAATGGCATTACATATACACATTTTTAAAGTTTAAAAATAATATTGGCACCCTGGCCGGGTGACTCAGTTGCTTGGAGCATCATCCAGTACAGCAGAAGTATGCGGGTTCGATTCCTGGTCAGGACACATACCCGGGTTGTGGGTTCCATCCCTGGTCGGGGTGCATACAGGAGAAAACTGATCAATGTTTCTCTCACATATCAATGTTTTTCTCTCTCTCCCTTCTCTCTCTCTTAAAAAAAAGAAATCTATGAAAACATATCTTCAGGAGAGGATTAAAAATAATAACTAATAATATTGGCAAGTTATCTTCTAGAAAATGTGAATCAACTTACGCTTACACCTAGCAGTCCATGAAATAGTAATAGATAAATAATATAGTGTTATAGTGTGGCTTTGATTTGTATTTGTTTGACACATGAGGTTGAACACTTTTGTATGCATATTGGCTGATCGTATTTCTTCCTTTTTTTGAATGTCCTTTTATTTTTAAGGCCTTTGCCTTTAATTTTTTAAAAATTTGTTTCAGAACTTTTTCATTTTTTCCTTATAAAAGGATCTATTTTTCCTTCATCATATATTACAAGCATTTACCCCAGATATTTATTTGCCTTTAAATATTGCTAATACAATTTGGTTTCTTTGCATTTCACAAGTTTCATATTTTTACTCAGTTCAATATGTCCATCATTCCTTGAAGGTCTGTGACTTTGCTATCATGCTCTGAATAGTTTTTCCTTAAGTCAAGGTCATACTAGTGCCCTGTTTCACTTACACACTTTTTTTTTTTTCTCACACAAAGATCATTAATTCACCTAGAATTCGTTTGGTGTATATTTGAGAAAAGGCTTTAACACTGTTTCTCCCTCAATCACTGGCTGGGACTCCATTTCAATGATCTCTGGCAGCTGGATAGTCTCAAGCTTCACATCCTCCAAGTACTGCCTACACGCCGGCAGCAGCTTAGGGCGGATGTGCACAGCGGCTCAGAGGCCAAAGAAACAAAGCAGCGTGCAGTTGGAGAGAAGCATTAACTCAGTATTTAATGGTTCACATTTCTCTGTCCTTAAATATAAGAGGAATTACTATTGATGAACTGGGACCTGGCTACATTACACTTATAAATATTTAAAGAAGAAAAATAAAGGGAGATCTAAAGGCAGTGATTTTGTGGCAGTGGAGTGAGAAAGAAGCCTGCCTGGTGTGCAGATGAGGGATTTCCAGGGGAACCCAGAATGCATTAGGAAAGACACTTTGATGAATGGTCAAGGCTGGTCCCCTTCCTGGGTCTGTACTAAACAACGCATTAGGATGGGATGAGATTTGTAGAGCTTATGGTTTTTGAGGTACACAAAGTAATTTGGTAAGGTAGAATATTTTCAGCAACATTACTCATCATTATTGTCATTGCTATCATCTACAAAAAAAAATAATCAGACAATTTGAATGCGAAAGCTCGTAGTTGAGGATGATCATGTCATTGAACTTGAAATAAGAGGATGTCTTTACTTGCTGAATTTGTAACAAGAGAAGATTCTTCCAATTCTGGGTATATCTTTTGAAGAGATGTTAGGGCTCATCTGTTCCTTTCTCTGGCTTCTATTTCTTTGGAATGGAAAGAAGATGACCGGATTCTTCAGCTTTGGGCTGGCTTACCTCAAATCCAGGTCTGCCTCACTTGGGTTCCTAAGTCTCAATGAACTAACACAAACCAACCTATAGGGAGGGGGTAGGCTAGGTGAGGAAGCACAACCACGTATTAGTAATAATTATTATTATAAAAACCACCAGCACCCCATCATGGAACATCCACCACATGCCAAACGACGTTTCTTTTACTCGAATAAGCAGCGTTCTAGTTACCAATAGTTGAGTCTCTGAGCAGGAAGAAGAGATAGCAGTGCTACCTATGGAATGAATTTGCTAAGATCGAGGAAGTCTCCTTCATATTTTCTCCATCCTATGCTTTTGTGTGCCATGCTGGGATTCAAAGAGGTAATTTTAAGTGGGTGTGGCTGACCCTACTGCACAAGGATAGTCCTGTCTACATTATTATTCCTGTCTTTTAAGTGACTCTGCTTGTCCCTTTGCCCTTACATCCATCCTACTCATCTTCATCAGATTAATATCCCTGAACTGCTGTTTGGTGTTTTCCAAGCTCTTGCTTGTCTCATCTGGGATGTTTGTTGAAAATGGAGGTTCCTGAGCTCACCGTCAGCTTTAGTAAACCAGGTGACTAAGCTAAATGCTGGAGCAGTATTCTCCCAACATCAGTGTGTGCAGGAACTATGCCTGGATCTGGCCAAAGCGCAGACTCTGAATCGAGAATTCTGAGGGGGTCCCCACACTGCATTTCTATGAGCTCCCATGCGCGTTGCTGCTCTGGCCCACGGATCACACCTCGGGTAGCAAAGGGCTAGTCATTCCGGCATTTCAGCCCTCCTGCACATTTCACTCCTTTTCAGCTCTCCAAATGACTTCTCTCCAAAAGACTCTCTACCCGGCATCTCTGACAGACATACAGTCTTTGAAATGTTTCCAATAGGGCTACCTAAACAGAACTGTCCTCCCAGTTACCATTACTGCTGTTCTTTCTTATCCCCATTTGTCAAAAACAGATCCTTCTTGGAGGCCCTTCCCAGGTTCATCTCATGGGTAAGGCTCTTTCTAATAGCCCCAGCCCTCAAATTCTCCTTATCTTCATACGCATGCTAATCATTAGACCTTGGTAGCAAGTCTGGGCAACAAGACATCCAACTTCACCCTCAGATACGTGAGAGGTTCAGTTTAGTAGGACTAGTCTTGTTGGTGTGAACTGCTTTATCCCTTGTTCTCCACACACGTGTGCTACTAGGCAGGAGCCGGGATTGACATATAACCAGCACAGCCTCGTTTCAAAAGCCAGAGCTCTCTTTACCATCCCTGTTGCTGGTGCACACGATGCCCAGTCCTTGCAGTTACCTCTGACTTAACTGATCATTCAAATGAACTCTGCGAGTGGGCACAGGGGGACATATTGAAGTGACCCATCCCTGTGTGGTGGGCATAACCCTACCCCCAAAGTAGAGGAAAATGTTCCTGTTTTTACCCAGTTTTCCTTTGCCTTAGACCTCCAGACTAACTTGTCTGGATCGGCATTTTCCCCATGAGAACTTGCCCTGATGCCTTTGTTCTATCTTGGTAAGATGCAAACACCTAAGCCTTTCTTCTCTAATCTTGAGTTATATGCGTTAAATCTGTCCTTGGCCATTCTCTTCGCATCCATGAAGGCAATGAACACTACACATGGGAGGAAATACTCTATAATATTAATCCCCAAATAACGCATGCCAGATTGAAGACAGTGGACTTGACACTGTGTAAATCTGGAAAATAGTTCTGAGATGTTCCGGAATGCAGAACTTAGAGGACCATGATGCCATTTGGCTCTTCTCATAGAGGTATTTTCCCCTGGCAGTTTTTCTGGAGATGTAAATTTATCCCCAACGAAGACAATCCTTTCTAATGAGGTTAGTGGTTAGATATACTTTTACGCATTAAATAGTCTTGCCCGATATTTGTTATCTTTTTATTCCTACCTTTAATGTAGGCATAAAAGTGTATCATGTAGTATCAGGCTCAAGCCAGACATGTCAGTGTTTAAGAGAGAAGAGAAGAGGCAGAAAATTTTTAGCTCCTTTGTTGTTTTATACTATCTTAATGTTAGGTATGGATTTTGGAATAATACTTCATGTCCTAGATGTAGTTTTTATCCAACGATTAGACCTTCAATTTTTCAGCACTTTTCCCCTAAATCTCTTAAGGTCAAAAATCACGAATAAATCTGTGCTTGATAGTCCGAAAGGTTTTAGCTTCAGAGAATTGTCAGGAGACTTCACATTGGAACAGCCTTTCAGTTCTGTTCCTTAGGAGTTATTGATAAATTTGCACACCACTGGCTGCAGACCTAATGAATATATTCATGGAGCATGGTGCATGGCTTGCTATTTAGAGGAATGCAAGATGTGATTAAAAAATTAAATTGAATTGGGAACGTTATTTAAGATTGATATTTAAAATAAATAATTAAGAATATGTGCCATTGTACTCTTAATTCCTGATTATATGTAAAAAATGGAAATAATAAGTGACAAATCACAAATGATGTGCTCAGGTCTTTCAGTTAAGTCATTTTCACAAATGCTAATCACAACACAGAGAGGTATTTATAAAAATTACGAGCTTTAGTGTAGTAACTCTGATTAAATTCTAACCTTTATACTGACAGAAAAGCTAGGAGAATTATAAACTGTGAATATCTGGAGAACTTATGATCTGCAATTTTGATAATAATTCATAGGGTGTGGGTTAGAAGCCATCAGATTTAATGACCATTTCTATAATCTAGAGTTCAGTTTGAACTTTTTTTCTTATCACTAAACAAATTGTAACTTTAAAAGGTTCAATTTAACTGGCTCCCTTGAGGGAAGAGCACAGAACACTTGCTTCCCTGAAGATGTCTTGACCAGAGGCAAGATGGTGAGCTCAGGGCTGGGCTGACTATAGAACTGAGCCCAAACTCAATGGGTCCTCCCAAAAACGGTGCTTGGGAATGATGAATTGAATGTTTATTTGCTGGGAATGAATATAATGTTCATGGTAGGAGAGTTATTCTTTTTGAAGAGCATTTTCAAAGGGGAATCTTAGCCATCTGATTTTATGCCATGCATCCTCAGAGACCCATAGGCTAGTGTTCCTAGCCCCAAAATGGAGAAATAAGCCCACTTTGAACCTCAAATGAGGTGGCATCTTATTTATGGTTTATTTTTAACTCAAAGGACTTTGCTGTGTAAACATTAAGTCAGCAGTTTCCTGTTAATTTGTTGGTTTTGGGAAATAATTTACCAGGAGCCTTAATACATGATCATTTTAAATGCTGCTGTTGTACTAGTAAGTACCACTACATCTGTGCGATATGTATGTAGGTCAGTGTGATGACTGGCTTGCCCAGTGTATCATTATTGTCATAGATTTGACTTCATGAAGGTCACTTCAACCATCTCCTGGTCATTTATATTTTCTTCTTTGGTAAACTCCACATTTGAAGATGTAGATAAATTACTATACTAATAGGTATCAAGATAACCATAAATTCCATTTTTGTTCTGGGATGTAAGATGATTGCTGAGAAGTGTTTACTGGGCCTATACCTTTTAAGGACAAGTCCATGACATTAGAATGTGAACAAAGTCCTATAAATAACCAGAGGCCCAGTGCATGAAATTCGTGCACTTGGCGGGAAGGGGGGTTGTCCCTCAGCCCTGATTGCGAGAGAGTGCAGGCCAGGCCTAGGGTCCCTGCCAGTGTATGATTGAGGCCGATGAGGGACGCGGGAGGTTGGCCAGCTGGGGAGTGACTGCAGGAAGGCTCCAGGGCATGTCTGGCCTGTCTTGCTCAGTCCTGATTGGCCGGACCCCAGCAGTAAGCTAATCTAGTGGTTGAAGCATCTTCCCCCTGGTGGTCAGTGCATGTCATAGCAACTGGTCAACCGGATGACTGCCTGCCTCCTGTTGGTCAGTGCACATCATAGCCAGTGGTTGAGCAGCCTTAGCATATCATTAGCATATTATACTTTGATTGGTTGAGCGGACAACTGTACACTTAGTATATTAGGCTTTTATTATATAGGATAAGGGGCATGTGCCTTTCCCACATTAATCCTTTTGTGCTCTTTTGTTTTTAATTTACAGAGGTATATAACAAAGGTACATTCTCTCTAGTCTGATTAGAATTCAGTTTTGTGTAAATTTCACAGAAATGGCATGAATTTCATGCTGCTTATAATCACTCCAAAGCAAAAAGTGAATTATCATCGAGTGAGGTGGCTGTTACTAAATTCTCTCCTACTGGGCATCCTGGGGACCCAGAGAAGGTTGTGCCTGTAGATGCCCACTTACTCTATGAAAGCTCTTAGCTGACCATGGAGGGCCCCGTTTTATTTAATATTTTCTAAGTGTTTCCTAAGAGGCTATTTTATTTTAAAAGGTAGATTGTTCCATAAATAAAACCTAAGTCTTATTTTGATGTCTTTCATTTATTAGGTACCTCACTTAAAAATAGTAAATCCTATGAAATGTTTGAGAAAATAAATAAGAGTATATGAAACAAGGATCCTAGTTAATTCTGTCACAGGTAGTTTGTGAACCACACATTGAGAAACACTGTTTTAGGGCATATTAACAAGGACTGATGTTTCTTCTTAAAACAAAAATTAGCATTATGGCCTGGCCGGCATGGCTCAGTGGTTGAACATCGTTATGAACCAGAAAGTCACAGTTTTGATTCCTGGTCAGGGCACATGCCCAGGCTGTGGACTGGATCCCCAGTGTGGGGCGTGCAGGAGGCAGCCAATCAATGATTGTCTCTCATCATTGATGTCTCTATCTTTTTCTCTCTCTCCTTTCCTCTCTGAAATCAATAAAAATATATATTTTAAAAATTACCATTATGCTTTTATGTTATTTTTAAATCCCAGAATAACACAATTCTAGAGGGTAGCATAATACACTGGTTAAAAATGAGCACAATTGATTTTTATAGATTAGAATAAGTGATATAAATTTGATATTTTTCAGAAGAAAAATAAAAATTAATGTGAGTTGTATTCTGTCGTTTACTATCATTTCTTATGTAACTTTTGTATAAGAGACATTGATCTTCTGAATTGGAGAATAGGTCTTTGTGATGACAGCGTGTTGACTTTAAGGACCCTGTCTTGCTAAAGGACTCTAGTCTTTGGTAACTAAAGAAAGTGACCTTAGGAGACACTAAACATGGGAAACTGACATGAACAATTTGGGACTGGTTGTAAGCTCATGCTGAGCCAAATGTCTATGAGAGTACACTCTGCAAGGTTAATAGGCTGATTGTTTTCAAGATTATAAACAAGGAAAAATAATGTAGATAATTAAGAGTGCTGGTGCTGAGGGCTGTTTGTGTGTGTTTTTGTTTTATTTTGTTTTGTTTTTCATTTCTTAGGTGGCTTCAGTAATAAAGAGAGCCAAGGCATTCTGTCTTATTTCAGCCTCTTTGTTTTTGGTGATTTCTGAGTTCCTAATCGATATTTTCCCCCCTAAGATTTAAAGAAAAGGTAGGCAAGTAGAAATTATGCTTTACTTTAAAGGGCTATACTGCTGTTAATGATCCAAAGTAATTTCTTAAGGGTGTGATTTTTTTTCTCCCATAATTTGTTAATGCATTATTGATTAAGCACCGAGCCTCTTTTATATTAGTAAACATTTTCATATGGGATCACTGACCCCAAGTCCCTTTCCATGGTTCTGGTAGGTCATGTAGTCTATGGTAGGTTGACCCCTTTTGTTTAAAATTTCCTCCAAATGGGAACTATCTTAGACAATATTTCCTAAGTTTCTCTACTTAGAACTTTTTCAGCAAAACAAGTACTATTTGTTTTTTATTACAAACATTTTACTAGCTAGTCAATTGGATCAACCTGTCTAAATGGTTTGTGGCATTGGTACTCTATAGACTCAAGACCACTTTATTCTAAGGAGACTTGTAATGGCTTTTCAGTCTAGTTTTATGTGTTTGCACGTTGAGTCTATAAGCTCTCTCACAGATCGTAGTAACTCCACAGCTCTTTTCTGGGTGCATAATGACTTCACATACACTTTGAAAGTTGGTCTTCTCAAAAGTTGCGTGGACTATGCAGGGCAGGGGTAAATATCAACCCCGGTTTCCAGATCGGGAGACTGTGGCTCAGTTTCCAGTGACGTGTGCTGATGGGTCTGCAAGTGCTGGAATGGTTTCTTGAACACAGATCTTTTGACCTGCAGTGACCTTTCCACTCTATCATGGCCGTCTCTTACCGAGCAGAGCAGGCCAAACCAGGCAAAAGAATATAAAAGGGCAGCGGGAGGGCTGCTGTTACCAAGGAAACCCTTACCTGATTATTCAAGAATTGATCAGAAAGGAAGTAGAGAAAGAGGACACTTTTTAGCACAGGGAGAAAAAGAAAACAAATAATCAACTGAAGATCTGAAAACAAGCGGATAGGAAAACGGACATGAAAATCCTCACACCCAGCACGCTCTCCAGCGGCCCACTCCTCCCAACTTCCTTCTGCTTCTGGGAGGGAAGCTGGTCCAAGGGATTGGTATGAACATGAAGGAGTGTTCTGCAGTTCCAGTTACATGGCCGGGAAGACGATGCTGTCCGTTCTGCAGAGTGGACCTCAGTAGGGAAGGAGATGAGAGAATGAGGGATGAGGAAAGAACTTGTATCTTCTCTAGCCGACGGGCAGTGCGGAAGGGGCCAGAGAGAAAGTGGGCACAGGCTGCAGCTGGACGTTATGTTGACAGTTGACAAATACTGTTTACTTTCCCTCCGCCACTGAAGCAGCAGAGACAGAGTGAAAATACTATTTGTGGCTAGAATGGAAAAATTATCTAACTCACATAGAGGCTTTAAAAAAATCAGAAAAAAATGGCTATTTTTTTTAGCACTGTGGGTGTGTTGTATGTTCAAGCTGCTTGAAATTTAAAGGCTGGGATGTAAATGGAAAGTCAGGGAGACAACCAGGTTCCGATTAATTAATGATGAAAGCTCAGGGTAACATCGAATAACTCTACCTAATTGCTTCCAGTTTCAACCAGTGGCTCTAACTTTGTGGTGAATTGGAACCACGTTGTTCAGACAGATCTCCAGGCCCTAGTCCAGAGTTTCTGACTCAGTAGAACTGGGGTGGGGCCTGGGATTTCCTTGTCTAACAAGTTCCCTGCCAGTGTTTCTAACAAGGTGCTGCTACCATTGCTGGTCCTGAGACCACGCATTGCAAACCACTGGCTGAAGCATTGCTCTGATGAGTCCGGGTTTCCAGGGGGTAATGGCTATTGCTTAAAAGAGAACACAAGCATTCACTGTGAGGTTCTTTTAAACTCCCATCGAGAAAAGAGACACTGGCCAGACACGGGGAGGCTAACCAGGATTGCAGCAACCTGGGTCTCTCTCGGGCTTCCCCCAGTCCCTTGCTCCTGAGGGGCACATCCTGGCCATGAACCTGGCCCTTCTGAATATCATGCTGCCAGATACTGAAAATAATAGCAGCATTTTGCATGTACCGCAAGTCATTTAAATCATTTTACTTATAATCCCCGAGCTTCCTTTGCAGGGATATTAACACTAGGCTCTCCTGGTTCCTAAGGCACACAGCATCAGCAAGCCTACACCCACGTTGAGGAAGAATAAAAGCAACGCTCAGGTGCCTGTTCAGTATCTCTGTCTCCATCTCTCCATCTTTCAAAAAAGCCTGTTCCCCTGTAATTACATGTTCAGTTCAGCGTGGTGATTAATAGCCTGATTAAAATGGATGGTTAGCTGTTTTAGAGTTATAGTTTATGTTGTTTTGTTTTCCGCGGCCCCCCGGTGCATGGGCCCACGCTGTAATCACTGAGCAACACCAGCCAGGATTTAGAGTTGTAGTCTTTTATAGACTTCAGTCAACCACCACAATGGCTTTTTTTACCCACAGGCTATGCTCAAGAGGCTATTTTTCACCTAATGGCGACATATAATAATTATGAGAAAAATACTTTGAAAGATTATTTAAGGGCCATGCTTTTGAACAGTCCTGTGAACCGACAATAGACATTACAAGCTGGTTTCTCTTGCACGGAAACAAGCAGAAAAGCGAGTTCCTCTTCCTCCATTCTGTACTTACATCAAATGTCTGCAGAAAATGTGTGACTCACCACCTCGAGCTGGCTGCCTCCCTGGTTATAGCAGGCCTTTTAAAAAATAGTCTGGGAAAGCTATCTCATATGAAACAATAAAGCCGATATGAATGTTAAATTTTAAGTAAATATTAAATATTAATTAAAATAAATATTAAATATGAATATAGTGTAGAAGGTAGAAAGATAATAACTCTAGAAGAAGGTGTGTGATATGAATGCAAGTCAAAATAGATATAGATAAAGAAACCTGGTAGCTAGTGAAGATATTCAATTACCTAAACATGACCTCTCAAATCCTCTTTTCTTAAAGTAAGAATGCAGTAATACAGTATTTTTTTAAGAACTGTGTGCTTTGCCTGAATAGCTCTCTTTGTCTCTGTCTGTCTCTTTCTTTTCTTTTCTTTTTTCTTTTTTTGTTATTATTAATCCTCACCTGAGGATATTTTTCTACTGATTTTTAGGGAGAGTAGATGAGAGAGGGAAAGACAGAGAGAAACACCGATGTGGGAGAAACACATCTCGATTGTTTGACTCCTGCATGAGTACCGGCCAGGGCTGGGGAGGAGTCTGCAACCAAGGTACGTGCCCTTGACCGGAATCAAACCCTGGTTTGCAGGCCGACACTCTATCCAATGAGCCAAACTGGCTAGGGCTGTTTCTCTCTCTCTTTAGTGCAATAGCTGTATGTACGAGATGCACAAATTGTTATTACTCAGACACATATTTTGGGTGGAGGTAACACTCTACTTTCACAAGCTGGTAACTTTAGGACGTATCTTTGTCCTAGCAGATGCTTGGGCTCCATTTAGAACACTGGCACTGTCATTTGTCAGATGGTACCCAAGTGGTTTCAAGAGTTTAATGAGAATCACAAATTCCCTACTTACTCCCCCATAAGAACAGCATCTGACTCACAATTTGTAGTCTAGCTAAGTGGGTGGCACCCACTGACATGCATGTGCAGTCATTCTTCTCAGAGCCCCCGATCCTCACCTGCCGAGTCACCAGTCATCCCTGCCTTCCTGTCTGCATCTTCACTTTCTGGGCATCACTGCTGCCTTCCTCATTCACCTTCGCCCGTTTGACTCTGGACTGTTCTTACCATATGTTCCTCCCACCATCAGTGCAGCCTGGCTCCAGAGGTGGTCTCTGACTGGGCCAATTTCTTTTTACCCTCTGATTGCCTTGGCAGACCATCTGAAAGCATAGCTGATTCACCTCTAAACTTATAACCATAATTTTAATGAAAAAATAAGCAATATTTTAAATAAAATACTGATACAAAGGCTGAATAGATTGGCTAATACAACCACATGAAAAAATAACTAATGCAAAGCCAAATATAGAGCACCATAAAAAATGTTGATCTGGCCCTGCTGGCGTGGCTCAGTGGTTGAGCATCAACCTATGAACCAGGATATCACAGTTCGATTCCTAGTCAGGGTATATGCCCGGGTTGTAGGTGTGATCCCCAGTGTGGGGTGTGCAGGAGGCGATGATTCTCTCTCATCATTGATGTTTCTATCTCTCTCTTCCTCTCCCTTCCTCTCTGAAATCAATAAAAATATATTTTAAAAAATGTTGACCTGAATAGGCATATAATCTATCGATATCAATGGAGCCACATTAAAATAGATTTC
This sequence comes from Myotis nattereri, assembly GCF_964212035.1. Classification (NCBI taxonomy): domain Eukaryota; kingdom Metazoa; phylum Chordata; class Mammalia; order Chiroptera; family Vespertilionidae; genus Myotis; species Myotis nattereri. The sequence goes on along the minus strand of NC_138086.1, from coordinate 19,265,949 downwards.
ACTCTATAAAGTACAGATAGTATTTCCATATTTATTAAATGAACATGAATGCCAATACATATTTTGATTATGCCAGTAATATGCATTTTTTGGTTTGTTTTATAAAAAATTTGAGTATCATTACAACGTCTTTAAGGGAATGCTCTTACATGGACCAGTGTTAGAATTAACTAAATAAAACAATGGATTTCATACTTCAAACTGCCATTGGGAAAATGTGGCTAGTGATTCAACTCTTTGAATAAATTAAAATAGAGTCTTCATCTTCTCCCTTTCCCAGATAAGTTGATTTCTGAGTTTGTATGACATAACCTATACGGCAAACCTTCTCTAAAAGGTCACTGTATCGAAAACGCGAATAGCTGAGGTAACAGAAGGCGTCTAACACTTTCTATTCCACTAAAATGAAATAATTTTAGCAAGTCATGATATCAGGTGATATCCACATTTTCAGAAAAGCATTTCATCTTTCTTTAGGTCTGCTATTTGTCACAAGCCAAAAGCTACATTCTCCTGATTTTTTTGTTTTAGTTATTTATGCTTTGAACCTGTGCTATTTGTCATGCTCTATGGGGTTTTAACATAAAAAAATAGCTTCTTCTGCAGAACATTAACCTGTACATCTGGTCTGGATGCTGGTTTTGATGAAGGGAGCAGCCACCTAAGAACTGTAGAGTCCCCATTGCCTGTCGGGGCAGTGAAGATAAAAGCTTGAAGGTACCATAAATTTGTAACATGGGAGCTGACTAGGAGTTCCTTGCTGTTTCTTTATGTGTCTCCTTGTTTGCAGGGCCATAATTATGAACTGATTACACCTAGAGAAAAAAACACGCTTCCCTTGTTCTCCCCACTGAATAGTAATTACTCTGTTGTGGTTCATTGCCCTTTTTTTTTTTTTTTTTGGTATTGTTAGTCTTTTGGACATTATTAGGCTATCTTAGATTTCAGTATGGCTTCTGGCAACCAGGAAATGAAAGATAATTCTAATATATACAAGTTGTTTATAGTGATTATCTTATTGTATGCTATAAATCATATTGAAGAAAAGCTAAGTATATAGTAGAAACAAAATATTGTTTTCTTATTCATGGTAATTCTTACCATATTTGATGCTGTTCTTCTGCTCTTTGTTCTATTTCTCCTCTCCCTTGATCACATAGGTAGCTCAGAAAAGCCTGTTTCAAAGTTACGAGATTTTAAATATGCTCCGGACAGCATGCAATCTATTTCCACATAAAGAATGGCTCTTATTTCATTAAGGCTGCTTTCCATCAGCTGAAAAGCAAAACAATTGGTGGTTTGTGTGTGTTTTTGTCTCTGAGTTGATTTATTTTTTTGTTTTAAATGGACTCAATCGACCTGATTGCTGTCTCACAGGCATAATCTGTGAACTCATCTCTCAGAGTCAAGGCCTAATTAGGCTAAATGCTTTCTCGATCTGGTACTAATTGTATGTTTAACTGTATTGTTTTGATAAAACTCATTTGAAGGGTAAAATAGAATTCATTCTTCATGTCCTTTAATGAAATTGTCTATTATTGCCATAGGTGGGGAAAATAAATTTTTCCTGCATTCTAGGGCATAAAGGATATTTGAGTGACTGAAATAGGGGAAATATTCAGGAAGAGATAGTATAAGAATGGAAAATGCTAAAAAGCATATACAGGCATCACACAAGGAATATTGTCGGTTGGGTTAAAAAACATCACAATAAAGCAAATATCACAATAAAGTGAGTTGTAAATTTTGGGGATTCTCAGTATACATATAAGTTATCTTTACACCATGCTGTAGTCTATTAAGTTTTTAACAGCATTATATCTAAAAAGATCAATGTGCATACCTTAATAAAAAATACTTTATTGCTAAAAAATGCTAACAGGCATCCGAACCCTCAGCAAGTCCCAATCATTTTGCTGGTGGAGGGTCTTGCCTCCATGTTGATGGCTGTTGACAGGGTGGTGGTTGCTAAAGTTGGGGAGACTGTGGCAATTTCTTAAAATAGGGCAATGTTGAAGTTTGCCACACTGATTGGCTTCCTTTCATAAACAATGTTCTCTGAAGCATGCAATGCTATTTGATAGCATTTTACCACAGTAGAATTTCTTTTGAATTTGAAGTTAATCCTCTCAAACCCTGCCACTGCCAAGTTTATGTAATATTCTAAATCCTTTGTTGTCATTTCAACAATTTTTCACAGTCTCTTCACCAGGAGTAGATTCCATCTCAAGAAACCACTTTCTTTGCTCATCCATGACAAGCAACTCCTCATCCATTAAAGTTTTATCATGCGAGTTGCAGCATTTCAGTCACATCTTCAGGTTCCACTTCTAACTCTAGTTCTCTTGCTATTTCCACTACATCTGCAGTCACTCCCTCCACTGAAGTCTTGAGCTCCTCAAGGTCATCCATGAGAGTTAGAGTCAGTTTCTTCCAAATTCCTGTTAATGTTGATATTTGACTTCTTCCATGAATCATGAATGTTTCTGATGGCAGTGAGAATGGTGGACCAGCCTGGCTGGAAGATTAGTGGCTTAGTTGGTTGAGTGTCATCCTGTGCACTGAAACATTGCCAGTTCAATTCCAGGTCAGGGCATGTACCTGGGTTGTGGGTTCAGTCCCTGGTTGGGGCATGTACTGAAGGCAACCTATTGATGTTTTTCTCTTCTCTCTCTCTCTCTCTCTCCCCCCTCCCCCGCCCCCCGCTTCCTATCTATAAGTATGTCCTCAGGTGAAGATTAAACAACAAAAAAGAATGGTTAATTCTTTCCAGAAGATTTTTAATTTACCTTGCCCAGATCCATCACTGGAATCACTATCTATGGCAGCTATAGCCTTACAAAATGTATTTCTTTTTAAAAAAATATATTTTTATTGATTTTATAGAGGGAGGGGAGAGATAGAAACATCTGTGATGAGAGAGAATCATTGGTACTCTGCCTCCTGCATGCCCCCCACTGAGGATTGATCCTGCAATTTGGGCATGTGCCCTGACTAGGAATCCAACTGTGACCACCTGGTTCATAGGTTGATGCTCAACCACTGAGCATGAACCAGACCAAAATGTATTCTTAAATAATAAGATGTGAAAGTTGAAATTACTCCTTGATCCATGGGCTACTGAATGGATATTGTGATGGTAGGCATAAAAACAACATTAATCTTGTTATATATCTCTATCAGAGCTCTTGGGTGACCAAGTGAGTTGTCAATGAGCAATGATATTTTGAAATCTTATTTACTGAGAAGTTGTGAGTTTAAAATATTTGATAAACCATGTTGTAAACAAATGTGCTGTCATCCATTTGTTGTTCCATTTATAGAGAGCAGGCATAGTAGATTTAGCATAATTCTTAATGGTCTTAGGCTTTTCAGATCATTGGCCTCAATTTAAAGTCACCAGCTGCATTATCCCATAACAAAAGAGTCAGCCTGTCTTTTGAAGCTTTGAAACCAGGCAGTGACTTCTCTCTAGCTATGAAAGTCATAGATGTCAATGTCTTCTATTATGAGGCTGCTTCATCTACATTGAAAATCTGTTTTTTAGTATAGCCACCTTCATTAGTTATCTTAGCTAGATCTTCTGGATAACTTTCTGCAGCTTCCCAACCACTACTTGCTGCTTTACCTTGCACTTTTCTGTTATGGAGACTGCTTCTCTCCTTAAGCCTCATGAGCAAACCTCTGCTAAATTCAAACTTTTCTTCTGCAACTTCCTCCCTTCTCTCCATCTTCATAGAATTGGAGAGACGCAGGGCCTTGGTCTGGACTAGGTTTTGGCTTAAGGGAATGTTGTGACTGATTTGATCTTCTATCCAGACCACTAAAACTTTCTTCATATCAGCAATAACACTGCTTTGCTTTCTTATTGTGAGTGTGTTCACAGGGGTAGAAGTTTTCATTTTATTCAAGAAATTTTTCTTTGCATTAACAACTTGGCTAAATATTTGGCACAAGAGGCCTAACTTTTGGCCTACCTCAACTTTTGACATGCTCTCTTCACTAAACTTAATTATTTCTAGCTTCTGAGTTGAAGCGAGAGATGTGTGACTCTTCATTTCACATGAAACCTTAGAGAACATTGTGGGATTATTAATTGGCCTGATTTCAGTATTGTGTCTTTGGGAATATGGAGGCCCAAATAGAGGGAGAAAGATGGGGGAATAATCAATTGGAGCACTCAGTACATATAATTTATCAATTAAATTTATTGTCTTATCTGGGCATATTTTGTGGTGCCTCATAACTATTATAATAATAACATCAAGGATCACTGATCACAGATCTTCATAACAAATATAATAAATAATGAAAACATTTGAAATGTTGAGAGAATTACCAAAATGTGACACAGAGACAAGAAGTAAGCAAATACTTTGGAAAAATGGTGCCAGTTGACTTGATTGACGTAGGGTTGCCACAAACTTTCAACTTTTAAAAAACACAATATATGCAAAATGCAGTAGAGCAAAGCACAATATAATGAGGTATGCCTATCAATTTTGGAAATAAGGAAATGTAAAGGATATCTGAAAGAGGTTTTTGAAGGATCACCCAGCTGGCATGGCTCAGCACTTGAGCACCGAACTATGAACCAGGAGGTCATGGTTTGATTCCAAGTCAAGGGCACATGCCCTAGTTGCAGTCTGGATCCCCAGGGTGGGCCTGGAGATAGCAGCCAATCAATGATTCTCTCTCATCATTGATGTTTCTGTCTCTCTCTCCCTCTTCCTTCCTCTCTAAAATCAATAAAAATATATTAAAAAAAGAAAGATAGGATAACTATACATATCTTAAATGACTTCTGTTTCTATTGGATTAAACCAAAGGTTCACAGAAGAAAGTAAACAGGGCAAGAGTATTTTCTAATCTAAACTTTCAAAAAGAAAGAATTAGGTGAAGATTCGCCCCTCATCTTTTGTCATTTGTATTTGATTTTCAGCTGTCATTTTTCATTCAAGAAAATGAAATTGATAACAAAAAGAAAGTTTTAGGAATTTCTCTGAAAATCAGGGAAGCTATTAAAAATTATATTTCTGTAGAATTTACCATAGTTGGGTATGGTGATTTACAAATATGTAGAAGAAAAGAGATCAAATACCCAAAAATAGAACCAAAAAGTCTACTAAATTGTTAACACACGCATGTATATGCTACAGCGAGTAAAAGCTAAGATGTTAAAAAAAGAGCATTTTCTTTGTTTATTTTATAAACAATTGATTTATTTGCAAGAAGCCAGAATGCCCATTAATTTGATAAGTAGATTAAACTATAAAGGGGTACTTAGGCTGATAAAGGTGTAAAATCTGTAATCTCAAATGACTCGCATCCTGTCAAAGAGGGCACAAGAAATAGTAGTTTTCATTTGATTAACAACACTTTGATTTAGTAGGTTCATTTTTGCCTCATTCACTGATGAATGCCAAGAAAAGGTAAGTCATTTACCATAAATAACAGAACTAGTAAGTAGAGTAGTTTCTATTATAAATTATGATGCTTTTATTGATTTTTAGAGGGAGAGGAAGGGTGAGGGATAGAGATAGAAACAATGATGAGAGAGAAACATCACAATTGGTTGCCTCCTGCACACCCCCTACTGGGGATCGAGCCCACAACCCGGGCATGTGGCCTGACCAGGAATCGAAGTGTAACCTCTTGGTTCCTGGATCTACACTCAGCTACTGAGCCACATCAGCGAGAGCTAAATTTTATATTTTTCTACTGTTCCAGACTACCTCATAACAACTGGTACAATTGAAAGTCCAAATGTGGTGAGTGGGTTTGTCACAAAGAGTTCATGGTTGTATATCATTTAGGATCATGTCCAGCTATGAGTAACAGAAAGGGGAAGTAACACTCATTTAAATGAGAGACGGCTCTATTTTTCTGTCCGATAAACCCAGGGGGGCAGTTCAGGAATGGTGCAGTGGCTCTGCTTTACCGGGCTGCAGGGACCTGGGTTTCTAGTTTATTAATTTCCATCTCTAGGGTCAATCCAATTCCTCCTGGTTCCACACGGTGGCAGAACTCCAGTTATCACACTTGCCTTTTAGGTGGAGAAGAGAGGACAAGATGAAACATGACAGAGGCAAAGGACATGCTCATATTTTTTTGGAAAGGTTCCCCAATGTTGCCTCCCTATGCATTTGTTTACATGTTATTAGTAGCTATATTTAAATATAAAGGAGTTTGGAAAATCAAGTCTTTATTCTGGTCAGCCATGTGCCCTGCTAAAATCATGAGCTCTAATACTATGGAAAGGCAGTGAATTAGCACTGAGGTACAAATCATGTTCTCTGTCTAGATTAGCCGTGGGCAAACTACGGCCCGCGGGCCGGATACAGCCCGTTTGAAATGAATAAAACTAAAAAAAAAAAAAAAAAAAAAAAAAGACCGTACCCTTTTATGTAATGATGTTTACTTTGAATTTATATTAGTTCACACAAACACTCCAATCCATGCTTTTGTTCCGGCCCTCCGGTCCGGTTTAAGAACCCATTGTGGCCCTCGAGTCAAAAAGTTTGCCCACCCCTGCTCTAGATAGTCTTGATGTGTGGTTGAGCTAGAAGTCAAACTGAGGGAGTCAAGATGTGAGTGGCAATGAGAAAGTGGAAGCATAAATGCTCTTTTAAAAAGCCTGGCTCTGAAAGAGAGGGTGGTTTACCAGATGACCCCATACCTAAGTCTGTCTCATTCCTACAACCATTTTTTTTTTCTTAAAAAAGACTTTTAGAAAACTCACATATTAAAATTGCTACTTCATACAGAAGCTGAACACACAAGATTGTCAACAAAGGTCAATGACCAAATGTTTACCAAGCGCTTAAAGTTGTGTTGTTAGATGAGACAGGTCTACCCAAGGGCCTAGTAACAGTTTATATCTAATCTAGATCCATCGTGCTGTATCTGGGAACATTGTTTATGGAATAGACCTGAGTTGTGATGGAAAAAGCAAGCCAGTCTGAATAGACAGATACAGTTTAGAGCAGCCGTGGGCAAACTACGGCCCGCGGGCCAGATCCCGCCCGTTTGAAATGAATAAAACTAAAAAAAAAAAAAGACCGTACCCTTTTAAGTAATGATGTTTACTTTGAATTTATATTAGTTCACACAAACACTCCATCCATGCTTTTGTTCCGGCCCTCCGGTCCAGTTTAAGAACCCATTGTGGCCCTCGAGTCAAAAAGTTTGCCCACCCCTGGTTTAGAGTATCTGCCTTGATGGATGCAGGGTTAGCATGTCTTAGTATGTCTTTGATAATGGGCAACCTATTTAACCTGCGACTCAGTTTTCTTATTTAAAAAATGGGAATAATAAAACTTGCCTCATAGAGTTATTGCAAGAATTATGTAAGAACACAGCCAGCTTGTTTAGTATGGTAATTGCCTCATAACAGATCTCAATTAATGTTCAGTCTCTTCCTCTTAGCTTCTAAAAAGGAGGCTGTTTATGAACATTTGTACACTTGAGCCATTATGTCTAAATGTTTCCTTTATTATATCTCCCTGTTTTCTATCTACATCCTTGATGTTAGTAACATAATCTGGTGAGTAAAAATAAACCACCGAGAACAGAATCCGAAGAGCAGATTTGTTAGAAATAAATTTAAAGTGCATCTCAGGCTATGATTTCACATTGGTTCTAAATATAATAAATTTCTATTTATAAATTTTCTCACAAAATGTGTTTTGATATTTAAAGCATGTGATGAAAGTTTAAATATGAAAATATTTTCAATTTTCTTGCATTTTCCTGCATTAAAAGTTTAAAGATGAAAATATTTTTACTTTTATCCCATTTGCAGACAGGAGCAATAGTTCCAATGGGTCACGCTCCATTGCTCAAGGCAAAACTGGGGCTTGTTGCCAGAACAGATCCTTGTTAGTTAAATCAGTTCGTCCAGGGCCGGAATTCCAATTTTGTCTTGGAAAGTTGTCTAGGTCCAGATAGGACTCGCACTAAATCATGAGCTGTAATTTCGTTTATATGTAATCTTGAAGGGCATCACAGCTTATATTAGTTAGATTTAAAAAAAAAACAACCAACTTGTCAAACAAATCTACTGCTTTTCCATTGTAAAGTATGTTCCTACTCAAAAGCTACAATTTTTAATCTTAGGCGACGGTGTGTACAAGTTCTGCTTAATGAATACGGATGTCTTATTGATTGTGGAGGAAGTGATGAAGTGCAGCCACAGGTACCTGATTGATGAGTGCTTTGAAATGAGCACTTCCCTCCTCTTGGATCTGCTGTTTCAACACTGTCTAGTACAGTTAGTCCTAGATGTTCTCTTTTTTCTATTATGAAAATTATCCTGCCAGTCCATGTGGAGAGAAACAAAACACTAACACCCCTTACCAACTCTGCCTTTTATGTTCATTTATTTAAAAACTAGAGGCCTGATGCACAAAATTTGTACATTTGAGGGGGTCCCTCAGCCTGGCTTGTGCCCTCTTGTAGTCCTGGAGCCCTCGGGGGATGTCTGACTGATGGCTTAGGCCCGCTCCTGGGAGTCAGACATCCTTAGCGCTGCTGCGTAGGTGGGAGAGGCTCCTGCCACCACCTCTGTGCTCTCCAGCCATAAGCCCAGCTCAGGGCTTCTGGCTGAGCAGTGCTCCCACTGTGGGAGCACACTGACCACCAGGGGGCAGCTCCTGCATTGAGCATCTGCCCCCTGATTGTCAGTGCATGTCATAGCAACCGGTCAATTTGCATATTAACCTTTTATTATATAGGATGGCTTTAGTTTATTCGACAAAAGTTTTCCCAGCTGGGCTTTATTCTATCCTATAATAGTTTCCTAGAGTGGCATTTCATAAAATATTAAAGTAAAAGGGATGGAGGCTTTATGCACAGCCAATTGGAACTATCATTGATATGCCCTTCTTTTGAAAGACATTCAGTTTTGGTTGGTTGAACACACATTGATATTGACCTAAGGTGTATTTGGGTACCAGACTAGGCCTGATGGTTATTCAAAGGAAGCAGACCCAACCCTTGCCTTTTATGTGGCTGTAGATTATTGGGAGAGAAAATAATATTTAGAAACAAGCTGTAACTCAAGACTGAAAGATGAATCCTCCTAGTTCATTAAACACAGTCTGCAGCCTCTGTGTTTACTGATTCCTGGTGAGGACTTGGAATGAGCGGATGGCTTGCATCCCTGAAGATGTCTGATAGAAGCAGAGCTGATTGAATTAATTGGGAGACAACAAGAGAGGTCATTTCGTCTGGTCCCTGTCCCTTTGAAGGATGACATAGAAACTCTGCCAGACAGATTGCGGCCTGCTTTAATCAGCCACTGGCATTAGACTACGCCTGGGCTGTGACCCCTAAAATTGGGAAGAAAAGTGAAAGACCCAGTCAGTCACCCAGAGGATTGACCACATTGTATGGAGGCAACAATTGTTTTCCTTTTTCATCTGGGTGGCCCAGTAGTACACACTGATAACCAAAATTTTTCATTTGGAAGGATATGCATCTTATACTTAAAGGTATTTCTGCTTTTCTCTTTAAAATGTAATTTTCTGTTATAAAATCATTTGCTTTTATATTTTTTGGCATTTTAAACAAAAAAGCAAGTTTCTTTGAATGTTGTTAGTTTCCACTGATACTTCTTTTTTAAGTTGGCAGGAGAGAGTTACCATAACTCACACGTTCGTGTTATTAATTTCTTCCCATACTTCATTTAATTAATTCTTTCAAGGCTTTTCATTCCTCATGGGCAAACTCACTTAGTGATTCCCTCGAGTTGTACTTAACCTCAGTGGAACTTAATTACCAAGAGAAAGAAAAGGCAGCTGAAAGGAAGGAGCATGATGTGAAGAGAAGAGTCCTGTGATTAGGTTGTTAGGGTTCTAGTCCTGACTCTGCCTCTTCCTGAGCTGTCGCCCTGGAAAAATTGCTCAATGTTCCTTTACCCAAGTTTCACCATTTGCAAAATAAGAAGAGTGAACTAGGTCCAGGAGTTTCAGTTTTTGACTACACTCTGGGTTAATAATTTATTGGATATGGCAACCCAGTACATACATGCCTCACAACTGAAAAGAAATAATACTTCCTGTTACTGTATGTGATGCACATAATTTCTATTTTCTTCATTTAAAAAATACAGAAATGTGACCCACCGCATTGATTTTAAGAACCACTATTAAGTTATGTCATGAAGTTTAAAGAACAGCAGATAGGATGCCCTTTAGGGTTGTTTTGGTATGAGCATTCCTATTATATTAAACACAAGTTCTAGAGTCTCATATTTGTGTTCTCATACTAACGTTACTTCATTGTTGACACAATCTCTATGAGAAAACGGGGGAGAAGGAAGGTGGAACTAGAGAGAGAGGAAAGGAGAAAAGTTTTATTTCCTATGTGTGTTTTTATGAGGACTGTCATATTTACTGTTCAGCTTTTTGTTCCGAAGAGAATACCTGAGAGAGTTCCATGAATAACTTGCCAATCGAATGGCTGAAGTCAGTTGCTGAGTGATAGCACAGTCTCAGAAACAATTCCTGTGCCATCTCCTTCTCCAGTTTCTGGGCTGTAATTTACATCCTAGGGAGTTTATAAGTAATAATAAAAATACAAACCCAGTGATGGAACCTTGACACGAACATGCAAACGCCACAAATCAGGTAGGATACATTCCCACCATGCCACGGGTGCAGACAGTTTCCAGGAGGTTCAGGTCATTGGCATCTCCCTGGCCTGTTTTCACAGAAGCTAAGACATTCTGTTGATCATCCATTAGGCAGATATGCAGTTACCTGGTGGGACAGTGTATTCTGGCATTGGCAGGGTCTGCCCAGATCCAGAAGCCAGAAACCTGGAAGTCACTCTTGACAGCACCCTTTGCTTCAGTTCCATCAAACCCTGTTAATCTTTATCTCCTAACATGTCTCAAGTGCATTTACAATTCTCCATATGCATTATCACCTTAGCCCACATCACCATATGCCCGCATTCAAATTATAAAATGGCCTCCAATCCAGCCTACCCCATCCACGTTTTCCTTCTTCCTATCTATTCCTCTGACCCAGCACTCCTTTCCAATGGGAAACCTATTTCACATTTCAATGGCTTCCCACTGCTCTTAGAAGAAGACAGATTGACTCCAGGTGGCCAGAAAGGTCCCCTAATCTAGCCCCCACCCACCCCTCAGGCCTTACCTGAGCCTGCTGGACTTCAGCTTCCCTGGCTTTATTTCAGCCCCTCATATTCTTCTGCCTCTTCTGTCCCTGAGCCTTTGCCATTACTGTCACCCTGACTCTGTGCTCCCTCCCCTCCACTTCCCTGCCTCACGCTTTAGATCTTAGCCCAGGTCTCACTCCATGACATCAGGCACTAGGAAAGTATTAGTTTACCTAATGGTAATTATCCAGCAAAAAAGCTTAACGACTGGTGCTAATAAGTATCCCCTTATATAGTACTTACTATTTTCAACATACTCTTCAGACTGCCTTAATTATTTTAATTCATTTAATTATGACAACAACCCTTTGTGCAAATACTATTATTATCCCAATTTTACAGATAAGGAAACTGAGGGATGGGGATTTAAGGGACTTAAAGCCTTAAAACTAGTAAATGGTGGTGTTGATATTTGAACCCAGGCAGACTGGCTGCAGGGTGGTTGTTCCTAATCATTGAATGTAAATCGCCTTTGTCATGTCTATTGAATAAGTATACGCACATGTATGGCTTATATGTTTATTTAATTTGTACAGTTGAAAAAGTGTTGCACATTATAGAAGGTTAAGTATTTTGTAGCCCTTCATGACAAATAATGGTGTCCATTTAGTCACTATATAATGTTCCAGATGCCCTGTACTTCACCCTCACAACAACCAAGCAACATAGATATAAATTCCCATTTTATAAGTAAGAATAAGAGATTCAGAGGCAGTGTCTCAAACCTTGATCTGTCTGATCTCAGAGCCCATGTTATTTTCCTTTTTTTTTTTTGCATGCAGAAAACATAGGCTTAATCTGCAACTAATTTTAAAAATGGATGCATTTCTTTAAAAAGTTCCAGTTTTCAGAAGTAGTTTAAATAATTCTATAGTTTATTTGTAATGATAATCAATTATTAAGAAAATAAGAGTAATGCTAGAATTTTCATGAACAGATGGTACAATCCTATCTAATGAAGAGGGAATATGCTAATTGACCCTCACACCATCACAAAGATGGCAGTGCCCACAGCCAATAAGGAGGGAATATGCTAATTGACTGCTACGCCCTCAAAGATAGAGGCACCCACAGCCACAAGATGGCTGGTGGGGAGGGCAGTTGTGGGCGATCAGGCCAGCAGGGGAGGGCAGTTAGGGGTGACTGGGCAGGCAGGGGGGGGCCAGTTGGGGGTGACTGGGCTGGCAGGGGAGGGCAGTTGTGGGCAGCCAGGCCATCAGGGGAGGGCAGTTGGGGGTGACTGGGCCATCAGGGGAGCAGTTAGGCATCAATCAGGCTGGCTGGGAGTGGTTAGGGGGTGATCAGGCTGGCAGGCAGGTGAGTGGTTGGGAGCCAGTAGTCCCAGATTGTGGGAAGGATGTCTGACTGCCGGTTTAGGCCCGCTCCCACAGTGATCGGGCCTAAACCAGCAGTTGCACATCCCCCGAGGGGTCCCAGATTAGAGAATGTTCAGGCTGGGCTGAGTGCCCCCCCCCCCAGCCCCCCCTACACAACTTTCTTGCACCGGGCCTCTAGTTTATTATAAAACTGCAATAATTACAAAAAATGTCATGTTAACATATTAAGAGACAAGTGGACTAGAGCAGAATTTCCAAATATATATAAGAATATATGAGTTTGATATGTTAAAAGTGATTTTATATAAATTAATGGGAAGAAAAATATTTATTCAATTAATAGTCTGGAAGAATTGTTTTACTGTTTGAAAACAATGTCAGATTCCTACCTTGCACCAAATATCACACTGAGTATCAGACAAGAATTAAATGCAAAAATCAGAATCCATTAATTGAACTACAGTTCCAGAAACCACACTTTCATAAAATATAGGAGAATTTTCATTACAGGTAAAGTGAATACAGCATATTTTTTAAAAAGCATACATAGAATCATCTTAATTTTTAAAAATAAAGACAGAAAAAGAAATGCTATAAGGCAATAAACCAAGAACCAAATGATAGTTAACATGGTGGGCTAATAAATATTCTTTATATTCTTCTTTATATCCCACACCCCAAACACATTTCTAAGGCAATTAAGTCTGTAATTAGAAAAAATATATTTTTAAAAGGCAAATCCTAAGCCATGTAATAGCCATTGTTACTAGACTAAATCATGCCTCGTCCTCTCCTATTGCTAGTGGGGTTGGGGACCTTGGGATATCCCAAGAAAAGGAATTTTTTGAGACTCACAGGGGAATATGTGATACGGTAGAAAGTTTTATTAGTGTAGAATTACATCTCTGGGTTTCCAAAGTCCTATGTCCCATAGGCCAGTCTAGTAGACGTGTAGCTGGGATTTCAGTAAAGCTAAAATCAGACCTAATGTCCAGAGTTTCCATTTCATGTTGCAGCCACATCCAGTCCAGCATCAAGCTAGCAGCACCCCATTAGTCTATTGTGTGTGGGGTTGGCAAAGCCATGGGCTATATGGGAAAATTTCAGGAATCCAAATGTAAGCCATGAGCCAAGCATGCCCAAAGGAATCAAGAGGGTGAATTTCTTGTTGTATTCCTCCCCCAGGGAACATGGCTATAATACCTGGTGTTCCCTTTGCTCCTTTCCTATTATTAATAACTAGTTAATTATAATGCTATCATGATTGAAATAACTAGAAAATGTGTCAGGGTGAGGACATTGGAAGTCTTATCTACTGAAGTGGGAATTATGAAGGGAAAATTGGGTTCTTTTATGGGAGAGCTTGAGTTTTCTATTTATCAACAGTTTTATACACTATTGCGAATCAACATTTGTCCCTAATATGTATGATCTAAGATAATTATGGGAAAAAATGTAACTTTGAATTTAATCAAGCCCTTTTTTTGTTTGTTTGTTTGGGGACTGAGGGATATAGCTATGAAATAACTTCTTTTTCTGAATGTTCTTTGAACTGGTTATGTTGCTCAAGAATACATTCTTATACTTATTTGCCTCTCACCTTTGGATTCTCAGTGTTTTAAAAACCTTAGGGCATTGTATGGAAAATTTAACACCTGGAGGGGACACCTGGCACCTGCCTGAAGCATTTTCCATTTCCTGCCAGGCACAAAGGAGACACATCATTGTGGGCTGAGGTAGTAGCACTCTTCAGTGCTTGATTTACAAGTGTCTCCTGATGTGTCCTCAGGCAGCTAAGAGCCTTTAGTTCTTGGGACTACAGTTAAATTACAGAAGAAAATGTAGAGAAGGTGATTTTCATCAGAGGACCCTCATCTTCTCATTTTCTCTGTCCTTTGTAAATAGATAAGGCTGAGGCTGAAGTTAGTCCATTAGTTCAATACATCTGTTTATACATGTCCTTGACAAAACCTACTGTAGAATCCACAAAGCAGAACCTTATGTATTAATGGAGTTCTCTTTTTTACTTGATGATATTTGCCTGGAGAAATCTTATAGATTTATGAACACACACACACACACACACACACTCTCTCTCTCTCTCTCTCTCTCTCTCTCTCTCTCTCTCTCTCTCACATTCCAAAGCTAAAATACTCTATTAATTTTTAATTTTTATAAATATAAATTTATAAGCCTTATTAGCTTTGGCTTTCACCACAAATATCTAATTATCAGTATGAGTCAGTGTTTCTGTAAAATATTATTTTATCTCCACTTCCATTACTCTTTATAAACACACACACACACACACACACATACACACACACACACAGAATCTTCATTAACTACTTAATTTAGGAGACAAGCCAATCATGTCCAGAGGCTAAAAATTAAACAGGAGTTAAAAGAAGCAAAAATTAAACCTGAGGTGGAAGAATTAATTAAATAGAATTTCACAGAGGAGGGACAGAGTAGTCGTACTGGTAGAGATTTTGCATCAGACCTGACAACAATTTATTGCCATATATGTGTGACCTTAGGTAAATTCTATTTTTTTGAATCTTAGTTATTATTTTTTAAAATATATTTTTATTGATATCAGAGAGGAAGGGAGAGGGAGAGAGAGATAGAAACATCAATGATGAGAGAGAATCACTGATAGACTGCACCTGTATGCCCATACTGGAATCAAGCCCACAACCCGGGCATGTGCCCTTGACTGGAATCAAACCCAGGGCCTTTGTCCACAGGCCAATGCTCTATCCACTGAACCAAACCGATTATGGCAAGTCTTAGTTGTTTTATATGTGAAAAAGGGAGTAATAATAGTTTAGGAATAAAGAGATACTATTTGTGAAGTGCCCTACCCATTTTAATTATTTGTGTCCTCCTTCCCTTTTACTTCTCTGATCTTATTTTCTATAATATTTTTTCTTTAAACATTATATCAAAATAAACAGAGAAGTGAAAACTTTTCTCTTTGGTGAGAAATCAGCCCCAATATATAGCTCAAGTCTAAGGATAATGAATATGTGGTCATTAGGCAAAAAAAACCCTAGGCTGATATTTGACTTTGTGTGTGTGTGTGTGTGTGTGTGTGTAAAATTTCCAGATCCACAGCAGCTCAGTGACTGGATATTCTAAACTATTTTAGAGAATTGAACTTAGTGGTGTTTGTTCAGTTACACCCTTATGTAATTTTCAAGTTAGACAGTGAAAAGAGGAAACAAGAGAATATGCCTTAAAATTCAGAATTTTACACTGAAGGTGATACTGTGGTAATTAGCTAGTTAATAATAACTAGAGGCCTAGTGCAGAAATTTGTGCACAGTTGGGGTCCAGCCGCCCGACCCCAATCAGGGCGGATCAAGGCTGGACCTGTCGGGAGAAGACCATAGGAGGTTGGCTGGCTGGGCCGCCCGGATCAGGGCCCGATCAGGGCCAGACTGGCTGGGGGGAAGGGCCGAGGGCAATTGGCCAGTGGGCCCTGCCCCTGATTGGGGTGGGGAGGCCGATTGGGGCCAGAGGCCTGGGGGAGGGGCCATAGGTGGTTGGCCGGCCGGTCGGCCCCACCCCCGATTGGGTGGGTTTGCTGGCCGCAGTGGGAGTCATACTGATAGGTTGTTCCAGTCCTTACAGTGTTCTGGTCACTGGCTTTTATATATATAAATATGAAAGGAGCAAAAGGGAGGCCAGACATTATAACCCTGGCCATCTGGGCAGCTTCACCAGGAAGCTGCAACTTCACACTCACCAGGGAACCACGGGTCCATTCCCTGCAAATCCCTGGGGGGAGGGGTCCAACAAAGGGAACATGGATTCATGGGCAGTGAAGTCAGAGTGATCTAGGGAGGGTCAAACCTGGGAACAGAGGGGTGGGCCAACTGCAAGCCTGTGAACATTTGGAAATACATAGTCCCCCAGACAACGAAACCCTCTCTTGGCTCCCTTGTTTCTCTGGCTTTGCTCCTGCTTCCTTGTATTTGCCCATGTTCCTAGAAGCCACATGGCCAATGGGCATGTGGACCCTACACACAATGGACTGATGGACTGCAGCTGGGAACACAAGTTAATCTAACCTGATGCTGGATTGGACTGTGCAAATATGGAATGGAAACTTTGGGCAACGGCTTTAATCCTAGTCCTGCTAAAGACACAGCTGGACTTCTTCCTTGGCCTGAGGAAGGGAAGAGGGATGTTGAAAACTCAGGGATATAATTTCATGCAAATAAATGCCACTCATTCTCACATGTGAGTCACAGAAAATCCCTTTTCTTGTGACATTGCCAGAACCCCACTTTCTCCTGGCTCCCCAGTGATAACAAAAAGATCCTTATTGATCATCTTATTGAATCTTCTAATTCCTTCTGAGAGGTAAACAGTTGCCAAAAGTATTATGAACTGAACAAAGACACCAAGTCAGTTCCTTGTAGTCTGAGAACTAGAGCACAGAGTTTTTACTTCTCAGGTCTTACAGCAGCCCTGCACAGAGTGGCTAACGTTATTGCAATGTTATAAATAAGTAACCAACTATATTACTATTACATGATTACTCTAAATATTTGGACTTATTATTTAAGTAAAATTCAACAAATTTAAATAAAGTCTATACTATGGTAGAGGAGGTAATAAATATTACAGAATATTATAATCAGTCATTTTAACAGGTGCTGACGCATTTGGGAGCTGTCATAAACTGAACCTTCTTATTGACCCGATTTCTCAAATTTTGTTAATGGTGTCAATATCCTACTACCTGGTCTCAAGAGTCCTTACTCCCCATATTTAATAATTACCTCTAACCCTTACGCTCAGGTTTAATCAGGGGTCCAAATACTGTCAATTTGACATCTGAAATGCATTTCCTCTCATTTTTCTTTCCCACTGTTTACTCTGCCTCCCAATTTGCATCTCTACAGCCAACCTACGTTCCCTTCAATTTACTTTTCACGTCATTCCCAGAAATAATTTTAAATACCAGTCTTGGCTTTGTTTCCAACTGAACAATATTCAGTATTTAAACCCAGACTTTACAGTGCTTTTGATCTGCTCTGGACTGCTAATTTGAAAATAAATCATTAAATATCACCGCTCCAGCCAACCTTGAGTTGACCTTTTACCTGATGCTTGGGGGCTAAAAAGGCATCTGGGAAGGAATGAGGAAACTTACAGAGTGAACATCTCAGTGAAGCCCTGCGTTTTGGGGATCTCATGCTGTACTCAAGGACCTGAAAGTGGAGCAGAGGGAAGTGGGAACCAGCAGATCTGGCTAGAGCAGTGGTTCTCAACCTTCTGGCCCTTTAAATACAGTTCCTCATGTTGTGACCCAACCATTAAATTATTTTCGTTGCTACTTCATAACTGTAATGTTGCTACTGTTATGAATCATAATGTAAATATCTGATATGCAGGATTGTCTTAGGCGACCCCTGTGAAAGGGTCGTTCGACCGCCAAAGGGGTCGCGACCCACAGGTTGAGAACCGCTGGGCTAGAGCAACAGGGACCCCGTTAAGAAGGTTCCTTTGGAAAACATTCCCAACTGAAGGCCAGGGTTCATTCAGGATAGTGTCCAAGGCCTTATGAGTGGGGCAGCTGGCACCTGACCCCAGGACTGCCTCACTGGTCAGTCCTCTTTCTCTTGCGGCAGCAGCCTCATCAGTCAGTCTGTCTTTCTGCCTCACCACAGGGCCGGTGTTCTCATCCCTCTGCAGTTTGGGCGGTGTGCACATTTCACTTGGGGATCCTAGTGCTTAGGACATGTTCCTGTGTCATTGAACATCTTTCCCATCCTCCCCCTATTGTGTCCTTGAAACCAAACCATTTAAATTCAGTAAAAGATGATTTTATATTTGCTAACTTGATGGCGATTACTATTGAGTGTGCAATGCAGTTCTTGGCATGTTTCTCACTGATTTCAAAGTCACCCACTATGCAGTTATAACATACATGTTATATTGGGAACAATTTGGTTCCATATGCATAACTGTATTTCTTCATAGCAGCTCACAAATTCTCTTCTTCCCTCTTATCATTCTCTGCACAGCAACTGCAAGGAAATGATTTAATTATTTAAAACAGTAGCTGCATACTTAAAAAGTCAGGGAGGAACTAAATAAAGAAATACTTTTAAGACACAAATTTACTAGGAGAGTGTGGGATTATTTCTACCACATGCTAAAACTGTATTAAAAATTCAATCAATTGGATGTTTGCTCTCCCAGGAATAAAAAGACTGGTGTGACTTTAATTCCCCCTCACCCCACTGATTTGACCAGCTGTTTAGTAGACCATCACTACATTAACAGTAGAAGCTTTATGTGCGTAATTTCAGGAGAGGAAAATGCCCCTAACATCTCAACTGACAAAACTAAACTGTATCCTGAGAAATTATTAGAAAGCAAAGTTCAACAACTATATGTCAGTCAAAGAATTTAAAATTTATGTCAGGCTTATTTAGGAGCTCACATTGTGATGTATGCAGCACTTCGCAAACATGAGCAAATTTGCCTCTATAGTAAGAGGAAGCAAAAACCGAGAAGATACCCAGGATGTGTGAACGGCCTTCACTAAGGTACATGTGCCATTGGTTGGACCAGTAAGAGTTTTCTATGTGTCCAGGAACATGAGATACTGTTAGACGTTTTAGATTTTATTAATGAACACATACTCTTGCAATTAAATTTATGTGCCTGACTTTATCTACCACCACACAAACACTTTGCTACATGCAGTTAATTTCAAGCTATACACTAAAAACACATTACAACTTTACAATCAGTATTTTAAGTGGATGGCTGACATACAGCCTTTGACAATATTTAGCACTTTATAGCAATACATTAACGCTAACTTTAGAAACTATAGCATAATGAAATTTTACAGCCAATTAAGTTGATGAGTCACTGTCAGCTTTCTAAGTTCCTCATTTAGATGAAAGAGGCAAATGGATATAGAAAGTGAGGCACAAACTAGTTCCTATAAAATTTTAAGTATCATCACGAGATCGCAATGTTAAGGAAGAGAAAAATACATTGTCTAAACAGCCTGAAAAAAAATCCAATAATTTCTTTTTAAATTTAAAAATAATATAGTGTTCAGTCTTTTAATTTGTCACCAGGTGCTTACATTGATTTAGAAAAAAGACTTATTATGTCCATCGACTCATGTGACAATAGTCACTGATCAGCCTTCTGACCTTTTTTTTCTCCCCTTGTTTTCTTAGAGTTCTTATAAGAAATATTTGTCCCAAAGTTGAACCAGGTTGCTATTTTTGTTCAAACAAAGAAAATCAAGAGATTGTTCCTTACTGAATTTTCCTCAAATGAGATCAAAGAATTATGGTTGAACGTCATAACTCTAAGTCATTTCTGCTCTAGAGGTTAGAAGGGACTTACAGAATTTTTTCCCCCCAAAACAGAATTTGGATCTGAGCAAAACCTTTTGTGTCCCACCAACTTTTAAAGTTTGTTGGGGACTTCCCAGGCCGGTTTGGCTCAGTGAATAGAATGGAGGCCCACAGACTGAAGGGTCCTGGGTTCGAATCAGCTCAAGGGACATCACCTTGGTTGCAGGCTCCAACCCTGGCCCTGGTCTTGGGTGCGTGTGGGAGGATTGGGGTGCATGCGGGAGGCAGCCAATTCATGTATCTCTCTCACATCGATGTTTGGATGTTTGTCTCTCCCCCGCTCTCACTAAAATAAATAAATAAATAAATAAATAAATAAATAAATAAATAAATAAATATAAATAATCAATGAAAAAACCTCCCCCAGTGCGGATTAACAAGAACAACAACAACAAGTTTGTTGGGGATGAAAGTCCAGATTTGCTCTGATATACTATAAAAGCAATTTCATGAGCGGAGGGCTAAATCTAATTGTTTAATAGATGAATTATGTCCAATGCTATTTTAAATGGATTTTTAATCAAAAATATATATCCACATTTTTACTGATCTATATGATTCTTGGTTCTGAAACTCCTGCATGTCCTATGAGTGATACATGCTGTGTATCACAGGAGAGAGAAAACACCCCTCCTCCCACTCCACTCTGCATGGCCCCACCCCCTACCTTTCTCTGTTCCATCACTACCGCCTGGCTGAAGTTGGGGGTTCAGTGCTTGCCAGACCCTGGTAGGAGTAGGAGGCAAGGGAGAGGTTCTCCTGCTCCCTACATTTTCAAGGTCGCTTCACGGATAGCAGTCTCACTATGAGATACTTACTTTCCCAATTTCTTCCCCATTTCCACCAATGCCACCCCTTGCCTGGGGCCTGTCACCAGCTGTCCCCTCCAGCTCCCCCCCCCCCTTCCCATGCCTGCCTGGCCAGAACCACCTTACCTCTTCCACAAGGCGGTCAGCCCTGGACTTCACCCGTGGATAGCCTTCTTTGCAGTGATGGTGTACCGCTAGAAGTAGTTATTTGAGTCTTATCTCAGTAAATGTCCTGGCCATTTGCCTTTTGTTCACCAGCACCCATGCTGGTCTGCTCAGGACTGTCCAGGTTTTGGTTCTATATCCTGAGAAGCTCTTACAGTCCTGGACTAACCAGGGTGATTGGTTACCAGATAAGATCTTTAAAGAAATAATTGAATTATTTTGGCTTCTGTGACCATTCTTCAGTATGCATTTAGGAATTGTCTATTTTGTAGTTAAAACTGCAAAACCAGGATGTCACCTGATGACATTCTGGACATGAGCAGACTGGCCTAGAACCCAGGAGACAAAGTGCCGCCCGGAGGTAGGGAGAGGACAGTGTCCCCACACCTGCATGGATCGTAGCTTAGGTCATGATGCTCAGGCAGGTTGAAGGAGATGATACACATTTTGGCATCTTGAAGATGTTCTCTGTTAGGTCTGCCCCCTCTCTTTGTGCTCCCCAAACTGCAAAACCCCCAGTACAAAGTTTTAGGGAGATGCTGATATAAATTCTCTACAATGATAGCCTGGTTTTAAATTGACTGAGTTTGACATGGAAGCAGACTACCTAAAGATAAGGTAGGCGACTGGAAATGTGGGCTAGACAATAGGTGATAAGAAAGTCCTAGAAAACTAATTTCCAGAAAGCTAGATTTAAAAATGAGTTAAATTGACTTGGACCATGTAACTAACATTTTACATTACTATTTATATGTCTAGACCATAAAAATAATAATAAGTAAAGGTTTTGAGAATGAATGGATTCTGAGTTTGAAAGGGGGAAAAGAGGACTCAACCTTGAGGAATGGAAAGTTGAGGCATAAAAAAAATATTCCCAAAGGCATGTGGAAAAAGGAGGAGCAGAATTCAGCATCATGACACACTTACAGGAGTTTACTAAGAGCACTGACCAATAGCATTTATAGGATGGGTGGAGCAAGGGATTGAGACCGGGGGAAACTGTTCAATGATTGTACAAATAAAAATCAATGAAATGACCACTACCTTTGTGTAGAAGAAAGCCACTGGTTCTATTAGAGTGTAAAAAAAACATTTTATCAGTGTATAAAACAACCATTTCAATTCCACTCTCTAAATTCAGAGGCTAGATGAGTTACTGTGAAGAAAAGAAGTATTTGTTGCATTTCAAGACTATTTATTACAGGTTACTAACTGGCATCTATGGGAAGGTTTAAAGTGCTTGCTTTGGGTCTCTCTAAGTGTTGCAGGATGCATGGAGTTAGGGAGGGGGTGTGGAAGTGAGAGGAGTTCCCTTTGTGACCCTCAGTAAACCCTCAGTGTTTCTATAATCTTTTTTTCATGTGCCCAATGTTCCTGTCATCTCTAGTTTTCTGGGGGTTGAGAGAATTTTGGACTTTGAGTCTGAGACCTGGGAATGGTTCCCATACCTGCTCTATGTGTCCAGAGTAAATTTCACCCCCATGTGCGTCAGTTTCCTCATCTTCAGAATGAGAATGTTGGACGGTAACTCATAATGCATCATTTAATTTTAACATTGAATTTATCTTCCATTTTTAATTCTATCCTTTAAATGATATCTATCACATTAAGTGATAATCCCCAATGTCAATTCTCAGCCTACTTATGCCTAAACATAGGAGCAATTATTCTGAATGATATTCATTTTGAGAGCTCTGCATCTTTTTAATAGAAAATGAAACTAGACAATTTTATGGGGATCTCATGTACAGTGTAGCGACTATAGTTAATACAGTATTGTATACTAGAAGTTTACTAAGAGATTCGATCTTAACAGTTCTTGCCACAAGAAAAGAAAAGGCAACTATTGAGGTGATAATTATGTTAATTAACTTTACTGTGGTAATTATTTCACATGAGATACATATATCTAAGCATTTGTATACCTTACTCTTACACAATCTTATATGTCAATTATATCTCAATAAAGTTTTTTTTGAAAAAAATGAGATCAAGAAGAAGATAAATTGAATGATTCTCCTAAAGGTAAACAGGAAACATTGTTATTTAATATTTATAAACAGGGCTCCCTAATAGAACTTACTCAAAACAAGAACAGACCTGGTTGGAGAGAGACCTGACTTTGGGGCACTAATTAAATGATGCCGCGGGAGCTGGGATAGATGAAAGGAACAAGTCTGTACATTTTACTTAAAGATTAAGTCACTACCAAAATGGCCTCTAATTCCAAGAACGTACAATAGGATATGACTCAATAAGGTGGAAATAAAAGGTAATGAAACTATAGATCTTTTATTTACTTTCTATGTTTTTGTTGCTAATGAACAGAAAATATTCTCTTCTTTCCAAATAAAAAATTCAATACCCAGTTTCAAAACTTTACTCAGTATAATCGGAAAGAAGATCAAATCGTTTTGTCTCATGCAATGCCCCTCAAATGATGGAAAACTTGGCCCTAATGCCTTATTTCCCTGAAATCTAACAGTGCCGATTGATGGTTTTCCTTTTTCTTGTGCAGGGCTGGAACGAATTGCGCGGGATTCATCTTACGAACAGGAAGGAAAGGTGCAGTTTGTAATTGATGCAGTGTATTCCATGGCTTATGCCCTGCACAACATGCACAAAGATCTCTGCCCGGGATACATTGGCCTTTGCCCACGAATGAGCACCGTTGATGGGAAAGAGCTACTTGGTTATATTCGGGCTGTAAATTTTAACGGTAAGTTACAACTTTTTTTGGGGGGGGGGGTCTCTATTTTAGAAGAAATAGGGTGTGTTTTTCTCTTTATATTTAGAAAATACTCAAGCAGAATGGAAAGCAAAGGTATAGAAGTTCCCCATTTAATCAAGTCTGAAATTTTTCACCTGCTTTTAAATCCCAAACAGGTGTTTTTTTTGTGTGTGTGTGTTTTTTTTTTTTTTTTTTTTTTGAGGTGTTACCATTAATCTGCTCCTGGAAGAAGCAGAAGTTAAAAATAAGCCTCTATCAATAAAAATATTCTACTTAAACATCGCTATTTCAGAACTAACATAAGAGGTTCATTTGGAATCATTAACAACAAATTAGATGTTTTGAAAATGCTTTGTTTATGTCGTTATCAGAGAAGGCATTGTGGCCATTTTATTTGGAAACCGATTTTAAGCTTTTAAACAGCACGTTGACTTGAGGAAAGTGAGTGATGTGGAGTTGCTGTGTATTTACATTTTAAGAGTTCTGTGTTAAGCTTCTGCATCTCCTTTTTCCTTGTATTTCTTTCAATGATTTGGCCAATTTGAAGCAATGAGCCGCATCATGTAAGATAGAACAGCATACAAGGCCGTACAGATGGGATTTGCCTCCTGCAGAAATGCTGCTTCTGTGAGTGTCCTAAGAACCTGATCCAGAATGGGCTGGATCCACCGTGTTTGGCTGAGAATAGTCAAACAGCCTGTCTGAAGTGATGGGATTACGGAATGCTGTTCTCTTATGAATGCTGTAACGGTTGCTGCCCATGACTTTGACAATTATTTTCAAAGGAAATGATAGAATGCTCCGAGCTGTCTAATTCTTTGTGTTTGGCTGCAGTCCACACAGTGGACATGCCTCTGAGCAACGCACAGCGCTGCACTGTCCATCATAATACACTCAGTGACCTCAGCTGCCAGCCTTTCTCAAAACAGTGCAAGGTCACCCGCAATTCAGAATTCAAGTGGAAGCTTCTTCTTTTGGTTTGTTCACGCAACATGAGACAAAATTTGGTCTATGTTCAGTGCAGAGTATTCTCCTTTTCAGCAGAACTTTCCCTGAAGCGTTACATAACATTGTTTCAGTCCTAAGGGGAATTTGAAAATAATTTTCTTGCAATTATCAAGTTGAGCAAAAGACGAGTGTTACAATATAAGGTTATTTATCCTAACGTGAGATTGGGGAACATTTCATTTATCCAAATTGTTAGGAAGTGGGGAGAAGAATGCAAATGATTATATTTTCTCAAGAACTGAAGCTCACCTGTAGAAAATAAGGAAATCTCTCAAAGAAACACTGGATTAAAGCATTTTAAAGATGAATTACCAATTTCTTTTTTATCTTAACTGTAGATAAAAACCAACATTTCCTTGATGACTTCAGTTATTATATCACACTCTAATATAATGATGCTATTAAAGACTATTAAACATGCCTTAATGTCTAACCGTTATTAAGGCAATTTGCCTCTAGACTCCAATGATTTCTGAGTTCTTCTGTCCACTTTTTATAGTTTTTGCCCTTCTACATGATCAAACTGATGTTGCTGTGAATTTTTTTAGAGCTGATCTCTTCCATAATTTGCTTCTTTCAATCCATTATGGACAGAGAAGCACACATAAAATTTCATTGATTTAGTCAGGAGATATTTATTGAACACATAGAATGAGTTAAGATTTGTGACAGGTCCTAAAAATACATTACTGGTATAAGCAGTCAAAGCAGGCATAATATTTAGAGTTTCTCAGGGAACTGAGGTATAAGGTATCTATACTAATAAAATGGAAACATGCAAATTGGCCATCCCTCTGCTACGCCCACCAGCCAATCAAGGTAAGTGTGCAAAATAACCCAAAAAAGATGGCGGTGGCCACAGAGCTGGAGCGAGCAGGAGGCTTGGGTTGCCCCCGGCGACAGAGAAAGCCAAGCTTCCCACCTGCCCTGGCCTCCACTCAAGGAGGGGCTGGGGGACTGGGTCTCCGGGGTCTTGGCCAGCCTGAAAACGGCCCTTAGCCCCTCACCCAGGCTGGCCATGCCCCCATGGGTTGAGGGTGCCTGCTGGGGGTCATGGCCAGCCTGCAAACAGCCATCAGCCCCTCATCCAGGCTGGCCATGTCCCCCCCCAGCGGGGACCCTCACCCCATGGGGATGTGGCTGGCCTGCAAACCACCACAGGCCCCTCACCCAGGCCGCCGCACACCCCAAGGGAACCCCCCACCCTGATCCAGGACACCCTTCAGGGCAAACCAGCCAGCCCCCACCCGTGCACTAGGTCTCTATACTAATAAAAGGGCAATATGCTAATTAGACTTGGAGACCTTCCAGGAGACCTTCCGGACGTTCTTCTGGACAAAGCCATGGTGGCGGGGCTGAGGTAGAGGCGATTAGAGGGTAAGAGGGGAGGGCAGTTGTGGGTGATCAGGCCGTTGGGGGGGGGTGTTGTGGGTGATCAGGCCAGTGGCAAGGGCAATTGGGGGTAAGCAGGCCATCAATGGGGGTCAGTTGTGGGTGATCAGGACTGCAGGGTGCAATTTGGAGTGAGCAGGCCAGCAGGGGGGCCAGTTGGGGGTGAGAAGGCCAGTGGGGAGGGAAGGTGGGAGCAAGCAGGCCAGTGGGGGGGCAGTTGGGGGTGAGAGCAGGCCAGCATGGGAGGGCAGTGGGGAGTGAGCACACTGGCACGGGGGGCATTTGGGGGCGAGCAGACCGGCAGCAGGGGGCAGAGTGGTTAGGGGCAATCAGGCAGGCAGGCAGCTGAGCAGTTAGGAGCCAGCAGTCCTGGATTGCGAGAGGGATGTCTGACTGCTGGTTTAGGCCTGATCCCTATAAACCGGCAGTAGGACATCTTTTGAGGTGTCCCAGATTGGAGAGGGTGCAGGCCAGGCTGAGGGACACCCCCCCCCCCTCCCGCTGCATGAATTTCATGCATCGGGCCACTAGTAATTATATAATCTACAATGAATTCTGGTGGAGAGGTGTGCTGGACTGGGAGTTCATAAGAGGGTAAACTTCCCTACTTTAAGGAGTTATGGACAGGTGAAATCTGAAGGAGATGAGTGTTAGGGATAAGGGTGAAGCAGAAGGCAAGGCCAGATAGATCATGAGAGGTCATGTAGGTCATTCTCAAGATTTGTTCTTCATCTTGAGAGCAACAGGAACTCACTGAAGCATGATAGAACTGTGTCTGATACAAGAGTAAGTATACTTCAAGGGAGGATCATGTGAAATGCATGAATTTTAGTGTGTGAACTAAAAAAGGTATCTCCTTGAGCTTCTTGAGGCTTTATTGATAGTACCTTGAAACTTGGCTGTGTTCCAGTAGCTGATGATACAGGGTAAGAGACCTGAGCATGAGCAAACTGTTATAAAATATACAATTTTCTTGACTTTCAGTAATTCTTAGGATGATCATCAGTTTTTTATTTCATTATTGACATATATATATATTATTGTTCATTTATCTTTAATATCTTGCCTGTCTATGGTAAAAGGACACATGAAACTATTCAAATAGAAGTACACCATCAAAACCACTGAAGGAAGAAACAAATATGGTAGCTAGCATGAAGAACCACACTGACTTCTGAGATTCTAAAGCAGCCAAAAGGTAAAGGGACATTTAAAGGAATACATAAGTTTTATTATATGATAGGACCAAGTTTAACTCTTTTTTCAGGAGAGAATGAATTTTCTTGGGAATTATTTCTGAAAGAAATGTATCATCTGGGACTTTGACAGCTTACTAAGCAACACTACTTAACAAACTGTTACAGCAAAAGCAGAAGCCTTCTCCTGGGCTGTTTTGCACATGTACCCACAATCAAGGCTAAGACTGGGATGCTTGTAACACTGATGGATGTTCCATTAAAGAGTTTTCAAGGAGAGGGAGATAATCTTACTTGATCTAGATTTACAACTCTTTTGAGCTCTGATGATATAAGGATTACCATACTCTATTAAGAATAAATAAAGAGCATCTTCCATATACAGTACTCTGTTTTTCAAACTCTATCTTCAAAAGAGTCCTACTCAGACACCTAACTTTTCAGGGAGTTAAAATAAGAACTGCTGATGCCCTGGCCGGTGTGGCTCAATGGATAGAGCGTCAGCCTGCGGACTGAAGGGTCCCAGGTTCGATTCTGGTCAAGTGCATGTACCTTGGTTGTGGGCACATCCCCAGTAGGGGGCATGCAGGAGGCAGCTGATCGATGTTTCTCTCTCATCGATGTTTCTAATGCTCTATCCCTCTCCCTTCTTCTCTGTAAAAAATCAATAAAATATATTTAAAAAAAAATAAGAACTGCTGGGTTGAAGGCGTGGCCATGGTCTTGGACACTCTACTTCCCCTCATGCTACTTGCCGATCCTGGGAGTACCTTGGAAGGTCCCAGTAGCTCTATGGGGCACATCAAATCCACAGATTTAAATATGCTTGCTCTCGCAGGGCTTTCATTGATACTGAAAGTAGACATCGGGAATTTGTGTTCTCTGTTGGGAACCTAGCAAATTAATTAATTAGTTAATTGCATACCAGGTGAGCGGGTTGTGTTGGTGACGGGTCAGTGTTCTCACCTAGTGGGAAAGCCAGCCCACTTCCCAAAGACTGGAATGTGAGGGGGTCTTTGGCCAAAGTGCAGTCTCCTGGAGAGCAGAGACTGTGCTTGACAAAATCCTGAGCTGTTTACAGGACAACAACACTGTATTGTATGCGGAAAGTTTCTTAGCCTATTACCAGCTGTCCATGGATGAGATTTGTAAGGCAAATGTCAATTTTGTACAGTGTAGCCTTCAGATTTCCTGCCAGGACCAGTGAGTGACAAAATGCAGTCTCAAGTAATTAAAAAATTGACCCATTGGATGGAATTGTTTAGTAATGCCCAGTTTCAATATTGGATGTGTCTGCCCTAGAGTATAATTTCCGTGTAGAAAAAATTGTTACGCTTTTTTTTTTTCAACATTAATGAGATATCTGAACAAATTGCTTTCTGTGGCCCTTTTCTGTTTGAGACAGTAAAGCCATGGTGTCCAAGGAGACCCTTCTTTGTAATAGCAGGTGGGGCAGCCAGAGCAGCTGGGTGCTGCACAGACCGCTGCTGTAAAATGAAAGAGAACTGTTTAAAGCTCAGTCTTGCTGAGCTTGTAACCTTGTGTGGACATGACTACTTAGCAATGGTTAAAAGATACTTGCTATCAAAGGTCATGCTTCTTCCGGTTTATTGTTTAATTGACAACATAACAATCATATCAGATTTTAGAAAGATGAATGATTAGTATTTAGGGCCAGAATTATCCTCTGACAAAACAACTAGTTAAAGCTAAAACAGTCAAACGATTAAACTACAGTGTACTGTTTGTCATCATAGATGTAAAGAACAACGGTGCTTTGATTAAATTTGATCATTCAAACTGATATTATCTCATTGGTGGGAGAATCTACCCGAAGCATAAGCACACTCTGAGTCAGAGGTACCAGCACTCTTCATGTGTTTCCTAGAACTTTTCTCAACCGCCCATCTCTACCCAGGGAGACAGAGAAGCAAAGGCCTGCCTTTTAGGATTAGTTTTATTGCTACCATTGGAACAAAATGCTATTTCTATAGATTTTTTTTTTAAACCCAAAGATTTATCAAAAGAAAGACATAAAATGAAGAAGAGGAGTTTAGATATTTCAGGAACGTAAGCAGCGATGTCAGTGTGTTACTCTGGTCTTGTCTATAGGCAATAAAATATTTATACTGTACATCTTGTATGAAATCAAAGATTTTTCTGTTGCCATGAGAACTTTATTTATCATAAAAAAGTGTTGAATAGGATTCTAGAGATCTCCCCCCACTCCTTCCCTCTGTAGTTGAGCTCGCGTCCGGGGCAGAGCAGGAGGTAGGGTGGCATACTAATCAGGAGCGTTTGATTGCAGGTAACAGAAACCAGCTTAAGCTTGCTTAGGCTAAGAGGAAGAATTTATGAGGGTATGTCAAGAAACCCATGGCAGAATATAAAAGGGTCTAAGAAAAGAACTGGTTATAAAAACTAAAAACCTGTCAGAAGTCCAAATCTCTTTGTGTCTGTTTGGTTTGGTTTTCTTTATATTGTTTTTTCCTTACTTCTAGATCCACAGGGTAGGGTAGCAACAGGCCAGCTATAGTACTTAGGTGCTGTTTGTTCAGGACACCTGCTAAGCTTCACACACACACACACACACACACACACACACCCATCCCAATTCCAATTTCTTAGAAACTTGAATCTCATTAGGCAAAATTTGGTTGGATGTCAGACCTCATCCAAAGTATTAGTAGATTAGTAGCGAGGAGCAAGTAGTACAAACTTAGCCGTAATGGGGCACTCCTTGTGGATGACAGGGACATTTTAGAAGTTTCTATAAGTGACTTAGGGGGAATGTTTTAAAAAAATTTTTTTTAATTGATTTTGAGAGAGAGAGGAAGGGAAAGGGATAGAGAGATAGAAACATCATCCATAAGCAAGAAACATCATTGATCAGTTGCCTCCTGCATGCCCCCTACTGGGCATCCAGCAGGCAACCCAGGTATGTGGCCTAAGCCAGAATGGAACCGTGACCTCTTGGTTGATAGGTCAATGCTCAACCACTGAGTCACACCGGCCTGGCCATGGGAAAGTGAGTAGAGAGGTAAAAACCTGAGAGGGGGTAATACTGTGGTCTCTGAATCTCATTGCTTCGTTGCCTGGGTGAGTTTTTTGCTCGGCCAGAGGAGAAAGTTAAGAGTCACACAGAATCTTTGAGAATCTAGGAGAGAGAGGGATCAACTTGGGAATTACTTAACGAAGCCTTCATGTTGCGATTGGATTCTCTAACCTCAGTAGTGAGGTAGTGGTGATGAGTGGTCTAATCATCCCTGTGCTCAGTATTCCAAGGAAAATATAAATTTGCCTGACCATGGAGACTGGTATAGAGATGGAATTTATCAGCATCTTCTTTTCTTTAGGAACTTTATTGATTTCATGGACTTACTATTGTCCGATTTGAAGCTTTTTTTTTTTTTGCATAAAATATCTTTAAGTTATCTAAAAGAAGTGTGACTTAATGTGTTATTAGGAAATGTACTACAAACACACTACTAGGTCAAATAAAACAATGATAAATATTTCATAAGATTCTGTAAAACCATTTGATTAAAATGCAACCCTCATGCTGCCCTGGCTGGTGTTGCTCAGTTGAATGGACATCGTCCCATAAACCAAAAGGTAGCTGGTTTGGTTCCCAGTCAGGGCATATGCCTGGGTAGTGGGCTTGATCCCCAGTAGGGGGCATGCAGGAGGCAGCCTATTCATGTTTTGATCAATGTTCCACTCTTATATCAATGTTTCTCTCTCACATTGATGTTTCTCTCCCTCTACCTTCCTTTCTCTTCAAAAACAAACACAAAATCAATAAAATATTTATTGTCCCCCCCAAAATTTATACACATTTTGAATAATTATTAATTCCAATGGATTAAATCTGAAAAGAAAGAAACATCAACTGAGCTGTATCAGCAGTTAAAATAGGACAATCCGTATAAATAACCCTCATTTCTGTTACAAGTACAAACACATACACAAACTAGAAATGTGATAAATGTTTAACTTGATAAAGCACATCTCTCTCAGCCTATAACCAATTATATATTTATAGTTATTCCTATTAAAGAGATGGATTAATCCTGTTACTACTATTATTAATACTCTATAAATTTAACCAGTGTGATAAAACATGAAAAAAGAGAAATTACTAGTAAAAATGCAGTAGCATTATGATTATTTTCAAATTATTTGATCTCAAGATAATTCATTGAAAAATATATTAGAAATAATTATTTTAGGAGATGGTCAAATATAAAATTAATATGAAAACATTAAGAGCTTTCCTACATACTAGTAAGAAATAATTAATAATGGATATATGGTAAATGAAACTCTGTTTTCTTCACAAAAATACTTAACAAATCTTGGAATAAATTGAACTAAAAATATGAAAGACCCATATGAAGGCAACTTTATCAAGAGGTATTCCTTGTTCATAGACAGAAAAACTAATAATAGGACAAATGTTAACCTTTTCTGAATTACTCTGTATTCAGATTTAGTATAATTTAGCATAATTCCAAACAATACAACAAAGGAATATTTTCTAAAATTTGAAATAATATTTAAAATTTTAATTGTGAGAATAAATGATTAAAAGTAATTAAAATGATTTTGATGAAAAAATTATTCCTACCAAATTTTTAACATTTAAACATAATGTCAAACTACAATAATCAATACAATATGGAACTAGTACCATAATAGGCATATGGTCAGTGGAACCAGATAGAAATAGTCAGAAATATAAAATGGTAATAATTATGTTTACACATGTATATGTACATAAATACATATGAACTTATGATGTGATAATGTGAGAAGCCACGTCCTGCGTGGCTTAGGTTTCGGTGTCTGGAGAAGGGCCACGGGCAAATGACGAGATAAGACAAGAAATAATAATTTGGAAATAATGGGGGGGGGGGGCAGGCGGAGAGTCCAAC
The DNA here is from genome assembly GCF_964212035.1 of Myotis nattereri. Taxonomy (NCBI): domain Eukaryota; kingdom Metazoa; phylum Chordata; class Mammalia; order Chiroptera; family Vespertilionidae; genus Myotis; species Myotis nattereri. The sequence goes on along the minus strand of NC_138086.1, from coordinate 19,233,781 downwards.
ACAAGGGGAAGGACTTCACTGGTGCCCAGACCCTGCCAACCTTTTATTCAATTTTAGGTACACATATTGCCCTTAGTCAGGCAGGCAATTCCGGTAACAAAAAGACTATCTTAAAGGTCAGTAAATATTAATAAAGATTTACTTTGAGACTATTTGATCAGGAAATTGCTTGAGCCACCATTGTCTCAACTAAACAATCAGTGCATAGCTCTGGCCCTTGCCAGAACTCAAGGTTCACGAGCCTTCTGTGTTCCTTGTTTACGCATTTCTGATAGTGAAGACAATGGGTAGCTTCCAACATGATAATGATGGAATTAGAACTCAGGGGAAAAGACATTTAATTAATTATTTATGTACAGTAAAATCAATGGAGATAATTTCTTCACATAAGAGTGTATTCTCCATTTGGACTTTATTTTGAAGTTAAGTGAAATGAAGAAGCAAGGGAAAAAAGAAGAAAATATAGAAGATGGGAAAACATGTTCGATTTAGTAAAATTTAACACTTTTGAGTATTAGAAGTATCATAAACAGTTTTAAAACAGAATATAAAGTAGGGATAAATTTGGGTTGTTGTGTAAAAGGATAATACCTCAAATATAAAGAGAGTCAGCTAAATTATGACACCTCCAAGAGATCAACAAGCAAAACTTGTCAATGTGAATAAAAATTGGAAAAAAAAAAAGGTTAAGCCTCATTAATAATCAAAGAAAGACCATTTAATCCACAATGAAAGATTGTTTTTCACTTACCAATTTTCAAAAATTTAAAATTATAGTAGTAATTTTTAATTGTATTAGTTCTCCCAAATATGCTTGGTGAGAGTGGATATTGGTGTAGTTTTTTTGAGAAGTATTTGCTCAGGATGTATATTCTAGGAATATAGTCTAAGGAAATTATTTGAAACGATTGCATTTACAAAAATTTATTGAAAAATACAACAAAGCAAAATCATAGTATGTTCTGTTTTTAATTAAAACCCATCAACCACCTGTGGCAGGACTTGACTGTGTCTTGGAATCCTCAGCTTTTATCCCGGCTCTGCCATACTTTCCTCTGTGTCCGGAGTCCATCTCGACTTCTCAGCATCATCTTTTACTAGTAAGTGGAAGGGTTACATCAAAATGATCTAATCTCTAAGGCCTCTTCCAGCTCTATATTCTCTACAAAATTTTTTTAAAGGTAAAGGTATATTTTAAAACCTTAAGTGCCAATCAGTGTTCTTACTGTTGTTTTTTTTTAGTTGTTTATATTCATTTTTATCTTTTGTGAATCATTCATTTACCCCATATACATTTTAATGGGAGTCATACAGAGTACCCAATAAAACAGCTCGGTGCTAGGCATCAGGATACACAGATCAATAAACTGTGGTTCTGCGAGTTGTCAGAGATCATAGCTTAACAGAGGAGGGGCATAAACATGTTACCGATTTGATAAATGATGTGACAGAGGTGTGGGCATGTACAAATACGACATAAGGCTGAAAGAATACAACCGGGAATAGTAGGTGACATCTGATTTGTTACAATTAGAAAGTGACATTTCCTCAGGTGGACAAGATAAGAAAAATAGACTCATGGGAGACAAAGCAGTGTGATGGTAGCTGGAAGACAGGGGAAAGCATGCCTTATACAAAGCTGAGCAGCCACAGCGTAAGAATTTAAGTGAGTGGCCTGGGAACAGCCAGGAGATGAGAATGGCGAAAGGAGCTTGGGCCTGGTTAGAAATCTCTGCCAAACTCTGATGTTTGAATGTGTCACACAGACCACAGGGAACTGAAGCTTTCTGGGCAGGACAGTGAAGTGCTCGGATTAGTATTGTGGAAAAATAATGATGGCAGCAGTGTGCAGACTGGAGGGAGGGAGATTACAGACAAGAATGACAAGTTAGGAGACAGCTCCAATAGTCCCCAGGAGAGAATCGTCCTGAAATGGGAAAATGAAAGTACAGATGGAATGGAGACATGTAAAAGAGGGAGGAAGGGCACACAGAATCGTTTCAATGCTGGCTCTGCTCTGATCGCTGTGCTTTGACTTGAAACCAAGAGGTTTCGAGAAATACCTTTACTTCCCCAAATGATCTTTGTAATTTTGTGACAACTCCGTTATTGGAGCTAATTCAGTATGTTAGTTCATATTCTATTGATTAAATTGGCTTGACACTATGTTTTTATCTGCTTGTATCAATAGAAGATGAGATATAAAATATTAAAATATGGAAAAACTCACATAAATGTCATCTCTAGGAGTTATGATGCATAATTTCCTTGAGATAAAATATTACTTATTTAATAAATAGATATCAAGCAAAGGCAAAGGTGATGACGGGATTATCTGTTAAATTAAAACATATTCTTTTTGATTGTTACCTCATTTGAAACAAAATTGAGAAAAACATTATTAATAATTCAGAAGTACATTATAGAATTTATTCTTGAAACTGTAGATCTGCAGGTAGTGAAGTAATTCCTGTAAATAGTTATACCTTTTTTAAAAAGTGTATGGCATATATAATGATACTGAATATGTACAGATAAACAGGCTGTTTTGAAATTAGGTGTTTTGTGTTTTTTTTAGTTTCTGACTAAGGAGACTTTATGCTGGTTATAAAATGTTGGTCTTACAATTAAATTGTCATGAATTTTAGCAGAATAATTGTACCTGCCCTTTTTCTCTACTGAATAAGGTGATAAACTGAGATTTTTTGAAATCTAATTTCTTTTATAGTCATGGACAGAACTCCCCTTTCCTCCCACGATAGAGCCAGCATCGAAGAAAAGCTTGAGGCAAATTAATGGAGTTAGTTGCTTTAGTTCTTCCTAGGGTCCTACTCGATACACCTATTACATTGGGCTTCTTTTATTCTTATAATTCCTGAATTCCTTCATCCTAGTGCCCCAAAATTAGGAATAAATGTTAGGCAAATCCCAGAACCAGAGGGGGTGCTCTGGACTCAGTAACTGAGGGTTAAGGACTGATTTCTGGTCTAAACAGGAATGCAGCAATGAGCCGTGAATAAAGGATGAGGAAAACAGATGAAGGAGCAGAGAGGATCTGGGGTGAGAGTCTGAAGGAATTTATATTTAATGGCTTGTTTTTATATAGTGATCAGAAGCACATGATTTAATTGTTTCACCACTTACGACTTTGTGGCCTTGGTCAAGTAACAAAACCTCATTAAATCCTTCTTTCTTCAGCTGTAAAATGAGGATGGTAATAGTATAAACACTTAAGGTTTCCTGTGAAATCTAAATGTAAGCTGATAATTTATAGAAAGTGCTTAATAAAGAGATAGGTATACTGTATCATGCCTACCGGGAGAATATTTTATTAAAAGAGAATAATGAAGTTTGTACTTGAATCATCTTAAAAGGTGATGAGATGGATAGGTTAGAGGACATGAGAATCTTTACAAAGACATGTGTTTAGCCCTAACCGGTTTGGCTCAGTGGATAGAGTGTTGGCCTGTGGACTCAAAGGTCTCAGGTTCAATTCCGGTCAAGGGCATGTACCTTGGTTGCGAGCACATCCCCAGTAGGAGGTGTGCAGGAGGCAGCTGATCGATGTTTCTCTCTCATCGATGTTTCTGGCTCTCTATCCCTCTCCCTTCCTCTCTGTAAATAATCAATAAAAATATATATTTTTTAAAAAATACATGTGTTTAAAAGCACTGTGTAACCTGGCTGGTGTGGCTCAGTGGTTGAGCATCGACCTATGAACCAGAAGGTCACAGTTGGATTCCTGGTCAGGGCACATGTCTGGGTTGTGGGCTCGATCCCCAGTAGGGGGCGTGCAGGAGGCAGCCAATCAATGATTCTCTCATCATTGATGTTTCTATCTCTCTCCCCGACTCCCTTCCTCTCTGAAATCAATAAAAAAAAACGTTGTTTTTTAAAGCACTGTGTCCAAGGTTCACTGGGAGGGAGGTAAACAAGGCGGAAGGGGGAGTGGGTGCTCTGCCTTGGTGCGAGCAGCAAGGTCTCAGGCAGCGTCAGCTTCTTAGAGAGACAGGAACATGCCTGTTCCCCCAACATTCTCAAAGGAGATGGGAAGGACATTCCTGGTGGTATTGGAGTCTGATGTGTCTTGAGGAGACCCAGTGAGGCTCATTCTTTCATTATTTCATCTATTTCCTTCAAAGTCTGTACATTTTTTAAAAAGTGAAGAAAAGCATTTAATGGAATATCTCCTATATTATTATGGGTAATTATTTTCTAGTGTTATTTTGTTCCAGAAAGAATCTACCTGAAAATTATAATGAAGACTTGATTATTTTTCTCTTTCAGGTTTTAACTCTTATAATTACATGAAAGTTTAATCAAGAAGTTAGTATGAAAGTGGGGAATATGAATGAGAAAATTCTTTTAATTCAGGTACCTAATAATTACACTTCTGGAATTTGGTTTTCTTAGTCTTTTGAATGTGTTCAAAAACCATGACTATAAAATAACTTTTCTTTTGAACCATATAAGCAAAGCTTCATCTATAGCTAAGTGAAGAGAACAATAATAAAATTTTAACTTTTTTTAAAAAAGTGAGGGAGTATGTATTACGACATCTATTTGTGTAATGTTATACACATTCATTTGACATATGACTATTACTAGTATGCTCTTAACTGTGCTATTTATATTTGTCTCTCTTCCACTTATGTCTTTTCCTTACTTCATCTTCCTTTATAGCTTAACTTTATTTTCCTCTTCTTTTGTCCTCTTTTCTTGCCAAATTTTATCTATTTGCTTTTGTGATTATTCAGTAATCAAGGTAGTAGTAAGTACTTAAGAGTATTAGCTTTCATGTTGAGATATAGGTGAACTAAAACCACTTAGGTTGGGAGACCTTGGACAAGTCACTCAAATTTTATTACCCTCTATGTTTTTATCTTAGATGGGAGTATTAAACATATCTACTTTGTATTGTTATTGTAAGCATGTAGTGAGATTATTCATGCTTAATGGCTTAGCACAACACTTTGCACATTGTGAATAATCAATTAGTGGTAACTATTATTTTTTCCTTCTGCCCCCTGACAAGAATAAAGCCGCTGTATATGCTTACTGAATTTCAAACATATACACATAAACACCCCCAAATACATAGCCATTTCCGTACATTCCCCTATATACCTTAGATTTAAAAGCATCTGCTAAATCTCTTATCATCAGTAATACTGTCTTATTTGAAATTAATTTCTTATTTCTTCAAAGTTTAATTCATCTCTCAAAGTTGATTAGACTCTTTAAGGTTAGCTTTTCTCTTTTCTTTTACAGTCACTTTCTGAATCCTCCATTTCTTATTAGCATCTTGGGGTGAGATATGGAAGTAAGATGACATAAAGCCCATACTCATCTATTTTGTTCCCAGTAAAATGACCTGTGAGGTAAAGAGGTAGAGGCTGTTGCTGTAAATAGTGTTCAGAGAATGTGTGCGAGAATACATTTCCTAAATTAAGAAACTCTTTGGTACACTCACTTATACTCTGTGCAGAAGACATCTATGACCCGTGTAAAGAATTTAGCTGGAGTTCAAAAATCACATCCAACTCAAGGAGAGAAAACTGTTGTACCAAAGCACAACCCATGCAGGAGTTTGTGCTCACAGAGCAGACAAGAGTGGACTCCACATAATAGAATTAGTTAAATATCATGAGCCCTATTCACTTTTCAAAGTATATAGTAACTCGATTAGAAATGAAAGTATGCATTTTGCAGGTAAAAGGCATATAGAAAAAGTCTCTCAGGAAGATATTAATTTTTAATTTACTCTGAATCCTGGTTAAGATAGTTCTAACTTTCCCCGTATCTTATGTTTTTCTTTGTTAGATGTGTAGGCTATGCAGATGTATATTAGCTCATTGCTAACACCAGGAAATGCTACCTGTGTGTTTAACAATGCATGCTAAAGGCCATCTTCTCCTGTAGGCTCTCTTAGCTTCCTTTTGTTCTTCTCTGTCCTTATACAACTGTAGGCTTATATAAAAATTCAGATACCCTTGTCTTTATCCCTTCCTTGCTTCAATCAAATTTAATGAAGAACCATGTTTATTGCCTTTTATTGACCTTTAAAAAAAGTGTCACATACAAACAGAAAAGTACAAAAAATCTACAGCTCCATGAATTTTTATAAACTGAAACATCCAGACCAGTATCCAGAACACCCAACCAAATCCCCAAACCTCCCTATGCTCCCTTCCAGTAAAATTAGGAAGTCACTCTCATGGCTTCTCACAGCAAAGAGAAGGGGTGCCCACTTTTGTACTCATATAAATGAAATGACACAATCAATACTCTTTTATGTCTGGCTTCATTTCACTGCAGTTTTTGATGAAGTCAAGCACATTCCCACCATTATCTCCTTCTATTAACATTAGATTCAATTATTTAAATTACTTTGTAAGATATTCAGTATTTAATTTTTAAATTAAGAATTACCTTATGAAATAATAACATTTAATATCTTTTAATGAGGTTTAAAATATATGGAAATATTGAATTTTTAATACAATACCTCTAATTTCTTAGAAAGAAGTGAAGAAAATATTACCTTCAAGAATCTTCTTATCCTTGGTCATGTTCTCATCATTTTAACAAAGAATGTACTTTACTTTTAGAGAACTTTCAGGATCACAGCAAAATTAAGTTGAAAGCACAGAGACTTTCCATTTATCTACTGCCCTCACCTACACACAACCTCTCCCACCAACAACATCCAATCCCAAAGGGGTACATTTGTTACAATCGATGAACATTCATTGACACATAATCACTGGAAATCCGTGGGCTTCACTCTTGGCGTGCATTCTATGGGTTTTGAGAAATGTATAACAATATGTACCCACCAACACAAAATCATACAGAATAGTTTCATTGCCCTAAAAATCCTCTATATTCTGCCTATTCATTCTTCCCAGACTCGTAATGCATGACAAGCAATGATATTTTCACTATCTCCATTGTTTTGCCTTCAATAGAATGTCATGTAGTTGAACTAATACAGTATGGAGCTTTTACAGATGGACTTTTTTCACTTGGTAAGATGCACTTACTCCCTGTCTTTTCATCGCTTGGTAGCCCATTTCTTTTAAGCACTGAATGATATTCCATCCTCTGGATGTATTTATCTATACACCTACTGAAAGGCCTCTTGGATGCTTCCAAGTTTTGCTAATTTTGAATAAAGCTGCCTTCCTACCAGGAATGAATGGGGGTTCCTGTTGCTCTACATTTTTGCCAGCATTTGGTGTTGTTAGTGTTTTGGATTCTGGCTATTCTAATATTATATTTAGAATATTATTATTTTTTATGAAACTTAAAAATTGTTATATAAAACAGTTTTAGGTAACTCCTTAAGGACTTTTGATAATACTCAATTGTTTAAATGTCATGAGAATAAATTCAAACGTTCTTTGTATCCAGAATATCATTGTGGTGGTTATTTTTGTGATTGTTGAGGCTGAGGGGTATAAATATATTTAAAAATTATGAAGGAAATAAAATTAATAAGGTTGAATTGTTGAAAAAATATCCAGTGAAAGTATTGCTACATAGGACTTCTATACTGGCCACTTGATGCATGCAAACAAACACTGGGTATGACTGCTGTGGTATACTTTACCTTCCAGGAAACAGTATCTTCATGACTATTTCCATTGTCAACAGCACGTTGAAACAATGCTCCTTAATTGCCTAGTTCCATCCGTCCCTGTATTGAACACTGAAGAGAAGAAAATTGTACTCTTTCAGTTTGTTCTCTAGGATAATTCCAAAATGCCCAAAACAACAGAGTAGGTCTGAGAAAAAATCCTTTTTTTCTCTCTAGCATGTAATCCTCTTGTTTTGCCAGGAAAGAGAACTCATTTGGCTTAGATGGTTTAGCTATTAATAATAACATATCAGAATAGTCACAGATTCCAGAGTCAGTTAGTGCTGGAGTACTTACAGGCATCTGACAAAACTGATGGGGCTCTTGTTTGCGCATTTTACCTGTTTCCAAAAAGCAGTGTGCTCTGATTTTTCTAGCCCCTAATTATCTTCTGAAGTGACACTCAGGCCTCTGTAAAAAAGCTTCAGACTGACATTTCAGGAAATTTCCCCCTGGTAGTATTTAAATGAGAATTCGTTGAGTATATCTTTCTGAGGCTACTCAGTATACCTCAACCAAAACCAAAGGAAATCTGACTTTTTTTTTTTTTAATACACAGAAACTAGTTTGGGATGGAGGGGAATGGCATTTCCCACTGTTAAAGCCAGTGATTAACTAGTAGGTATGGGTGAGAAAGTTTTTCTTCTCAAACATGGTCTCTCTGCATAGGCATAAACTATCAGAAATTGATTTAAAATGATTTCATTGCAGTGTTTATGTAATATTTTTTTTATACCTTTACAGGTTGTGTACTTCATCAGTTTGAACCATCTGGGCTTTTAAACTGGGCTGCAGATGAGAAATTTAAATGATACCACTTTGGACAATAATATGCTAATGTATGAATGAACAAATACCATTTCAAATTGGAATGTTTTTTCTCTTAGCAATACTTGAAGTCATCTTTTGGCTTTTAAGCATGATAGCAATGTGCTTCACTGGTACTGAAGCAGAAAATAACCAGTCCATAAAATTCTAGCAACCTCCACACACAAACTGTTTATGAAAATAAAATAACACATTTAGCCAAGTCAGTGATGATTTCAGCTGAGTAGCTTTAAATTCTGCAACAATTCTAGCTAGAGAGGGAATTTCTAACACAAAGACCTTTTAAGTTTACCATGGAGTGTGTGCATATCTGTAAGTACACCACCCCCCCCTTTACACAGAAAAAGAGAAAGTGAATTAAAAATAATAAAATGATACTATGGAGAGAAAGGATGTGTTTCCTTCTCAATGTCAAGCTAAATTTTCTACCTTCCTAGAGACTGAGTAAGAGTAGGATATTTGAATTACTAAATAGATTTGAACAGGGACTTGGGTAAACCAAATGACATTGGAGCTTGTGTTAAGTGACTGGCATTGACAGAAAATGTTTCCAGAGCCAGTTCACTACCTATATTATTATTATTTTTCAACCTTTAGAATTGGCAGCAGCAAGAATCGGAAATGTTCTGAGTATTGATTCATATCCACATTCTTTGCTGAATTTTTAGGACATCATAATTTAGACATGATATGGTTGTAGACTAGTGTATTGTGCTATTTGAAAATTTTATCAATCTACTGCAGATTTTAAATTCTTTCTTCTGAACCGCCCATATACAAGTTTAGGGGACCTGGGGTTACATTTGATAGCACAAAGGGCCATGCTAAGTGATTCAACCTAACATAACAAATGAACTCTGTGCATTTCCAGAGTTCTTTGAAATGGTAATACCTGATTAGTTTACCTCTGTCTGACATTTGGTTTAAATTAGGAATAACATGTTAAATGCCATGTGATTACCCTGTGATAGTTCCCTAAAATTTTAAATACATCCCTTTGTGGATAAGGGAATATGAGTGCTTAGTCACTGTGACTGAAAAGACTTTTCAGAGGTTCTTGGCAAAGACAGTGATGTCACAGTACCAATAATTCTAGTGTGGGTTCAGATCACTTGCCAGGTAGAGTTAGAGGGGGCAAATAAAATGAGCTGTATGGTATTTAGGAAAAAAGATTTTGATTGCTTAAAACTTTTGTGTATTGTTTTCTGTCCTCTCGTAGACTTTAAATTGTCAAAAGTAAATTAGTATTTGAGATGGAAAATAATCTTGTCATTTGGGGTTTATAGTCAAACAAATGTATGTGTAAAAACTATAGGCCCCTGATAATCATTTGTCAGGTTTTCTTATTTTGTATCTCAAAGAAAGATTTCTTTTGATGACAAAATTTAAATTTATCCATATTAAGACTTTTTAGCACTAACTACCTAGAATTTCATCATATTATAATAATAATCCCAGACATCATAATGCTTTTCATTTGAAGTACTTTCATATATATATATATAGTCTGTATTCTGTCATTAGCCCTCACAGTCCTCTGTGGGAGGGCAAGTATTATTATGCAATTTGACAATAGAGATACGTAAAGTTTAAGTATAGTATGATGTACCAACATGGATAAATTTAGAAAACATGAGTGACATAAAGTAGCTGCAGAATGGTATAAGATGATATAATAAAATACTATAAGATATAATAATACTAGAGGCCCGGTGCACAAAAATTTGTGCACTCGGGGTGGAGGGGTGGGTCCCTCAACCCAGCCTGTGCCCTCTTGCAGTCTAGGACCCCTCAGGAGATAACGACCTGCTGGCTTAGGCCCACTCCTGGGTGGCAGAGGGCAGGCCCAATCCTTAGGTGCAGCCCCTGGCCGTGCTCAGAGCAGGGCCGATTGGGGAGTTGGGGCGCCGCCCCCTGTCATGCACAGAGCAGGGCGGATCAGGAGGTTGCGATGCCACCCTCAGTCATGCTCAGGGTAGGACCGATTCGGGGGTTGGGGCATCGCCCCCTGTCATACCCAAGGCAGGGTCGATGGGGAGGTTGCGGCGCCACCCCCTGTCACGCACAGAGCATGGTGGATCAGGGGGTTGGGGAGCTCCCCCCTGTCATGCACAGAGCAGGGCCCATCAGGGGGTTAAGGAGCTCCCCCCTGTCACTCACAGAGTAGGGCCGATAGGGGAGTTGGGGCACCGCCCCCTGTCACCCACAGAACAGGGCTGATCAAGGGGTGGGGCACCTTCCCCTGTGGAACAGAGCAGGGTGGACAGGGAGGTTGTGGCCCCGCCACCTCTCACACACAGAGCCACAGGGCGATCTGGGGGTTTGGGCGCTGCCCCCTGTCATGCTGATCTGGTGCTGGGAGGCCTCTCGGCTCAGCTGATCTCGGTGCTGGGAGGCATATTACCCTTTTACTATATAGGATAGAGGCCTGGTGCATGAGTGGGGGCCGGCTGGTTTGCCCTGAAGGGTGTCCTGGATCAGGGTGGGGGTCCCCACGGGGGTGCCTGGCCAGCCTGGGTGAGGGGATGATGGCTGTTTGCAGCTGGTCACATACCCTTCAGGGAGGGGGTCCCCACTGGGGTGCCTGGCCAGTCTGGGTGAGGGGCTGAGGGCTGTTTTCAGGCTGGTGGGTGACTGAAGCTCCCAACTGCTCCTTTTTTTCTTTTTTTTTATTCTGGGCCAGCTTTAGCTCTGGCTCCAGCTCTGAGGCATCTGCTGCTGAAAGCAGGTATCTGGTTTGTTTGGGTTCTACAATCGAAACACTGTATCAACTCCAGCTCTGAGATCCTGGCTGGCTGAAAGCAGGTTTCTGGGGTTTTGTTTAGCTTCTATATTTGTTAACAATGTTTCAGACTGCAAGCTCAGAGGCCGGCAAGGCAGGCGGGGAACATTGGAGTCCTCCATCACTGAAGCAAGCAAGCCTCATGTTAGTTTCAAGCTGCCTGGCTGCCGGCCGCCATCTTGGCTGGCAGTTAATTTGCATATCGCCCTGATTAGCCAATGGGAAGGGTAGCGGATGTGTGGCTAATTACCATGTTTCTCTTTTATTAGATAGGATATGAACATTAATACATACTATATATTTTTATAGATACAAACATATATACAATGAATAAAATCGTACATAGAAATGATAAATAGCTAAAATACTGGCTGCCTCTGGGAAGTACAGGGGAGAGGGAAAACAATTGTTTTGGAAAAATTAATTCAATTGTATTGGTATGGTTTTGTTTTATAAAACAAAATGGAGGAAAGTGAAAAGAACAGGTAGTATTTACAAAAGTGGAAAAAAATAGAAATAACTAGTGTCAGGAAAAATACATGAGATAAACATTAAAGAAACTGAAATGAATACTCGAAATATTCTTGTTGGTGAGTAATGAGAAATAATGTTGCTTAATAAGTTGGCAGCAGAATATTGATATTATCGAAAACCAATCACAGTAACTTAGATTTGATAGTGTAGGCCAAAGAAAGTCACTATAGTTTCTTGCTGGGTTACTAGGCCTATGTTTCTTGTGAATTGCCATCAAGTGGTTTATTTGGCCTTGATTATGAAATCTTTATCTGGTGAATTTGATCTTAGAGGGACTAGTCAAACAGGTGGCATAAATGTGTAAAATTGGCAGGATATAAGACCACTGAATAATCTGTGGGTAGGGGCTAGTAGCTAGGGATGCAAGCCTTTCAATATTTTAAAATCCAAAGTTAAATATTTTATTTGTCCCAACAAAACTTGCTGCAGATGCAGTTATAAGGAGTGAAAACAATGACAGCAAATTACAGATAATCTGTCTCTGCAAAAGTAACATTAATACATATGCATCTCCTTGACATTTAATTGCATTGAATGTACACTATGTGAAAAATAGAAAACCAGGTGTTAGGAGGTGCCAAAGATATAATTTGATGAACATATTGCCCTATAAAAATTTGTATTTTATATAGGAGTTAAGGTACATGCATTCAAATATAATAAGGTGAACACAGTAGTATGAAAAGATTAACTCTGACACCCCATTGACTCCCCACTGCTTTACTCTATGTTCTGTGTATCTTTTATCGCCTGTCAGTAAAGGCAGGTAGAAATGAGGAACTGCAAAATAGAAGCATAATTGAGATTGCATCTGCCTTGTATAAAAGGCAACTGTTTATCAGTATGTTTCATGTTTTATTGAGTCATTTTAGATGTGAAAAAATTAAATTTAGCTTTCTGTTACTAATTATAAAATGCTTAACTTTTAGGACAGTAGTTATGATAGAAATCCCAATAATAAAATCTAAGTCAGAAAATGTTCTCTGTTCCAGACAATAGTGAATGAATTTCCTTGATATTGATTAATCTACAGCCCTACATTGTGAAAAATTTATAATCATAGGCAGCACTCAATACCTCTAAATTTATTAATACAGTTTTAGTAATATGAATGCTGTGCTATAACATGGAAGTATATCTATGGGTATGGTCATACTTTGAAAGTTATTTGTTACTAGAGGCCCGGTGCATGAAATTTGTGCACTTGGTGGGGAGTGGGGAGTCCCCTCAGCCTGGCCTGCACCCTCTCGCAGCCTGGGAACCCTCGGGGGATGTCCAACTGACAGCTTAGGCCCGCTCCCTGCCTAAGCCAGCAGTTGGACATCCTTCGCACTGCCACAGAGACAGGAGAGGCTCCCACCACTACCACTGTGCTTGCCAGCCGCGAGCCCGGCTTCTGGCTGACTGCACTGACCACCAGGGAGCAGGCTCCTGTGTTGAGGGTCTCCTCCCTGATGGTCAGTGCACGTCGTAGTGACCGGTTGTTCCACCATTCAGTCAATTTACATATTAGCCTTTTATTATATAGGATTATTTATGTATAATTCACAGGGAGTGTGATATTTAAAAAATCTGTCTCAATTCTTCTAAATTTTCCATTTGATATTTTCTTTGGTGATTTTAAAAATGTATGTACCTCATCTATGTTAGATAACCACAATAAAACCTCTGATTATAGTATTTTATAAAAAGGCTCTCTTTGCCACTTGAATAAGCAGTGCTCCCTTAGCTTTCTTTAGGGAAATTAATGTATGCAAATCAATAAGATAATTTTTAGAAGATGTATATTTACTATTTGTTTCTGAGTTGCTAATGAATTACAACAAAAATTTTAAATAAAATACATCCCAGATATGTAGGATATATTTTGCATTGCTATTTATTATGTAGATGACATTTAATTTAATATTTGGAAGGAGAGAAACAATAAATAAGAACAATCTTGTAAAAATTCATTGTACAGAAAGAAATTCAATTCCCTAACTGAGTCAGGGAGAGTATGTTTACAAGCAGAGTTTGAACCATGGGATAGAATCAAAAGGAATGAAATTTCACAGCTATGATTTGCCATCACAAAAGTAAAAGGAAAGACAGTTATAGTTTATGCCGAGTGTTAATATTAGAGAGGAGACAAAGCATAAGGAGAGAATGAGCATTAATTGAGCATATGTTGCAGTGCATGTGAAACTCAGTGTTGAAACTATTAGAGCTAGTGCTCTCTGCGGATCTTCCAAATAAAGATATTTAGGAGGCACTTGGACCCCCCACACAGACACAAACCCAGGTTTCAGTGCAGAAGAGAGATGGGAATGCATATGTGGGCGCAATATAATGATGGAAACTGCAAATGCTCCGATGAGGGCACCTGTCTTATGTTTTTCGTTCCCCGTTGTACCTGGCCTGTAGCATGGACTGAGCCATGGCTGTTGAATAAGAGACATATAGGTTGTTGCGTTTGCATGTCAGGATTCCAAACTCAACAGAATGCACAATAGCATTGGCAGATAATTTTTTTTCTATAAAATTATGTAGATTCTGAAGGTATATTTTCCAGTTTAGCAGTTCTCAAATACTTTGATGTCAGCACCCTTTTAACCTTAAAATTCTAGAGGAGCCAAAAGAGGTTCTGTTGATGGTCCGCATTAGAAATTAGCAGCGATAAAAATTTAAAATATTTATGTACTAACTCATTTAAAAAGGGGACCCCAGGGCTCTGTGGACTACTCTGAGAGCCACTCTTCTAAATAATCTCTCTCTATAAGTATTATTGTATGAAGGAGGGGGGAAAAGCTATTGTAAAAAAAATGTAGGCAAACTGTACTGTTAGATGAGTAGCTCAAAATTTATTTCATTTGAAAATCTGATATAATTTCTTTAAGGAATACTGAAATAGAGAAAATGTTATGTTTCTCCATGGCTTGATTTCCTCTCCATTTTCACTTCAGCTACATATTGTTATTTTATATTTGTTTTTATTTTTCTATAAGATTATGATTGCAATCTAATTTAGTATAGTTTCAAAAAACTTGTCAAAAGGGTCAGTATAGGGTATGATGTGAAAAGTAGATAATTTTACTAGCGCATACACTAAAAATAAATGTCTGTTCCTGGGACATTACCCTGTGTGTCTTCAAATATTTAAAAATGCGAATGGTAGAGCTTTTATTGGATCTGCATTATAGTACATTAAACTACAATATTTTTATATTGAGAATGACTTTTCATACTGCCAATTAGTTGTATCTGTTCACTGAAATCTTGCTACATACGCTTCAGGCTGTTTTGCTCTAGTCTATTTCCCAGATAAAGACTCTCAGCTTTATTATTCAGAGCACACTCTCATTTAGTGTCTGCCATCCACTGAGTCAAAAGTATCAGGGCAGGTGCCACGTGACTGAGATGAGGTTTGCTTTGGGTTCTATCTGTGGCCATGGCAGTCTGCGGTGCACACATTATTTCAGCAAATCTGAGCTTTTTTAATACCTACTATTATGCAAGACAGTAGTTCAGCCTCTGTGGAAAACAATGACGATATGTAACTTAAACTCCCTTCCAGCAGGAAAGTTGAAATCTAGTGGAAAGCCAAGTCCTATGAGTTACCAATTACTAAGATACATCAGAATGAATTTGTAATTAAAATTAATATTAGGGGTGTACACAGGTAATTCTTCCTCAGGAGCCCAGTGGAGAGAATGATGCATTCTGACTGGGAACGTAGGGAAAGGAGAAAAGACATTGGTCAGGTCTTTGGGGAGTATATTAGATTTTGCTGTGTGAAGATGTGGTTTGTGGGTTGCATTCCAGACAGAAGGAAGGGTGGGAGTATAGGCACTGAGGGGCAAAATCATCGGCATTTTTCATTAATGGCAAGTTGGCATAGGACACAGCGGGAGAGGTGGCTGGGAAGGGTGCCTTTTACTTAGTGTCATGGGTGGTTGTGGCAGGGTTTGTGATAATGAGAAGAGGTGAATCTTTGGAATGCTCCCCCTAGGTCTTCTTCCCCCCAGATTTATTGAGATGTAATTATAAAAGTTTAAAGTATACAATGTAATAATTTGATATATGTAAATGTTGTAAAATGATGTCCAAAATGAGGTTAGTTAACACATCTATCACTTCATATAGTTTTGCGTGTGTGTATATTGAGAACTTTTACTAGTAAGTTCTACTGTCTCAGCAGCTTTCAAATATATAATAGAGTAACATTATCTATACTGACAATCCCCAGAACTTATTCATCTTATAAATGGGAATTTGAACCCTTTGACCCCCTTCACCCATTCCCGCATTCCCTGCTGGCAGCCACCAGTCTATTCTGTTTCTACAAGTGGTTTTTTTTTGGTTTTTTAATTCCACATAAAAGTAAGAACATACACTATATGTCCTTCTCCCTCTGACTTATTTCATACACCATCAAGTTTCATTCATGTCGTCATGTATGGCATAATCTCCTTTTTTTAAGGCTAAGTGATATTTCACTATGTATAAATGCTACATTTTCTCTGTTCTGACATTTAGGGTGTTTCCATGTCTTGGCTATTATCAATAATGCTGCAATGAACATGGGAGTGCAGGTTTCTCTTCAAGATAGTGATTTCATCTTCTTCAGATATATACCCGAAAGTGGAATTGCTGGACCCTATGACAGTTCTATTTTTAATTTTTTTGAGGAGCCATAATACTGTTTTCCACCAGGTCTTTTTAAAATCCCAAATCAAGGGAAACCAAATGATACAATTTCAGGCCTATTTCACAGTCCTGAGACACGTCTTTACACCGCTCTCTTTCCTTGCTTTCTGTCTCTTTGATGGTGTGCAGGATTCTGAGCACATACAGGGTAGATGGTCTCTGCTAACATTCTTCATGGAGAAAAGTGCTAAAAAATGAGAAAGTGACGTTAAAAATGCTTTATTGGGCCAGTTTCATTACAAAGGCATAATTTCTTCATTGTGACAATCCTAATGCTAATAGTAATAATCTCATTGACTCCTCCTCACACTCCCTGGGGTTGAAACTCTTGGAATCCGAATTTTACAGATGAGGAATTAGTCTTAGAGAAGCAGGTGGCCGAGCTGGGATTTGAATCCACGCTTAACCATCATGTTGTATTGACTCCCACAATCTTGTGGAAGTGGCTCCTGTCATTGTATCCCTTATTTATAAATAAGGAAACGAAGGCCCAGGGAGATTAAGTAATTGTCCCGTGTTTGCATATTTTCACAAATGGCAAAGCTAGGATGTGAGCTTGTATCTGCTGTGCCCCCAAAGCCTGCCTTCTTTTCATGACATCATGCTGGCAGCTTGCGTTAGCTAGTCTTACTTCCTGAGGCCACTTCAGTTCTCCCGCCTTTAAGATTAGAATCTCAGGGGAAAATCCTGGCACACAACTTTGTAGCAATTGACGTTACAAAAGTGGGTGCCCTGGCAGGCATAAGTGCATCTCTGAATTAAGCAAAGCTATTGCATGATAGTCCTATCAACAGAAGACCAGATTTCTGTACACTGATTTCTTCTTTTTTTTCTTCTTTTTTTTTAATTGCTTAAAGTATTACAAAGGGTATTACATATGTGTCTTTTTTTTTTCCCGCCCTTGACTATCCCCTGGCCTCCCCCACCCCCCAGCGTCCCATGTCCATTGGTTATGCATATATGCATGCATACAAGTCCTTCGGTTGATCTCTTATACCCCTCCCTCCTGCCCCCCAACTTTCCCCGGCCTTCCCGCTGCAGTTTGACAATCTGTTTGAGGCAGCTCTGCCTCTGATTCTTCTATTTACAAATATTGAGGGTTTCTTTTTGTTGTTGCTGTTTGCAAGTGGTCTAGTTTAGTAATTTCCATGCATCGGAAGCAACTCCATTAGAATCAACTTGGGAACATTGAACACAGACACACAGATATGTTCCTGGGATTCTGATTCAGGATTAGGTGGTGCTCAGCGACCTGCTTCCTAAAAGCTTCTTGGTTGAGGCAGTTCAGTGCAGTGGTAGAAAGCTGGGTCTCTGGAGCCGGATCTCATTGCCTTTCTCCCGAGACGTAGAACTTTGGCAAGTTAGGTGGCCTCTCTGTGCCTCACTTAATCATCTACATTTGAATTCTCCATTTACTGTGATTATTATGTACAATCTGCTTTGAGAAACACTGGCCTAGAAAGAATAACTTAAAGAGCTATCGAGAGATGGGTAAGAAAATTTTGTGAATCTGAGGCACTGTTACTTTAGTTATGTGAGAAAGATAACTATAATAAATAAAACCAGGGTAATTCTGTGGATCCAGCAATGAACAGTGAACAATGTGCATTGGGGGCCCGATTGGGCCAGCAGGGGAAGGGGCAGCGGGCTGTTGGCTGGCCAGCCCCGCCCTTGATGGGGGTAGAGTGGGGGCTGATCGGGGCCAGGGCTGGCCAGGGAGAGGTGCTGCGGGCAGTTGGCCAGCTGGTTCTGCCTCCAATTGGGGTGTTGGGTGAAACTGAGGGGTGGGGCTGGCCTGGGGAGGGGGGGCGCACTGATTGGGGGCCCAGATCGGGCAAGTTGGCTGCTGCAGTGTGCGTCATAGCCACTGGTCGTTCTGATCGTACCACCATTCCGGTCTCTGGGCTTTTATATATATAGATTGCATGAGGGCATCTGATCTAATAAAATGAAAAACAACAACTCTTAATTATCGTACAGGGTTGACTTGTACACGATTACCCATGCAACTTTCCAGGCAGTGAGTCTTTTAAGCAGTATTGTTACAGACTACCAGGAGCTTGGAACTTCTGCAAACCTGTCAAGTGGTTCATTTTTATAGATGAAGAAATTGAATGTCAGATAGGTTAAAGGGCCTATCTAAAAATCTTCTAGCTGGTTAGTTGCCAAATCAAAGCTAGGAGCCAGACTTTTAAATTTATTGTTCTAATCAAAACAATAGTAAAACTAGTTTTTATTAGAGTAGTTCCAAGAATTCAGAGCATTAACTATGCCAGACTGGTTGGGAGATGCTGTTGTAAAAGAAAGGACTCGATAGTCTGGAATTTTTCAGACCTTGGTTGAAAGGTCCTCCTCACTGACTGGCTCTGTGGCTGGAGCACACTACTTAGCTTTACTGAGCTTGGTTTTCTCTTCTCTGTAAATACAGATTATAATAAACTTGACTCTGTTATTCACGAGTCTAGCACTTGTGTTTCTATATTTAAGAGCAGCTTACAAGTCCTGTGATATGTAGCAACCATGTGCTTCTGAACAGTGAATTCCTTAGCTAATGAGTAAGCATAATTAACTATGAAGATTTTCTCCCGAAACTATAAACATCTCTATTTCTTTATTTAAAAAAGAAAACTGAGCTTGAAAAGAAAGTCAACTATAGGTGATGATGATGGGGAAAGAAAACAAATGAAAGGAAATCCAATAAAATGATGTCTCTTAGCAGATGGAAGGTTGAGGTATATTAAAAAGTAGAATGTCAATTTCTGTACTGGTTTGACCCAAGAAATGACTAGTTGTGTCACAATTTCTAGATGCAGAAACTAATGAAAGTAATTCCTAAAATTGTTTCAATAAACGCTGTTATCTTTGCAAAACAACTGAAAGAAAATCAAGCTTAAGTACATATTGAAATGTAGATAACACTGAGAAAATATGCCCAGGAAACATTTAACAATTTTAACCTATACAAATCAAGGTTTCCATATAGGCACATACGTACTTTATACTTGCAGTCATTTTGTATATGGGGGATTAATCAATTGCCCTTATTGGTTTTATTTATCACCAACTTCTAACTTCTTCACTTTCAACTTCTCAGTTGCACACTAGAAGTTATTAAAGTTGTATGTGTTTTACTCCAGGAAGATGTTTATCAGGGTGATAAATGTTTAGCGTTAGTATTTTCTTGAAATTTTAAGTTATCACCTATTATGGCTCCTTTGCACATATACCTAAAATTACATGAGGCTTCAGGCCAAGACACACCTGCAAAGCATACTTTCATGATCTTTCCAATCAAGAATGTTTAAGTACTCATTTCAAAATAACATGGAATTATTAGATTTCAAATAATTCTTATATGCATGTATATTTACTGAGAAACATAAATAGTATGTTAACACACATACAGCGTGTCAAAACTATACATTTTTAAATTTTCTTTGGTGAGAAATCACTTTCTTTATTAGTTACCTAAGTAAGACTAATACATATCCATCACAGCAAATCAAATGGAGCAGAAGATTAAGAAGGGCATAGGTAAAAATGAAAAGTAAGGTGACCCAGGTGACTCTTTTACATGGGGCTGACCCAGTTAAAAGTCTCATGTCCTGATAACCCTTCAGTCTGGGTGAAACAAACCAGTTGGTCACCCAACCAGCTATCAATTCTCCAATCCTTTTTCCCAGAGGTGACAACTGTACTATTACAGAAATTTTCATTGCATATGTAAGAATGTTATGTAGATATATTCATTTATTTAAATAAATCTAAATTCCTTTTAAGGACAGGAAACATACTATTCGAGGCTAATCCAGTTCTAAGAGGCATGTAAAAAACATGAAATTAAAATATGCGTAGTGAAGAATTTAAACAGTATGGAAAAGTATAGAATAAAAAGTGTTCTCCATTCTCCCCACCCATCTTCCAAAAGGCATGTTATATCAACACCTTTTACACAAATGGAATAATAATATACATACTAGTATGCACCTTGTGTTTTTTTAAAATAGGTTTTTATTGATTTCAGGGAGAGGAAGAGAGGGATAAAAACATCAGTGATGAGAGAGTATCGTTGATTGGCTGCCTCCTGCACACCCCCTAGTGAGGAGTGAGTCAGCAACTTGGGCATGTGCCCTATCAGGAATGGAACATGACCTCATGGTTCATGGGTTGACGCTCAACCACGAGCCACACTGGCTGAGCTGCACCTTGTTTTCTTAACCTAATTTCTTGAAATTTTCCATTTCAGCATATATTTATTGACCTCATTCTTTCCAACAACTGCACTCTTTCATTCATAGTCTGGTGTGTTATTATTTAATCAATACTCTTAAATGATGAACATCTTTGTTGCTTATAACTTTTTGCTACTGCAAAATAGCTGGAGAGAATAACTTTGTGCATCTTAGTGCACCTGTAGAGGTATATCTGTAGGGTAGATTCCTACATGGAGTTGCAACATCAAAGAGCATGTGCATCTAACATTTGCCAGTTCTTGCCAAACTGCCTTCCCAAAGCATTGTACCAATCTCCTTTATCAATAATGAATGGAAATACCTGCTTTCTAATCTCAACAATAGTGGGCATTACCAACATTTTTACTATTTACTGTTTTGATTTGCAATTTTTTCAGAGTAAAGCTGAGAACCCCTTGTGTTTTTGTTTTCCTGTGAACTATCTTTTCATACCCTTGTGACTTTCTGTTAAAAAAGTATGCTAGCTTTTTATAAATCAAGGAAATTCATGTCATAAGTATAGCAAATACATTTTTCCAGTTTTTCTTTTATAAGAATTGTTGAGTGTAAGTGAGAATTAATAGTTTTCCTTCCAAACCTATGAAACTAAGATAGTACAAATGATATGTTCAAAGTCATGGAAGGAGTGCTTATTTGAATCTAGATTTGTGACTTGGAAGCCACCTTTTGTGTCAGCTAGAAGCACAGAGTTCCCTGGTTAACAGTAAAATCTTGGAAAAGATTTTTTTGTTTGTTTGTATGCATGAAGTACCTGCATGTATTCAAGCATTTTTAAACAGCCATTGATCTTTTTGGCCAAACGAATTCAATTTCACTTGATAGGCGTTATATCCTAGTGAATTAAAAAATGGCCCATGTCACTAGTCAGAGATGATATCAGCTTGTGGCTGGGTGCTCAGTGGAGCATCTCCTGTGATTGATATTGGCATCTCCATTGTTCTGGAGCTAGGTAAACAGCATGTTAATTGTTGATGGGTTGTTTTCATCCTCCTTAACGTTGCCTGGCATTTATTTATGTGAGCAGTCTACAGTTTGAAAAGTTGCTTTGAGAACTCTTAGAGTGAACAATGGTATATAAATGTAAGTCACCATGCTTATAAAAAATTTATAGCTGATATGAAATTAGAAACAAACATCAGTAAGAACTAAAAATAAGTATACAGAGGGGTGGTAGGAGAATTACCAGTCTGATAAAAGATTAGTGAGAAGAGATTTTCCCAGGAAAATTGATTTAAATCTCTTGGTAAGAATGATTCTAAAACAGTAGTGTTAAATATTAGGTGACTAAACAGAACACCATGATTTGAAGAGAAATATAAGTGCGACGAAGTGAATATTACATATTTATTTAGTCTGGTAGGATAACATTAGTTTCATGTGAATGGCATATATGTATACCACCACAATTTTGAGTAACTTTGGAAGGAAACTGACTCACTCTAATTCCCAACTACTGCTCCTGCTATTGTGTTTTTATTATAATTTTTAGCATCAGTAAAAAAAGTTTATCTTCTATTCCATTAAAACTATATCCAAAAGATTTCATTTCTATTTGAAAAGGATGTTGCAAAAGTATGCATTGTGGAAGAATTAGATATGGTAATAATTAGTTCTTTAAAGTTAGTGGTTGGTGATATGTGTCTGTATACTCCTTTCCTTCCTTTGATAAACTATTTGGAAAATCGGTCTGCACTATGTTCACACCGTCCATTTCTCTCTTTAGCCTCTGGAATCTGTTATTTCTTCTTTCCTTCCTCTTCCTACCAGTTTCCTTCAGATCTGATTTCCACATTGCTAAACATTTGTCCTGTTCATCCCAACTAACCTCTTTGAAATATCTGGAACACTTTACCTTCTTGGAGTTCTTTCTCATCAGCCTCTTTGGGTCTCTTCTCCTCCTCTTCCTCTTTCTCCTCATCTCTTCTAGCAATTAAGTATGTGTAGTTTTCAAGTTTCTTTCTTTTTAAATTAAATTTATTGGGGTGACATTGGTCAATATGAACATATAGGTTTCAAGTGTGGATTTCTGTGTTACAAAATCTGTATATTGCACTATGTACTAACCACCCAAAGTCAAATCTTCTCCTGTCACCATGTATTAGGGTCCCCTTTCCCCCCCAACCCCTTACCTCTGGCAACCACCACACTGCTGTTTGTGTCCATGAGTTTCAGTTTTATATCCCACATATGAGTGAAATCGTATGGTCCTTAGCTTTTTCTGACTGACTTATTTCACTTAGCACAATATTCTCAAGTTTTCAGGTTTCTAGGCTTGCACTTCTACTCCTTCTGCATAATATCCTCCACACCCCTTGTAACCTTGGCCATCCCATGGCTCAATTACCTTGTCTATGTCGTTAAGTCCCATATCTCTGATCTAGAATTTTCACTTATCCAACTCTTTTAGGCATTAATCTTCTTGGATCTTGAATGCATCAAGTTCAAAATTAAGTTTATTATCTCTCACTCCAAACCTATACATTCTGTTGAACTTCTCATCTTAGTAAGTTAAACAGAATCACCTAGTCCTAAACCAGAAATCTAGAATCAGTTTAGACTCTTTTCCTTGAATAGAGTATTTCACCAGTAATGAAATACATTCCAAATCTATTCTCTCCCCTAGATCTCTCCTACCTTAATTGAAGCTATAACATTTCTTGCCTGGATTATTGCAGCAGTGTCCCATTTCCCTCTCTCTAGTTGGCACTCCTTTCAGCGTATCCTACATAAAGCAGGCGGAGGGCTTGTTTTCCAAACATTTATCTCATCATAGAAAGTCATGAAATGGCTCCCTGCAGCTTTCAGCATCATGTCCCGCATTCTTGGCATAAAACATTACATTCTTCCTGAAAAGGCTATTATTTTCTTTCTTTCTACCACATGTGACCTTTACTCTGGCTATGCAGGGCTTGTGATTCTGTGGATGGATCGTGATATGTCACATCTTTGTGGTAACTCATCTGTTGTTCCCTTTCCCTGGAGAATTTTCCCTCCTGTCTTTGACATGTCACCTTTTTCTCCTTGATTTTTTCTAAACTCCATTCACCTCTGGAAAGCCTGTCCTGACTTGAGCCCACCCATCCTCATTAGCAATAGTCTGACTTCAATGCTCCTCCTCCATGCCCCCCAATCAGTAGGTAGCACTCACTATACTGTAATTGAATTGCTAATTTACTTGTCTGCCTCTGCCTAGGTTATAATTTTCTTGAGGGCAGAAGTCCTGACTTATTTGACTTTATATTCTCATGTCTTGGTTCAGTTTTTAGCTAAGTGCCATTCAATAAATACTTGCTGAATGAATGAAGAAATTACTGGATACTTCTTTAAGTCTGGCCCTTCATCAAGAAGGGAATGAAGCCGAAACCGGTTTGGCTCAGTGGATAGAGCGTCGGCCTGCGGACTGAAGGGTCCCAGGTTCGATTCCGGTCAAGGGCATGTACCTGGGTTGCGGGCACATCCCCAGTGGGGAGTGTGCAGGAGGCGGCTGGTCGATGTTTCTCTCTCATCGATGTTTCTAACTCTCTATCCCTCTACCTTCCTCTCTGTAAAAAATCAATAAAAAATATTTAAAAAAAAATCTTCTTTATAAAAAAAAAAAGAAGGGAATGAAAACATGAAATACTACTGAATATTTGGTTGAATGTTAAACTTGGTACCATGTGAGCAGTTATCTTTAGAGAGAAAATGAAAAAGACTATATTTTATTGAAATGGTACTAAGTTGGGGCATTCTCAGGAATCTCTAACAAAGTTGATAGCATTGCTCTGATGACAGTATTTTCCAATCAGACAAACTTGAATATTTAGAAATATGAGCATACTGGGTTCCTTGTAGAAAAGCTATTTAGAGTGGTGACAGACTGCACTTTTTGCATTTCTATTAAGATATCTTGGCATCATGTCGTCTCAGAGTATGTAGCAAAGGTTAGAAATATTTCAGGCACTTTTACCTCCTACACATAATGAAAGGGACACAAAAACACTCAGATTGCAATTACAGAATCCTAGCACTGACACACATAGTTAATGCATGACCTCATCCAAATTACCGGATGGACTGAATCTGTCAAATATGGCAAATGGAAATGCTTTTGCTTGGTTCAACAGGTTATGTTTACAAAGTCTAGTACATTTTTGATCCTTGCTTGGGGAGTTTTGTTTACACATATATTAAGCAATTGAAAATGAGCTAGCATTTCGATAGGTGCATAGTTTTAAAGGTGTTGCATATTTCCAATTAGTGAGAAGAGACCATACCTGCACACCAGTCGGAAATTAGGTTAAATTTCTGATTTAACACACACATTTTGAGGAGCACTTTCTGGCCTCTGGTTCCCAACTAGATCACAGAATGGCTGTTGAAATTGCCCATACTAAGTAGAGTAGTGCTTGATGTGCGGAAATGCTCAATTTGTGCTGAGCCACAAGTCTTTTGTACCCAGAGCTTACATCAGCCTTCTGGAAGGTCTTAACATTAACAATCTGCACGCTTCTGTTTAAGATATAGCATATAAATATTGGGCTCTTCTGGTTCTTGAATCAAATTGAGCATTCGCAAGGCTTCATTCTCGTCCAGGGAAAGAAAGATAGTTAGTGCCCAGGTGTCCCTGTTTCTGCCTCCAGCTTTTTAGTGTTCCAGAGAACCCATTTCCCTGCAGGTGCACAAATGGAACTCATTGTCTCCATCTGTCTGTTTTATTCTGGGTCTCTCTTTGTTCTTGTGATTGGAGCTTTTGCATTATGGGTGCCATCTAAAAGAGAATCTCTGTGTTTTCTTGATTTGAGTCCACTGTGAGGACAGGATCTTTACAATACTGAACAGCTTTTCATTCTGAAAAATAAATAATTCATCAGAATCTTGGGTGATGTTATGATATCCTTTGTATATGAAGATGACAACAATCTGCTTACTTGTTTAATTATTTTCTGAGGAAAAATTCTTAGATGTGTAGATTGCTGCCTTTTATATTCTTGATAGCTATTATCAAATTGCCTTCATAGTTATACATTCAGTAGTAGTGGGTAAGTTTATCTACCTTCTTACATCTTTTACAAAATCAGGTATTATTTTTCTTCTTTATCATTATCAAATGTAAAATTTATTTTAATGTATATATTTATATTCCTAATGAGCTTGAACGTTTTTATTCCTAATTAGCCAATTGTATTTATTCTTTTGCAAATTGCTTGTTCCCATTACTCTGCTTGTTTTTCTTCTGTGATAATCCTGTTTCCTATTGATTTGTAAAAATCTTTTTAGACTAAGTACATTAACCCTTCATCAGGCATAAATTTTACAACTTTATTTCAGGAGTTCTTTCTTTCATATATGGCTTTACTTGGCCTGCGGCAATTTAAACAAATTATGAGGTCACATCTATCAAGATTTTTCTTTATACTCCGTGTTATTGTGTTATGTCTAGAAGCATGTGTTGACTGTCCCATGAAAAATCTCCTGTGAAAGGCCTGGGTTCTCCAAAAATATTACCATTTACGGGGACTTTCATTTTGCACGCCAAACTCTCAAGTAAATTATTTGGAATCTGAGCACCTCAAGTTATAGGTCAACTGATGCAAAGTTACTATAGGACAATAGTTTGAAGTCAGATGAATGTTTTCTATGAATTACAGGAATGTAATTAGATTCTAGTGAAGCAATTTCAGGGGACTACGAGTCACTGTGCATGTGCGGGCTAATCTGTGAAAGAATATTTGATAACTTCTAAGAGGCATGGCGACTCTAAGTTAACTCCAGGAGCCGGGGCAACAGTCCTCTGCCCTTCCCTCTGGGACAAACAGAAAGATGCCAGCATGTGCACGTGGGTGTGCCCTGATCCCCTCCATTACTATTATGGGATGCTGTTTCTCCTCTGATCTAGTGAGATGGACCCAGCCTCTCTCTTTCATGTACTGCAACCTAGTGTTGCCTGCTTCCATGCCATTCCTGTTTTTCCCACATCCCCCAGCTAGTACACAGCAATCACTGCCTGAAGGCTGAACTCCCCGAATCTTTCTCTTTGCTGGTGTTAGAGATCCTTCCCTTTCTTACCACTGCCTGTAAGGGTGTGGTTGTCAATCAACCTCTGTTTTTACTCATATCTGATGAGTATATGTTCTCTATCATCTTGTTCTCACTGAGGTCTTTCAACTAGGAAATGAGTTTTAAACTAGACCAAAAAGATATACTGTGCTTTCAGAATTATTAAAAATCCATTTTCTTGTAGCTTTTCTATGCAATAACATGTTGAATTTACTTTCATTTTATATTGTAAGATATGAGGTAGACATCTAATTTTTAAATTTATGCATAGCCAGAATCCAACATTATTTATGGAGAAAGCCCTCATTTTTCTTCACTTATTCAGGATCCTCCCTGATCTACCCAAAATTCACTTTTCCAAATTTATCTTCTAATATCCATAAAATGATTCTTACATTTCCAATCCAAGTGGTATATTTACTGTTGCACAAATTCACCTTATATTTACTGTTGCACAAGATCCCATATCTTGGATCTTGACGAAGGCATTTTCCAACTTCAAAAACACTCTTATTTTGTATTCACTAGCCAGGCCAATCTTCATTTTCTTCCTAAATCTCTTTTTCAGCTACAGAGCATTTATAATCACCCCCAAATCTTTCTGCTTCTAAAAGTGCATTATTGCCATTACCATGTCTGTGACACATATATTTGGATCTATTGCTCTTCTCAAGTAGTTCCATAAGCCTTAAATCATGATCTGAACTGGATAGAAGAGACTCAAACATTACTTTTATACTGCTATTTCCTTATTTGTAAGTCTACTTTTGATTCAGCTATCAGTTGGTCTATATATTTTGTTTTGTTTTTCCCATTGTACTTTCTCAGTAGAAAGATGGCCTTACATGTTTGAGGCTGTATTTCTGTTCCCTTAACTTAGCTGGGTATAAACCCTTGGGTCTTAGACTTTTGCTCCAGAACTGTTTAGATTTGTTATATTGCCTTCTGACATTTAATGTGGTAGAACTAATCTTAGAATAGTTTTATTTTCTTAACCTTAACTCTTTATTAAAAGCCTTTGTTTTGCTACAAAACTTGAGAGACATTTACTTTCTTATCCTTGTAATTCCAAAAATAATTGTCTGAGTGTTTAGGTTAGGTGTGAATTCTTAGGGGTTCAGTGGGATTTCAGGGTTTGAAATCTTTTTTTCTTTGGTGTTGTTAATCCTCATCAGAGGATATTTTTCCCACTGATTGTTAGAGTAGAAGGGAGAGAAGAAAGGAGGGAGGAAGGGAGGGAGAGAGAGAGAGAGAGAGAGAGAGAGAGAGAGAGAGAGAGAGAGAGGAAGAGAGAGAGAGATGTGAGAGAGACACAAGGATTGGTTGACAACTGCACACACCCAATCAGCGCAGGGGATCGAACCTGCAACCCAAGTACGTGCCCTCAACTGGGAATCAAAACCCCGAGACTCCTCATTGAATGGGCTCAAATGCTAGTCTCAGCCTTTGCCTCTGAGAGAACACAACCTATGGTAACTACATTATGGCGTAACTGGATAGATTAAATGAGTTGATAGATTAAATGACACTCTAATCACTAGGCCACACCAACCAGGGCAGGACTTGAATTCTTTTCTCTGAAACCCTGGATGAGGAGCGATCACAGAAGAAACATTACTTTATTTAGGGCTGGTCCAGCACTCAGTCTCTTTCAAGTGGGGGCTCTCTAAACTGGAAAACACAACTTCTCTGGAGCTTAGTGAGGATCTGCTTATTAGAGCCCATATACCCAGCTGGCTGCACAGCTGATGGCAGCTTCCCCGAAGGTCCAGGCCCCAGGCCTCTCCTACCACATGGAAGTGGGAACTAAACATCTGGGCAGGCTTCGTTTCTTTTAAGGCACAGGAACCAAAACCCTTCTCCCAATAGTAAACTGTGGCCAAAGATTATCTTGGGCTCCTTCCAAACAGATGAGCCCTTGCTTTGTTATGGGGAGCTATGAAGTGGATAAAGAAAGTGAAATGCCTTTCCCCTCTCAGGCTCCCTTCCTCACCCCCTTAAAAAAAAAGTCAAGCCTGCTCTTTCACTGGTTATTATTGCCATTTCTAAGGAGAACTTTGGTTTCTTCCTTAGGAACTCCTATAATTTGTAGCTCTGATTTTTGCTCGTTGTCCTCCCTCTTCTTCATATTTATTCCAGTCTTTTTCACCTCTTTCTCTTTTCTACACATCTGGAAGAGCTTCTCAAGTCTGCTTCTATGGTCCTAGCACGATTGTTATTTAAGTCACTTCAGGCCCTTGTATCCTTTAATTTGAATTATAATCAAACTGCCACATATATTTTTCTTTACAGTTTCCTATTCCTTGCATCTCCCTTTTCTTTCAGACTATTGTCCTATTATCCACTTTTTATTCATTTCTCAAACTATTCATTAAGCATGTACCGTTTACTAGGCATTGTTCTAGACACTGAGATAACAATGGATAATAAAATTAATACTTGATAGTTGTATGCCTATATCAACTCATTTAATCTATCCAGTTACGCCCTAATGTAGTTACCGTAGGTTGTGTTCTCTCAGAGGCAAAGGCTGAGACTAGCATTTGGGTGCCAACAGTTTACGTGGGAAGGGATCTTGGGAAGGACAGGTAAGGGAAGGGAAGGAGGAGAAAGCCATCATAGGCTGTATGGGCTGTGGGCCCCTGGGACTTAGTCCAGTTGCAGACCTCTGGTGTAGAGCTGGCTTCTAGGAGTGAGGAAGCTGAGAAATGTGTGAGATTTTTGTTCATCATAGTGTAGGACCCTTTCCCAGGAGTTTTAACCCTTTGGTGCTTTTGGCCTTCCCCACACAGGGGCTGAGGAGGCTCGCTGGGCCAGGGGATGCTTTCTGGATGAAGACTGTAGGTGCTTTACTGTGAGCCATTCTGAGGGCATGAGTATGGTGAGTGCCAAGTGAGTGGGGCACCAATAAAGTCGGTCACAGTTAGTACCAAATCTGAAAAATGAAGCAAAGGGAACGTATATAATGTGCTTAAAGTCACACAGCCACAAAATAGTAAATCCAGGACCTGAGCTCGGGCTCTTAATCACAATGAAAGGCTGCCTTTGTGCTCTAGCGCCGGGAAGACTCTACTTTAAAGCATGGTGAGGCAATAAAGATGGGAGGACGCGCTGTCCAGCAGGAGAAGCCTGCCTGGAAAGGGCGCCTGGAAACAGAGACCTGAGTGAAGTGAGGAGGTGAGCCTAATGATAACCCCACGCAGGAACTTCCAGGTTGTGGATTGTCTGACCGGTTTAAGGTGCCGCACGGAGACTGGGGTGGCTGGAGCAGGTGAGTTCAGGGGAGAGTGAATGACAGGCAGCCAGAGACCATCTCACTTAGGGTCCAGATGCCCACAAAAGACTTCCCGTATTTTAGGCTCTGACACCTTGAATGCTGTCCCTTCGTCTTCTGTTGAGTATCTGTTTTCTAAGGTGTTCATCTGGTTCCTCTATTGAAATGTTTTCAAAGGTCTTCTCTTCCTGTGACTTTAGAATCAAGTTCTTTTTCCTGGTTTTGGAGTGTTTTCCCGAGACACCCTGTGTTTTTGTTTTCTTGTTCGTGCATCTGGGTGACAGGGGCAGCCTCTGCAGAGCCAGCGAGGGTGTGTTGCTTTTGTGATTCTTTCTCTGCTCCCTTGTTTGGTCTCTCATAGACTGAGAAGAAAATAAGGGAAGGCACAAAGCTCCCAGCCCAGTTCCTAATGTCCGGGGGGCTTTCTTTTCCTGCAACATTGCTGCTGCACAATGAGATCGTGCCTTCTTCTCCCACTGTGAGCCAGCCAGCTGGGGGCTGTATTTCTTCAGGAAGTAGAGGGAAATGAGTGGGTATGCATAGACAGCATCCTGAGGCGTGCAGCAGGCCAGGGCACGGGCAGGAGTTCTGTGCAGGGCCCTGGATCTGCAAAGAGGAGCACTGGGGCTGAGGGAGGGGTTAGGAGACGGGGTGGGTGGGGGTGCAGGGTAGTAGTGGGGGACACCGATTACTCTTGCTGCCTCAAAAAGCAGGAGCTGTGCAAAGATAGCTTCTCAACAATTATTTTCTTCCTGGCAGCTTTTAAAATGTTACATATACAACCACTTCCCTGTGTCTACAGGGGTTTCTGCAATACCTAATGTGCTAGGAATAACACCACCACTTTCCTTCCAAATTAGTAAATCACATCAGAATGTAAGCACTAATACAATCTATAATAATAAGAGCATAATATGCTAATTAGACTGGACGTCCTTCCAGACGACCTTCCAGACGAAGCCGGGACTGCGAGGGAAGCCCAGGTCCAGGGTGCCAGAGGGAAGCCAGTGCCAGCAGCCAGGGGAAGGAAGGCCTACTCTTGCACGAATTTCATGCATCGGGCCTCTAGTGTTAGATATAATTGTGTTCAAGTGTCTACATGATGATATGGTTTTGGGGCGACATTTCAAGTGAGTAGGTGTTCTCTTTCCTGGGCACTCCCCCAGGTAGACTTTCCATCCACTTGCAGCCACATAACACTCTCTCCAGAGGCTGGAGTTAGATTTCTTTTAGAGCTTTCTTTCGGTGCTATATTTGGTTTTCATTTTGTCTTAGTGTTTATAGTTATTTTAGTGGGAAATTGGAAAAGTTTGTATCTGAGACATCTACCTAGACAACAATTTATTTTATTGAGTTTCTTAAGCTCATGCCAATTCAATAAAGCTAGATTTTTTTCATTTAAATTGCTTTAGAATAAAAATATATACATTATTTCAAGACTAAAATTCTGAATCAGATATTATTTTTGCATTTATATATATAATTTATGAATATCAATGGTTAGGTCAGAGTTTTTTAAAAAATATGTTCTTAATGTACCTCATACTGAAACCGAGAAATTTATGAATATTTTAGATACTGCCTATTGAACTTTTTTATTGCTATTTATTAATATGTAAATATATATTTTACATAAATATTTATTTAAATATTTTACTTGAGTGTATTTAGATGCTAGCTAAATTATTTGATTTTTTGTTATTCAGTAATTATATATGTATGTGCATATTTATATAGTTATATTATCAAATAAAATATTTAACATATATAAATATGTTCGGATACATAATATTTGAAATATTGCTTTATAGATTTCATATCATACAGTAATTGGAACATAGCTAACTAAATGGTATACTTGGGGAAATCTTATTTTGTTAAAGAGGAAAAAAGATGTACAGAGAACATATACATGTATATTTTTATGTGCTTGACAACAGTTTTTTTGAGAAATGACACATGACTCATGCAAACCAGAAACTAGTTTTTTCTAAACTGCTTGGAGTAAATCTTGGGTGGTCAGTCTTGGTTTCATCAGAATTTTCTTCAGAGTGGGAAGTTTGCCTAGCATACAGTTAAGTATTTTTTTTAAACTTTTTTTTTTAATCTTTGTATAGCTCTGCAATGGCATTCTCAACCTTCATAAAAACCCAAGGATACTTCTGGGATGTGGGAGAGGATACTTTCTAACTCCTCCTTCGTGTTCTGAATTAGAATGGGCCCAGACCCAGTGGCAGGGAAGGGCAGTCGATTTCTGAAAGGAGGTACAAAGGAAGGTCACAGCAATAGGACAAGGGGACCAGGGCCTGGTTATGGCCCAGAAGGGGAAGTAAGTAATAGAAAGAGCTGGTTGTGTTGGGGACTCTGATCACTCTGCCTGGGAAAAGCCCTGTAGCTCAAAGAGTAGTGGCCAGAGCAGGGAACTGCTCAGCTCCACAAGCTGAGAGATGCAAGGTGCCCTTCTCAGGAGCCTGGTTCCAAATGCCTGGGAAAGTGCCTGGGTTGGGGCGCCACAGCACTGTGGACTGCGAGCATTCTGGCCACTCCGCAGGCCAGCCACGGAAGGGGCTGACTGCCCTCCAACAGTCACAGAGCAAGAGCTGTGATTGCCAGTGAAATCAGGGCCTACCCTATGCCCTACTTTTTTTTTGACATGACCCACTAATGATGATGATGATAATAGCAGTTGATACAAATTACTGTGTCAGATGCTCTTTAAAAACTTTTCAATGTGCATTAATATTACATTACTTTCCATAAAAATGCTGTGAAAAAGTATAACAGGGTGGGGCAAAAGTAGGTTTATAGTTGTCAGTACAGAAAATAATACAATAATTAAGAAATAATAATACAAAAGTAAACTGCATTTTGCACACTCACAACTGTAAACCTACATTGGCCCCACCCTGTATTATTTCAGAGATGGAGAAACTGACGTACAGGAGGAGGTAGATTTAAATGCCCAGCATGGTAATCGGATGAGTCTGCCTCCTGACTCAATTCACCTCCCTGAAGTTCTAGGTCATTCCCTGTCTCTGTTCAGAAGCCAGCGTACCTCCCACTGCAGTCAGTGCATTAAACTAGGAGTAAGTCATATTGAATTCTTTTGTATTCTCCTTACTCCTAGACATATTGCTCACAACATAAGGAATGCAGGCTTTTGACAGGGGTGGCAAGTCTCAGAAGAGACAGGCCATCTGCTGCTGTGCTGAGGTCCTGAGCACCACACCCAATGGCCTGACTGTTGCATGTGCTTTGCACGCCAAACTGTAACCAGAACCCCTCTGGATTGAAATATGCACACACACACACACCTTATGTATTTATGCCTGAGTTTATTTACAATCTAAACTACAGGTGGCACAGACACAGAGACTTCCTTTCATCATTGAGTATGATGGAATTACTCTTGGAGAGGCCAACGTTGTTGAAGATGCAAATCTAAAGTGCGCGACTCGCCGCAATCTGCCCTGCTGTTGATAGCTCAAAGACTGCGCGCCTAGATGCTTTCAGAAAATCTCCAGTTGTCTTGAGCAACATCTGCTCTTGTCGTTCCCTTTGCAATTCTTTTTCACAGCATGTATCTCATCTGAGAGAAGCCACAGACTATAGAGGCTGACATGAGGTACGACCCATTTCAAACTCCATGTAAGAATGTGCATCAATTTAAGTAATTTGTGTATCTTTCTATTTTATTTCCTTCCTTTCCCCCATCTCTATTATACTAGTAAACTCCCAATGATTTTTCATTTCTTTTTAAAGTGCTGCTTAAAATCAGTTTGAGATATGATTACAGGAGACTTGTATTAAAACAATGAAAATCCAAAATATTTTTTTTCTAAAATAGAAAGTTATTATGTAAAAGTGTGTATTTCCCTCTTCCTCGGCACGTATTTTAAAATGTGCTTTAAGCAAACATGTCTTTAAGGGATACATATTCATAACCACAAAGGGTGCAATCTAAGTATATCATCCTGATAGATACACATGTGTCAGGATAACCAATTGTGGTAATAAGCAATGCCAGAATCTCAGTGGGTTAGCATGATAAAGGTGTATTTCTTCATACATGTCATAGTCCATTGCAGGTTAGTGAGGCTGAAGGAGGGCACCTCACTCCGTGCTGTTTTCAAGGACTCAGATTCCTTTCACTCAATGACTTCGCCTCCTGGTTCTCTACCGGATCTTGCCCCTGGCCAGTCAGCAGGGAGGAGAGGAAGCCTGGGAGATCCAGCAGGATGTCTGAGAGGCAGGTCTGGAAGGGTCATCAATACTTCTGTTCACATCCATTGACCAGAACTTAGTCATGGCCACACCTAACTGCAATGGACGCTGGGGAATGGAGCTGCCCACTCAGGAGAAAAATAGATCCTGTTGGGTGAATCATAAGCTAGTCTGATATGTATCATTAAAGAGAACTCATTCCAGTGACTGAGTTGGTTCCGTTCTCCAACTCCTGAAAGTAGGTCTGTATTGAATAAAAGCTATCTCCAAGCAGAGGAAACATAGAAGATATTTACTTAACCACTTTCCTAAAACCCGTTTAAACATATATTCCTGCCATGTAAATGTGAACTCCTGGACACCAAGGCAGTATCTAATCCAGTGATGGCGAACCTTTTGAGCTCGGCGTGTCAGCATTTTGAAAAACCCTAACTTAACTCTGGTGCCGTGTCACATATAGAAATTTTTTGATATTTGCAACCAGAGTAAAACAAAGATTTATATTTTTGATATGTATTTTATATATTTAAATGCCATTTAACAAAGAAAAATCAACCAAAAAAAATGAGTTCGTGTGTCATAGGTTCGCCACCACTGATCTAATCCATAGGCCCTTCCTTTAATAAAATGAACATATCTTTGTTTTTTTTCTTCTCATCAACATTTCCTGTCACTCTGTGTTCTACCCCAATTTTTTCAGTGTTCCCACTTTTCACCTGCTGCTTAGGGTAGCTGAACTTAGGTAGATTTTAGGAGAAAATTAATTTGGTTAGATGAATCACACTAAGATATAGTTAATTGTAAAATTCTCATAAACTCTCAAAAGTAAAATCCCCCTGACATTGGCATTCTTTCTCCTCATTCAGACAGGATTAAAGGTCCTCCAGAGACCACCGTTTTCATTGTAACTGCACTCCCAGTGGCCCGCAACTATGAGCCCAAAGCTGCCCAAAGTGTGGCTGTTAACACAAACAAAACTAATTCCCTTGCTTTTTTTTTTTTTTTTTTGATCTGTTGATATCCTCTTGTCTAAAGTAAAGCTGAGCATTAATTACTACAAATTCCTGGGCCACTGTTCTTCTGTGGCATTCTGATTTCTAGTATCCAAGAGGCTCTTCAATGCTTGACTTACTCTTCTTTAACTCAGTAGTGTGGGTGCTCCGTTTCCCACCCCTGGCCTATTTTGCTGGTTGCCAGTCCAGATCTGCAGAAATTTTTCAGCTAAAGCCAACAGTTAACAGTAAAAGGGAATCATCATTTGACAGAATTTTTAAAAATACATGAAATGAACTGTAGGAGGTTTCATGAAGGAGGCATAATTGTGATGATCTTTCCTACACTCCTTCCCACCATATTCTTGACTGCCACCAGCAGTTTTAGATCCTCTTTCATCTGTCATTTATCTAAGCCCTAGAAGGGATCCGGGAAAGAGCTCTTACAGCCAGCCCTTCAATCTACCTCTTACTAAGGAAAAAAGGTAAAAGTTATCTTAATAAGGGGTCAAGGGCTCTCAAAGGCGGGCCTGCAAGATGGGTCGCCTAACCTAACTTCACTCGTCCATATAGGGCCCCAGTTTCAGTTTCCACACGAAGGGGAAGTATCCTTTTGCAGAAGAGACCTGACTCTTCACACAATTAGGTTACTAGAACCTTTTGCTGGAAAACGGAGAAAATCCTACCCCTCAATGCTCAAAGAATCTTCAGGTAGATGCCAGAGATTCTTCCTGAAACGAATTTCTTTAGTTTGTGTTCTCCTCCTTCCAATTTCTTTAGCCCTCATTTCTCTGCACTAGTGCCAGTCATTAACCTATTTTTTTCATGCTATAGGACTGTGTCAGGGGCTATTAGCGGCCCACCAATTGATTTTCCCTTTTTTGTATGACACAGGCTACACTCTGTTTCCCAGACTCTCTTATAAGAAAGTGTGCGCCCATGATCCAAGTTCCCTTCTTTGGAAGTGGGTATATACCACTTGAAGTTCACATAAAAACCTCCCCTACATACTTCTTTATGCTTTTCCTCCCTCTGGCTGACTGACGTTGAAAAACAGGATGACCTTGGAGCCACATATTGAACAGGCGAAGAATCATTGTTTGGGTCCCTGATGACTGTGCAGCCCTATTGCCCTAAACACTGGCCCTAAATGATTACATGAGGAAAACTATTTTTTTGTTCTTTAAGACAAAAGAATTTTTGGGTCTATTATTTCTTCAGTCTAGCTTATCTTAACTAATGCAGAGGGATTGGACTGGGCTTTATAAGGTGGTTTTGATACCAGTAAATATTAGTTATTGTTATATCTTATAGAACTGGCCAGTAAAGGCAACTTTGATTCAATCTTGTCTTCAGTGGGCTTCAGGTCTATAATGGATTTTCTTCTTAGGAATTGAAATGAATAAATGGACAGATATCTTGTGACCCATTTTCATGCCATTATTTATTCTTGTTGTGTGTTTGTTGCTCTGTCTTTATTATTTGTTGCCTATGTAGTATGGCTACTAGTATCTATTTAATGCTTTAAAAAATCATTGGGGAATATATTCATAAACATTTCTACCCTTGAATTCTCTATACATCTTACCTCTGATGTCTAATGCCTTAAGTAAACCTGAAATTTACAAAATGAACAAATTTAAAATAAAGAAAATGTTATCTATACAAAATGTATAGCAGTTGCATATATTTACAATATATTAATATTATTTACTAATTAATAGTATTCAGAATATATATTATTTTCTGAATCAATGGGGGAGATGAATAAATACTATATTTGTTCTCTATGGCTTCTGTAACAAATCATTACGCACTCAGTGGCTAAAACAACACAAATTTATTATTTAATAGTTCCTGAGATCTGAAGTCCAAAATGAGCCTCACTAAACTAATGTCAAGATTTTGGTAGAGCTGCATTACTTTCAGGAGACTCTAGGAAAAATTCTGTCTTCCTGACTTTTACACAGTTCTTAGAAGACATGCACATGCCTTGGCTCAAGGCTCTCTACCTCAGTCTCCAAAGACAGCAACAATGGAGTGCCTTTGACATCTGATTACTCTGAGCTCTTCTTCTGCCTCCTTCCACATTTTCAGTACCCTGTGATTACATTGGGTCCACCTGGATAACCCAGGATAATCTCTCTATTCTAAGGTCAGCTGGTTAGCAACCTTAATTTCATCTGCTACCTTAATTGCCATTTGCCTTGTGATGTAATATTTTCACGGTATCCTGGGATTAGAACCTGGACATCTTCAGGAGTGGGCATTATTCTGCCTACCACAAACACTGTACCAAAAACTGGGTGATAGCCCTGTCCCTAAGGATTGTAAAATTCACTCAAGAGAACATTTATGAAGTGATAATACTGTGGTAGAAACAAACCGCATATTATTATTGTAATACATCAGAGGACTTCTCAAAACAGAATGAGGGCAAGAAGAGAGAAGCTATTGTCTTGGATACATTCTCAGTTGAGCTTGGTTAAATTAGTGAGAACAGGGTAGGATTAGCTAAATATAAGCAATGGCAAAGAGTTTGAAAATTATCTTGAAGGCCATAAGGAGCAAAAAAAGACTTTTTAGACATTAAGTAACATGAATAGTTTGACTTTGAGAAAGATCATTCTCACAGCCCCATGGGGGATTGATTGGAGAGAGATAAGCCTGGAAAAAGAAGAACTAAAATGCTATGGCAAACATCCAGTGAGTGATGAGAACAGTAGCAGGAGAGACAGAGCCTGGGGCATGTTTAATAACTATGTAGAAGATAGATTCTATGGCACTTGGTAATGCTCATCCAGAGGAAGAAGAATCAAAATAAAGTCTAGGATAGCTCATCTTTTTTAGTGATGGAAGTTTTATAATTAAACTAAGAGAAAGAACAGGTCTGTAGAGAGAAAATCTGTTTAATTTATATTATGTTGATCTGAATTCCTCATGGGGCATTCAGATAAAGGTCCAGTTGGAAATAACATAATAAGCATGGTACTCAGGAGTGATTTAAGGAAATACAGTAAAATGCGGATTCGATGGTCCAGTGTCTTCTGATAGTTCATGATACCCACTCAGAAGCACAATGTTGTCAGGTGTACATGTGTCAATTAGCCATGTCCTGTAATGCTTCTCCTCAGGAGCCTATTGGTACCCTCAGCCTTTCAGATCTAGGATGGTAGAGGTTTGGGCCTAGCCCATTTCTCAAAAATGAAAAAAATGTCAAAACAATAATAAGATCTACAAAATGAGGTAAAGCCTAGAAAAGAAGAGAGGCTCCATTACCAGTATTTTCTTTTTAAAAGTTAGAGAGTGGGGTGGAAGGAGAAAGAGGAACTATTTGAAAGTGCAATTGAACACAGGTGCAGGGAAGCCCTATTCACAGACTTAGAGCTTATCTCTAAATGAATGTTCATTAAGTGAAAGTGAATCAATAGGCGAGGAGAGCCTGAGAGGACAAGTCCTAGTAGAGAGACACTGAAAAAGAAAATGAGAGGAAGAAATAATGTTAGGCCAACTGCATGTCCCATGAAAATCAATTGACGATGCTGATTTTCTGATGGACCTAAGAAACTATTTTTTAAGCCAGTGCCAAAGAAGAACTCCCATATAAATGCTTTGGGTAATGACAACAGCAAAGAACGTGTTTAAAGTCCCAAGGGGTCACAAAAGGACACATTTCTTCACAGACATACATTATAGTACACTTGGCACAAGAAATCCGTCTCATTTCTTTATAATCTCATTATGTGCACTTTTAAAAAGCTTTAGTGGTGGTTGCACATCAAATATCATAAGACAAAGTGCAGAGTTTGAGTCAGAACTGAAAAGATTTTTCATTGAGTAGATTTAGGATCAGACCCCAAATTGTGTGCCTTTGAATTTGTTCACCATTCAAGCCAAGCTCTGAGGCTTTTGACATTGTGAAGAAATAGTAACAGATCAAAGGATAAAAAGAAAAATCACGGTGGATAAAATTTGGTCCACATATTTTAAAGGCCGGTGTATCCCATATACCACTGGGGTTAAAGGTCAAGCTGTTAGTGCTGATGAGGGAGCAGAGAACAATTTATATTTTGATGACAGTGGAATGACCAGCACACTGATCTTTAATCCCTGTGTTAGCCAGCGGGAAGAAGTGAAGGGAGGCAGCAAAACGAACACTCACAAAGCAGTTTACCCAAAAGCCACCTCTAAGCTCTGAGTCTCCCCAACTCTACCAGAGATGCCAATAAAAAGCCACGCCCAACGCAGGGAAAATGTTCTTTTCCCTCATTTGTAAAAAGCAAGGCAAGCATGATAAGAATTACCTTTGCTCAAGGCAGTATTACTATATTATATTAAATTTAGTTTTATATAAGGGATCCATAATGTTTCCCTAAATTTTATAACCATTAAAAGTTTTATATTTTATCAGTGTATTCCTTAAAGTTAGAATTGTGAAATCTTAGAATTTTAAAGATGGTAGGGGGGTCTCAGAAGTCATTTAGTTATTCTTTCTATATTATCCCTTTCAAATAATTATATAATGACAGCTTTGCATAAAAATCAAATTTATGTTCACATATAGTAGTGCCCTTGTCAGGAAGGTAATTTATCATAAGAAATACAATTGCTCTAATATCCGCCTACTATTTCAGAAGTAGCTTTTGAGGATCCAATGGGGTAAATAGATGGGAGAAAAGAAAGGAAGAGAGAAAGAAAGAAGGGAGGGAAAGGAAGGGAGGACAATATAAGGGAGGATATATTTATGATTTATAGACAAATTAGGGAGATGTAAGAGTTATGAATGTTGCTTAAAAAATATAACATTGGAATTTAAAGAGAAGAGGTAAAGGAAGAGAAAAATAGAACTTGCTACAGAAATCAGTAAACACCTTGTGTTTTTTCTTTTTTTTTTTTTTTAAAGACTCAAGATTGCCTTTTATCCTAACAGCTGCTGCTTTGAAGAAAAAAAAAAATTCACCCACTCCTCAAGTCTCTATTTGTAACTTCCCAGCTCCCCAGAGGCCTGATGAATTGTGTGGCATTTTTCCAGAGAAAATTGCCCAGCTAAGACCTGTACTGGATCACAGCCTGGGTAAACTTCAGCTGTCACAAAGCTTCCTAAGAATACACCTCTCTGAGGTATCTCTGTGGTTCCAAAGCCCTGTATTGTCATCTTTCACACATGTTGACTGTCATAGGCCACAGTAATTTACTTTCATGGGAGTGGCCTGAAACCTTGACAAAATCAAACCACCTTTTTTTTTTTTTTTTTTATTGCTTAAAGTATTACAAAGGGTATTACATATGTCTCCTTTTTTCCCCAGCCCTTGACAATCCCCTGGCCTCCCCTACCCCCCAGTGTCTTATGTCCATTGGTTATGCTTATATGCATGCATATAAGCCCTTTGGTTGATCTCTTACCTCCCCCTTCTGCCCCCCTCCCCTCCCCGGCCTTCCAGCTGAAGTTTGACAGTCTATTTGAGGCAGCTCTGCCTCTGTATCTATTTTTGTTCATAAGTTTATAATGGTCTTTATTATCCATGAATGAGTGAGATCATGTGGTATTTTTCCTTCATTGACTGGCTTATTTCACTTAGCATAATGCTCTCCAGTTCCATCCATGCCGTTGCAAATGGTAAGAGTTCCTTCTTTTTTACAGCAGCATAGTATTCCATCGTGTAGATGTACCACAGTTTTCTAATCCATTCATCTGCTGATGGGCACTTAGGCTGTTTCCAGATCTTAGCTACGGTGAATTGTGCTGCTATGAACATATGGGTGCATATAACCTTTCTGATTGGTGTTTCTGGTTTCTTGGGGTATATTCCTAGAAGTGGGATCACCAGGTCAAATGGGAGTTCCATTTTTAGTTTTTTTCAGGAAACTCCATACTGTCTTCCATAGTGGCTGTACCAGTCTACATTCCCACCAGCAGTGCACGAATGTTCCTTTTTCTCCACATCCTCTCCAGCGCTTGTCGTTTGTGGATTTGTTGATGATAGCCATTCTGACAGGTGTAAGATGGTATCTCATTGTTGTTTTGATTTGCATCTCTCGGATGATTAGTGACTTTGAGCAAGTTTTCATATGTCTCTTGGCTTTCTGAATGTCCTCTTTTGAAAGGTGTCTATTTAGATCCTTTGCCCATTTTTTGATTGGATTGTTTATCTTCCTTTTGTTAAGTTGATGAGTTCCCTATAAATTTTGGAGATTAGGCCCTTATCAGATATGACATTGGCAAATATGTTTTCCCACGCAGTGGGCTTTCTTGTTGTTTTGTTGATGGCTTCTTTTGCTATGCAGAAGCTTTTTATTTTGATAGTCCCATTTGTTCATTTTCTCTTTAGTTTCAAGTGCCCTAGGAGCTGTATCAGTGAAGAAA
The DNA here is from genome assembly GCF_964212035.1 of Myotis nattereri. Lineage (NCBI taxonomy): Eukaryota > Metazoa > Chordata > Mammalia > Chiroptera > Vespertilionidae > Myotis > Myotis nattereri. Next base: position 19,192,160 of record NC_138086.1, on the reverse strand, counting down.
TTGTTTCGGCATATGTCTGAGATTTTGTTGCCTTTGGATTCTTCTAGAATTTTTATGGTTTCCTGTCATACATTTAAGTCCTTTATCCATTTTGAGTTTATTTTTGTGTATGGTGTAAGTTTGTGGTCTAGTTTCATTTTCTTGCATGTATCTGTCCAATTTTCCCAACACCATTTATTGAAAAGACTATCTTGACTCCATTGTATGTTCTTGCCTCCTTTGTCAAATATTAATTGAGCATATTGGTTCGGGCCAATTTCTGGGCTCTCTATTCTATTCCATTGATCTATATGTCTGCTCTTGTGCCAGTACCAGGAAACGACCTTTCTTATGACTCCTTTTAGTATAATACCTGAACTCCGCCCTCTGGGTTACTGGTATTTGATCGCAGCAGAATTGCTACGGGTTTCAAACTGTTGATACTGATGAACACTTTATTGAGTAAACATTTCAACTTTGACCACTTAATAAAGTTGAGAAAATAAATATGTACTTATTTTATGTTAGAAATAATTGCTTTCAAAATATGCCTCTGTATTGCAAGGACTCGATAAGTTAAAAATGAGTAATGAATACTGTGACAGTTTATAGATTGTATGTCAAGAATTACACAAAATGCTTAAGTATATTATCTCATTTATTGATTTATTATTGACAATTACTTTGTAAAGTACATATTACCATTTTATAGGTAAAAAAAAATTCACATATGTGAAATAACTTTCCTAAAGCCTCCTAACCTCTTACGTGGCTAATCTGCATATTGAACTCACATCTATTCGACTCCAAAAGCCAGGTATTGCCATTCTCTAACCATGTATAATATCTGTCATACATTCATTTTGTTTTGAGGTGGAGAAAAGCAACTACATGAAAGATGACCCCAGAGAGCCCAAACATTTCCTTTAAAGAAGCAGAAAGTAAGATCATGTGCAGAAGATTATGAAAAAGACTTGAAGCTTCCTCCATAGGCAATGTCTTAGGGCATCTGTAAGAAGTTAATCACTGCAGTGAGGGCCTGAATGAAAATGGATGGCACAAGTGTGTAACAGTGTAGAACTCTGAAGCACTCAGGAAATTCTGGACAGGGAAAAAATAGGAAGCATGATTGACAAAGCTGATCCCAGAGGCAAACAATTCTAGAGACTGGAAATGGAAAATCTGAAGGTGGTAGCCAGTGTGGACATTACCCTGACAGTCCTGGCCTCTGTCTCAAACCAGCAGAGGAACTCTCACCAGCACTGAGGTTAATTCTTTCCCCTGACTCAGCCTCGGCTGGGGAATTTCTGAACAAAAAACTACAATCTCTGTGAATCAAATCTTTTCTCCTGTTCCAGAACCTGATCTTGAACTAGTCAGGTATAAACACACTTGGTCTTTAAAGAATGCATTTTCTTTAAACTCCTCAATATGGGATAAGCTTAGTCTTCCCTTTGGAAAAATGAGAAAATAGAAATAACCCACTGAGATTTCGAAAGGCATCACTGTTCAAATTAAGGGATCACTCAACAAGGTTATGAAAAAGAGTAATTTCAAGAAGTTAGAAAATAGTTTATATAATCTTACATTTATATCTTAAGTATGGTTTCTAAGAAAATAGATTTTTCATAAAATAATTCAGATATTAATCAAAGAACTGGTAACTTAAGCTCTATTAGTAGTTTGAATAAATGATTTGCCTTATAAGTTTTAATTTTTTACAAATATGTAAAGTGGTAATACATAAGGCCCAATGCACAAAATTCGTGCAAGGGCCTTGGCCCCGGCCCCCGCCTACCACCACCATGGCCAGAGGCCTCTGCTGCCTCTGCCGCAGCCCATGCCAGCTGCAGCTTTGTCTGGAAGGATGTCCAACCTAATTAGCATATTATGCTTTTATTATTATAGAGAGGGAAACATGCATTTCTGAATGCTGGTTGTCACAATCTTTCAAGTGGAAGCTCTATTAGTAGTTTGAATAAATGATTTTCCTTATAAGTTTTAAGGCTACATTAAGGAGAAATGCTACATTGAAAAATATAAGTCCTGAATATGTGTGTAGAGAATGCATGTCTATTGACCTGCTTCATTTTTCCTAATTGTCGTTTTTGGGGGAAGCTTGTCCATAGTTGTATATCTTGGTGTGACCTGCTCTCCCAGCATAAAGGAGCACAGTGGGTGGCTGTGTCTGCTGGGCTCCATCACTTCCGTCACGCTTGTCCCTGGACGGCGCACGTGCGTTTCTGTGCAGACCCAGCAGGCTTCTGTTTTACCCCCATCTTACCAAGCCTGGACCTCTCAGGGGGCCGTGCCAATGATTTCCATGTCCAGTCTCTACAATTACTTGCCTTCAGGATCAACTTCCCACCTCTTCCCTCTCCAGAATTGCCTGAGAGCTACAGGGTGACTACACCTTTAAACACCTGTGCTTTGATCTGTCACTGCAATGATTACCTTTTTATAGGTGCTTGAAGACATTTCTCATGGAGGTGGCTTCATGTCTTATCATATCTGCTGCACTTCCCAAGCAGACAACCTTACTTTCTACTCCTTGAAGGGAAATGTTTAGACTTTCTAAGGATTCATGTGGTCACTTTTCTCCACCTCAAAATAATTTTAAAGAAACTCTTCACCTTTTGTTTTGTTTTATTTTGTTTTGTTTCTCTTGGTATGTTTATAACCCCTGTTCAGTGATGGAGGAACAAGCTTGCTGGCCTTATTTTAAGAACAATCCCTTCACTCATGTTCATGATTCTTCTTCTATTTCCTGCTTTCCTTTCTCAATTGCTCCCATTTCTTCAGTTTCTCCCTGTTCACTGATACATTATCTTCTGTCTAAAAAAATTCTCAAATATTCTCTCTGTGCCTGGGCGTAGGATGATCCTTATAAACATCTTCAGGGAGAATGAAGGATCTTGGCTCTTGGAGTTTCTGGGCACAGGCACAGATGGAATTGGAAATATAGGAGGAGATTTGGACAAGGGAGGGTGGGTGACCGAAGGGTGGAGGTGAGAGCTGACACCCTACGGGGACATTTAGGAAAGGATTGCTGGAATATTGGACATGATGCATCATGAAATCATACTTTAGCAGCACCCACCTTTGGCCCTCTTGGAGAATGACATACGTAGGTGCCATGGGGGAGCAAATGGTGTTGTAGAAAAACAGTAGATATTACCATCCTATCAGACCTCTTTTTAAATTTCAGTGCATTTTTGTAGAAAAATAACTTAGCTGTCAAATACATTTTTATGGATAAATTCTTCATAACTCCAGATAGTTATGGAAAATGTTGCCGCCAACGTGATTTTTAAGTCAGACCAGTTAGAAAAAAAGTCAGGGATGGGTTTAAGACTGACTACAGATAAGTAAGGAGGAAGAAAAAACAAAACCTGTTTTGAAAAAGAAAGCAGGCTATGTTTTAGAAAAGAAAAACCAACTTTTTTTTCAATTTTCATGCTTAAATTTAAGTTTTACCTAACCCAATTCCATTGTATCAAATAAGTAATTATTAAACAACTACTATGTGTCTAGCTAGCCTAGAGAATGCAGATATATTCATGAAAAGTTATATAAAATCTGTTTCAGGTGATAGGATTTATACATGTAAAAAAAATTTAGAGAACAGAGTTGAAGTATAACCAACTTCATATGATCATATGTGGTCAGGTTAGTAACCTGTGAGTGTGATCAGAAAAGAGAAAATCAGTGTTGGCTGAAATTATCTGTAAAGGAATGGAATAGAAAAACCAATGGATGGGCTAGAAAGAGTATTAGAAAAGAGACAAACTAGACTATCTCGGCCTGAGAGAGCAAGGTTTTAGCTGTGGGAATATGGACAAGAGCCTGGCTTAATTAAATATGAATATTGGTTTGGGGGAGGTAAGGGTGGAGACAAACAAATACTTAAAATGCAGGGAGTATCTTTTCCTTGAAGTCACTTCCGGGTTCACTGTTCATTTGGGCTCTCATACACTTCTGGGCAAACTTTCCTTTACTGTATTTCATAGTAGAAGTTCATGGTCAAAAGCACGGGCTCTGTGGTCAAAGGATTTTCTGGAGTTGAAAGCATGGGTACCCCACTTAGTGAATGATTTTGAGAAAATTATTCAACTTTTCTGTTTCAGAGGTTTCTCGCGTGTAAAATGGAGATCATGAGAGAACCTACCTGATTGGACTATTGGGAAAATGCAATGACCTTATACATGTAAAATTTAGCCGAGCACAATGTCTGACACAGTGACAGTTTGTAGGTAGATGATGTTATTAGATTATCTTCCGTGAGTTCTGAGCTCCCTAAGGTTCAGGGCTGTATTAATGTCATGCCTAGCATAGACCTAGGGCAAAGGAGAAACTGAATGAGTGGTGATGGAAATAAAAATCACTTAAATGAAGTATTCCCTGATTCTACACTCCCCCACCACCACCCTGATGGCCGACAATTTGCTTTGAAGGCACACCCTATGTGCCATTAGAGGACTCACCTTGTTGCCAGTTTGTGCATCTTTCTGACTGCTCTATGAAATTCTGAATGTGGGGACTTTAACTCTCAATTAAAATCATATGTCTAATATAGAATAATGGCCATTGCCTCTTTGTAGGGGTGAAAGTTAATCTGCCTTTGCTGCTCTGGTGAGCTATTGCCGGTTCTTGATTAAGGGAAGGTTATGAGGATAGCAGTGTTGGGGAAGATTGATGTGGCAATGTAGAGATTTTTGTTATGAAGAGAGATTGGCAGTAGGACTTCCAGGTAGGCATGAAGTAACAAGGACAAAGGTCATACTAAGCATTTTATCCACTACTGCAGTAGACATGGCAGACATTGGGTTTGAGCATCTTGAATAATGGGGGCCGCTGGAAATAAGAATATCAAGAGAATGCTACTTGTTAAACCAGAGTTAGAGTAGATTATACTCTCTATGGCAGTAACTATTCATGTTCACTTTTTTTCCTTAAGTATGAATTTTGAGTAAGGACAAAAGACCCTTTATTCTGAGAGAGTACTGGCCTACTGTAATGATCAATTTTATGTGTTAACATAATTGGACCAAGAGGTGCCCAAATATTTGGTCAAACATTATTCTGTTTCTGTGAGGATGTTTTAAGGTGGTATTAACATTTAAATCAGTAGACTGAGTAATGCAGATTGTCCTCCCCAATGTGTGTGGGCCTCACCCAGTCAGTTAAAGGCCTAAATAGAACTAATTCTCCCCTGAGTAAGAGCATTTCTCCTGATTGACTGCTTTGAACTGGGGCATCAATGTTTTTCTGCCTTCAGACTTGACCTGAAATGTTGGCTTCCTATATCTGGAGCCTGTCAGCCTTCAGCTCTCCAGCTTGCTGACTCACCCTGCAGATCTTGGGACTGGTCAGCCTCCATAATTGCATGATCTAATTCCTTATCATGACTCTGTGTATACAAATATATACATCTTATTGGTACTGTCTCTCTGGATAGCCCTGACTAAAACAGTTACTTTATAATTCTTCTCAGTGTAATAGGTAAGTTCTCTCAGGTTAACATGGATATTGAAACAAAAAAAGAAAAAAAAACAGGTGTTATTGCATGTATCTTCCAACTAAATATACTGTCAGCAGCATTAAACTTAGTATCAACACTTGCAATTATGTGTTCTCGCCTATCTTAAAATAATGACACTTTTATTTCCTTATGATATATGCAATATTTATGTGGTCTTCTTTACTTGCATTGAGTTTTAACAAACCAGACAATCTGTAAAATAACAGTTTGAAGTTAATATAATGAAAATTTCTAAATAAAATAGTCCCTTGATTACTTGATTTACTACCTTTCCTGACTAGATAAGCCAAGATATTTATTTCTTTATGTTTTTATTTTTTAATGAAATAAGAAATCTTATTTTAGTGAATAATGTTATCTTAAAAGTTGAATGTTTAAGTATTTTGAGGATCTCCAGTATTTTCAGAGAGTAAAATCTTCAAAGTTTTACATATTTTAGTGGCTATAAAATCAAATAACACGTTTATGACAAAATTTAGTTTAATTTTTAAACATATATATAATATATAGATATACACACATATTTGTTTAGGCATATGCACAATTATCTATATATGTACATATGAATATAGAAGTAGGTGTGTCAACACATGTATCCATGTATATTCTCTCCATAAAGATTTCAGCCACATAAATATATTTAGGTAGAGATAAAGTTCAAAGAATGACTGATGTAATCAGTTTCCAATCTATGACAATCATAAAAACAACCATTACCACAATGATGTTGATGATTCTGATGATTAAACTTATAATATGGATTGGCTTGTCAAGTTAACACACCAAGGAAATTAGCATTGTGGAACATGATGTCTAGTGATGCTCTTAATCTTATCTAATTAAGAGGGAATATGCAAATTGACTGTCGCACCATCACAAAGATGGCGGTGCCCATAGCCAGAAGATGGCTGTCCCCTCAGCTCCGCCAGAGTCCCACAGTCCTTTCAGCCCAGCGGGGGGAGGAGGGAGGCAGGTGCACGGTGCGGCCGGATCCGCCCTCAGCCCCCCAGCCGCCCAGGGCCGGCCCAAGGTGCAGGCAAGCCTCGGATGGTGGCTGCCCAGCCACCCAGGGCCACCCAAGGCTCAGGTAACCATGGCTGGGTCACCTCCCGCCCCTGAGGGCTCCTGGACTGTGAGCAGGCCAGGCTGAGGGGACCCCCCCGCCCCCCCCCCCCCCCCGCCACTTCCAGTGCATGACTTCTCATGCACTGGGCCTCTAGTGTGTTTATAAAGAAGAGCAAGTCTGCTTCCCTAGATATAGCAAAGTGAGAAGACTGGAAGTTATGGCCTCAGGCTATGGTCCTAGGTTAGAAGTAAACACATAATAAGAGGCTTGTAGATTATCATAAAGTCTTATTTAGTTACTTGCTGGTGGTAGCTAGTCAAGAGAATTCGGACCTGACTGGGTCTGAAGAAGTGTTCATGAATTTGGGGGAAAGCTCAGGGGGTGAGGTTGTAGGGTTAATAAAGAGGAATTACCAATGGTCTTTGATAATAACCACCATAAAAAATATGTGCTTTGGTGCAGTGTGCTCAGAGGGTTTTTTCCTGACTCTTGTGCTAAAACAATTTGACCTGGTTTAGAGGAGGTCTCTAGATGGAAAACCATTCTTTTATAGACTTTTATTTACAACCTCTTCTAGACATACTCCCTTGTAGGTCCAGTTAGCATCTGTCTCCCACTATGTCTCATCCTTCCCATTTCTACCTCTTCACTCTGCTCCAGCAACAATCACCTTTTTATTCCTTGAACAAGGCATACTCTTTTTCAACTCACTACCCTTTTGCAGCTGCTGATTTCTCTGCTTAAATTTTATTTTCCTGACGTGTTACCTGGCTTCTTTTCAATCTTTAGGTCTTTATCACTAAGTATTCTTTGACAGACAACAAAAGCACTCCATTTACAGCAGAAATTATTTTAATTTAATTAAAATTAGTGCTTACACTTTTTTGGAAGGGCTTGGGAATAGCCCTAATTTGGGCCTCCAAGAGTGACTCCAAGAACATCACCCAAAACCTGGTGCTCCAGATGAGCCTGACCAGGAAGCTGGGGAATCAGAAAGCCGGTGTCCCAGTTGCTGGCTTCAGGGTTGAACCACTGTAATCATGGCCAGGGAATGGGGAATGGAACTGTCCAAATCAAACCAGGGTGTACGGTCGGCCTAGTTATTATGATCACCTGTCTCTGACCAACTCATCCTCTTAGGTAGCCTCAGGGGAGTCCTAAGGCAAGACCCTACCTGCTCTGTTTACTTCTGTCATCTTTCAATGGCTGGGCAGTGGTGGTATTTCTAACACTGGTGGTATTTCTATGACTAATTTCTCACCAAACCTGACTCTTTGGACTTGATTCTGGATCTTGTAATAATAAAAATCAAAAGCAGGGTTACAGTCTGAGGTTTTCCCAATACAATTTTAAAAGGCTACTCAGCAATCACTGAGAGATTTTATTATAACAAAATACATTTTTTTAAACTTCCTTCATAGAAATACTGATTTCTTTGGTGGAACCCAATAATCTATTCCTTGTAAAAAATACTAGTGCATGGTTAGATTTGAGAACCAGGAGGCTAGAAGTTTCTGAGGGTCATTCCATATTTGGTAAAGGATTAATAAGTACTTTTACATATATAATTACTAGCACCAGTGAAGGTAAAAGCTATAAATGATCCAGTGATGTGTATTGACTGGTCACTGTGCTCCTACATGTCTGCATGTGGTTGCAATACAAGGAGGCCCAGCCCAACAGTCTGGGCCTGCAGCTGGGATCAACTGAGTCATTTAATTGCTTCCTGTTTCTCTTACTGTATTTTAAAATGTTTGTAATGGAGAGCCTAGCACATTTCCCAGGGCATTGTAAATGTTTGTTAATTACTAATTATATATACACTAGAGGCCCGATGCACGAAATTTGTGCAAGAGGCTTGGCCCTCATGGCCCCAGCTGCCTCATAGCCCTGCCCACTGATCATTCCAGAAGGTCGTTCCAGAAGGTCATTCTGCCATCTGGTCTAATTAGCATATTAGCTCTTTATTATATAGGATGTTTATTAAAAGGGAAGGAGGGAGAGGAGGAAGAAAGGAAGGAAAGGATAATGTGGGAACTATAGCATAGAAACACATTTTACTGTTCTTAGGTCAGGATTTTGACTTAGGAACATAAACATTTAAAGTCTCTTTGGAAAAATACAACGTCATATCCTCCACTGTTTTATGATTGGTCAAAAAAAGTAAAATTTGCCAAATTGTTTTTTAGGCATCTGAGAGCTTAGGTAGCTGCTTTTTTGATTGAATATAACTTAAAAATAAATGTAGTAGACATTTAAATTTCATCAAATGATAAAGCTGATTGATGTGAGCACGGCCTTGGGCAGGGTGAACTCAATCAGGACTGGCATTCTAGAGGCCCCTTTACCAGAAATAAATGAATTCGGTAATTTATTTCCCCTCAGCTTTTTAAACTCTCTAAGGTCGATTATAACTATTTTATGAGAAGGTTGTTAAGGGAATCGAGTGAACTAATGAATGAAAAAATGCTAAGAAATATTTAAAACTGTGATATAGAAAACATACACACCAAAGGGAGAACCCCATCAGACACTGAAAATAGAAACAGGTTTTCTTAAAAAGCAATCATTAATTGCTAGAATGTAGGGATATGCTGCATCCAATTTTGTTACAGCCTTCCCTCAGCCCTATTTTCAATTAAGTTGAATTCTTAAATTCTTGATTAATTTAGGTCCAACATGATTTCTTTGAGGTACTGGCACATGAAACAGATTTTTATGTTCCGAGTGGTCTAGAAATTGTGGAATTCCAGTTTTTCTGTCTATTCTGTGCAAACCTCCCACATACCACAATCCCGCAGAATGCAATCACTGTTTAAAGTTAATCGGATGATTAAAATAATGCTACTAGGGGTTCCAAGATGGCGGCAAATTAGTTGGAAGCTCCACTGACATTCTCCCAGGACCAAACTGGAATTACAACTAAAATACAGAAAGTTCATCCTGAATAACCAGCTGAAGACTAGCTGGAGAGAACTCTGATAACCAAGGACTTAACGAGGAGGCCACATTGAGACTGGAAGGAAGCTCAAGTGCGAGGCATGAGAGTGCTGGCTGCCCCACAGGCAGCCGCTGAAGTTACTGAAGGATATATCAGCTGTGGGGGATTCCGCCTGAAAAGTCTGGGGGACAACAGTATGGTGATTGTGGGGTGGAAGGGGAGTGGGTGGAGGTAGAAGAGGAGCTAAATGGTGATGGAAAAAATAAAATAAATAAATTAAAATGAAATTTAAAAAAATGAAAATGAAATAACACTGTTAACTAGTTGAACAATGTGTGCCTTCATTGTCGGCCCAACACCAGCTCAGTTAACATCTTCAACGCCCCTGTGCAATGATGCTTACTTACCCTGGACAGATGTTACAGTGCCCGGGGAAAGATAAGTTTTTCAGTACCTGGGTCTTATGTGTCTGGGAAACACTTTCCATCACTCTCCTTTGAGCCAGTGTTTATCATTGTCCTGAAAACTATGCATTGGATCTAGAAAGGTATAGCCAACTCCGGCAAGCAAGCCCCCCGGGGGTGAGCTTAGGGCATTTCTGGGGCACGCTGGCTCTTTATCTGGAGCCTATAAATAATTGTTTGATGCACACCAAAGGGAGAACCCCATCAGACACTGAAAATGGCACCTTGGAGCCTGCAAAAAGCCTTCCAATTGCTTCAGCAGTTGAAAACCACAAAGATGCAAAAACATAAAAGTCAAATTCAAAACGCAATAGAAAAATAAAAGAGGAAATAGAAGATGAAGAAGGTGATAAAAAGGAATGTATGGATTGCCTTTTTATTTAGCAGTCTTACCAGAATCATAAAGGTGTGTTTTGTCTATCAGAGTTCACAGTCCTTGGGCATCTAATGAAAACATCATGAATTTTGAAAGTGCTTTATATTTTACATTTTTGAAAGCAAGAGGATTTACATTTGGCATCAATAAAGCAGATACAAAATAGCACTACAGAGCTCTTATAAGCCTATTTTTATTGAATTCAATCCTCATAAAAGCAGTACAGTTACAATTGAGGGAAAGTATGGAAAATGGCTTTGCCATGAATTTTGATGGCATTGTTGAATCTTTAAGTCTACCCTCATTCCAGTCATTCTATCATTAGTCTCTTTCTTTCAAGTCCTTTGATGGCAATCATGTGTTACAGATGATTCCATTAATTCACTGGAAGTTAAGTGATTAGCTCTGCTTGACAGTCAGGTGCAAGGTTAAGATTAGATAAAAGTCCCTCAGGTTCTAGTGATTACTAAACCTTGAGGACAGCAACCTGTCTTGTTATAAAACCATACATCAGAAATTATCTACCAGCTTCTCCTAACACATCCAAAAGAAAGTTAATTTACCTTTGTAGAAATAGTGCCAGATTGTAAAGATCAGGATGCTTAGAAATATATCTTTTCCTTCTCAAAAGCTAAATTTATAATGAAGGGAAAATGAAATATAAATAAATACTTTCTACAATAAAGATCCCAATTTGTGCAAAGCACATGTTATTAATAATTCAGTAAGTATTTTTTCGAACTGCAAATGTTTCAGGCACTACAATAGGCTCTACTGGGGCTACATAGAATCTGCCCACAATGATTGATTAATTTATTGCTTCATTGACTTGTAGCAATCAATAACTATTTGTTAATCCGGAAAGGTGTAAAGTAGGTAACATCAGATGGAGGAAGTTTTAAATGGCAGAAAAGTCTGGGACATTCCAGGGACAGGAAATAACATGACACTCTCCCTCCCAAATACTTCCCAGAGGTGGGAAGGTTTAGAGTCTGTCTAGAGTAGCAAATACTGCACTGGATATGCCTGGTGCTGTTTTGTGATATAAATGCAACTAAGAAAATAATCTTAATATAAGTTGAATATTGATAAAACACATTATATATAAAGGATAATCATCCCTTACATTAATTTTTCTATAAATTCATATTTGTTCATTTAGTTTTCCTTAATGGGGAGAAAATACAACAATTTTGTTTTCTTTCAACCATAATAAACTACTCTAAATAAAACTATAACAAAGAGTAAGGAACTACACGTACTTCTAAAATTCCCCGGTCATTTACTGTAGGAGAAAAACAACTCTTAAATTTAACTGCACGCGTTTCACCAGAGAATTGCCTAATTAAAGATGACCAGAGAAGTGCCAGCCTCAGAGACTCCTTTAATGTGGCAGCCTGGGTACATAGCATGTTTCAGAAGGAGTTCTGGGCAGTTCTGCAATCTACTCCATTAGCATAAACCTCTGGAACTTAGCTCCAACAATACGAGTAACTCCCTTCCCCAAATAACAAGCATTCACTGCATTTCCTTGCGTTGTTTTTTAACCTTTTTTTTTTTTCTTTTGGTAGATATTTTATTCCTAAAATACAAGATCTGTTTTCTGGGAAAATTACCCTGGTGCAGACTGCGGTGAACCTGGGAATCTGGCCCTTGTAGCCTTGAGTATAATTTCCACCTGAAGGTTGAGGAGGAGCTTTTCTGAAGCCGTGTTGGCAGCATTTAAGCACCACTTCTATTATTTTCATCAAATCGTGTTTTTAATGCTTCTTTATTCTTGCCTTGTTAAATCTTCCCATTAGTAACTATTTATTGGTAGTCATAAATCACGGGGATTATAGGAAAACTAGCGGTCTGGTGCATGACATTTGTGCACTGGTGGGTTGGGAGGGCTGTGTCCCCTCAGCCTGGCCTGCACCCTTTAGCAGTCCGGGAGCCCTTGGGGGATGTCTGACTGGCAGCTCAGGCCCATTCCCTACCACTGCCACTACGCTCGCCAGCCGTGAGCTGGCTTGTGGCTGAGTGGTACTCCCCTTGTGGGAACGCACTGACCATGACAGGGAAGCTCCTGCATTGAGCATCTTCCCCCTGGTGGTCAGTGCGCGTCATAACAACCGGTCGTTCCGCTGTTTGGTCAATTTGCATATTACCCTTTTATTATATAGGATAAGTACTGCATACTAATTACTCTACACTTGGATAAGGAGAAATGCAGAAAGATGTTAGTAAATGTTATAAAGGACATCTTAAAAGATAAATATGAATTACCTGCAGAGGGGACATGTGCTGATATATTATTCAGACAATAATACTTTACATTCAACTCCTACTAGGAAACTGCCTTAGTTCTGAGCCCTTACTCACTGATTTATGTACAGTAGCCCCCACCTCCACCTCCTTCTCTCTAGCCCTCTTCTCTCCTTATGCTTCTTTGACTTCCTACTCCCAACAGCCTTCCTCCAATGCCAGCCCTTTTTAACCTCAGAAAACAAACATATTCAACTCGCTTCTCTCATAAAAGAAAAGTAAAAGGAAATAAATAAAAGTGCCTTTTGGAGTCAACTAGATGGGAGGAATCCTTTCATAATGCATGTGTATATCAAATCATCACGATGAACACTTTAACTATCTTACAATTTTATTTCTCAATTATACCTCCATAAACCTAAGAAAACCCCACAAAAACAACCTCCTTTAAACCTGCTGCCTAGCTGGCACTGTCTGATCTCTGGATCACAGGGCTCTTTAAGGCATGGGGGCTTCCAGTTGTCACCACTCTATTAGGTACCAGAATAGGTGTTCCCATCTTCCCTTCAGCTCCAATGTGAATTGGTATGGTGGCATAGCCTTTATTTAACATTCTGATATTTTGTTCATTGATTTTTGCCTTAATTATTTTTCTTAAATTTTTTTCCATTACTGTAATATTTACCCTGGTTAATGAGGGATTTTTGTATCTTAAAACTTGCATCCAATTGAGTGCCTTGCTCCTCTCACGCACCTCACCCCAGGCGACAAGTGGACCTGCATGCCCACCTGTGCATTCAGTCGGTAACTCAAGCTCATTGCACCTGTTACAGGTGGTGGGGAAAGGCACGGGTGTTAGCCCAGTACTTGAGTTCTGGCTACGAAAGAGTTCAGAGCCAAGGCTCAAACGATAGGGAGCATTTGTTTATAGAATTACAGAGGCAGAAGAAGTAATTCATAGAAGAAACGGGCTGAGGAAATGGGTTATAGAGGCTACGGTAGGGCCCTTGGAGCTGGAGAGTGAGGAAGGTAATGGTAATGCTGGGGGGAGAGGGAATTGGGAAAGAGGGGGAGAGTCAGAGGAAAGGGAGAGAGAAAGGAAAAGGCACGGGAGTGCTCCCAGGAAGGAGAGCATGCTGGGTCTTCCATCCTAAGGGTTTTAGGGGAGGTCCCAGGGAAAGATCTCAATGGAATATTCAGCAGCTTTCCAGCTACGTCCTTTCAGGGTCTAGGTCTCCATTGACTGATTGGTGGGCAACAGAGCAGGGGGTCATTGTTCAGTGTGGTTGGTCCTGAGGTCAGCCATGGTGACATTGCTTGTCTGGTTTTGCTGCTTTTCTGGGCTTGGGGCTGAAATACAACTGAGGCCTAAATGTGATCTCTAGAGAGGAAAGGTCAAGGGGTCCAAAGTGCATGACCAGCGATGTGCTAGGGGAGGAAAGGCCACCCTGGGGATGTGATCCCACCCTACATTTATCCTTTGCTAGGCACCTGGGGGCCTCTCCACTCGGGGGACCCTCTGTGCCTGGCCCATCGTCCTCACTCTGCTCATGTCTGTCTAACTGCTTACTGCACATCTACCTTTAATCAAATCTCCTCTCACACTGTGACTCCCTATTTTTGTGAATGGTGTCACATTTTACCTGGCTGCCAACACCAGAAACCTGGAACATCCAAGACATGCTTTACCCATGTGTCCTCAACCGTATAGTCAACAATCATATTTTACCTCCCTTAGCTCTTTAATACCTTTCTTCAGAGTGAGACAACCCTTATCATTTCTGTCCTGAATTGCAGAAGCAGTCCTCTGTTCTTTTTAATGCCACTGTGTCCCCAGCCTTCTGCGTTCACGCAGCTGCCGCCAGAGACATTTTTCTAAAATGCAAATCTGATCATACCACTCGACTACTTACAATCCTTCAATATGTCCCACTGGCTTAGAATAGAATCCAAAATCTTTAGCAAGACCTAAGAACCTTAATCTTTTGGCTCTGTAAAGCCTTTCTTTCTCATCTCTTATCACTGATCAAGTAAGACCTTTGCTGGAATACTTTCAGTGCCCTAAATGGGCTATTTTCTCACAGCTTTGAGCCTTCTAAGATGCTATTTCATCTTCCCGATATTCTCTTGCTCTAACACTCAGTGTATAGGTTACATTCTCCAGGAATTCTTCCAGAAGTTCGTAGTGTGAGCTGGGCATTCATTCCATCTGCTCCCCATCATTCAGTGCTTCTCTCTCATTACTCTATTTCCTAGTCAGTCTGCTCACCACGCTCTGAGCTACTCCAGAACACGGACTATATCTTTTAACCCTCTGTCTCTAGTGTATAATATACTTCTTAACACAAAGTAGGTATTGCCCAAATTGTAGAAGATATCATTCTGTTTATCATTTTTTCCCTGCATTCCATTTATAATAAAAAATAAAATTTCTTTTAAAATATTTTCATACATTACTGATCTAGTACTTTGATAGATCGTGATGTGCCAATCTGCCTAGAAATTGTTGTTTTTTTGAATGTAGACATCTCGATCTTTCCCCTCCCACCCCATTCCTCTCACTCCCGAAAAAGTCCCCCCTTCAAAACTCCCCCCAACCCCCATCCAGGCAGTCCTGGTAGGAACAGAGACAGAACCTTAAATACCATGACATTTTTCATAGGAGATCCATTAAGCATGACCAGGGATGCGGGCAAAGGCTAGGGTTCAACATCTGTTTCTCCATTCTTAAGCTTACACTTACAAGTTACATGACACTATCAAGGCAAGAGATCATTGCTGATCAGATTAAATGCCTCTGGCTGAACTTTGGAGCTGGACAAGAATTGCATGGACATCTAGTCCTGTCAAGGGAACTAGAGGGCAAGTATACCTCCTAGGTCTGACTGTCTCAGACTAATATAATTTAGTAGTAAATGCCTGAAAGCATCATTAACTCTAACTAGGTTTGCCTAAGCAGAACCCAGATGAGATACAGATCTAAAATAAGACGGTATGTTTCAACACTCAAGAGTTTTCTTGATCACTTTAAGTCATGCTAAGAATTGTCCATAGGTATGACAGTTATGAGGCAATTTAGTGGAATATTTTGCAAATCAATTGCAAAAAAAAAAGAATTAAAAAATGGAGATGAGGAACAGCTGAAGTGAAAAATGAAACTGCTATAAATATAGATAATAGCTTCCATTAAAAGTGTCTTCCAACATTGGAAAGTTTAATCACAGTTATACTCAAATCATTTAGTTACACTCTGTTTCACAGTTATCCAGCTTGGGAAAAATCTATGCACCATTAAACATGATAGGTTCAATGATTTTCTTTTATAGTATCTGGTCAGCAGTGGAAAATTTTGTTAGCTAATTTCATTAACAAGCTTCATTTTCATTTAATTTTAACAGTAACAATTAAAAAGCAAGTACTTTTTAAAAATCTGTAGAACATATTAAAAATAAAATCAACCTGGTTTATTCAGAAGTAGATCCTGAAATATACTAAAATTGAATTTCTGGGGGTGGGGAATGATATTACTAATTAGTGGGGAAAATGCATTTTCTTATTTGAAAAAGACTCAAATTTAACTCTCTCCTCAAACCATAAAACCAATATAAGTCCAGTGGGATCAGATCAGGATATTATATGCAATGGAAATCATAAATCAATTATTTTAAAAATGTAGATAGTGCATATGTAATCTGTAGAAGGGGAGGGTTTCTATACTTAAACTGGAAAAAATTACATAGGAAAATAAAAATAAATTTAACAAACTAAAAAGCTTAAACACTATGAAAAAATTTTAAAAAAGCTGGGAGAAATATTTGCTTCAAATATAAGAGAACAATTAACATATTGAATATGTACTAAGGTCATCCATATTTTAACAAACTCCCTCAAGATCCTAAAATATAAGTCAACAACAGATTGAAACATTTCACAAAAGAAACTATACTAGACTTTATGAAAACTATTAAGTTTTAGAAGTTAATCGATGAAACATTGTAGTTTGAAACATCATTTTCACTTATTGAACTATAAAATATATTCAAAAAAGTATTTTGGATTGATGAGAGTGCTCTTTTAACTGGTTGGCAAAAGATTAAATAAGTTATAAAATACAGCAAACTTTCTGGAAAATAACTTGTCCGTTATTCTCTTCTTACCCTTTGATTCATAAATACTGCTTCCAGCAATTTTACTGTAACAGTAATCTGAAATGAAAAAATATCTGTGCATACAGGTTTCTATTAAAGCTTTTTATGTTTTTTAAAAAGATAAAGAAATGTCAATAAAATAGAATTAATACAGCCACTAAGATTATAATTATTCAATAAAGAGAACATCCTTATAAGTATAAATGCAAAGCGTACACATGGTGTGATACTTATGTAAATACCCAAAGACAGAAAGAAAAATGCTGATCCTTTACCATGAGTATGCATGGGTGGCAGCTTCATTGTTAATTATTATTGTTTTCCTGTATTTTTCTCTACCTCCTTTTTCTCTACCCTGAAGGGCATTTACTGCTTTCAAAATCAGGAAAATACACTTTGCTAGTGAAAGGATTTGGTTGAAAATGGATCAGGAAGGCATGTTGTTAACACAACACTTCCTATATCTACCAACTGCCAATACATTAGCATACTCTTTTTACCGGTGTTGGCATTCTGGTTTCCTGCCTCCTTATTTGTTATTGTAGTAAACAGCTACTGTGATCTTTAGTGGAGGTGGTGTGTCTAATTAAGGTTAGCGGACTTTGAGGCAATTATTAAGTTGTTTACTTTTCTAGCCAACTCTTCCCTGTTGAGGGTGAGGCAGGGAGAGGGAAGCACCATTCTTTTAGCTAAAATAATTTAATGAGGACGATAAACAAAGAATTAGCTGTGAAAAGAATTTGCCCATAAAGTATGACCTACTAATTTTCTGATCTTACACCTGTTGTACAAGATTGATATTTGAAAGGTGATTATTTTAACTTTCTAAGACTTGACATTTGATAGAAATCAACTACTGAGGAAAAACTAAGATAAGATAACAATAAATAAATTCAAAGTTAGTGCTCTGGCCAGTTTGGCTCAGTTGGGTAGGGCTTCGGCCTGCAGACCAAAGGGTCCCAGGTGCAATTCCGGTCAAGGGCACATACCTTGGTTGCAGGCTCTTCCTGGGCCCGGGCTCTGGTCAGGTCTCGTGCAGGAGGCAACAAATTGATGTGTTTCTTTCACATCGATGTTTCTCTCTGTCTTTCCCTCTCTCTTCCACTCTCCCTAAAAATCAATGAAAAAATATCCTTGGGTGAGGATTAATAATACATACATACATACATACATACATACATACATAAGTAAGGAACTCTTTTATGGTAGGGAAGACAGAAATTTCAAGTGTTTTTGTTTGTTTCTTTTTGTTTGTGTGTTTTTCCCCCCAGTTAAAGCAGCATAAACGGGTAAACTGCTATACTCTGCAGTTAGAAGAAGCAGTGTTGGTTGTGGTCTCTGAGATCCTGAAATACTCTCAGTTTATTGCTCAGTGATAGAGTATTTTTCCGTTATGTGCTGCTGGAAGAGTTAAATCTTCCCAGGGTGGCATATTGAACACACCTTCCAGGCAGAGAGTAATGCTCTGTTCCAAAGATTGACACCTCCCCTTTCAACACCTGTAACACATGTCGCTTGATGTTGACAGCGAGGACATGGAGAGTGGCCTCAGCAGTCACTGTCCTTGGCAGGTGACAAACTGGAGGCCTTTGGGACCAACAGTAAGGCACTTCCTTGCCATTGTTTTTATAGCTCGTTCTACAATCTGTATATCTGTCACTATTCCAGAGTTCAACCCAGTTGTAGCCGAACTTTAAA
Source organism: Myotis nattereri (assembly GCF_964212035.1). Classification (NCBI taxonomy): domain Eukaryota; kingdom Metazoa; phylum Chordata; class Mammalia; order Chiroptera; family Vespertilionidae; genus Myotis; species Myotis nattereri. The sequence continues at coordinate 19,173,699 of NC_138086.1, read as the reverse complement.
GACGGCAAGGTAAAAGTGAAAGTTCTGGTGTTTGGGGTGTTTTAATGATTTTAGTGACGCGCGAGAGGGCTGGCTGCTCTTCTAAGAGTGTCTGTTAGGCCTCCCACTCCCGCAGCCGGGTCCTCTCACAGGAAAAGCCTGACACTCGGCCTTGGGTCTGGGCAGCATTGTCTTTTCCGCCCCCAGTTCCCTCCCCTCCCAGCCAGTGTCTCTGTCCCTCGGAATTCCAGATCTCCGATCTCTCCATCTCCCCTCACAACTGCCAGGGAGAAAAAACTTTCCACACTTCTTCACACTCAGACCTAAATAGCAGTTGATTTTTAAAAAGATTTTCATTAATTTTGGATCCATTTTAAAGGCCCTACACATCTGAGTAGGGTACAGGGTTATATTCTGATTAAATAGAATTTCCTAAGTTGTCAAATCTGTAGGAAGTATTGCTGGGCTTCATGCTTCTTCTTTCTACCCAGCCAACTCTCTTCTTGAAGAAGAAGCTGATCTGCTCCACTCTTAGTCTCCTGCTTGCATGCTCACCTTCTCTTTCCTGTTCCCCGGTTTCATCCTTTCAGACACACAGGTGGAATCTCAGTGGGCCCGTGTGGAGTCTCATTGCTCCAAATTGTTTTAACTCAATACTTGCAGTGCTTCTGGCCTGGAGCAGGAGCAATGAGTTCAGAAGCAGCTCCAATACCAGACATTGAGGCCTAGAATTCAATTTTGCTTTGGCTACTTTATTTACATAACTAGTAGCTCTGTGCACGAATCCATGTGCCAGTAGCTCGCTAGTAGCTTGCTGCCGCCCTCCAGTAGCTCTCCGTCCACTGCCCCGCCTTCCTGTAGCTCCCCTCCGCGCCACCCCCCCCCCCAAGCCCCCGGTCCCCATAGCTTGCTGTGCTGACCCCTCCTGTAGCTCTCTGCTGCCAGCTTGTAGCTTGCTGCCCCACCCTTCTGCTGATCCGTGATTGGGTCATTACGCTTTACAGTGGAACGGCCATTTGCATATTATATCTTTATTATATAGGATTAGAGTTCATCTTTCATATTTTCCTTGGGCCATTGTCCTTATAATAACCTGCTCTATAGAGAATCTCCTACCTCACAGCTTCCATCCTCATCATCTTAAACAAAGGAGAGCACCCACCCTAAATGGTGTTTAATCAATCCAACAACTGTTATAGACACATACCTCCTCTCAGGGTTGTCATACAGCAACAGATTTACCCATGATCATTTAAAGACTTCGACTTACATATTTGAAATATCCATAAGAAGTATGTATATGCACAAACATAAAGAAAGTAGATATTGGGTCATTATTACAAGTGAAAAAGCAATCTACAATTGTTATGGGATAAGTTTGCAGGAGTAGATCTACCTCTGTCCAGACCCTCTTTTGTGTAAATATCCTTTCCATCCACCCTTCCTCCCCGTCACCCCTCTTTTCCACACAGACACATATGCTCTATTCAACTAGAGAGTGATTTTGTTGAGGCCAGAACCATGGCATTATCATTTAATTGGCAAATTGAGGTTATTTGGTTTTAATTACTTTAGTCATAACGAAATTTTCTTCTATTAGCCTTATGAAATAGGCCCTGTGCTGAGCATCTTAAACACATTATCTTGCCCAGTCTTCACAACAACTCATTATTACAGTTGGCATCATTCCTATGTTAAAGATGAGGATACCAAAGCTAAGGATGGTGGTTACCTGTCTCAGCTCACAGTTGTGCAACTGGGCTCGAGATAAATTCTATAGAGTCACATGGTCAAGGAACAGGTTTTATTGGGAAATCTTACAAGCTTATGTCAGTAAGAGAGGAACACATTCTTGGAGCCTCTCAACATCCCATAGAGATGGGACAGGGACAGACCCCTGCTGGGTATGTAGTGGGTTTATTTTTCAGTGGAGGACATTGCTCTTAACTGCTCTCTCTTCTTAAGGGGCAAAGGGATGAGCAACAAGAAAAGTGAGATCTCCAAACTCTAGAAATTTTATTGTTCAGGGGACTGAGAGAGCATTTAGGGCCACTTTTTGAAAATTCTGCTTCACATACCATAGTCACATAGGTTTTGTGTGTGTGTGTGTGTGTGTGTGTGTGTGTGTGTGTGTGTATTATAGGGCGAGGAGAAAGGAGTACAGAATTTAAACCCAGATTTGAGTCACTTCAAAGCTGATTGTCTATAATACTTATCATATTTATCTTTTATTCTTTTTATCCTCAACTTGTAAACTCACTTTCATTGCCATCCAACTGAGCTGTATTTCGCCTCAAGACAACCACGCTTCTGTACTTAAAACATGAGGAATATTGAAGTGAAAATATGCTTCAAAATCATAGACTTCTTTTACTCTATTACCTTAGTAGAATTGTACCCAGGTCTTATTGATCACTGAATAGATGATAATTATACCTTTCTCAAAAACACCTTCAGCCAAGCATACTGTTCTCTCAGCTGCATATAGGACAAGAAGGAGGAATCATAGTACTTGCTTGCATTGAGACTCCCATTCCACCATCATGGGACCAATTCTTCTTTTTCTTTTTTTTAATATATTTTATTGATTTTTTACAGAGAGGAAGGGAGAGGGATAGAGAGTTAGAAACATCAATGAGAGAGAAACATCGATCAGCTGCCTCCTGCACACTCCCTACTGGGGATGTGCCCACAACCAAGGTACATGCCCTTGACCGGAATCAAACCTGGGACCCTTGAGTCTGCAGGCTGATACTCTATCCACTGAGCCTAACCGGCTAAGGCAAGGGACCAATTCTTCTTTAAAAGCCCATGCAATCTTTGTGCACCACTCTCCCCCAATTCCTGTGGGGATCATTTTTCTCATTTAGAATACTTACTTTTCTCAATAACTTTAATGCTAAACACATGATTTCTCCTTATGGGTTTTGAAATTCAAGCTTCATAATTCCTCAGTTTTCTTAATTCCCAAATGCTGTGCTCCTACACTTTTCAACCACATATTTGCATGAGTATATTTAGTATTTCTGGATTGTCTGTGTATTTTTCAGGGCTCTTCAGTAAAACAGAACCAATACAATGTGTACATTTGTAGAGAGAGATTTCTTTGAAGGAACTGGCTTGCATGAATGTAGGGGCTGGCAAATCCAAAATCTGCAGAGCAGGTCGCCCAGCAGGAGACCGGGTGGGCTGGGGAGAGGTACTGTGATCTGGAGTCCAAAGCCACTCTGGCGGCAAAATTTCTTCCTTCTCTGAGGATCTCAGTTTTTCCTCTTAAGGACTTCAGCTGATCGGATGAGGTGCAACCATATGTGAAGCATATCTGCTTTACTCAAAATCTAATTTAGATGTTAATCACAACTAAAAAATGCCTCAGGGCAACATCTAGGCTGGTGTTTGACCAAATCACTGGGTGCCATAGGTCACCCAAGTTGACACATGAAATTAAATGTCACATCTGGTATGGTTGAAATTATTAATGATACCCTCGTGACCTGAATTTCTACTTGCATCAAGGACCATGCTTCAAATTTCTTATCTCATTCTTCCTGTTTTTTTTTTTTTTTTTTTTTTGACAGCTCCTCTAAGTTTGGCAATCAGATTTTAATCCTTTGCTTTTCTATGATCCATTCTGCCTTTATAAATTAATTTACTCCCAAAATATCATCTGTGAAGCTTTGTTTGTGTTCTCTTTAGCTCTGCCTTCATTTCTCTCTATTCAGAGAAGTTCCCTTAATTTCCTGGAAGCTATGAATGTATGCTTTCAAATTTTACCTTCATCTGAACTTTTCTGAGTTCCCATTTCTCCCAGATTTAATTGACACATCTTATGTATTCAAACAATACTCTGAATATATATCTAGAGAAACTTCCACAAAAAAAAAAAAATATTTCCTATTGGATTTAGGGCATTCAGAAAATGAAAAGGCAAGCCGAAACCGGTTTGGCTCAGTGGATAGAGCGTCGGCCTGCGGACTGAAAGGTCCCAGGTTCGATTCCGGTCAAGGGCATGTACCTGGGTTGCGGGCACATCCCCAGTAGGAGATGTGCAGGAGGCAGCTGATCGATGTTTCTCTCTCATCGATGTTTCTGGCTCTCTATCTCTCTCCCTTCCTCTCTGTAAAAAAATCAATAAAAATATATTAAAAAAAAGAAAAAAAAAAAAAGGCAAGCCAAGGGATGGGATGGAATCATATATATCTAGAAAATGAAAATTAAAACCATAATAAGATAACAATATCCATTTATAAGAATGTCTATATTTAGATAATGGAGGATATCAAATACTAGCAAAGATCTGAAGCTATAAGGATTCTCATATATTGCTGGTGGGAGTGTAACTGGCACAACAACTCTGTAAACCAGACAGGCATACCAATCCCATTCTTAGTTACAGACACTATGGAAATACACAACCATTTGTAGCAGGACATATATAAAATAACCAAAGGCCTGGTACATGGATTCATGCACTGGTGGGGTCCTTCATCCTAGCCTGCACCCTCTTGCAATCTGGGACCCCTTATGGGATGTCAGAGAGCCAGTTTTGGCCCAATCCCTGCAGACTATGCTGAGAGAACCCACTGGTGCACAAATCCATGCACTGGGCCTCCAGTATGCATATAAGACCTTTGGTTAATCTCTTTCCCCCCTCCTTGCTCCCCCTTTCCCTCTGAGATTCATTAGTCTGTTCCATGTTTCCATGCCTGGGCATTGATCATCTGGCCCCTGATGGTCGTGTGCATCATAACTACTGGTTGAACAGTCACTTAGGCTTTTATATATATAGACTAGAGGCCAGGTGCACAAAAATTTGTGCACTGGAGGGGGGGGGCCCTCAGCCTGGCCTGTGCCCTCTCACAGTCTGGGACCCCTTGGGGGATGTCTACCTGCTGGCTTAGGCCCACTCCCTGGGGAATCAGGCTTAAGCTGGCAGTCAGACATCCCTCTGGCAGCCTGGGAGCCCTTGGGCGAAGTCCACTTGCCAGTGGGGAGCAGGCCTAAGCTGCAGTCGGACATCCTTAGCGCTGCTGAGGAGGTGGGAGAGAGTCCCGCCACCACCGCTGTACTGGCAGCCATCAGCCTGGCTTGTGGCTGAGCAGAGCTCCCGATGTGGGAGTGCACTGACCACCAGGGGGCATCTCCTGCATTGAGCGTCTGCCCCCTGGTGGTCAGTGTGTGTCATAGTGACCAGTCATTCCCAGTAGTTCTGCTGTTACAGTCAATTTGCATATTACCCTTTTATTATATAAGATAGAGGCCTGGTGCACGGGTGGGGGCCGGCTGGTTTGCCTGAAGGGTGTCCCGGATTAGGGTGAGGGGGTCCCGCTGGGGTTCCTGGCCAGCCTGGGTGAGGGGCTGATGGCCGTTTTCAGGCTGGCCATGCCCCCTGGTGACCCAAGCTCCCAGCCTCTCCTTTTGGGCTGGAAGCAGGTATCTGGGATTTATTTATCTTCTATAATTGAAACCTTGTAGCCTTGAGCGGAGCCCAGGTCTGGCTGGAAGCCTGGGTTGCCCCCTGGCAACCCAAACTCCCAGGCCCTCGAGTGGAGGCCATGGCAGGCTGGAAGCAGGTATCTGGAATTTATTTATCTTCTTTTTTATTTTTAATATATTTTATTGATTTTTTACAGAGAGGAAGGGAGAGGGATAGAGAGTTAGAAACACTGATGAGAGAGAAACATCAATCAGCTGCCTCCTACACACCTCCCACTGGGGATATGCCCTCAACCAAGGTAAATGCCCTTGACCAGAATTGAACCTGTGACCCTTCAGTGTGCAAGCCGACGCTCTATCCACTGAGCCAAACTGGCCAGGGCTATTTATCTTCTATAATTGAAACTTTGTAGCCTTCAGTGGAGCCCAGGGCCAGCCAGGGCAGGCAGGAAACTTGGCTTCTTCCATCACCTGGGGCAACCCAAGCCTCCTGCTTGCTCCAGCTCAGTGGCCTCCAACATCTTAGTTGGGTTAATTTGCATAGTCACTCCTGATTGGCTGGTAGGCATGGCTTGTGGGTGTAGCAGAGGGCGGAGTGATGATTAATTTGCATGTTTCTCTTTTATTAGTGTAGATGTTTATAGTAGTAATCTCTATATATAGAAAGCCAGTGTCTGTTACGACCATGATGACCAAATGACCAGTCACCATGAGGTGCATTGAGCACCTCTTGGTCCCTCCCCCTTGGCCCGCAAGTGGGATGGGGCATGACTGGGGACTGGCAAGCAGGCTGAATGACTGACCTCTTGGTCCCTGCCCCTGGCCCGCAGGCTCCGATGGATCAGCGATGGTGAACGGGAGAACTGGGGTGGGTGGCGGGAGGACCGGGCTGGCTGTCAGAGATCACCAGCTCATCCCCGGCTGCTCAGGGGCTCAGGCCTGCAGGAAAGCAGACTCCTGCAGCTTCATCTTCATGTATGAGCGCCAGGCCAGCCACTGATGGAACGTGCTACCCACTCGGGGCCACTCACACTGGCGCCACTGCCGCCACTGCTGCAGCTGCTGCTGGGGCTTGAGGTGCTGACGGAAGCTGCAGGACGTGCCTGTGCCTGTGACCTACCTGCTCCAGTGTCAGCGGCCCTGAGCAGGCAACGCATTCCATCAGCACTGCGCATGCGCATGGAGGTGAAATCACTGGTGCCTGCTTTCCCTCAGGCCTGAGCCCCCGAGCAGCCGGGGATGAGCTGGTGATCCCAACGGCCTGACAGCCTGGTGGTGGAGGCGGCATTTGGCCTGGGGACTGGCGAACGGGCAGAAGATGGCCCTGATTGCAGGAGGCTAGGCCCTAGGGACCCTACCCGCATGATTTCATGCACTGGGCCTCTAGTTTGCATAATAACCAAACTAGAAATAACACATATGTTTTTCAATGCTAGAATAGATACACAAATTATAGTGTGTCTATATAATGAAATACTATTCAGCAATGAAAACAATTACATTTTTGGCTGGTTTGTCACATATCTTGGGCCCTGTTGGTGCACTGTTTTCCAATGAGATCACAGTGTAGAAAGGCAATCATGGGTGACAGGAAACTGCCAAGCTTTTAGACTTCAACAGCCTGTGACTAACACAATAAGGCTAGCAATGTACACAGAACACAAGGTTAGTGGGTTCTCAGTTCTCAAAAGAGTAAAACATGCAGGCTTTACCCAGACTTTCTTTACCCAAATAATCCTGAGCATCTGCAGTATTCGTCACACTTTACCATGAACCCATCCTCTTGCCATGGACCTGTCTCCACGTGCTGGAAAGCAACAGAACCCCTTGGGCCACACTCTTCAGACACTGCCCCTCGACAGGCCACTTACTGATTTTTGCTGCCCCTGATGGAATCCCAGTGCTGTTAAATTCTGACAGGCTCACAGCAATGGGGGACAGCCAAGCCACCTTTTCCTGATAATTTCAGTGTGTTGCCTGAGTGCAAAATTCTGTGACTCTCCCTAACACCACACCCATCAGAGTGTGAATGAGGATATTTTCTTCCAAAGTGTCATATTGGAAAGAAACCAGTCATAGCAAAAGTCACTGGGAGCCAAATCTGATAATAAGCAAAGTGGGCCATTTCCTCAAGTCCGCGATGCCAGGAGGGGTTCCAGGCTTTCCCCTCCAAGAATCATGTACGACGTCCAGAAGCTCTGCCTAGATCATCCACCCCCATTATAGAGAGTGTGGCCTGAAAACTCTCGTTCGTTTTTCTCTCTGATCTCCTATTGCTCTTTCTTCCCACCATTTATTCTCCCACATTCCATGCTTTCTCTTTTTCTCCTTCCTGGTCACCTTCCCTTCATTCACAAATATTTACATGCCAGGCATTGTGGTAGGCAATGTAGAACACATCAGTGAAAAGTTCAACACATTCTTTCTCTCATGGGGATCACAATTTCCTGCCAGCTGGCCTTATTTTGGGTTACCTAGGAACCCCAGAAATGGTTTAATAACTGTTTTACAGGAAAGGCCATCCAATCCAAATTTATTTTTCTCCCAGGAGGACTTTACTATCAACTCAGCATTCACAGACATAAGGAGGAATGGGAGAGAAGGATCTGCATGTCCATCATCCAAAGACTAAGTCCTTCCAACAAAAGTGGTTAGTTTCCAGGCCCTTACCTTGGCAAAAAGATCTTGTCTGTGTACCATATATCACATGTAACTGATTTAAATGCCTAGTTTAATATTAAGAAAGGAGCATCAGCTTTTATTTAATACAAGGAATGTTGACACTCAATAAGCTCTGTATATTAACGGGTAAGTAGATACATGAAGGGAAGAATTGAAGATGTGGGTAAAGGGGAAAGAGTGAGCCAGGGAGAGAGAAAAGGAGAGAAAGGTTCTCTCAGTTCTAAACTATTTTCACAGTTGACATTAATAGCTGAAGAATGTGATTACCGTATCTCTGCCCTTAATTGTTTAACAAAAGTCTCAGCTCTCTAGCTGCTCTCATCGTGAAATACCAGAGGCTTCCCTGGGTAGGAGTTAACGATTACACCAAACAGGGATGGAAATGAGAGAAGGCAGCAGCACAGACAAGACCAACACTCACCTAATGCTGGTTGAATGTAATTAGGGCCTTGCCACGGTGTTTTCAATCCCACAATAACCCAGTTGGAGTGGAGAGAGCAGGAGAAAATTGTGGAGCTAGCAAATATGGAAACCAAGACTATCTCCTGGGCAGGATTCTTGGCTTATCTTTCACACTCCTCTCAGCCCTGTGGTCTGCTTCTTCCGTATACCTTAGGGCAGGGATCACACAATTTTTCTGTAAAGAGCCAGATAATACATATTCCAGTCTTTCATGCTAGATCATTTCCATTGCAGTGACTCCACTTTCTCATTCCAGTCCCAAAGCACCCAGAGACAATATGTAAACCAATGGGCCAGGCTGTTGCCACAAAACTTCATTTGCTAAAACAATGGTGGGCAAAAGGAGTGCAGGGCAAGACTTGCTGACCCCTGATCTAGTGAATAAGAGTGCAGGCTTTCAAAGAGACAACCTTGAGTTCTAATTAACACTGTCATGGATGAGATTTGTCACCTTTGCCAAGTAGCTTAATATCTCTAAGCAACTGTTTTCTCAGCAGCACATTGGGGCTAATAATGCCTGCTTTATGGTATCATGAGAATTAAATTGGATATTTATAAAAATTGTCCAACACAGTGCCTGATTCGTATCCTGCCTTCAATAAATGAAGCTGTAGTTATTAGTCATTCATTCAAAGGTAGCTCTTTGACAGACACGTAGTTAGTGCCTATTATGAATCAGGTACTTGGTAGAATTGGAATTAAAACAATACATGATGTCTAGCTCTGATTTAAGGGATCAGATAGTATAGGAGGGAAAATGAACAGATGTGCAAGTATTTATAGGGTAAGAAGATCAGTTTTGAGAAAGGTGCCATAATTCCAAGTTGCTTTGGGAACTAGTAAGAGTGTATTGAGTTTAGTTTTAAAATGTCCTGGCTTTGAATAATGCTTTTTATGCTTAGAGTAGTTGTGAATTTATTTCTACAGTGGGAGCCCAGCGCACAATTCGAAATTGTGTGGCACCACCCACCCTCTGGTCCGGCCCTGTCCCCCTCTCCGGCCCCTGAAGCAGCTGCGGCTGCTGCTGATTAGGCCCTCCCCCAGCGCAGGAGCATGGAGGCCCCTGCTGCCCCACCCCTGCCGCTGGACACACAACCTCCTGTCCAGTCGACCCATTATGGCATCCCGGTTAATTAGCATCTCTCTCTCTCTCTCTCTCTCTCTCTCTCTCTCTCTCTCTCTCTCATCTCTATCTCTATATCTATCTATCTATCTATCTATCTATCTATCTATCTATCTATCTGGATATTGGGTTGGGATAGCTCATAAAATTTAAGTAAAATGCATTCATAAAGTGGGGGAGGATTATCCATGAGAATTTACTAAAAATAATGAATATAATGAATATAGGAGAAAGTAAAATTATAATCTCCAGAATTTTTTAAAATAAAGTGTGTCTCTGTGGCATACCTGTCTGGATACACAATCTTTTTTGATGATAAATATTGATTTGGGGGAGGGGTGATCATTCAAGATAATGTGTCCCTGAACTTGCCATCTGAGAAGGATCTTCCTGTATTTGCTTCTAAAAATATATATATCCAGCCATTGGAAGTAAATGCAAGTGTGAGGCCTGGAACTCTATACTTTGGAATGAGTATACATCCCTGCTCTGTCACAGGTGATGGTTTTAGTTTGGAGAAAACTCCTCAAATGTCCAAATCTTTGAGTTACATCCTACCTTTCTTTTCTCTGATAGGGAAGAGGTGCCAGGATAAAATGTATGTGTGGTACTTTCTCTGTAGTTGGCAATGTTATGTTAACATGTTATTGTCGGGCAGCTCCTGTGGCTTTGGGATCATCAGGAGAGCAGGTGTGGTAGATTCGGCTCTCACAATAGGCAGGGTCATTGGAAGTGGACAGCTCTCTGAGGAAGAAGGCAAGGCAGCTGCCACTGGGCAGTAGAGAACAACTTTCATGAAATAATGAGACACCAGTCACCTGCTGGGGACTCCTAAAAGGATAAGGAGGGGGACTTGTTAGGGGCTAGCTGTTCTACACAAGAATCTGCTGAGGATAAGACATAATAAATATAGGGATTCAGGAGTCAAAGACCTTTCTGTCTAACCTGTTCATTGTCCCTTCAAATAATTCCAGAGTATGTATTCCTAAGTTCCAGACTCACTTCTCATTAAATCCTAAAAATATATTTCTTCTTATCGTAGACAACTAGACAGGGAAAAGGGAAAAGATGGTAGTATAGCTGAGGTGCATGCATGCATGTGTGTTTCTGTGTCTGTGTCTCTCTGTGTGTTTTTCTAGGAAATAATAAGGGGAAATTGATCTTATAAAGAGGAACAAATATTCCAGGTGTCAGGTGACTGGCCTCTTCTGAAAAGCATTGAGGGATTGCTCATTATTACACGTGGTACCTGCATTTCACCAGAAAATTGGAGGCAACAGATATTTCTGGGCCAGCAGCACAAAATTGTTTTCCCTGGCAGCCTCTTAAGCAAAGCTACTGCTAATAATGTTAGTCAGTGGTACACCAGGCAGATAGAGAATGATAAAATGGGATGATTGTGATAAATAGGTTATTTATAGGAATTATAACTCTAAACAACTCTTCTTCTTTTCTTTGCATCATTCAGTGTATTGTATTATTTGGCACGGAGAGGCAACACCTCACTATCAGAAAGAAATAACTGAAAAAAAACACATACGCATATTTAATGTATGTGTATATGCTGCATTTCCTCAATTCTGTGATCATCTATTACAAAATAAATTTGATTTAATAATTATTTTTTTCTGGACATAAAAGTCATGAAGGTTACATAACTCAAAAATGGGTTCCAACTATTTGGAAACTATAACATGTGACAATAAGCGCTCCTTGATCAGAGAAGTGTGGGCCATGTGTATTGCCAACACTCTTGGTGAAGGATGAGCAGGCTGGCCAGGCAGGACTAAAGGTGAGCGAATAAACTACATAGACAACCCTCTAATGACAAGCTCATTGTCAGTGCACAATAGATAACAACCGGTAGGGAACTTGGCAATTAATAGCAGAGGATATGCTCCTTGTGCCGAAGAAATGTTGGTTCCATTTCCAGTTGTGCATCTTACTAGCTATGCAAGCTGGCTGAGCCACAGCTTGCTCTTTAAGTCCCATCTTTAAGGAGAGCCTTTGAGAGAAATAACCCCTGAATGCACAGATGGAGTTTTTGTACTCTTTTATACTCTTTCAGCATTTCTACCTCTCATGTACAGCAGCTATTACAATTATAGTGAAATTATTTGTGTCATTATTTATGGCACAGTCAAGCAGTGTGGGTCTCATTCATCACTGAGTTTATAGGTTGTACTTCAGGGCCTGGCATATGGGTGACGCCCCAATTATATTTTATTGAGTAAATAAAGTTGTTTCATTCTCCAGGGACCAGTGTTTCCATCAGTAAGACAAGAACATTACACTGAAAAACCTTTATAGACCCCTCCTGCCCTAAATTCTGTGATTTTTATTCTAATGTATCCTCATTTTAAGTTTTACATCAGAGGAATTTCTAGATGTTAATTAAATTGTTTGTCCATGCATTTAAAAATAATAGTAGGTACAACATCAGTTTGGGAAAGATTTCCTGTGGAATGCACATTTTATATGGTAATTTTTATAAAATTAACTATTGAAGTAATTTTAAAGATGAGCTAGCAGAGTGTTCTCCATTGGACAGTAAGCCCCTGTGAGGGGAGGAATTATGCTTTACTCACCTTTTCAATTCTAGTTCCTACCATAGACCCTAGTACATAATCTTTATTGAATTAAATATGTGTGACTTTTTTTATTATTGATTTCAGAGAGAGGAAGGGAGAGGGAGATAGAAACATCAATGATGAGAGAGAATAACTGATCAGCTGCCTCCTGCATGCCCCCCACTGGGGATCAAGCCCACAACCTGGGCATGTGCCCTGACTGGGAACCGAACCGTGACCTCCTGGTTCATGGGTTGGTGCTCTACCACTGCACCACACAGGGCTGGCCTTTATTGAATGAATAAGAGAGGTTGAGTGAATAGAATGGTAGGGAAATAGGAAGAAACAGAGTAACAGAGAGCTTTGCAGGCACAAGCTTTAGAAATTTGAAGGAACAAAGATAAAGGTACTCAGATGAGATGCTTGAATAAGAGTGATTCACAGAGTTTCGGATAAAGACATTTCTAAATTTAAAAACAGGTTTCAAATTGTTAGTTACAATAGCATTTTTTTTTATCATCTAACTTTAAAACAGTGGAGGATACCTAGTGCTTAATGGGAAACCTACCCTCTCCCGCTATGAGTCTGTTTTGAAAAAAACTGTCTCTCTTCATGAAGTTGAGATACTTTATCAGAGCCACAGTCAGGGTATCAGTCAGAAAGAAGGCAGCAGCAAGCACACCAAAGATGCTTCAAGTTTTCCAGGTAGCTGAGTACCTCTTAAAAGATTATTTACAAAATAAAAGGTTGTTTTTGTGTTTGTTTGACTTGTTTTCTTGTAGAATATTTCTAAGGAGTGCTCTTGGTTTATCAGGAAGAGGAGAACCGTTTCTTAAAAGTGCTCTAAGAAACTCAGATAAAGATATTTTACTTTTAGCCCTAACTGGTTTGGCTCAGTGGGTAGAGCATTGGCCTGTGGACTGAAGGGTCCCAGGTTCGATTCCGGTCAAGGGCATGTACCTTGGTTGTGGGCACATCCCCAGTGGGAGGTGTGCAGGAGGCAGCTGATCGATGTTTCTCTCACTCGCATTGATGTTTCTAACTCTCTATCCTCTCCCTTCCTCTCTGTAAAAAATCAATAAAATATATTTTTTAAAAAAGATATTTTACTTTTACAATATTGTTATTTTCCTTTTTTTTTTTGCCCAGAGAATTTTTCAGGACCAATACATTTTTCTCCCAACTTCACACACATATAACTTTCAATGGCTCTTTATGGATGAAGAGCTTGAGCTGCTCAGCAGTTGAAACAGGACCCAAGGTACTTCAGTCAGATTCCTTCACAATATTGTTTGATTATTTTCTTTGAATTCAGGACACTGGTCTATATCTACCTATCAACTATTATCTTATAGCATATTAGAGGCTTGGTGCACGACATTCATGCACTTGGTGGAGGGGGGGTGTCCCTCAGCCTGGCCTGTGCTCTCTCAGAGTCCAGGAGGCCTTGGGGATGTCCTACTGACTTGGAGGTGAGAGAGGCTCCCACCACCACTGCTGTGCTCACCAGCCGTGAGCCTGGCTTCTGGCTGAGCGGCGCTCTGACCACCAGGGGGCAGCTCCTGTGTTGAGCGTCTGCCCCCTGGTGGTCAGTGCGTGTCATAGCTACCAGTCATTCCGCCGTTTGGTCGATTTGCATATTACCCTTTTATTATATAGGATAAGTTGATATATTTTTTAGATCTATGCAAATCCTAAACCCAGAAGCGATCTTAAAAGAGCCATGATCAAATTCACAATGTTAAATATCAAATCTTAGTGTTGCTCATGTTTGGATTTCATCACTGTTGCTAATTTATACCAATGACACCCACTGATATCTTTATTAAAGAAAAGATGAATCAGTGAATCAATGGACTAACTCAATGTTAATCATTCCTAAACTTCTATGGCTTTTCCTCTTCCCTCTGCCCACATTCATGTCATGGCTCACTGGGATTAAAAAGAAGAGACTGTTTGACCTCAGTGATTGGCCTGGAAGTTCTTTTCATCCCCCTGTCCCTCCACCCTGAAGCTGGACCCACATCCATCCAGGCATTGATGGCACGCAGTAGAAAACGTTTGATCTCTGCCTAGAAATGGGACCAAAACTCTGATTCATTTATATGTGTGTTTTAATTATTTTTCCTGATCCAGGTTTTGTGCTCAGATATGTACAAACCTAATGGCAATTGCTAGACGGGTTTCACTGATGTAATTTGGCTAAACAGCAGCTGTTCTTGCTGCCATAGTAACTTGCTCAGAACAAATGATGTTTCCTCATGTTTGCCTGTCACATGACCTCTTTGCACTTCTCTTCTTTATTATACTTATAGATTAAATTACAGCTATTTTTAGTTTATATTTTTTGAGTTGTTATGGGGCATGGACTGTATTTATTTTCCCATTATCTAACACAGTGCATAATACCTCATCGATTTTCTAGAAATCTAAGATTGACCCTCTCAGCAACTGACTTAATATAGTTGATGTGAAGCTGGAACCATTAAGATGTTTTGAATATAGGTACAAACTTAGTGAACGCTTTTATAGATACAGATTTGTGGGCATGAGCACCCACTGAATGAAGACAATGTACCCACTTATTTTAGGGAGAAAGAATGCCAAATAGGTCGCAGAAAACATTACCACCTGCACTTAAGGATTATGACTAGGGAGAAGTATTCTACCTTTTACAGTCGTCAGTAGTTATGACACAGACAGCTATAAATCTACTCTGTTGCTATTTGGGGATTATCAAATCTCTGGGAAGCAGTACAGCAGAGCAGGGATATGGATTTTGTGGATTCGGAAGCATGAGTAAGAGAAAAAAATAAATGGAAGAGGCTGTCGGGTTGAAAGATGGAATTAGAATCAGAGATTGAATTGTAGTGTTTGAGTTAGGTAGAAATGATGTTCAACTGAACAAGTTAATAGAATTGAGGACAAAGGTCTGTATTGATACATTTAAGTTTTCTATTCGCTGTGCACTATCAGTGAAGAAGGCTAATAGAATGCCAACTAAGATTAAGGGAAATATTAATAATACAAAATACTTCCCCAGAGCATCTCGTAAAACCAAAGACACACTGAGTTGGAAAGTATCTTAGAGGTCATATAGTCTACTTTTCCCACTCATGCACCTTAAAACTTTTATGTTCAAGACACAATTCTGAATGTAGGGATTTGGAGAAGTACATTTGGAGGGATTAAAGCACTCCAATTAACAACTAATCAGCAGTTATTAAAACTCAATATCTACCATGACAAATTTGACAATCAAGAGCTTGCCCTTTAAAAGGAAAAAGAGCCCTGGCCAGGTTGCTCAGTTGGTTGGAGGGATATCTCTACATTAGAAGGTTGCGGGTTCGATTCCTGGTCAGGGTACATATCTAGGTTGCAGGTTTGATCACCATTCAGGGCGTGTACAAGAAGCAACCAATCCATGTTTCTATCTCACATTGATGTTTTTTTGGGTGAGGTTTTTTTTTTTTTTTAAAGGAAAAATAAATAGCAGGCCATACCATGTATTTTGGAGCTCACTCAGGCCTCACCCACCCATCTGTGAGGATGGCAGGGCTGAATGTTATCATTTTGCTAAGCTCATCTTTTGAAAGTTGCCCCTGTCCCTAGTACAGCTAACTCCTTGTGTGACATCGTGGAACTTGTCCCAAACTCGGGTGCGTGTTATGACTATCTCAGTGGGACTCACATTGCAAGACACCCTTGTATGTCTTATAAACCCATTATTTCCCATTTGAGGCCCTTCCCCTAAATTGTCCAAGTATGTTGAGGGTGCACTTAATTCACAGGGGCCATGAACTCTGCTTCCAGCAGGTGAAGAAGAGAAGTCTGAAAACCTACTGCTTTGCTTTTCATGGCCACATGTTGCTCTTGGGGCCTGACCTCTACCATGGTGATGCCCTTATTGGCCTGGATGCTGTGACCCCAGAGTTGCACATAATGCTGTTTACGTTAGGTATTATTATTATCATTATTATTTTAATGCTATTACATAATTATATATTGTATACTTTATATTATATATTACTATAACAATTATTATGTAATTATTATCATTATTGTTATTATTATTATTAGAGGCCCGGTGCACAAAATGCATGCATGGGAGGGTGGTCCCTCAGCCTGGCCTGCACCCTCTCACAATCCGGGACTGCTAGCCCCTAACCGCTCATCTGTCTGCCTGCCTGATCACTCCTAACCACTCTGCCTGCCTACCTGATCACCACCCACCCATCCCCCACTGGCCTCATCAACCCTAACTGCCCTTGCCTGCCAGCCTGGTCACCCCTAACTGCCCTCCCCTGCCGGCCTAGTTGCCCCTAACTGGCCTCCCCTGCCAGACTGGTTGCCCCTAACTGCTCTCCCCTGCCGACCTGATCACCCCTAACC
The DNA here is from genome assembly GCF_964212035.1 of Myotis nattereri. NCBI lineage: Eukaryota > Metazoa > Chordata > Mammalia > Chiroptera > Vespertilionidae > Myotis > Myotis nattereri. Next base: position 19,157,055 of record NC_138086.1, on the reverse strand, counting down.
GCCTCGGTGGCTTTGTCCGGAAGGACGTCCAGATGGATGTCTGGAAGATGTCCGGTCTAATTAGCATATTACCCTTTTTTTAGTATAAATTATTAATTCGCATTCCTTTAGCCCAAATAGTTGAGTCCAAGTGTATTTTAAATTTTTATTATTGGATTTTTATGATGATAAATGGATATATTAAGTAATATCCTCCGTGGGGCATAGGACAGAATCCCATAATCAAGTACACTCATATTTCTGCAAGTAAATATGTGAATATGCACACTATTATTAAGTTGGGATAGACTATGAACAGAATGCCTCTCCTATTTCAGTTGGCAACAGTTGAGCTAATTCGTTTTCCAACTTTTGGAATGTAGAACTGTAGATAAAGGATTGCAAATCTGTATTATTATTACTATTATTTTTTAAAAACTGTTACAATTTACTATCCTGACTATTCTCTGCATGGTTCCCAATTTTCTACTATACCGATTAAGCTTTAGGTTCTCGGAGTGGGACATGTTATTTTGGGTGTGACATATGCTGGACTCAGAGTAGAATTGATACACCTCCCTCCTGTCCCTCTTGCTATTGATATTAATGCTTTAGTAGCCAACCACAACACTATGATTTTCAGCCAACAAAACCTTTATTTTGTTTCATATGTGCTACTATATATCATGTCCTGTTATTGTTTTTGTGCAATTAGTTCTTAGAAAATAAATTTCTCCCTATGAAATTGTTTCTCACCATGAAATTTAACTTTTAAGTCTTCGCTCCTTTTCCCAGTCTGATGAGATAATTTTGGATCCTGACTCTGTCGGCTCAGTATCTGCTATTGCCATGTGTCAGATATAACTTTGATCAGCATGTCCTGATCCAATTTGGTGAGAAAAATATTGAAAAGGACAGTGCCAAGGGCAGAGTTAATGTTGTTCATTAGTGAACATTAGTCGACACTATTTGGAATAGTCATTCAACCAATTAAAAACTATCCAACTGAGTGACAATCCATATTTCTTTCTATATTTGTCTCTAAGAACATCATGAGGATCTTTGTCTGAGGTCTTGTTAAAATCCACAATCCGTCTATAGAAAACCCACGCACTATAGTAGCCTGAATAAAAAATGGATTAACTGACCTCACCTAATTTAGTCTTTATAAAATCATGTTCCCTTTTAGTGGATGCTTTCTCTCTCTCTCTCTCTCTCTCTCTCTCTCTCTCTCTCTCTCTCTCATCACAAAAATCTGTATGATAATCTGCCCCTCAGATTATCAAGTTTATATTGTTTAGTCTAGATCAGCCGTGGGCAAACTATGGCCGCAGGCCGGATCCGGCCCGTTTGAAATGAATAAAACTATTGAAAAAAAAGACCGTACCCTTTTATGTAATGATGTTTACTTTGAATTTATATTAGTTCACACAAACACTCCATCCATGCTTTTGTTCCGGCCCTCCGGTCCAGTTTAAGAACCCATTGTGGCCCTCGAGTCAAAAAGTTTGCCCACCCCTGGTAGATATTCCTTTTCACTATTGAAAATTAGAACATCTGCTCATCTCAACTTTCACAGTGCCACTTCTATTCTCACAGATGCTCAAAGGTTATTGAAAGCAACTAAATGTGAAATGACTATATAATTTATGGCACAAATAAAGATAATTTTAAAAGAGAAAGAAGATCTATTAATAAGTAGGCCAGAAAAGCAGGGACTTTCTCAGGCAAACCTGGGCATATGGTCACCCGTAAGTAAACATGGATAAGTCTTTAATTCATTCATAATTAGAAATTGCCTTTCACAATTTCCTCACCTGTTAGCTTCATGCCAATGTTTGTCCTAACAATCCTTAATCGACATTGTCTTCTACTACAGACAAGAATAAGTAGAGAAGTACCCCATTTGCCACACTCCCAAAAACATTCATTGATTATTCCCCAAGGAACGAAACTCATTTGCCTTTCTGGTACTTCTTAAACTGAATGGCACTTTAATTTTTTTTTTTAATCTTCACTCAAAGATATGTTTTTTTCATTGATTCTAGAGAGAAAGAAAGGGAGAGGGAGAGAGAGAAACACTGATGTGAGAGAGAAATGGTTTCTGACTGAGGCTTGACCCAGAAGCTGGGTGTGTGCCCTGACTGGGAATTGAACCTGTGACCTTTGGTGCAAGGGCTGACTATCCAACCAGCTGAGGCTCACTGGCCAGGGTGGACTGAATGGCACTTTATAAAGGAGGAGGATGCTGGGCAGGTATGTCTCAGTGGTTGAGTATGGACCTATGAACCAGGAGGTCACTGGTTTCATTCCTGGTCAGGGCACATGCCCTGGTTATGGGCTCGATCCCCAGTAGGTGACATGCAGAAGGCAGCTGATCAATGATTCTTTCTCATCATTGATGTTTCTATCTCTCTCTCCCTCTCCCTTCCTCTCTAAAATCAATAAAAATATATTTCAAAAGAAAGGAGGAGGAGGGAGATAGGAGAATATATTTTCTTCCATATATATTTTTCAAACCTTAGCTTATTATGTGCTTTAGTTTTTCTTATTCTAGATTTTGCAAATATTCTCCTTTTTACTATTTGTCCTTCTATCATGAAGTTTGAGGTCATTACAGATTCCTGTTGCTCTTTTTAGATGTAATTCCCACCCTTTTCTTTGCTTTCTGAATTATTTGCAGAAGAAAGCCTGAAATATCTTTCTGACGAGCCTAATAAACCTCTTGAGTTTTCCTCCATTCCAGAATCTCAGCTTTGGTTCTGTCCTTCCCTCTATCAGAACTTTTCAAAGGCTCCCTTCCTCACTCTGTACATCTTTACATTCCTCTCACTAGCTCGCTGAGCCTTAAAAGGTCATACTTTTTTTCTATGGTTCTTGCCATTTCCACACTCCCAGTTTACTTGATGGTTGGACTTAATTTGAAAAGTAGCTTTTTCCTCATTGCTTATTCTATCTTCAGCATAATTTACACATTTCTATTAAGAGATCCTTTTTCCGTTTAATTTTCCTTTAAGCCTCCCAATACCTGGAGGAAGTAAAGGAACACGAGAAGAATCTATTACAAAATGTAAATTTAGAGTAATTTGGAAAGTCTAAGGTGTATGTTGTGAAATAAACTCAAGTAGAGTAGAATGTAGACATGGTATTTAATTCTCAATGTCAAGGTCTTCCCAGTCATCTATCAAAACACATGCTTTGCACATAATGAGGGGATTTAAAATCTACTCTCTGGGAAGGAGTAGCATGACAGTAACACTTCTGACACCTCTTTCTTTCCACTATCATTAGCTTCCTACTCAACAGAATGAATGAGGCCCGTAAGAACCGCATAGCCCAGGGCAGAGATACCACAGGAAAGAGCTGGTACTTGGACTATCCATTCCTAGGCTCTGTTTGGTTTTTTACTCTTTGTCAAAATGCAGGGATGCTTGGGCTGGCTGACCATCATCCAACGATGAATCAGGGGCCTGTGGGCTCCTGGGCTAGGTTTAGGGAATATTCCATGTATTCTTCAATCTGGTCTTTACAAGGAAGCTTTAAAGACCTGATTTTTTTTTTTTTTTTTGACAGTTGGTGTTGACCTTTGTACACTTATACTCTACTGGATAGAACCTAGGAAGTGATTAGGTAAGGTACGGTTTAGACACAAAAGGTCACCTTGGACTTTCCCTACAAATTTTCAGAGGGAACATGTGAGATACTCCTTTGAAACATGACACTTTCTTATAGTTTTGTTCATTTTCTCTTGGAAATTTGGGCGTGTTGGCAGCCTGATTGATTAATCAATGGCATTTTCTGGAAAAGGAATAATTTTGGAGGGATAATTGCATAATTGTAATTGTAATGAAAACATTATTCAGCCACACTGATTTTAATATTGTAGCAGTGCTTCATTACCAGCCAGGCAGATCAATGGACTTCAATAAAAAGTCTAGAAACATATCCAAACATCTGCAGTCATTTAGCGAATAATGGTGGTGGTATTTCAAATTAGTGGGACGCAGTATGTATTATTCAAAATATAGTGTCGCAAAAACTTTGAAAAGTTTAATATAGGTTCATTTTTATCATAATCTACAAAATAATGTTCATTGGTAGTAGGGAGTTAAGTAATCTTTAGGATTTATTGACTATTTATTTATTCTATTCCAGGCATGATGCCATGTACATAGATTATCCCATTTATTACCATTAGCTGTCCTAAAGAATAAATACTCATATTAATCATGTTTTATGATGAGGAAATTAAAACACAGATCAGATTCACTCTCAGATAAGTGGAAACAGAATAGAGCCCAGGGTTAAGGTGAGGGTTAGGAATGGCTTCCGACCTCCAAGCTTCAAACACATTATGCCTTTAGAGAACTAGCTAAAAGACTATTGGTAAGTATGTATGTGTTGTTGCAGTAAGCAGATCATTCAAAAATTGATAATCAAGAACACAAAACCATGAAGGAAAATATTTAACTACATTTTAAGGCCTCCTATATGTACGGAAATACCATAAATGAAATGAGAAATCAATGATATTATACATATGTGCAACAGGTGATGGATTTAAATACTTCAAATATATAGAGAACTCTTTAAAAAAGCTTAATATTTCAGTAGAAAAATGACAGTAGACTTTCAGGCAATACACAAAAGAAATGCAAATAGTCCAAAACATGAAAAATGATCAATCTTGCCAGTAACCAAATAAATGCAAGTAAAACCAATGAAATTAATCCACAACTTTATTTGAAATAGTGGTAATTTGAAGACCTCACTTTTTAACTTTAGGGAAATTATTAAAAGTAATAGAATTCCATGTAGCCTGTGAAATAATGATTTAAGATTATAACGAAGTGGCAATGTACACAATATATTGGCAAGTGAAAAGAAAGTATTAACATCTCAATTTTATTTATAACGTCTCAATTGTATTTTATTAAGGCATAGGTGTAGATATGAAAAGAGCCTGGTATTCAATGCACCAAACTGTCAACAGTGGTCATCTCTAAATGGAAGGTTAAAAGTTAAATATTTATTTATTTATTTAAATCTTACCCTCTATTTTTCAAATATTGAACAATGTACATATGTCATGTTGATATTCAGGGTTAAAAAATAGCCGAAACCGGTTTGGCTCAGTGGATAGAGCGTCGGCCTGCGGACTGAAAGGTCCCAGGTTCGATTCCGGTCAGGGGCATGTACCTGGGTTGCGGGCACATCCCCAACAGGGGGTGTGCAGGAGGCAGCTGATCGATGTTTCTCTCTCATCGATGTTTCTGGCTCTCTATCCCTCTCCCTTCCTCTCTGTAAAAAACCAATAAAATATATTTAAAAAAAAATATATATATATATATATATACATATATATAAATATATATACTAGAGGCCCGGTGCACAAAAATTTGTGCACTCGTGGGGGACGGGGGGTCCCTCAGCCTGGCCTGTGCCCTCTCCCAGTCTGGGACCCCTCGGGAGATAATGACCTGCTGGCTTAGGCCTGCTCCCTGGTGGCAGAGGGCAGGCCTAATCCCAAGGTGCAGCCCCTGGTCAGGCTCCAGCAGGGCTGATTGGGGAATTGGGGCACCGCCCCCTGTCATGCACAGAGCAGGACGGATTGGGAGGTTGCGATGCCACCCTCAGTCATGCTCAGGGTAGGGCCAATTGGGGGGTTGGGGCACCGCCCCCTGTCACACTCAAGGCAGGGTCGATGGGGAGGTTGCGGCGCCACCCCCTGTCACGCACAGAGCAGGGCCCATCAGGGGGTTGGGGAGCTCCCCCCTATCACGCACAGAGCAGGGTGGATCAGGGGGTTGGGGCACCTCCACTGTCACACTCAGGGCAGGGCCGATGGGGAGGTTATGGCTCTACCCCATCACACACAGAGCAGGGCCCGTGGGGTGGGGGGGGTTGGGGCGCCACACCCTGTCACACACAGAGCCGCAGTGTGATCAGGAGGTTGGGGAGCTCCCCCCTATCAGGCACAGAGCAGGGCCAATCAGGGGGTTGGGGCGCCTTCCCCTGTCAGGAGCAGAGCAGGGCCAATAGGGAGGTTGTGGCCCTGCCCCCTGTCACACACAGAGCCACAGGGCATCAGGGGGTTTGGGCGCTGCCCCCTGTCATGCTGATCCCGGTGCCAGGAGGCATATTACCCTTTTACTATATAGAATAGAGGCCTGGTGCATGGGTGGGGGCTGGCTGGTTTGCCCTGAAGGGTGTCCCGGATCAGGGTGGGGGTCCCCACTGGGGTGCCTGGCCAGTCTGGGTGAGGGGCTGAGGGCTGTTTTCAGGCTGGGACTGAAGCTCCCAACTGCTCCCTTTTTTCTTTTTTCTTTTTTATTCTGAGCCAGCTTTAGCTCTGAGGCTCCAGCTCTTAGGCCTCTGCTCCTGAAAGCAGGTATCTGGTTTGTTTATGTTCTACAATCGAAACTCTGTATCAACTCCAGGTCTGAGATCCCAGCTAGCTGAAAGCTGATTTCTGGGGTTTTGTTTACCTTCTATTTTTGTAACTATGTTTCAAACTGCCAGCTCAGAGGCCTGCAGCAGCAGGCGGGGAACGTTGGAGTCCTCGGTCACTGAAGCAAGCAAGCCTCATGTTAGTTTCAAGCTGCCTGGCTGCCGGCCGCCAATTTGGCTGCCAGTTAATTTGCATATTGCCCTGATTAGCCAATGGGAAGGGTAGCAATTGGCTACGTACGCCAATTACCATGTTTCTCTTTTATTAGATAGGATATATATATATATATATATATATATATATATATATATATATATATACACATTCACATATACTTTCTAATTTAACCAAAATGCTACCCTAGGTATGTTCCCACTGCCATTATAATACCTTAATTTTCTATTCCACTATTTGGAGAATAAAAATACTCTTTTCCAAATAACCCATTGCAATTTCTTGTCTTCTTCCTTTATTTAAAGTGCATTCCTCTCTTCCAGTTCTTTAGAGCACATCACACATGGCTTCCTTTATGTAAAAAAAACAACAACAAAATATTTTGTTAAGTTAATCTAAGTTGTTTTGTTGTCTCCAGCCATGGTATGTCTTTTGATTGGAGAATTTAATCCATTTGCATTTGAAGTAATTATTGATATGTATTAATTGCCAGATTAGTTTTTATTTTTATTTTTTGTCATTTTTTAAAAAAACTTCTTAAAGATTGTTTAACATTTCTTATAATACTGGCTTGGTGGTGATGATCTACTTCAGCTTTTTCTTGCCTGAGAAGCTCTTTATTTGTCCGTCAATTCTAAATGATAGCTTTTCTGGATAGAGTAATCTTGTTTGTAGATTCCTCACATTTTATCATTTTGAGTGTTTTGTGTCAATTCTTTCTGATGGGCCTGCAAAATTTCTGTTGAGAAATCAGCTGACAGTCTTTTGGGAGCTCCCTTGTAGGTATCTAACTGATTCTTGGTCTTTAACCTCTATCATTTTAATAATGATGTGTCTTGGTGAGGGCCTCTTTGGGTTCATCCTCTTCGGGACTCTGTGCTTCCTGGACTTGTATGTTTATTTTCTTCACCAGGTTAGGGAAGTTTGCCATCATTTTTTAAAAATAGATTTTCAATTTTTAAAAAATACATTTTTATTGATTTCAAAGAGGAAGGGAGTAGGAGAGAGAGATAGAAACATCAATGATGAGAGAGAATAATTGATTGGCTGCCTCCTGCACTCCTCCTACTGGGGATCCAGCCCACAATCTAGGCCTGTGCTCTGACTATGAATTGAACCCTGACCTGGTTCATATGTTGACGCTCAACCACTGATCCATGTCAGCTGGGCAGGTTTTCAATTTCTTGCTCTCTCTCTTTTTCCTGCATCCCCAGGATGCGAATATTGTACTCTTTTTATTTTATCTTTAAAATATATTTTTATTGATTTCAGAGAGGAAGGGAGAGAGAGACAGAAACATCAATGATGAGAATCATTGATCAGCTGCCTTCTGCACGCCCCCTACTGGTGATTGAGCCTGCTACCCAGGCATGTGCCCTTGACTAGAATCAAACCTGGGGCCCTTCAGTCCGCAGGCCAGTGCTCTCTATCCACTGAACCAAACCAGCTAGAGCCAAATGTTGTATTCTTGATGTTGTCCCAGAGGCTCCTTACACTATTCTAATATATTTTAATTTTTTTTTCTTATTTTTGCTATTCTAATTGGGTGATTTTTGCTTCCATATATTCCAAATCACTGGTGGCTTCATCTGCTCTACTGATAGTTCCTTGTAAGTTATTTTTCATTTTATTTAGTGTATCTTTCATTTCTGTGGTTTTTTAATGGTTTACATATCCTTTTAATGCTCTAAAGTTTTCTCTAAGTTAATATTGTCTTTCTCTAAGTTCATTTAACATCATTGTAACCATTATTTTTAATTCCATGTCTAGTATAGTGCTTGTTTCCTTTTGTTTACTTCTTTTTCTGGAGTTTTGTTCTGTTCTTTGATTTGGAACATGTTTCTTTGTCTTCTCATCTTGGCAGTCTCCTGATGTTTGTTCCTATATAGTAGATAAAGCTACTATGTCTCCTGGTCTTGGTAGAGCGGCCTTCTGTAGTAGGTGTCCTGTAGGGTTCAGTGGCACAGCCTCCCTGTTCATCTGAGCTGGGCACTCCAGGTGAATCCTCCCATTCCATCTGGGCTGTGTACATCATCCTGTTGTAGTTGAGCCTTGATTGCTGTTGGCACATCAGTGGGTGGGGTTTATCCCAAGGACAATCAGCTTTAAGAACTGGTTCGACCATTGGGGAGGATCAGCTGTCCGGGTGCCCACCCCATGGATCAGGACTTACTTCAGCTGGGCTCAGTTACCTGTTGAGTCTACCCCTTGAATGTGGTGCTTGTGGAAGTGTTTGGGTGGCACTTCAGCATGTTCTGAAACTGTCCATCAGGTGTGCTGGCTCTGGGGCCTCCTGGGGGTACATACAAATTATAGGTGCTTCCTGTGCCCTGATTGGGGCCACATGACATGAGCTACAAAGTGATCTGTGGATGGCTGCTACTTATGCTGGGCTTGGAGGTGCCCCAAACAGGCCAACCTGCAAACCAAGGCCAATTGCCCTTAGTGCAGGGCCTATGGTCACATAGTAAGAGGTACAAGATATAAAGAGGCCACATGCTGCTTGTTTGAGAGATTATAGGAGAATTGTCAGCATGAGCCAAGGAAGGTGTTTTTTTTCTTGTTTTGTTTTTGTGGAAAAGCCACTGGAAATGGCTTGAGTGGGTCTGCAAGCTAGATAGGACAGTGTCTCAGGGAATCACCAGGCTGGGAAAACAGTGTTAGCCAGGCTTATAGAGATTCAGATATGGTACCCACCTGCCAAATTTGTGTGTGTGTAGAGGGGACATCTCAGAAAAGGAACATTGACCTCTGCTAGCACTTCTGTATATGGGAGAAAGCTACCCCTCCAGCTCCTGCACTAATGTCAAACAATTCAGTTCCTCCCCATATGTCCCAGGTGCTTTTCCAGCTGCTGCCCCTGTGCTGGAACTCAAAGCAAGTGAGTCTGAGTAAGTGTGGGCCTTTAAAAAAAAACACACCTATAACTCCAGTAGCCCTCCTTCTTATCCAGTAGCCACAATCTCTGCTGGATTTTATAGCCAGAAGTTATGGAGAACTTTCTTCCTGGCACTGGAACATTGGGCTGAGGAAGTTGGTGTGAGGCTAGGACCACTTGCTCCTCAGGGGTGACCACCATAGCCAAAATATCCTTCCAGATTTTTATCTGCCACACGTGGGTGTGGGATCAACCTGTCCTACATCTCCACCCCTCCTACCAGGCTTCATATGGCTTCTTATTTATATCCTCAGTTATAGGACTTCTGTTCAGCTAAATTTCAGATGTTTCTGAATGGCAGTGTTTCTGTAGTTTAGTTGTAATTTTGATGTGGTTGTGGGAGATCCCCAGTACTACAGTTATCTACACTACCTCTTGGCTAAAAGCTCCTCCGTTTCATGATTTTGATAACTGGTAGACTATTTACTATATATTTGATTATTTATGTTACATTGCCAACCATGAAGAAATGCCTGAACACAATATTTATTTTCTACAAGTGAATTTGATGCTATATTTCTCCTATGTGTCATTCTTTGGAAATATATCTTCCTTGGGATTCAGTTAACTCACATATGGTTGGTTTGATAATTCTTATGATTGAGGGGGAAAACACCCTTTTGTAGATTTGGACCAGCTACTTAGTTTCTATTATCTGTACATTTTGTATATTATTTGATAAATTAAGACAACACCACTGATTCAGATGCCAAATACATGTTTGCAATAAGATATTCCAGAAAAATATTATATGTTCCTATATCAATCAGGGATAAGCCTGCCCTAACCACTTTGGCTCAGTGGATAGAGCGTTGGCCTGCAGATTGAAGGGTCCCAGGTTCAATTCTGGTCAAGGGCATGTACCTTGGTTGCAGGCATATCCCCAGTAGCGGGTGTGCAGGAGGCAGCTGATCGATGTTTCTCTCTCATCAATCTTTCTAACTCTCTATCCTCTCCCTTTCTCTCTGTAAAAAATCACATATATATATATATATATATATATATATATATATATATATATATAAAATCAGGGATAAGCCTGTTTCACAATGACTAACCAGTTACTGAGACCAAGAAGATGAGTTGTTTTGATTTTTACGTTGTCTTTTATAGGATAACTAGAGGCCTGGTGCACAAAAATTTGTGTAGGGAGGGGTGTCCCTCAACTCGGCCTGTGACCTCTCACAATCTGGGACCCCTCAGAGGATGACCACCTGCTTGTTTAGGCCTGCTCCGCGGGAGATTGGGCCTAAGCTGGCAATCAGACATCCCTCTGGCAGCCCGGGAGCCCTTGGGGGATGTCCATTTGCCAGTGGAGAGCAGTCCGACATCCTTAGTGCTGCTGAAGAGGCGGGAGAGGCACCCACCACCACTGCTGTACTGGCAGCTGTCAGCCTGGCTTGTGGCTGAGCAGAGCCCCCCCGTGGGAGCGCACTGACCACCAGGGGGCAGCTCCTGCATTGAGCATCTGCCCCCTGGTGGTCAGTGTGTGTCATAGTGAACAGTCATTCCCAGTCTTTCTGCTGTTAGGGTCAGTTTGCATATTACTCTTTTATTATATAGGATAGAGGCCTGGTGCATGGGTGGGGGCTGGCTGGTTTGCCCTTCAGGTTGGGGGTCCCACTGGGGTGTTTCTGGGGTCCCTGGCCATCCTGGGTGAGGGGCTGATGGCTGTTTTCAGGCTGGCCACACCACCTTTAGGGTGGGCGGTCCCCACTGGGGTGCCTGGCCAGTCTGGGTGAAAGGCTGAGGGCCGTTTTCAGGCTGGCCAAGCCGCCTCAGTGACAGAAGCTCCCAGCTTCTCCTTTTTTTCTTTTTTTTTTCTGGGATTTATTTACCTTCTATAATTGAAACTTTGTAGCCTGGAGTGGAGCTCAGAGCCAGCCAGGGCTTGGCTTCCAACATCTCCAGGGGCAACCCAAGGCTCTAGCTCCATGGCCATGGCTGGCTGAAAGCAGGTATCTGGGTTTTATTTACCTTCTATAATTGAAACTTTGTTTCTTTGAGTGTAGCTTAGAGCAGGCCATGGCAGGCGGGGAACCTTGGCTTCCTCCATCACTGGAGCAAGCAAGCCTCCTGCTCGTTCCAGGTCTGTGGCTGCCTACTGCCATCTTTGTTGGCAGTTAATTTGCATATCTCGCTGATTAGCCAATGGGAGGTGTAGCGAAGGTCTGGTCAATTACCATGTTTGTCTATTATTAGGTAAGATGGATTCAATAGGTGGGTAGTGAGTTTAGTGGTGCAGGACTCAACCAGATGTTCAGATGGACTGAGGTTTGAATATAATGTTGAATGAATGAGTGAGTGAAAGAATATGAAGAACAAAGGATATTCTGATTGTCTTTTTTTTGATAGTGTAAAATTTAGGAAAAGCACATTTCAGCAGAATCAATATTCTGCCTGGAAAATAAAATCTACGTTGCACCCTTCATTTCACTTATCTTTCTTACTTTTCTGCACACATTTCCTCTGCTCTGTTTCTTTAGGTCAATTCCTGCATGTGCCAAAACCAGTTTTTCCAATCATTGACAATTAGCCTCAGTTCCCTGTGTCTCCTTCTGGAGTTTTTCAACTAACCAGTAATTTTTCTTTTAACAATTACTGTTGCTTTAATCTTCACTCCTGTTTTAAATTCTTCATTAACTTTAATTAAGTTATGCCAAGGTTTAAATACCTATAAAATGTAAAACTTAATCATTTGATTTGCCTGCTCAGCTTTCCTGGTCTTGCCTAGTTTTAAGACCTAAAATTAAAATTGTGCCCGGGAGATGGTGTGATCACAGGGGGAGGAAGAAATGATGCCATTGTTAGTGGAAGTTTAATGAAAAGGTTCACTGGAAAAATCTCACGCTTCATTGTTCTTTGTGTTAACTGCTGATAAGCAGCTAATAATTTTAAATGCCTTCATTTTAGGTTTAATTTATTAAAAACACTTATAGTTTTTAAGTCCACATAAATAGCGGGCACAAGTTCACCCAATCCAGAAGAAAATGAGCCTTACATTGTCCTTTGCAAATTTTGTTGCTTACCTCAGCAAGTCTCTTTGATTTTAATTCTGTAGACCATTAAATTTTTTTTTAAATCTGCCATAATTTTTTGGATTAAGAATTTGAAACTAGAGTTTGATTTTAAGGATGAAGTATTTTACTCTTTCTTCAATTTACAGAAATGTAATCCAGGAAAATTAAGTTTGCAGAACTTGATAGTACAAAGCCACACCAGAACTCAGGGATTTGGTTGTTTTGGAGGATCTGTCCACATACTGGTCACCAGGTACATTCACTGTAACCATAATACAGTCTTACACTTGATTTGAAAATCGTTCTTGTCATTTCATATCAACTCAAGTCCAGATATAGAGGCAGTATTAGAATACACATGAACCTGCTTAGGGCTCTGGTTATTTTTATAAATGGTTATAGAGAGAGTTCACTTTAATTCTAATGGTTGACATTTTCTCTTGACTCTAGGGAAAGTTGTAATCCTCTTAAAATCCTACTATATGAACTCTAGGGCTATGCTTTTGTGACTTTTAAATTTAGCAGTTTTTATAGTCTGTGTTATAAGATATACTGAGAATTATAAAAGGATATGTTTTGCATCATCTAAGATAGCCCTGGGTCCAATTATTTTCCCCTCATCCTCACCATGGATATTTCCAACATAAGCTCTGTTACTACTTCTGAGGAAGATAAATAGAAATATAGATTGTTCTTTGATTACAAAGCAAACAACCCTATTAAACTGAACTATATTAAAATAAATGCCAAGAGTGTTACAAGATATTCCATTATTTTCCCTAGACAAATTTTTATTTGGCTTTGTGGTTTCCATATGTAACATAATCCATTTTTATTGTAAGTCATAGAGGCAGCTAATAAATAAACTACTTTGTACCAATATTTTATGATAATACTTCATGCCTTTAGGTATTGTAATTCTTATCTATATGAGCATGCAATTATCTCTTTATTTCTGTTGGAGTTACATTATTTTTTATATAATTTGAGATAAAATTAGTTATGTCAATACAGTTGCAAAAGAGTTGGCCACTATTTGGCTATTTTAATTTAACAGTGATTTGAATGACTTTCACCCTATTTGAATTACCTGTTTTGTTGGGGTTCACCTTCCATCATCCATACATAGACTCCTCATGAGTAATTGTAGAGAGATATGTAATAAAATACATATCACTTATTTGTCTTGACCACTTTTGAACCCTTCAGATCCTTACACATTTTAGAGAATTCTCCCTAAAATGCACACCTCTCTATGCCTCAGAAAGACCTTATTGTCCTTCAGGATATGAAGTGCATGAGGTAAAATCAGTGTTCCTGTGACCAATCACTAACTGCTAAGTATGTGTCACCCAGGAAAACTGTTCTTCAACTGAAGTGCTTCCTGACATTGGGAAGAGGGAGGTGCATAGAACTGATCTTGAACCTGTAGAATAAAGAACGCAAGCCCTCTCTTACATGGCTCTCCCTCCTTCGTCTCTGTCAGTGTATCTAGATGTTCACAGTTAGGATCCATTTTTATACATAGATGAACATAGCATGATTTACTTAAATAAAAATTTCATGAAGATAACATGGCTTCTAAAAGCCCAAGATTATCACCCTGAGGTTGTCTTCCCAAGACCATTTTGTGAGCAACTTGCAAATGGAGTTCCTGAACTATATTGTCAACATAGGAATAACATAGGAATAAAGATGATCAACCCAGCAATTACAATGGGAGCAGTGTTTCTCTGTGTTTTCCTTTGAAGGGCTACTTCAGCCTAAGTATCAGGTTTCAAATATCTCATCCTTTGTTCAGAATTTTTTAAAGATATTGTTTAAATCATAGTATTTTTTTTCTATTTGAGACAGACATGATTTGTATTTTTGAGATACTGGAGTTTCAAAATACTCAACTTGCTGGTATCTACCCAACAAGTTCATCTCTGACCCAGAAGCATAATTGCATGTAGTCATCTGAGAAAATAGCTAAATTGGGATTTGGGTTTAAGGTACTTGACTATGGAATCTGTCCTGCCAGACAGTCCCATCATTTCTAACCTTTGATTGAAAGCTGTGACAGAAACCCATAAAGGAAGCACTACCAGCTGCAGAGCAATCGAGGGCATGACTATTGGAAATGAGTCATTCAAACATTGGACAGATAATTGTGAGCAGCAACTCTGTGTGTCAGGCACTGCACTAGGCATGCAGTAGTCGAGGCAAACAAAACAGACCAGTTACAAGACACTGGGGGGTGGGAGGGGGTGGGGGAATGTCAAGGGGGAAAAAAAGGAGACATATATAATACTCTTTGTAATACTTTAAGCAATAAAACAAAATTTAAAAAAAATTCACATAAAAAATACAAAAACAGACCAGTTACTATCCTTATAAAAATCAGACAAACTAAGAAAGGAGTGAATGGACAAGTAAGTCAAGAAATAGCCCTAACCGGTTTGGCTCGGTGGATAGAGCATCGGCCTGCAGACTGAAGGGTCCCGGGTTCGATTCCGGTCGAGGGCATGTACCTTGGCTGCGGGCACATCCCCAGTAGGGGGTGTGCAGGAGGCAGCCGATCGATGTTTCTCTCTCATCGATGTTTCTGGCTCTATCTCCCTCTCCCTCCTTTCTGTAAAAAATCAATAAAATTTATTTAAAAAAATTATTTTTAAAAAAATTAAAAAAAGAAAAAAAGAAATAATTTCCAAGTATGATAGTGCTGTGAAGGAATAGCGGATCAGGATGTGAGCAAGGGTAGAAAGAACACGTTGCTAACACTGCCAGGATAAGAAGGTCGCTCTGGAGTTTGGCTGATGTCAGAGCCTTCCCAGCAGAGGAAACAGCATGTGTAAAGGTCCTGACACAGAAAAGCCCATCTGTTTTGAAGAGATGAAATGAAATCAGGAAGGTAGGATCTTGGTGAAATAAATGGCAGAGGGGATATATGATGCAGTTAAAAAAGTAGCCACAACCCACATTGTTAAAGGCTTTGGAGGTGATAGTAAGAATTTTGAATTTTTTCTCCATGTGCAAGCAATGAGACACCATTGAGAAATGTTCAGTAAAGGAGTGACATGACTTTTGTTTTGAGAAATTTACTTTGCTAGGAGATATGCATGGGAAGAGAGCAAAGTGGGAAAAGGGTGAGGGATTTTAGAATAAGAGGTTTTGGTTCATTTGTGAGGTAATGATGGTTTGATTTATGGAGGTAACAAATGGAGATAGAAATGACTGGAGAAATTCAGACGTAGTTTTCAGGCAAAACTGACCACTTGGAAAATGTGGAAGGTCAACAAAGTGAATGTGCAATGCTAGCTTCCAGGTTCTTGATGTAAGCAAATGTGGATGGTGTTGCTATTTGCTAAAGTGCAGCATTTTGGGATAGGGAAGAGGGAGACCACTAGTTCAGTCCTGCGTGTGTTAAATTTGAGGTGGCTCTGAAATATTTGAGTGGGGATGTCAAAGGCATAGTTGAATATATGATTCTAAGATTTGAAGGGAAAATACGTTGAGCTAAAAATTTGGCTAGTTTATCAGGATTTGCAAGAATATAAGCCAAAATAGCTAATTTGCCCCAAAATAGATTTATTAAACATATGTGCAAGTTCAAAGACTTTACAGAATTAATCATTAAGAACAGACCTCAAAATGACCCAAAAGAAGTAAGTAATGCTTCCTCTCATGGGCAAAATCCTGGTGGCTTAGAGCACAGGTAACACCAGCCCTACATGTAAGGGACTGAGCACTCTTCCTCTAGAGAGTGTTGCTATAAGAGGTGGAAGGAGAGAGAATCACTGAGGAAGATTTAGAACCAATAATACTACCAGGTATACAAACTTCAAACACAGAATTCTTGCAGTGTGCCCAGTACAAGATCTAGTGTTTTACAAGATTGTCTAATGTAATCACCACACACACACACACACACACACACACACACACACACACACGAAGAGGGAAATGATTGCTATCATCATTTATCGATGAGGAAACATAAAACGCATTCAGTATGGGATAGAACTGAGATTCCAACTTATTAAAACTCCAGAACTCACTTTCTTAAGCATGGTACAGCACACCGACCATGGAAATCCTCTGATAAGTGTCTCAAATGGTGACCTTTGAAAGGGAGTTTCAATACTGATGCAAAGAGGAAACTACAGAGGACTGAAGAGTACAGGGAAATAGAGTTGTGAGTGGAGAGAGACTTAGGTAACTTTCAAGAACTTTGGCTGAGAAGAGAAGTGGAAAGATAAGGTAGTAGCTGAACAAAGATAAGGGTATTAAAGGAAGATTCCTTCCCTTCTTCTTTCCTTCTTCTTTCCTTCTTTCCTTCTTTCCTTCTTTCCTTCTTTCCTTCTTTCCTTCTTTCCTTCCTTCCTTCCTTCCTTCCTTCCTTCCTTCCTTCCTTCCTTCCTTCCTTCCACCCTTCCTTATGTTCTTCCTATCTTACTCCTCCCTCCCTCATCATCTCTTCTTTCCCCCAATCATAAAACAAAGTAATGCACATTTGAATACTGATAGGTTGGCCTTGGAAATGATTTCTATTTCTTTCCAATGAAATATTTGTCAGCTGAGGCAAGAGTAAGGTAGGGATAGTTGGAGATTTAGTACAGGAGAACATATTTTTTAAGCACAATTAATAGAGAGCCAGTTGAAAGTGAAATATTGTGAGATTTCCAAGCATGGTTGCAGCAAAATAAGCCAAAATGTCTAATTTACCCAAAAAGAGAAGTTTTTCTAATGTTAACGGTCATGAAATTAAAGTCATACTAAGCAGAAGAGTTGCCTTATTCCTCCCACCCCCAAAAGATATTTTAAAACTACAGTGCTGGGTAGAGTGTGGAGTTTGGATTGGGGACTGAACAAGCCTCATGGAAGAGAGACATCAGGGTCCTCACAGAGAATAATTCTTCCCTGTGGGAAAATGGTTCTATTATGACATTGTCCCGTGTGATCCTATGGACCCTAGTCATGACTATCCCTGTGCAGAACATATGGTTCAAACAATGAGGTAGATGTTCCCGGTTAAATGACAAAAACAAAAATATGCACAGGTAGTTATAGTGCAATAAATGAAATTTGTTTCACTGGAGAGGGCCAGGCAAGCTTTCTTTCTGAAGTTCTTCCTTCACTTATTTTATCATCTGTCTACCTACATACACCCATTAGCAAGTCATCCAGGCCTGTTCCCTCATCACCAGCAGGGATTTGTTTACTTTGAATATACTGAGGTACATTTTAAAGGTACATCAAGTACTTGGTACTCAATGTAATCTGAACATATGTTTAAACAAATAGTGGCAGCTAATATCTTGAGAAGAGGAAAGAATAAGAAAAAAGAAAAATAAGTAAACATTTCCATTATCTTATTTTCCTTTTCCTGAGGATAATTAAGCAAGACATTTGGCCTTGATTTACATGTTTAGCATCAAAAGAGAGAACCTTTAAAATACCTGTGGAACTGAAAATATTTGTGAAATCTGTTCACATTTTCATTTACTAAAGATCATCATCAGTGCATAATGCTTGCCTTTACCAACCAGAAGTTTGTCTTGAGAAATGAATGTTAAACTAAAATAATTCACTGTGTTAGCAATTTTTATTTCCCCATTCTTACAAGCATTTGCAGATTTATGGTGCCATATAATGCATGTATTATATACAGTGTTGTAGAATAAGGAAGTTTCAGGTAACAACCTACTCCAAGTGAAGTGTAAGCCATACACAGGAAACCAATAATTGTTTCCATGAAACTTTGATCGAATAGACTAATTTGAAAAAGGAGAAAAAACATCTTCTGCAGAGTTGGTGCTTGGGGATATACATTTCTATCCATGGGAAATACTGCCATATGGCCATGGCACCAGACAGTTTTAATCTTTGAAAATTAGATCCCAAAGTAGAAAATCCAAGGGATGAAGTGAGTTCTCACACTCTGTCTACATTCATTTAAAAAACGTAACCAGATTATGATGAAGAAAATAAATTTCTTAGTGAAGAATGAGGCTGTTGTTTATATAATTAGAGTGATTTATGATTAAAATGTTTAAATTCACAACATAAAACACATCAATATTGAGTTTTATTCTAAAAATAAAGTTCAGACTGCTTTATTCACAGTTAACCCTTAAGGACAAACTGTGCAATTATGACATCTTTCCAAGATATCATCTAATGTAAGATTCATTGATTCAATAAGCATATTTTTGGAAGAGAAGAAATGCTACATTGAATGTACAATATACTTTTTAACTAATCTCACTTTTCTATACAGTCATTAAAATGATTTCATTTGACTTGATTCTTCTATATTGCAACCAGCATTTGAGTCTAAGCCTTTATGGTACTCACAGCCTACATATTCTGCATGATCTTTGACCTTGGCAGCACAGACCTTTGCTTGTTCCAAAGCCCATACTTATCATCTTGACCTCTTACTTATCTTAGGATTGACAGAATCATTTTGAAGTATATCTAAGAACACCAGGTCTTATGTGCATTGCCTATTTGGTTGAATTCATAGTTTCAACTTTTCTATAATAGAGGTATGCATTTCTGGATATTAAACAGATTCTCTTGCATATCAGCTGGAAGCTTTTGACAGTTACTGAGATTTAGTCCCTATTAAAACGTGATGATTGTCAGGAACTTCTCATAGTTTTTTAAATCCTACAGTATATTCCAAGATATTTGACAATTTCTGTCTATTGTCTTTATCCCTTCTTGTGTGTATTAAGTGACTTTTTAATTTTAATAACCATACACATACATACATAGACATATACATATATACATAGTTTTAATTACATGTGTATACCTTTTTCTTAGAAATTAGAAAGCACTTGATTTTGAACTTAAAAGATATTACAAGACTGCATTTATTGCCCTACAGTGATTCATTGTTTCAAACAATATTAGTAATAATGATAGCCAACATTTAAGGAGCCCTTCTTATGGACCAGACATAATTGAAGCAGTCTAATGAGCATTAACTTATTTAATCCTCACACTGAACTTTTTACTTCCCATTTTACTGATGAGCTACAGGAGATAAAGTTAAGTTCCTTGAAGTCACACAGCAAATAACTGGTAAAACCAGAACAAGCTTCTGATTCCAGCTCTTGTATTTTGACCGTCTATAATTCTGCCTCTAAAAAAATTACTCCCGTTCACTCTGTTGCTATCTTGTTCAGTATAACAGTCCTTTCCTTGAGTGCTATGTCATCACATCATCTTTTTGTTGATATTTTAAATCACAATTAGGGATAAAAATTTTAAGTTCAGCCTGGCCGGCGTGACTCAGTGGTTGGGTGATGACCTGTGAACCAGGAGGTCATGGTTCGATTCCCATTGGGGGCAAATGCCTGGGTTGCAGGCTCACTCCCCAGTGGCGGGTATATGGGAGGCAACCAATTGATGATTCTCTCTCATCATTGATGTTTCTCTCTCTCTCTCCCCCCTTCCTCTGTAAAATCAATTAAAAAAATTTAAGTTCAATCACGTGTGGTTCTACCAGTGAAAATGCCTTCACCATGGTGATTCATGGATGAGCATCAAATATCTTCAACACAAACCCAAGCCACATACGTTTCTCCTAAGGTCCATTGTAGAAAATACACTGATAAAAGAAATGCTCCTACGTAGGAAACGTGTTCCTTAGACTCCACAAAACAGTAATAATAATTGAGAGCTACCATTTATTCAGTGCTTTGTATGTGTGGCGGACAATGCTAGTGCCTACCCAGTATGAACTGTCCATCCACTTGTATGCAATTCAGTTCACCTTTGAGGCAGCAATGTGCTCACCCAACCTTTGGCTGAAGGTGCTCCTGTGACAGTTTTAGCCAATAAGTACAGTCAGAAGTAAGGACAGTAAGATCTGGGAAAATTTTTTTTCTCCATACAAAAAGGAACCACAAGAGACATATATTTTAGTTTCTTGGACGTGGCTTGGATTCTCTTGCCTTTGTGCCTCAGCTCATGCTGTATACTTTGTTCATTTCACCTCCCCAAATCCCACCTACCTTTCAGGCTCAGCTGCAAAGCTCAGCTTATGTTAAAAATATGTCAGGTGAAGAAATGACTATGGATGTTTTATTGTTGTTTTTACCAAATCAGTTAATATTGCTCAGCTTTTCCCCCCCTCTTGCACTCTGGGAGCCCTCGGGGGATGTCTGACTGCCAACTTAGGCCTGCTAAGCCAGCAGTCGGACATCCTTAGCACTGCTGCAAGGCAGGAGAGGTTCCTGTCACTGGTCCTGCACTCGCCAGCTGTGAGCCTGGCTCCGGGCTTCTGGCTCAGTGATACTCCCCCTATGGGAGTGCACTGACCACCAGGAGGCAGCTCCTGCATTGAGCATCTGCCACCCTGGTGGTCAGTGTGTGTCATAGCGACCTGCCATTCCATCGTTTGGTCAATTTGCATATTACTCTTTTATTATATAAGATTGGACTAAATATACATGTTGTTTCAATTTCTAGTTCCACAGAGAAGGCGCTTGGAAGTCAGCACTCTTCCCTCCCAACACATAAAAAGCTGAACAGATGAAAACTAGACAGTGCTTCTACAATTCGTAAATAGAGAGGGGCAGATGGCAAACTGTGGCCTCCAAGCTTGGAGAGACACACAGGCAAATACTGAGTGTCATGGCTTACAGAAGCAGAGCCTGGGGAGTGGATGCCATGGTGCATACCAGCATCAGGGAGGGAACCTGAAATGATGACTTGCTGGAGGCTCAGTGTGGAAAACTCGGAGAGTTAAAATTCCAGGGGGAGCCAAACATGAGGGAATCCCACTATTTTGTGAGATTTATCTCTAGAAGCCCAGCCCGATCTCCATAGTAAATAACAGAGAATACTCCCCTGTGCAGTCAGTGTAGGGAGGAGGGAAAGGAACCATGTTGAAATACACTAGAGCAGTCTGTTCTTGACAAGGCTGCCCTCCGGGGAAAGTGCCTAACCTGCTGGCATTGCCAGAGCCTAACCGACTTGGGGAACACAGACCAGCTATTCAAGCTACCCTGTCCCACCTAAGGGAGGAAAAAACGTGAGAAACATTTGTGAAGTTCACACTAAAACCTGACATCTTATCATAGGACCATAAAACTCTTCCCTGACTCACATCTCACCACATATTACTAAAGGCCTATTTACGGCAAGCTGCACCCCCTCTGCCCACACCCCTCCCCAGGATGGTGTCCAGCTATCAAGGTATAGTGAAATACAAAAAACAATTTGAAGAGACAGAGCAAGTATCCAAACCAGACACGGCAGGGATGGTGAAATGATCAGACAGGGAATTTAAAATGACTCTGATTAATATGCTAAGGGCTCTACTGGGTAATGTGGACAACATGCAAGAACAGATGGAAAATGTGTAAGAAATCTTAATAAATAACCAAAAAAGAAAAAAACTAGAAATTAGAAAACACCGTAACAGAAATGAGTAATGCCTTTGATGGACTCGTGAGTAGACTGGAGACAGAAGGAAAGAATGTTTGAGTGGAGGATATGTCAATACCGCATAAACATCCCAAACTGAAAAGCAAAGAGAACGAACACTGACAAAACAGGATATTCAAGGACTCTGGGGCAACTACAAAAGGTATAACATGAATACCATATGGAAAAATAAAAGGAACAGAAGAAATATTTGCAACAATAATGATGAAAACATTCCCTAAATTAATGTCAGAGTCTAAATCAAAGATCCAGAAAGCTCATAGAAAACCAAGCAGAACAAATGCAAAAACCCCCACATAAAACAAAACAAAACAACAACAAAGACACCCACTTTTAAGTCATATCATTTTCAAACTGCAGAAAATTAAAGATACATAAATGCTAAAAGAGCCAGAGGAAAGAAATCTTACCTGTAGAGGAATATAGATAAAAATTATACCAAACTTCTCAGAAATGGTTCCAGCAAGAAGAGAGGAGGGTGAAATAAATATTGAGAGGATAACAAACTGCCCACTCTCCCTAACCTATAATTCTATACTCCGAGAAATGATCCATTAGCCTTCAAAAGTGAGTGGAAAATAAAGACTTTCTCAGATAAACAAATAGTAAGGAAAGGTGTTGCCAGTAGAGCAGCCTTGCAAGGAATGTTAAAAAACTTCTTTAGCGAGAAGAAAAATAATATAGGTCAGAAACTACCTTCATAAAGAAGAGAAGAGCATTGAGGAAGGAGTAAGTGATGGCCAAATAATAACTTGTCTTTTTCTTATTCCTAATTGATCTAAGTGACAAAATTTGTTCAAAGTAATAATAGTGGCAAACGTATTCAATTATGTGTGTGTGTTTATGATATATACATATGTATATATATATAATCACATATATATCAATTAAAATATATGTTATGAAGTTTATATAGAGCTTAAGCCAAACTGAATTTATTTCACAGATTTGCAGACCTATTTTTTGTTTAGGATTCTGAATGGCAGCCGGTCAGTTTTATTGAATAGTCACAGATCATTGCACTAGAGACAAAGAGAGCAAGCAGAAAGATCTAGGCTAGAGAAACTGATAAAATAAGGTTTCTTTCATTGCTAAGAAAGCACTGTAAAAGTATGATTCAAAATTAAATATAAATTGATGTTGACTATGCAGTCTTTTTGAAGTGACAAAAGTAATAAGGAATAAAGCATTTGATAAGACATTTCATGGTGCATTTAGACCAATTTTCTTTCTAAATTGCTAAAAGTAATAATAATGGGATATACTGACTCATAGCAGAGAATGAAACACCCTCTCAGTTAGAAGTAATGAAACTGTGTGATGACACATTCCGCAGCAGTATATTCGCCTAGTTATTATGAGGTTGATATGGGAAGAAGGGAGGGAAAATATAACTCAGGGCCTCTCTTTTCTCTACCTGTATACCCCTGAAATAAGGATGGTGGGAACAGGAGAGAGAAGGAAAAAAGGTGTGTAGGAAGGTTATTTTATAACAACTCCCAGTTTCAAAAGATGGCAGGGATGCTCAGGAGAGTGAAAAGAAGAGAGAGAAAGTCAGTTCAGAGAGTTTATTAGTGATTTCCTCTAGGATCAAAAACTACAGAAAATACTTGTGTGCATATCTTAATACAAATTTTTCTATGTCCACACTGATACAGACACGCCATATAAAAACACCACTTCATGCATAAATCAATAAGCATTGATATTAGAATAGTTCATTTCCTCTCAGACAGCAGTGTGTTTTATTAATATGATTCTAGAAAACAGGCTACCTTGGTTTTATCTCAGTTTGAAATAATATTTTCTTTTTAGTTATCCTGGTTAAGTCTCACAAAACACCCTTTTCCTCAGGGCCGATGGAATCTGATGCCAATTATAAATATCTTTACCTCTCATCCTTATCATCCAGTAAAATAGAATCTCAGCCATTAGTGATGCCAAAGGTTATCTTAGGTTCTGATGAACTTTACTGATATAGTTTTAAATTCTTTAAAAGTTTTTGTATGTCTGGGATGAACTCCTCTGATGAGTATCAGGTTCCGAGTCAGGCAGTTGGGAGGTTTCCCTGGCCACGTCCTTTTGGCTGCTCCCTTAGGGCGCCTGTGCTCTGGTTACATGTGAATAGTTTTCTGACATCTGAAAGCACAGCCCCTTTGAGCCACATGCGTGTGTTTCTCTCAGAGGGAGGACTCTGCCTTAAATACAGATGAGCTTGTCAGCATGGTCTAGATGACAGTTTTATAACCTGTAATGTTCTTCAGCAACATGTGGTTAATGATCCTTCACCTCATCCAACCAGAGAGCTCTGGTGGGCTCCTGCCAGCAGGTTGCATTCACAGCGCAGCTTCTGAGCCTGCTCAGTACGAAGTTGTTACTGTAGGAGCTGGCTTCTGAAAATCCAGACATGGCTACATTCTTCCTTTTACCATGATTGGTATTAATATCATCTCTGATTTGTGCCCTTGTCATGCTACTGTCATTTAGACTAGTTTTACCTTTTGCCTTTGGATTGCCATTCTTCCTAGGCTTGGAGGGGAAGGCATGCCCCCTGCCAGTGCCCCCTCTTGCTTGGCTATAACCCCAAAATGAGCAAGTCCTTCTGGAGACTGATTTCCAGAAGGTTTATGGACCCCCTACTAACGGAATGAGACTATTCAGAAAACTATCGCAGAAGGTACAATGCAGCAAAGAGATAAGCAGACAGAATACCTCTGACTTATTGTCTCTGAGTTCCTTATATTTGCACCTTTACTCGTTTCAGATTGCTTTTCTCTGGGCCTTTGAACCCTACACTGCTGGGAATGAGTTCAATAAATGGATATTAAGCATTTGTTTCGTGTAAGATACTCAGCCATGTGATGAGGGGATAGAGCCTTACTTCACACAGTTCATAGTGTGTGAGACAGGAGATGCACTACATGCTCAGGAGATGTACTTCAACATAAAATAAAATTGGTGCAACGAAGAACATGCAAACAAAGTGCTCATGTTACTTATTTCCAAATGGCAGCAAAAAAGAAAGCAACTGAGGACGTGGCCTTTGGATAAGAACTTGAAAGAAGATTAAGGATCTGATAGCAGAAAAAAAGACAGACATGCATTTCAGGCTATTTGAAGAACGTGGGCTATTTTAGGAGAGCGGATGCTGTGCCGGGGAGTCTATGTGTAGCTGGAGTGCACAGGGTGGCTGGAGTAGATTGTGCAGTGCGATTCCATGGTGAATTAGAAAAGGCGGAGAGGCCAGACTAGAGTACAAAGGAGGATGGAGGGTGCTTACAAGGCCAGCTAAACAAAACTGACCTTTATCCTATAGGCAGTAGGGAGGCATCAGAGATTTTTGAATAAAAATGATTCGACCTATGTTTCAGAACCACCACTCTGATCGATGGAGGACCAAAGAGACCAATTAGAAAGCTGATGTGCTAGGTCAGGTTTCAAGGGCTACAGTCATGGGATTGGAAAGAAGGAAAGATATATGTCAGAATTTTCAGAAGTCGAAGATCATACTTGGTAAAGAAACTCAGATGAGCCCTAGAGGGTTGAGCGTTGTCCTGTGCACCAAAAACTTACCAGTTCTATTCCCAGGGGGGCACATGTCCAGGTTGCGTTCTCCATTCCCCAGTCAAGGGCATGCAAGAGGCATCCAATGGATGTTTTGCTCACGACTGTGTTTCTCTCTCCCTCTCCCTTTCTCTCTTTAAAAGAAACGAAAACAAAAAAAAACAAAAAAAAACAACAACAACAACAACAACACACTCACATGAATATCCAGAGAAAGAATGAGAGCTCAGAGTGTCTAGCTTGATGTTGCTGACTTATTCTGAAGTAGACTAGTATCTGCAAACACAGCAGTGAAGCAGGTTAGACTAAGTTACGAAGCAGGTAAATGTCATCATAGGCACATGGTAGTGCTCAGTGCTTAGCAATTGTTCTTGGTCCCTGCTGGCGCTATTTGTGACTCTCCATTTGGTTCTGTGGAGCCTTCTTGCTGTTCATCTGTACTTGTCCACCCAGGCTCCCCTTCCAAGTCTCTGAACTATCTTTTTTCTAAAGAAACCGACTTGTCCATATGCACCATGCCATCAGAATCCTGCACTGAGCTAATTAACAGATAAAATTGTCCGTGCACATATAGTAATGTTAGTGGGTTAACCTCCCAGAGCAATCCTGTTCATTTTACACATAACCTTCTGCTTAATCCAAATAGTTATGCTAATAGCGGTAATGCTCTGCCTTATGCTGGAGCAGTGGGAAGATACCTGGAGGCATGTGGGTCATACAAGGCACACCTCTTCTGCTTGTGGATGCAATTGGCTCTAACCGAGGGAAGGGAAGGAAAGCATTAAAATCAAACAGTGAAATTTAGGCAATCCAGAGTTACAAAACAAAAATTGTGTTTTAGCACCTGATAAATGTGTTTTTTTCAAAATATAAATGTATAATTTCTTTAAAATATAATTTTAAACACACTTATGTTATGGAAAAGTGTGCTATAAAATGCATTAATTTTTTTCCCCAAAATATACTCCCATCATGAAAAAGTGTTAATTAATCTAAACTTCAGGAGATATGAGGGACAGGGTATCTATACTAATAAAAGGGTAATAGGCTAATTAGACCGGATAGACCAGATGTCTTCCAGATGTCATTCCGGACGTCTTTCCTGACAAAGCCGGGGCCCAAGTCCCGGGTGCCTGTGGCCAGCTCAAGGAGGGGGAAGCCTGGGTCCCAGGTGTGGGGGCCAAGGCAGGGGCAGTTAGGGGCTATCAGGCAGACAGGAAGAGTGGTTAGTGGCAATCAGTCAGGCAGGCAAGTGTTTAAGGGTAATCAGGCAGGCAGGCAGATCAGTTAGGGGAGATCAGGCAGGCAGGTGAGTGGTTAGGGGCGATCAGGCAGGCAGGAGAGCAGTTAGGGACATTAGGCAGGCAGGCAGAAGCAGTTAGGGGCAAACAAGCAGGCAGGCAGGCCAGCGGTTAGGAGCCAGCAGTCCTGGATTGCGAGAGGGATGTCTGACTGCCAGTTGGACATGCCCCCAAGGCGTCCTGGATTGTGAGAGGGTGCAGGCCAGGCTGAGGCCACTCCCCCACAAATATCATGCACTGGGCCTCTAATCCTATCTAATAAAAGATAAACATGGTAATTGGCGTATGACCACTACCCTTCCCATTGGCTAATCAGCGAGATATGCAAATTAACTGCTAGCCAAGATGGCGGCCGGCAGCCAGGCAGCTTGAAACTAACATGAGGCTTGCTTGCTTCAGTGACAGAGGACTCCAACGTTCCCCGCCTGCCTTGCCGGCCTCTGAGCCTGCAATTTAAGAAACATTGTAACAAATATAGAAGCTAAACAAAACCCCAGAAACCTGCTTTCAGCGAGCCTGGGATCTCAGAGCTGGAGTTGATACAGAGTTTCGATTATAGAACCGAAACAAACCAGATACCTGCTTTCAGGAGCGTAGGCCTAAGAGCTGGAGCCTGAGAGCTAAAGCTGACCCAGAATAAAAAAAGAAAAGAAAAAAAGGAGCGGTTGGGAGCTCCCGTCACCCACCAGTCTGAAAATAGCCCTCAGCCCCTCACCCAGACTGGCCAGGCACCCCAGTGGGGACCCCCACCCAGAAGGGTGTGTGACCAGCTGCAAATAGTCATCATCCCCTCACCTCGGCTGGCCAGGCACTCCAGTGGGGGCCCCCACCCTGAAGGGTGTGTGACCAGCTGCAAACAGCCATCATCCCCTCACCCAGGCTGGCCAGGCACCCCAGTGGGGACCCCCACCCTGATCCAGGACACCCTTCAGGGCAAACCAGCTGTCCCCCACACGTGCACCAGGCCTCTATCCTATATAGTAAAAGGGTAATATGCCTCCCAGGACCGGGATCAGCGGAGCAGCGAGGCCTCCCAGCACCGGGATCAGCGTGATAGGGGGCAGCGCCCAAACCCCCTCATCACCCTGCGGCTCTGTGTGTGACAGGGGGTGGGGCCACAACCTCCCTATCCACCCTGCTCTGTTCATGACAGGGGAAGGCGCCCCAACCTCCTGATCAGCCCTGCTCTGTGCCTGATATGGGGAGCTCCCCAACCCCCTGGTCGCCCTGTGGCTCTGTGTGTGACAGGGTGCGGCGCCCCAACCCCCTGATCGGCCCTGCTCTGTGTGTGATAGGGTGCGGTGCCGCAACCCTCCCCTTCCCCCCAAGCGGGCCCTGCTCTGTGTGTGACGGGGTAGAGCCATAACCTCCCCATCGGCCCTGCCTTGAGTGTGACAGTGGCGGCGCCCCAACCCGCTGATCGGCCCTGCTCTGTGGGTTATAGAGGGAGGCGCCCCAACCCGCTGATGGGCCCTGTTCTGTGTGTGACAGGGGGCAGCGCCCCAACCCCCTGATCTGCCTTGCTCTGTGTGTGACAGGGGGTGGTGCCCCAACTCCCCTATCGCCCCTACTCTGTGAGTGACAGGGGGGAGCTCCTCAACCCCCTGATGGGCCCTGCTCTGTGCGTGACGGGGGGAGCTCCCCAACCCCCCTGATGGGCCCTGCTCTGTGCGTGACTGGGTAAGGAGCCCCAACCCCCCTGATGGTCCCTGCTCTGTGCGTTACAGGGGGTGGCGCCACAACCTCCCTATCTATCCTGCCTTGAGTGTGACGGGGGGCGGTGCCCCAACCCCCCAATCGGCCCTACCCTGAGCATGACTGAGGGTGGCATCACAACCTCCCAATCCGCCCTGCTCTGTGCATGACAGGGGGCGGCACCCCAACTCCCCAATCGGCCCTGCTCTGAGCCCGACCAGGGGCTGTACCTTGGGACTGGGCCTGCCCTCTGCCATCCGGGAGCAGGCCTAAGCCAGCAGGTTGTTATCTCCTGAGGGGTCTCAGACTGCGAGAGGGCACAGGCCGGGCTGAGGGACCCCTTCTTCCCCCCCGAGTGCACAAATTTTTGTGCACCGGGCCTCTAGTCTATAATAATAAAAGCATAATATGCTAATTAGACCAGACATCATTCCAGACATCCTTCTGGACAACCTTCCTGATGAAGCCGGGGCTGTGAGGGAAGCCAGGGCCTGGGTACCTGCCTGGGTACCTGCTGGCGGCTCGAGGGAAGCCCATGTCCCGAGTGCCAGAGGGAAGCCGGTGCCAGCAGTCGGGGGTGGGTGGGAAGTTCTACTCTTGCATGAATTTCGTGCATTGGGCCTCTAGTAATATTATAACTATCAATGACTTCTGTTAGAAGAGTTTAAATTTCTTCCACAGGTGCTCCCAGGTACATCTGCATCATCAACCTTCAGGGGAATAATTATTTACTCCTGAAATATGGGAATCATGTCCCTCCTGCAGAAATGCAGCCACCTAGGGGGCAGATGGTTATGCTCCTCAAAGAGCACACCGCCTGCTGAAAACAGATCGAGTGTGGACGTGACAGGGGTTATGAGAGACTTCAGGGGACTTCCGGGCAGCGAGAACATCATTACCCAAATTAAATTTGGACTAAACAACAGATGAATGCTTCTTTCCTAGCCACATGTTTCAGGGAGCTATTAATGTCCTGCCTCCTAATTTTCTGTACAAGGAAAAACAGGCATTTTTGAGCAAAACAACTTTCTAAGACTTTACTGTATTTGGATTTTAGTTGTTGGCACCTGGAAATGTCCAGTGTCTTCCTTCCTTTCTTTCTTTCTTTCTTTCTTTCTTTCTTTCTTTCTTTCTTTCTTTCTTTCTTTCTTTCTTCCTTCCTTCCTTCCTTCCTTCCTTCCTTCCTTCCTTCCTTCCTTTCTTCTTTCTTTCTTTCTTTCTTTCTTTCTTTCTTTCTTTCTTTCTTTCTTTCTTTCTTTCTTTCTTTCTTTCTTTCTTTCTTTCTTTCTTTCTTTCTTTCTTTCTTTCTTTCTTTCTTTCTTTCATTTGCTTGCTTGTTTAATTTATTTGTTTCTAATTGTGGTAAAATATATTTAACAAAATATACAATGTTAATCGTTCTAAGAGAACAGTGGCATTAAGTACATTTGTATAGTGTGCAACCATCACCACCACCCATCTATAGAGGAAGCGTCCTTATTTTTGTTCTATTGTTATATTGATGATTACAGTACTTAAAGAACAGTCTTTTTTCTTTTTCTTTCTCTTTTATTTTTTCTGCCAAAGTTTATGAATGTTTCAAACATAGGCTTACAATTCAAAATGTGTGCTTCTCTCTAAGGTAGCGGTTCTCAACCTGTGGGTCGCGACCCCTTTGGGGGTCGAACGGCCCTTTCACAGGGGTCGCCTAAGACCATCAGAAAACACATATATAATTACATATTGTTTTTGTGATTAATCACTATGCTTCAATTATGTTCAATTTGTAACAATGGAATTGGGTGTCACCACAACATGAGGAACTGTATCATTAAAGGGTCACGGCATTAGGAAGGTTGAGAACCACTGCTCTAAGGTAAGTTGTGCATCCAACTATTATCAATAGAACTAACATCCCAATTTGAAAGGCACGGTAATGCTTGGCCTCTGAACGAGCGTGTTGCCAACTCTTTAACTATGAGTCAGTTAAATTATGGCAATTCCTGGTCAACAGTATTGAACCGACATCGACATGCATCACAGCAGTTTCAGAGGGGGATGCTTTAAGAGCAATTATATTTCTTTCACATATTTTTTAAAAATTATTATTCCCTGGGCCAATAAATGATTATCTCTAGATTATCTGTGTTGTGCCACACGAATGCATTAGGAGAAAAGCTGCTCCATGGCAGCCACTAACTACGATGTGTGTTTTTTGGAAGAGACTTTGGAGGAGGGATCTAGCGTGTAGATGGAAAACCGAGCACAATTTGGTCAGCCTTCATAGTCATCCCACACAGCACAATACAATATATTCGACAAGCATTCAGTGTCATGACCCCTTTGAGTCTGGGGGTAAAATACTTGTTTTTTTTCCAGAATGCATTTCCATATTCATGCTGTTTAGTAACCATTGCAGGTGTTGTAAAATTTTCCTAAAGCTCATTTACAGAACCCTCAGGGATCCATGGTATGTAGGTTAGCTATCCATGACTCGCAAATGTGGAGGTGAAACTTTCCCTGTGGGTCTATACATGGTTAGACTTGCAGGCTTTTGTTCCGCAAAGCATGGTCTTCAGATCAGCAAAATTGTCATCACCTGGGAGCTTATTACAAATGCAGACAGACTCCACCCCAGACCCACTGGGTTTCAATCTGTCTTTGAAAAATATCCCAAGTGCTATGTGTGTACATGAAGCACTGCACACAAATAGGCCATAGGCCAGAGAACACAGTGTGTGTGTGTGTGTGTGTGTGTGTGTGTGTGTGTGTTTGCATCCCAGAATAATTCTTAAAGCTTTTTTTGTGTTACATAAATATTACTATTTATTCATAGACACTGCTATTTAGATGTAAAATTCCTAAAAGGATGTTATTTGCATCAGAATTTGAAATATTTGTGTATTTTGCCACAGGAAATCCATATGAAGGCATTTAAAAAAATAGACTAATACAAAGAAAAAAACAAGAGATTTTTTGGCAATATTGTTATATGACCAAATAGTTGGACATGAATTAGTATCCATTACTTGGTATTGATTAAGTAAATTAAGGAATATGTATAAACTAAATAAATATATAGCCAGTAAAGTAATATTAGTGATATTTATTTATTGGTAGATAGTTTTCTCTAATTAGTATTGTTTGAAAAAAGGGATTTAAAATTGCGTAGATAACCTGATTTCATTGTTTTCTAAATAGATAGTGGTAGGTGTAATGAGAAAGAATGTAGTTCAAACAATAACTGTGGTTGTCACTAAATGGTGATAGGATGGTGGATGAATATTCTCCTTTCTCTTTCATTCTCCTCTCTTTCTTTTGCTTATCTCTACTTTCCAATTTCCTTAATAATACATATGATTATCTCTATAATAAATATTTTAAGAGAAAAAAATCAGCATTGTTCTCTAGGACTAATATTCACCTGCTTTCATCTGATATTTGATATTCTGCTTTCTCCTATTTTTTATGATAAGTATGGATAATTACCCGAGTTTGATTTTAAAAGGCCAATAAATGGATGTGCTGTATCTTATTGAATATAAGCCCTTGTGCTTTCCTTCTGTTGATATGCAACAGACTGGACTGTGGACCAAGAAAATGCGAGCTTTATTTTTCCCCTTCCATAATGAGATAATCTGATTATTGGTTGTTGCAAGGTAACAATGAAACCTATTCGTTAGATTGTTTCCATAACATTGTTGTCATTGAAATGCTGAGGAACCATGGAAATTAGTGTGACAAAAGTTAAATGTAATTGAAAATGAATGGAAAGATATGTAGTTATAAAAGTTACATATTGTTGAAAGATAAGCCATAAAGCACCCAATTTTAAAAGCTACTTTCACTTATTGTGATTTTGTTATTTTTTTCTAACTTCCCGTTTTGTATTTGAATTGGAGTATAGGAATAAATTGATGAATTATGAGGTAGCTAACACATATAGACAGAATATCTGTAAGCTCTCAAATGACATGAAAAACAGAAGGATAGCCTCCAACTTTGTTTTTATAAAGATAAAAGGGATCGCAGGCCAGACCAGCAAGGCTCAGTAAATGAGCATCGACCTTTGAACCAGGAGGTCATGGTTTGATTCCTGTCAGAGCACATGCCTGGGTTGTGGGCTTGATCCCCAGTGTGGAGCATGGAGGAGGCAGCAAATCGATGATTCTCTCTCATTATTGATATTTCTATCTGTCTCTTCCTCTCCCTTCCTCTCTGAAATAAAAAATAAGTAAATAAAATAAAATAAATGAAAATAATTTAAAAAGGGATCACAGGATCTTGCTTTCTAGCATATATGATACACACTATTCTAGGCTAGTCTTAGGATTTAAAAATACAAAATATCTGTTTTACATGAGTTACTGAGGGATTTGTAGTCATGAAGTTAAGTGCTTCTGTCGACTTTTGAGAGCTCAATTTCAAAAGACACTTGAATCAGAAAGAATAAAGAATTTAACAATTTAGAAGGAAGAAAAACACAGCTTCATAAAAACTCCAAAGAATATTTTTGTTATCATTCTTATCAGGTATTTGTTTACAACATATAGAACTTAACTATATAGTTAAAAAAATTTTGGAGTGTCATCACCATCAACATTGGATATCAGCTTTCTGAATGAGAAATGTTTCTGTTTTCTATAGTGAGATTTTAAAAACCACTTTATAAAGGCTGTACATATTTGATGTATACAACTTGATGAGTTGGATAAGTACATACTAGTGAAACTGTCACCACAATTAAGACCCTCTTATTTTTTTTCTTTTCATAAAATATGTTTTTTTTTTATTTTGTGATAGGAGCACTTATGAGAGTTACCCTGTTCGCAGAATTTTAAAAATACAATGCAGCATTGTGAACTGATTTATTTTCTGTAACTGAAACTTTGTACTCTTTGACCAACCCCTCTCCATTCCCCCTCCTTTCAACCCCTTATCACCATACTTCATTTCTCTGGTTTTATGAGTTTGTGATATGTATATGCTTGTATGTATTTAGGAAATCTAATATTATTGCAATAAAGCAGAAAATTAAACATGCCATCATATCATTACAACTAGAGGCCCGGTGCACAAAAATTTGTGCACTTGGGGGGCTCCCTCAGCCTGGCCTGTGCCCTCTCGCAGTCTGGGACCCCTCAGGAATGACCACCCACTGGCTTAGGCCCGCTCCCCGGGGAATTGGGCCTAAGCAGACAGTCAGACATCCCTCTGGCAGCCTGGGAGCCCTCTGGGGATGTCCACTTGCCAGCGGGGAGCAGGCCTAAGCTGCAGTCGGACATCCTTAGCACGGCTGAGGAGGCGGGAGAGGCTGCCACCACCACCGCTGTACTGGCAGCCATCTGTCCGGATTGTGGCTGAGCAGAGCTTCCCCTGTGGGAGCATACTGACCACCAGGGGGCAGCTCCTGCATTGAACGTCTGACCCCTGGTGTTCAGTATGTGTCATAGTGACCAATCATTCCCAGTCGCTCTGCTGTTAGGGTCAATTTGCATATTACCCTTTTATTATATAGAATGGAGGCCTGGTGCATGTATGGGGGCCAGCTGTTTTGCCCTGAAGGGTGTCCGGATCAGGGTGGGAGTCCTGCTGCGGTGCCTGGCCAGCCTGGGTGAGGGGCTGAGGGCCATTTTCAGGCTGGTCACACCCCCTTCAGGGTGGGGGCGGTCCTGCTGGGGTGCTTGGCCAGCCTGGGTGAGGGGCTGCTGGCTTTTTGCAGGCTGGCCAAGGCCCCCAGTGGGGGCCCTCACCCCATGAGGGTTTGGCCATCCTGGATGAGGGGCTGATAGCTGTTTGTTTGCAGGCTGGCCACAGCCCCTTCAGGGTGGGGGTCTTCGCTGGGGTGCCTGGCCAGCGCGGGTGAGGGGCTGATGGCTGTTTGCAGGCTGGCTACAGCCCCCAACCACTCAAGCTCCCAGTGGAAGCTGGCTGGAAGCAGGTATCTGGGATTTATTTAGCTTCTATAATTGAAACTATGTTGCCTTTTGAGGAGGCCACAGCTGTCCAGAGCAGGCGGGAAGCTTTGCTTCCTCCATCAATGGGGCAACCAAGCCTCCTGCTTGCTCCAGCTCCGTGGCTGCTGGCTGCCATCTTGGTTGGGTTAATTTGCATATAGTCACTCTGATTGGCTGGTGGGCGTGACTTGGGCATAGCAAAGGTATGGTCAGTTAGCAATTTTGTCTTTTATTAGTGTAGATGAGTGAGCAACTCCTGCTTGAGCTGGATGACAGTCCTCTAACAGGTGCGTTGTGATCCCAGTGTCAACCAATGCAATCCAAAGGGCCTGGTTTCCTCTCTGTGCATGAAATGATGAACAAATGCATCACACTTATTGTGCATTTGGAGATGCTACCTTACCTTCTGTGCTCATTCTACTTAACATGCCAGAGTTTTTAGGTGGAGGTGTTTTTAACATGTGGGGTGTATAACAGGAAATAAAAAAAGAGACTGCACAAAGTCTATCTGGTGTAAAAATCCTTTCTATTTTTGAAACAATATCTTCTGTAATGTGCTAAAATTTTAGTTTTATTCATAGGAATAAATAATTGCATTGAACATCTCTTAAAGTTGGGCCTCACAAGGCAATAAAGCTCAAAGTAAAAGGTCAGATGGGTTGAATGCTTCTGATTATTACATTTTCTTAAATTTGATGGGATTCAACAGATCAATTTATCAATTAGCTAAATATAGCATGAAATACAGAAATATGATATTAATCATCAATATTAATATAAATAGCTATAAGGCATTAACTCTTTTCAAATGGGAATTCATGTTGATGAAAATGAAATGTCAACTTGGCAATTTTTTTTTTACATTCTTGAATAAATCAATTGGGGAAAAGGTTTTTCAGTTAATTAGTTATTTGACTAAGCAAAAATTATTGATTTATTTTACATTTATAGGCATGGCACTGAGAGATGCAGACTATACAATTATTGACAACATACTATGTTTTTCAAATGTCATGTGTTTTAATACTCTAGTCATCATGTGGGTGATATTCATCTCATTCAGAAGAGGGAACAAGGACAGAGATCTCATAGCTATGGCAGATTTAATTCTAAAAACTTTTCCTAGCTGGCATTGCTCAGTGGTTGAGTATCAACCTATAAACCAGGAGGTCATGATTTGATTCCTGGTCGATGTACATGCCTGAGTTGCCGGCTCAATCCCCAGTATGGGGCATGCAGGAGGCAGCCGATCAATGATTCTCTCTCATCATTGATGTTCTTATCTCTCTCTCTCCCTATCCCTTTCTCTTTGATATCAATAAAAAAATATTTTTAAAGAATAATAAAAACTAAAAACTTTGCTAATTCTACCGCTAGACCCTTCTCTCCTTGAATAGCTGTCTGGTCATGATCCTCATGTTCATCACTTAACATTCCATCGTTGAAAATCAGTGTTAACACCACTGCTTTAAAGACAAAATCACAAAGATCTCATGGGTCATCTTAAGTAAAGGATAGATTAATGCTTGTGCATATCCAAAATGTCCAAATAAACTGGCTTGATTATGTCGGTGATGATGTGAGTGGAGATGATGATAATGTACTATCTGCCTCTAGGGATACGAAGGGCAAGGATGACAGCGGCCTGCTTCACAGAGGTCTAGGTGAGGGGATAAAGCTATACGAATTTTTGCGTGTAGTCAGCAGCAAATATGAGAGGCAGATCCCTGTAGGGGTTTAAGTCAACACTGAGATTAAATAGTCTGGAGCTGAGTTTTGAAATGCAAAGGAAACAAGGAAAATGAGAAACCAAGATTCATAGCCTGTGGGATTAGGAAACCCGTTCAGGTGATGAATGAGAAGGAGAAAATAGGCAAAACCTGGAGAAATTCCCAAGGTGGGGGTCAGGTATCCCTTATGACTTATTTTTTGTGCTGCTGTCGACCTGGATATGGGAATGCTAGGAGTAGCTAAAAAGAGAGATGGCTGAGGATGGCCTGGCCATTGGACTGACCTTTTATTTGCACAGATATGTTAAGAACCACTTTAAAAACACTTCTGCTTTTAATTTCTTAATTAGTTTTGTAATCCAGTGTGTTTCCATAAAACAGAACTTGAAAATGGCAACAGGTTATTTCTCTCATGGTCATGAATAATACACCACTTCTCTTTTTAAATGAAAGCAATAAATTTATTTAAAATTAATTTCTATTTGGCATTTCAGTATAAAGCTATAATAAGTAATATACTGGGGGGAAAGCTATGTAAAAGTATATTAAAACATACATTTCCATCTTAAGATAAAAGAGTTATTCCTTTCTATACTTGTGATAAACATAATAGAAAAATATGAGGAATTGATTGTTCTTTTGTAGTTGACATAAAGGTAAACTGAACTAATTGTAAAATGGAAACTGAAACTCCTGGTTAATATCAACACTTAATATTGTATTATATAGTTATTAAAGGACACAGGCTATTTTAATATACATTATATTTTGATATAAAACGTAACAATTCCTAATGCTTATAAAAAAAAAAAAAGACAGGTTTTAACTATTTAAAGGTCAAGACTTAAGATAATGCAAGAATATTAGTGTTGGGAATACAACCTCAACCATTTGTTTTAGTACAGAAGTTTTTTCCTTTTAATAAAAAAATATTTTGTCATATAAGTGTTCCAAGTAGCTTACATTTACAGACCCAGACCCAGAGCGTATAGTATCATAACCTTCAGGAATGTCAGTGATAGGTATTAATTATTGAACATGTGTATCTTTTTTTTCCCAGGTGCTAACATCTTTTAGATAAAAACACAGGAATACTAGTGAGGATCTGCTTAAAGGTCAACAAACCTATCTCACCTAAACTAAACTCATTGGTGAATTAGAATTTTTTAACTTTTAGTTAGAAACCTGTCCTTTTTTTCACAGGGAACCTCCAGTCTTGCAAACATCAGAGTAATTAAACGAGATTGTCCCATATTTCTTCTCAACTGTGTAGGGGAGAACATTGCTGTTAGCAGGCTCTGAGAGCTGCTTCTCTCTATCTGCTAATGTATCTGTGCATACAGGGTGTCCCAAAAAGTGCATACACACTTTGAATGATTATAAAGTCAGTGTTGATTAATGTACAGTTCATTTTCAAACTTTAAAAGATCCTACAGAGATAAATCCATTCTTTTCAATGCCTGTTTTCAAACTGATGGCCATTCTGGTCCATGCACTGCTGATAATGTGAAGCAGTAGAATAGCAAACATCAAGAACCATTATGCTTAGTATTTCTATGCCCCCAGTTCATCAACTGCTGCCAGTTTTGTACCTTAAACTTTATCTTTTATGTATCCGTTTAAGAAAAAGTCTAGGGGCACATCAAGATAAATTTTCTTTATTCAAACATAGTCTAGCTTCACCCATTCTTTCAAATCAGTTAAACGTGAAAATTAAGTGAGTTATCAGCTGTTAAAGTATGTATACGTTTTTTGGGACACCCTTTATTAGTCATTGATATGAAGTGTAGTATTTACCAAAACACACTTTTATTTATTTATTTCCTCCTGGTCTTATTTTAACCTCATTTCACTAATTGAAGATAACCTCTTTTTGGTGCTTATCTTTCAAAACATGTATAATATTCTTTTCTATCTATCGTCTATCATCTGTTCATGATCTATCTATCCATCTACCCATGTTACACCTATATAGCATACTACATATATATATATATATATATATATATATATATATATATATAGTATAAAATGAGATAATGATTAATTTTTCATTAAGACATAATTAACATCCCATAAAATTCACCATTTTAAGCTATCACTGCAAAAAGAAACTCCATGCCTGTTAATAGTGGGTGGGTGGAATTGTTTTCAAATTAAAAATATATCCTGAAATCTCTCCATATTAAAAAATATGTGTTTATATTACAGTTTGAATGGCAACATTGCATTCCGTTGTATAGATATGTCATTATTTATCCATGCACTGATTGATATGTTTGTACTAATTCTATTTTCCTTGTAGTAAAGAAAAACGAACTAAAGATTCATCTACCTGTATCTATTTATATTGTCAACTTTTTACTCATTATCTTAATACAGAAACAATAGTACGGTTAACCTATTTATAAATATATCTTTATACAGTTACCTGCCCATTTTTACAGCATAAAATTATACTATTGGATCTAAGAATACGGGTGTTTTAAGTCTTGCAAATTTGCCACCAGATTGGTTGTACCAATTGAACTTTTTATCAGCCCAGTATAGAAGTGTTAATTTTACCCCACCTTAACCTATTATATTTATTCTTAGGTCAAATGTGAACATTCAGAATTTATGGTTGTTTTTTATTATTAGCTAGATGGAATATTGCATATTTGCTTACTGTAACAGTTTATATTTTATTTTCAGAAATTTCTGTTTATTTTTTGCAGATTTGCTAGAATATTATATTTTTCTTATCATTTGCAAGAGCTCCTTGCATATTGAGAATATAAATTCCTTGTTACAAAGCTATAGTTTGATTTTTTTAATTTTTAAAAATTGTCTTTGAAATTCAAAACTTTTAATTTTATGTTGTTAAAATCATCAATCATTTTTTTCTTTTTAGAATATCTTTATTATTGAAAGTATTACATATGTCTCCCTTTTCTAGCCCACCTGCACTATTGCCCCAGGCCTTCACCATTCTATTATTTATGTCCATGGGTTATGCATATATGCATACAAGGTCTTTGATCTCTTCCTCCCACACACTCACCCACCCACACCTGCCTTCCCTCTGAGATTCCACAGTCTATTCCATGCTTCCATGTCTGTGGCTCTATTTTGCTCATCAGTTTATTTTGTTCCTTAGATTCCACATATGAGTGAGATCATGTGATACTTGTCTTTCTCTGACTGGCTGATTTAGCTTAGCGTAACACTATCCAGGTCCCTCCACGCTGTCTCAAAGGGTAAGAGATCATTCTTTTTACTGCTGCATAGCATTCCATGGTGTAAAAGTACCATATCTTTTTTATCCACTCATATACTAATGTGCATTTGGGCTGTTTCCAGATCTTAGCTATTGTAAATTGCCCTGTTATGAACATAGGGATGTTTACATTATTTCTGATTGGTTTTCAGGTCTCTTAGGATATATTCCTAGAAGTGGGATTACTGGGTCAAATGGCTATTCCATATTTAGTTTTTCTGAGGTAACTCCATACTGTTTTTCACAGTGGCTGCACCAGTCTGCATTCCCACCAGCAGTGTACTAGGGTTCCCTTTTCTCCACATCCTTACCAGCACTTGTCATTTGTTGATTTGTTAATGGTAGCCATTCTGGCAGGTGTGAGGTGATACCTCATTGTTATTTTAATTTGTATCTCTCTGAGGATCAGTGACTCTGAGCATTTTTTTCATATGTCTCTTGGCCATCTGTATGCTTACTTTGGAGAAGGGTCTATTTAGGTCCTTGCCCATTTTTTTTTTATTGAATTGTTTGTCTTTTTTTTTAAGTTGTTTGAGTGCCTTATATATTTTGGACATTAACCCTTTATCAGATGTATCATTGCCAACTATGTTACCCCATACAGCGGGCTCCCTTTTCATTTTGCTGATAGTTTCTTTTGCTTGGCAGAAGCTTTTTATTTTGATGTAGTCCCATTTGTTTCTTTTCTCTGTAGTTTCCTTTGCCCTAGGAGATGCATCCATAAACATATTGCTATGAGAGATGTCTGAGATTTTACTTCCTATGTTTTCTTCTAGGGTTTTTATGGTTTAATGACTTACATTTAAAACTTTTATCCATTTTGAGTTTATTCTTGTATATGGTATAAGTTAATGGTCTAGTTTCATTTTTTTGCATGTATCTGTCCATTTTTCCCTGCACCTTAAAGAGACTGTCTTGACTCTGTTGTATGTTCTTGCCTCCTTTGTCAAATATTAATTGAGTGTAATGGCTTGGGTCAATTTCCGGGGTCTCTGTTCTGTTCTGTTCTATTGATCTACATGTCTGTTTCTGTGCTAGTACCAGGCTGTTTTTAATACAGTGGCTTTGTAGTATAACTTGATATCTGATATTGTGATCCCTCCAATTTTGTTCTTCTTTCTGAATATTGCTCAGGCTATTCAGGGTCTTTCTGGTTCCATATAAATTTTTGGAATATGGCATTGGTATTTTAGTAGGGATTGCATTGAATCCGTAGGTTGTTTTAGGTTGTATGGACATTTTAATGATGTTAATTCTACCAATCTACAAACACGGTATATTCTTTCACTTGTTTATATCTTCCTCTATCCCCTTTCTCAAGGTCCTCTAGTTTTGAGAGAGAGAGAGCGAGAGAGAGAGAGAGAGAGAGAGAGAGAGAGAGAGAGAGAGAGAGATATGAGACACATTGATTGGTTGTCTCACTCTGGTGCCTGGACCAGATTGGGGATCAAACCTGTAACCAAGGTATATGCTCTTGGCCAAGAATCAAACCCATGACCCTTTGGACTGAAGGCCAGTGCTTCACTGAGCCAAACCGGCCAGGTCTAGAAGTATTTGATTTTTTAAATCTATGTTTGTGTTGTTTTAACTTTTAAAATGTTTCATTAAAAATTTTGTTTTATTAAATAATGGTCAAAACATATGAATCAATATTTTTACTTTATGATAATTATTTATATTTTTAACAGAAAATATTTTTTATTTTTAAAATTTATTTTTATTGTTTAAAATATTATATATGTCCCCCATTTTCTCCCCTCTGCCCCCTCCACCCAGCCGCCACCCCACCCCAGGCCTTCACTGCACTTGTCTGTGTCCATGGGCTATGTAAATATGCATATAAGTTGTTTGATTAATCTCTTCCCACCTCCCATATTCTCTTTACTCTGAGATCTGTTGCATGATTTTAGAGATAGAGGAAGGGAGAGGGAGAGGAAAAATAGAGACATCAATGTGATAGAAAGACATCTATCAGCTGTCTCCTGAAAGCTGACTGGGAATTGAACTAGCAACCTTTTGGTGCATGGGATGATGGCCAATCATCTGGGCCATACCAGCCAGGGCTGTTTCTTTTAATTATACTCAAAATTGTTTTGCACTCAGCATAGAATGAAAACACCTCAAATCACCATAGTAACATAGACAGTTCACATTTATCACAGTGAACTAATATACATTGACAGTTTGTGTAATTATAGAAAATCAGGTCCATTATAAATAAATGATTTGGTATCCTTTCTAAATTAAGTACATAAATTATTATAAAGATGAGTAGACCTCTCAATTTGATATTTTATCCATTTCTATACCTACTTTAGCATCTTTATCTATATTTGAATGCTCACAATAATTTTGAAAATATTAATTCTGAAATACATTGAAAAACTATACCTCAAGATATTTCAAAGAATGAATTATTACAAAGGCATGCATTCACAAGAAAAAAGAACAATTTGACATTCAGCAAGAAACAAAATGATGACTCAACTGGTAAGAAGTGAATTTTAGCCTTATTTTACTCTTCCGAAAATATTTTCATAATGAAAAAGTGAATTATTAAGCTTTTAGGCTTAAAAATATAATATGATTCTAATTCCAGA
Source organism: Myotis nattereri (assembly GCF_964212035.1). Lineage (NCBI taxonomy): Eukaryota > Metazoa > Chordata > Mammalia > Chiroptera > Vespertilionidae > Myotis > Myotis nattereri. Next base: position 19,114,958 of record NC_138086.1, on the reverse strand, counting down.
GAGTTATATTTTATAAACCAGAATTCTCACAGAAGGCTGACTAATATAAAACCCAAAGCTATACAGAGAAGCTGCTTTAGAGAATTGGGTGAAGGCAATTCCGTATGTGACCTATTTTGTTTGGGTTCATAGACCTACAGGGAGGATTCATACTCTCCAAGGGCATAATATCAAGGCTAAGTATAGCATTCAGTTAATTCACAGAATTCCACAATAGTTCAAGTGCTGTCTTCAATGTGCACATCCTTTTTATAGCTTTTAATGTGGATCTCTCCCCTTTCTTTCATTCTTTTATTCATTAGCTCTACCTTTCATCCTGCTCCCTTGCTCCATTTCTTCTTCTCTTCTGCCTTCTATTGCATTTCTCTTTTTTTCTTTCTCCCTCTTGGCTATTTGGCTTATGACACATGCTTATAATTGATTTATGCAAGACCCACTTCTAGTTATTTATTTATTTATTTATTTAGTCAATGCAAAGAGTGTAATAAGTACCTATGAAAATACTTTCTGCCCATTCCTCCTGAACAATCAATATTCCTACTTTCTAAAATACATTTTTGCATATTTTGAGTATTCTGAACACACACACAAATTAATTTTAATCACTTATACCTTTGTGAAATGCATTTTTTGCCCTTTTTCCATTTAATATTATATTGCTATGATTCATCCATATTTATGGCTGTCTCTGTATTCATTCATTCTGACTGCAGTATTCCATATCCACAGTAGACTTATTCACTCTCTTGAGGGTGTCTGGGATCATTTCGGGTGAATTCTATAAATTTTCAAGGAAGATATTATCACAATTTTATACAAACTCTTGCAGAGAATGGAAAAAGAGGGAACATTTTCCAATTTATTCTCTAAGGCTAGTATAATTCTGAAACCTACATGAAAACGATATTATAAGAAAGAAAAATTTTAGTTCTAACTCATTCATGAGTATGAATGTAAAAATTCTAAACAAAATTTTGCTGATTAAGTCCAACCATGCAAAAACAAAACAAAACAAACTAAAAAATTTGAGTCAAGTTGGATCCATCCCAAGCTTCCATGACATAATAGTTGAAAATGTATAAATAGCCCTAGCAGGTTTGGCTTAGTGGATAGAGCTTCAGCCTGAGGACTGAATGGTCCCAGGTCTGATTCCAGTCAAGGGCAGATGCCCGGGTTGCAGGCTTGATCCCTAGTGTGGGGCCTGCAGGAGGCAGACGTTCAATGATTCTCTCATCATTGATGTTTCTATCTCTCCTTCCCTCTCTGGAGTTGATAAAAATATTTTTTAAAAAGAAAATGTATAAATATAACTCATTACAGTAACAGATTAAATAAGAAATTATCTCAAAAGGTACACGGAAGACATTGCTAATATTAAACATGTTTTAGTGATAAAAATATTAGTGTATTTAAAATCAAAGGGCTTTCTTAAACTGTAAAAAGCACCAATGTGGAAAATACTTTTTCTTTTTAAAAAGTTTTTATTGATTTTTTTAGAGAGAGAGAGAGAGAGAGAGATTTATCAGCTGCCTCCTGTAGGATCAAGCCTGTAGCAACCTGGAATCGAACCAGCAACCTTTTGGTGCACAAGATGATGCCCCATCCTGTGCATCGAAATATTTCCACTCTGGCTGAGTCACCCCAGCCAGAGGGGACATGTTCTTTTAAAGTTAGGAGAAGTATAAGGATGCCCACTGTCATTAGTTCATTTAAAATTTGATTGAATGTCTTAATGCAATAAGAAAAGGAGAAAAAAAGATTGTAGGCATAGGAATTGTTAGGGGTAAATGAAATTATAATTATTTGCAGATAATATGATTCTTTACATAGAAATTTAAAAATGTAGAGGCAGATGCTTAAGTATAATAAGAGTTTTGCAAGGGTTTTTTAAACCTAAAAAAATATTGACATTTTGAACTGGATACTTCTTTTATTGTAAGTGGCTGTTCTGTGCATTGTAAAATGTTTAGTAGCACCCATAGCCTCTTCGACCAGTCACCAGAGGTACATCACCCGCAACTGCAACAAACAAAAATGTCTCCAGACATTGCCATATATACCCGGGTGGACAGTTGAGAACCTGGGGCTAGAGATAAGACTAATATAGGGGGAAAAGGCAGCTCCATTCTATGTACTAGCAATAAAGTACCAGATAATATGAGACACCATTTACAATAGCATCCAAGAATATTCATTATCTAGGAATAAATCTATAAAGATAGTCAAGTGCTATGAAAAGAAAATTAGAAGACTTTATTAAAACTTAGAAAAGAATATTTAAACAATTGAGAGACAACTCATGCTCACGGGTAGGAAGATATAGTAAAGATGTCAAATCTTTCCTGATAATTTATAGATGCCATATATTTTCCTATCATAATCTAATCAAGATTTTTCATGGAACTTAACAGGATGGTTGTAAAATTGAATATGGAAGAGTATAAAGCAAAGAGAAATCAGAACACTTCTGAGAAAAAGGAGTAGGGAGTGGAGACTTGCCATGAAAGAATATCTTATTGTTAGTAGTATTTGTATAGTATGACACTGGGTCAAAGAGAGACAAAGGAATTAATGGAAAGGAAGGGAAAGGCCAGAAAAATACCGAAATCGCTACATAACTTATGTATAAAGGGGAGGCACCTGTTCGGTCAATTGGGAAAGGGGGTATTCCTGAAAAAATGATTTTTAATATAGGAAAAAAGTGAAATTGTATCCCAGTCGCACATCAACTAAAGGTGGATTAAAAATGAAAATATAAAAAGCAAAATTTAAAAACTTCTAATAAGCATTCATTATAAAAATTGATGATTTTAAATCCAGATGACAAGAGCATTTGTTTCAGCAAGACATTGTACTAAACAGTCAGAGACTTCCTCCTAGTACAGAAAATTCAAAAAGGCAGGAATATATGAACACACACACACACACACACACACCACTCTTTCATAAATGTGCTCATCACTGTTACATATACGATTATTAATAAAGCACTACTAGAGATATGATAATTAATTAATAACTTGCAATGGAAGTCATGTATATAAATAAATATATAAGGTATTAAATACCCCCCAAAAAGAATGATAAAGGACATAAGAAGGAGTTTTCCTGTTAGCCAACAACAATGTACTGAGTTCAGAGTATTGCAACACTTTGGTTTTGTTAACAAATTCCTTTTAAGATGTAGTACTTTGCCGAAACCGGTTTGGCTCAGTGGATAGAGCGTCGGCTTGCGGACTGAAAGGTACCAGGTTCGATTCCGGTCAAGGGCATGTACCTGGGTTGTGGGCATATCCCCAGTAGGAGATGTGCAGGAGGCAGCTGATTGATGTTTCTCTCTCATCGATGTTTCTCACTCTCTATTTCTCTCCCTTCCTCTCTGTAAAAAATCAATGAAATATATTTTTTAAAAAAAGATGTAGTACTTAATCTTGTCTAATTATTACTTACTCTTTCCATTCTTTCCTTTTACCAAATCTTTGATATTTTATGAGTCTTACTGGTCACTCTTTTTATAAGAGATTTTATTTCAGTTTCCTAGTTTACCTGCTATCCTGAGATGTGTATTACTAAGTAATGGATCTTTTCTTTCTTTTTTTTTTTAATATATTTTTATTGATTTTTTACAGAGAGGAAGGGAGAGAAATAGAGAGTTAGAAACATCAATGAGAGAGAAACATCGATCAGCTGCCTCCTGCACATCTCCCACTGGGGATGTGCCCGCAACCCAGGCACATGCCCTTGACCGGAATCGAACCTGGGACCCTTCAGTCCGCAGGCCGACGCTCTATCCACTGAGCCAAACTGGTCTCGGCTGGACCTTTTCTTATTTTGAAAGTTCAGTCAGCTTATCTGAGTACAGCAGCTTCCCCTTCTGTGTGGTTTCACGTTATGCAGTTTGAATTACCTGTGTCAAATAGTTCTGAAAATGTTAAATGGAAAAATTCCAGAAATTAAGTTTTAAATTATGCACCAGTCTGAGTACCACGATGAAATCTCATGTTGTCCTGCTCTGTCCCACAACAATGTGAATCATTCCTTTGTCTAGAGTATTCGTGCAGTGTAGGCTACCTGCCCATTCGTCACTTAGTAGCTATCTCGACTGTGGTGGTATGGCAGGGCTTATGTTCAAGTGACCTGTATTTTAGTAATAATGGCCCTAAAGCACAAGAGTAGTGACACTGCCTTGGCCAGTGTGGCTCAGTTGGTTGGACGTCATCCTGTGCACCAAAGGGTTGTTGGTTTGATTCCAGGTCAGAGCACATGCCTGGTTTGGGGGCTTGATCCCAAGGAGGGGGAGTGCAGGAGGCAGTGGATCTCACATGCATAATTTTCTGTCTCCCCCTCTTCCTTCTTCTCTCTCTAAAAATCAGTTTTAAAAAAGAGTAGTCATGCTAGTGATTCGGATATGCCAAAGAGAAGCCACACAGTGCTTTCTTTAAGTGCAAAGGTGAACATTCTCAAGATAATAAGATAAAAATTGTATGCTGCGGCCCTAACTGGTTTGGCTCAGTGGATAGAGTGTCAGCCTGTGGACACAAAGGTCCCAGGTTTGATTCCTGTCAAGGGCATGTACCTTGGTAGTAGGCACATACCCAGTGGGGAGTGTGCAGGAGGCAGCTGATCGATGTTTCTCTCTCATCGATGTTTCTGACTCTCTATCCTGCTCCCTTCCTCTCTGTAAAAATCAATAAAATATATATATATTAAAAAAAATTGTATGCTGCGGTCACTAAGATCTATGGTAAGAATGAACCTTTGATCTGTGAAATTGTGAAGAGGGAAAAATAACTTTGTGGTAGTTTTGCTGTTGCAACTCAAACTACAAAAGTTATGGCCACAGTGCGAGATAAGTGCTTAGTTAATATGGATACAGCTATGCTGTACAGATGAAAGTAATACAAAATAATATTGAGTGTAAACTGTAATTGAAAAATACAATTAAGTAAAAGAAAATCAGAAGGAAGAGAAAAAAACATTTTTTAAAAGGATGGAAAAGGCATTAAATTTGTGGGTGGAAGACCTGAACAGAAAATGTGTTCTGATTGACAGCAATGTGTTTTACCAGAAAGTATGGAGCCCATAGGAAGACTACAGCAAGGGTCCCCCACAATGAGCGACACTCAGCCATTTAGTGCAAGTAATGGGTGGTTACACAGATCCAGGAATAGTTTTGGACTGAAAAATATAAAAATTACTGAAAATGCTGCATCTGCTGTGGAGGAAGTGGCCGCCACATTGATTCCGGAGAAAGGATACCTTTCAAAGCAAGTCTTCAGTTGGGATGAGACCTGGATCTCCTGGAAGAAGATGCCCAATGGAACCTACATTTGTAAAAGTAGGAAGAAGGTACTGGGGCATGACACATTGAAGGGCAGATGAACTCTGGTACGATGTGGCAATATTGCAGAGCATCGGATAGAGCCAGACATGGAAAGAGTAACCCATGGGCTCTCAAACACAAAAACTATCCTACCATTTGTTGGCACCACAGTCAGAAAGTGTGGGTGATGGCCAACTTGTTTATGGAATGGTTCCACCAATGTTTCATCCCAGAAGTGTAAAAATATGGGGAATAGAGAGGGCTGGGTTCAAAGCACTATTAATAATAGACAATGCATCTGGCAATCATGAATCTGTTTGCTAGGACGATGAAAATGTCCAGGTGGTATTTTTATCTCCAAATACCTCTCAATGCGTCAGCACCTTAACTGGGGCTTCATTTGTTTTGCCAAAGCCATATACATCCACCTGGTATCTGATCATGTTGATCAGTAATTGATGCAGACCTTAATCTGGACACAAAGCAATGCTGGAAATCATTTACCATTGCTGACACAGTAACATTCATCACAGCTGCAGTGGATGAATTAAAACCAGAAACTGTAAATGCCTGTTGGAAAAACTTATGGAGGAAAGACATGAATGATTTTAAAGGCTTCCCAGAGATCAATGGAGAAGTTAGGAAGATCATCCATGCAGCAAGGAAAGTTGGTGGAGAAGAATTTGCTGATATACTTGATAAGGAAATTGAAGAGCATATTGAAATGAGGAATTGGAAGAACTTGTTGAGTCATCTATAAAGGAAGAGGAAGATGAAGAAGTAACTGAAGCAGAACCAGCAATGTGGACATTACTGAAATTTGCTCATGTTTAAAATTGATATTCAAATTGACAGACATTTAAGGAGAATTTTATAGAATATGATCCTCGAATGGAACATAGCATTAACTATATGGGTGTGTGATCACCAAAGGATTATACCTCTACAGCAATATTTTGATGAGTTAAAATAACAACAACTTCCAATTACAATGTTCTTCCAAAATGTTTCAGCAAAAATACCTTGAACTATCGACAATCCCCAGCCATCAACATCCCCTACTCCTGAATCTAACCATTGACATCATCATGGCTCTATTATTTAGGATCACCCAAAGCAGATGATCCTCCCTCTGAAATATCATCAATAGTAGCATAATGCTTTGCCACAATGCAAACATCATTCACCTCACTTCATCTCATCATGCAGGCATTTTATCATCTCACATTATCACAAGAATAAGGGTGAGTACAAGACAATAAGATATTTCGAGAGAAAGAAGTTTGTTTTTTACTTAGATAATAGTACTCAATATATGAATGGATGAACAAATTACTAACGCAAATCTCCTCTGAGCACTAACACAGGAATCCAGGAGCGTGCAAGCCCTCCTGTCTTTAGCATGTAGCTTCTCCAGTTGCCAAGGATGTAATTTCCATTCTAGCGGCCAGAAGGAGGAAGCATCATAGAAGACCACTTAGGGAGCTTTAGTGACTGAGGCCCAGAAATATTATCTATCTCTTCTTTTCACACTTCCTTGGCCAGAGCTAATCATTTGGCTGCACAACTAAGTACAGGAAAGACTAGAAATGTAGACTCTCTATGTGCCCGGGAAAAAGAGAATATGGATTTGAATGTTCAGACATGTTCTGTGCTACATATAGTAGTGAACATAATGGAAAAATGTTCCACAATCATGGAGCTGATAACAATGTATAAGAACTAGTTAAATAAATCACATATTTTTGATACTTGTAAGTACCATGAAGGGAATAAATAATGTGTGTAAGAGCAACTGTTAGTGAGAGGAAATGGCTAATTTGGATATGGTGATTTGATAGGACCTGTCTGTGAGAGTCAAACTGGGATATAAATGATAAGGCACCAGTCATGCAAAGAACTGCATGGGAAAACATTAGGGGTGGTGGGAGGGGAGGGAGGGAGGGAGGGAGGGAGGGAGAGAGAGAGAGAGAGAGAGAGAGAGAGAGAGAGAGAGAGAGAGAATCCTGAATGGAGCAAACTCATGTGTTTGAAGAACTGGAAGAAGCCCAGAGTGGATAGAGTATAGAAATTAGAAATATTAAAGAAATAAAAAGATGTTAAAGGCCATGATAAACATTTTTTGTTATATTCTAAGTGAATGGGAAGCTGTTGCATGGTTTTAAGGAAAAGGGCCATATGGCTTGATTATGTTTTAAGGTATCACTCTGGTTGCAGAACAGAGAGTGGTGTGTCATTGCTCAGTGTGAACACAGGATACTAGCTAGGAATTCAGGGAGAGATCACAGTAGCTTGGGCCAGCAGAGATGAAGAGGAAATGGAGAGAATGGGAAAATCCAGGATATGTTTTGGAGATAGAATCTGTTATTGCCTAAGACGTGGGCTTTTGTTTGTTTCTACCACCGAGGAGTTTAGATTTAATTTTAGGATCTTATCTCCTGATCTGACATCCACTGAGCCCCAGGTCAGACATCTCCTTAGGGGAGAAACTAGTGAAAGGGGTTCAGTCCAATTGAAGGGGAAGGGAGGCTGAATCAGAATGGCTCAGGAGTGGACTTCTTCCCAATGAACGGAGGGTTGGAGCAATGACCGCTGAAATGAAATCTTTCAGTCCTGTACTGATAAATACGGATGAAGGCTGAGCACTTGAAATATGGCTAGTCTGAACTGCAATGATCTGTAAGCATAAAGTATAACCGCATTTTGAAGACCTGGTATGTAAAAATAAGTATAAAATATCTCATTAATATTTTCATACTGCTTACGTTTTGACATCATAACATTTTGCATATAGTATTGGATTATATCATAACATTTTGCATATAGTATTGGGTTACATCAAATGTATTACTGAAAATAATTTCATCTTTTTTCTTTATGTTTTTGGACTTCTTTAAAGAAAAACTTTGATTTTCAGAAAAATTGCTCAGCTAGTACAGGCAGTTCCCATATTTCACCCACCCACGCACAGTTTCCCCAATTATTAACATTTCACATTAGTGTAGTACAATTTTGCAGTCATTAACCAATATTGATGCATTATTGTTAATTAAAGTTTATAGCTTACATTCACTCTTCGTGCTTCACAGTTAGATGTGGGGTTTGACTTAGGTTTTTCAGTTGATTGGGTGGAGGGACAGCCCTCAGCTGCTCACTAAGGGGGAAAAGACTGTGAGAAATGTGTTTGGAAATCTAAAAAGAATCGAGTGTTAGGTCTCATGTATAAAGTTTAAGATACCAAATAACCCAGCAGAGATCAAGTAATTGGATAAGTCTGTGCACTCATCAGTGGAGGGATGAGGTTACATTTCAAATTCAAATGGTGTGAAGAGTTAATGACAAGCAAATGGAAAGAGCAAGGATAGCTCACTCAAAAAAATGTTGCTTTGCCCTGGCTGGTGTGGCTCAGTTGGCTGTTGCATCACCCCGTATACCAAAAGGTTACAGGTGTGATTCCTGGTCAGGTAATTTCAATCCCTGGTTGGGACATGTATGAAAGGCAACCAAATGATGTTCTCTCTCACATCAATGCTTCTCTCTCTCTAAAAAAAAATCAATAAGAAGTATATCCTTGGGTGAATATTTAAAAAAATTAAAAGTTTTGCTTTACTTTTGAGAGTGTACAAATGACGCAGTGTGGTTAGTACAAAGATTTGCTGACTTGATTTTCTTTTCAAGATGAGAGCTATGAGAACTCATTTGTAAACAGAGGAGAACACTGCAGACAGTCTAAGTTTGTTGATTTGAAACAAAGAAAAGCTAACTGTGCAACTGGAAGTGTATGGAAGGGGGCCTAGCACTACAGAAGGGACCAGGGACGTGTGTGCCAATAGGAGGAGGAGATACTATGACAGGGTAGACGCAGGGAAATTGTAGGTTTTGCGTGATGAGAGTTTTTTTCTTACTGCTTTTCTTCCTCAGTGTGAAAAAGTAGGAGACAAGCTGAAGCAACAGGAGAAGGAAGATGTTGGATATGTGAGCCATCCAAAAGGGGGGAAAGTGGAGTAGTTGGGAAAGTTTGGTAGAATTCAGGAGCAATGTTGGCTAAACATTTGAAGTCTGAGGTCATGAATTTAAAGTAAGACCAGATAGCAAGGTCAGGACTCAATGAAGCCAGAGGGGCATCTAATGTGCAGAATTTAGGGAGGGGCTCACTCTGAGTTTTGCCTGAAGCAGCTCACATGCCCAAGTCTAGGCCAGGCCTTGCCAGACAGTAAAGTTTTATGATTTTCTCAAATAATATTGAGCTACTTGAGTGTAGACAAAAACATATGCACAACTCAGTTTAATCATGGTTGTGATTTGGCATTGAAATAATATTGGACAGAGATGTACAAGAGAACAGATAATATTTGGAAGGAAGATCATAGAACCTATGCAAGAATAGGAGGGAAGAGAAACTACATGGGGGTGAAGTCTAATGACAAATTGGGCTGATAAGTTAATGAGTACATTTAGGGGCTCATAGGATTTTTGCAGGGGTAAGGAGTGAAAGTTGGTTTCCTACAAGGTAATATAGTTACTCAACAAGACCACTTTTAGAGTGTGGTTTTAATAGTGGGTGGTAAGAGGCATGAAAGGAATGATAACTGAAAGTGAGGAAGTCAGCTAACACAGAAGCCAGGCTGTTGGGTTATCCAAGTAGACAACGAGGTGGAGAGAAGTGATAGCAGGTGTGTGTATAGAGATGCATACAGAGCATCAAATGCTGAGTTCTTCACTGAACAAAGGCTGAGTAACTGATATATAAGAGTAATCTGACTGATTCCTAAATAATTAAACTATGATATGATTCTGATTTCCATATATACTTCTGTTTATTGATTCTAATAAATAATAAAATTAAGTGGGTAAGGAGAGGAAGAGCATGAATAATTGAGATTCTGTTGAAATTTGCTATTTCCTATGCCATTTTGGTCAATGGCATATCTCAGACACTCATTTTTCTTTTAATGGTTCCCCAAAATTACTATGTTAGCTTCATTTTTAGCTTCCTTAATTTTTTCCTGCTTACCCAATATGGGAGGTAGTTATGAAAAGGAAAGTAGATAATGCTTTGTAGCAAGAGGGAAGAAGGAAAGTAATAAACATGAAAATATACTGAATGGCTTATACTTACAAATATATTTGTAATATTTGCACATAAAGGTGAATGAATTATTCTCCTTTTTTCATGTTGTGGAAACAAGAAAATGTAGATCAAAGAGCATAAGTGTAGGAAAGGAATGGATAACGATGATAACAGTTTCCATTCACTGCACAGCTCTCATATGTCAGTCACCCACTACGTGCCTTCCCTTTGTAAGAGCCCAGGCACGTTGGGGTTATTATGCTCTCTTGACAGTTGAGAAAACAGGTTTAGTGAGGGTAATGTGCCCAGATCACACAGGTAATTGGCAGAACCAGAAACCAAACTCCAGTCCCTGAATCCCAAGGCCATACCTACTGTTGCCCAGAATAATATTGAACAGAGCCAACATTTTCACATACAATCTTCATTGGATGTATCATTTTTTCTACAAAAACACATTGAAGTATTTGATGTGCCTAGTAATAAAAATATTATTTTCCATAAAATTTGTATTGAACAGAAAATATTCAAGATGTGTAGACTCTGAGAGCAGTTCCTGACTGATAAAAGCTGCCGTACAACTCCACGTTGTTTGTTTCCATTTCTCCTCTAGTGTACATCGAGTAAAAAGTGTTTAAAGGAATTAATTGCCTTCAAAGTTTCTGAAATAACTAAACTCTAGGATGGAAAAAAAACAAAACAAGAAAATTTGATGGGGCATAAGTTATTATATATATTATGTAATATATATATAATATCAGGGTGGCCTTTTAAATTTCTACTTGTAGAAATAAATAAAATGCATGGTCCCTCATGGCTACTCAAGGGTGTTCTTTGTGGTTCCAGATCATGGAACCACAGTGCAATCATTGAAGAAGAGCCAATATGCAAATGGAGTTCATTTTTCATATGAAAGGTTTGAAGTACTCAACTGCAAGCCTATCTCAGGATCTGAAATCAGATTAGTAAACAAGTCACAAAAGTGGTTTCTAGCATCACACTGATAACAGTGTGGAAGGGACTGATTTGGCTCCTTCACTGGTGAATATAAAAGGTGAGAGGTGATATAAATGAAGTTATGAGGAGGGTATATATGGATTTTCTGTATATTATTAGTTGGTGTGTCTTTCATGTGTTACTGTAATTTATTGATTGCTCACTCAATATCAAGCACTGTCTTTGGTGCAGCGCCTACAAAGATAAGAGTTACACTCTGCTTTTATTAAGGAGACCATAGTTTTTTGGGAGAGTCCAAAGGTCCACACAATGTTGAGCACATAATAGGTTCTCAATAAATAGTTGCCAAATACATGTTTTGGTTAGGTATGGAGATGAATAGCAAAAGTGTGTGGAGTTTATGTAGCAAGTGCTATGATAGGGCAGGATAGGACATGCAGAGACACTTGGACTTCTGCTGAAGGTTTCTGTAAGCGTGACCATCAAGTCACATTTGGGAGGCATTATATAGAGAAGAAAGGTTAGGAGGAAGGAGGATGGGAACTTACAGAAAATAACATGTGCAGAGACAGGAAGCTGAGAAAGAGCATGGTGAATTTACAGAATTGGATTTTCAGTATCCAGGACATTGTGTTGAAAGAGGAGAACAAAGATTAGTAAGGGGTCTTCAGGAAAGCCATATTTGCTCACCAAGAAATGCTTGTGTTCTTGTATAGACACTGGATCTCAAACACAGCACTGTTATAACACAGTAGAGAAAATAATGGTTAATACTTATTAAATGCTTACTATATACTAAATGTTTTACATATATTAATTTTTTAAACCTCATATGTCCTCCCGAGATGGGCATTACTATTAGTTCATTTTAAGGACTAGACAAGTGAAATACAGTGAAATCAAGTAACTGACTTGAGATAATAGAGCTGGGATTTAAACCCAATGATCCGGCTCCAAAACCCACACTCCTACCACTTTAGTATATTGCCTCTTAATGCAGTGTCAAATTTTGTGTAACGTGCTATTAATAATGATATTTGAAGTATCTAAGTTGAAAAATTATTATTTTTGTGATAATACGTCTCTCATTCACTTACTTTCCAATATAATTTCTCAAGTTGGAGAAAAGAAGTGTAGGAACGGGGGGAGGGGGACTAGGAATTATATATAATTCTGAGACATTGATGAGAATGTGTTATACAAGTAGCAGTCTTCCATCCTGGGTAGCATTAGGGTGAAAACGTTTGGAAGACTAGAGACCCAGTGCACGAATTTCTGCACATTGAAAGGAAATTAATTAGAAGAAATGTTTTAATGTTGCTCTTCGCCCTTTCTCTATGATAGAAGTGTCAACCAAATTCAATGACAAATGGAAATACACGCCTGCGACTGGCATCAGCAAGAGCTTTATATATAGATAGATAGATAAACTTGCTTAATTAGACCTGCTTTCTGATTCAGCTAAACTTTTTCCAGCTCAGTGAAGCACCCCAACTTATCTTTCAGGTCATTGTCAGCAACATAGCAGTAAATATCAACACAAAGCAGGTTATATTGTAGATCACGCAGGGAGAACAAAGGATGAAATATTTAACTGTAGCAGTGTTTGACTATATTCTTCTCAGTGAGAAAACCTGAAATCATTTTCAAGGTCCACCATTTCTTACTTCTTTTTAGTTGGGTCAAGTTTCTAAACTTTCTAAATCTCTGTTTTCTGGCTAATGAAAAGAAAATAGGATTCTACCGAATCTCCTATCTACTTACTCCAGGACTTCTGTGAGGATCAAATGATATGAGGCATGTGAAAACACTTCACAGACATTTGGTTAAAGTGTAAAATGTTTGCACTTGGCTATAAAGCAAGTTGTGTTCCTGGGCTAAAGAAACTGCAAGGAGGCTAGTCGCTAGGGAGAGGAAACCAGTTGTTGCTACATGACGTCATTACCCAGCACCCACAGTGACCATTTCTGGGCTGGGCTGGGCTGGGCTGGGCTATGGGGCACATTTTGTGCCATGGAGTCTCGGCAGCATTGGCTGCGATTTGGTGAGCTGTCGCTCTGAGGTGGTGGGGGGCATGTGTCCCAATTGGGGGAAGCTGAGTGTTGCTTTGTTGGCGTCAGGTCTGCAGTGCAGTTCCTTTGTAAATGGCCAGTGCGCGTCATGGCAGATCCTGCATTGAGCATCTGCCCTCTGGTGGTCAGTGCGTGTCATAGCGACTGGTTGGACAGTCGGAGGGACACTTATCATATTAGCCTTATATATATATATATATATAGTCATTCAGTGAAGGATGTGACAACATTGGGGATTTTAGTTAGAGAAAATAAAATGTTCCTTTATTCATGGAGAATATGACTTTGATATTTTTGAAGTAACATATAAGTGTCAGGAATTGTTAATGATGTGAATGTAAAATTCATAACTGACATGTATTTTTTCCACTCATGAATACCTTCCCATTTGAATTTCCATAATCCTTTGTCTAGATATCACTTAAAGAACTTTCAACATCCTGTCTATTTCTCTGCATTGGTGTGTACTGAAATACATATGGAATGAATAAGAATCACATCTAAATACCCAAAGTGTTGTTCATGGCATTTGACAAGCATTTGTTTATTTAAAGTGTCTTTATTACCCTAGTTTTACATATAAGGAAACTGAGGATTGAAAGGTTAACCTTCTTGAGGCCACTAGGAGTTAAAAAAGGTTTTAGTCAGGGGGGGCAAATGGGTTTCCCATGAGTATCTAAGGAGTAGCTAAGACAGCACCGATTGCTTGGAGAGATCCTATTTTCCTTCCTAATACCTCATTTCTTTCTTAATTTATATAAAGTAATTTCCAATATGAACTATCAATCATAATTTAAATGCATACAGCTCCTTTAGGATTTCAAAATATGTTCATATTCATTAAGTCCCTATGTGGCAAGTGAAGAAAAAGAGATAAGCCCACATTGTGGAAATAAATGGGGAAGCAGAGTTAGCATGGACACGACCCTCTTGACTCTCAGACCAGTGCTCTCTCTTCCATGCTGTGCCACTTTTTATGGCCAATACCAGGTACCTGTGGCCACATTAGAGACCTCACACTGTTTAAATTTTAGGAAGATTCCAGACAACAAAGAGTGTTAGACATCTCTTTATTTAATACTAGGAACGTACCCTAATTGTTGCTGTGTGACTCTGATTGTGTTTATTTGAAATTCCTCTCTTTAGTCATCCGTTTAGTTTGACAAGTTAAAAGTAAAATTTTGTTATTATTGCTTTTAATTAAAAGCTCCACAGGTAGAATAAGAAACTCATTCTAAGATGGAAATATATGGAGTTGGCATATAGAACAATTAGTAGTATACATTTTTGGAGAATGCAATATGGAAAAGAGATTGCAATAAGAGGACACTTCCTAGTACAGTATAGAAATTAAATTCAGTATGCTGTACGAAGATAGTCAGGGAAGGGGCCTGCGGAGAGAAGATAGACACAAAGAAACAAGGTTGGTGTCAGGTGAATTTGTCCGATAGCAAAGAGTAGTGCAATAAGACGAGGCGGGGGAGGGTCTCTGAAGGCTGTTAGAGAAAAGGAAGGTTTGTATAGATACTGAGGCTCCATGGGACAGGAAAAGCATTGGGGATAGTGATCCCTTTCTACTCTTAAAACCTGTGATTATAAAAAAGTTAATCGGAGGGAAAGTAAAAGTGAGAAGCTTTTCAGAGTAAAGATGAAAGCTCCCGAGAGAAATGGGAGTTTAGAAAAGAAGGCATTTCGTGCACCCTGCTGCCCTCCCACTCTTACCCTTGTCGCAGTGGAACGAGGGGAACTTTCATGATCTGAGCAGGGTTGAGACTTCCCAGGGATCACTTCCTCGCACACTGAAAGCTTCCCAACAGCAGTCCACGTGGATATGCTCTTGGGCAAAGGTAGTGGAAGCAAAGGCTTGGAAGAGAAATTGCAGAGGGCAACTGCTTCAGAAGGGAGCTCAGATCAGAGTGAAGTAAAACTCCAGGGAATCTGGCTGGGTCGTCTTCCTGCCACATTTTGAGTTGCTGTTGGTAGTTCGTATTGTACAAGAGCTATTATCCTCCAAGACATGTACACTCTTCTCCATTAACTGTCATTCTCTGCAGCCACTATTGACTATTCAGCCCATCCACTTTTATTTATGTAACTGTTAGCCTAACTTGGATACTCATCATTTACTTTCTCACATGCACGATAAAGCATGTCTTCTCCCTGTACCTACTTCTGGGCCTCTTTTCATGTAGCAGATATTATGCTATCAAGACTGACTTTATATGGATTACAACTCTTCATATCTCTTACCATGCACAATATATTTTTATATACCTTCCTTTCTTAGAGAGAAATAAGCCCAGTGGGCTATCTTACTAAGACTTTATTAACATTGTTTTCTGAACATTTATAGGCAGTGCTGGGACACCCGTCACTTTTAATGAGAACGGAGATGCTCCTGGGCGCTATGATATCTTCCAGTATCAAATCACCAACAAGAGTACAGAGTACAAAGTCATTGGGCACTGGACCAATCAACTCCACCTAAAAGCAAGTATCAACATAAATGTACACCAATGGATATTGTTCTCAAAGAAGAATGCTTTATTTTTAAGTATATAACCTTTATTAGAATACATTTTCTCCTAAGTCCATTTTTAGAAAATGTATGATTTGATTCTATCTTCAACTTTAAAATGTGATGGAAAGTCTTAAATGTCTGTAGAGATAGCTGATAATTGTTGGGATTTAATGAAATACTTTTCATTGACTATAGATACACTTAGGGCAATTTTGCCCTTTTCTGAAAGACTCACTTGGTCAAGTCTTTGTACACTGTGTGTGTGGGGGGGGGGGTGTGGGGGGAACGGGGGATTGGGGAGTGGATAATAGAGTATGCCATGAATGCCAAAGTTGGGGCTTAAAAATAAGTGTATTTCATCTTTATCACATCTAAGGGGAGATGGATCTACATTTCATCTTTCTTTTTTTTTATCTTTCTTTTTTAAAAATATATATTTTATTGATTTTTTACAGAGAGGAAGGGAGAGGGATAGAGAGTTAGAAACATCGATGAGAGAGAAATATCAATCAGCTGCCTCCTGCACACCCCCTACTGGGGATGTGCCCACAACCAAGGTACATGCCCTTGACCGGAATCAAGCCTGGGACCCTTCAGTCCACAGGCTGATACTCTATCCACTGAGCCAAACCGGTTAGGGCTACATTTCATCTTTCAGTAGCAACACCAGAGAAAGTTAACATGCCCAACATGATGTCTATTATTTAATAGCCCTTAGAGCTGCCTGCTGTCCCTGTCTTACCTCAGGTGCTGTCAAGACACAATGTCATGTGAGGACAACTTGGATAGAGCAGGGAGAAGCAGGGCCTCAGGGCCTGAGGATGATGCCAAACACGGCTGAGCATTTGCCTGCCCGGGTGCCACACTGCCACAGAGCTCTGCCTTCTGCTGGGGTGTGGTGGGGACAAGGTGGGCGTGGCATGCAGGATGGCGAAGGGCAGAGGAACTTCTTCAGATGTTCCTGGTTGGAACATCTCCAAGGGGCTCTCCTAGGGAAGGAGGCTTCAGGGACTTTGGGGAGAGCTGCCTCTGATTGACACCCACCAATCATAAGGGGCTCTGAGCAGGAAACCAATCCTGAACTTGATGGATAAGGAAACCCAGGAAGTCACAGGGCACAGGGCTGGCGGTGATGGCATGGCAGGGTGCAGGGGTGGTTGGAGCAGTTTGCCACTGGGTAGGGAATTATTTCACATTCGAACAGCTCCTGATGCCATAGCAGTGCTCACTGGCTTTGGGTATAAAGTAGGGACCTCCTGTAGTCTCAGAAAAGGACGGGCATTCTTTCATTCAGCATCTCTTCTACATCTATAATATAGGACTATTTGTAGAAATTGAGGGCCAAGGAATTGCTACATCAGCAGTGTTACCTCTGTAGGCAATAAGATGCTTTTAAAGTGCTTCGTACGAACGAGAAACATATTCTTCTTCTTTCTATTGTCTTAATTTGTATTCCATTCTTTCCTCTAATGAAAGTATCTCCTCTTCTTGATTCTCAAAGCTACCATAACACTGTGAGAGTTGAGTTCATTTCCTAAATCAATAATGAAGTTCATTTCCTAGCTACAGCTTATCCTAGCTAAAAGGTAAAAGCTCATGCCATAAATGAGGGTAGGAGGGAGTTCACTCTTGTCTCTGTGTATAATGTACACATGGACTTTCATGTGTGTGAACCTACTCAGAAGACACCTATTTAGCATTTTAATACATGTTCACTTCCATGTGTCCAAATATAGCCCTTCAGCAGTATGTTTATACAGCATCAGTCACCCATGTTCTCAGAAAAGAAGCAGATGATGAAAAATAACAAAACTAGGGTATTTAGGATCAATTGTCTCTGAAATGGCTTCCTGATAATTAGCACAGTTATGCATTGAATAGTGCACAGATACAACTTCTGTTTCAACTACTGCTGTACTGTGCATGACCATGTATCTCCACTTTACTGCGTACAGTAGCCTCCTGAAATCTTACCCCTTGTTCTGCAACACAGATTGACATTTATCCAAACAATCAACAACTCTGCAGGTTGTTGACACCAATCTGAAAACCAATAGCTTTTAAAATTTGTCTTTATTGTTGAACGTATTACAGATATCCCCCTTTTATTCCCATTGACCTCCTCCACTCTGCACCAGCCCCCCCGCCCTTCACCATGCTATTACTGTCTGTGTCCATGGGCTGCGCATATAAGTTCTCCAGTTAATCTCTCCTCACCCCACCTCCCACCCCACCCCCGCCTTCCTTCTGAGAAGCAGTAGCTTTTTGGCAAAAGCCCTTTTTAAAGTGGACCTATGTTAAATAGAATAGATATGACAAAGAAAATTTGATAAGGGCTAAAATGAGAAGCTACTTTTTTATCTTTATTAATGCCAAACTGCCTATTAGAGTCTTATGATTAGGTATTTGCATAACAAAAGTACGTGGTTGACAATATGTGTACTAATATATAATACCATGATACCTAAAATAATTATACACACAAGTATACATACACACATCTCTCTATTTGTGAGTGACATATTTATTATAAAACTTTATATCATGTTACTAGTATTGTTCATAAAAGACAACAAAACCATTTGTAAGAATTATCTCTCAAGCACGGTCATGATCATTTATAACTTGATAGAAGTCTTGTTTTACTGAAACAGGGAGAATGAAACTCTGAGGAGAAAAGAGAGTGAATTAGACTGTGGGGAGAGGTTATGTCAATTCTGTTGAATTCTGGAATTTATCAGAAAACTAAATTTTCTTGGGAGTTGGATCAGTCACCTGTTCGAAGGTGGAGTAGAGGGTGCTTGGAAAATGATCGATTTATTAAAATTCTGCTTAGAACTTGGGCAAGGCAGCAAACATCCTCCCTTTCATCATATGTAAAATGGAAACATTATTAGCACCTACTTCTTTGGTGGTAATAAGAATTAAATGAAATAGTAAAATGAAGCATTTAGTCCAGGGCCTGGCACACATGAAAAGCATAAATATTACCTGTTATTAACCCAGTGCCTCATGGTTCTGTGTGGTCAGTGGGAGGTCTGCTAATGCGTGTGGTGAGAAGTGAAGGTCCCTATTAGGAGAGGCTCTTGCTTTTAGAAAGTTCAGAGAGAATCTCTACATTTCAAATGCTGATTATTTGTCCCCACACTTCACTGTTTCTGCCTGCCTTTACTATTGCCCTTAATGATTTAGAAAATCTACCTGGACTTAAAAAGTAAACTTTATGGAAGATAAATACGCAGGTATTTTTTATAGTAGTGTGCGGCTACTTATTGTCACCTAGGTGGTTAGTTTGGAATGGATTTGTTAAGTTCATTCTGTGCACATATTCTGTGCTAAGTGTTGGGACTACAGTGAATATGTGGTCCCTGTGCTCAGGGAGCTCACATCCTAGAAGGACAGACACTCAAACCAATAATTCTAGCTCAAAGAGGCAGGTCCACTGATGAAGGTGTGTGCGTGTTTTTTGCTGTGTGTGTGTGTGTGTGTGTGTGTGTGTGTGTTTAATCATCACCTGAGGATATGTTCATTGATTTTAGAAAGAGAGGAAGGGAGAGAGAGAGGAGAGAGAGAGAGGAGAAAGAGAGAGAGAGAGAGAGAGAGAGAGAGAGAGAGAGAGAGAGAGAGAAATTGGTTGCCTCCTGTATGCTCCCCAAACAGACATTGAACCCACAACTAGGAATGTGCCCTGACTGGGAATTGAACCTGCAATATTTTTGGTGTGTGGGGTGATGCTCCAATCAACTGAACCACCCGGCCAGGGAGGTGTGTGCATGGTTTTGCAAGGGCAGTGTAGAGAGTGGTTGCTAATCTGGTGAGAGTTGTTGAGGGACAGGGAAGGGTACTACTCACATTATACTCCATCTCTCCTTGTTCTATTAAACCAGATTTATAATATATTTCACATTCTCCATGATAAACAATGAGCCAATTATTGAACTAATGTCTACTTATTTTCAAAGAGCCAGTTTTTCTGGCTGAATTTAACCATAGAATGATTTTGTACACAGAGAGTGTATAATTGAGCATATATGTGCACAACAAATTTGCCCCGATATACTGTATATTAGTGGAGTGAAAGAATTTTAAAATAAGTAAGTTATTCCTTTCTTTTTCTTGAAAAATTATGAGGTGTTTTAGTTTATCAAAAACAGTTTTTATTCCAAATATTATTGTTTCTTTTTCTTTTTTTATGGAGCTAACATATGTTCTCCACTTAGTGATTACAATCAGTTAGTATAAGTTATTTGTTATAATTTAGGGCTTCTATTCAGTAATCTCAGTCCACTCATGAAAGTGAATTGGAACAATTGAGTCTCTCTATTTGTTAGGCAGATTTTCTCAAGAGACAGGTGGTCCTTATTAGTGATTACAAACATATTGTAACCTAGAGGTTCCCAATAAGCATCAAAGCCAGAACTGAGAAGGAACAGCCATATGCTGCTTTGAGTCCACAGGGAGAGGGTGGATCAAGGTTACTGGACCAGCCTGAAATAACTCAGGGCTCACATTTTTATTCTTCCAAACACAGCCACTTTTGTGGCATTAGTGTAGGAATGCGATGGGTTTTTGCTTATTTGGTTTTCTCCTCTTTTTAGCCAAGTAAATAATTGGAAGATAAATAAACATAGTCAAGGACAGTGAGTTCACAGGTGCCTCAACCATAATTAGTGATATAGTGTCCATTGGAAAGGGTGGTTGGAAGAAGAAGGGCATCATTGAACCTTCCAGATTCCCGAAAACCCTTCTAGATGCTGGATTAAGACCCCTGGCATTAATTGCATTTATAACATGCTGGAATTAGCTTCTGGCAAACCTGACTTAATTTTTGAGTGGGCCACGTCATAGGTACTGAATTCTGAGCCTCAGCCTTCTCATCTGTTAAATGGGGATAATCAATGAAGATTAGATGCCTTGTGGTCAAGAACAAGACTCTCAAATCAGAAAGATGATGTCTGAATTCCAACTTCCCATTTATGAGGCTTACAGCCGTGGACACATTGTTTTTACCTCTCTTAGTCTCAGGTTCTTCACCTACCTGGAAACAATCATAACTACTTCATAGGGTTCTTGGGATAATTAAAGGAAATTACACATACAAACAGCCTAGAACATTGTCTGACACACGTTCACTGTTAAATAAATATGGTAATAATAGTTTTGTTTCGTTTTGTCTTGCCAGTATAAGTAGGCTACTAAGGAGCAGCTATAATGGGTATTTCACCATATTCACAAAATCTTTCCTGTCTTTATCTTGATGTTCTGAGTAGGTAGTAACTGCAAAAGGTGTGCATACACCATGAAAGCTTGCCTGTGCATATACTTGTGTCCTCAAATGTTTATTTTGGTATGACAAACCAATGGACTCCAGGATTCCAATTCATGGCCGACAACAGGCAAAATTTCTGATGGAATTTAACTGTCTTTCCTATGTACCTGTAGTATGGTATTTATAACATGATATTCTAATTGAATAGATTTGTTTACCTATTGATGGCCTTTCAAATACATATTATACTGATGTTTCTTCAACTTGCTCAGCATACAGAAAGGCAGAATTTCTGAGTCTCCTCATTTGCCGCTCATATTTACTGTTTTGGATAAACATCAAAAGTTTTTAACCAAAATCATTAGATTTATTAATTTCATAGAGGGACAGTTTTTCTATAGTGAAGATTATTGAAATAGTCTTGAAGTAGGAATGAATTGAAAGGAGTTGAAACAGTGTTTGAGGGAGACTTGACATTTTATTTGCTTTGACTCTCAGAAACCATGCACTTTCTCTTTGTCTCTGTTTTCCCGTTTGCAAAGTTGCCTGCATTTGAAAATATCCTTTTATAGTAACATTTGTGCATGTTGAGACAGGCATCATGTAAAGAGCTCCCTCTCCTACAAAGCATGAAGATAAAGTTAGTTCCCTGAGATCTTTCACTACCTTCCAATAGAACTTGAAACGCCATTATAAATGTCTTTATACATTATTCTCAAAATATTTTGTTCTGCTCCCTTTCCTTGTTGCAAGATGATTCATTGTTAAAACTATATATTTGTCTATTAGATAAAAATTTATTGTTTTCAGGAATGTTATTTTTGCTATCAATGTTTATAAGAAAACAAGCATTTGTAAATTCATGTTTTTGACACATTGAGCAAATGTCAAAATTATTAACTTTTAACTACATTCTTGCCAAGTCAGAGTAGTTTTCAATAAGTATTTGTTGAAAAGTTATTAATAATATGCCATTTTCTAAATGCTGACTGAATATGGTGCAATGATTCAAGATTATTGATTATAAAGTGGACTACTTGTACACACATTACTTATTCAGTGACTGCTCCATGGCAGGCAGGATGCTAAACCTTTGAGGAATACAAGATTCAATAAGATATAAAGAATTTGCAATATATTAAAGTCAATGCTATACCTGAATTTAATTGCAATGAAAGCATAATTAGACAGGTACAGACTAAAGAAAAAAAATTCAGAAAATACAATAGTTCCCTCCAACTTGGGGGACTGGATCAAGTTTCTTGACAGATAAACTTCAAGCTGGATTTTAAATTACTTTGGTGGCCAGATATGGTTGGAAGAGTATATGAGCCATGGAAAAATCATCCATTCATCCATCTATATCTCCACTTATTCTGGAAAAAAGTGGCTCCATTGTGCTATTGCTGTGGTAAGTGCTGGAATGGTTTAGAGGTATTTCAGATTCAATCCCAGCTGTCACTCCTGGATTAGCAGCAATATTCAGGAGCAGAGTCCAAGGATATGCCTCTGTCATTAACTCCTAATGCATCCAACTGTGTTTATTCTTGTCAATTTTAAATGCCCATTTTTATTAGCATTTATATTGCTAACTAGAGGCCCATTGCAGGAAGATTCCTGCAAGAATAGGGCTTCCTGCGGCTGGAGCGAAGCAGAGAAGGGAGCAAAACCCACTGAGGCAGGCTTTGCTCCCACTCCGCCGCCCGGCTGGTTTCCCTCTCACTCCACCGCCGGGCTGTTTCCCTCCCGCTCTGCAGCCACCATCCAGCTGGTTTCCCTCCCACTGCGCCGCCCTGCTGGTTTCCCTCCCACTGCGCCGCCCTGCTGGTTTCCCTCCCACTGCGCTGCCCAGCTGGTTTCCCTCCCGTTCTGCCACCTGGCTTGTTTCCCTCCTGCCTCCTGCCTCCGCCGCCTTGGCTCTGTTCCTGTCTCTGCTGCCTCTACTTTGCTCCCTTCTGCAGCGCTTCGCTTCCATGTTGTCTTCAGTCTTTGCTCCCAGCCGGTATATGCAAATTAACCGCCATCTTGGTTGGGTTAATTTGCATATACTTGCTCTGATTGACTGGTGGGCATAGAGAAGGTATGGTCAATTAGCATCTTTGTCTTTTATTAGTGTAGATAGGATTGGTACTTCCAAGGAAACATTCTATCTTGGTTTGGAGCCTGGAGAACTGGGGAACTATTTTGATTTAACTGGTTTTCAATATCCCCAAGGAGATAGGTTGGGAAGATTCTAATATTTGGGTGGCCTTATAGGAGAAGTCCGACACTCAGAAGTTTCATACCATTCATATTCTTGCCTATGCTGTTGTAGAGCTTCCTATACTCTGTAGGATTTTGTAGTTGCCAAGCAGCTTCTGATGTCTACCTTTGAGAAGTAATATCCATTGGGTGGCAGGCCTACCCTGCTTACACAAGAACTTCATAATGCCAGTTGGAAGTGCATTGATTAAGATGAGGATTGTTACCTATGCTGTTGTATGGAGGAAGGAAAGCACACAGTTTACTTAAGGAATGAGGGTGATCCTGAGTGGCCTGAACAGAGGACAGTCTGAGCAGAGGACATCATGGGAATGAAGAAAGATTACTTGAAACTCAATTTTATAGGGTCTCAAATACTATGAGATCACACGTTGGTATTCTTTAGGGTACAGCGAGATTTCCAGTAGAGATATGCTCAGCTCTAAACTCCAGGGAACATCTTTGTCAAAAATGTAGATTGGCTGGAGAAGAGATTGTTTCATTACTTAGTCGAGGCTGTGATTAAGAATGAATTTCTTGCCATAGCCTGTTTGGCTCAGTGGATAGAGCACTGGCCTGCAGACCAAAGGAAGGGTCAAGGGCATGTACCTTGGTTGCAGAATCCTCCCTGGCCTGGGCCCTGGTCGGGGCTCAGACAGGAGGAAACCAATGGATATGTTTCTCTTATATCAGTGTTTCTCTCCGTCTTTCCCTCTCTCTTCTACTCTCCCTAAAAAAAAAAAACACCAAAAATCAATGGAAAAATATCCTCAGGTGAGGATTAACAAAAACAGCAACAATGAAGAAGAATGATTTTCTTTCTTATTTTACCTAATTGACAGATTCTCTCTGCCTTATATATTCATCTACTTGGTTTGTGCCTATTTCCCTAAGATATTTAAAAAGACTTATGTATATATATATATATTTATCATGGTAGGATAACCAACCAAACAAACAAGTGATGGAATTAATAAGAAAGTTAATAAATTTTAGTTAATAAAGTATTATTTTATCAACAATAATTATATAGATACATCTATATATGTACATATAGATTCACCTAGGCCATTCAATACAATAAGAAAAAAATCATGCTACTATTTTAAGAACATACAAAGTTATGCCATATAAAATATGATTTAATCTGATTAGGAACTAAGAAGCTGGGTTCAATTATCTGGATCTATTTCAGGCTTTTGGGGTAATTCAGTAGAGCATTTATATCAGGGAAATTATAAGTAGGGCATTAAAATAATCTATGGTTATTAATGAAAAATAGAAAAGCCACAAGTGCTTCACAGTTATTTCAATAACTAATAATTAAAATGATACAGATGGAACTTAAAGAAGAACATAACACAAAGTAAAAGAATACCTCTTTATACCAATGTTAAAGAATGGTAAAGGAAGATGGGGACTTTAGACTTTTGTGGGGAAAATAAATTTATAAGTGATAATAAATGATATGTAAATCATTATTTTAACCTCGGGTGAAGTAAAGTAAGTGCAATTTTAGCATTATGAGCAGAATAAGTAAGATTAAAATAAGGTTAGAAACATGAGATTATAATCTCAAATAGAAGAATAACTGACAAAAAATCATTTCCTTATGGTAAGTTTACTATAATATATGTGAAGCCTCTATCTTAGGGTATTTTTTAAAAGCTCAATAGACATCAGCATTATGTAAAATCCACAATGGACAAAAGAATTACAAGGAAGATTAAAAAGTATTATATGTGAATTAAATATGTAGCCTCCAGCTATAAGTAGAGGTCAGTAGCTGATAAGAGCATGAAACTAAAGTGAATAAAGTTAACATGTCTGTTGATGGAATAAAAAATGTAACATGCTATCTTGCCTCAAAGCTCCCACTATTTAAGAAAGGAAAATAGAGCTAGAAGCTGGAATTTTTCAAAGTCTTATACCATTTTACTGATATTACAAATTCTTATCTACAAGTGAAGTTGCAGAAATGTGCAGTTGTGCAGGAGCTCAGCAGTTAAGACATAAAATAAAATTATTTCTTTAAATCCATAAATAAATGACCTAGGAATATAACAAGAACACAAGGATACAACAAGGACACAGAAAAGTACTAAATTTTTCTACTATTTCATTCTTTTGTTATAAATCAGTTTTAATTAAACTTACTATTTTGAGGTAATGGTAGATTTACTTGCAGTTGTAAGAAGTAAGAAAGAAAGAACGCATGTTCTCTTTACCCACTTCCCCCCTAATGATAACTTATTTAAAAACTAAATAGACACTTTTCCAAGGAAAACATACAGATTGTCAACAGATAGATGAAAATATACTCAACATCACTAATTATAAGGGGAATTCCAATCACAATGTAATACCACATCACACCTGTTAGAGGGGCTATTATCAATAAGACAAGAAATAATAAGTGCTGGAGAGGGGGTGGAGAAAATGGAACCCTCACACACTGCTGGTGCGGATGCAAATTGGTGTAATCACTATGAAAAACAGCTTGGAGGTTACTAAAAAAAATTAAGAATAGAGCTACCATAGGACCTAGCAAGCCCTCTTCTGGGTATGTATATGAAAAATTTGAAAATATTTATTCACAAAGATATAGTCACCCCTATGTTTTTTGCAGCATTATTCACAATAACTAAGACATAGAAACATCCCAGGTGTCTTTCAACAGATGACTGGATAAAGAAGATATAGTACATATATAGAATGGAATACTTCTCAGCCACCAAAAAGATGAAATATTGCTATTTGTGACAACATGGATGCATCTTAAAAGTATTATGCTAAGTGAAATAAGTCAAAAGAAAAAGGACAAGAACTGTATGCTTTCATGCATATGTGGAATAGAAAATAAAAAGCAATAAATAAAACAAACTCATCGGGACAGACAACAGAATGGTGGTTATCAGAGGGGAAAGGCAAAGAGGGAGGATGAGAAGGCAAAGGGGGTCAGATATAAGGTGATGGGAGGAGACTAGGCTTCGGGTGGTGTGCACACAGTAACATGTACAGATGTTGTATTATAAAGTTGTGAAATTGAAATTAATATAATGCTATTAAACAATGTTACCCCAATGCATTTACTTTTAAACATGACGAAATAAAGTAGGCAGAAAAAATCTGCAGTGTACTATCACAGCCAGGAAATCGACATTTATGCAGCCCATCAATGTTGTTCAGATCCCCCCAGTTTTACTTTGACTCATTTATGTGTGTGTGCTTGTGTGTACTTAGTTAAATGCAGTTTTGTTACCTGTGTAGGTCCATGTGTTCTCCAGTGGAGTCAGAAAACAGAACATTCCCATCACCACGGGGACCCCTCCTGTGGCCCTTACATAGCCACGCTCACTTCCCTCCCACATGCCTCCGGCAGCAACGAATATGTTCTTTATTTCTATAAACTTGTCATTTCAAGAATATAATCAGACTATATGTAATCTTTTGGGTTTGGCTTTTTCAGTATTATTCCCTCAAAATTTATCCAAGTTATTGTCTTCCTTTTAATTGCTGAGTATTATTCTATTGTGTGGATGTACCAACATTTGTTTAACCATTCACATTTTGAAAAACACCTATGGAGAAATTATGAAGAAACTTACTATGAGTGCATATATTTGTTGAGTTGCAAGAAACAGCAGGGAAGGGAAGTGTCTTGTCTCAGAACTGAGCTAAATGATTTTTATAAGACAGTTTAGAAGTTAATTTAACCCTTCAATATAGCATATTGTCAAAATATAAGAAAGGAAGGCTTTATTGCTACACTAAGTATCTCGGATCCCTCAGAACGTCATAGAGAGACACCTTGGCTCTGGTACACTTAGTATAGATGCAGCAAAGGTGCCCAAAAGAAAAGGTTCTCATGGAAAAGTAATACCACCTGGGTCTATGAAAATAGACCTGCATTCTTTCCTTTTGTGCTTAACCTTTCCATCTTTTCTATCACTACTACAATTGTCTGCAGCACTAAAACAAAACTCTTACTGCGCTTCCAAAACTTCCTCCAAGTTGTCCCTGCTCTATCCTTCTGAAGTTGTCTGAATGCTCTGCTAGGCTTTGCTATAATTAGTTTTCATCTGGCTTAGTTTTGTAGCTATCACTTCTGTTGGTACAGGCATATTTGGGCCATTTCTTTAGTTTCTAAAAATCAAATATGACTGCTAGGTTAAGCCATTATAAAATCGTTGGGGCTAATCTCTTTGTAACATTTTTCTAAGGGGAACCTCAAGGGGCACTTAGATGGGCATATGTTTTATACATCTCCTATTTAAGAACATACTTTAAGCTTGGCAACTGTGAATTAAATTCCTTAAACATGGGCAACTCATTATTTTATACTTAAAGTTAGTTTATCAAATAATCAACTAATTTTTAAAAAATAGTCTCCTTAAAATATTTGATAGGGTATGATTTCATGTTGCTAAGGAACAAATGGGCTTGAATGATGGACATAAGGAAGTTCTGTGGTGATTTGAATGCATAAGTTAAGAGAGGTCACGTTAACCTGAGCTCCCACTAATCTTCAGACTTGTGTTTTATCAATTAACTAGAGGCCCGGTGCACGAAATTTGTGCACTGGAGGGGGGTGGGCCTCAGCCCAGCCTTCACGTTCTCATCATGGGGGCAGGTCTAAGCCATCAGTTGGGCATCCTTAGCGCTGCCACAGAGGTGGGAGAGACTCCTGCCACATCAGTTGCACTCACCAACCTGGCTTCTGGGCTTCTGGCTGAGCGGCACTCCCCCTGTGGGAGTGCACTGACCACCAGGGTGCATCACTTGCATTGAGCATCTGCCCCCAAGTGGCCAGTACACGTCATAGTGACCAGTCGTTCTGCTGTTCAGTCAATTTGCATATTACCCTTTTATTATCTACACTAATAAAAGAGAAAAATGGTAATTGGCGTACGGCGATACCTTTTTCATTGGCTAATCAGGGCTATATGCAAATTAACTGCCAACTAAGATTGGCAGTTAACTGCCAACTAAGATTGGCAGTTAACTGCCAACTAAGATTGGCAGTTAACTGCCAACAAGATGGCGGCTAATTTGCATATGTAGGCACAATGCAGGGAGGCGAAAGGGAAAGCAGGAAGAAGCCCCCTGCCACTGACAGTGATCTGAAACCGAGGGGGGAGCTAAGAGCTGGGGGGCAGGGCAAAGGCGGCCCTGGGGCCACCTTTGCTCTGCCCCCCAGCCATGATCAGAGAATCAGGCAACTTTGCTGCCCTGGCCAGTGATAGCAGGAAGTAGGGGTGGAGCCAGCGATGGGAGCTGGGCACGGTCGAAGCTGGCAGTCCCAGGAGCTAGGCGTCCCTTGCCTGGGCCTAAAGCGAAGCACACGATCGCGGCGCCCCCCGCTGCCACTGCAGGTCCCCGCTGCCCGGGCCGGACGCCTAGGCCAGAGGCGTTAGGCCTGGGCAGGGGCGGAGCCTGCAACCACGGGGAGCTGGGGGTCCCCTGCCCAGGCCTGACACCTCTGCCGGAGGCCTCAGGCCTGGTCAAGGGGCCGATCCGGTGATTGGTGATCGGAGGGTGATGAGGGTCAACTCCTCTGGCTGAGGCATCAGGCCTGGGTGGGGGGCGGAGCCGGGGATTGGGAGGATATGATGGTCCCCTTGCCCAGGCCTGAAGCCTGGGTCAGAGGCGTCAGGCTTGGGCGGGGGGTGGAGCAAGCGATCAGAGGGAGATGGGAGTCCCCTGCCCAGGCATGATTCCTGGGCCAGAGGCCTCAGGCCTGGTCGGGGGCCAGAGCCAGTGATCGGGGGGAGATGGGGGTCCCCTGTCCAAGCCTGACACCTCTGGCGGAGGCGTCAGGTCTGGGCAAGGGGCCGATCAGGTGATTGGAGGGTGATGGGGGTCAACGCCTGAGGGCTCCCAGTATGTGAGAGGGGGCAGGCTGGGCTGAGGGACACTCTCCCCCCCCACACACACCCAGTGCACGAATTTCGTGCACCAGGCCCCTAGTCTTATATAATAAAAGAGAAACATGCAAATTGACCATACTTTCGCTACACTCACAAGCCACGCCCACCAGCCAATCAGAGCGACTATATGCAATTTAACCCAAACAAGATGGCGGCTGGCAGCCACAGAACTGGAGAGCAAGCAGGAGCCTTGTTTGCTGTGGCGAGGGAGGAAGCCAAGTTTCCCACCTGCCCTGGCTGGCTGTGGGCTCTGCTCAAGGCAACAAAGTTTCAATTATAGAAGATAAATAAATCCCAGATATTTGCTTCCAGCCAGCCTCCACTGGGAGCTTGGGTGGCCGGGGGTTGTGGCCAGCCTGCAAACAGCCATCAGCCCCTCACCCAGGATGGCCAAACCTCCATGGAGTGAGACTTCCCGCTGGGGGACTTGGCCAGCCTACAAACAGCCATCAGCCCCTCACTCAGGCTGGCCAGGCACCCCAGCAGGACCCCCCCTCTCTAAAGGGGGTGTGGCCAACCTGAAAACAGTCCTCAGCCCCTCACCCACGCTGGCCAGGCACTCCAGCGGAAACCCCCACCCTGAAGGGGGTGTGGCCAGTCTGAAAATGGCCCTCAGCCCCTCACCCAGGCTGGCCAGGCACCCCAGCAGGACCCCCACCCTGATCCGGGACACACTTCAGGGCAAACAGCTGGCCCCCACCCATGCACCAGGCCTCTATCCTATATAATAAAAGGGTAATATGCAAATAGACCATAACAGCAGAATGACTGGGAATGACTGGTCACTATGACACACACTGACCACCAGGGGCCAGATGCTCAATGCAGGAGCTGCCCCCCTGGTGGTCAGTGCGCTCTGACAGGGGGAGCTCTGCTCAGCCACAAGCCAGGCTGATGGCTGCCAGTACAGCGGTGGTTGTGGGAGCCTCTCCCGCCTCCTCAGCAGCACTAAGGATGTCCGACTGCAGCTTAGGCCTGCTCCCTGCTGACAAGTGGACATCCCCCGAGGGCTCCTGGGCTGCCAGAGGGATGTCTGACTGCCAGCTTAGGCCCAAGCCCCCAGGGAGCAGGCCTAAGCCAGCAGGTGGACATCCCCCAATGGGTCCCAGACTGCGAGAGGGCACCGGCCGGGCTAAGGGACCCCCCCACCCCAAGTGCACAATTTTTGTGAACCAGGTCTCTAGTATAGGATAGTTGTGGCTTCAATTTCCAGTACAGGTATCCACTAGAATTTCTTTCAGATATCTTATTACCCTCTTGGATACTTCAGATAGTAAAAGTTATGTTAGAATGTGTTTTTCTATTTGTTCAGTTATTTTTTTAAATTTAGATTTAAAAAGTAGTCTAATAAGTTTAAGGCCTCAACTATTCATCTATACAAAGGTGATGCTACAGGTAAATCTCACTGCTGTTTAAAAATTCAGAATTCTTTCTTATGTGATTGATAATGCATCTGATTTTTAATTTGGAGCATTTATTTTAAAGAAACATGACTTCTTATGTTTATAGCCTCTGGAAAAAATATCACTAAAAAGGAAGAGGTTAATGAGGTCAGGTTATTTTACTTATGTTTATTTTAATAAATTGTAAAAAAAAAATGTTAAAGATTTATATGACAGTAGTTTTCTTTTGTGCTCACAGCAGCATGTTTTTATAATATGTTTTTAAAAACAGGACTCTGGTAGGGAAGCTAAGTTTATTCTGTTACATAGACTGACTTCAAACAGGGCTAAGTAGCAATGACTAACATGATTTGAGAAGTGCTAGTTTATTTGAAAAGCACTTTTTGATGCTGATAGAGAGCTAAGTTCTGTGTTTATGAAGAATCAAGGGATGTCCTGATAGCGAACAGGCCACATCTCAGCAATAAATGTGAGCTAGTCTGACTTGTGCTCCCATTAAAAGAGAAATGAAATTATTGCACATTTCCCACTGTGCCATCTAACATTCGGTGGCCTTCAGTTTGTGACACTGAGGCAGTCACTTCGCATGTCTTTATTGTCCTTTTATCTCGCATGTGGTAAACAGCGTGAAGTTCGGAGGTAGATGTATTGGAACTCCGGCAGTGATCGTGTCCATTTCCCGAAGTTCTTCCTCCCCTTTATCAGATATTCACATATTTGTATGTAAAACTTTTTCTCCTGAAATATAGTTTCACATCTGCTGCGGTCTGGATAAGCAATTACTGGGCATCACATGAAAGAAAGACATTTTTCATATATTTTAAGAGATTGTTAAATAATTGGCCTTGGAAAGTTAACACCATGCTACTACCCTTATGGCTCCGCTGCCCACAGGACAATTTGGTTCATTTTTCTGAGAGTCTGTGATGGCTCTAAACATTAGGAGGTAGACTCTTTTACAAAAATATTGTTTTTGAAAACTGTTGGAAACCTGAGACTAAAATAACTTCTAACATGATAACTGGTTCTTGTCCAAGTCAGCTTTTCCTCAAACGCCTTCCTCAGAACACTGGCTCTGCAGGATTTTAAAAAGCCCCCAGACATGCCCCCCAAAGGTACTCTGGTCAAGTAAGTGTAGGAGTGCTAGGCCAACTTTACATATATATATATTGATTTCAGAGAGGAAGGGAGAGGGAGAAAGAGATAAAAACATCAATGATGATAGAGAATCATTGACTGGCTGCCTCCTGCACAGGCCACACTGGGGATCAAGCCTACAACCCGGGCATGTGCCCTTGACTGCAATCAAACCTGGGAACCTTCAGTCCACAGGCTGATGCTCTATCCACTGAGCCAAACCAGCTAGGGCACTAGGCCAACTTTTTTGTTTGTTTTTTTTTTCTTACAAGACTTTGCAGAGCCTTAAAATATATTAGTGTACATCATGGATGACTGAGAAGTGAGCTTTAGATGTCCTGTTTGCTAAACTGATATAACCATGAATCCCTTTTGATTGAATCACATTGCTGTGGAATTAATGTTTTTTTGAAACTCCCTTTAATAAATGTTCCCTAAGTTGAATTTTTTTCCACCTAAATTAATTTGACATTATTAACTCATTGAATCTTGATCATAATACTGTGAGTTAGATGGCTATAGAATGGCCATTTTATAGAAGAAAAACAGATTAACAGTAAGATTCTTATTAAGTTCACTTAGCTGGTGGAAACAGATGAAATTCACCTGCATATGTATTCGACACCTGTGTGCATATTTTCAGGAACGCTGAAGAAACAGAATCAAGAGGATGTTGGTAAATGGTTATAAATGAAAAAGCAGGAGGAAGTAGAGCTTAAGTAGATGAGACAGCAAGAGACTTTTTGACATATTTTGAGATAAATATGAATTTAGTCATAATTGAACTTGCATGCATTTCAACAGAACTAAACTAATATTCAATTGTTTTCTCTGATTTTTGTTTCTCTGTGTGTTTATGTGTGTGAGAGGCAGAATATTTCCCCCTTACTTAGAATCTAAGAACTTTTTATACCTACCTAACATAAGATGATGCCCATGGAAAATGCTCGTATTATAATTGGCACACAGAATGGGTGCTCAGTAAATATAGTTGAAGCTAAAATATTCCCTTGTAGGTTTGTCACGTGATCATTTCTTCTCTACTTCATAAGGGTAATGCCAGATGGGGAGAGAAAATATGTTTCTCAAAACTCTTTTCTCTAAGTTTAATAGTTTTCCTGTATCTGATATTTATATAATAAAGAGCCAGAGTTGTAATGACCTTTACAATCAAAGGCTTGACCAGGCCAGAAGTCAGTGCTGGGTTGCTGTACCTCTGAGCCCCCGACCCAGCACTGACTGCCTAGGGGGCTGTGGATCAGGCCTGCTTTTCTGATCAGATCCTGTTGATAGGCCCAGAGACGCTGACTGGCATAGAAACTGACCAATCAGAACCAAATTGACTGGGAGAGGAGGGCAGTTGGGGGTGAGATCAGGTCTGCAGGGGAAGACAGTTGGGAGTGAGATCAGGCCAGCAGGGTAGGGCAGTTAGGGGCGATCAGGCAGGCAGAGGCAGTTAAGGTTGATCAGGCAGGCAGGCAGGTGAAGGGTTTGGAGCCATCGGTCCCAGATTGTGAGAGGGGTGTCCGACGGCCAGTTTAGACCTGATCACAGGGATCAGGCCTAAACTGGCAGTTGGACATCCCCCGAGGGGTCCCCAATTGGATTGGGTGCAGGCTGGGCTGAAGGAACCCTTCTCTCCGTGCATGAATTTTGTGCACCAGGCCTCTAGTATAAAATAAAAGACTGCTAAAATTAAAGAACTAAATTAAAGACCAAACTCAAAAATGCTAATTTTCCATGAATGTGCCATCTTGCAGCCTTTTAGTAGGTTATATTTATTGGCATATAGAAGATAGCTGCTTTTTTTTGTGACGGGAGCCCTCACCATTCAAGAGTATGTACACCTCGGAGCATGGTCGCCATCTGCTGCTGCTCCCTGGTGGCTGCCCTAACTGCCCAGACTCCCCCAGGGGTGAGTGGAAGGAAGCCGAGCAGCTGGTGTGGGGCGCTGTGGCTGCCTCTGCCCTCCTCGCCACCTGGCAGAGGCGCAGCTCGGCTGATGAAGCAGCAGACACACTAAGCCAGGCTGTGTTCCTCTCCACACAGTTGCTCAGTCCTCAGTCAAACCACTAATCATTTTTCTGCCGCTCTTTATCCTCTTTTTTCTAGTTCCCTTCTTTCTTCAGGATGCTAAGTGGGGATGGAGAGGGAGACTGAGGGGCTGCTTCAAAGGGATACAGGATTCTGGCCAAACTGCATCCTGCTTCCCATGTTACTATTTTTCATTTTTTTAAACAACAATTCTTAAAAACCTATGTCAGGAGTTTGTGTAGATATGTCATTTTGTTTAGCTTCAAGTCATCCCCCTAGGATGACATTGCTGTTTCTATAATAGGAACCATATGAATATAAGACTATTAAGAATTTTTCACTCTGACCTTTTTGAGGAGAAAGATCTCTGCTGTCCATAGTCAGGTCTATGCATGAGGGGTATTCAGGAATCACTGACATATGCTTGGCTGATTTACACAAGAAGATCAGAGAAGGAAATGAATATATCTAGTAGTTATAAGGGAGGAGAATAGAGAAAGGAATGGACTGGTTTGGTAAGAGCTTTTGAGAGTAAGGAAGAGGAAAGAAAAAGCCTTCCAGATCTAAATGTGAAAGATACATATACACAGAGAGAAAGAGAGACAGATAAACAGAGAAAGGGAGAATGCTTGAGATCGAGAGACCTTCCTCCCTTCCAGATCAGGGAGAAAGCGTGCTGAAGAGAGATGCAAAAGGCCTATAAGACGCCGTGCTTGATTAGACGGGTTACATAGAGATTCATCTTTTGGAATTACAGGGAAACTGTAGTGAATATTTAAGTTGCTTCCATATTATCTTTTTTGGGTATGTAGACACGATGCTATAGTGCCTTGAGCCAGCTGAGTTTTCTGTGTTGGAATGTAAAGTGGCAGACCTAGGAGGGTTTTTTTGTGTGTTTGGTGTAAAGCATTACCTAGATCTTAGATTAGAGTGAAATTACATTGTTTTACAGTGCTGAAAATTCACAGAAATTTCCAGATGACTAGTTATCTGTGTTTATCCTGGGAACACTTCACCAAAGCTGGAAGAAAACTACTTCTCCAAGGTTAAAATAGTGTTCCAGGGTGATAATCTACTATCTGGCATTGCATTACTGTATGGATTACTTTTTAAAAAATTTAGTATTGAATGAATTAGGACAGCCCAGGGAGTTCTCTTAGATAACTGCCGATTGGAAATTAGCTTTTTAATCTTGTGTCCTGAGATATAGGCTATCTTAAGAACCAAGAAACTAATCAGAATGGAGGAAAAAAGGCGTGGCACCGAAGCCGGAATTGATTTATGACTTAAAGCCCTATTCCACTGACGGAGACTCTACTCTAAGGAGATACACTTGGAAACCAACAGTGATACCAGGAATTTAAGACCAAGGACAGAAAGAAAATAGGCCTGGAGCTATGAAGAGGGTTTCCTCCTGAAATAGAACAGCTATGTTCAGCCTGGAGGCCATGGGTCAGTGACTGCAGGATTTGGCTTTAGGGTGTTTTCCTGGATTCAAAGACTGCACAACCTGTGCTTCTGAAGAAGATGCCTCAGGGGCCTAGAAAGAGGAGCCCGGTGGTGATGGAGGCTAGGAGTGCAAGTTTATCTGTAATTAGTCCTTGATACTAAGGAAAGAAGTGTCTACTATGCACTTATATTGAAGGGAATTTCTACCCTGGTTCTGTGAGGTTAGAATCCTCACTGAGTTTTTGGAATAGAAAATGAAAATATCCAAAAGGTGAGAGGTGATAAAAAGAGACAGATAACAGTGTGGGCTGATTTTAGAGGCATTTCTGCAGAGTTTTAAAAGAAGGAAGACAATTGCAAGTACTAGAGACGTCAAACGACAGGGAAAGATGACTTTTCATAAATTTTGATCTGTCCTGTGAATTGAGTCTTCCCCTGGTATTTGTGAGTGACATCTATAAATAGTCGAACAAATTTTCAAAATTTAGTGGGAATTTCGTTTTTAAATATTATATAACACTGGACTCAAATGGCTTTACAAACATTAAGCGTATTTTCAATGAGGAAACCAAGGCTCAGAAAATAGAAATAGTTTACTCACGGCTATTCAGCCACAGCACTTGATCAAGATTCAAGCTACTTATATGACACAGTGGCTGCCTCCACTTGCCTCCAACATGTTTCTTATAATTCATCACTCTGGGAGAAGAGTGCATGGAGGCCTGGGACTGGGGTGCTAATAATTGGGTGGTAAAAGAAATATATTTGGGTACAAGACCTAAAATTCCACTTGGAAATTATCTTTCCAGAGTAAGAGAGGCATAAAGACAAGGAAAGAAAGTAAAACTTATAATAGTACCTTAGGTCATAGAATGTTACCGTAAAAGGGTTGGTGCCTCATAAATGTGGGAGTATGATAGGCTTACAAAGTCAAAAAGTATGTTGTTTGTAAACCAATATAATGTTATTGAGTCCCACATTGACATCTGGTTGTTCAATTATGAGAGTTCAGTTATTATTTTCTTTTTTAACTCAGGATTGAAGGCAACACTCATGGGTCGAGTAGCGGGTTTTATTTATAATATATGGTAGCTCAAAGCTAACTGGGGGAGAAGAACCACCAGAGAATTTAAGTTGAAAGCAAGTGAGCCAGCTCTGAGATAGAGCTTGGAATTCAATAGGGTTGACAGAAGACTGTGAGTCATGTTATGCTATCCTTGCCTAATAGAGTCCGTATTCATCAGGGACCCTCTGCACAGGAAGTGCCAATTCCATGTCTTAACAGCCAAGTCAGTCAATAGCCTCAGACAATAGCTATAGTCTCAGGGACAGTCTACAAAGTAGTCCAAAAAAAGGAAGCCTGTTTTGTGTGTGTGTGTATTTTTTTTTTAAATAGTGTACTTCACTTTGTGAGTTTCTAATTAAAGACAAATTAAAAAAGAAAATGAAAGAAATTGGACTCAAGTTGCCTTGGGGGGTTTCAGATGATAAAGCACTTAAAAACTCAACGTTGTAGAAAAATGGCAATGTGAAAACAGAGCTGAAAAAAACATCTGGAGATCCAGGCAGTTAAGATTTCAAACAAAGGCCAGCCCTACAGTTATAGCTTTACTGTTGACTAGAGGATAGGTGGGAAAGTCCTTAGTTCCTAAGAAAAGGCAGTTTGACATCCAACTTCAGAATATGTTCATGATGAACGTGAGGATCTTCAAACTCATTGCCTCCTTTTCTAATATCCCTTCAGTCTATGCTCAGATTTACTTGACTGCTCAGTGTCTTCGCTCAGTCATGAACTCTCTATGGATATCTGGTAAAGAGCTATTATGTTCCTGCTAACGTCAGGGAATTTGCTTATCTCCAGCGATGGTGTGGAGTTTAATGTCCTGCCAGTAAGAATAGCAATGTTTTTGATGTAATGATTCATTTGTTAAACCAACAGCTGCTGTTCAGTGTTAGCACATTGGACAGCATCACGGAACCCAGAAATAATAATTTAGTCCCCAGGTTAACTGGTGATGGTGGTGGTGTCATTTAAAATGGTGTTTTAAGTTTTACTTTTTAATTTGTTGTGAAGTTTTTACTTTAGAAAACTGCTTGAAATGTAAAGAAAGAAGATCTGGTCCCACCTCTCCAGACCCTTGGATGCAGTGTAGAAAGGCAATCTCTTTTGGTTGTTTATATGAGGCTTGTTTTTGGTGTGAACTCCAGGCACTACTTTTTATATCTAGAATTCTTCATTTATCAAGCTATTTACTGGTATTATAATAAGAAAGATAAAGACTTAGTTCACCTTTGCTATCCTTAACTCTCTACTCCTCCCAGTGTTTATTTTCTATGGTATTGTATCAGGATTCTATTTTTTTTCTTCTGCTAAATTTTGTGACCATGGTAAAAATATACTTAGGCCTTGATTTCTGCTTCTGACCTTTGAACATATATCTTAAGACATATATTTCAACTACCTGTTTTATAAGAAAAATATATTCAAACACATATACTTTGGTGTGCTCTTTCTTCCTATGTATATAATATAATCCTTTTTTTGGAGTCAGACTTTCACTTTTACATGATTATGTTTTTAACATGGGCATTCTGTCTACATCTTCCCTTTTATTGTCCCATAGTTGACTTTAAAAATAGAAAACGAACAAACTTCTAGTCCTTGACAGTGGGTGGGCTGCTTTTACATTATTATTAGTCTGTAAACATTATTTAAGTTCTGGGTTAAGACTTCCTTATTCTGAACATCTGTTCTTAAGGCAAGATTTCATTGGGATATTTTTGAATGAAGATGTGAATTATCTGGACACCTACTTTCCAGAAAGAGTTCTGGATTTCATTTTTGCTCTTTCACATGTCTTGTTTTCCTGGGATGGGGTAAGGAGAAGGTGTGTTGTCATGGTGACTCTTATGGATAAGGGGTTTGGGGAGAATGTCAGAGAATGCTCTTGAAGTTTTAGTAGTTTTATAATTTAGCTTCAGTGGCATTCACATAAAGGAAGGTGTTTCTCAAGAGCTGTTCAATCTTCCAATAAATAGTAATAGTGTTAAACTAAATTATTCATTGTTACCGCTTATAAAAATGTCTTTAGAGACTTCTAGTCCTTGACTAGAAGGGTGGGCTGCTTACTAGGAGTATAGGAGATATTTTGAATGTCTAATTTCTAGTGTATTTTATATTTATACAATGAAGTTGGCTATTGCAACTGAAGTGGCTTACTGCTTTATCCCCTTAAGTTATAAGTTAAGAAATATCCTTTCTGACAGATGTCTAGGATTCATATTTCACTCAGGGATGCAAGGATTTCTCATCCAACTCTATTCTATACTGTCTCCCAGTGGGGGAGTGCAGGTGAACCAAAATCAATTATAAAATGACCAAAGGTCAGAAAATATGAATATGTGATGTAGAAAGGAGGCATGTGCATGTGGCAAAGTCCTGATTGAGAAGAAATAAGATGAAAAACAGGTGGCTTGTGGGGAAACATACCAATAGAAACCAAAAGAAAATATCAAGTTAACTTTAGGAAACAAGGAGATTGGAAAAAGGTGATGGAACCCAGGGCCTGGGAAAGGTTATGAGGAAAGTCAGGATGTTCTGGTTATGAAATCCAAGTGAATAAGCAATAAACTCACATTTCATGTGACTGTAGAGAGAACGTTTTATCTTATGGAAGTAAGTTTTTCTTGGAACCCTGATGCAATTTTAAGCAATTTTAAGGATTGGAATTCAAAAATGTATCATTTTTAAGATTGATATCGTTTAGATATGAAAAGCTGGCAGATCTGGGGTTGACTTGGGTGGCTGTAATTTGCCTCTCTGGCCTTCAGCATAGAGTCCTAACACTTTGCAGTTGATAATAGGATACATTTTCCTTTCTGAATGGATGGGGCTGCATTTTGGACAGTGCATGTTATCAGAGGGGGCAGGAGAAGACGCACTTTCCCTCACCTTCCTGGGAGCAACCACCTGGCCTTGCTTCATCATCACAGCCAACCTGACAGAAGCCAGCTAAGGAGAGCCTCCTCCCACAGAGCTCTCACCTGGCTCCATTCAAATGCTAGTGACAACACATTAACACTGCCTGGGAAGTGCTGGTCTGTCAGTGTTTGACTGGCAGTTCTGATCAGAATGCAAAGTGTTTCTTCTGTTGGCAGAATAAAATTAAAAATAAAATTCTCAGCATTTTGGTCTCTTTTTGAGGAAGTTCAGTGTACCTTGGGAGTACAAAAATTTTGTTACGTGGAGCCTGTCCCCATTGTTAAATACCCAAGTTGGAAATCTTTGCAAACAATAGTTACTTGGCACATTTGCCAGCGTGATTGTAGGGAGCAAATTAGAGAAACATTGGCTACATTATGTAAAACACAAAACAAAACTAGATTATGAAACTACTCTGTATTTAGATGGCCCACTGCTTTGAGAAAAGAGACAATTTTCCTTATTGGATTCTTGTGAGTCTTTTGTGTGTTCATTTGGAGAAGTTAAACTTTGGGGCAGAAATTTAAAAAGAATAACTTAAAGAAGTATTGTACAGTGGAATTTTGAAGCATCATGACTATGGGGCTCAACCATTGCTGTTTAGCAGCTAATTTGCAGAGGTATTGTTCTTCT
Organism: Myotis nattereri; assembly: GCF_964212035.1. Lineage (NCBI taxonomy): Eukaryota > Metazoa > Chordata > Mammalia > Chiroptera > Vespertilionidae > Myotis > Myotis nattereri. The sequence continues at coordinate 19,074,936 of NC_138086.1, read as the reverse complement.
CTGGTTTATTTCCAGGGATTATATATCTTGTTTTGCTCTTACTGCTTTCTGTTATTATTTTAAAAAAATATTTTTAGTGATTTTTTTAGAGAGAAAGGAAGGGAGAGGGAGAGAGAGAAAAAACATTGATGTAAGAGAAGAATATGGATTGGCCGCCTTCTGCATGCGCTCTACCAAGGATCAACTTGTGCCCTGCCCAGGAATCAAACCAACAACCTTTCAGAGCACGGGACTACACCCAACCATCTGAGCCACACCTTCCAGGGCTGCTCTTACTTCTTGGGTTCCATTTTAATATTATCAATCTTGATAGTGATTTGCTTTGCTGTCTTATCCTAGCTAGATCCAAACCTCTTTGTCATGATTTCCCGTTGATTAAAGAGCTACAAATAATTGCCATAATACTGAAGCCACAACATAGGGTCTAGCTTCACTCTTTTTAAAATTTAATTGTAATGTTATAAAAATTCTATGGAAGAATTGTTTCATTTATATTTTTAACTTGATCGGCATTTTAAAACTTTATTATATATATTGTTAACTGAAATGAGGGAAAACATTGTACACTTTTATAATATTTGTCAACAGAAAACACATTAATGATTGGGATCCCTTCCACCCCCCTCCTGTGCCTTCCTCAGGCCTTCACCACACTATTGCCTGTGACCACGGGTTATGCATACAAATTCTTTGGTTGATCTCTTCCTGCCTCCTTTTCCATCAGTCTGTTGCATGTTTCTATGTCTCTGGATCTATTTTGTTCATCAGCTTATTTTATTCATTATATTCCACATACAAGTGAGATCATGTGATATTTGTCTTTCTCTGACGGGCTTATTTCAGTTAGCATAATACTCTCCAGGTCCCTTCATGCTGTCTCAAAGGTAAGAGATCTTTCTTTACACAATGGTATACTATGCAGTTGTAAATAAGAAGGATCACACACTCACTTTAAAAAACAATGAAAGAAAATGCATGATTTGATGAGGGAGACTCTATAGACTAGATGTTTAGTTGATCAGAACATATTATCATTTTGGCAATAATATGATATAGCATCCTGAATTAGTTTTTGTTTTGTAATTTTTTTTATAAGGAGGTACAAGATGGAAGGTGGCAATAATAGTTATTATGGTGGACCAGGTGAAATAATGAAATCTCTTCAAGTGTGTGGACAGCTGGTAGGGTCAGATCATGTAGTGAGTCTATCACAGGGAGGAAAAGTTGGCTAACATTAAGGAGAGAACATGGGGAAGCTCATATTATGTCGTAGACCACTATAATAATTAGATTAAAACAGGATTGTCAGTCATTGGTAAAGTTTATTAAAATTCCTATTTAACAAACTTGGTCAATATGTATTTGATACATCTTCATTGACTAATAGTGCTATCCTCATCCTATTCTTAAATGTTGTCAATCCCAGAATTGTTAAGTACTATCTTCAAAACTGAAATACTAATACTTTAAAATGGTACTTATAGAATGTTTGCAATACTTCTTTTTTAAAAGTATTTTTATTGATTTCAGAGAGGAAGGAAGAGGGAGAGAGAGATAGAAACATCAGTGATGAGAGAGAATCATTGATTGGCTGCCTCCTGCCCACCCTGTACTGGGATCGAGTCCAGCACCCAGGCATGTGCCCCTGACCAGAATTGAACCCGGGACCCCTCAGTCCGCAGGCCGACGCTCTATCCACCGAGCCAAACCGGCCAGGGCTGCAATACTTCTTGATACTGTTTTTGGTCTCCTTGAAGAAACCTGTTATATAAAGCAATCTATTTTTTATATAAGATTTAACTACTCATCATGCTGTGTTTCTTATCCAAAAATGACTTATTTTCACAAGGAAATCTTATCTGTGGTTTTATTTGTTTTAGCATTGTATTCTTTTCTATTTTGATAGACATATAATCTCTATGCAGAATTTCCACTTACTTATTGGCTCATTTATAAGTCACAATGGAAGGCTGACTAAAAGCACTTGCCAGCTGTTTGAAACCTCAAGATGTAAGCATATTTCTAAAATTTCTAAAATTATGAAGCAAGAATACAATAATTTTTATATAATTTTTCTCTATTTCTCTCTAGCATTCCATTAACTAGATCAATGTTATTTTGGGATTGTTTAACCCAGGTTAAATATTAACAATTCATTATAATTAGAAGCCTTGCTACTAACTTGACTTCTTATTAAAAATTAATGACTTATATAATCACTAATGTAGAGCAAAACTTATATGGTCTTATATGCACAGCCCATGGACACAGACAATAGAGTGGTAAAGGCCTGAGAAGGTCAGGTTCAGGATAGAGGGGGTCAATGGAAAAAAACCAAAAAAAAAAAAAAGAGACATCTGAAATATTTTGCACAATAAAGAGAAATAAAAAATATTATATGTGTTTGAAAACTTCACTGCCCAACCTTTTTATGCCCTCTCATCTGAAAAAGTTCAGTCATGCCTTTAAAAGTGGAGCAAAGGCAGCACGGGATATAAATGTTGTACAGATTAGCCTCGCCCTCTGACAATGCAGCTCTCTATGTGTGGGTTAAATTTCAAGTGGCAATGCATTTGTCGCTCCAACTTTCTCAGATCATAAAAGGATCATGTCTGTTGACACAATAAGGAGTGCTGCTATTCAAGGCTGGAGACTGATTGAAGAGAATTTCAAAGAGAAAATATAATATATCCAGTTGCAAATGGAGGCACATGTCACTTTCAGAAGCATTGAAGTCGTCACTACTCTTACACTGAGCCTGCATAACAGAAAAAAAAAGTTGACATTTTCCGTTCCCAATTAAAATACTGCTTTACATTCATACCACATGGGGCCCTGAAAGTCCCAATTTATCCTCAAATATTCCTGTACAGTTGGAAGAATTCACCAAACCAATTGAGCTTTTATTTTTTCTTCTGATTCCAAACACATTTCCTCCCTCATTTGTCTCATTATAAGTTAAGACATTAAGTAGCATTGTAGAAGGAACTCAAATGGTATTGAGGCACAAGAGGATTTGATCCATTCAAGAGTTAGCCAGTATGACAGCAGCTGAGATGGGGTTTCGGTCTTGTTAAAGTTGAAACTCTTCAACTGGTGTTGAAATTCCTAGTAGCTGACATTTCCTTCAAGATCAGCGCTGGACTCCTTTTGCCTTTCCAGGTGTCTGCAGCCCACTGCCTTGTGCTCATTACTCATGCCACTTACATACCATGGTTTGCTCTGGCAAATGCATATAACAGTGCCTTCCTTTAGCTCCAGGCCCTCTCCACAGAGGTGGCAACAGGACATTTGAGCCTGGGTTTGTCAGATGTGAGTGCTGGGTTTTCTATATATTTGTTATCCTTGTGGCACCAGATCCTGAGCACTGCCCAGTCTCACCCTAATGCGGCTGCCTTGGCTCTGTGTTAAGATTTCAGTTTTCTTTTTTAAAATGTCCTAATGAGGAGGACTGCTGAGACCTACTGTCTGTCGGGAAACAGTGCTCCAGTCAATGTCCCAGAAGATCCAGGCGCGGCCACCCAGGGCTCTATTATATCTTTTCCTTTGTATTTCTTCTTCGTGCTGTCCTCTAACCCCTCTCTTCAAAAATACGTATGGTTAGAAGCATATTTGTTCACGTCTGTTCATGGATTCTAAGTAAACTAAAGATAGCAATGAAGAGCCTTGCCATTTATAGCTGATTAGAGCAAAACACCAAGGACAATGCAATGGAACGAACACTCTCTTTAGAGGCAAAATGAATTTTGGGAACAAAAAAACCCCCCACACATTATGTTTAGAGTCTTTTCTTTGTATCTCTTTTTTAATAGTCTCAACCATGATTGATGTTTCTAAGACTGGAGGTTCCTTCTGAAAGTGAGGAAAGGTTTCTAACTAAAAGTTATCAAAGCAGGTACTTTTTAAAAAAGAAGACTGCTTCTCCATTGTAACTCTAGCTCATTGTCATCCTGAGCCCCATTCTGCAGCTTTACAAAAGAGGTGCCAATCTGAAAACCACAGAAAATGCTTTGTTTTTAACCACTGCCCTCACTTTGAGAACTGAAATTATTCAAACATGCATCTGCTCTCATGAGGAATTTTATTTCATGGATACCAAGTGCTTTATCTTGCACTCAAGTAATTTTAGCAAAGAGGGATATTTCTCCAATTCTATGTATCTAAGTCCCCAATAATCTCTTATTTGTGGAACTAATGGAAAGAAAGCTGTTTTTTTAAAAAATATATTTTTATTGACTTCAGAGAGGAAGGGAGAGAGAGAGATGCATCAATGATGAGAGAGAATCATTAGCCCCTTACTGGAGATCGAGCCTGCAATCTGGGCACGTGCTGTGACTGGGAATCAAACTGACCTCCTGGTTTATAGGTTGACACTCAACCACTGAGCCACATTGGCTGAACAAAAGCTATTTGTTTCTCTGTGTTTTTTGTTCATGTGTTTGTTTGTTTTTAGCATTTTGGAGATGAGAGTATGTTTAATTTCCAACTGGATTAGTTTGGTTCTTTATAGTCAGAGCCATTGTATGTTAGTTTAGTATTGTGAGATAGGACTTTTCCTTAGCATGTCCTTTTACAGCAAATCAAATTGCTTTTCATGGCATTAGCAAATTTTAAGCAGAGAATACTCAAACCTAGTGTTCAAAGTGGAATTCATTCTGAGAGCATTTACAGTTCACCCTTATTTTACTCCAGGAGGAATAAAGTATCTGGGCATTTGCAGGTATACAAATAAAGAAACACCAAATATAAAAACAAAATAAAACTATAAAAGCTGAAGAGCAGTAACAAAATGCTAGTAGGGTCTTCATTTAATGATCGAAAGTGTCAAATATCAGAAACTCTCAGAATAAATTATTTTCCTTCAACATAATATAAAAATTAATTATAATTATAATAACTAGAAAAAAATATTATAAACAATAAATTGATCATTTGAAAAATTGACAATAATATGAAATCAGCAAGTGTAGTCATTGTTGGTGTTTGTGATAATTATTCATTCCTCTTAATTAATGGATATAATCCTATAGTGTGTTCTATGTGTGACAGGGCGGGGATTCTGGCTCATACCTGTTTCCAGGCCTGCATAAACTGGTAGTAGTGAGCTAAGGTAAACCTAGCCAGACCCCGCTGGATTCTGCCTTGCTCTTAATCCAGCTATGAAGATAGTCTCTTGGTTTTAGCAATTCATCTGAAGCTCCTTTCACTCTCTGCATATTTCACTTCTTCACATCTAGCTATGGATACCTGTTTGCAACTTGACACAGTGTCATGGGATTAGGTTATAAATTGTACCTTACTTGGCTCTATTCACATGGGCCAGGTTAAGCTTTCCATGAATCTTTTAAAAAGATAAATTGCATCTGTTTTGTTCTATTGGTGTTTCTGTTCTAAATAATTTAATGTTCTTTGTATTTGTTTAGTTTGTAGGTGTTTTCTTGAGTTATGGGGTCATAATTAATTCTAATTGCTCTCACCCCTTCATTTTGAGTTATAGGCAAAGTATTCTTCATTTCTATGATGCTCTTCTAAAAATAAGTCATCTATGTCCACAAATATTTTTTTCTTGCATCTATTCTATTATTCCTTAAACAAGATATAAAGAATTCTTTAAGGATGTCAAATATTAACCACGTGATGTTCTTAAAGTTTTCAAACATAGTTATATAATATAGTACCTTAGAAAATAAGACATATAATAATAAAGAGGAAAAGGGAAAAAGCAGAAAAGAAACAAATAAAAGACTGCTTCTAAAGACTTATATAGTAAAATTAATTAATTATGCCTTCTATTCTGATTTCCTCTTAAAAGAAGAAAACTATTTCTTGCTTATATTATGCTAATATGTTTTGTGTGGGTTTTTTTTGTTCTTTTCTCCCATGCCGCTTTTTATTTGATTTATTTTTTGGTGGTTTCTCCAAAATTTAATTTTACATATTTTAATTTTAATCTACAAATTGTTTGATATTCTTATGTCTACACGCATACCTTCAGTGATTACAAGAATGCAACTTTCTATTCTCTCAAACTGAAACAAAAACTTAAACATTCTTAGAGAGCTCTATTTGTTTCAACTCATTTTAAATCTTATTCATTTGAGAGAATATTTGATCTATGATATGCTTCTAGAAGTATAAAACTGATAAATGATTATACATGTGCATGTGGAAGATAAGCTTTGAAATTGGGGGTGGGGTGGGAGGGCAATCAACTGACCTACCATTGGCATTTTCGAAATGCACTCAGCTTTTATCTTGACTTTGTGTGTACTCTTATATTTTGACTGATAAACTGTCATTGATTTGCTTTCCAGCTATATCCATAGTTAAATGTGTGCAATTTCACTAACATTATCACCTAACAAACCTCTGGAGATAGTAAGACAAACTTGTGTGCTGGAATGTAATGGAGTCTTATTTCATATTCTAATCAATACAACTGGGTTAACCTCTAAGAGCTTAATATCTGAGCTGAATTCAGATTGCCAGGCTGGACTGGATGTATTAGAGTTAATGTCATATTTTGGGAGACACATTCTAATCCATGTGAAAGCAAAATATTTCATTGAGATTCACTCATGACAAATTCACTTTTCAGAATTTCTTTTGGTCAAAGAAAATATTGTGTCAGGGAACACAAAGTAGTAAAGCTGACATTTTAATATTCTATATTTTGAAAGGACAAAAAAGATATTTTTAAAGCTGTGTCACCAACAGGTGTACAGATATCTCTGAATAACAGAAGTCATTTGACCTAATGTAGAATATATCATTGAGCTTATTTAATTGACATCAACAAAAAGAAAACAGCACACAGAATATGTCAAACATACAGTAATGACATTATAACAATAATATACCAAATCTATACGTTTTCTGGAATACATTTTATACAGAGAATAGAGCTTTTGAGGCTTTATTTTTTAAAAAAATTTGTTCATTACAGTTATTTTAGAGTAGAAAATAGAAAATAAATGATCTCACTCAAACAGGAAGTAACGTAGATGTCAAACGTATTTTAGGAAGAGGAATAACAGCAGCCACCATGACCAACAGAGCAAGCAGGTGCCCGGTCAGAGGTGGGGGTGCAGGGTGGTGTTAGTTGATGATGTTGCTCACTGTGCCTGTTAGACTTACCCTGTTCTAGGGCTTTTGTATGGATTTATCCATTCAGTCCTCAAAAGATCATTTGAAGTAAGATTTCGGTGTCCTATTTTCAAAGATGGGGAAACTGAAGTTCAAAGAAATATATTTAGTAACTTAAAAACAGAGGTTTAAATCCTGATCAGGTTCTAAACCCCAATGTTGATTTAAAGATAGAAATTTTAAAAATACTCAGTAAAAAGAGGGATTTAAGCTATGTAGGATGATTGGAAACTAGAAAATTATAATGACATAAAAACAGATACATTTTCATCTTTAAATGTAAATTAAACCAACAGCAACTTTTGAATATATGCAAATCAGCTAAAATGCTTTGAACAAAAACTAACATATAGTAAGTACTCAGAAATGTGGCCATTATGCATTTTCTTTTACATTTAATGGTGAGGTTAACTGGATAGTTAAGCATGGAAAGTTTTTATGATAAATAGTAAGTCCATAGGTTTCAAAATTTGTATTGGTACACAAGCATTTTTGCTTTATTAAATTACGAGGGGCCCAGTGAACGAATTCCTGTACCTTGCAAGTAACTGTGGGCTGTGAGGCTTGGTGGACATGGGGGCAGGTCTCACCCCATCCTCTGTGCCCCCACCCAGCCCCTCGTGCCACAGCCCCTGGTCCCCTGTCTGCTGGCAGCCCCACTCCCGCTGTCATTCCCACATGCTGATGACACTGGCCCCGCTCGCACCCTCTGATGGCACGGAGCAATTGGGACTGGTGTTGTCAGTGGGTGCAAGCGGCAGCTGCTGCCCTGATCGCCCCTCAGGAGCAGGGGAAGGTGGGGAAGCCCTGAGGGACAATCAGGGTCAGCAGCCACTGCTTGCACCCACTGACAGCGCTGAATGATTGGGGCTGGCGCTGGGCACTGGCAGAGGGTGCGAGCTGCACTATGGCTCCAGTGCCAGCAGCGGGTGTGAGCGGGGCTGCGAGGGCCCGGCAGGGCCATGGCATGCAGGAGCAAAGAATTTTCTGTAATCACCAGAGGCTCACCCCAATGACAGCGACTGGCACCCTGCTTTGGTCTGGCACCTCCACTCACCTGCTGCACTATCCTGCCTCAGCCAATGCCCTTCATGTCCCACACTCTGCCGCCTGCTGCCGATGCCCTCCATGTTCTGCGCACCCACTGGTGGTCAGCACACGTCGTAACGACCGATTGTTCAGTTGTTCCACCGTTTGGTCTATTAGGGTTTTATATATATAGATACCTTTATTTCTTAATGCCAATAAAATTGGGAGATAAATAGATTTTTTTAATATTGTACATTTACAATTTCGTTGGTGCTCATTTTTTTGTGGAATGGAAGGTTAAATAACACATAATCGATCCCAAATATAAGGCATATTTAAGGCACATATTTTTCTAGGTCCTGACATAAAGGATATTAAAAGCCACTGAAAGAGTTAACTGCAATTTATAAGCATAATGAAATTATCATAAACATTTATATAACATACATAAATACATTATACAACATTGTATGAATAAACAAAATACGTAGAAATATAAACAGAATTTTATATGGCGAAAGAAGGGATGGACCACTTATAATTCAAGTGAATGGAAGAGGCATTTGAAATCAGTCTTAAAGGAATAATATTTTTTTAAAGACTTTTTAGAGCAGTTTTAGGTTCACAGCATATTGAAAGGGTGACACAGAGATTTCCCTTTTACCCCCAGCCTCCACATGCATAGCCTCTGCCATTATCAAAACCCCCACCGGGTGGAACACTTGTTACAACTGATAAACCCTACATTGACATGTCATAGTCACTCAAAGTCCATAGTTTACCTTAGACTTCACTCTTGGTGCGTATTCTATGAGTTTGAACAAATGTATAACATATATTGACCGCTGTAATATTATACAGAGTATTTTCACTGCCCTAAAAATCCTCTGTGCTCCTCCCAACCCCTGGCAACCACTGATCTTTGTGTTGTCTCCATAGTTTTGCCTTTTCCAGAATGCCATATAGTTGGAATTATGTCGCCTTTCAGATCGCTTTCTTTCACTTAGTAATATTCATTTAAGTTCCCTCCATATCTCTTTACAACTTCATAGTTCATTCCTTTTTCATGCCAAATAATATTCCATTGTCTGGATGTACAACAGTTTGTTTAACTGAGGGATATCTTGGTTGTGGCTTCATTATGGCAGTTATGGAAAAGTAGCTATAAACATCCCTCTGCAGGTTTCTATGTGGACATAAGTTTTCAACTCCTTTGGGTAAATTCCAGGTAGTGCAATTGCTGGATCATATGGTGTGAATATACTTAGTTTTGTAAGAAATCTGCAAACTGTCTTCCAAAGTGGCTATACCATTTTGCAGTCCCATCCGTATTGAATAAGAGTTCCTATTGCTCTACATCCTCACCAGCATTTTCTGTCCTTAAAATTCCAGATTTTGGCCATTCTAATACGTGTATAGAGGTATCTCATTCATGCTTTAATTTGCATTAGCATGATGACTTGTGATATGGAGCATATTTCTCATATACATATTTGCCCTTTCTATATCTTCTTTGATGAAATGTCCATTAAGTTTTCTGGGCGATTTCTTAATTTGGTTATTTGCTTACTTATTGAGTTTTAAGAGTTCTTTGTATATTTGGAGTAATAGTACTTTATTAGATGTAACATTTGCAAATATTTCCTCACAGTCTATGGATTGTTTTTTATTCTATTGACATTGTCTTTCACAGTGCATAATTTTAAAAAAATTTTCATGAAATCTAGCTTATCCATTTTAGGAGTTTTATAGTTTTGTATTTTACATCTAATCTATGACCCCTTCAAGTTAATGTTTTGTGAAGGGTATAAGCTCTATGTCTAGATTCTTTTTTTGTGTTATTATTTTTTTTTTTTTGCATGTGGATGTCCAATTGTTTAAACCCTATTTCTTGAAAATTACTATACTTGCTCCATTGTGTTGCCTTTGCTCCTTTGTTAACCATCAGCTGATTAAATTTATGTGGGTCTATTTCTGATCTCTTATTCTGTTCCATTAATCTTTGTCTGTTCTACACTATCTTAATTACTACTGTAGCATTATATTAAGTCTTGAAGTCAGATAGTGTCAGTCCTCCAACTTTGTTCTTCTTTAATATTGTGTTGGTGATTTGGGAGTCTTTTGGTTGATATCGTATTGAGGATTTTTGCATATATGTTCAAGACAGATATTGGTCTGTAGTTTTCTTGTAATGTGTTGTTTGGTTTTGGTATTAGAGTAATTGTGATTTCATAGAATGAGTTAAGAAGTATTCTCTCTGCTTCTGTACTCGAAAATAGATTATTCCTGAAATGTTTTGTAGAATTTATTGTAAAGCCATCTAGGACTGGTGCTTTCTGTTTTGGAAAGTTATCAATTATTGATTCAATTTCTATAATACATGTAGTCCTGTTCAAGTTGTCTCTTTCTTTGAGTATGACTATTGTCACATTATGTCTTTTAGAGAATCAATCCATTTCATATGGGTTATCAAATGGGTGAGCCTAAAATTGTTCATGGTATCCCTTTATTATCCTTTTAATGTTCAGGGAATCTGTAGTGATGTCCCTCTTTCATTACTGATAGTCATTTATGTCCCCACTCTTTTTTTCCTTAATTAGCCTGGCTAAAACCTTATAAATTTTAATTATCTTTTTAAAGAATCAACCTTTGATTTTATTGATTTTCTCTGTTGATTTCCTGTTTTCAACTTTATTAATTTGTATTTTAATTCTTACCATTGCTTTTCTTCTTTTTAATTTAATCTGATCCTTTGAATTTTAATTTAATGTTAATTTTTGGTTATTTTAATTAAATTTATTGGGGTAACATTGGTTAGTAACCTTACATAAGCTTCATGTATACTCTCTAATGCAACATCTGTATACTTCATTGTGTGCTCACCACCCAAATTTTAGTCTCCTTCCATCACCATATATATGATTTCATTTATCCTCTTCATCTTTCCCAAACCAACCTTTCTCTCTAGTAATCACCATTCTGTTGTCTGTATCTGAGTTGGTTTATTTATTTGCTGCTTTTTGTTTTGTATACCACATAATTCCTTTTTTTTTTCTAATTACCTAAGATGGAATCTAGATAGTTAATTTTAGCTCTTTCTTATTTTTAAATATGCTATAAATTTTCCTATAAGCACTGTTTTTGTTGCATGCCACCAATTTTGGTAACCTGTGTTTTCATTCATTTATTTCAAAATATTATTTAATTTTTCTTGAGATTTCTTTCTTTACCCATATGTTATTTAGAAGTCTGTTGCTTAATATTCATGCATTTTAGGATTTTCCAGTTGTCTCTCTGTTATTGATTTCTAGTTTAATTCCATTGTGATCTGATAGCAGACATTATCTATTTTCTATTCTTTTAAAATTGTTAAAGTGTATTTGTGGCCCAGAATGTGGGTCACAAATGTTACATGTGACCTGAGAATATTGTGTATTCTCCCCATGTTCCATAAAATAGTCTATAGAGCTCCATTACAACCAGTTAATTTATGGTGTCATTGAGTTCAACTATGTCCTTAGTGATTTTCTATCTGCTGGATCTGTCCATCTCCAATAGTGAGTTGTTGAAATCTCCAACTATGATGGTGGATTCATCTATTTCTCCTTGCAGTTCTATCAGTTTCTGCCTCACATAGTTTTACACTTTGTTGTTAGTTTCATACACCATTAAGAATCCTTATGTCTTCTTGGAGAAATGGCCCCTTCATCCCTGAAAATTTTCTTTGTTTTGAAGTATGCTCGTTTGAAATTAATATAGCTCCTCCTGCTTTCTTTATATTTTTAATTAGTGTTAGTATGGCATATTTTTCTCCATCCTTTTACTTTTCATTTCATGTGTCTTTATATTTAAACTAGAGGCCTGGTGCACAAAAATTTGTGCACTCGGGGGGGAGAAGGGGGGGGTCCCTCAGCCTGGCCTGTGCCCTCTCCCAGTCTGGGACCCCTCGGGAGATAACGACCTGCTGGCTTAGGCCTGCTCCTGGGTGGCAGAGGGCAGGCCCAATCCCTAGGTGCAGGCCCTGGTCAGGCTCAGAGCAGGGCCGATTGGGGAGTTGGGGCGCCGCCCCCTGTCATGCACAGAGCAGGGTGATCGGTGATCGGGAGGTTGCGATGCCACCCTCAGTGATGCTCAGGGTAGGGCCTATTGGGGGGTTGGGGCACCGCCCCCTGCCACACTCAAGGCAGGGTCGATGGGGAGGTTGCGGTGCCACCCCCTGTCACGCACAGAGCAGGGCCAATCAGGGGGTTGGGGCTCCTTACCCTGCCAACCACAGAGCAGGGTCAATCAGGGGGTTGGGGAGCTCCGCCCTGTCACTCACAGAGTAGGGCCGATAGGGGATTTGGGGCACCACCCCCTGTCACACACAGAGCAGGGCAGATCAGAAGGTAGGGGCGCTGCCCTCTATCACCCACAGAGCAGGGCCAATCAGGGGGTTGGGGCACCACCACTCTCACACTCAGGGCAGGGCCGATGGGGAGGTTATGGCTCTACCCTGTCACACACAGAGCAGGGCCCGTGGGGGTTGGGGGGTTGGGGCACCACACCTTGTCACATTAGAGCAGGGCCAATCAGGAGGTTGGGACTCCGCACCCTGTCACACACAGAGCCACAGGGCGATCAGGGGGTTGGGGAGCTCCCCCCTATCAGGCACAGAGCAGGGCTGATCAGGGGGTTTGGGCGCATTCCCCTGTCATGAACAGAGCAAGGCGGATAGGGAAGTTGTGGACCCGTCCCCTGTCACACACAGAGCTGAAAGGCGATCAGGGGGTTTGGGCGCTGCCCCCTGTCATGCTGATCCTGGTGCCAGGAGGCCTCGCGGCTTCGCTGATCCTGGTGCTGGGAAGCATATTACCCTTTTACTATATAGGATAGAGGCCTGGTGCATGAGTGGGGGCCGGCTGGTTTGCCCTGAAGGGTGTCCTGGATCAGGGTGGGGGTCCCCACTGGGGTGCCTGGCCAGCCTGGATGAGGGGATTATGGCTGTTTGCAGCTGGTCACACACCCTTCAGGGTTGGGGTTCCCACTGAGGTGCCTGGCCAGCCTGGGTGAGGGGATGATGGCTGTTTGCAGTTGGTCACACACCCTTCAGGGTGGGGTTCCCCACTGTTGTGCCTGGCCAGTCTGGGTGAGGGGCTGAGGGCTGTTTTCAGGCTGGCGGGTGACTGAAGCGCCCAACTGCTCCTTTTTTTCTTTTTCTTTTTATTTTGGGCCAGCTTTAGCTCTGACTCCAGCTCTGAGGCATCTGCTGCTGAAAGCAGGTATCTGGTTTGTTTGGGTTCTATAATCAAAACCCTGTATCAACTCCAGCTCTGAGATCCCGGCTCGCTGAAAGCAGGTTTCTGGGGTTTTGTTTAGCTTCTATATTTGTAACTATGTTTCAAACTGCAAGCTCAGAGCCCGGCAAGGCAGGCGGGGAATGTTGCTTTCCTCTGTCACTGAAGCAAGCAAGCCTCATGTTAGTTTCAAGCTGCCTGGCTGCCGGTCGCCATCTTGGCTGGCAGTTAATTTGCATATCACCCTGATTAGCCAATGGGACGGGTAGCAGAAGTACGCTAATTACCATGTTTCTCTTTTATTAGATAGGATTAGGTTTCTTGTAGACAATACATAGTTGGCTCTTATTTTTTAATCCACTGACAATGGCTATCTTTTAATTGATGTATTATAGCATTGATATTCAAAGTGATAATTGTTATAGTTGGATTAATATATACCGTATCTGTTACTGCTTTCTGTTAGTTGCCCTGTACTTTGTTCCTATTTTTGTCTTCCACTCTTTTCCTGCCTTTGTGGTTTCAATTGAGCATTTTATAATTCCATTTTCTCTCCTTTCTTGGCATATTATTATCATTCTATTTTTACTTTTTTCAGTGATTTCCCTAAGAGTTTGAAATGCACATTTACAACTAATCTAAGTCCATTTTCAAATAACACAATGCCACTTCAAAGGTAGTATATCTTATTTTTTTAAAATTAAGGTACATTTCTTTATTCATTCTTTGATGGAATGTAATGACATTGTGTTTAGAGAACAGTGAAGAGGCCAAAAAAATTGAGTATGAAAAAGAACCATCTTAAAAACTTATAATCAGGTGGAAAGTGTAAAACCAAAGCCTTTGCCCTAATGGAGTCAGGGGCTTCTGCTTCGCCCCAAAGACCTAACAGCTGAGAGAAAAGAGCTGAGGGAAAGCTGCAGTGATTAATGTCTCCAGAACACTGGGTGGCTGCCGTGTCTAAGCATTTGTGAAACCTTAACTTCCACTCTTTCTCCTCAAAACCTTCAACAAAGGGAGTGATTTTAAGGCAGGAGGCTTTGCAGTTTTGCTACTTTGTTTTGTGACATGAAGCACACAGGTGTTTTTAAAAGCTTTATGTCAGCCATTACAGACTCCTGGACTATGATCACATGTGCTGTGCACTTAATGCACTGGAATTTTTAAGACTTTTAAGGCCCTAACAGAAGCAGATTATCAGTTGTAAATGCCAAGGACCTTTGAATAGGCTACTACCCCTCAAAATTATAACATGCACCTATACTTACTCAGATTAAAACCAATCCCTCAGGAATGCCTCCTGACTCCAGGGCAATGCTGCTGCCCGTTCAGCATTCCAGGGGAGCAGCATATGGCAACCAGCTACTGCCAAACACTGGGCTATAATATTACATCTACAAACCTAAGAAGCGTGCTGAGCATTTAATAACAATGACACAAGGACCATTGTATCTAAATAAGTTAAACAACCTATTTAGAAAAAGCATAAATTATTTAAAAAACCAAACAACTCATTAGCTTTTAAAATAAATGCTTCTAGAAAAAACAGTAAAACTCTGGTTACTACTAGAGATATGCTGCAACACATGTTAAATCTGTGAATAATTCAGTGTCCACCAGCTTTCTTCCATTTCCATTTGCATGAAATATCTTTATTCCATCTCTTTACTTTTAGTCTGTGTGGGTCTTTTGATTTAAAGTGGGTCTCTTGTAGGCAGCATATGTATGGGCCTTGTTTTTAGCCACTCAGACACTTCATGTCTTTTTATTGGAGCATTTAACCTACTTACATGTAAAATAATTATTGATATATATTTATTGCAATTTTATTATTTCTATTTTTCAATATGCTTCTACTGATTTCAGAGAAGAAAGGAGAGGGAAAGAGAAATAGAAACATTAATGATGAGAGAATCATTGATCAGCTTGCCTACTGCATGCCCCACACTGGGGATCAAACCCACAACCTGGGCATATGCCCTGACATGGAATTAAACCATGACCTTCTGGTTCATAGGTTGATGCTCAACCACAGAGCCACACTGGCCAGGCAATTATTCCTATTTTTTTATATTTTATTCTTTCTTCTTAAAGAAGAGTTTTTGCCACTTCTTGTAATACTGGTTTGGTAGTGAAGAGCTATAGCTTTTTCTTGTCTGAAAAGCTCTTTATCTCTCCTTTTATTTTAAATAATAGCCTCGCTAGATAGAATAAGCTTGGTTGTAAGTTCTTGTTTTTCATTACTTTGAATATTTCTTGCCAATCCCTCTGGCCTGCAAAGTTTCTGTTGAGACATCAGCTGACAGTCTTATGGGAGCTCCATCGTAGTTAACTATTTTTCTTTTGCTGCTTTTAAGATCTCCTCTTTGCCTTTAACCTTTGGCATTTTGGTTACAATGTGTCTTGGATTTGAGCCTCTTTGGGTTCATCTTGTTTTGGACTCTGTGCTTTCTGGACTTGTATGTCTATTTCCTTTATCAGGATAGGGAAATTTGCAGGCATTATTTCTTCATATAGAGTTAGTTTCAAGTCCTTGCTCTCTTTCTTCTCCTTCTGGTACTCCTATGATGTGCATGGTGTTATGCTTGATGTTCCAGAGGCCTCTTACAATATTCTCATATGCATATGGTACATTTTTTATAGTTGTCCAAACATCCTTGGGTATTCTATTATGTTTTTATCAGTGTTTGTTGTCTTTGTTTTTCATATGCATAATGGTATCCTTAAACTCAGCAATTTTTCCTCAGTCATGTTCAGCCTTCAAGTCCATCAAACATATTCTTCATTTCTGTTATACATTTTTTCATCTCTAGTATATTTAGTCCCTTCTTAAGATTTCCATCTCTATGCTTACATTGTCCATTTGTTGTTGAATACTGTCTTCTTTCATTATTAGAACACTCTTAGCATATTAATCACGGTTGTTTTAAATTCCCCGTCTGATCATTTCAACATCCCTGCCATGTCTGGTTCTGATGCTTGCTCTGTTTCTATAAGTTGTGTGTGTGTGTGTGTGTGTGTGTGTGTGTGTTTATTTGTTTGTTTGTTTGTTTTGGTATGCCTGGCAACTTTTTCCTGATAGGTTTACAAGATGTGTTGGGTTAGAGGAACTGCTGTAAATAGGCCTTTATATTGTGGTGGTAAAGTGTTAGAGGAGGAGAAATGTTGTATAGTTCTCGGTTAGGTCTCAGTCCTTTAATGAGCTGATGCCTCGGTCTGGACTATGAACTTTACAAGTGTTTCTGTCTTTTCTTTCCCCTCAGTTGGAAAGAAAAGTTGGCTAGAGTGGGCTGGGGTTGGGTATTTCCCTTCCCTAGGTCAGTTAATGTCTGATAATACTCCAGCAGGTTCAGCTCGTTAACTAGTTTCCCTTTGGGCAGGCTTTTCAAAAAGAGCAGAGTGATCTCGCATATTTCAAAATGGTTCCTTTTTCTCTCCCCCTGCTGGAAGCATGAGATTTTTCTCAAATTCACTGTGAGAACAACGTTGAGCTCCTGCAAATAAATCTCACAAAATTATGGGATTACCTATGATTGAGTCCCACTGGAGTTTACCTCTTAAGAGTTGTCCACACTGAGCCTCTAGCAATTAGAGTTCAGGTTTTCTTACCCCAGCGCTGGTTCACTAGGTCGTTCCTGCTGAAGAGTCTCTGGCCATTGTAAGTAGTGACTCATGCTATTCACCTTTTTGACTCTCCAGTCTTGGGGGCAGCAGTATGCACTGTGTTGTCACCTCTGGTTGGGATCTTTGAAGCAGTGTTGATTTCTCAGTCTGTTCAGCTTGTAAATTAAGATGGAGTGGAAATGTCTAAGCTCCTTGCATAAGAAACTAAATAGCAGTGTTTTTATAGCCCAAAATGGAAATATGGTATTTTAGGCAGAGGCAAAACAGGAGTAAATAGAGAAAGAAAGCCAAAATATATATTTTAGAAATATGATTACAAAAACTGAGTGTGGCATATAATTCCTGAATGAGCATTTTATATACAATTCAAGAGGCAGATTGAGACCGAGGGTTTGAGGGCTTAAAGTCAGGTTACCAATTTTTATTTTTCCTCTTTATCCGTGAGAAGTCTTTGCAATTTTTTATCAGGGGAGGAAACAAATAAAATATATTTATAATATTTTTATCTGGTCCTGATTTATATGTGCAAGATGAATTAGAAGAGAAAGGACAGCCAATTGCAAACCCTTGATGGTGGTCAAAAAATGGCATTATGAGAAATTACTTCAGTAAAGCTGGACAAAGCAATGGATGGATCAAAGTAAAAATATAATGACTGAGGCTAGATATGAAACCCAATTGAACAAAATTAGAGATATCAAGAAGAAAATTCCTTAGGCCAGATAATGAACACACACACACACACACACACACACACACATATATATATATATATATATATATATATATATATATATATATATATATATATGATGAGCTTTGTTGCTCGTAATTTGGTTTTGTCTGATTAGCAGTTCATCAGAAATGTTGTCCTAGTTGTCAAGTAATGAAAGCAGGATTGAAGTAGAGCAATGATGATTGAAGCCAGGGAATGGGAGATATGTGTGATAGAGAAAGATATGTCAGAAAACATTATGGATAGAACCATTGTCAGAATTAAGGGAACCAAACAGAAGAGAGGGAACCAGCATTCATGACAGTTGGAGAGAAACGATAGTCATAGTGTTTCAAGATGTCAAGAAAGGAGTGTTTCAAAAAAGGGATGAATTGAGAGGAGGTCATTGGATTTGAACGCTGATGCTTTTCTTGCAGAATGTTTAAGATAAGTACATTGCAAAAACTATTTTGCATAAGAATGATAATGCAGAGTGCCTAAAACATTGTTTCTAAAGGACTGACCTTTAAGATTTTTACCAATCTTGAAGTTTAATATTTCTAACACATTTTTGCTGCCTTTTTTTATAGTAACATTATAGATCTAAGAAGCCCCAAACAAAATACAATTTTGGTTTTCTAATAATTAGCTCTAAAACATAGTCTTCAGAAAAAAATTTCATTATCTTATATGAGTCCATTTACAGTATAAAACAGTGATGGCAAACCTATGACACGCGTGTCAGATGTGACACGCGAACTCATTTTTTTGGTTGATTTTTCTTTGTTAAGTGGCATTTAAATATATAAAATAAATATCAAAAATATAAATCTTTGTTTTACTATGGTTGCAAATATCAAAAAATTTCTATATGTGACACGGCACCAGAGTTAAGTTAGGGTTTTTCAAAACGCTGACATGCCGAGCTCAAAAGGTTCGCCATCACTGGTATAAAATCAATATGTTAGCCACTAAATGGAGCATTTTATTTTTCTCAATATTTCTGAGAGAAGCTTCTAATTTAACTTTTTTCTTTCCTACTGGGATCCTATAAGGAAATATAATAACTTTCTAAATCATTAAAAACCCACTAGTCAATTAGTAGGGTTGAGATAGATTGTTTTCCTCTGTGGTAACAGACAGGGAGATAGAATGGTCTTGAGTGCCCTTATGACACATGAAGCAATGTCTACTTTCTCAAGAAAGGGTGTTGGACGAAACGGCCCCAGTGAGGTTGGGATGGCCCCAGTGAGGTTGGGACAGATAATGGGGACCAGTATAGACTGATGAACAGGGGTAGATGCAGAGGCAGAGCAGCATTGAACAGACTGTCAAATTACAGTGGGAAGCCTGGGGAGGGTTTGTGGGGGGGGGTTAAGAGATCAACCGAAGGACTTACATGCATGCATATAAGAATAACCAATGGACACAAGACACTAGGGGGTGGGGGCCAGGGAAATGTCAAGGGGGGGCGGAAAGGAGACATATGTAATACTCTTTGTAATACTTCAAGAAATAAAAATTATTTAAAAAGAAAAAAGAAAGGGTGTTTGAAATTACACAGTTATGAATTCTCTACCCCACCTTGGGGAGATTTGGCATCCCTCTGCAAGTACTGAGCTTGGGGACTGAGCCCTTAACCTGAGGGACCTGATGCTATTTCCAGGTAGATAATGTCAGAATTGAGCTGACTCAGAGGATACCAGGCTGGTGTCCCAGAATTGCTTGGTGGTGTGGGAGACTCCCGACTTCCGCCTCACACATGTTGGAACTGGGTCCAGACCCTTTAGTAAACAAATTCAAGGTAAGAGGTCACATGGTGGCGAATCACCTAAAAATAGCATTTTAATTTTAATAGAGATATTTTGTGATTTAATCCAAAAGAGCAAAGTGGAACTTTAAGTTCCTTAAGCAGATACTAAGCACAAATGTGGACTGCCTCATTTGTACCACTTTCACTGCTTTATGCCACCTTATAAGACTACTCTTGTTCAATGGAAAACATTATCACCCAGCTGTCTCATTCAGCATGGTGTTCTTCACAGTGTGGAAATGGAAGATTGGGAAAAACGTATTTCAAACTTAAATGGATGGAAAATATTAATAGAATTATCAGCATAAACACAGGAGGAGTGTCAGAGATTAAAGTAGCTAGTTTTGCCATCTCTTTTCAAACTTGACAGTGTGGTTTGAATGTCTGAAAATATAGTATAAAGACTTGGATCCTCATTTATATGTGTGTTTCTACCTTAAGCCAGTGTTTGAGGGGTTCTGGCATTTATACCTGTGATTAGAGCTAAAACATCTTTCCATGGGGCTGTTTTCAGAGCTTTAAAACTGTTTGGGTCAATCAATCTTTCTCTGAATGTCAGATTGGTCAACATTGAGTAGGTAAATGGAAACTAATGCCACTCATCAAGTTGATTATGTGAATGATTTATTGGACCCAATCATTTAACACTTTCCTCAAGTCAATATCAGGGAAAGAAACTGGGCTCTTAGGATGGTAAACTGTATTTGTACTGTCAACATTCAGTGATTTATTACAAACCGCTAGCTAGGATTAGGATATTATAAATGGGGGAGAATGGAAGGCTCATTAATTTTTTATGCCCACAGGTGGAAGACATGCAGTGGGCTAGCAGGGAACACGTGCACCCGGCGTCTGTCTGCAGCCTGCCCTGTAAGCCTGGGGAGAGGAAGAAGACGGTGAAAGGGGTCCCTTGCTGCTGGCACTGTGAGCGCTGTGAAGGCTACAACTACCAGGTGGATGAGCTCTCCTGCGAACTTTGCCCTTTGGACCAGAGACCAAACACCAACCACACAGCCTGCCAGCTTATCCCCATCATCAAACTCGAGTGGCATTCTCCCTGGGCTGTGGTGCCTGTGTTTGTTGCCATATTGGGAATCATCGCCACCACTTTTGTGATCGTGACCTTCGTCCGCTATAACGACACCCCGATTGTGAGGGCTTCAGGACGCGAACTGAGTTATGTGCTCCTGACAGGGATCTTCCTGTGTTACTCCATCACCTTCCTGATGATCGCAGCACCGGATACAATCATATGCTCCTTGCGACGGATCTTCCTAGGACTGGGCATGTGTTTCAGCTATGCAGCCCTTCTGACCAAAACAAACCGAATCCACCGGATATTTGAGCAGGGGAAGAAATCCGTCACAGCGCCCAAGTTCATTAGTCCAGCATCCCAGCTGGTGATCACCTTCAGCCTCATCTCCATCCAGCTCCTGGGGGTGTGTGTCTGGTTTGTGGTGGACCCCCCACACATCATCATTGACTATGGCGAACAGCGGACTCTAGACCCAGAGAATGCCAGAGGCGTGCTCAAGTGCGACATTTCTGACCTCTCGCTCATTTGTTCACTGGGGTACAGCATCCTCTTGATGGTCACTTGTACTGTTTATGCCATTAAAACAAGAGGTGTTCCAGAGACTTTCAACGAAGCCAAACCTATTGGATTTACCATGTATACCACCTGCATCATTTGGTTAGCCTTCATCCCCATCTTTTTTGGTACAGCTCAGTCGGCAGAAAAGGTAAGTGCAAGGAATGTATTTGTCAAGTTTTCCTTGGATTTAACTTTTTCTTCAAGATCCTCTCCTGCCTTTCTTTTGGTTCATTTATATTCTCCCCAAATGATTCAGTCTGTGGTGTTCTTATTTAGAAATACACACACACACACACACACACACACACAATTCCCTCAAGTTCGCTTTACATTGAATATGTGATTGAATATGTGTTGACTAAGGCTGATTTCCCATATTTAATGTGGGAATCTCCTGCTTGGCAAGGCTGGAGATTGACATAGTTCATGTCACTTTCTGGATCTCTCTTTCCAGCTCTGTTATCTACTAACATAACTGTTCTTTTCCCAATGTTAATTAAGAGAGGAAGAGAGAAAAGGCAGACATGATTCACAGGGGTGAGTGTCCCAGAGATAACCTACTGCCTAACAAATGTCTCTTTTTCTGGTCCTAATGTGACTCTGGGTTAAAGCTATTCTTTAATAAAGATGATAGTTATAGTCACAGAAGGACGTTTTATCGTAAAACCACAGCAAAAAGAAATTGAAGGCATCTTACTGTTTTTCTTCAGCCTCAATTTTTATTGCTTTTCCACATGTGGAGGGTGATGGCGGGGATTAAAGGCAACAATGGGAAGTTATACAAAGTGTTTTATAACTTTTCAGAAGGTGAATCTCTCAAAAGAATTTCCTTTTGCCACTACTGACCTCTTCCACATAAACCACTGCACGGAAAGAACATCTCCATGTGAAGGGAGTATGCATGGAAATGGGTGTATGTGGTTCTTTGTACAAAAAAGCAGAGAACTAATGTTACCATGAAATCCAAGGTTTGGGTAGTATGCTAGAGACAAGCCAGCTTGCGAAGCAAGAGCAAAGCTATCTTTCTGTAGAGAGATGACTGAATGTGGCTAGACAAAGTTCCCTTTTATTCTTTAGCTTTTGAAATCAAAATATGTCAACAAAGCACATTGTAAGACAAAGGATAAAATAATGTTAATTGGAAATAGCCCGTCAGTTCATTGTGTACATGAGGAAGTTCTTCTTTCAGAGTGAGGACTTAAATGTCGTTCCACCTTCCACCATCAAAAATGATGAGGCATTCAGACATCCCAGGGACAATTCCCTAGTCTCTACCATCCCAAGTGAGGTCGTGCATGACTCTTAAAATTCCAAATAATTTAGAAGAAAACATTCTCTGTAGGGATTTGGAGAGCTCATTGGTATGAGCACTCACCCTTTCCTAGATCAATGTGGCCTGCAATAATGTTTGGATAAAAATGTACTTCAGCACATTGGTTGCTGAATAGAGCAAACTTCTGTGGGTTCCAAAACTGTCACCTTTCTTGACTTGCATGGCCAATGGAGGCCCATGAATATTTCATGTGGGACCGAGCATATAGCAGGAAAGAAAGACAGTTTGGGGCTCTAATCCTAATAACTGAAAATAATTATATTTTGGCATATGCAGATGGGACTATATTAGGATCAAACTTGTAAATTTAACTTAGGAAAGAATGCATGAGTTGGAAAATAAGTTTCGCAAAGTCTATTGGGTTTGTTTTGATATGGTTAGTAGTTGTACTAGTCAGGGTAAAACAATGCTTTTGCAGATTCTGGAAATGTGTATCATGTGAATTAATAATAATAACAATTTAAGTGGTATTTATATTTGAACCTATGAATGCCTTTTTAAAATATACTGTTTTATCTAAAGAGGGCCCTGAATAGTTTACTTTGGTTTAACAAATATTTAACCAAACAAAATCTTCTGATTTCTGACATCTAACTTTCCTTTCATTTTTTTATCTTTTTATTTACTTTTTATAAATTACAACTCACTCTAATTTTTCATATTGTGACTTCCAAGGTTGTGGGAGGTGCAAATACAATACCAATAAAACGTTATTTTTTATTTAGATCATCCCTTCAGTGCCTAGATTTTTAGATTAAATAAAGTCGTGGTTCTATTTCAAGTTATTGGATATTATCACTGTAGTTAAAACATGCATTTTGCTAATAAGTTTTCTTAAGATAATTGGAAAAAAAATAACCATAGTCTCTCAGAACAAAAACTCTGCAGAGTTGCAGCTGCCCTTGAGGAGCAGTAATAGAAATAGCAAGAGTTTCAGATGAAACGGGCACATGAACATGCCAGGGATGGAGGCTGCCTTCTGCTGCTGAGGATGCAGGAGCTGCACATCCATCTGTAAACCTGAGTGCAATGTATATATTTATAAGTACAGATAAATCTGTGCCTGTAGAGATATGACTGAATGTGGCTAGACAAAATTCCCTTTTATTTATTAGCTTTTGGAATCAAAATAAGTCAATGAAGCATATTGTAAGACAAAGGATAAAATAATGGTAATTGGAAATTATTTTGTATTATTCCAATGAACATGGCAAAGACTAAAAAAATCAATAAGAAACACCAGCTTTAGGAATTTTCAGATCACTATATTCCTCAAATTATTTAGTTGGTTTTAGAGTTGATGAATTTATAACAACTCTACATCAAGAGCTATCTATACTAATAAAAGGGTAGTATGCTAATTAGACTGGGTCAACCGGACATTATCTGGTCATCTGGTCCTCCTTCCAGACAAAGCCACAGTGGCGGGGGTTGAGGCAGAGGCAGTTAGGGGCCATCAGGCCAGCAGGGGAGGGCAGTTAGGGGCAATAAGGTAGCAGGGGAGGGTGGTTAGGGGTGATCATGCCAGCAGCCAGAGGGGTTAGGGGCGATCAGGCAGGCAGGCAAAGGCGGTTAGGGGCAATCAGGCAGGCAGGCAGGTAAGTGGTTAGGAGCCAGAGGTCCCAGATTGCGAGAGGGATGTCTTATTGTTGGTTTAGGCCTGATCCTGCAGGGTGAAGACTGGGCTGAGGGACCCCTCCTCCAGTGCACAAATTTCATGCACTAGGCCTCTAGTATTATATAATACACTTATGTGTCATCCTAACACTTCACATTGAAATTGGCTAGCTGCTATTCTCTGTTAAAGTCTCTATTATTCAAAATAATGCACAAAATATTTGAGAATGATTATTTTTCACATTGCTAAAATTATTGACACATATTAAAAGTGAATAAAACTTTTATGTCTCTAAAAGAAGGCTTTAAATAAGATTTATTGACTTTGGAGGACCAAAGAGCTGGTCAGTCTTCCATTCGCATTTATAATGCTGAGCCCCACCGTTATCAACTTGAATTGTTTGCAACAGATAGGTAGCCCATGCATCCATTAATTCAGCAGATCCTTATTGAGCATTGTGTCCAACATTGTTCTAATTATTGAGCTCATGTCAGTCTGCTTTCCTGTAAGGCTCGGTCTGGCTCCCAGCCAATGCTGCATGATGTCTGCCAGCACCAGGAAGGTGCCAGACTCAAGGGCAAGAGAAGATGGTGAGGGGTCAGATCTGAGACGAAAAAGCAAAGATGAGAGCTATGCATCCTATACATCAGTGACATCAGATTTATAGCATGGAAGACAATGGAAAAGCAAAGTTTCTTCTAGTATGTATTTAATTATACTTCTTAGAGTAATGCCTACAGAAGAAAACTTATCTAGCCCCATAGGGCTCTCTGAAATTACAAGAGAAGTAGGAATAAAGAGAAGAATTAGTTGAATTATTTTGACAGATATTTCAGAAAAATCTCTGAGTAAAATCAAGTTAAAAGGGATCTCAGTAGCATTCACGAAGGCAGACAGCTCTCTCTGTCTTCATTCAATGATGAAACTCCTTTTAATTTTAGCACATTCCCCTTTTTCCATAATTTGAAATCAAGATGAATCATGTTTATTCCAATAGAGCTTATGCCATAATTTATTAACTTTGTGCCTACTGCTGCATTCTACTAGGTCATAATATAAATGCACTTTTTCTTTTCTTATAGAAAAATGGTGTGAAGGAAGGGTGTACATTCTGAGACATGAACATGGACTAACACAAACTCTCATAATTTTACTGAAAAGACAAAATATGCAAATATAATTAATGCAATAGTCAGGAAAAGAATCTCAGGGGTGGTTAGGGGCTATTAGGATGGAAAATATCTCTAAAATACATATTTTACCATCTCTAATTGGTCTCATAAAACCAAGCTTTTCAGACACGTGTTATGACATTGCCAAGCTCCAATGAGCACATTGCTTTAAACACAGTGTCAGATAGAAAAAAATAAAACACCCTCAAAATGAAAAAGGAAAGAAAACTCAATGTCAGAACCCCTGTATGTCCCCAACCAGCCTTTCTCCCTTCACCCTCTGATGGATTGTGCAGCAACTAGCTAGCAGCCCAAGTTGGAAACCTGGGCGTCATCTGCAACTCCTCCCTCTATTCACTCCCACCCCTTTATTTCCTCCTCTCATCTTTACATGTAATCTTTTATAAAAATTTGTAGAGGGTAAGCAGCATCTGTCTGATATATATACTGAGTGGCCAGATTATTATGACCACCTGACGTTTGTAGGCAAATTAGCTATAATTTTGCGCTGAAGTTACTAGAGGGCCAGACCACTATAAGTAGGGAAGCAGGTTGTTTACCACGACAGTAGAAGTGATTTTTTTCTGAAGATATGGTTAAACAACGTGATTTAACAGCCTTTGAATGTGGGCCCTTTAATTCGTGTGGAACAATGTCTGAATAGCACAACATACCTAAGTATCATTGCTGATCAAGTTCATCCTATCATGTGGATGGCGTATCCCAATGGAGATGGCTTCTTCCAACAAGACAATGCACCATGCCACGGTGCTCGTATTGTGCAGGAGTGGTTTCAAGAACATGAGGGAGACTTTACCTTGCTTAGGTGGGCCCCACAATCACCAGATCTCAATCCAATTGATCATTTGTGGGATGAAGTTAAAAGAGCCATCAGGCAGCTGGTTCCACAACCATCAAATCTCATAGATCTGAACAGTGCTATTCATCAGGCATGGTGTCAGATTCCTCGCATCACCTTTCAACATCTCGTGGGGTCAATGCCAAGAAGAATCATTGCAGTATTGAAGGCAAAAGGTGGCTGAACAAAGTACGGATGGGGTGGTCATAATAATCTCGCCACTCAGTGTATAACTGAATGAATATGTATTTTTGTATATAGCCTTTTATGTCACTACATTCTGAATATACAGATGCCTATTCAATGAGTGAGTGGAGTGTCTTGCACAATTAGCATATAATAGTATAAATTATTACTTATGATTTAAGTTAGACTGTGGCATTATGGGAATGTTATATATACATCTTATTGTGATCCGCATTACAGTATTTTTTTCTGAAAGATATGTTTTCTCATTTAAATGATGGGCCATATACACTTATTTTTAAAATTTTGTCAATCATTTGTTCTGAATAGGACTGCTAAATATTTAGGGGGAAATGCAAAAAGGAATTATTATACTTGCCCTTAATTCTATCTAAGATACACAAAGCAAAGGAGAATTAATGTGATTATCCAGATATGTTTACCATGTCATCCCTCCCTTTTTCTTTTACTGCATATGACTACTGGAGACCAGAAGAGTGTGGGGAAACAGATGGATGAGTGGAATTAGGAGGAGCATGATTCCTGGAGTGGGAGGGCTTGGGGTCAAATCCTGGCTCTGCTAAACCAGCTGAGAGAATGTAGACAGTGTAGAGCAATCACCCCACCTGCACTCAGCCCTATTCTCAAAATAGAGCAGATTTGAGTTCATATAGTGTAGTAAAGGGCAGGAAGATTAAATTAACAAACCAACAAACAAAACCCGCCACCTCTTGTCTCATTATGCTGTGTTTGCATAGTAGATCTCAAAGTAGTTTTACATGATATGAGTTATGAGACCGTTTAACACATAATAAACAATTAATAAGTGTTGGCTATTGTTCCTATTAGACTACATTTCATGAGGGCAGAGACCTTATTTGGTTAGCTCACCATTTTATCTTGGGCACCTTGCAGAAAGTTGGGCCAGAATAGGTTCTCAGAGACACATGTGTTTAACGGTAGAATACATTCACATTCATTCACATAATTGCTTCAGTTTCTCCAGTCATTTAGACCATTTCTGTGCAGCACCCCAACTGGAAGTGTTTTTTTTGCAAACAGAGGGGCTCTCCTGAGGGTGTAGAGCAGTCAGAGAGGAAGACAGAATCTGTAAGAGGAGAAGGAGGAGGAGGAGGAGAAAGGAGAGTTCTTCCCAGGGCAATGTGTAACTGCCTTTCTCTCTTTAGCAGAAAATACTGGAAGAAGCAACATGTCATCAGAAAGCAGCTGCTGAAATATTTAAGTTAAAATCGAGTAACTCTAGTAAGAGTAGCAAGCATTGAAAATAATAACTAAAACTCCTACTTTAAGAAATAGTCCCGATAAGAAAAGAACAGCCTGAGAAACCTGGGGTAAGAATGTCAACATGACCTAGACAACGATGGAAGTAATTTTCAGAACAGATCAGACTAGAGGTAGTTTCCAGCCACACCTGCCTCCTTACATTTAATTCCTTGGGATGTTGGGAGGTAGAAATGATGATCAATATCCACCTTGCGTGTTTGCAATTGTTGTGAACTGTATAGTGTTCCCTTTCCTTGGCAGCTTGCAGTCATGTGAAGCTGATCTTTTTGAAGGTCCATGATGCCCCACTATAGTTACAGAACAATCTTAGATATCGCGGTAGATTTTTGTTTGGCAAGATCCATTATACTGGACTGTTCCAATCGACTCTGGAAGGGAAAAACCAAATTTAAAATAAGAAAAAGAAAAAAAAAAAACAACTGGAAAAGAAAAAACATCTCATGTGTGCACTCAGTTAAAATGATATGCTTGTGAAGATGTGGGAGCAAAGGGAAATAAGGAGATTCCGGGACACAGTGCAGGCCTGTTAAGCAGCTCTCTCGGGAATGTTGCCTTAGCTACACTTGTTACTTTGTTCCCGGTTGTGCTATACGTATTGCCGCTATAGAAAAACACCAACTTACACATGTAGGGCAATTCTTTTGGGGGATGCCTATCTTATTTGACAGCACAAAGAAATATTTGCTCAATGAACTTTGCTTAGAGTCCCATGATTTGGGGGCTCTGAGGAGCCTGCGGGGCCTAGGACTACTTGAATCAAACATCTGGTTGTTGGTGAAAATGTGGTACTTTCACATCCATCTTTTTTAAACTGAAATTGAGTTTGCAAGGTTTTAATTTTTTTGCCCAAATTAGAATAATTTAATCAACTAGACAATTAGTCAACCTGGGAACTTAGTCCTGGAACTAATATATCTTGTTGAAATGGCTTACCTTTCTTAATATGATTGAATGTTAAAGTACTAGATCTGATTAAGATTAAACCATGAATATTTTCAGAATCAGTAAGGACCATTACATTATTTCAAAATGTGTAGGAGAATGTCATACAAATAGACTTACATTTTTTCTATATAGGCAGAACTCTAATGACACCGCAGACTGTAGGTTGTACAGAATGCAGTGACTAATTTCGTTATATAACTTCAAATTGAATTTGCCATGATTCAGTATATGCTTATATCTCACGCAGCACACAGGGTGCCAACAAGAGCAGATTGCAAGGAAATCGTTTCTTTTGGCTATCACCAAAACACATTTTTATGTTGGAAAAAATTTAAAAAGTATCTACATGCAGTTTTACATGGGTTAATGTTACTCACCCCAAATGTAGAAAATAGCTAATGAAAATTTAGTATAAATTCTAGGCTATTTAAAATAAATGTAAGGCATGTTTATTTGCCTCATTAAAAGAACTACATAAAAAACTCAGTGTGGCTTTTGGTTCAAGATATGGGCTGGCATAAACAAATCTATCCCTTCCTTCTACGGTAACAATGAAATTGAAAAAAAAGAGAAAGAAAAAGAGGAAAGAAAAGAA
Organism: Myotis nattereri; assembly: GCF_964212035.1. Classification (NCBI taxonomy): domain Eukaryota; kingdom Metazoa; phylum Chordata; class Mammalia; order Chiroptera; family Vespertilionidae; genus Myotis; species Myotis nattereri. The sequence goes on along the minus strand of NC_138086.1, from coordinate 19,045,726 downwards.
AAAAAGACAGGAAGGAAATGCGGATGGAGAAATGTAGAGAAAGAAAAAGAGAGAGAGAGAGAGAGAGCAAGCTAAAATGGTTTTAGAGCCAATATTAGGTAAAACAATTTGAGGAAACCCTGAAAAATAAGTTGAATCAGTCTGAGATTTGGAAAAATTCAAAGCGAGAAAGCACAGCCCAAGAGAGATCATTGGTTCTTACCATGGAAGTCCCAAGTCATTTCTAACCCTAAAGTCAACATGCAGACCTGAAGCAGGCATTGGAGTGACCATCAAGAAAATTACTTAAAGAGCTTCATTTCAAAATAACTGGGCCAGTTGAGCACCTGACTTTCCCTTTCTGCTCTAACCTTACATGTAAAGAGAGTACAGGTCACCGAAACCGGTTTGGCTCGGTGGATAGAGCGTCGGCTTGCGGACTGAAGGGTCCCAGGTTCGATTCCGGTCAGGTCAAGGGCATGTACCTGGGTTGCGGGCACATCCCCAGTAGGAGATGTGCAGGAGGCAGCTGATCGATGTTCCTCTCTCATCGATGTTTCTGACTCTCTGTCTCTCTCCCTTCCTCTCTGTAAAAAATCAATAAAATATTTTTTTTTTAAAAAAAAGAGAGTACAGGTTAAAATTACAGAATTCTACCCTAAAGAATGGGAATCACCTGATGGTCAAATCACCTCACACTTCACAGAGAGAGAAAGAGAGCAGAATTTGAAGTAATTTTATTTCAGACAGACACGGACAAGTGGGAAATAGAAAAGATAGACTCTATCCAGGAGAGAAATACGATCAATTTCTCAACTCTGAGAATAAGTTCCCCCAGGGGTGGGCCCCAGTCACTTGGCTGCCTGCATCCCTGCATCTTTAAGAGCAGCCAGTCAGTTAAGACAACCACTGAGTTAATACAGGTCCTGCTGTCCAAGAAAAATGGAGCCCCCAGTAATCCTTGTCAACAAACCTGGCCCTTCAATTATAATTATACATGAACGACCAAAGATGTCATGAGAAAAAAAGAAAACCAATAGCATCATTTTTAAAAAAATACACAAAAATAACAAAACAAAACAGGTAATTCAGAAAATATAAGATGATTTTTCAAAAAACAGACGTTTTATTGCCATTCCAAGAGAATCAAGAAAATACTGAACATCCATGCATGAACTGATTGCTATGGAAAAGATCAGTCAAAAAATAAGAAAAATAATACTGAAAATTAAACTTATGAATGTGAAAATAAAAACCTGGACCGATGGACTGAGACATAGGGTGGCTAGGGTTAAAGAGCAGAGTAGAGATCTGAAGGGTAAAATAAAAGCTAGAACCACAAAGAAAAAGATTAAAATGATACAAAGAAAATAGGAGATATGGTAGAACATGTTGAGCACACATGCAGGAACTAATAAACATCTGAGAAGAAGAAACGGGAAAAGATGAGGAAGAAATGCTCTGAAATAATAACATCGATTGCATTCATATTTGGGTCATTAGAAGAAAAGTTTCAAAACTGAAGAAAGACAATTCTGACAGGCTAAAAAGACATGCATCTCAGTAACATTTCACTAACTGAGATAAACTTCCAAGCCTTAGAGAGGGAAAGAGGAACGAAAAGCTGACTTCATCTGCTACCCTGGATTCTAGAAGGCAAGGAGCAAAGACTTTCTGAGGGAAAAGTATTTGAAACTTATAATTGTGTAGCCAGCCTAACTATCAATCATTGTGAGACTAAAAATGTATATGACTCAGGAAATCTGGTGCCTACATAGCTTATGTATGAATTATTCTAGATGTAGTCCAGTAAAGTAAAAAAGTGCATCTGATTAAATGAATAACTGATTACATATGATTTAGAAAAAAAAGTTTAAAAAAAACTGTAAAAAGAATCTATTAAACCCTAGTGTCTAATTGCCCTTTAAAATGCAAAGTTTTGATAATTATATTTATCTCTTCTCTGTGAGCCCAGTCATGCTACTTGAATGAATCTAAGGAAATAGCATTTAGTAGCCATAATACAGGGATTGCTTTTGTCTTGATCTCACATTGTTAGAAGGGATTTAGAAACAAAACACAGAGATGTTAATTTACCTACTGAAATGATTATTATAATTTGATATAACTTTAAGAAATTAGGAGGCACCTAAGTAGGATCAATGGAAAGAGAGTTGTGCAAACACAAGAAAGCATTCACCTTTCACTGTCCACAGATACAATCTAAAATTGCTAACTCAAGAGATATGTGTGTTATTTAAAGAACAACAAAACAAAACATAAAACCTGTTCAAGCATGTTAATTCTATGGAACAGCATCATGATATGGAGAAGGGGTGACAGAGGGTTTTAATTAATAAATGCTTAAACTTTATTTTCCTTAATTAATAAATCTATAGAATAAAAATAGAAATCATTGCATACAGAAAGGTTTAAGGGAAAGTTCCAAGAAAATCTTTTTTCAGACAATATGACTGCACATTTTTATATTGGGGACTTTTGGTGTGTATATATATGTATACGGAGAACACCTTTTATATACAGAAATAGGTGAGTGATTTTGTATTGTGAAAATGACTCAAAATCTTTGATTATCACAGTTTATGAATTTATTCCTTTTTATGGTTTATGTCATCTATACTAATAAAAAGGTAATATGCTAATTAGACTGGGATACCTTCCAAGAGACCTTCTGGACATCCTTCTGAACAAAGCCATGGTGACGGGGCCGAGGCAGAGGTGGTTAGGGGTGATCAAGCCAGGAGGAGAGGGCAGTTGGGGGTGATCAGGATGGTGGTGGGGGGGTAGAAGTTGGGGGTGAGGAGGCTGGCAGTGGTAGGCAGCTGGCGGCGATTGGGTCAGAAGGGGTGGAGGAGTTGGGGGCAAGCAGGCCAGCAAAGGGAGAAGTTGGGGGTGAGCAGGCCAGCAGGCAGAATGGTTAGAGGCCATCAGGCAGGCAGGCAGGTGAGCAGTTAGGAGCCAGCAGTCCTGGATTGCAAGAGGGATGTCCAACTGCCGGTTTAGGCCCAATCCCACAGGGATCCCATAGGGATCGGGTTTAAACCAGCAGTTGGACAACCCCCAAGGGGTCCCAGATTAGAGAGGGTGCATTTGTGCGCCCCCCCCCCCGCACAAATTTCATGCACCGGGCCACTAGTTTCTAAATAAATATTTTTAAGGGCCACAATTTAAGGATCAGCTTACAGCTGATGATAGCATTTCATCAAAACTATCAATTGTTTGCCATATGCAAGTACCTTTGCTTGATGCTTCAGAAAATGCAATTATGAGTAGGAAGCTTGCTGTCCAGTTGTTTAGGGTCAAGTAGGGTGGGGGCAAACCAATCACACAGATGACTGTTACAGGGCAGAGTAACACTATGGAGGCCTATTGTGAGATCTTGGGATCAGAGGAAGGCAGCATATCCTTTGAGGGATCAAGAAAGTCTCCATGAAGGAGGTGGGAATTAAATAGACCTTGAGCCCTGGCTGGTGTGGCTCAGTTGATTGGGCACCGTCCCTTGCACCAAAAGGTCGCTGGTTAGATTCCTGGTCAGGGCAGGAGGCAAACTAATCGATGCTCCACTCTCATATAGATGTTTCTATTTCTCTCTCCCTTTCCCTTCCTCTCTCTCTAAAAGTCAATAAAAATATAAATAAATAAATAAACCTCAAAGAGTGGAGAGAAACCGAAACCGCAGAAAGCAGGTTTCTTCAAGGCACTGCGTATAAAACCTGTTTCCAAAGAATTGTTTTGAGTTTAGCATAGTCACAGGGAGAGCTGGGTGACAATATGTTCAATTTCTCCCATTCTTAATGGCACTCCTTTTACCCTGGAAAAGTATTTCCCGGTTGGGCAATAAATTATAGGGTTATCTACAAAATAAGTCTCATCTGATAACTGGCAGACATTTTGTGGTATTATGCCAAGTGTGTACTGCATTTGCTAGGGACATGAGCGCATTTGAATCTCTCTGAGCATGGCTCTATTCTCATTACAATGACGTTTTGTGAGATTTCTTTGTCAATGGTGAGTCATGAATTGTAGTGTGCGAGGATAAGAAAAGACAGTAACAAGATTATTGAAGAAATCCAGGCAGAAATATTGGGGGCTTGGCACGTGGCTGTGAAAGTGGAAAGAAGAAACTCAATTCCGGTTGAACCGGGAACAAGAGAAGGAGTGGGAGGTGAGGTGCTTGCACTGTCTGCTCTGTGGCTGCCACAAGGATTCCATCAAATCAGACTTCACAAAAAAGACTGTAGCTTTCTCTCTGGTGTGGGTGAAAGGAGTAAAGAGCAAAAAAATAGTTACTAATTACTGCAGCTAGCCGAGTATGGAGAAGGATTTGGGGGCCTAAAACAGTGAAGTTGGATGAAAATCAGATTGTGTAAATAAAAGCAAAGTTAAGGATCCAGGGACAAGAACACCTGGTGGATTGTAATTTTCAGAAAACGAATCTGCCAAATAATATTCAAATAAGGTTTGATCGCTGAAGTAAAAAGGCAAACTCTCTAGACATTAAGTCAAATTATTTTCAAGTGATTAAGAAAGCAATTTAAATATATAATTGTCATTGTCATTATGTAAATTTGGATGTTGATTTTATATTCTATTAATTTGGGCAAATTTTCAAGTAATCTGGATTTTCTCTGCTTGTCATGGTCATGAAAAGATGCATTTAATATCTTTTTCTTTACTATGTATCTCATTTTTGTATAACTTTGAACTCCTTGCATATACGAGTAATATATTAACCAATCAGTTTTCAATTGTGCTATTATTGTTGCTCTTTAAAATTATTTATGAAAAGTCATGTATTGAGTCCATAAGGTAATCTGCAGAGTTCTGCATCTTGGCAGTGTTCTAAATCTTGTTCACAGGAAGAACATTGGACCAATCAAAACTCACAGTGCAGCCCTGACCGGCTTGGCTCAGTGGGTAGAACGTCAGCCTGTGGACTGAAAGGTCCCAGGTTCGATTCCGGTCAAGGGCATGTACCTTGGTTGCGGGCACATCCCCACTAGGGGGTGTGCAGGAGGCAGCTGATCGATGTTTCTCTCTCATCGATGTTTCTATTCCTCTCTGTAAAAATCAATAAAATATATTTTTTTTAAAAAACAACTCACAGTGCTAATTGTAGGTTTTTGTTTGTTTGTTTGTTTGTTTAAGAATCACATAATTCTCATTTTGAAAAAAAAATCTTTCAACGTCAAAAATGACAATAAGTTAAATGTTTTCATCGGAATTTTATATTCACTATTTGTTCAGTCACCTGTCTCTCTGGAAAAAATATCAAGGAATGTAATATGTTTTGCTGTCTGTTCTGTTGGCCCAAATTCTGTAGCATACAGCTCTTTATATAACCTTTGTGAATATATGCAAACACACACATGTACATATAGCTGCTGTTGATTTCATGTTCTAAGTAAAGGTTAAATGTTATGTTTCTCCTGCCAGCTGTTTTCTCTAAAATGCTCATTCACACAAAGTGAGTTGAAGTGAGACTAGTATTGGTAGACGGTGTGCCTGTTATAAAACCATCCGTGTTTGCACCAGCAGGCAGCTTGTTACTGTAGCTCTGCACGTTCTTCCACAAAACACTGTTCCCATGCTAAAACATAGAATCAAACCATAACTTATGAAACAGTTGGCTGTTTTACCTGCTTGTTGTTAAGAACTGACAATAACAAACACAAAATAAATAATTACGCTTGCAATGAAACATTTGTAGAATGTGGCACATAAAACAACAGTGAGTAGGGACAGTGAGTACCATAGGATTATAAGACAGCCCTTGACTTACTTATTTCTACCTCACTTCGTATGTATAGTGTATTCCATAGAGATTACATGCATGCATTTATGATTGTTAATGATAACCGCCATCTTCTATTTTCCCTTCCTGACGTGCTGGGAAACCATATTGCTATGAATCTCTTTTTGTTTCTGTCTCCTTGATCTCTTCCTTCTGCTCAACTTCTCACCGTCTCCTGGTGTTGGCCTTTCTCCCAGGCATCGCTCCCTTGAAGTCCTCATCACTCACATGGCTTTTGCTGTGAAAGGACGCTCATGCTTTCTTAATCTCTGCTCTTTCACATGTACAAAATGTGAGCTTAAACAGTCCAGGAACTAAATATGAAAGGAATCCAAGACCCAAATTGTAAAATTAAGATATCTGAAACCAAAATGTTTTATGTTTGAAATAGAAACTATTGAATGCCTCTTATGTCCCCCAAATCAGACTAAGCTCTTTGTGTGTAAATAATCTTCTTTTATCTTGAAGAGATGAATTCTATAGATGCAGGGAAGTTAACTCAAGAATGTTTCCATTCCCACTGATGCTATAAGGTATACATGGGGCTGACCCTACTCATTTGACTGTAAGTCTCATGCTTTTAGCTGCTCTTTCATATATCTCCATTATGCTTAATCTTTTTTAAAAGTCTTCTTTTCTACCAATGGCATCTCTATTTTTCAGAAAACCAAACTTGAGAGTTAACACAGACTTCCTTTTTCCTTTCACCCCTATTAATACTCTGTCAACAAATGTTATTATTCATCTGAAACTTTCCCTAGATCACACTTCCAAAGTGAAAGCTCTTCCCACTTCCAAGGTCAAATTCCTAGTCTAAGTTGGAACTTCTGTGGTGACCTCCTAGACATGTTCCTTGACAGTGACTTCTAGATTTCTGCCATAAAGATATTCTATACACTTTTCTGCTTTATCACTTTTTAAATATATACTCAATCAACCAATATTTATTTACCACTTCCACTCTATGATGTTGACAGCATCCATTGAGCTAGAGGTGGCCTGCCTTTATAGAGCTTGAATTCTAGTAGAAGAGACTGATTTTAAACTGATAATTCCAGAATAATTACTAATAAAATTGTTATAGTGATATGGTATGAAGGGTTCTGAAACTAAAATAATTTTTACTGACCATTAGTTCAAACCTACATTTTTCAACTTTTGTCTTTCCACAGCCCTTCATTTCAATGAACTCAGTTTTTGTTTTGTTTTTGTATGTTTGTTTTAAACCAAATCAACCAACGCATGAATTCTTCTCTAACTTACAAGACATTAAGGATTCTGAACAGATATGTACTCTATCTGGACACCCATTATTTACAGTTCCAGATTTGTGTCCTGTGCTGTTTGTGGGGCATTTATGAGTCTATGCATCTATGGTTGTGTATATGGTAGAAATTATTCAAGAAGACATAATAATCTCAATTCTCATGTGTTTTTCCTGAATCTCACTTCTTGCCAGTCCCATGATACCTGTCAAAGTACATTGCAAATAGTTTTCACTATAAGGTTTTTGTTGAATTAGATGTACAGGAACATGGTAAACATTTCAAGCCAAGCCTGAGTCACTCTGTGCCAGAAAGTGACTTAAAGACAACAGTAAAGAATATGTTTGGACTAAATGGTTCTTGTCTCTTTATCTCTGTGGTGTTGAGAAAGCAAGTTATCTTCTCTGATTCCCTGTCTCCTTATCTGTAATCAAGCCTCTATGGTTGTCTCTCTTCCAGGTTCTCTTAGAATGTTTGAGCCTAGGAAATGTAATGGCCCCCAGGATGTTTGACTTCCTTTCTACTTTTAAGATGCCCTTATTATAGAAAAAAATCGCCAGTTACTTTGGAAATGCTCAACCACACAGAGGCATGACCTAATTTTTAAGTAAATGCACATGAAGATTATTATGCCTGTGTAGTGAAGGATGCAAATGAATGCGCAACGCATTTTAGAAGATGAATGTGCTTGAGGCAGTCATTAGACTTATAAACCTTAATCAAGTGCGTTCACATCCACATACATTCCAGAGTCTGAATTATTTTTTCCAAAAAGCCCTATGGGGCATGTACTCACGCCATATGTTTCCTTCAGTTTTACCGAGATATCTTAGGAAAATGAAAAAGGCACTCAATACTTCACATTAATTTCTAAATTTTTTGCTCTCTGGTTGAAAAAACAAAGGTGAGCTATAAAGATAGCTGATAGTAGACATCTCCTAGTTCATCAGATTGTGCTAATTTAGCATCACCTAGCTTTACTTTGGCACGTTCTACTCATCATTACTTCTTGTTTATCATTCGAATCATGTATCCCTGGTAGAAAGACACGAGCACTGGCTGGAAGACTTCAACATGACTCCAGAGAAGTTGATGTGGAATGTAATCTCTTATTAGAGATTGATTTTGATTTCACCTCACATAAGTGAGTTCCTTATCCCCTTCTACCACATTTCCCTTGTACTTGCAGTTAATGCAGCACCATAAATCGTTCTGCCACGTGCCTTAGGAAGACAGAAGGGAATGATGTCTACCAAGCAGCCCTTTCATGACAAATTATAGAGAGAGCTGATAGCAAGCGCCAGTTAAATTCCCTTGTATACCTTTGCATTTTCCTCTCATTTGACTTTTCCTTATTTCCCTCATCCTGTGAACCCTGGGAGAAAGCTTGTGTTTTTAAGTCCTTTTGTAATGGGAAAAAAAGGATAACTGTTATTTTCTTGAAAAGAAATTCCTGATAGTTTAACTTAATTCAAGTATGGAAACTGTGTAGGTCCCCTGAGTTTTCTTCCTGTTGGTTGTAAATCTTACAGGGCAAACAGAAATGCATATTTATTTTGGTGAAAAATAAAGCACGTATTTCTAACGCAAAATAATTTCAGGCCCATTCTAACTGAACACAATTTGCAATAGTTGTAAATTGTGCATTATTGTTCATAGCACCCTGAGCAATTAAACTGTGTTCAGGCTGGCTGCATGGAGGCAGCATGGTTACTTAGTGGGTACAGCCAGTGGTTACAAACGGGTATGGAGCCTGACTGCCAGGATACAAGTTCTACTTTGTCCATGGACTGTGTGCGGTGTGTGGCATATGTTACTGCTCTAAGCCTCAGCTCTCATCTGTAAAATGGGTATAACAGTATTTAGCAGACAAGATTAATTAAAATCTATATATATAAAAGCCAAGCAACCGGAATGACTGGAATGACCGGTGACTATGACACACACTGCAGCTGGCCAACTGGCCCAATCGGGGGCAGCCCCTCCCCCTTGTCAGCCCTGGCTGGATCGAGGGTGAGGCTGGCCGGCCAACTGCCTGCGGCCCCTCCCCCGGGCCCGCCCTGCCCCCGATCGGGCCCCATCAGGGCAGGCTGGCTGGACCCCACCCATACACAAATTTGGGCAGCAGGCCTCTAGTATTAAATAAAACCAGTCCTTCTTGTTATTCCGGTGTTGTTGATGGTGATGATGGTGAGATAAGGAGTCTTCATTTCCTGTGGCCAACCCCACTGAATCATTTTGAGATTTCCCACTTTTTTCCTTCTCTACTTTTTGTGCTGATGCATTTGAATTATTGGGACATTTTATGTCTATATTCATTTTACTTAAATCTGACCTAACTATTATTTTAGTATAGACTAGCCCCAAAGAGACACTAAGTGTTTCATATTTTTATCTGGTTAAATAGAGTCTACTTATTTAATATCAATTATTACATGATTTTGTACTTTAAAGTAAAATTATTTTGGCAGTTATTTAATGACTGTATATGACTCTAAATAGAAAAGGTGATGTTATAACACTATTTCCTTATAAGTGTTTTTTTTCCTATTCTTCACACTCTAATAATACATTTTATCAGGAAATAATCTTTAACCTTGTGATTCTTAAAATATTGCTATGTTTGTAATATTTGATAAAAAGGCATGAACAATATATTTTCTGGAAGAAAATGGCCTCAATCTAATGTCAATCAAATATATTTCTACATAACAAAATTTACTTTGATATAATTTCTGCAACATATCTTAGCTAAAGTAGGTATATATAAGTCACAACATTTTTCCGTTAGAACCCCTCATATGTAAATTCCTAAAACATGGCTTCTTTTCCAAATTGTTTCACATATTCTCTTTCTCAGATTATGATAATTTAAAGCTATTCTATGTGATCTGCTAATTTACCAAAGGATTTTTCTTTTTCTCCACTCCACTGTTGGTCTCACACTCTGTATGGTTAGTTTGGTTCCATGTGCGAAGCAGCATGCTTTCTTCTGAATCCTTTTAACTAAATATTTATTTTTAGGCATAAAAATCTGAACAAACTCCAATTTCTGTTTGAAACCATTCCTACATCAAAAATTGCATTCATATTTGGGTCATAGTTTTCCATGAGAGGTCTTAGCAGATAATCCCACACATTCTCTTTGAGCTCCCAGAGGAACAATATTCAGAGTTTCCTCTAGTAGTGTCTGTGTGTGTGTGCGTGTGTGTATGAGGAGCAGCTCACAAATGGACTCAATTTCACATTTTCTCAATAGCTTAAATCCCCTTTTTCATATCTTATTTCACAGTTTCAGTATTTTGCTTTTATTTTTGAATAATTGGGCTATTTCAAATCATCTCTCCCATTATTGAAATGAAGTACTATACATAGCATAATATCAAAAAAGAGCTAACTATTTCTCTAACAGGTTTGGCTCAATGGGTAGAGTGTTGGCCTGCAGACTGAAAGGTCCCAGGTTCAATTGTGATCCAGTGCATTACCTTGGTTGTGGGCATATCCCCAGTAGGAGGTGTGATTGATGCGTCTCTCTCATCGATGTTTCTAACTCTCTACCCCTCTCTCTTCCTCTCTTTAAAAAATCAATAAAATACATATTTTTAAAAAAGAGCTAACTATTTAAAATATAACTTTCTCATAGCATCCTGAAATTTCAATGCCCTTGGATAGTATAGCAAATTTGGAATTGTTAATGTGTGTAAAAGGGAAATTATTATTTACAGTACTAAAGTATTCTATTTCTGTATGAAGCGCTGATAAGCAAAAAGTATTCCATTTTATATTTCTACTCAATATATATTGTCATTGTTTTCCAAAATTTAAAAAAATGATATTAGGATTGACAGATTTAGTAAATAAAAATTCAAATGTTTAGCTAAATTTAAATTTCAGATAAGCAATGAATAATTGTTTTGTGTAAATATGCCCTGTATAATATTTATGACATCCCCAAATATTATTTGCTGTTTGTCTGAAATTAAAATTTAAATAGGTTTTTAAAAATACTTTGTCAGGCAACTCTATACTAGGTTGATGAGAATAGACTTATAAGACAAATGTAAATAAACAAACACAAAGTTAAAGCCTTCAAATTATTCGATACAATAATTCAATAAAACTTTATATATAAGGTAAAAAAAAACACATTAATTAACAATACAAATAATTGAAATAGCAAGAAATGATATATCAAGATAGACCAGTGTGCCCTGGATAGATACATAAAAGTCCATGGATAATGGTTGGTGTAAGCAGAATAAAGCCCTCTGAAAGATGCGAACATTCCAATTATGGAAAACTGTGAGTATGGTATGTTATATGGCAAAGGGGAATTCAGGTAGCAACTGGAATTAAGGCTGCTATTCAACTGGCCTTAAAATGGGTACAATATTCTGGATTATCTGAGTTGGTCCAATGTAACCATACGGACCGAAACAGTGGAAGAAGGCATTAGCATCGCAATAATGTGACCTGAGAAAGATTAACCTGGCCACTGCCAGGTGGGAAGGGGCCCTGAGCAAAGGAGTGCAGGCAGCTTCTAAAACAGCCGTGGGCAAACTACGGCCCATGGGCCGGATCCGGCCTGTTTGAAATGAATAAAACTATTGAAAAAAAAGACCGTACCCTTTTATGTAATGATGTTTACTTTGAATTTATATTAGTTCACACAAACACTCCATCCATGCTTTTGTTCCGGCCATCCGGTCCAGTTTAAGAACCCATTGTGGCCCTCGAGTTAAAAAGTTTGCCCACCCCTGCTCTAAAAGCTGGAAAGGCAAGGAAAGCAATGCTCCCCCAGGGCCTCCAGAAGGAAGGCAACTCTGCAAACACCTTCATTTTGGGTCAATGAGACAGACTCGCTGCCAACTTTTGACCTCCAGAACTGCAACGTAAATTTGTGTTGTTTTATGCCACTGAGTTTGTGGTAATGTGTTATAATAGCAATAAGAAACTAATACAGTGGGTAAACCTGTGTACATTGTTGCTTCGGGGGACTCCTTGTGTAATTTTCTGCTATTTTCAGACATGGCATAACATTCTTTAAGACCAATTATCTTAATAAAAATAATAATAATTGTATAAATATGTTTGATATTAAAAGCCTTTTAAAAATATATAAATGCATAATTTGAAAGTGTATGTTAAGATGATGTGCTATACATTTAATATCTTAATTTACATGTAATTACATATACATAGTGAATGAAGCTGCTTTATGCATTCTATCTTTTTATATTTAAACTAGAGGCCCGGTACACAAAAACTTGTGCACTTGAGGGGGACGGGGGGTCCCTCAGCCCGGCCTATGCCCTCTCGTAGTCTGGGACCCCTCGGGAGATAACGACCTGCTGGCTTAGGCCTGCTCCCGGGTGGCAGAGGGCAGGCCCAATCCCTAGGTGCAGCTCCTGGTCAGGCTCAGAGCAGGGCCGATTGGGGAGTTGGGGCGCCTTCCCCTGTCATGCACAGAGCAGGGCGGATCAGGAGGTTGCAATGCCACCCTCAGTCACGCTCAGGGTAGGGCTGATTGTGGGGTTGTGGTGCCACCCCCTGTCACACACAGAGCAGGGCGGATCAGGGGGTTGTGGTGCCACCCCTGTCACATACAGAGCTGGCCGATCAGGGGGTTGGGGGGCTGCCCCCTGTCACGCACAGAGCAGGACCCATCAGGGGGTTGGGGAGCTCCCCCCTGTCATGCACAGAGCAGGGCCAATCAGGAGGTTGTGATGCCACCCTCAGTCACACTTAGGGTAGGGCCAATTGGGGGGTTGGGGCGCCGCCCCCTGTCACACTCAAGGCATGGTCGATGAGGAGGTTGGGGCGCCTCACCATCACCCACAGAGCAGGGCCGAACAGGGGGTTGGGGCACTCCCCCCTGTCACACTCAGGGCAGGGCCGATGGGGAGGTTGCGGCTCCACCCCGTCACACACAAAGCAGGGCCCATGGGGGGGTTGGGGTGCCGCACCCTGTCACTCACAGAGCAGGGCCGATCAGGGGGTTGGGGAGCTCCCCCCTATCAGGCACAGAGCAGGGCCGATCAGGGGGTTGGGGCGCCTTCCCCGTCACGAACAGAGCAGGGTGGATAGGGAGGTTGTGGCCCCGCCCCCTGTCACACACAGAGCCACAGGGCGATCAGGGGGTTTGGGCGCCGCCACTGTCACACTCAGGGCAGGGCCGATGGGGAGGTTATGGCTCTACCCCGTCACACACAGAGCAGGGCCCGTGGGGGGGTGGGGTTGGGGCGCCGCACCCTGTCACACACAGAGCCGCAGGGCGATCAGGGGGTTTGGGCGCTGCCCCCTGTCACGCTGCTCCAGGGGCCAGGAGGCCTAGCGGCTCTGCTGATCCCGGTGCTGGGAGGCATATTACCCTTTTACTATATAGGATAGAGGCCTGGTGCACGGGTGGGGGCTGGCTGGTTTGCCCTGAAGGGTGTCCTGGATCAGGGTGGGGGTCCCCACTGGGGTGCCTGGCCAGTCTGGGTGAGGGGCTGAGGGCCATTTTCAGGCTGGCGGATGACTGAAGCTACCAACCTCTCCTTTTTTCCTTTTCTTTTTTATTCTTGGATTTATGGCTTTCACTGGAGCTCAGAGCCAGCTTTAGCTGTGAGACCTCACTGCTGAAAGCAGGTTTCTGGCTTTGTTTACTTTCTGTATTTGAAACTTTGTTGCGACTCCAGCTCTGAGATCCTGGCTGGCTGAAAGCAGGTTTCTGGGGTTTTGTTTAGCTTCTATATTTGTAACAATGTTTCTTAGCAGCTCAGAGACCAGCAGCAGCAGGCGGGGAATCTGGCTTCCTCCATCACTGAAGCAAGCAAGCCTCCTGTTCGTATCAGCAGCCTGGCTGCCAGACGCCATCTTGATTAGCCAATGGGAAGGGTAGCGGAGGTATGGCTAATTACCATGTTTTTCTATTATTAGATAGGATATTTACCCAATACATACAAGATTGGCTATATTCTTTCCTGAGTAGTGTTATTCAACACATTTATATAACAAAAAGAAAAGGAATTGCTTTCTGGAGTCTCTAAGTTCATTAGTGTAACAATCTCCTTTCTAAAGTATATTTTAATTATACTATAAAACACCTGCATTGTAGAAAAATTGGGAAATAGTAAAAGAAAAACAAAACCACTTATAACCTACTCATCTAAAGCATATGCTGTAGTTTAGGAGAATGGTTTTTTCCAAAAGTGGGTTTCAACCACTTTTAAAAAAAGATTATGAAATATGTCATTTAGTGGAAGACAGTGATATACCAGGTGTACTTAAACATTATCTTGATTTCAAACATCCTTTGAATTTTTACTATTATAAATACATTGGAAATACAATCTCTATCCATATATCATTTTGCAGAATTTTTATTGTTATTTCAGGATAACTTTCCTATAATTCTTTGTAATTATAAAATCAAAAGTAGGACATTTTCGTAGATCATACTATTCACTCTCAGATTGGTATTAATGCAAATTAGCATCAACAGTATAGAAAGCTCCAGCTTAATACACTCCTATAAGCCTTTGGATATATATACCAATTTGTAGGTGAAAAATAAATACTACAAGTAGACTGACTTTGGGTACTGGGAAGATCTTTACAAATCTGATTTCAGTTATTAAGCTATATATATTTTGAAGAACAAATTTAAGCCAATTTCAGTTTTATGATATATGGTAATATAAAACACAGTCATTGCAAAAGCAAAATCTAATATGCAGGTGGAATAAAAGTTGTATGTGATATATATATACCACAGACACCTATGGTGAATAATTATGGATAAATTTTAGAGACTTTCATACAATGATCATGAAGAGGTGAATAAAATATTAAAAAGGTTGTAATATTTGTTGCTAATATAGTATAAATTAAATTTGCTTGCTTGTTTCTAAACTCTACTTTAAAAGAGACCCATTCTCAAATATTGCATTTCATATAAAAAAAATCTGCACTATGACCAGGTGATTTCACTTCTAGAAATATATCCAAAGAAACCCTGGAGGCCCCTGGCTATGTAAAGAGGTTCAGGTTTGGAGGATGTGGAGCTAATGAGTCCAAGAAATAGGCTCAATCTCCATGTATATGCTATGGAAGTCTTCAAACTAGTTATGTCTAAAGACTGGTTTCAAACTTTGGTAAAAATATTTCATATATACGAAATGTAGCAAAAGGGACTATGAAGGAATATGTACAAGTCACAGTGTCAGCATTGAGAGATATTTTAAAGTTCACTGAGCCAATTGTCTGTCAAGAATTGATGCTAACTAGTGCATGTCCACATGATGCCTGAACACCTCCTGTGACTAAAAGCTCGTTGTCTTTCCTTAGGTTGAGCTAAAATTTATCTCTATTGAAGTTATACTGATGGGACCATAAAAAAAAATCAAGGCTAATCCTCCAACTGTCACATGGCAATCAATCAATCCTTTACATATTTGAAAATAGCCACCATGGCTTTTTGAACCTTGTCTCTACATTAAGCACTGTTTCAAAATTCCTTTAAGTATTGTTTCTTCCATTTCAAATGTTTCATAATAAAACAGAGCATGCCAAGAGCGGTTGGAATAGCATAGGTCGGTTCTATCAGGAAACTAGATTGGATGGATTGCTTTAAAAAATATCTATTATTGATTTTTTACAGAGAGGAAGGGAGAGAGATAGAGAGCTAGAAACATCGATCAGCTGCCACCTGCACACCCCCTACTGGGGATGTGCCCTCAACCAAGGTACATGCCCTTGATCCGAATTGAACCTGGGACCCTTCAGTCCACAGGTCAATGCTCTATCCACTGAGCCAAACCAGTCAGGGCTGGGTGGATTTTTAAATAAATACTAAAGTCGCTTCACCTTTCATTTGGAAGCTGTGTCAACTCTGGAATCATATTGAGCTTATTTTCAACTAACACCCATGTCTTTTTAAAATGTGTTGCTGCTGACCCATGGATAGTGCTCAGTGTTATCTGTTTAGTCCTTCACAGCTTTAGAACACTGCTATGTATCTTAGGATAGAACTTAAAGCCCCTGCTTTCAGCCCAATGAGTTGTGCAGCAGGAGCTACGTGTGCTGCTGTGGCAGCTTTGTGATTCTGACAGGAGCATTTTCTCTACTGCCTTCTTCTGGCCAGGGTAACCTCAGTACTGCTACAGCTGAATACATCTGAATTTACAGGTGACTTCCCCTTTCCGTCCTGTAATGTACAGTGGTGTGTGTGTGTGTGTGTGTGTGTGTGTGTGTGTGTGTGTGAAAACTTTCTGTCTTTTCATTGTCAAAATGACAAGAAGGGGAATAACTGTCCCATTTTTCCAATTTTATTTGCACTTGCAAATTTCAAATTCTTATGTGTATTATCATGACAATTTTATTGTATTTTTTACCTATACCCAATGTATAGATGTGTCTGAAGTCATTTAAGAAGGTTTTATCCTTTAGTGTCTAGGGACCATGGTGAGGCAGTGCAGTGTAATGGTTTATAGTATGAACTGTGGAGTTAGATGATCCTGATTTCAACTACTATTTGCACCGTTTGCTAGCTATAAGATTTTTAGCAAGTGACTTAAATCAATTAAGCTGTGTTTGTGTATTGCAAGCAATAATTACCCCAAAGGGACAATGGAACATTGAATTAGATATATTTCAAGTACTTGAGACATAGTAAGCACTCAATGAATGGCAATAATACTTATTATTATTACTTCATTACGTTTTGGTTTCTACACTACATTTATGTTCACAATGTGTTCAATTTGAAATTGATTTCACAACTTAATGTGGGCTTTTACTCATCTGCCCCGCCATGTTCCATTTAAGTTATTTATGATCATATTAGCTGTTCTCTGGACAAGTACATACTTTCTGAACCTCAACAAAATGATGTGCTTGTCTTCTCAAGGGTCTATTTTTCTGGCACTGTAAGCAACATTTCAGAAATAAACATCCCATAATATTCCATTTCCTTTGCAGGTCACCATTTTTATTCAGGAGTCACATATCTATTTCAACATTTTAAACCATAAGTTAGAAGAAATAATTATTAAAAACAACTTCTAACCTCAAATATTCACTTTCCTTCTCTATCTTCAGAGAGCCAATGTGCTTTCCAAAGTTATTCTAGAATCATCATTTGTTGTCCTATCCCCTCCCCACCCCATGGTAATTAGGGATCATTAGCAATTAGTGGCTCTGTGAGGTTCCTTCATGAAGGTTTGTGTTATGGGAAGACAACCATATGTAGATCAACGTGGGCAGGTCTGTGTGGTGCCACTTCCATAGATGCCCTCCATTCATTATGGTGTTGCTTCTTGCAAACACAATTATCACCTGATCATTATTCACTAATGTTCCTGATTTATTCAGTGGCACAGAATTCCATGTAGTTCATGTCATCGAGAATTGAAAAATTTCTTTAAACATTCTCTCATAAATGTCATCTATTCTTAAAAACACATATTAGGCTATTTATTTGAGAAGCAATTCATTTGACTTAACCAATTTATCTCTCAACTCTTATTTGATGGAAGTTTTAACAAGTCTCGTTCTCTTATAATACCACAAGATATATAATATATGAAGATACAATGAAACATGAAATTTAGGCAGGAAAGTTCCAGTTGGAAATGTAATTTTATTCCTCACTTATAGAAGATGGAAGTTTATTAAACATGCTCACATGGTGACACCCTCTCCCTACCACTGACTAAAACAATGACAGCACAAGGGATTTCAGATTCAGGAGTGAGGCTGGGAGAGGGAGAACCCAGAGCCCAGGTGAGATAGCTTTCTTAATTGATACAAATGGCTTCTTGTTGAACAAATTGAGACCATGGACAACTTGGGGTGGGTTGGGTCACAGAAGGCGAGTTTTAAGAAGAAGGGAGTTGTTATGCAGAGCAATGTTTCTTGCAAAGAGGGGACATGCTCTCAGATGAAGGAATGGCTAAAAGCAACAGATGCTGCATTCAGGGGATGGCCATTACTCTAGACCAGTGATGGCGAACCTATGACATGCGTGTCAGAGGTGACACGCGAACTCATTTTTTTGGTTGATTTTTCTTTGTTAAATGGCATTTAAATATATAAAATAAATATCAAAAAAATAAATCTGCCGAAACCGGTTTGGCTCAGTGGATAGAGCGTCGGCCTGCGGACTGAAAGGTCCCAGGTTCGATTCCGGTCAAGGGCATGTACCTGGGTTGCGGGCACATCCCCAGTGGGAGATGTGCAGGAGGCAGCAGCTGATCGATGTTTCTCTCTCATCGATGTTTCTAACTTTCTATCTCTCTCCCTTCCTCTCTGTGAAAAATCAATAAAATATATTAAAAAATAAATAAATAAATAAATCTTTGTTTTACTATGGTTGCAAATATCAAAAAATTTCTATATGTGACACGGCACCAGAGTTAAGTTAGGGTTTTTCAAAATGCTGACACGCCAAGCTCAAAAGGTTTGCCATCACTGCTCTAGACCCCAGTCAAAGGGAAGCTGGCACTTTAAGACTGCTAAGAGTGAAGGCAAATTCAAACAAATTAGATTCCAGAAAAGAGAAGAATCCAGGAGTCTAGGCAGAGAAAGTACTGATTAAGAAGCAGTTATTGAGACCCCACTGTTTGTATTTTGCCAACATAGAGAAGTTCTCCAAAGGAAATTACAATTTGCTAAAGATTATAGTTATGCTAATAATCTCTGATTGGAAAAGAGGAAAATTTACATATTTGTAGCCCAATATTTATTGAATATTTATTAAATGTCAGGCATTGATCTCAGCAGGGGTGGAGAAAGTTCAGCCCATGGGCTTGATTAAGGCCCACAAAATCATTTGGTCTGGCCCTGCCAAGGCATTAGGGGTGAGTTAATTAAATGTTTAACCAAATACAGCAGGCTAATTTTTCAGGTGATAATTTTGTACGACCTGCAACTGATGTTATAAATATCCAACTGGCCATTGGCAGTAAAAAGTTTCCCCACCCCTGATCTCATAGGATGTTAAATTAATCTTCAACCTAATGTTATAAGTTATGTGCTATTATTATTCCACTAGAGACCAGGTGCACTGTGGGGGAGGGTCCCTTAGCCCGGCCTGTGCCCTTTAACTGACAGCTGCAGTAGGTCATCCTTAGCACTGCTGGGGAGGCGGGAGAGGCTCCTGCCACCACTGCTGCATTTGCCAGCCACCAGCTGTAAGCCTGGCTTCTGGCTGAGCAACACTCCCTCTGTGGGAGCACACTGACCACTAGGAGCAGCTCCTGTGTTGAGTGTCTGCCCTCTGGTGGTCAGTGTGCATCATAGCAACTGGTTGTTCCACTGTTAGGGTCAATTTGCATATTATCCTTTTATTATATAAGATTTTATAAATGAGATGGTTGGAGAAATTCATATATAAAAAGGCTTGAAGTCACAAAAGTAGGCAAGTTGTAGAGTTGGGATCTGAAGCCATGCTGTCTGGCTTCAGAATCAATTTCTTAATCATGATGCAGTGTCACAGAAAAATTATGTGGGCAAACTAGAAGAGGGAGAAGCGCTTATTTGACTGTTAGTAATTTGGAAGACTTTGTTGAGAACCTCTTTAGGTTGAATTAGCCCCCTTTGTCCGAGTGTTTCTGTGGTATCTTTTGTATGTCATGCTCTTGTAATTTACTGCATATGCTGCATATCACTTTGCATCTGTCTTCCGCCACCTTGCTATTTCCTTGAAGGGAGAACTGGCTTTCATTTATGCCTTTTTGTTGCTAAGCAGAGGCCACACAGAAAGGCACTGAGGAACATTTCCTGAATAAATGGATTAGTGAGGCTTTAAATTATGACTATTGTTTCCAGAGGTGGAAATGGGCTGACTGAGAAAGAAGAGTCCCTTCTGAGAGTTCCTAGTCAAACAGGCAGAAGATCTGAAATCCACATTGCCAAGGCAAGAGTTCTGCAAGAGACATGTTTGAAAGAAGCATCAGAAAGTGGGCGGGGATACATAGAAAGAAGAGATTGAGACTGAAGCTCTCTTTACTTAATTTTTCCCGGTTTGGCTCTATTTTACCTTCAACTATAGATACCATTTGCAATGCTGAGCACTTGCCCCTTTCTTGGTTCATTTAACAATGGTTTTATCCAAGATATTGAGGGGTTCCCAAGTGACCCCTAGTCTAGGGGTCTCTATCCACTGAGCCTTTCATTGAGCAGGAACCACTGGTAGATTGGAGGTGTGTGGACAAAATATATCAATATATAAATTCTATTAGGAATCTCATGGAAAGAACTGAAGTCTGAATGTCTATTCAAGAAGATACTGCAGGTATTGAATTGGGGCCACTCTAGTCAATATTTATATTAATTAGTGGTGAGATTAATTAATAAGCCTACATAATTAAGACACTGGAATAAATTGAGGTGAGGAGAGAAGGAAAGCCGAATGGTTGTGGGTTTTTGTACATCTATAAATCAGTTCATACAACTGATTGATTTTAGTGCTAGTAAAGGTTTGCTTGCATCCATCAGTCTGAAACCTAATTGGTGACACAAGAGTTGCTTTTAATGTTCATTATTCCACTTCAGAATCTTGAAACTGAAAAATTACTATACCTGCACAATTGAGCACCTTCATTTTATTCCTTCTTCCTAGGAAAGACCTCTATAATTTGGCTCCCTGCCCATTATCATTATTTGCTAGCTGGTGAATTTGGTATTCTAGACTATGGTTAGTAACAAACACTTAGTTATTCAGAAATTGGAAGCTCTTTCCCAGCACACTTTTGTAAAATTTCAGGCACAAAATTATGTCTCTTTTATAAACACTGGTAAACATTTTAGTGGGAAAAAAAATGGACTAGAGAAAATCAATTGATGCCATAGATTAGTTTATTTTTATTACATATATATGATTAGAAGAATAATTGGAAAATGATTGGCAAAATGATTGATGAAAAACAATGTTTTATGTCTATTGAGACATAAAAAATTAAAGCAGCCATTTGCTACAAAGTCATCACTGAATCTGTATATATAGACCATCACTATAGATATGGTGAACAGAAAAAATCAATCAATGGGGAAATCACTATAATAGAAAACTCACAGTGAATGTTAAAAGTTTCATTTTCAATGTAATCAGTTTGCATTCTGCTGTTTTGTGACAGCTTTTATTGAATGTCATGCTCTCTGACACCAACTTCCAGCCTGCTCGTACCTGCTTCCTGGCTTGGTATTTGGATCTCCTGATGAATTTACCAAGTCTCTAGAGCTTGTCCAACCAAATATGACCTTGTCCAGAGCCATCCAAGCCCCATGATGACAGGGCTTCCTCTTTTATTTTATCTGTACTTTACTCACTGTTGTTTCTAATATATATTATCTCTGTCACTGCTGACCTGTCAGCCTTCCTTCCCTTCTTCCTTTTGCTTGCTTTTCTTCCTTTTGCTTGCTTTTCTTTCTTCCTTCCTTCCTTCCTCCCTTCCTCCCTTTCTCTCTCTCTCTCTCTCTCTCTCTCTCTCTTTCTTTTTTCTCTGACTACCACTTTCCCAATGCTTCTTAGGCTCTACATTGTTAACTAATCTGAGTGCTCCGACTCTTACTTTTGGGATCTCAGTTCTCAGCTATGATCATATAGGTCAGTGATGGTGAACCTTTTGAGCTCGGCGTGTCAGCATTTTGAAAAACCCTAACTTAACTTTGGTGCCGTGTCACATATAGAAATTTTTGATATTTGCAACCATAGTAAAACAAAGACATATTTTTGATATTTATTTTATATATTTAAATGCCATTTAACAAAGAAAAATCAACCAAGTCATGAGTTCGCGTGTCACCTCTGACACGCGTGTCGTAGGTTTGCCGTCACTGATATACGTGGTCCTATGTGTGATGGACACTTTTGTTCCCTGATCACCTATTTCTTTGACTGAAAATTCTGGATATTCTAGGGCTCTGAAGGTCCATTTTTGGGTAGTGAACATTTCAGTGCACCTCCATAATGAAGCCATGGTCTCTCAACTTTTCTATGAGTCTCAAAACATTATTTTCCAGCTTCATAGTCATTTCTTTTTAAATGTAAAATTGAAATGCTAGCATTTACTTTTCTAAGTATCCTGCAGTTAAAAATAAATAATTCATGCAGGACTTATGGAGATCCTTTTATAAAGTATGTGAAGGGAATACAAAGTCTTTACCATTATTCAGTAAGTATATTATTATTAGTTGGATATAAGCAGAATATAGAGCATCTAGAAAAAAATCAGAATAAATGACAGTAGTAAAATGATTTATTTTTAAAAGGTCAAAAATTAAATATGGCTTTATAAACAAAAACTAAGGAGAACATAACAGATAGCTTAATGGTCTACAAAATAAGCCAACATTCACACCATGTTACTTTGATAGAGCACAATTAAAATTAAGTCTACTCCCTTTTGGGTTAATTTAGATTACAATGCATTAAGAGCTTTATAAGGAAGACCTCCTGAGATAACTAGCAAAAACTGAGCCTCTGGTATATCATCATCGCTAATTCTTATTCTCACTTACTACCATGAGCCAAACACTGTTCTGAATATTTTTCATGCAGAACTTACTGAGTCCCCACAATCTCACTAAGAAGTAGTTGTCATTAAGCCCTTTTGTAGTGAGGAATCTGAGTGCAACTGGTCCAGAGCCACAGAACAGAATCTTAGGTGATAAAGAATGAAGATAAACCTAGCTTGTCTGTTTCCAGGATCCACGTTCTTAATCATCCAACTTCTATGAATATTCCTCCTCTGTGACGTTTGCTGGCTCTTCTTTCTTTCTCTTAGTCTTAAATTCGGTGCTCTTATTCTTAGTTCTCTACTTTTGTAACTCAATATTTTTTATGGGGGAATTCCTTTATCCCCCTTCCAAATGTTGTTTTCCAAACATATTATTTTGTTCTTTGCCCTTTCCCCAAGCACCACACCTGCATCTCCAATTGCTACTGAATATATCAACTAACATGTCTGAAACAAAACAAATCAAAAATGAAAATCATTGCTTTTCTTTCTGTTTCAGATCTCTGCTAAGGGTCCAGTCCCTGACCTCAGGAACCCTTGCCTCTTCTATCTCATTCATTCCACACATGGATTCTATCACCAAAATCTCTGTATTCCAAAATTTTCCAGAAAGGTCATAGATCTGGCCTCATTTCTTCATGATTGCTATCTCCAGAAAGTTCAAGTCTTCCTTATCTGGTACCTAAACTAACAAATAACTATCAATCTTCTAGCCATTAACTTCCTCTGCCCTCTAAAGTCTCTCCTCCATTCTGCATCCAGTGTTACTCTTCAGAAACTAAAATAAAAGAGAAAAAAAAATGAAAAGCCATATGTAGTAAAAACCCCCATGGATTTTTTTAGGTACAGACTTTCTAGTACCATCTCTCCTCAACCCATATCTCCTTACGTCCAGCCGTATTAGATTTCCACTGTTGCTGGACATGCTTTCTCTGACAAGCATATTCTCTGTTTTTTTGTTTTGTTTTGTTTTTGCCTAGAAAACACCAAACCTATTGCCCCATAAATCTCTAGTTTATTTCCTTCTTCTTATCTCTTGCAAACTTAATCTGAACCCCTATTTAGATGTATACATTTGCTTCTTGAGTATAGATGTACTCAGTATAAGGACAATGTTAGAGTCATTGTGATATCCTTAAGAATTAACCTGATGCTTGGCCCAAAGAAGGAGTTTTAAAAGTCATTCTTTTTTAATATATATATCTATATCTATCTATATATATATATATATATATATATATATATATATATATAGATAGATATAGATATAGATATAGATATAGATATAGATATATAGATATATAGATATATAGATATATAGATATATAGATATATAGATATATAGATATATAGATATATAGATATAGATAGATAGATAGATAGATTTCAGAGAGGAAGGGAGAGGGAGAGGGAGAGAAAGAATGAAACATCAATGATGAGAGAGAATCATTGATCATCTGCCTCCTTCACGCCCCGCACTGGGGGCCAAGCCAGCCACCTGGGCATGTGCTTTTGACTGGAATCGAACTGGGGACCCTTCAGTCTGCAGGCCAATGCTCTATCCACTGAGCAAAACCAGCTAGGGCTAAAAGTCATTCTTAAGTAAAAGAATGATGCTATTTCATGATTTCTCTTGATAACACATTTTAGTGTACCTAAGCAGTGGCTATAAAATATCAGCAAAGTTGTTTGATTTATCGTGGAGAGGGAAGAATGGTCATATCAGTTATAATTTTTCTTTGAAATGGTCAAATTGCTTGCCTAGTATTAACCTCACTAAATATTTTATGGTTTATCTTGGGCATTAACGTGAGTTTGTTCTCCATTGTTCTCTCCTTGTAAAGAATCATCTGATGTTGAGAGTTTTTATGAAACATGAAGGCTCTGGTGCTGGGAATGAGCTATATCTTGATCTGGAGATACACACGCACACACACACACACACACACACACACATGTGTGTGTGTGTGTGTGTGTGTAAATTAATTGAACTGAGAATCTAAGGCTAATGCTCTCTATATATGGTTTGGTCTGTACCTTTTATATCAGTTAAAAGTGAAAAATAAAAGAAAGTTGAAGGCCCATTGAGTTCCCAGATATAAAGGAGACAGCTGTTAAAAATGCCAACCTTAGTCCTGTGCCCAGTTCCATTGTAAGCAACAACAAAAGCAACAGCAGTAATGCTGTTAAATATTGGATAGATCAAAGTTGGTAATTTTTGACATTGCTTATCTAATTATGTTACAGGGAGCCTTTCAATACTATGTTCAGCGTAGGTCTACACCAGTGATTCCCAAAGTGGGAAGGGCGGTGATGGCCACAGGTGCATTTGTTTTAACTTTTTTTGTATTACCTTTCTATTCTGAGTTCAATAAATAGTTTCATAATTTCAAACTTCAATGTTTCTAATTTACACCTTTCTTTACTATATTTTACGAAAAAAGGTAGAAACATTAATACATATATCTTTCTGTTTAATTGCTATTAAAATTTAAAAAAAATAATTTCCAGGGGGCGCTGAGTAATATTTTTTCTGGAAAGGGGGCAGTAGGCCAATAAGTTTGGGAACCACTGGTCTACACAAAGATACTACATATTACAACAGAGAATTTTTTTTTTAAAAAGAGTGTTGATTGGTTATAGCCCTGGCCAGTTTGGCTCAGTGAATAGACAATCATCATGCAGATGAAGGGGTCCCATGTTGGATTCCAGTCAAGGGCACTTTTCTTGTTTGCGGACTCAATCCCCAGCCCTGGTTGGAGCATGTGCAGGAGGCAACCAATCCATGTGTCTCTCTCACATCACTGTTTCTCTCTCTCTCTCTGTCTCTCCCCTTCCCTTCCACTCTCTCTAAAAATCAATGGAAAAAATATCTTTGGGTGAGGATGAACAAAAAGTTAATTAATTAGTTAATTAAAAGAGCATTGGTTACAAAGATGTTGGCCAATAAAAAGTTGAAGAAGTGCTGATATCATACAATAATAAGTTTAAATACAGCTACTGCTTCTCCCTAGGGCTAGAGAAACAAAGGAAAAAACTAGAATTATTATAACCTAGAAGTTGGGAGGAGTGACCCTGAGGATTTATGATTGACACTCTGGCCTGGGAGTGCAGAAAAGGTTTGTGGCAGAGCCGGTATCTCAGGACTCAGAGGAGGGATCCTTCAGAGAGCGGGGACTCAGACTTCTGAGGAGGAATCCTTGCCCAGCTCCTGCTGCTAACTTAGGAGCCAGGAGAAGTGTTTCCTGGGCCTGGAGCTCATTTCTCTGAGGAGGAGCGCTGCTGTGCTAGTTCTTACTAAGGGGAACATGAGGCTCCTCCAGATGTGATGACCAGAAATGAGGCCTCAGTCAACTGTTGCCTTTGGGGTCACAGTCATTGCTGAGCTCTCTCTGGTAGGAGAAAGTCCCCTCTCTCAACTGTCTTCCAGGCTCCCTCCTCTACCTCCTACTGGCACAACAGAGCAGAAACCAGAAGAAACCGATTTCAAGAACCCAACTTTACAAACCAGAGTACATAGAAGAGTGGATTTGGAGCTGGGAGACACCAACTACGTAATCTGAAAAGATAATAAATTTGAATTCTGAATTAATTTTTCATAAACTCTTCTGAAAGAGAAAAGGTGTACATTTTTTCCTAGAGACTTTTGATAAAAGATATATGTCTAGGAACAACATAAGTATGCACTTGTATTTATGTCATGATATCCCATTTTATGCCAATAATAAATATAGAAGAGATTCACTATAAGTCAATAACTTTGATTTCTTCTAATTAGCAAGTTACTTTCATCACTTAATACAAAATAAACACATAATTTATTACCCACAATCGATAAGGTGGAAAAGTGAAGAATTAACTCATGCTATAAAATATTTAACATGCTCTGGCAGATGGCTCAGTTGGTGTGACCATCATCCTATGCACCAAAAGGTTGCAGGATCGATTCCCAGTCAGGGCACATACCTAGGTTATGGGTTCCATCCCAGGTCAGGGCTCACCTGGGAGGCAATGGGTCAATGCTTCTTTCTCACGTTGATGTTTCTCTCCTTTCCTCTCTCTCTAAATTAATAAAAACATATCATTGGGTGAGAATTAAAAATATATTTAATATTAGTTGACAACTTGTGAATCAGATGAATCAATAGTGCCATATTCCCCACGGTTCGGGTGGCTGTGTGTCTCCTCTGTAGGCCGGTGTTTTCTGCAGAGCAGTTGTCAGTGCCCATGGTGGTGTGCCAGGTGGTGTGCGCTCCCAAGGCGAGGTGCCCTTCTGCTGAAAGCTGAATCTCCTGAGGCCTCACCAAAGCTCAGACGTCAAAGTGCTAACACCCTGCTTTTTTTAATATATGTTTTTATTGACTTCAGAGAGGAAGGGGGGGGGGGGGGAGAGGGAGAGAGAGAGAGAGAGAGAGAGAGAGAGAGAGAGAGAGAGAGAGAAACATTAATGAGAGAGAATCATTGAATGGCTGCCTCCTGCATGCCCCCTACTGAGGATCAAGTTTGTAACCCGGCATGTGCCCTGACAGGAATCAAACCCGGGACCCTTCAGTCTGCAGGCTGACACTCTGTCCACTGAGCCAAACCAGCTAGGGCAGTAACACCCTACTTTTGTGGTCTTGACCAGGAGATTAGGATTCTCTTTGGCCCTGGTCACCATCTTTTCCTTTTACTGAGTCCAACACAATTCAACATGCTTCTGTATAAAATCTGTTCCTCCCTATACGCACCTCTCCTGTGTCCTGTGGTAAATTCTGAAAATATTTATGACCTCAAAGTTTACTTCTTATCATGAATTCCTCTAACACTTGAGGACCTAAACTAACTTCTTTACATTCCCAGAATCTGTGTCCTGTCTTCTCTAGGACACATTTCACGATCAAGGTATTTCTTCGTCTTAGCCTCGATTTCCTGGTCCTCATCTAGAAATCTATTGTTTTGCACTCTGGTGATTGCCTTGAACTTGTGTTCCATTCATGAAGCAGGAGGTCCCCACGTAAGCTCTACTGACAAATGTCCCCTTGAGGTTTCTCCTTCACGGCTAAACTGATTGCCCATTTCTCCCTCTCTTTTATGATAGGGAACTCTCAGTATCAGAGATTGCAATTGCCTATAATTTAAGTCTCACACTTATACTTCAGTACTTACAGCTTTAATCCCCATTCTGGTGGAAACTCAAAAGTGTCACATATACAAATTGTAGAAATTCTGTGATGTCTTTAGAAGTGATACAAAACATTCCACCCAGAAGAATTTTTAAGATGTTAAACAAGTTCCTGAGTTGTTACAATGATTGAAATGGGGCAAGAACATTAACAGACCAAGGAGACTGCTCAGGTAGGGCAATTCCAACTGGGCCTATCTAATGAGAATGGTTGCTTAATCTCTCTTCCTAAATCAATAAATTCAGACTGATGCAGCTTAAAGACAACATGTTGTGTAGTAGTATGCTAGTGAAAAGAGCCTGGGTTGGGGACAGTTTTACCTTAAGCAGCTCATTCATACTTGCTGCACCCAAATTTTCTCATCTCTAAAGATTTTTACGGAAAGACTTGAATGTAAGACATAAAACCATAAAACTATGGGGGGGGGGGTGCACATAGAGTAAGCCCCTCGGCATTGGTCTTGGCAATGATTTTTTTTGGATTTGACCTCAAAAGCAATGGCAACAAAAGTAGAAATAAACAAGTGGGATTACATCAAACCCAAAGTTCTGCACAGCTAAGAAACCATCAACAAAATGAAAAGGCAACCTACAGACTGGGAGAAAATATTCACAAACCATAGTGCTTAGTATCCCAAAGACATAAAGAACTCTTACAATCTACAATAATAAAAGAGAAAAATGGTAATTGGCGTACGGCGCTACCGTTTTCATTGGCTAATCAGGGCTATATGCAAATTAACTGCCAACTAAGATTGGCAGTTAACTGCCAACAAGATGGCGGTTAATTTGCATATGTAGGCACAATGCAGGGAGGCGAAAGGGAAAGCAGGAAGAAGCCCCCTGCCACTGACAGTGATCTGAAAGCCAGGGGTCAGCTAAGGGCCGCCTTTGCCCTGCCCCCCAGCCATGATCGGAGAATCAGGCACCTTTGCCGCCCTGGCCAGTGATAGCAGGAAGTAGGGGTGGAGCCAGCGATGGGAGCTGGGCATGGTCGAAGCTGGCAGTCCCAGGAGCTAGGGGTCCCTTGCCTGGGCCTAAAGTGGAGCCCACAATCGCGGGGCCGCTGCAGCTGCGGGTCCCCGCTGCCCGGGCTGGATGCCTAGGCCAGAGGCGTTAGGCCTGGGCAGGGGCGGAGCCTGCAACCGCGGGGAGCTGAGGGGGCGGAGCCAGCGATTGGGGGGATATGATGGTCCCCTTGCCCAGGCCTGAAGCCTGGGTCAGAGGCGTCAGGCTTAGGCGGGGGTTGGAGCAAGCGATCAGAGGGAGATGGGGGTCCCCTCCCAGGCATGATTCCTGGGCCAGAGGCCTCAGGCCTGGGCGGGGGTCAGAGCCAGTGATCGGGGGGAGATGGGGGTCCCCTGTCCAAGATGACGCCTCTGGCGGAGGCGTCAGGCCTGGGCAAGGGGCCGATCAGGCGATCGGGGGGTGATGGGGGTCTACGCCTCTGGCCGAGGCATCAGGCCTGGGCAAGGGGCAGAGCCAGCAATCGGAGGGGTCTGGTGGTCCCCTGCCCAGGCCTGATTCCTGGGCCAGAGGCATGAGGCCTGGGCTGGGGGCAGAACCAGTGATGGGGGGAAATGAGGGTCCCCTGACGCCTCTTACAGACAAGGGGCCGATCCTGCGATTGGAGTGTGATGGGGGTCAACGCCTGAGGGCTCCCAGTATGTGATAGGGGGCAGGCTGGGCTGAGGGACACTCCCCCCGCCACCCACACACACACCCAGTGCACGAATTTCATGCACCAGGCCCCTAGTACAATAATAAAGAAAGATAAACAATCCAATTTAAAAGGGGAAGAGGAAATGAAAAGACTTTTTTGAAACAAGACATACAAATGGCCAACAGGTTAATCAAAACATGCACAGTATCACCAATCATCAGGAAATGAAAATCGAAAGTGCTCAAGGTCACACTCCCTGACACCTGTTAGAATGGCTACTATCTATGTAGACAAGAGAATTGCAAGTGTTGGTGAGGGTGTGAAGAAAAGGGAAACCCCATGCACTGTTGGTGGGCATGTAAATTAGTGCAAGCACTATGCAAAACACTATGGAGGTTCTTCAAAAAAATCAAAAGTAGAAATACCAAATGACCACCGAACTGGTTTGGCTCAGTGGATAGAGCGTCGGCCTGCGGACTGAAGGGTCCCGGGTTCAATTCCGGTCAAGGGCATGTACCTTGGTTGCGGGCACATCCCCAGTGGGGGGTGTGCAGGAGGCAGCTGATTGATCTCTCTCATCGATGTTTCTAGCTCTCTATCCCTCTCCCTTCTTCTCTGTAAAAAATCAATAAAATATATATTTAAAAAAAATACCAGATGACCTAGCAATTCCTGTTCTGAGTATTTATCCACAGGAAATGAAAACACTAACTCAAAAAGATATATGTGCCCCGTGTTCACTGCAACATTATTTATAATAGTCAAAGTATGGGAACCACCAAAGTAGTGTCCATTGACACATGTGTGGATAAAGATGTGAAGATTGGTGTGTGTGTGTGAGTGTGTATGCAATAAAATACTATTTAACCATTTGTGACAATATGCACTGACTTAGATGTCATTATGCTAAGTAAGGAAGTCAGTCAGAGAAAGACAGATACTGTATGATCTCACTTACGTGTGGAATCTAAAAAAAAAAAGCAAAACCCCCCACAGATTTATAGATAATATAAGCAGATTGTTGGTTGCTTGATGTAGGAGTATTGAGTGGGCAAAATGAGCTTTAAAAAAGAGTTTCATAAGGTTCTTATGAAAATAAATGAAATAGCAGGTGTTAAGTTCAAAGCACTGGCAGACAGTACACAGTCATGTAATAATTAGTAACATTTCCCACTTGGGCCTCTATCTTCTTTCCATATCCTGTGATATTTTTTGTTTGTTTCTTTGGTGAGAGATATTGACATTAGGCTGCTCTTTATTTCATCCTCATGCTGAAATTGATCCATAATCACTTTTGTCTTTACTTACTAAATCACTTCTGTGTACCTGGTATTTAATATCATCCTACTTAATGCATTTTCATCCTAGGGGGTGAAAATTGTTTTTTGGTGCAGCAGAAAAAAAATGGTACTCTCTTTATATATAAAGTACAAATATGAATTCAACACATAAGGAGATGTACAGTATATCTGTGGTGTTAAAACTTTATTATGGGGAGAGTAGAAAAAAAATGTCAGAAAAGGTTCCTTGGGGCTGGCCATATGAAAAAGCAGTTGAGAAATATTGTTCTACGATTGCAAGTGCCCCAATTTCTCCCGCAAACATCCTCTCAGTCTGCAAGAGAAAGCTCAGAGGCAAAATGACTTATCCAAGATCATAGATTTTGTGAGGGAAATCACATAAATGAAACAGATCTCTGGGTGGTTTCTTTCAGACATATTAGACTAAAAAAATTGCAAGAAAATTGGCCCCACTAAACCTTCCTAATTCAAGAGAGTCTGCTAGCGTCTGAATGGAAGTTACAGGAGTGCTTGGTTTCCCGATAGTGGGACTGTTGAAAATTTTGGATAAAAAAACTCAGAACTCTTCTCATAAAAATACAAATGAACCCCCCAATACTTCTTATTACTGAAGAATCAGGCGTCCTGGGATTATCTGTGTCAGGAATGTGTGAAATGTCACTTATCCTTCCTAGACCTTCTCTCTCTCACTCTCTCTCTCTTTCTTTTTCCCTCCCTCTCTCCCTTCTTTCCTTCCTTTTACCTTCTTTTGTTGAGATAATTAAATATAGATATGAAGAGGCAAGACTCTGGCTACTGTGTTACTCTAA
This sequence comes from Myotis nattereri, assembly GCF_964212035.1. Lineage (NCBI taxonomy): Eukaryota > Metazoa > Chordata > Mammalia > Chiroptera > Vespertilionidae > Myotis > Myotis nattereri. Next base: position 19,014,227 of record NC_138086.1, on the reverse strand, counting down.
CTTGCTACCCTCACCGCCACCCCACCCGTGCAATATTTCTGGAGCTTAGAACTTTTGAGTTCCATGCCTGGTTAGAACAAGTCCCTTCCAATTTGCAGCACCACTTGCAAATGTTTTTATTAGTAATTGGCTGTATCCACTCAAAACGATAAACAGTTGTACAATATATACAGGTTGCACTTCCTTGTTTATTTAATTGATTTTTAATTGTTGTTATTCTAAAATGTCTATTAGTAAATGCTCATAGGAAATTATTTATACTATGAACTTAATTGAGCATATTTTCCATCAACAGTCATCTATTTCAGTCAACTACATAGTATTTCCTAGCGTTCAGTTTTCTTTGAAGGGACTGCATGTTGTACATTTTTAAACATTGCATTTGGGGGCTTTTAGTAACCTAGGCCGCAGAATAGCAACATGTTTTAAAAGAAAAGCACAGTTCAAAACTCTGCATTTTCAATCAGTGGCAGCGACATTCAAATGTAAAATTCTGTTTTGAAGAATTTTGTTGTTTGTTTTTCCTTTTTCTTTTGATGCATGAACAGTGCACTCAGAGCTTTTTGAAATAACAGAGACACAAGAAGAGTATGCATTTACCTGTCTTCCCAAGTATTTTCTTCAGGAGGGCTTATTCAAACATTTGCAAACAAGTACTATGCTCCTTCCCTATACAACAGGTTTATATTTTACTAATTTTATTTTGTTTAAAGAGATAAAGTATAAATTATGAACACAAAGACTTGAGTATTTAAGATGTGGTAGATGGATGGGGCTATTAAAAGTGCCCTAAAAATCATTAGAATCAAGTGTAGGACATTGACAATTAAGCTGCATGTGATGGCAAACACTCTCTAAGATTCTTGGAAATGATGTTTAGTTTACATAATACTAAGCAGTGTGCCCATCTATTTGAGCTAATGGTTAGATTGCTTTTTTATACAAAAAATGATGATAACTTGCACTATTTTCCATCAAAAGACTTGTTTAGTGTATGATAATCACAGCCATGCTCCTCTCTCTGGATTCTAAAGTAATTGAAAGATTAATACAATTATCTACACTAATAAAAGAGAAAAATGGTAATTGGCGTACGACAATACCCTTTTCATTGGCTAATCAGGGCTATATGCAAATTAACTGCCAACTATGATTGGCAGTTAACTGCCAACTAAGATTGGCAGTTAACTGCCAATTAAGATTGGCAGTTAACTGCCAACAAGATGGCGGCTAATTTGCATATGTAGGCACAATGCAGGGAGGCGAAAGGGAAAGCAGGAAGAAGCCCCCTGCCACTGACAGTGATCGGAAACCCAGGGGGGAGCTAAGAGCTGGGGGGCAGGGCAAAGGCGGCCCTGGGGCCGCCTTTGCCCTGCCCCCCAGCCATGATCGGAGAATCAGGCGCCTTTGCGGCCCTGGCCAGTGATAGCAGGAAGTAGGGGTGGAGCCAGCGATGGGAGCTGGGCATGGTCGAAGCTGGCAGTCCCAGGAGCTAGGGGTCCCTTGCCTGGGCCTAAAGCGGAGCCCACGATCGCGGGGCCGCTGCAGCTGCGGGTCCCCGCTGCCCGAGCCGGACGCCTAGGCCAGAGGCGTTAGGCCTGGGCATGGGAGGAGCCTGCAACCACGGGAGCTGGGGGGGTCCCCTGCCCAGGCCTGACACCTCTGCCGGAGGCCTCAGGCCTGGTCAAGGGGCCGATCTGGTGATTGGTGATCGGAGGGTGATGAGGGTCAACTCCTCTGGCTGAGGCATCAGGCCTGGGCAAGGGGCCGATCAGGCGATCGGAGGGTGATGGGGGTCAACGCCTGAGTGCTCCCAGTATGTGAGAGGGGGCAGGCTGGGCTGAGGGACACTCCCCGCCCCCCACCCAGTGCACGCATTTCGTGCACCGGGCCCCTAGTCCTATATAATAAAAGCCTAATATGCAAATCAACCAAAAGGCAGAACAATGGGTCAGTGAGGGACGGGGCTGGTGAGCAGGCAGTGCCAGGCCAGCCAAGGCAGGTGCCAGCAGGCAGAGGGAGGGGACGGCAATCGGGAGGCGGCAGTGACTGGGGGCGGTGGAGGGATGATCAGGGGGTAGGGCTTGCCACTCTACAGGAGGCAACCAGCGGTGGTGGTGGGGCAATGGGGGGCCAGGCTGGCCATTCGCCGACTGGTGCTGTCCCCAGATCATCCCACTGGTCACCTCCCACAGAGGGAGGCCAGACTGTGCTTAGGCCTCTGTGCTTAGGCATTCTGTCAGTTGGACATCCCCCAAAGACTCCCGAACTGTGAGAGGGTGCTGGCCAGGGTGAGGGACCTCTCCCCCACCTCCAAATGCATGAATTTTTGTGCACTGGGCCTCTAGTAAATACATAAGAAAATGATCATGTTCTTTACTGGCAAATATTGGTTGGAAAATGTAGCTTGGATGTGAGAGCCGAATGCTGGCCATCGAGTCTGGTTCTTGAGTCTCATTATAAGAGAGAGGGAGCATGCTGGCCAGCTAAGACTGCCTGTGTCTGTCACGCCCTGGGATGCCGTTCCTCAAGACAGCAATTGCAGGGAGAAGAAGGAGCCTCCCACAGCCCGCCGATTCCAAAAAGACAGCCTGGAAGTAGCTGAGTTGTGTATTGTTAGTGCCTTTGCCTAATCTTCCAGTTCAGATAAATCACTCCTCCTTTCAAAAGGAATCAACCAGAGGGAGGTGTCTGGGCTAGAGATAGATTAGGGAGACCTCCGTAGAGAGTTGATAGTTGAAAACTCTAAGGTGGCCATTATTATTCCAACTTAGAAAATGAGAAAGCCTGACGGAGAGGAGATTAGGGACTCCGTCAAAGTCACAGATCTAGTAACGGATGCAGCAAAGCTTCAGAGTTCCACTCAGTGAGGCTGCCTTCGCCAAAAGCAGCACAGCTATAAGCCTAAGCTAATGCACATATCTGCTCATTTTCATTTCACACAGAGGCTGCCATGGGATTTTTTGCAACAGCTCAGACCCACCTTCTGCTAAAAAAAAGTCTGTTCTTTAGGGGAAGGTGATCATTTCTCTCAGCATATCGTTATTGATCTTATTACTCCTTTGGTGCACACTACTCTCTTCCTGGTCTGGGAGAGCTCACACTTCGGTCTCAGCCAGGGTCGCCTTAGTCTATGGTCACTGTCCTCTGCTCCGATCTTCCCTCTCTTGCCATATGACTGACATTCTGTGCTCTGCGCCTGGGCATTGGCTCCTGTCTCTCCTGCTATTAGTCCTGCAGTTAACATTTTGTAGCATAGCTCCTGGTTTCTTAAAGTCAGATGCTTCTTCCTCAAATATATGAAGATAATCAATTTTTAAAAAAGAACACACCACAAATCCTCAACCACCCTGTCCAGCAAAATCAATAAACAAACAGACTTCCCAAAGCTCCTTCCCCCTCTCCATAAAGACTGCCTATTCTTATGTGTTTCACATTTATCCTAGCAAGAATATTTTCAATGGAGTTAGAGAAACATTTCAGGCAGTATTCAAATGGGTTTATCTCCAAAGAAAAGCTTGTGATTTCCACTAGGTGTTACTATTTTAATGAATGGGCATTCAGAATTCTAGTTTGCATGTCAGGTTGTCCAAGGAAAATAGAACCACCTGACAGAATTACCCAATTTTGAGATATATGTGTAAGAAATACCTAAATCTATCTACAACTTGATCTATAAAATTAATGATTGTCATTTAATAAAACTAAGTTTAATAGATGGGTTAAATCTAATTTTTTATGAAAATAATTCTGTATAGTTGAGTTTTACCAAAAAGTTGCTAATACCCAACCATATTAATAAAAAAACTGGCATGAGATGAAGTAGCAAAAACAAGGCTTCAGGAGATAGGAAATCTGGGATGGAGGAGGCTATAAGCTTTTTTTTTCTTATAAATTTACCCACTTTATTATTTGAAATATTTGGAATACTTTCAATCTTGACTTGTATACATGCTGTTAAGTATTTTTTAAAAATATTGAGCTATCATAACTATCAATAGAGTAAATGTTTCTTGGGGATTTTTCCTCCCCCAGGAATGTCTTCCTTCCTGCATTATAATTGTGAACTGGGCTTTCATATTCTGTATGTTTAAAATCTGTTATAATTTTACATCAATATGGAAATAAAACATAAGGTAAATATGTGATGCAAAACTTATTACTAATTTGTTTGAATAGTTTAATTCTTTTTTAATTTAAATTCTTTATTTTTAAAGTATTACATAAGTCTCTTTTTTCCCCATTGACCTCTCCCTGACTGCCCCCACCCCCCAGCACATGCCCTCCCTCACACCCTCCTTCCCTGCTCCTGTCTGTGTCCATTTGGTTATGCTCATATGCAAGCATATAAGTCCTTTGGTTGTTGATCTCTTACTCCCTCACTTCCTGCCTTCCCTCATAAGTTGGACAGCATGTTCAATGCTTGTATGATTCTGGTTCTATTTTTGTTCATCAGTTTATGTTGTTCATTATATTCCACAAATGAGTGAGATCATGGGATATTTATCTTTCTCTGACTGTAACACTTGCTTTTTGCAAGTCAGTTACACCTTTTGTATCTTGGATTTCTTCTTGTATAAAATGTGAATAATAAAACCTGAATCACTGGTTGTATTAGGGTTAAATTAAAAGAAGATAACAAATGTAAAGTTATTAGCACAGTTCCTGGCACATAAAATGCTTTATAAATTCTAATTATGTAATTATTATATTTTAAGGCTTGTGGAGATTCAGCATAATTAATACAATGCAATGAAAGAAAAGATAACTTGTTTGATTATTCATCTCTGAAGTCAACTTCCCTATTAAGACATAATTCAAAAAGACAAATGAGAAAGTAGATCTTGTGGAAACACATAAACTCTGTATGAATGATTAAAATATTCTAAAATGTATGAAGGCTGCTCTGGAAACAGCAACAATCTTTCCACATCTACTGATGTATTACTTTCTCATATTTCTAAAGTTATTTCCAACCATTATCTTACTTTAGTCTTTGCAAAAAGTTGTTGCATTCTATACATGTACATTTTCATACTTACAGAATACAAGCACTCTAAATTTGTGTGTAATCTTTTTCTTAAACTAAAGCTCCTTGAAGATGCATATAAAATATTTATGAAAACGTAAATGACAAACAACAGTATTTATTTCATTATATTTGCCTGTAAAATGAAGATAATAGCAGCACACTATTTTAAGGCCTGTTTTTTTTTAAACACTTATAATAGTCCTGAATTAAATTTCATTAAAATAAAATGAGAAGATGGGCTACATTGAGAAAATCATGTAGAGTTTATGAAGAGGGCAATTAAGTTTCTGTGAAAGGGTATATAATTTCATGAAGCCCATAACATGGTACTAGTACCTACAGAGCAATGCTTACTTTTGAAATCTCAAGTCAATCTGGTTAGGAACTTCCAACCTCAGACTTCACCATATATAGGTTAAATATAGATTAAACACATGCCCCTTATCATTTGCACTATTATTCCTAAGGGTGCTATGTTTCAATTCATGTTTGTGATTATTGGCAACATTGCCATAATACAGATGAAATAGTACAACTTTGGAGTTGAATAGTGTAAGGATACATCCTGGTTCTGTCCTATGTTAGCTATGTGGCCTTGGGCAAGCTAGTCAATCTCTTTAAATCACCATTTCCCAAATGTATCAGCATTAATCCAAGACTATGGATCCTCTCATGCAGACTTTAGAACAGCTGTGGGCAAACTACGGCCCGCGGGTCGGATCCTGCCCGTTTGAAATGAATAAAACTATTGAAATAAAAGACCGTACCCTTTTATGTAATGATGTTTACTTTGAATTTATATTAGTTCACACAAACACTCCATCCATGCTTTTGTTCCGGCCCTCTGGTCCAGTTTAAGAACCCATTGTGGCCCTCGAGTCAAAAAGTTTGCCCACTCCTGCTCTAGAATGTAGTGCATGTCCCATAAAAGATGGTGGGTGTCTGAGTGGGGGTCTCCCTGAAAGCAGAAGGCTGAGACACAGATTTGAGTGTAAGAAGTTTATTTGGGAGGAAGTACTTGGAAGTATAAGTGAGGGAGCATACCATGATGAGCCAGGAAAGGAAGCCAAGGTAGAGAAGGGTGTGTCTGAAGTCCATGAAGACCCCGTTCCCACTAAGACCTCTGAAAATGTAGAACTACCTCCCCTATGTATTCATCTGCATAACATGGGAGTCAGTCTTTGACCACTGGTGCAGTTCATAGTCTGGAAGGATTTCTTTTTCCCATTTTTATCTTATGAGATGTCATCTGCTTATACTTTTCTTTTTCTCTCTTAAGAAGCTGTGATTCTTGACTAAAAAAGCTCTCGAAGGCTTGACTTTCCACTGTTAAGTTTTCAGAAATTTATGTACAAGATGAAAGGCTTTATTCAGCAGAATAGTGGTACCATTTTAAGAGAATAGTAATCAGAATGGGGAGAAGTGTTCTTACTGGGGCCTGTCTGAAGTGAGGGGGTGGTTACATTAGAGAACTTGGGTAGAATGAAAAAGAGGAATAGAATTGGACACAGCATGCTGGTATGGGTAACTTTCAGTGAAAGGCTTACAGAAGATGAGGGGACAATGTTAAAGGGGGAAAGAGAAGTAGCCTATATAATAAAAGGGTAATATGCAAATTGACCCTAATGTCAGAACTAAAGGGAATGACCAGTTGCTATGACATGCACTGACCACTAGGGGCCAGAAGCTCAACACAGGAGCTGCTCCCTGGTGGTCAGTGCACTTCCACAGCGGGAGCTCTGCTCACCCACATGCTGGGCTGATAGCTGTGAATGCAGAGGCGGTGGCGGGAGCCTCTCCTACCTCCTTAGCAGTGCTAAGATATTCTATTGTGGCTTAGGCCCACTCCCCCGGACAGCGGGCCTAAGCTGGCAGGTGGACATCCCCTGAGGGCTCCCAGACTGCGAGAGGGTGCAGGCCGGGCTGAGGGAGCCCCCTGAGTGCACAAATTTTCATGCACCAGGCCTCTAGTATTTTTTATGAAATCTTTCTGTGTGGTGCTCTGTATAAATCTTTATCACCTCTTCAGAGCCTCATTATTCTTTAAGGCTTTAAAAGTTAGACTGCTAATACTGGACCATAAAACCTCTTAGCTTTATCTGGGTCACATGTGAGACATATACACACACAGTGCTTAACCAATATCCAAGGCAGCCTCTAAATGGAGTTTTGTATACCCCAGCTGTTTTCAGATTGAATGTTCAAAAATGTCTCATTTATGTGTCTTAAGTCCTCCTAATTGTTATGGTGTGCATCTTGTCATCTTATACCTGCTACTGCTTTACAATTAGTGTGCGAGCCTCAGTGTAATAGTTACATGAAGTCCTGCATTTGAATACTGCTTGGTTGGTTAAAAAAACATTTATCATAAAATTCTCATTTAAATATCACAGTCAAGAGGAACATTTTACTGTTATAGACACTGGCACTCAAATAAGTTTTATGATGTCTGTAGGTCCATATGATTTTCTAGGTTCAACACTTAAATATGGATTTTCTATCTCCTACTCCAGCTTGCATTCCATTCCACACAGCTACATTAATGTCTGTATGCTACACTTTGTACATCACTTTATAAATTGATATTCATATTAATTAAGTACATCATTGATGTTTATTAATTACCAAAGTGGACAATATTAGGAAAATAGTTTATACTAAGTTTATACTACTACAGTGTTTTCTATATAAAGACATTTTCGTACATGGAGGCACATATGTATTTGTGATTGACTCTAAAATTATTGATTTATAAATTTCAAGATATTAATAGCATCATTATTATATGCTGAACTCTGGGTTAAGTACTATAATGAAGTCAGAAGAAGCATAAGCTAGTTCTCACCTATGGAGATTTTATAATCTAGTTTGGGAGATATTTCTAATTTCCAAAGAAAAAAATCATCAATAGCTTATGTATTAGTCAAGGTTATCCAGAGAAACAGAGCCAATAGGATAACTATATCTATACCTATATCTGCATGTAAAGAAATTTATGAAGGGATTTATTACAGGAATTGGCTATCCTGATCACAGAGGCAGAGAAGTCCCATAATCTATCATCTACAAGCTGGAGAACTAGGAAGGTCAAAGGTCTGATTTAGTTCCAGTCTAATGGCCTAAACACCAGGGGAGCCAACGGTGTAAGTCAGCATCCTCAGCCCCAAAAGCCATAAACATTGATGTTCAATTGGCAGGAAAAGATGGATGTCCCAGCTCAAGTGAAGAGAGCAAATTTGTCCTTCCTTCCCCTTTTTGTTCTATTCAGACCCTAAACAGATTGGATAATGCCCACCAGCATTGGTGAGGGGAATCTTCTTTATTTGATCTACTGATTTAGATGCTAATCTCTTCCAGAGACCCACTCACCAACATACCTAGAAAGTCTTGTCACCAACTACATGGGCATCCCTTAACCGGCCAAGTTGACACATAAAATTAACCATCACAGCATACAATCATGCACATTAAAAGAGGATTAATAGAGGAAATATTTTAATATTGCTACTTGCCCTTTCTCTATAATAGAAGTGTCAGAGATGAAAGAAAATTAGTAAAATGTATATGAAAATCTCCCTCCTGTCAGAGTCTGGGGCATGCCACGGGACCCAGAGTCAAGTCCCCACCCACCCGCACGAGCATTGAAATTGCACAAGACCCAGACCTGGCCAGCCCCACCCCTGTCAAGCCCCGCAGGGTGGGAGGTGCAGCCTCATTTCTCCAGCCCAGCGCTGGGGGCGGGGGGGCAGCCTCAAGTCCCCAGTCAAGCCCCGCCAGACGGGGGGCGCGGCCTCAGGTCCCTCAGCCCGGCGCTGGGGTGGGGGGCACAACCTCAGGTCCCCAGGCCCCAGAGCAAGGGCATGAGGGTGTGACAACCATTTGCATATTAGCTCTTTATTATATAGGACTGGAGGCTTGGTGCATGGGGGTGGGGGGAGTCCCTCAGCCTGGCTTACACCCTCTCCAATCCGGGACCTCTTGGGGGATGGGGCCTAAACTGGCAATTGGACATCCCTTTCTCAATCTGGGACCGATGGCTCCTAACCGCTCACCTGCCTGACTGCATGATTGCCTCTAACCACTCTACCTGCTTGCCTGATCGCCCCTAGCTGCCTCTGCTTGACTGTCTGATCACTCCTTAACTGCTCCCCTGCCGGCCTGGTCACCCCCTAACTGCCCCTCTGCCAGCCTGGTCCCTCCCTAACTACCCCCCTGCCAGCCTGGTCACCCCCTAACTGTCCGGAAGGAAGTCGGATGTCCGGAAGATGTCCGGTCGACCTGGTCTAATTAGCATATTACCCTTTTATTAGCATAGATGGGGGCCAAGGTTACACCCTACCATATTATTTCACACTCTCATGCCTTTGCTTCTGCTCTTTACCTGGCGTGGAAAACTCTTCATACCTCTTTTTTTTCCCTTTCTCCTGTATGACTTATTTATCAATATGTAGATTGGGCATATCTCCCTCAGGAAACCTGCTGAACTCCCACTGTGGGTCACACAGCTACTTCTTTGTTCTCCTAGATCTCCATTTTAGCACCTAGCATATCATTGTGACATTTCTTCTTCTGTCTCTGTTTTCTCTCCTGATTCATAAGCTTCTTGAGAACAGAGACTTTGTGACTAATTCATGGTTGTAACTTTAAAATGCTTGCTTTATTTAAAGTTGCCTGCTTGATAAATGAGAATAAGTTATTGCCAAATATTATATAATAAAAGACTAATTAGTAATGTTGATCTGGTAACTGCCTTCAAAATAATTGCAAATCAAAAAGTTTGACAGTATGACTTGAGAGCAATTCTGATAAACAAATAAAACAAAGTACATATATTAAACTTACTTTTATATTGTTGATGTGTAGATCAAGTGACAATAATAAGTTCTGTAAAAAACATTTAACAGTAGATCCATGTAAACATAACTTTACTCAGCTTTCCAAAATGAGGGCAATTATTTACTATTTTTAATAGCACACTTGTTTTATGGAGGCCATCTCTGACATTTGAAGGTTATTATTGCAAATTTGATTTCATGGAAATCTGTTCAAGAGTTTTAAGGAAGTAAAAATCAGATTGGTTTTGAATACAGTTATCATAATCATATTTAAAATCACTATGCTAATATTAAAGTCATTAATAATTTAATTTAATTTCTTGTTTGCATTGAATATGGTCTTTAAGTAGTAATTACATTTAAAAAGAGGGGGATTTTTACCTGGCTCAGCTGGTTGGAGCGTGACCCCAAACACCAAGAAGATTGCCGGTTCAATCCCAGTCAGGGCACATATCTAGCTAGGTTGTCTATTCCATCCCAGGTCAGAGCACACACAGGACACAACCAATAGATGTTTCTTTCTCACACCAATGCTTCTCCCTCTCTCTCTCTCTCCCTCTCTCTCTCTCTCTCTCTCTCTCTCTTTCCTGTTCTCTCTCTCTCTCTCTCTCTCTCTCTCTCTCTCTCTCTCTCTCTGTCTTTCTCTCTCTCTCTCAAATCAATAAACATATCCTCAGGAAAGGATTAATTTTTAAAAATCTATTTAAAAATAAGGTCATTTCTAACAAAGGTGCTCATTGCCCTCCAATGACCAACTTCAAATTCATTTGGAAACAAGAAACACATTTGACAACAGGAATGGGAGATGAGTTTTTGCTATTCATATGTGTACACATTAAGACTATTGAAATATATGCTAAAAGCTACAGGCACTTGTTTGATTGCTTTTCCAAGTGTCCCTCCATTTCAGCTCTGTCCTCAGTCATAATGGAGGTCTGTTAGCATACTACATGGGTGGAGTGTGCACAGATTTCTTGCCAAGGGCTGCCCTACAGTTGCTCCAACATTGGGGTAACCAGCTGTTACTTATTTAAAGCCTCCATCCGTTTGTATGACCCAGTAATTTAATTATGCACTGTTTTGGAGATGTTAAATGAATTATTTTCAAAACAAGTGCACCTTATTTAATATTTCTCTCCATCAAGTACTGGAACTGTGACATGTGCATCATAAACACTAAGTAACTAAATGCTTGATAAATTGAGGCCTTCTGATAGGGTAATTATTGTTGAGGCCAACCACTACTCTACCATAAAGTCCCTGAGATCAAAATTGTGGTGGCTGATGCTCCCTGTAGAAAAGGGTTTTAGAAAAATGAAACTTTGGGAAACAGATAATGAGTGTGGTTATGTATGCTGTGGACCAAATTTTATGTTTCAAATTTTGGATAGGTCACCTAGTGGATGCTGTAATCCTTTAATTGATCACAAAATATCTTTCTTGGTTCACGACCGGCATTGAACGAGAGAATGAAAAAGAGTATGCAGGGTACTAACGGTAAGTTTTATTTTATGACATCCTGGATCAAATATGTTTCTTAATGCGAGCCCATGTCAAATAATTGTGTAAAGCAAAGTCATGGGATTAATTGCTACATAAGCCTTTTATTGGACCTATCAAAACCCTCTACTTTGCAATTAAACTTGTAGACACAATTGTAATCTCACAAATATTGGTCTTGGTCATGTTTTTCCCTTATAACTTCAAAAATGTGTTTTTTATTATGATAAACTACACATAACATACAGTTTATCATTTTAACCATTTAAGAGTAGTTTAGTGATATTAAGTACATTCAGATAGTTGTGCTGGCATCACCACCATCCATCCTCAGCACTTTTTCATCGTGACAAACAGAAACTCTGCACCCATTAAACTCTAAATCCCCATTGACCCTCCCCCCTGGTAATCATCCTTTTACCTTCTGTCTCTATGGTTTTGATTACTCTAACTACCTCATATAAGTAGAATTATATTATTTATGTTTTTGCAACTGGCTGATTTCAGTTAGCATTATGTCCAAACTTTCATTTATGTTGTAGCATATAATTTTCTTTCTATTTAAGGCTGAATAATATTCCATTGTATGATACACCACATTTTCTTATTCACTTCTCTGTTGATGGACCCTTTGGTGGTTTCCACATTTTAGCTAATGTGAATGATGTTGCTATGAACATGAGTCTACAAATATCTCTTTGAGACCTGCTTTCAGTTCTTTGGGGAATATATACCCAGAAGTGGAATTGCGGATCATATTGTTAATGTAAGAAATGTTCAAACCTGTAGAGAATTTTCATGAGTTTATTTCAGCCAAACTGAGGACAATTGCTAGGAAGTAAAACCTTATAGATTGAGAAAATGCTCCAGAGAATGGCAGTTTTGCACTTCATGTTATACATTACAATAAAAAGAGGAGGCTTAAGTGGGTTACAGGAAATCCATTGGTGATAGATTAGGGAGACAGGAGAAAGGCCAAAAAGGCAGGGTGCAGAAGGATCTTCTGGGACTGGATAAAAAGTAAAATGATAGACATATTTCTTTTACATAGGTGGGGGCAGGAAAGTCAGCAATTAACATGATAACAGTAACAAAGAGGGGATTTGTGGTGAGGTGGTTGTGTTTTTTAGGGGTCTAGTAAAAAGGAAATTACATTGTTATTGCAAAGGCAAGTTTACCAGGTATGTTATCCTAGATGCAAAGACAACAGATAGGCTCAGTTAAGGTGAAGATGGACCTTTGTTAGGGAAAAATACTGCCCTAGGACTTAACTACCTGCCATGACCTGCTTTTAGTTAGAAAGGCTCAATTTCACACCAGGTCTCTGTGTTTGTAAGGACACGGACCAGGCTTCCCCTGGGCTGGTCAGGTTTAGTGTGTGGCCTCTTTTTGCCCACAATATGGTAATTCTATTCTTAACTTTTTGAGGAACTACCACACCATTTCCACAGCAGCTAAGTTACCAATGTTAGTTAGTTAGTTAGTTAGTTAGTTAGTTAGTTAGTTAGTTAGTTAGTAGAAGGAAGCGAGCAGGGAAGTCAGACATTGTGGAGCATAGTCAGCTGGGAAGCAGAGGCCTGTTTGCTTCACCAGGAAGCTACTGCTTCACACCCCAAGGAATCTCAGCATTGTCCTTCCAAGGGAGTGACATCCCTCCTTCCCCACTCAGGTACAGGATTGCGGAGGGGAGTGGGCTGGGGTTAGGGGGGTGAGGGGCTAAGGATACGCACAATAAAGTAACAGGGGCGCAGAGGAGGTGCTTGAACCTGGAAGCCTGTCAGTCTAATCTGCGAAAGGGATCATGGGACCCATCAGAAGCCTGTGAAAGTTTGGGAAGCTAATTGGTTATTTTGAAAAAGCTTCTGATTCCCTCAAGCCTGCAAATTCATAATTCTAGCCGAACAAAGAAGCTCACTCTCTCTCCTTTTCCTCTCTCTCTCCCGCTCTCTCTCAGTGACCTGCACTACTCTCATGCATCCACGCATTTTCTCTCCGTGGCCTTGTGGCCTTAGCAGCCACAGGGCCATTGGCCCCAGACTCCAAACACAGGCTCCAGCAACGGTTCGCCTTGGGGAACACAAGCCAAACTAGGCAGATGCTGGACTGGGACTGAGCTTTCATGTGACACAGGATCCTTGGGCATGGACTGTTCCTGGCCCCGCTTTTCCATGGTGAGACGAACAGAGATGAATTTTGCTTCCCAAATAAATCTTGCCACCCGACCTCATCTTCTCTTGTGGGTCCCTGGAAATGCTTTTCCTCATGACACCACAAGAACCCCACATCCACCAGCAACAGCTATACCATTTTACATTCCCAACAACAGGGCACACGGTTTCAATTTTTCCACCACCCTCGCAAACAATTGCTATTTTCTTTTCTTTTTTCAGTTTAATTTTTGAAAATTTATCTTTATTGTTGAAAGTGTTAAAACGTCCCCTTTTTCCGCCCATTGGCCCCCTCCCCTAGCACCCTCCCCCTCTCCTAGGCACCACTGTCTGCGTCCAGGGACTATGCATATATGCCTATAAGAGTTATTTGGTTCATCTCTTCCCTACTCCCCTCTCCCTGCCCTCTGAGATGTCAGTCTGCTTCATGCTTCCAAGTTTCTGGATCTATTTTGTTTGTCAGTTTACTTTGTTCATTATATTCTACACGAGAGGCCCAGAGCACGAATTCGTGCACCAGTGGGGTCCCTCGGCCTGGCCTGCTGGATTGGGCCAAAACCGGCTCTCCGACATCCCCTGAGGGGTCCCGAATTGAGAGAGGGTGCAGGCCAGACCGAGGGACCCCACCAGTGCGTGATCAGGAGGGACGTGGGAGGTAGGCCAGCTGAGGAGGGACTGCAGGGGGCTCCAGGGTGTGTCTGGCCTGTCTTGCTCAGCCTCGATCTGCTGGACCCCAGCAGCAAGCTAATCTACCAGTCTGAGTGTCTCCCCCTGGCGGTTAGTACACGTCATAGTGAGCGGTTGAGTGGCCTCAGCGTATCATTAGCATATTACGCTTTGATTGGTTGAACAGCTGACCAGATGACCAGACACTTAGCATATTAGGATTTTATTGTGTAGAATATGAATGAGATGATGTGATACTTGTCTTTTTCTGACTGGCTTATTGCACTTAGCATAATACTCTCCAGGTCCCGCCATGCTGTCTCAAAGGGTAAGAGATCCTTCTTTTTTACAGCTGCATAGTGCACCACTCATTTACTGATGGGCATTGGGGCAGTTTCCAGATCTTCGCTATTGTAAATAATGCTGCTATGAACACAGGGGTGTATACATTCTTTCTGATTGGTGTTTTAGGTTTCTTAGGATATATTCATAGGATATATTCTTAGGATATATTCTAGGTCAAATGGCAGTTGTTGTTTTTTTGTTTTTTGTTTTTTTTTTTTGTTCTTTTTTTTTTTTTTCTTTTTTTTTTAGGAAACTCCATACTGTGTTCCATAGTAGCTGCACCAGTCTGCATTCCACCAGCAGTATAGTAGGGTTCCCTTTTCTCCACAACCTCCCCAGCACTTGTTTCTTGATTTTTTGATAGTAGTTATTCTGGGAGGTGAGAGGTGATACCCTATTGTTGTTTTGATTTGTACTAGTATCTCTCTGATGATTAGTGACTTTGAGCAATTTTTCATATGTCGCTTGTCCATGTATGTCCACTTTGGAGCAGTGTATATTCAGGTCCTCTGCCCATTTTTAAATTGGATTGTTTGTCTTCGTTTTGTTGGGTTGTATGAGTACTTTATATATTGTGGATATTAACCCTTTATTGGATGAATCATTAGCAAATATGTTCTTCCATGTGGTGGGCTCTATCCATAGATGTGAACTTGACAAAGAGCAATTTTTATAGAGCCTGATTAGAGTGGGTTCAGGAGAGAATAGAAGGAAAGCAAGTGGATTAAACAAATAGAGGCAACAATTTCACTGAATTTTACTGTAAAGTGGTGCATATGGTATTTTTTTAATGTTTGAAAATTATGGAATGAGAAATTTTCTTTATAAGATGGATATGATAGCCTGTTTCAATTACAATGCCATAGAAATAGTAAAATTGGTAACGTAGGTGAGAGGGTAATTATCAGAAGTGCTGTCCTTTAATAGGTGAAAGAGATGGAATTTTGTGCATCAGGGGTGAATTGGCTTTAGATAGTAATAGGAGAAAAGACAGAAATAATTATTACTGAAGCCAATGGGTTCCTAAAAGTGGTATGAAAGTGTGTGGAAGTTCTCTAATTATCTTTTCTGTTTTCTCAATGAAATAAGAACTAGTTATCAGATAAAAGTGAGGAGAAGAGTAAGTATTTCAGTTTTAAAGAAAGAGATGTGTATTAGTCATGTTCTTGAAGAGTGGGGTAGTTAATTGAAGAGGACAATCTAATAGAATTGAGGGCTCACTGAGGCGCAGTTGAGGCTTATCATTAACAACTTATAATGAGGCTAATTTACAACAAGCTCACTTTTAGTTTTCCTGCGGGAAAACGGTATAGAAGTAGCAGTGAGTTATATATAAACTGTTGGAATTCTATTATCTGGACAGAGCAATTATAGAAGAGAGGAATAGTGAAGGGGAGGAAATTTGCTTAACAGTGTTTTCAATGACAGACAATGAAATCTCAGACAGATAAGAAACAAATGCAGTGGTTCTCAACCTTCTGGCCCTTTAAATACAGTTCCTCATGTTGTGACCCTACCATAAAATTATTTCTGTTGCTACTTCATAACTGTAATGCTGCTACTGTTATGAATCGTAATGTAAATATCTGGTATGCAGGATGGTCTTAGGCGACCCTGTGAAAGGGTCGTTGACCACCAAAGGGGTAGCTGAAATAGAGGAATAGGAGAGGGCTTAATATGGGTGTGTTGGAGGAAATTGTCAGGTTGAAGAATTATTAGCATCTGTACAGAAGGAATAGGCTTGCAACAGTAGGGTAGTGGTCAGAGCTTGGAATTTTTTTATTATTATTTTTTTTATTTCAGAGTGGAAGGGAGAAGGAAAGAGAGATAGAAACATCAATGATAAGAAAGATTATTGATCAGCTGCCTCCTGCACACCCCACACTGGGGATGGAGCCCATAACCCGATATGTGCCCTGACCAGGAATCAAACCGATTCTGGTTCATGGGTTGATGCACAACCACTGAGCCACACCAGCCAGGTCAGAGCTTGGGATTCTTGAAGAGACTTTGGCATGTGTGCAATTATTATTAAGACAAATGGTATAAAGAACAAAATTATTTCAAGTGGGGATGACAAGAAATTGAGAAGCCATGGGACTGGGTCAATATAGATTTAGATAATGATAACAACACTACTGGAAGGGAGAAATAATTAGCCTGATATATCGCCAATCCTATCTAATAATAGACAGACATGGTAATTGTACCTTTGCCACGCCTCCCATTGGCTAATCAGCGTGATATGCAAATTAACCTCCAACAAAGATGGCAGCTAATTTGCATACTGCAGGCAGGGTGGGACAGCATGAGCTGCCATCCCTGGCTGCAGGCCAGCCCCAGAAGCTCCAGAAGCTGCCCAGAAGCTGGTGATCAGGGGGAGATGGGGGTCCCCTGCCCAGGCCTGATGCCTCTGGCAGAGGCGTCAGGCCTGGGCAAGGGGCCAATCTGGAGATCGGAGGGTGATGGGGGTTGATGCCTCTGGCCAAGGCGTCAGGCCTGGGCGAGGGCAGAGCCAGTGATGGGAGGGAGATGGGGGTCCCCTGTCCAGGCCTGACACCTCTGGCGGAGGTGTCAGACCTGGGCAAGGGGCCGATCTGGCGATTGGAGGGTGATGGGGTCGACGCCTCTGGTCAAGGCATCCGGCCTGGGCGAGGGCAGAGCTGGTGATCGGGGGGATATGAGGGTCCCCCCTGCCCAGGCCTGAAGCCTGGGCCAGAAGCGTCAGGCCTGGGGTGGGGGGGGGAGTGGGGGGGCCAAGCCAGCGATTGGTGTGAACTACAGAGGAAACACCTTTTCTGACCACTCATTGGTTAAGCTCCCTGTATGCAAGTGGTAATATTCTTAGTAACTTGGGTAATAAGAAACCAAAAAGGTGATCTAGGTTTTTTCACCACACTCCTGGCAAAAAAACAAAGGTCTGCTACTGGAAGGCTAAGAAATGTCATATCCTGCCCTAGCCGGTTTGGCTCAGTGGATAATGCTTTTGCCTGTTGATGGCAGGGTCTGGGTTCAATTCTGACTAAGGGCATGTACCTAGGTTGCAGGCTCTTCCCTGGCCGGGGCCCAGGTCAGGGCTCATGCAGGAGGCAACCAATCAAAGTGTTCCTCTCATTTTGATGTTTCTCTCTGTCTTTCCCTTTCTCTTCCACATTCTCTAAAAATCAGTGGAAACATATCCTCAGGTGAGGATAAAAAAATAATAATAAAGAAATTATTATTATATGAAAGACACATCTTGAAAATGCCTAAAGAAAGTTGTCATTTTTTCATTGTGAAGGGACTGGAGTCTGTGTTGATGAAAAAACCTTGCTGGCTGCAGTGCCTGGCAGTGGGCGCAGCAGCGGCATGATGGGGCTGGTGCTTTCCCCTGATCAGCCTGGTCACCTCCCACAAAGGGAGGCCAGACTGTGGCTTAGGCCCTATCCCCAAGGGGAGCAGGGAGCGGGCCTAAGCCGTCACTAGGACATCCCCTGAGGACTCCCAATATGTGAGAGGGGGCAGGCTGGGCTGAGGGACATGCCCCCCCCCCCCCACCCCAGTGCACGAATTTCGTGCACCGGGCCCTTAGTATTATATAAAAGATACATTATCCTCTTTCTTGTTATTCAGCTTTTTAATTCTATTTGCAACAGTTGTCACTCTTTGATTTTAGGCAAGTGATAAGGAAATACATTGAAATTTTATGGTCAACATCACATCTCCAAAATGTCCTATAGCACTTTATGGTCTTACTTTCCCAACCCTGACTAGGGCTTTTGAGTTCCTAACCGGATCATGGTTTCAGCCGGATGACCTAATCTAATGACCTCTCTGGCTTGGTTTGTTTCATTCCATCTTCTTGCCCCTGATCAACACTTCAGGAAAGCAAGATTTTTCTAAATCCCTTGTATTTGACAGAAAAGCTGGAGGCAGAAAAAAATCAGGGAGGATATTGATACTGCATAATATTAACACCCAACAGTCCTGTGCTATTTCAGTACTTTCAAAACACTTTTTTAAAATACATTATTCACAATCAACCCTGTTACTTTATCAGGTCAGGAATAATTTTTCCTGTTTTACATATGAGAGAAAGAAACTCATAGAAATTAATTTATTGGTGTGGGATCACCACATTCAGGCATGCCAAAATCAAGCATTTTACTTTGGCTTTCGGACTCTGAATAGAAGTGCCTTTCAATTGCACCACATTGAGTCTCTAGAATATACTAGTATTAGTCAGCCTTTACTAGTGTATGCTGCTGTAATAAGCAGCAGTGGTTTGATTCTCCCCTATAGTATATGGCAGTGATTACAGTTGCTGTAGGTCAGCCTCTATCTGAAATATACCATTCTTTTGGCAGAGAGAAAAAGCAAGGGCCAATCACTGAATCCTGTAAAGCTTCTGCTTACGCATGGTGTATATAATACCTCTTCACAGCTCATTGTTTAAAATGTATCAATGATAGGGCCCTGGCCCCAGGTAGTTCAGTTGGTTGAAGCATCGTTCCAATACACCAAGGTTGCGGGCTCAATCTCCCATCACGGCACATACAGGAATCAACCAATGAATGATAAATAAGTGGAACAACAAATGATGTTTCTCTCTCTAAAATCAATAAATAAAAATTTTAAAATAAGTAAATAAGAATTTATCAGAGTTCAAGAAAAAGCATGTCACATAATAAACCTTGACATGAATGGAATAGAGAAGAAAGGTATTCCCTAAAGAGTGAGTCTGAAAATTACAGGACCATGGGCAAAGATGTGTAAGTAATTGAGGGCAATAATATACAACAGAAATTCATGGAACAAAATAGACACCGGGGAAGGCTTTGCAGTAGAAACAAAGTATAAATATTCAAAGAAAATAAATAAATGATAGAACCTGGCAAAAGTTTGCTCTGTGGAAAAAGTGCTCTCAATGGTAATTCTGTGGCTTAAATTTTTAAGAGTATTCAGAGATTGGTAATATTTGTTTCCAGTGTCAAAGACCTTGGTTAGATGCAATGTCAGATATGAACTAGCTGAGGGGAAAAGGTCAAAAGAGAAAGCAGTATATCAGTCACAGTGCTAAGTTGCTGACTGTGGAATTTTAAACTATACATTGGCAGCCCAACTTTCTTTTGTAAGTGCTGTGTTATACAGCTTCCTTTCTTATGGAATCCCTCCGGTACTGAAGATACACAAAGTGCCTGAAATGATTTTTCTTGAAAGTTTAATAGAAAACTTAGCTTGGTTCTTTCTTTCCCTAACTAAAGACCAAGGTCACTGAACCTAGGAATAAATCGAATGGCTCGCGGTTATATTTGATAGACTAGACACTTTGTTAGAATGTGGTAATGACTTGAACAAGGTCAGTTGTTAGAATCCGTCTGAGAACATTACAGCTTCATTTTTGTGATTGCCGTAGACATTATCCTTCACCCTTCCCAACCCTTGCAATTAGCCTGAGGGACTACAAATCCACCACCTGTAGGAAAATAACTCCAAGTATGAGCTCTGAGTATACAGTGTTATTTCTCACATCACAGTCTGAAGCAGTTTCTGGTGGACTGGCCCTCTCCTCCAGAGAGGCAGGAGCTCCTGTTTCTTCCATAGGGTTTGGCCACCCTCCACTACCTCACTGTCATAAACACCCCGTCAGCAGAAAGGCAAAGAGTTTGTGGAGAAATCACACACACTTCTTGGTTTCTTGCAATAAATTCTAGAAAACACTCTTTGCCACTTGTTATTTTTTTCACTTGTATTGGTTGAAAACTAGTCAAATGGCTACACTAATTTTAGTCAGAGTTAGGCTCTCCCCAGAAATAAGTCCACAAGATGGAAAGAGGGGCACATGTTTTAATACCTATGCACACCCATTTCCTCAGTTAAAAGTGTGTTTTCCACCCTGGCTGGCATGGCTCAGTGGTTAGAGTGTTAGCCAGTGAACCCAGGGGTCACAGGTTCCATTCCAGTCAAAGACACATACCCAACCCACTTGAGACATGTGCAGGAGGCAACCGATTGATGTGGCTCTCTCTCTCTCTCTCTCTCTCTCTCTCTCTCTCTCTCTCTCTCTTCCTCCCCCCTCCCTCCATCCCTCCCTCCCTCCCTCCTATCTCCTCCTCCCTTCCACTCCCTCTAAAATCAATGGAAAAAATATCCTCCAGCGAAGATTAACAACAACAACATAAAGTATTTTGTTCTCCTAATTTTCTCCTCAGTAAACTGCTTCATTTATGACTTGGCACCTAAAGTTGTTTGTTAGCAGTAATAAAAGAAAAAAAGTTTAGGACTATTTTTCCATAAGATTAAAGTAGAAAGTACTCAATGATAACGATATTTCTCTATGGCAATTAAAGTTTTCACTTGGATGCAATTATTCTGAAGCATCGAAAGTTTGAACATACTTAAAACTCAATGTATCAGATTTACCAATGGAATAATTTGTCTACATAATTCTCTACTTCTACTCCTAGGAACACAGTTTTAATAATAGTATCCAGATGGTCCTCCAAATTTAGAATAATTTATGTTCTAAAATCCTGTTTACTATTGATTTGTGGTCTTTGAGATATTATTTTACACATACAATAGTACATATGGCAATTGTCTTGATGGCATCCATAAAAGTCTATTTAACCCATCATCTAACTAAGATATAGGATTTTCGCAATAAAAATGTAATAAGTATTGTTGTTGTGATTTTGGTAATTCACATTAAAAACCTAGAAATAAAAAGTCATTTTCTGAATATAAAATATTTAATTAAACTGTTGATATATAATATATAAAGCAGTGATTATAACTATGCATACTTTATTTGATAGTAGCTGGATTTACTTTTTTATTACTTAGTAAAATGAAAGTTATACTATTTAATATTTGCTTTTTCACACTCGGAAAAGTCCACATTGAAAGTATGGCCAAAGTTAGCCCCAATTTAAAATACTTGCAATAAGTCAGTTTTGTTGCAAAAAGTCCCTGCACACATTTACATGAATTCTGGTATCTTATTAGGCTGCCTGGCGAGCCATTTCCACACAGAAATATGCAGTATGAGAAATGAGAAATAGCCATTCCTCTGGATATTAGCTACTTGTCACTCCTGAGCAATAATGCTTACATCACTGAAGCCTGCGGACGTAACTCCATATTTATTCTAGGTGTAAAATTCAATGACTTAAGGAAAAATACAAGATAATGTAAAATATATCTTACTCAAAATCAATATATTAAACCAAAGTCTTTTACAGTCTATAATAAGAAACTAAAAAGAGTATTCAAGATCCAGGCTATGGTCATGAATGCGAGTGCTTGAGATGGAGTAAAGGACAAGATCATTGGAAATGAGGAGGTTAAGGAAATGATGGGGGATAGAATAATCATGCACATGAATATAGAATTTATCAAAAATAACCACATTCTTGGGCTAGAGAGCCATACTGTGGGCCGGTGCTAGACAGCAAGGATGAGAGAGCGATCATTATTACAAAGGACTGAATCTTTCCATGAAGTACTTAGTGCCAATGCGAGATCAGTACACATGGCAGCAGATCACTGGTTTGACATTAGCAGCATGCCTTGGGTAGGCATGATGACTTGGGAAGATCATCATATATGTGGGTAAAGTTTTAATTCTCCCGAATGCTTCCCTCATAGCTGGCATTCAGGCAGACGCATGTGTCTATATCAGACATGATGGGGACCTATATACAAAGTCCAAAACAATGTTAGCTCTGAGGTTTTTCCTCCACAGAAATCTGGCTACCTTGACCTTCATATGTAATTTTTTAGAATAAAATATCTAATACCCAAAGATAGCCTTCTATGGAAGCGGTTCTCAACCTGTGGGTCGCGACCCCTTTGGCGGTCTAACGACCCTTTCACAGGAGTTGCCTAAGACCATCCTGCAGATCAGATATTTACATTACGATTCATAACAGTAGCAACATTACAGTTATGAAGTAGCAACAAAAATAATGTTATGGTTGGGTCACAACCTTAGGAATTGTAAGGGCCAGAAGGCTGAGAACCACTGTTCTGTAGGTTGTCTCAGAAATGGTGATATGAGGAGTCAGAATTGCCAGGATCTAGGCATGCATGTGACAAGAGTAGGTACAAATACAGCGGAGGGAGGAGGGTCATGATCCCGGAGTTATGGAACTCCCCCTTTGAGACAGAGTTACATCATGTCTCCCAACTCACCTTACTTTGGGGTTGACCTTAGTAAAGGGACCAGGGTTAACAGTCAGGCTCCCGGAGACAGTCCATGGATAAGGGGTGAATGGAGATCCTTCAGTGCAACTGAAATTAGTCTTTCCAGCGCTTGGTATTTGTGGTCCTCAGTTTGCCTACCTACTGTGTTGTCAGTAGCCTCTCTCTGGTGGCTATGTGCTGACAATGTGTCTTCTGATTCAAGGGAACCCCTGTCCTCTGGATGGACAGTGGTTCCATCAGATACTTCTCTGATCTGGCCAGTGCAAACTCATTGCTAGTATCTTCATGTAAAACATTACTTTATTCAGCTCTTTACGTTCATATTTCCAACTAGATGATTCCGGCAAGCTCAACAAGATATAGTTCTAAGAAAACCAGAGTGTCTTCAAGATCCACAGTGAGGATTTTTATGAGGAAGGTAGATGGTTGATAATAGCAGTTTTTGAAGAGAACCCTCTGAATTCTCAATTAGATGTTAATTCAGGTGTTTTAACCGAGTCTTACATTTTTAAGAAATGTAGCCAAACTCTATTAGAAAATGGATGATTTTCTGATTTGGTGAGGTTTCAAGTCATACTATTCCTATACTTTCACCTCTCAGTGTATCTACGGGAGCCACATGGTGTGTGGTAAGGATATGGACTTGAAAGTCAGACAGTCCTTAGTTTAAACCTCAGCTTTATCTTCATGAGTGTGTGACTTTGAAGATGTTATTTAAATTCTCCAAAATAGACCCATTTCTAAGATACAGGATTATTGTGAGGAAATATGTGCATAAAATATTTGGCATAGCACTGATACTTCATCCTCAATAACTGGTAAGAAATATGATTGTAATTATTGTACAATACCCAAAGTTACCTCTTTAATCAACATCAGAAAACGTTGAGATGCTATTAGTATGTTTAAGCACAAACCAACTGCAATCACAGGACTTTTAAAATGGTTTGAGTGATATTAATTCTATGTAATATATATCATATATAATTATATACTTCATAAAGTTTGTTCTTATAGTAAGTATTTTCTCTCTCTGGCTTCGTTCAGAAAAATATTTAAACTTTTGTTATTTGTTCTCTTCATGTATATATTCCATTTATTATGTTTGGTACCCATTCAATTAGACACTATTTAAATCATAACAATTAAAATATCTCTATTATTCTTATTCTCAGTCCTGACCATGCTGTTGCAAAGTGATAAAGAGCTAAAAGGCAGCATTGAAGCAGGAGTCCACAGAAGGAAACATTAAGAAAATTATCTGTAAAAGAGAAACCAATGAACAGTTAGCAAGTAGAGGCCTCATATTCATTTGCATATATCACAATAGAAAAGGCAACATCATTGTTTGAGAAATTATTTTTCTTATGTTCCTATAAATAATACTTATGTAGACTAAATTTTATTTAATAATGCTCTACTTTAAAACATCTACTTCATAAAATGTCTACCAGGCTTTAATAAAAAAATAAACTATTTATTAATGCAAATATTGACTATCGTGCATATTTCATTATATGCATGTATTATAAGTCCAATATGTATTCTTCCTTCTTTAGAGGATCTTGAATTTCCTTGCCCTTCTCCTTTCCTATCCCCGGCAAAGCTGACGTTCTACTTGTTGGTTGATGCTTTATTACTCTCTGCCTCTGGTTCCCACCTTTCCCGATAAGTCCCAGGTTAAGAATTCAAACCTCACTTGTGAGCCAGCCCTGTTCTGCATCTCCCTTTGATTTGACCCTTTATTTTGCTAACATGTGCCCCGGCCAAAAGGTGACATGATGGGCGGCTGCAAATGGGTCAGAGCAAACCCACCTTCATCTCCAGTAATGGAAAGGCAATGCAAGGACTTGCGGATGGGTTAGCAACCCTGTTTTCTACCTGACAAGAGGAACACAACACTCATGATGCTGATTTTTCCCAGAATGAAATTAGACTGTGATTATTTGAATGTGCTGACTCTAGAGTTTCCCATAAGCATAAAGCATATTTACTTATGAATAAATACTTTGTGCCTCTGTGTGTGTGTGTGTGTGCGCGCGCGCACCCACGCTCATGCTCACTACTAAAAAGGCTAAAATACTTGAGACTTATTTTGAGAGAGTGGAATTGTTAAATCTTTATTGTGTGAGGAATGGAGGAAGATGAATAGAGGAATATGATTAAGATTAATTAATGACTATAGGTATTATTTATGGATTGATATGTGTCAGGCACTGTGCCAATATATTACAAGCATTGTCTCTTTAAATCCTTTAAGCAAATCCATGGAAGCTTATAAATAGTGTGAGTCCATTACCCTCAGTTATACAGCTCTTGCATGGGGAAGTGATCCAGGGCTGAGCCCGGAGCTCTTATATTACCAAAGTGGAGACCACTGACTTTTAATTTATATTGTCTTTTGCTAAGCTGAGAACAAAATGGCCCATTATTGACATATTTACAGTTTTAAAGAGCATCATATTTATCTATCAAAGAGTTTCTGTCTCCACCTAGATGTTGATTTGAGGTTTAATGGGGCCCTCAAATTTTCTAGTTTCTAGATTTAGAATCTGATTTATTGCCTTCCTCTTAAAACTACAAGGGTTATTTTCTTTAAGTACTAAATTCAAAAATAAGTACCTATACCACCTCAAAGAATATAGGAAATTTATATCATCCAGGCAGTATTATAGGTGTTAAGGTAATAGCAGTAAAACAGGTAAAAAATTCCCTTACTCATGGAGTTTTTATTCTAGTTCATGGAAATAGACAATACATAAATTAGTAAAATATATAGACTTTCATGATAAAAAATGTTAGATGCTAAGGAGTAAAATACAGCTGGGAATGCAACTGTATGAGGGATGGGGGTTACAATATTTAATGCTGTGCTTAGAAAGGGTCTCACTGAAAAAGAACAGTTCAGGAAAGACCTTAGGGAAGTGACAGAGTTAGCCTTTAATTAATATAAAGCTCCAAAGTAAAAGCATGTTTGGTACGTTCCAGGAGGCCAGTGTGAGGGCAAGAGTAAACCAGATCAGTTAAGAGGATCCTACGAGTCATTGTAGGAACCTCATTGTAGGGAGTCATGGTAAAGCTTGAGAGTAGGGGTGACCCTTAAAAAGAATGATTATTCTGGTTGATGTGTTAAGACCAATCAGATGATGAGACAGAGAAGAACAAGGGTGAAAGAAGAGAAATTAGTAGAACGTTATAGCGATAATCCAAATGAGGGATGATATTGGAAGGATTAATGTAGTACCAGTAGGGGTGGTGGAAAATGACCTGTCTGAATAAATTTTGAAGGTAGAATCACCAGGATTTTTCATAGATCAAGATTGTAAGAAAGGAATTTTAAAGTCTTTTGTCTCAATAATCTGAAAGATGGAGTTAATAAGACATGACAGATCACTAGAAGAGCAGGTGTAGGAATGAAGATGGGATTCAGATGCTTGTTAGTCTTAGGTGCGTGCCAGACATCCAAGGGGAGCTACCAAGAAAGCGATTGAATTCCTGAGGGCAGCCTGGGATCTGCGAGCAGGTAAATGGTTTCTAAGGCAGTGCTATCTACATCGCTTCTGGGGCCTAGTGAAATATAAGAATACAATCCTCTTTATTCAAAACATATTAAGAATTTCCAAACAGTGACAGTAGGTCATTATACTAAGTATGAGACTCTTCTGAGTGAAGGGAGCACTGTACAGGTACTACACACAGGAAACTGGTCCTAGTTTAAGGCCATAATTCCAAATGTGATGATTAAGAGAGTAATGTAGATGATGATAGATGATAGATAGATAGATAGATAGATAGATAGATAGATAGATAGATAGATAGATGATAGACAGATGATAGATGATGGATGGACATTTAAAAACTAATGTCTGGAGGCTTCAATGTAAAAATTTTAGAGATGAGAAGGATCCTTTAGAATTGATGAAAGGGAGAAACAATGGTAAAATATATGATATGGATTTGGTGATGGTTCATTAGAGCCCAGACTCAGCCAAATGAGTCGGGTTGCTGCATCTAAGGTTATGCCCAATTGCCAGGCATTTTATTAGAGTTTGAACTGTTGCATAGTGGATTGATTTGGGGCTTTTACCACCCATCAGGCAACTCCAGACTTTCTCTGTACACTTCTCTATAAATTTTTATAAAATCACTTCCAACAATTAGCAAGATTTTGAAGTCCATTCACTGGAGCCCTGCAGAATAGCAGAGGAAACATCATTTCTGGATGCAGGTGCCACTTTGGCCGACACACAGATGAGGGAATAGATAACAAAAGCAGCGAAAGTCAGCTTTAAGTACGAATGCTGCTTTCTAACTGGTTAAACTATGTGCAAAGCAGCCAAATGGAACCCGGCTTACTGTAGCAAAGAGTGAGGCTAAACCATCCAGGGCCAGGCAGAACTCGTCAAGACTAAATAATGAATTTGTTTCTTACTACATGGCACAAACCTGCCTTGGGTGTCAGGTGTAAGAATTGGTTACCTTAGTTAGTTACTAAAGCATTGGAAACCTAACAGCTTGAATATCAGAGTTATGGAATTCTGTGTGCAGGTGGCCGGTTGAAATAAAAGTCCGACCTTTCTCCTTTAGCAATATAATCTCCCTCTTCACTCTTCTTGGAGTCTCTAATGATCCAGGCCATGCCCTGCTTTCCGTAGACCCTGGATGTGCACAGATGACCCTTCGGAGAATGAAGAGGGAGCTATAAGAGGTCTCAGAAAAGATGGCATGTTTGTATGCTCCTTTGTGCCAGCTCCTCCCTGGCTAAACCCAAGATCGCTTCAATCTACTCAGTGCATCTGCCTGCTTCAGGATCAAAATGTCCATGGAGCTTGGAGGCAGAGAACGTGGCAGGCCATCAGTGTATGTAATAGAAAAGATACTCCGTGTCCTCCGGGTATCAATATTTTAGAGTGATGGGGCAGAAGGTGGGGCATAAAAAAAAAAAGATTGGAAGAAAGAAGGTTACAGTCACATATCCGATGCCAATGTCTGCATCTTTCAATGGATTTATGTTGGTTACAGGGAGTTAATCTAGTTCCCTCCCACATTCCAGTGAGCTATAATTTGATACAGAGAGCCAGTGTGTTATTCCAGGACTGTAGCACAGACCGTGACTATAGCCTTGACATCAGCAAATAGAATTGACTTTGGGGCATGATTTTATTCTGCCTACTTGGAAGTAAGATCACAAAAGCCTTTTTCTTGACATCAGATAGTTAGATGATGGCTGTCAGCTATTCAGTAAACAGAACGGTCTGCTTTGGATACAAGCTTCTAAGCCCCTCTCTGGTCCTATATACCTGTTAGCATCCTTTCAGAGTCAAAGCCGTAGGGCAAATGCTTTTGTTGTGTTACTACTCTGTTGTGCCTTTGAGACATTTTATAAAGCTTGGCAATCCACCTTATAGCCCTTCTATGAGAAAAGTATTGCTTCCCCCATTTCATAGGGAAGAAATTAAAGGTCGGAGAGGAAAATAAAATCACACAGCTGTCCAGTGGCCAGGGAAGTTTTATTAGAGTTTGGATTGTCACCAGCAGGGTTGACATGGGGCTCTTACCACCCACACAGCAACTCCAAAGTTTCTCTGTAAACATCTTTATCTCTAATATAAACAACCACCCTCCCCGCACCCCCCAAAACAACAAAAAACTATGAGTGGTGTCGTTTCTTTCTTATATGGCTCAAATAATTAAAATTTTTGGTAGGTATAAAACAACCTATGAGTTTTTTTTTTTAAATTAAGTGCTCACCTTCAATCTTTTAATATAATCTCTCCATTTCTTCGTACATTTGGGAGATAGAATCCTATAAGCCATGATATTTAACATTTAGTTCCCCTAGAATGAGAGGAGGTGGCATTTTTATTCTTTGCTTATTTTGTCGTTGTTGCTTTCATTGGGGTTATGATATATATGACTTTTTCATTATATTAAGCATTCAAAAATGAAGTTCAAAAGCTCAATCTACTTTCGGTGCAAGGCCCTCTAACAAATGATAGGCCACTGTGAGATTTGGGAGTTTAGGGTATGATTTTGAATAGGTGCTTTTCCTGAATTAAATTCACATTACAACTTTTCAGAAGCTGTTTTAAAAGAGCACACCAGTCAGCTCAGCATGTTGGTGTAATTTGACAGCATCGTGTCTAATGGAGAGCTTGGAACACAGCACAGTACGGTTCAGTCCTAATGTCTACGTTTAGTATGTCTTCCAATGAGCTGGTTTGCTGAAAAGAGAGACTGCAGTAATATATTTAATGTAGAATCTAGAATTCCAGAATTTTCTTCATGCCTAATATTTAGCAATATTAAATTTACCATATATTACCAACATGATTTTAAATCATTTCTGTGTTGAATAATGGAAGAAAATTATCCTTTATATTTAGGGCAGCAGAGAAAATTTACAAGATACCAAGGTGTTTATGTATTACTTGAACTAGTAATTTACATTTTAGCAAGACCAACAGATTCAGACATAAAAATAATCCAGCTATTTGGTGTGGTGTTCCTGTTATTTCATGGCTGTTTGATGTCTGGAGATTTTTTTGCATGTTTGTTTTTAAGCTAAATTGACTTGCAGGGTCTTACTGGGACAAAGCTGATGGTTACCTATTTGAGTGGCTTTGGGATATTCACCAGTGTGGTTGATATTTGGCTATATCCTTTCCTTATCTTTATGTCCTTTACCTGCAGCCCATTTGCTGCACAGCAGTGCTAGCTGGAGAATAGGTAGGAATTCAGAGAGGATTAATCAACCCAGGAAAGTTTATGAGCATGCATATAAGTTGCTTAAAAGTAGGTGGCGAAACTCAGGGAGATTTATAAGGCTTAAAGCCACAGGTCCACAGTTTAGCAGAACATTCTAAAAAAAAATTTTTAAGTGGGGCACTTCATTTATTTATGATGCAGTGACTCAGTACAGTGGGCTGAGGGGTGTGGGGGGGAAGGGCTAGTGGGAAGGCTTTATCCTGCATGGGCTAATGTCCAGTGCCTGGTGCGAGGCATACGTCTCCTAAAACCACTCTTCCATGGCCATTGAGTGAAGGTGGGGACCAGGGTCTCCTGAAGGTCATGCATGCCTCTTCCTTGAGTTGGTCCTGGCTGCTGCTGAGAATTCCTCACCCACTGGCAGACACTGCCTCCTGGGGCAGGTACGCCAGATCAAGGTAGACAGGGAAGCCAGGGGAGGCCTCCAACCCACCGGGCCGTTGCTGGCTGACTCGGATGGGTCCGGGGACTTTCTGGGCAGGGGTGCCAGATCTCTCTTGTCACTGGGATCGCTCTGGGAACTGAGTGGTAGACTGGCCCAGGTAGCCCCTTGGTCTTGGCAGTGATCACTGGAGTGGGTTTGGGGTTGGCAGTGCTGGGGGTGGGGCGAGCCAGGGACTTGTGGGTACAGTCTAGGCCAGAGGTGACACGTGAACTCATTTTTTTGGTTGATTTTTCTTTGTTAAATGGCATTTAAATATATAAAATAAATATCAAAAATATAAGTTTTTGTTTTACTATGGTTGCAAATATCAAAAAATTTCTATATGTGACACAGCACCAGAGTTAAGTTAGGGTTTTTCAAAATGCTGACACACTGAGCTCAAAAGGTTCGCCATCACTGGTCTAGGCTCTCTGTCAGCTGGTCTGTTTGGGGGCAGCAGCTGGGGGTCCACCATGCAGCTGGGCGACAAGGTGGGTAGTGGTTGGGGACCTTGAGTCAGGTAGTTCTCCATGTCCTCATCTGAGTCTGCAGTGCCAGGGGCAGCAGGCAGGGGGTCCGAGTCAGGCATTGTGGGCAGGGACTCGCTGATGGACGTGCTGCTGTCACTAGAGCTGCCAGGGCATGTGGGGACCGTCACCATAGGCACGGCCTAGCAGCGCTCAAACTCACAGGGAGACAGTAGGCACATGTCCACATTATGGGGGAGACCAAGCACCCACTCGGGGGGTAGGGTGGGGCTGGAAGTGGTAGGCTCAACCCTGCCTCACTCATGGTGACAGGGGGCGGTGGTACCACCTGTTCAAAGGAGATGGACAGGGACTTGTCCAATTCTGTGGAGCTCAGGAGCTCACTCAGGCAGGGAAGGCGTGGTCGCCATGGGGGAAGGCCTTACTTCTTTCAAATTTAATGCGGGTTTCATTTATTGGCAGTTAGTATGAGGTCATGCCATGTAGTAATTTGTGGCTTTGCTGACAGATGCTTTGGGATCATGTCTCTATTAGGCAGGTATGCATGAGCCCAACATGCATGAGCTCAACTGAGGCTACGCATTGTGCTACTGACTTGAAATGTCATCAGCCATGTGTTGTAGCCATTACTGATGTTCGTTTGACAGAGTGGAATATTATGGGAAGCATTTTCTGTACACTTGTGTAAATCAAATCGAGTATAAATCATATTTTCTTGAAGATATTCACATACCAAAAAATGAGAAGCTTCTGAGTTATTATTTGTCTAGAGTCTTGGATAGTTTCTTCAACATATATAAGAAAAAATATAGATTACTGGCTCTAACAAAGTTCATATTCTAGTTGTACATTTCATATAATTTACTGCAAAGTTCATATAAATGATTATAATCACATCGTTACACATTAGTGAAGCACTCCATTGTTTTCATTTTTCATTGTATTAGGCATTAAAAGTAAAATTTAAAAAAAAACACATTATCGTTACAATAAGATTTATCATTGATGACTTCCTGGAGGAAGAGAACTTTGAAACAAATCATATTTTCTATCACCTGTTGAAGGGTATTCACGTGCTCACGATGTGGTCTTGTGCAAAAAGACAGCCTTAATGGTAGATGAATTGAACAGTAAACTCAGCAACCTGGTGGTAGGATTTCACAAACAGGGACAGTCTCCATTCTAGTGTCTGAAGTTCTCCTCATGGTTTGGATCTGTTAAGAGAAACCGTTTCCCCTAGGACAAGGCAATCCTGAGGCTGGTTCAGGTATTTACCCTGGAGGTTGAATGTTTTATTTATTTATTTCAAAATATTAATACAGTGTATTTAGTTATTTTCGCCCATCACCTTTTATCCCCTCTATGCCTTTTTCCACCTCCACCCATCTCTACCACCCAAAGTTGAATGTCTTTAGATCCTTTATTTAAAAGGACATGATTAGTTTGGGTCCTGGGCTTTCCAGATATAATTTGACGACGTTACATTTTCAGAGGTATTATTGGAGTGAACAGATATTAATGAGGATCCTAGATATGTTGTCTGTTTGTTTTAACAATTGGACTTCCTAAACAATACAACTTTACCCACATGTGCAGATGGGATAAAGAAATGCTTGACCCTAATTAAGGGCAATTTCCATAAGTACCTTCTCATTCAAGTTTCGCAGAGAAGCTGGAATAATTTCAGAAAACGATGCTATTTGCTTTATCTTCGATCAGGTTTACCAACATTAATCTTTTTTTTCCTCCCTTCAGATGTACATCCAAACAACAACACTTACTGTCTCCATGAGCTTAAGTGCTTCGGTGTCTCTGGGCATGCTCTACATGCCCAAGGTTTATATTATAATTTTCCATCCAGAGCAGAACGTTCAAAAACGCAAAAGGAGCTTCAAGGCTGTGGTGACGGCGGCCACCATGCAAAGCAAACTGATCCAAAAAGGAAATGGCAGACCCAATGGCGAGGTGAAAAATGAACTCTGTGAGAGTCTTGAAACCAACAGTAAGTCATCCGTAGACTTTCCGATGGTCAAGAGCGGGAGCACTTCCTAATAGATGTACGTTGAACATTCTTCTACTAGTCTTGGGGGCTGTGCCACATGGCTCCAGGGGCATGACAGTACTTGTACACCGTGAGACCACCATGGCTGTGAGACCCATTTGGTTCTAACCAAATGACTTCCAGGTTCATGGCTCTTCTGAAGAGCATAGACATGCACACATGGTCTCTTTTCAGCGGGTGACACTCAGGTCTCTCTTTGGAGGCAATGCTGAGCTTGGGACTATCTTCTAAATATAAAAATTATCTTTTAGCCCTAACCAGTTTGGCTCGGTGGATAGAGCGTCGGCCTGCGGACTGAAAGGTCTCAGGTTCGATTCCGGTCAAGGGCATGTACCTGGGTTGTGGGCACATCCCCAGTAGGAGGTGTGCAGGAGGCAGCTGATCAGTGTTTTTAACTCTCTATCTCTCTCCCTTCCTCTCTGTAAAAATCAATAAAATATATATATATATTTTTTAATTATCTTTTAATAATTAGGAACAAATCTTTAATCTTTGCTAGTTCATTATTGGTTGCTCTTTATAGAATTAATAGCTACCTAATATTTATGGGACATACTATCAAAGATTTTACACAAACAAGTGTCATTTGGATATTTGGGGAAATATGAAAGCTGGTTAACCGACATGTGAGGTTAAATGATAGTTAATACTTGTTTCCCCCAAGTGGTCCCCTTCTTTGGCTTCCTTTGACTTTCCTCCTTGAATAAATTAAGATAATTAGAGCTCCCGCCTGAAAGCCTCATGACCCTGCAAATAGAATCTTTTCTACAACCACTGCTGTGCTTTTCCCTTCCTCATCTACCTTCCACGGTCCAGCCCTAAAGAAGCACACGATAGTGATACACTTGTACCAAGGTAATCCAGGAGAGTTTAACTGATCTATGCAGTTCTTCTTGGTATCTATGGAAGAGTAGCAAATAGATTGAAGACTTGTATTATAAAAATACCAGAAAGCTGAGTATAGTTAAAACTAACAGATAAAAGTAACCAACATCACAGTACTAGTTCTGTAGATAGATCAAAAATAAATAAAAGCTAAGGCATTTGAATTAGAGTGGCTTCCTGTCTTTTGGGAATACAACATGTGTATTTAATAATTCAGGCTAAAATCCTGTGCAAAATTACCATCTTCCTCTCAGACTCCTCCAGCAGGCTGTCTCCCCTATTCTCTGTACTTCTGACATGAAATTCAGGGAAGATTAAGAGTTGATTTTTTTAAAATATATTTTTATTTGATTTTTTACAGAGAGGAAGGGAGAGGGATAGAGAGTTAGAAACATCAATGAGAGAGAAACATCGATGAGCTGCCTCCTGTACAACCACTACTGGGGATGTGCCTGCAACCAAGGTACATGCTCTGACCGGAATCGAACCTGGGACCCTTCAGTCCACAGGCCGATGCTCTATCCACTGAGCCAAACCGGTTAGGGCTTAAGAGCTGATTTTATCTGACTTAATTATTATAACAACTTCTAGTCTTGACTAGATTTATAAACATCAGTATTTCCAGATAAAGATTGTATACTCTAAATGCCCCATATGCAGAAATATCCTTAGAAGATAAGTATTGATTAATTAAACTTATTGGCTTCAATTACTATCAGACTTCTTGGAATTATTAGCCAGATCTAGTGAAGATTACCTCCACTAATACCAAATGTAGTCACTTGTAGAGAAATAAACTTTTTAATAAATCTACAGACACTCCCCACATATTCACCTTTCTGCAAATATGCAACCTTGAGAAACTGCAAGAAAAGACATGACAAGGATGGGTTATGATAAAACATTATTACAATCATCACTGATTATAGGTAAGCAATTTAATAATAATGGGCCTATTTGGTCTCTTAGCCAAAGATGTCCTATAGCTACTCTCAACACAATCAGAGTATAATATTTGTGATTTGAGGGCAGAATTTTATCTGTGTTTTCTGTCGTGAAAGCATCAGGGCAGGAAGTTAAAACCTATCGTAGAATGCCAGGAAACTGCTGTTAGCCAATGATACATTTTGAACACTGACACTTCTCACTATGATCTACCAGAATCTATAATTGGGCTTGTTTTTTAGTCTTAATCCAGAAAGCTTTATATGATACGGTTGCAAATAGGAACAACAAAGGATACAGTGAAAAAATGCCAGTGATCTCAGACTCATCTCTGGACGCTAGTGAGAAAAAAACAAACATCAGCTTTTCCCCAACCTTTCAAAAAGGAAGTGGGTTTCTTGAAGAGGAAAATGTTGAGTATTGCTAAAGACTAATCCCATAGTACAGAAATAAGTCCCATACATTTTCTTTCCCTTCCATTTTTTTCTGTTGATGATGAAATTATCAACAGAAATTATATAACTGGTGTGCATTTCCCTGTTTTCTCTGAAATAAGAAAGATCGCAATTGTGGGATGTGTATAGAAGGTAAGTCTATAATATTCTTGAGGAGTTGATACTCACGTTTAGAATATAAAGAAAGTTTAAAGGGTGAATCAAGATCAAGTCAATTACTACCTAAATGAAGGTTAGATTATATTTTGGAGATTTGAGTAAATCCATCTTTTTTTTTGTTATAGAAAAAGATGGAAATTTATTGAGAAACAAGCACAGACTCCCACGTGGGGAGGGGGAGAGAGTCCCCCCAATTTTTAAAATATATTTTATTGATTTTTTACAGAGAGGAAGGGAGAGGGATAGAGAGAAACATCGATGAGAGAGAAACATCAATCAGCTGCCTCCTGCATACCTCCTACTGGGGATGTGCCCGCAACCAAGGTACATGCCCTTGACCGGAATCGAACCTGAGACCTTTCAGTCCGCAGTCCGCAGGCCGATGCTCTATCGACTGAGCCAAACCGGTTAGGGGAGAGTGTATCCATCTTTTATAGGAGTAGTTTGGGTTTGAATAAGTTGTGCCCAAATTTTTCACATTCACACATCCTTGCACAGTCCCACTCCAAATAACCACTGCTAACTTTTCTTCACTTACATGGCTAGTATTGTGAACCCCTGTGTCCCTGCTATCTTTACTACATGTACCAGTAGTTTTAATGGGGTCAAAAGTCTTCTAAAATCACAAACCCTCTAAAAGTCTCAATAGCATGAATACGTAAATGCAATATGTCTTCTAAAAGTATGTCTTATGTCTTTAGAAGTGTAATTAAGTACTGGAAAGGCCTTTGCCATTTAACTAGTACCATCCCTCTTCAGATTGAAACACCTCCTCTTGAAATGGGTGGAGTCTATTCTCAATAAATCCAGGGCTGATTAATGCACTGATACAGCATCCGTATTGCTGCATTCTCATACTTTCTGCTACCAGACTTTTGATAAATCACCACAGTGAAGTGACAGTGACATTCATGACAGTGTTTTGTAAACTATAAGTCACCACCTAAAGGTAAATATATCATTGTTGCGATGAAAATATAGATTGGTCTGTGGTTAATAAAAAAGAGAAGACATAAAATTCAAAAACTGTTGTTTTAGCAACCCTCTTTCTTTTTACAAACATGTTGAGGATTTTGATGATTATGACTATGGTTCTATTCTTGGGATTTTTTTCCTGACAAATTAGCTGTGGATTTATGATATGCATGCAATTTTTTTTTTTTTCCTTCGTGGGCATGGAGCAGCTCTACCAGTCCATTATCTGTAGAAACTTCATCTTAATGATGACTTGTTAATGCAGGAATTCTGGTCACATATTTAAGGTTTTAAAGCTTCACCATGCAGAAAAAATATAAGTAATGTGAGGCTGGAAAGGAGACCATCAGGTCCGTGTTACTAAATTTGCAGAATCCTACATGCCAAACAAAAGGGGTCCTGTTGTTTCCTAAAAGCTTGGGAAGGGAGTTAGAAACAAAGTTGATATATATGAATTTTATCAACTGTATCCAACTAACAAAGACTGTCACATGATATTCCTTAAGCTATGTTCATGCATAATTCATGAAAATAGCGACTGCTAAAGGTAGATCTGCTTTCTCTAGCTTATGAGCACAGTGTGGTGTGCGCAGGAAATTCATTGTTGCTGTACTCTACAACTATTTTTTTCACATAAGCATATTCATTACCTCTGTAAAAATTCTCTCTATTAACTCATCTGTACATCTTTGATCAATTTCACTTTGTAATACTTCTGGGATAAAGTTCCTTGCCATATGAAAGATTTGTGCTTATCACTGATTTCATGTTGACTAAGTCATTGGTTGTCAGAGCCCTGAACTCCCTTTTCTAAACATTAGAAAATTTAAGATTGCTTTCCCTTTGTAAATTATAGTCTCAATTCTCAATAGAATTCTATCATCTTTTCCCCTGGAGATCACTTCTAGGAGTTCAAAAAATGAAGTATGGATCTTTAGCTATGGGCTTTAAGTTGGAATTATCCTTAAAGATGGTCTAATCTAAATCATTTTATGTTGAATTAAACATCTAAATATCATCTTCCCCAAGACCTTTCTGGGAATTGTTCTTATATTTCAACCATAATTTTTCTTTCTAGCTACCCATGAATTTGATATTTTATATATTTTTTAGTTACTGCTGAATATATTGAGTAAGGCATGCAATTGAACAACCTTTTTAAGGGTTATTTTCTAACTCTTATGACAATTTTTCTTTATCTTGCCTACAAAGTTTTATGAAAGGCCTTCAAAAACATAGTTGAAGATTTTATTTTCTTTTAAGAAATTTAGAGGCATCTGAAAGCATTATATAAATTAGAAATTAAAATAATAAAGCAAACAAGCATAAAAATTATTATGTTTCACTTGGAAAGGTAAGTAGAATAGGATTCTGTATTGATTCCTTAAGACACCAGCTGGTCCTCCACAAACCTATTTCTGCTTCCATACTCATAAAAAACACACACAGTTTTTTATGTTTTTGACCAGTGATGAAACTGAGGACCAGTGAACTTTTTTTACTTATTGTGCAAGAAACAATATAATTTAAAACCAGGTCTAAAATCTACTTCCTTTCCACTGTGCCACAAAAATCACCTACAACAATATAGATAAGATAAGCAGATATGTCCCCTGTTTTTGGCATGAAGCTCATAATATTCAATGATATTAAACATAGCAAAAATATTAACACTTCTTTGGGCTATCTATGCTAATCTTAGTGATGGTGAACTGGGCACGATCTCAGGCTCTAGTAAGAGTTTATCTGGTCAATCATCAGAGTGATGTCCACTAAAATGGAATGAGCCTGATTGCCAATTATTTAAGAGGAAGAGCTTTACAACTTCCTTATTCAATGTACAAAAACTAAATCATTCATTTTTTTTACTTTAAATATTTTTTTTATTTTTTATTCAGTTGGCATATAATATAATATTGGTGTCAGGTGTACTGCCCAGTGATTAGACATTGCATAACTTACTAAGTGATTATCCTAATAAATCTAATACCCATCTGACACCATATAGTTATTATAATACTAGAGGCCCATTGCATGAAATTTGTGCAAGAGTAGGCCATCCTTCCCCTGGCTGCTGGCACCAGCTTCACTCTGGCACCTGGGACCTGGGCTTCCCTCACAGCCCCGGCTTCATCCAGAAGGTCATTTGAAAGGACCTTCTGGGCTAATTGGCATATGATGCTTTTATTATTATAGATTATTGACTATCCTCTCTATGCTGGGCTTTACATCCCCGTGACTATTCTGTAACTACCAATTTGCATTTCTTAATCCCTTCACTTTTTTCTCCCATCCACTCAACCCCTTTCCATCTGGCAACTATCAAAATGTTCTCTGTATCTATGAGTCTGTTTCTTTCCTGCTTGTTTGTTTATTTTGTTCTTTAGATTCCATATGTGAGTTAAATCATATGGCACTGTCTTCTTCTAAGTTATTTTACTCAGCACAGTACCCTCGCGATCCACCCATGTTATTACAGATGCCAAGATTACATTCATTTTTAGGGCTGTGTCATATATATATTCATGTATCACCTCTTCTTTATTCATCTACTGATGGACACTTAGATCACTTCTCTATCGTTGCTATTGTAAATAATGCTGCAATGAGCATATAGATGTATACGTCTTTCAATTTCGAACACATACCCACAAGTGGAATTGTTGGGCCTTTCTTTGTCTATTACATAGCATTTGTTTTAGAGTCTATTTTGTCAGCTTTTGTTTTTTCATTTACATTTTCAAGAAATATCTTTTCTAACCCTTTACTTTCAATATGTGTGTATCTTTTGATCTGAAGTGAGTCTCTTGTAGACAGCATATGTAAGGAAGAGTCTTGTTTTGTTATCTATTTAGCCTCCGTATAACACTAAATTATTCTTTAAAAATCTGTTTCATCCTGAATTGGATCTATGTAGTGAAACACATACACATTTTGCATTCTTTCCATATATTTCTTCTTCAGATTATTCATTCCAGAATTCCATAGAAAAATAGAACATCACATTTGAATTTTAGAACAGAGATTTATTTATTCCATCACATCTTTCAAAAACCCAAAGGAATTCTTTGGATTTAGATTCTCTGGAAATGTAAGCATGAGTACAAATTGGACTTAGAATATTTTGCTATTCATATATTTGTAAAAGTCTTTCAATAATGAGTTTTACTTTATAGTAAGTTGGTACTAATATAATTAAATATTAATTTCCTTCTTTGAGTCTATTTATTTTTTAAACATCTCCATTTGTATCCGTTGGATGAAAGCAGATCATAAATATGTATTGGCAATACACATATTTACTTTAATACTTATAAATATTCTATGTACTTGATATTTTACTATGTTTCATTTTAGAGTCTAAAAGCATTATTTTAAAATGGAAGATATATTCATTTTCAGAGTACAACTAATTATAATTAGTAACCCTTTTTGGTCATCAAAGCAGACTCAAAGAATTTCACTGAGACTGTAATAAGTTTTTTTCATATTACAGGATAGATAATTTATCTGTTCTTTCATTTTTCATATTGCAAATCTTTATAAATCAAAATACACATACAAATTAAATTTTACCCAAGTTTATTAAAGAGCAGAACTGTTATATTTTTAATTTTCTGCTAAATCCCTATACCTTAAGTGAGGCTAGTTGTTTTAGAGATTAAAATTGCTGCAGCATTTTTATTCCTATAATCACTGATTTCCTTCTACATGGTTTAAAAATAATAAGTAACATAGTACAAATTGAATATTACAACAATAGTCATTATGGAGTTTGAATTTTAAAAACATTTTATAATAATAATTTATTATTGTATACTATTAATTTGTCTTAATTTATCTTAACAGCTTCCTCTACCAAGACAACATATATCAGCTACAGCGATCATTCAATCTGAAACAGGGAAATGACACAATATGAAGAAATCTGGTATGTGATCTCAAACAACGAACATGACACCACCAAGATTCACTCCTGGAGATCTCTTTGGACTACAGTCAATCAAATCAATAGTCAATCTTGTGAGGAACAAAAAGTAGCCATGAGCCCAAAATATCAACAACAGAGAGTGAAGAAACCCATTTTAGACAATCCAACCAATGAAGTCTCAAGCTAAAGTATTGCTTACTCATGAGCAGTTAAAAATAAATCACAAACGGAAAACTAATGTTAGCTTGTGAAAAAAAAAATGCTGTTGAAATAAACCATGTCTGATGTTACTCTGTAAGTATTTTTCTGTGATTGTGAGAACTCCTGTTCCTGTGCCACATTGTTCACTTGTATAAGACAATGAATCTGTTTCTTGTAATGGCTGATGGATTGAAGCCCTGGGCTGTGCTAAAAATAAATGCAATGGTTGACGCATGCAATTTTTTATACAAATAATTTATTTCTAATAATAAAGGAATGTTTTGCAAATGTTGAGAGTTGTTTCGTTCCAGTTTTAAAGCCAGGGAAAACTCCAGTTGGTACTTCGGCTGTCACCTAACTAAGCCCAAGGAAATACGTTTTTTTTTGTGAAGAATGTGTTTTTGTACACTCATGTGTATATGAAGAAGACTGCCTTTTATTCCTATATGAAAGAGAATTATTTGTGGAAGATTTTGTGGATATATCAAGATTTATGTGGTCGTTTTTCATAATAATGGCTTCTCTTATGAAGAATCAAGCAATAGCTTGAGGGGAATTGCTTCAGGTTTCAAAATTAACAAATGATGAAATGTGTTATGAAAATCACCATTTTAAAGTAGATCAGAGTGTCACTGAAATTTTCTGTTTTCTAAGTCAGAACTTTTGCTTCATGAAGTATTCCAAGGTATGTATTATTAATCTTTTCTCACCTGGGCCCAGTACCCACTGAAATGGGTGAAGTAATGGGCCTTACCCAGTACATTCCTCAAAGCACAGAATTAGCATATTTAATCTCTTGGCATCACTACAGAAACCACAGTTCAGATAATATGTCAGCGCTTTCTTATTTTCCAAATGAAAACATTCATTGGTTCATAGAGCAGTGTCATTAAAGAGAGAGAGAGAGTACTGGGAGCTTGTGTCATGCTAATAAACCATGCTAGGATGGATAAAGGAGCCTGTTAAAGGCTTTCAAATCTGTTCCCATTTTCATAGAGGGCTCCTCTATTCTACACAATCCCAGAAATCCATCAAGTCAATGGGTCTCTACAATCATTTTGTTAGTAAATGTTCTCTCCACTGAGTTAGGTTGGATGGCTCATTGCTCTCCTTATAGATATAAAGAGCTGTAAGTGCTCTGTAGCTTCAACCCAAATATCGACAGTCACTTTATTTAATAGAGAGTTGAAGTAGCACAGTGCAGACTCCTCCAAAATACAGTAACACTTCCTAGATGCCTACACAGACAGAAATCAGCAGACAAGGCTTTTTGGCCTTTTGTTGAGTTTCTTCTAACAGTATTTGTTGTTTGTAGTTAATATTTAAATCAAGGAATAAGGGCATTATTTTAAAATTTTCAGTAATCCAAATTACTGGTTAATAAACCCTATAATCAGGATCCTAAGCTCACCTGTAGGTGTGCCTTTTTAGATAAGAGCTTAAAAGAAAATAAACATAATTGCACGTTTAGCATATTTTATTGTGCCATTGTAGCTCAGAACCAATAGCCGTACCAAGAAGTAATTGTAATCGTTCTTTGCATTGGAGATTATTAGTGGCTTTTAAGATTTTTATCTTAATTTTAAGTAGTAAGTGTAATGTATACATGTTTGGTTGAGAAAATGCTTGAATTTTACAAGTCTTGCATAGTTTTTCAGAGAGCAAAATTCAAGTATATTTTCATGTTTTCATTTACTAATTGACTCTAATCAGGGTAAGGGGAGGTAACAGGGTGATTATGAGAGTAAAGCTGGCTCCCAGGCCAAAGGTGGGTTGTTGTTTTTTTTTTTTTCTTTTAAGGTTTTAGGACAAAAAAATAAAATATTGAGCATAACTCATGGCATTTCAAAATTGTTCTTCCTATTACAAACTCACCAATGAGTTGTTTTTTCCTAAGTACTTTTATAAATAGTTGATTCCTGTTTTGTGTTCTTCAAAATCTTATTTTACTTATAATCGAGTTGAATAATAGTTGTGGTGGATTTACATATGCCAATCATCCTTTATAACATTATATCAGTGGGAAACTTTCTCTTTGATGAAACTATAATCCTCCCCAGGCAGTGGGAGGATAAACTCCCTCAGCCTCTTACTGCAGGAGCTGGAGAATTCTGACCTCCACTGTGGTTACTTTCTCAGGAATTTTGCTCTGGGCTCCAGGGTTGGTCATATAGGCTGTGACAATGTGGGGAGGCATCCTGTAAGGAGATGGATTTAGCATGTGCTAGTAGTGGTTCCTAAATCCCATACTTTAAAATGAACTGCCTGTGTACTATAGATAAGCAAATAAAAATTGCATGGAAAATATAGTATTATATTTTTTAGAATTGACCTTGTGTTTTATTATGGCCAAGAAATGTCACATCTAATCTCAGCATGCCAGAGGAAATGCTAAAAATGTAGCCCAAGGTAATATTCAACAAATGTCACTAGTAGAAGATGAGCGATATATTAGTGTGACCTTGGGCCAAATCTGATCTCAATTTTTAAAAGTTTTTAGCATATACTAGTTAATATTTAAAGGTGTCTAAAGCAATGATGGTTGATCTGTCACAAACCAATTTTCTTGTTAAGAAAAAAACACTCATAAATTTAAACTTGAGGGATGACCCATTGGAACATGAACAGGAACTGAATTGCTACCTTAATTTTTAGTGTTTATAAAAAAATTTACCAAACCAATGTGGCATGTCAGATGAACGGGATTTTACATTTTTTATTTGAATTAAATATCATATTACAGGAACTCTCACTAGGAAGGGAAGTTTGTGTTATTTATATTTTCTTTCCTTTTACCTCTATTTTCTCTATTATTTACCAATGATGGCATAGAAAAATATTAACAATTTTCTAAATTATATTAGTCAGCACTGATATTTATTAAGTAGAAAGTGAAAAATAATGGTATTCCTAAACTCTATTATGCAACCTTGCCAACTTTTCTCATTTCATCTATTTAATTTCTTTTAATGCCAGTATTTCCATCCATCTTTTAGAATAAAATTGCTAAAAATAACAGTGAGCTTGCATGAAAGGATAATTAAGAAATAATAACAAATTGTAGAATACTCTTATCATATGTAATAATCTTCAGATATAATTCATTTTGCTTTTATTATGGTTTCTCTTTGATGAGGATATGATTAATAAAGAAAAATTGACCCTAA
This sequence comes from Myotis nattereri, assembly GCF_964212035.1. Lineage (NCBI taxonomy): Eukaryota > Metazoa > Chordata > Mammalia > Chiroptera > Vespertilionidae > Myotis > Myotis nattereri. The sequence continues at coordinate 18,971,034 of NC_138086.1, read as the reverse complement.
CTAGAAGAAATGGTCTCCTGAAGAAGGAATTGTATCTATGAATATTCAGAACCTTGCCAACTGTCACTCTTGGAAAGTACCATATTCTAGACATAGTAGCAAAGCTTGTATAATTGTTCTATTTCCATTTTTTTTAAAGTTTTTTGTAGCATAACCTTTAATGATGTTAGTGCTTTTGGGTACCATTATTTCATTTAATTTAACTCTTTGCTAGGACAGTCAGAATATTTTTCTCTTATGTTGAACTCAGTGTATTTCAATGTAAAGTTTCATACATTTTTGACTTCTATATCTGCTTTCAGAGTGATAAGTTTAGAAAAAAAAATTTTAACTATTAAATACATTTTTTCTAATTGCCTACTGCTTAATTCAGTAGCTTCAGGAAAATTAAATAGGACAAATAACTTGTTACAACATCAAGATAGCCAGCATCGATTGGGACGTATGAACATACAAGAATTGACCATTTCATAATTTGGATGTATGGGTGATATGTTTATAGAAAACAGGAAAGACAAATGATCAGTGAAATATTTCAGTTTTTAAAATAAGCAAAAGAGAGATCATTTACCAATGAAGTTAGTCCCATTAGGGAAGTTCACTAGAATAAAGGATGCTGTTTGAATGCTAGCAAAAGTATTACACTGTTAAACTGTACTTCTAAGTTAAAAATATAACTCGTACAGAGGTAAAATGAACAAGTTAGGGATTTTGTTCACGTCATTAACTAATGAGGGAACCGGTAAGATGTTAAACTTAGTATATGATTTATACTAAGGATACATATAAAACTACTTTGGTGTCTTATAGTATAATCTATATTATAAAAGGCCTGTGGCCATAACGCCGTAATGCTGTAATGACCAACAATCTGACAGGGAACCAGGTGGGTGGCAGCAGTGGCTGGAGCAAAGCAGCCCAGGTCCTGGGTGGGTGGCAGAAGTGGCCAGAGCAAAGCAGCCCCAGTTCCGGGTGCCAGAGGGAAGCTGGTGCCAGCAACTGCGGGAAGGAAGGCCTACTCTTGCATGAATCTTCATGCATCAGGCCTCTAGTCTATATATATAAAAGCCTAAGTGACCATTACGACTGAATGACTGGAACAACCAGTTGACCAGTCGCTATGATGCTCACTGACCACCAGGGGGCAGATGCTCAATGCTGTAGCTGCCTCCTGGAGGTCAGTGCACTACCACAGACAACTTCCTGCAGTCCCTCCCTGCAGCCGGCCAACTTCCTGGGGTCCCTCCCCCAGATCTGGACTGGGCAAGATAGCCCTGATAGGCCCTGATTGCTTGCCAGGCCTAGGGACCCCACCTGTGCATGAATTCATGGACCAGGCCTCTAGTAAATCATAAACATTGAGGCTATTCCATTGGACAGACATTATTTGAATCTAGTGGATACAAATCAACAAATTACTCATTGTACTATAAAGTAGCCATGTTGATAGAAATTCAAATGCAAAACCATACTGAAAGAATAACCATTAATATATTTTTTCTATTTTCAGGTTTTGAATAATTTTTCTGAGGAGTGATAGCTCATGGTTTTGCTCCCCATAATTTCAAGCATTACATCATCAGTAGTTGAATAATAAAGATCACAAATACACCTAAAATCATGTTAAAATAATCCAGTTAGTAATGGAAGGGCTCTGGAATAGGTCTGTGTTTTAATTATTCTTTCCTGTCTTTACTCTTTAATATATCTCCAGATCAGAGGCTGAATTGAATAAGTGATATGGAGGGTAAGTGTGAATAAATGGGTAGCTAAGAGTTCCCTTTCTGGTAGTTCCACGAATAATCTATGAAAATGTAACTTCTTCCTCCCTACCCCTACACCCGGTACTGTCATTCTAGTGGGTATTTTTTCTCCCTTTTTGTAGATTAACCCAAAAAGAAAAAAAGAAAATACCTTTTTAAGGTATCCTCGAAGATGGCAAACCATAGATAATTTACCCTATCTCCATGAATATCTTCTATTATTTGTCACTGTCTATTAAGTCTGTCCCATCCAAAAAAAAACAAAAAAAAAAAAAACAAAAGGTTCTCAGATCCTGCCACTGGCATCTTCCAGGCAGAAGAAGCAAGAATGAAATCTTCTTAATCAAAGGGCAAGAGAGGAGAGGGGACAGGTATGATGAATGGAGCTCTGCTTGTCTACAGATATCCTAGAATTTAAGAAACCCATCTGCCCCTCACTTCCCTCTGGCACTGTAGCCTGCAGAGCAGGTTAATGCTGAGTGTAGGGCCATGGGACTCTCTTTCCATATGGAACCCATCTTCCGAATGGAGTATTGGAAGCGCTGCAGCTTAATGGTCCCTTTTGAGAACGTTTACAGATTTGCAAAGAGGAAGAAGTAGTAGCCTGTATGAGGCAACATTATAAAATAGGTGAAATATGGTTTATTGATTTTTCTTTTCTTTCTTTCTCATTTTGTTCTCAATTTCTTTATGACTCTTGATGATGTTGCCCAAGTAACCGATATCCTCAGCACACATTCTAGGCACTCTTTTCCCAATTTCCATTTTGGACTCATTAATACCTTCCTACCTTTCACCGACGCCTGGACTCCAAATTGTTTTTCTATGTCAAAGTTGTCCCCCCCTCCCCCACAACACACACAGTTATCTAAGATGCATATCAAAAGCCCCTAAAGAAGCTCCTGCAGATGGATTTTAAACACTATACCACATAATTAAGATACTTTAACCATTAATTTCATTTAGAATCTATGAGGGCCTGCTATGTAGCAGATGTTATAGATGCTGAGAATATAATAGTAGACTAAACAACAAAACAAAACCCTGGTTCTCACGGCATTTGTATTCCCGTAGGGGATGAAGAGTAAATAAGGTAAATATATAAATACATGGTATGATAATAACTGTTGAGAAGAGAAAAAATAAATTAGAGAAAGTGATTAGGAAATGGTTGAGAAGTAGCATTTGTAAAGTAAAGTACAGGGTTCAAATTTTAGGAAAAGTGACTAGGGAAGGTGACATTTGATTAAAGGCCTACAGAAAATGAGGGATTGTTCTATGCAGTCTCCTGGAGAAGGGAATTCTAGGCAAAGGGAATAGCAATGAGTCCTATGGCAGGAGCATGTCTAGACCAGGGTAAGGTGGAGGGTAGGATAAAGTGTAAGATCTCATGAGGACTTGTAGGTCATTGAAAGGAGTAAATTTTACCCTGAGTGATGGAAGACCATTACAGGATTTTGAGCAAAGGAGTTGCATAGTGACGCCTAATTTTAATTGAGCCTTTCTGAGTGCTGTAATGAGATATTAGCCTAAAGGAGGCAATGGTAGCAGCATAGACACCAGTTATAAGGGTGATGCAGGGTAGAGATGATCAGGAATTGAGCCGAGTAAAGTAGTGGAAGTGGTGAAAAGTAGTTAAATGCTATGCATATTTTGAAAGGTTATCCTACTAACTGGCTGATAGATTACATGGACACTAGGAGAGAAGGATGGTTCCAAGGTTTTTGTCCTGAATAACTGAAAGGAAAGGGTGGTGTTGCTATTTACTGAGATGGGGAGAACTAAAAGAATGAGTGGAGGGGGATCTAGTTCATACTAATGTATGAATGTCCAAAATCTCTTCCCACTCAGGCTCATTAGCTTACATTTTTAAAGATACACGAATCATTAATTGGAATAACTCTATAAATCTTGAGATGAATTTGGGGATAAGAAATACTATGAGAATAAGCATTTGTTCCCTCTAAGATATGTTCAGCAGTCCTCAGGTCATCTCCCAATGTCACCAAAACCTTCTCTCTTCTCTCAACTCCTTCCAGGCAAAATCCGGAGCTGATCCTTTTCTTCCTGGTTATCTCTACAGCACTTATCTACCTCCTGAACCCTATCTCAGTTATTCTGAGGTTATTTTTAAATTTGTCTGATTATTGCCCTAGCCGGTTTGGCTCAGTGGATAGCAGTGATCGGCAAACTCATTAGTCAACAGAGCCAAATATCAACAGTACTTCTTCAAAATAGACTCGCCCAGGCCAAAAACCAACTTCTGCGCATGAGCCACAAAGTTTCAGTCGCATTGTACACGTGCCCGCATGTGGTATTTTGTGGAAGAGCCACACTCAAGGGGCCAAAGAGCCGCATGTGGCTCGTGAGCCGCAGTGTGCCGACCATGGGGATAGAGCGTCAGCCTGCCAACTGAAGGGTCCGGGTTTGATTCCGGTCAAGGGCACATGCCCTGGTTGAGGGTTCGATCCCCAGTAGGGGGCGTGCAGGAGGCAGCTGATCAATGATTCTCTCTCATCATTGATGTTTCTATCTCTCTATCCCTCTCCCTATTTCTCTGAAATCAATAAAAAGTATTTTTAAAAAATTTGTCTGATTATTGTTTTAGTTGTTGATATTGTGTTGCTTTCCCCAAAGAATAGCTGTGAGTCTTTGGATCAACTTTAATCCCTAGCTCCCTTGGCTCCTTGAAATTTACCCAGGAACATTATCCTTTACCCCCCTCCCATTGTTTTGTCCCAATCAGACTCTCTTTTTGTCCAAGAAAGTCAGTTACATTCTCAAGAAGCATAACTATATTTCTGCCTGAAATATAGAGTAAGTAAATAAAGAGGGTAGGGCCTGAAATCATAAACAATAAGGGGCTCCAGAAGCATACCGCTTCAGTTATGTTGTGTTCTAGGATAAAATCTCCCTATATCTCAAGGGATTGCTTTTTTCCCTGTTCATTCATTTATTACTTCAATCATTCCTTTATTTATTCTTTCAATAAGAGCAATATGAAATGTCATATATCGGTTTTTGTGTGAAGATGCAAAGAGCTTACTAGCATGAAGGAATGATCAGACACCTAATTATAACAATTACAATAATTATAAAATATATTATAATGTTAAAGATTTTGAAGGTCTTAATTTGTCAGCTTGCTAAGTATTATACTGAAATAATTCTTGCAACAGCCTTATGCAATAGGTATTATTATTATTATTATCCCTGCTTATAGATGATGAGATAAAGACAAAGATTGATTAGTTAACTTGCTGAAGCCATCTGTCAGATAAGTGCAGAGCTTGTACAGAGCTGCGGTGTCAGACAGTGAGTCAGGACAGAATACTATAGCGGTGGCTGGGAAACCAGGCACAAGGCTATGAAAGAAGTTGCAATCCTTTGATTTGGTATTTTATATCAGTACGTCATGCATTATTTGCACTAGGAGAGCTATCCAACCTTCTGAGCTTTGGGAAACATATTTAGATGGAGAACTATTCTTTAGACAAATTCAAGTTAGTGTCAACTTTTTTATCTGATTGAAGTTTTTTAAAAATATATATTTTTATTCATTTCAGGGAGAGGGAGAGAGATTGAAACATCAATGATGAGAGAGAATCATTGATTGGCTGCCTCCTGTATGCCTAACACTGGGGATTGAGGCCACAACCCAGGCATGTACCCTGACTGAGAATCAAACCATGACCTCCTGGTTTATAGGTCGATGCTCCATCACTAAGCCACGCTGGCTGGGCTGAAGTTTTTATTTTTATTCTGAATTGCCTCTAATGTGCAGTTTATCTGTTATTCATGTACATCACAAGACCAGATACAGAATGTAGGATTTTTTACTTATGGTTCATGATTTATCTCATTTAAAAATATTTAAAAAATTAAATACTATGAAATAAATCAGGAAAAAGAATGCCAAGATCACTTGAGGGACTTATTTAAAACTTAGTGATAAGTTCACATGTCCACTTAGCTTTATAATTTACTATATTTAAGGTAACTATTCTGAACTTCTGAGAGGTTTTTTTTATATTATTGCTTCAATTTTATCAATAGTTATCACCTTTTTAGGTTTTCTTTTTCTTCCTGATTATGTATTGGAAGACTGTATTTTTCCAGGAATGTGTCCATTTCATCCAGGTTGTCCAGGTTGTTGGAATATAGTCATTCTTAGTATTTATTTTTTAATGATCCTTTGTATTTCTGTGAGGTAGTTGTTACTTCACCTCTTTCATTTCTGATTTTGTTTATTTGGGTCTTCCCTCTTTGTTTTTTGATGAGTCTGGTTAAAGGTTGAGCAATCTTGTTTATCTTTGCAAAGAACCAGCTCTTGATTTTATTGATCTTTTGTATTTCTCTTTTAGTCTCTATGCCATTTATTTCTACTCTGACCTTTATTATTTCTTTCCTCTACTTTGAACTTTTCTTGATCTTCTCTTTCTAATTCTTTAAGTTGTAGAGTTAGATAACTTATTACAACTTTTTCTTATTTTTTGAGATAAGCTTGTACTGCTATAAACTTCCCTCTCAGGACTGCTTTTCACATGTCAAATAGATTTGGGGTTGTTGTATCTTCATTTTCATTTGTTTATAGAAAGTTATTATTTCTTCCTTAATTTTATTGGTAATCCATTCATTGTTTAATAACATGCTATTTAGCCTCCATGTGTTTGGATGTTTTTGAGTGTTTTTATTATAGTTGATTACTAATTTCATGCCATTTTGATCTGAGAAGATGCTTGATATGATTTCAATCTTCTTGAGCTTGTAGAGACTTAGTTTGTCTCCTAACATGTGGTCTATCTTTGAAAATGTCATTGAGAAGAATGTCTATTCTGTAGCTTTGGGGTGAAATGCTCTGAAAATGTCAGTTAATTCTATCTGATCTAGTGTGTTGTTTCCTTGTTGTTTTTCATCTAAAAGATCTATCCAGTGATGTCAATGAGGTATTAAAATCCCCTACTATGATTGGATTGCTGTCAGTCTCTCCCTTGATATCCTCTATAGGTTTTTTTTTATATATTTGGGTTATCCTGTATTGGGTGCATATATGTTTACCAGAGTTATATCCTCTTGTTGTATTGATTTCTTTAGTATTTTGAAGTGGTTTCATAATTTCTTGTTATGACCTTCACTTTGAAGTCTGTCTTGTCAGATGTGAGCATTGTTACCCAAGCCTTTTTTTCCATTTCCATTTGCCTGGAAAAAAAAAAAATTTTCATCTTTTCATTTTCAGTCTGTGTGAGCCTTTTGTTCTGAGGTGGGTCTCTTGTAGACAATATATATATATGGGTCATGTTTTCTTATCCATTCAGCTACCCAATGTCTTTTGATTGGAGCATTTAAGCCATTTACATTTAAGGTTATTATTGGTAAGTACTAATTTATTGCTATTCTTATTCTTTATGCCTATACTTATCTCTTTCTCTCTATTTCTTCTTACATCAGTCCCTTTAGTATTTCTTACAGTGCTGGTTTGGTGGCACTAGTCTCTTTTAGTATCTTTTGGTCTGCAAAGCTCTTTATTTCACCTTCAATTTTGAGGGATAGCCTTGCTGGATAGAGTAGTCTTGGGTTCAGTCTCTTGGTTTCCATTACCTTGTATACTTCATGCCATTCCTTTCTGACCTGAAGTATTTCTATTGAGAATTCAGCTGGCAATCTAAAGGGATGCTTTTTAAGAAGCAAAAACTAGACCCAGTTTGAGTTTTGTAAACTGAAAATTTCAAATTTAAAAATCATTGTACCTATTCATTCATTGTAGCTGGGGTTTGAGAGCATGTGTCCTCTATCAGCAGGATCTGACACCTGAAGTAGATTTCTAATGGAGCCCTGGGGCTTCTGGATGGGCAACATAGTCCATAATGACTTTAAGGAGTAGATCAGTAAATCAGAACGCAGAAGGATTTATGTGATAGGTCTTAACTGTTATGAAAAAGCTGTAATAGCCTATTGTAAGAAAAACCTCACTTTTCACCTTTTAGAAAGTACCTAAATACCAATTTACACAGTAGGGACTTTTAACTAATGATGACAGCTGTCCTCAATTGAGAAAGTATTTTTTTACTAGTAACCAATGAAAAGAATTGAGCACCTTCAATGTATTTAATTTCTAAGTATATTAACTACATAGTATTCAAACATAATTACCATAGTTATGGCTCTCATTCTGCCTTCAGAATGCAAAAGTGGCATACTTAATGTGAATAATAAAGGGAAAATGTCTTCTTAGTATGTTCCTTCTTGTTGTTAGCTTTAAAAATTCACAAGTGTGTTAAAATATAGTTTAACTTAATTTTCACCATTAATAAATATGGTGATTCCTTCTTTCAATCATTATATGTTCTAAGGTTAACATTAAAATCCAGCATGGCAGGACTCAAGCTGCATTAAGCTAAATAAATATTTAAAATCATTTTGAATATGCAGGAAGGACAAATGTTAGCCACACTATGGAATGAAATATTTAATGGTGATATTTTATTTGGAGGTTGTGCATAGGTTGCTACCATACCTACAAGCTAAATTTTTTTTATCTTTTAATGACTGACTAAAATCCATTTATAATTGCATAGACTACAGATTTTTTATTTTCTTTTTTTTTTCCCCTTCTGTACCATTGAGTGAAAGCTACCCCAGGCACAGTCCCAGGTCAAGGATGCAGTCAAGGGTTTTCCTTTAGGACCAACTACCAAACCCTGGCCCCGTGGCCTGGGGGGCAGAAGAGACTACAATTTTTTAAATGGAAAATGTAACGGTAAATATTCAGAGCATGTTCTAAGATTGCATAATTTTAAGGTTTAATTTAAATATTATAAGTATGATATGGCCCCTCCACCTACTAAGCTAACTGGCACCAAATTTTAAAGGATAAAAGTACTCCCCCCTCCAAAAGAGTATACACCAGCTGTCAATAAACAGTGATCATTTTCTAACTTAAGGTATGTAAAGCCTATATAAATGATGTGGGCATGATAGTTTACAAGACAGGCAAAAAGCAAACAGAAAGCTCAGTTCTCATGTGCCTACCACACCCATATTACCATTTCACTATCTGCAGCATCATTGAAGGAGCATTTAAGAATTAGGTCTTTAAAAACAAGCTATAAATCTGTAAGCCTAAAATTAGGTTAAAATAAAGGTGTTTAAAAATCCCTAAATCTGCCTCACCTCTCTTATCTGATTAGTACCCATTAGCCCCAGAAGTTCACACTAAGGGTACATACAGGAGGACACAGATATTTTAGAACTAATTAAAATGAAAACACTTTAAGGATCTTTTAATCCACTGTGTCTCTAATATGGGGCTTAACACCACTTGCATAAGGGTCCATAGGGATGTGGTTTAAAATGTAGATGATGAAGCTCTCCTTGAGACCTGCTGAATTAGAATTTTGGGGTGTGGGGCTTTAGAGCCTGCATTTTTAAATGAGTACCTGTGAGGATCTGGTGCTCAATAAGTTTGGGAACCACTGGGTTGGAGGGTAGAGTTGGAGAAACTCTCTAATGTAAATAGTCCATCATATACAATGCATTTCAAGTACAGTTGTTGTTTTTGTTAAATTTTAGTTTCAGCCCTATTTTTATAAGTTCTTTGTCAATATGATGACTTATAAGTATATAAAGGTTTTAACTTTGAAATTATAGTGAAGAGTTTTAAATGGCCATGGCCATTTATCATTCCTATATGTATAAAGAGTCTATCTTGGCCTTTTCTGAAGTCTATACTATACATGTGGTAATTTACTTCTATTTAATAAATTCTAGGGCTAATAACATCTACTTTTCAGTTTGGCAAACTACCCCTCTGATCTTACTCTACCTGTCCTCCAACCCAATTCAATCAGTAGAATTGCATTTAAACATGCACATGAATAATGGAGGTATTCCTCCCACCAAGATTTTTCCTTATATGTCAAACAAGGAGTAAAAATTAAATAGATATAGTTTATCTTGTCATGGGTTCCCAGGGAGTAAACATGGCTTGCAAAATCTGCTAAATTCTAACTTTTGGCTATCATCTACACTAATAAAAGACAAACATGCAAATTGGCCATACCTTCGCTATGCCTTAAGCCATGCTCACTAGCCAATCAGAGTGACTATATGCAAATTAACCCAACCAAGATGGTGGTCGGCAGCCATGGAGCTGGAGCAAGCAGGAGGCTTGGTTGCCCCAGTGATGGAGGAAGCCAAGCTTCCCACCTGCTGCGGCTGGCTCTGAGCTCCACACAAGGCAACAAAGTTTCAATTATAGAAGATAAATAAACCGGCAGTGGCCACGGAGCTGGAGCGAGCAAAGGCTTGGGTTGGCCCTGGCGATGGAGGAAGCCAAGCTTCCCACCCACCCTGTCTGACTCTGAGCTCCACTCAAGGCTACAAAGTTTCAATTATAGAAGGTAAATAAATCCCAGAATACAAAAAAGAAAATAAAAAAAGGAGAGGCTAGGAGCTTCCATCACTGGGGGGCTTGGCCAGCCTGAAAATGGCCCTCAGTCCCTCACCCAGACTGGTCAGGCACCCCAGTGGGAACCCCCCTAAAGGGGGTGTGGCCAGCCTGAAAAAAGCCATCAGCCCCTCACCCAGGCTGACCAAACCTCCATGAGGTGAGGGTCCCCACTGGGGGGGGTTGACCAGCCTGCAAACAGCCATCAGCCCCTCACCCAGGCTGGACAGGCACTCCAGGGGGACCCCCACCCTGAAGGGGGTGTGACTAGCCTGAAAACACCCATTAGTCCCTCACCCAGGCTGGCCAGGCACCCCAGCGGGACCCCCACCCTGATCCAGGAAACCCTTCAGGGCAAACCTGCCAGCCCCCACCCATGCACCAGGCCTCTATCCTATATAATAAAAGTTTGATATGCAAATTGACTCTAACAGCAGAACAACTGGGAATGACTGGTCACTATGACACACACTAACCACCAGGGGGCAGACACTCAATGCAGGAGCTTCCCCCTGGTGGTCAGTGTGCTCCCACAGGGGCAGCTCTGCTCAACCACGAGCCAGGCTGATGGCTGCCAGCACAGCGGTGGTGGCAGGAGTCTCTCCCACCTCCTCAGCAGCACTAAGGATGTCCAACTGCAGCTTAAGTCTGCTCCCTGCTGGTAAGTGGACATCCCCCAAGGGCTTCTGGGCTGCCAGAGGGATGTCTGACTGCCAGCTTGGGTCTGATCCCCCAGGGAGCGGGCCTAAGCCAGCAGGTGGACATCCTCCGAGGGGTCCCAGACTGCAAGAGGGTATAGGCCGGGCTGAGGGACCCCTCCAAGTGCACAAATTTTTGTGCACCTGGCCTCTTGTGGTAATATAAAGTGAGTTCACTTTATGGATATTATAAATTATACTTTAAGCATTCTAAAAATGTTGACCTGTATGCAAACCTAAATATATTATAATCTCTCTTCTTGGTCCATATTACTTCCTTTTATTATCAAATTTTTTTTAATGGTCTCTGGAATGCATTTTTGCACAAATAAAAACAACAACAAACTTATATACTTATGATGTGTTTTTTCCAGAAAGCACCTTGTCTCTATGACACAACAGAAGCTCTCTCTATTAAGAAGTCAGACCTCAATAAACCCTCTTAAAGAGGGCTCTCTTTTCTAGTTGGTATTTTGATCATGGTCTATGGCTTGGTAAACCACTATCTTTCTATTCTCAAAAATGCTAAGAGTTGGCTTTTCATTTAGGTGACAATATGTAGTAACTCACTCTCTGAGGCAATGGAGTCTCATTCAGCATTAATATAATCATGGTATTCAGAGCATGTGAGAAAGAGTTTATCACATCTTATACTAATCAGACCCAATATGTAGGTTTATATCTGGGGTCATAGGTAAAGAGAGATAATGACAAACTGAAGTATAAACAAATGAAGATGGCCTTAGTTGGTGGGCTCAGTTGGTTGAGCATCGTCCCATAGAACAAGAAGTTGCTGATTCAATTCCTGTTTAGGGCATATGCTCAAGTTATGGGACAGATCCCCAGTAGGGGGCTTGCAGAAGATAGCCAATCAATGTTTTTCTCTCTCTCTCTCATTGATGCTTCTTTCTCTCTTCTTCCTCTCTCTCTAAAATGAATAAAAACATACTTTTAAAAATGATCATGAATTGAAATCATTATACTCTAGGACATTTTGAAAAAAGAAAAGAATAACTACATATTTTAAGGTAGAAAAGAAGATTTAAATAAAAGGCAGGATAAATGATGCTAGATATACAGGCTGTCCTTAGAAGAAAGATAGAATTTTCTCAAATTATCAAGGCAGATATAAACTGCCTTGCAACATAACAAAGTTTCAGATGGAAGCTATATGACCATCTTTAAAAAATTATGTGCAGAAATTTCTTGCTTTAAATCATAAGGTGTGACTAGATGACCCCTTAGATTATTCCAGCAATTATGGGCTGAGTACCTACAATATGCCAGTCACCCTGCCAAAGGCTGCAAAAAACACGGAGGAATAAAGACACCATCTGTGTTTTCAACTGTAATAGATGTTAGAGAAAAGCTTAAATAATATTGTGGGATTTCAAAGTTGAGCAGTATTTCATATCTAAGTATCTTTGATCTGTGAGTGCCTTTGAGACTTATCATACAGTTATTAATGTGACACTGGGTAAGATAAAACCAGTATTCAAAATTTGTCATCTCTAAATAACCTGAAATCTAATCATCTTACATAGCAAGGAGTCCCCTGTGCCTCTAACAGGTATACCCTGGCCACAGAGACTGGTACAGGTGACTAGGGGAGATTGTAGGAAGTTTCTAAAGAACAATTAAATATTTAATCTGCTCAGGATGACTAATCCAATCTCAGCCTGAAACAGGTCTTTTTCACCTTTGCATGTGTATACTTCACTGATTAATAAAAATAAACTGTGAAAATGCCAACGTGAACACATTAGAACAAATAAAAAAGTCTCATCGATCTGTATTTTAACAGCAAACTATATAAATTACTTTAAGTAGTTTTCTGACTCTCAGCTTAGTATAAATTTCAGGTTTCTAGAGCGTATGACATGTAAATGGTTTGCCTTTTTGTTTTGTTCTCTCATGAAATGTCTTTGAACACAGTCATGTGGCTTTCAGTAGATGGAGAGCACTAACCCATGGAAACTCAGGAAAGAGGGAGATAAAAAGGAAGACCTACCTCAACCCCACTGTCCTTCTGCCCTAAATCTCCTATGAATGCCTCCTACTGGTTGATCTCAGGAGAGATGCTTGATGGTTTCCATGTGGGTTAGCCTACCAAGCACAGAACAGTGTATAAACACAGAAAGTGCATCTAGAGAGACAAATGGAATAGATCAAGAACACACATCTATTACATAGAAGGCTCTTTTCTGTGTATTTGGGGTAAAATGATAAAGGGATCAATTTCTGCTCTTGAAGAATTCAAACAAGTAAATAGGTACTTTCAGAGTGGTGGGCTGGGCACTCTGTTAGAAGCAAGCATGGGTGCTCTGGGAACAAATTGGAGGGCCCTGACCTACAGTTGCTTCTTTCTCTTATGAACTGTCAGGGTTTACATACAACCACACGTGTCCCCTAGACAGGACAGAATAAAGAGGAAATACGTGGAGTTGCATAGTTCCTAGGTCCCATTTATGTATTCACAAAGCTCCAAATCCAAGGAGATTTTTCTGACTACAGCCGATTACTTATATCCTAGGAAAATATAAGTTAAATTTCTTTAAAAGTTGATATTTAATAGCTCATACCTAAAGCAACGTAAAAAAACACACAGCAAAAGGTGAGAGGAAAAAGAAAAATGTTTTGTCATTCTGTGAGTCAAGTATAAGTTGACAAATTTACAAGAAAGAAAGTTTCACTATCTTTTAGGTTAAGAGATGACAAGACAGATATTTCATACAGCAGGGTTTTGTTTTTGTTTTTATCTCTAGATCTTAGATCCCTGACCCCAGAAGTACAGGGGCTCCGGATTCTGTGAAGTTACATTTAGCCTTTGGGCCTTGACTGCTTTATCTGTACAATGGAAGTAAGAAGACTTCCTCTCTCCTTCAGAAGACCTCAATTGTGATAACTAATAAGAAACTAATAACAAAATGTTTGTGCTCCCTGGAGGTCAGCCACTAGCTGGGATAAAGTGGGTTATTATAACAGCACTTCTTGAGCTATTGGTACTTACAGCAACCCAAAACAAAATATATCATATCTTGTTGAAACTGCCCTTGGATAGGAAGAGTGCAATTATCCAAGGTTGAAATTGATGGCAGAGTGTCTGTGAACATCTGGACTTTTATAAAGTGTGTCTTTGGAGCCCTAAGAGATGTATACTGTTTTTGAAAGTGGACTGCTCTCATAGAAAAGGTAAGCATAATACACTTTTCCTGTTTCCATAGTTTTTAAACATTGTGGTAGGGTCAGAAAGATAAAATTTCATGTCCCTTACAATCTCAGCCACCAGAAATGTGGCCATTTTAAAGAGATGAAGATGAATTTTTCTCTTTTGGGGGAGGATTGTGAGTGGCATCTAATTGAAAAAGAGGCAGTAGATGTGGAAATAGCACAGGTTATTTGAGGCAAGTACATTTTATTTTATTTTATTTTATTTTATATACTTTATTGATTTTTTACAGAGAGGAAGGGAGAAGGATAGAGAGTCAGAAACATTGATGAAAGAGAATCATCAATCAGCTGCCTCCTACACATCCCCCACTGGGGATGTGCCTGCAACCAAGGTACATGCCCTTGACCAGAATCGAACCTGGGACCCTTCAGTCCGCAGGCTGACGCTCTATCCACTGAGCCAAACTAGTTAGGGCGAGGCAAGTACATTTCAAACCCAGCTCCGCCAGTACATGTGATATCAAAGACTTCTTCTGAGATCCCTTAGTTATAAAATGAGACACAGTGAATCAGACCCTCTAGGATGAGGCCCAGGCTGCTGAAGTTTGAGAAAGCCCCACAAAGGACTCCAATGAGCAGCTCATCCACAGATGATCCCCACAGGAGCAGGTGATCGCTGAGTTCTCAATGTTAATTCTTCCTCTAGTTAGGAAGTTTTCTTGGGCAGCTTCACATCCTTTATAACATCTTAAGGCCTTCAATTCAACCTCAGCTCCTTCATGCTTAAGATGGAAGTTTGGTTGTGTAGATCACACCACCATCTCAGGTTCTGCCTCTCCCCAAGGCACAGAAAAAAATGGTGATGTCATGGGGGACAGTTCTATTTTCTTATCTCTTACAGACACATTAAAACAGAAGCCATTGTTTCTGTTTTAGCCAGCATCCCTAACTCTGCAATACAACTCAGAAAATGGAAAGTCATAGGATCACCAAGGCAGAGTTAATGAAAGGTGGCAACACAGAAAGAAGAGAGAATGGAAAATAGAAGCCGTATTTGGTTTCTATTCTCGGGTACCATTGAAAAATTCTCTTAAAGACTGCATTTTGGTCAGGGGACCCAGAAATGCTGGCTATTGCCCGCAGCCACAGCGGCTCCACTAAGAGTTCCCTGGGAATACAAACACACATACCACACACATACAACTAAGACAGTGTTGGCCAAGGAGCCCAGACAACATCTCTTTAACAGCTGGAGATTGGCAAATGCCAAAGCAAGGCCTAACATGTGATCCTCAGGCTGACATTATAAGCATCACCTGAAAACTTGCTAGAAATGCAAATTCCCAGGCCCCACACCAGACCTCCTGAGGCTGAGCTTCTGGGATGGGGCTTCGCATTCTCTATTTGCACAAGCCCTCAGTTGATTCTGATGTGCTGCTCAAGTGTAAGAACCACTGGCTTAAAGCAACAACATAAACTATAGAGGCTTGTTTTTCTTTTTTCCAAAGCTGATCCTCGGTCTTTGGTTTTTATATCAGGGGGGATGACGCAGATTCAAGGTTAGAGACAGAAAGAGGGAGGGGTAGAATAAGAGAAAGCACTTATTTCACTGTCCTTGGAGGGCTGTTGGTTTGGGCTGCCTGCCCAAAAAAACCAAGGGGCCTTTCTAAAACAGGACAATAGCTTTAGAATTTACCAAAAGAAAAAATGCTTTGGATGGAGACTGAGACATCCCTTTAGGCAGACTCACCATTGTGCTTAGTGCAACCGCATGTTTGAAAAAACGTTGCTCACCCTCTTTCATCTCTAATGTTTTTATTTATAATGATACATGAACGAACCACCATTGTCTTTCAGTGTTTAGAGCTTTTGCATGTTTTAATCCTGTCCTAGAAGAGACGAGAGAGGGAAGAAAATACAGAGAGTGCCCTGGGGGTGGGAGGTGAGAGATAGCCAGCAAGGCTTCTCCCTCTGGGCATTGGACATGGATTGCCTCCTTACCAAGTTGGTTCTCTGGATATTAAGAAGTACATATGCTGTTACTATTATCTTTTTTTTGCTCCAAATTCACTGGCTAGTGCTTTAATCTGTAGTCTCAACCCTGAGTAACACTTGATCTCAATGGGTAGGGAGGGTCTCACTAGGAACTGGTTTTAAACTTGGGGAGAATTGAGAGGCATGAGAGAAGGTCTCGAGCTCCCCCTAGAGGTGGGATTTCTTACGCACTCATGGAGTCAATTTTCACAGGTTGCCCTCTTGTCATTCCCACACAGGCGAGGTTCAATGCGGCCTATACTCTGTTCAAAGTGATATAGCTTGTGACATTGCCAAACTAATACTATCTCCAGGCCAACCCCACAGCTAGCTATTCAATGTTAAATAATCTAAAGTTAAAGATTCAGTTTCTCAGAAGCACTAGCCTCATTGAAAGTTGCCACATGTACTCATGGCTGCCACATGGGACAGCGTGGATGGAGAACATCATCACATAACTGGAGGTGGCCAGGGAGCGTCAGAGGTGGGGAGGTGGCAGTAATCTAATGTTAACATGAATACGTCCCATATTAGTGAAGTGACACCATAACATATTGATGTCAACTAGCCGTATTCAGACACAGAACAAGTACTTCTGAGTCTAAGGTCAGTTAGAGGGAAAAGGCGTCCTGCATCCTAGGACTTTAGATGCTTCAGAGACAGGGCTTTATAATCTCAGGATCCTCTGTGATCAACTGCTACTCTCTGCTAAAGGGGTTAGCCTTATCCGCACCCACGAGAGGCACCAGCCCTATTCCCTATGCTACTCTCCATTGCCCTCCTTTGCTTTGTAATCCAAGACCCTGATCACAGGCAAACTCAATTAAACACACATACCCGGGGTAACAGTCCTAAAGTTCTATTTACCTGAGCTCAGTGTACTTATTATGCTCGCTTTTTTCTCCACTCATTGTTCCAATCCACTTTGTAGAGCAGGACCTGTTTGCGTAGGAGATGGGGAGGGTCAGCACATCTTCGAAGCTCCTTCCCCACCCTTCTCTCCCTGAGCTCGGAGGAGAGTTGACTGAATAAGGAAGGGGTCGATTTTGTATGTAGACTAGTAAGTGAAAATCACTTAGCAAATACCAGTCGCTGCCCTGGCAGCTTTTTTTGTTGTTATTGTTTTTGGCTTAAAGCTCTCCCAGTTCCATCCAACTTACCTGACCCGCTCCCGGAATAGGGTGATTCTGAAGCATTAGGCAGTGCTGTATTTCTGAACTTACCTAACAGCAACTCTGTTTCTGAGAAGATGAAAGGGCAGTTTTCCCTGTAAATATGAACTGCTCTGGGGGGAAATAAATCTATAATCATAGAGGGGTGGTTATAAAATTATAAAGTTGAATTCCCAAGTCACAAACCCAACCAACCTTATTAACTTATAGCTGTATCTTGTAAACATACAACATATTGTCCATGTCAGGTTTATGGTTCTTGTCATTCATATAAAGTACAATATAATTTAACAGCAAGGTCCAGAAGATTATTAGAGAAAAATGCCTTGATCATTTATGAAACAAAAACTGACTACTTTTTAAATGTAATAGATATAATACAGCAACAATGACATACAAGTTAGCCTAATTCTGTGCATAAGTACTGAGTGAAAGCAGGCACAAACATAGTAAGACTTCTCCAAATTCTACTAATTAGAAGATAAGATAATCAAATCTGGGAGAAAAATCCTAATTATAGGATACTTTAAGAACACACACTTCTTACACTCAGAGAAATAATAACAACTATAATGACAAAAAAATTAATTGTTCACAAGATATTTTCAGGTACTGGCTAGCCTTTTTTAATCAGCAGATTTTACTGCAAAATGAATAAAATAGTGTTTCACTGGTTAAGAGGCAGAGGGCTAAATCAGATGACCTTAGAGCATCTTTTCAGATCATGATTTCATGGGCTATATAAGCAGCAGCACATTTAATGTGATAAGATACTTAAAATAGTTCTTTCAAGTAGGTTGAACATATTTTCTGATATTCTTTTCATTTTGCTTTTTGAGAGGTAGCATAAAACGGAACTACATAAAGACCAGGTCAAATGATAACAAAGATCACATCAATGGAGTCTCAATCAATACTATTCTTCTCTGATGAATATCTTCGGTATGCTTCCTTGAGGGAGAAAAATGTGGTTGAGTCCCAGTTGTGCCTCAAGTGACTGTTTCACAACCTCCCCGACGCCCATAAAGAGTTTCAGACATATGGTCTCTGAGGGGCCTCTTTCTCTAATCTCTATGGTTATATGCACAGTTTTAGCTTCCTTGAAATCTCTACCCAACATTTGACATTAATGCAAAGGAATTTAGGGATTTAGAGTCCAGTTCTTATTGAATTGAGTTGTTATTTCTTCAAATCTAAAAGAGAACAGCCCTAGCTGATTTGGCTCTGAGAATAGTGTCGGCCTATAGACTGAAGGGTCCCAGGTTCGATTCTGGTCAAGGGCACATGCCCAGCTTGCCAGCTCAATACCCAGTAGGGGACATGCAGAAGGCAGCCGATCAATGATTCTCTCTCATCATTGATGTTTCTATCTCTCTCCCTCTCCCTTCCTCTCTGAAATCAGTAAAAATATATTTAAAATAAGAGAACAAACTTTTTATCTCATGTTCTATTACTGAGGTGACTGAAAATAATAATTATGTTTATGCCTAATCTGAAAAGTGCTTTCATATGGTATTTTAATCTTAAACTTCAAGAAAATAACACATAAACATTTTGTGATACTCTCCGTTGGTTTGCTGTTGACCCAGATATATTTTGTGGCAAAAGTAAGATGAGAAGCCAAAGACCTTTCAGCAGACATACTAGCCAAGTTGAATGTTCCAAATGTGCATTCCCTGGGAAAATCTTAGTGATGAATGGCCTGGCGAAACTGGCCACGCCGCCACAGTTGTGAGTTCCTTCGCTTCAGTGGGAGGTAGGTTTAGTTCGTGTGCTGCCCAGTTCCATGAGGGGGTTACAAACAGAAGCCAGAAAGCAGAAAGGCAGCATCCTGGTTACTTTCCAGATTCCACTGACTTCTCTGGAGCTTAGACCTGAAGCCAATTTTTATTTTGCTCCTTGTTATAAAGTAGGCAAGGAGTCAGAAACGGTTCTGAGAATGAGGCTGTGAACATTAAGATGGGAAAAGTTATATACTCCACAGATATACAGAGAGGCATGTGGACTGTTTTCATTTTGAGGAAAATGAAACAATAGGCAGAGGAAATACATTCATGTTAGGTAAAAATTGAAAGTGTCCCCACTGTCTATTAAATACTCTGCTTCCATGTGTCACTCAGTTGCCAGATTTTGGAGCTGGATCCAATTCGCAAAGGCTGACTTCTCCATCTCAGCTGTTCGTCGAACCACCACCGCTCAGCTCAGTCAAAAACTGCGGTTAATGAACATATTTAGGTCCAGAATACAACCTTCAAAACGCAAAGCGATATTTTCAGTGATTTTCTGACCCTTTCTCCGACATCCGTCATTCCAGGACACTTTAGTACAATGGTTCTCAACCTTCCTAATGCCGCGACCCTTTAATACAGTTCCTCATGTTGTGGTGACCCCCCAACCATAAAATTATTTTCGTTGCTACTTCATAACTGCAATTTTGCTATTGTTATGAATCGTCATGTAACTATCTGATATACAGGATGTATTTTCATTGTTATAAATTGAACAGAATTAAAGCATAGTGATTAATCATAGAAACAATATGGAATTATATATGTGTTTTCCGATGGTCTTAGGCGACCCCTGTGAAAGGGTCATTCGACCCCCTAAGGGGTCGCGACCCACAGGTTGAGAACCGCTGCTTTAGTACGTTTTACGAAAATGGGTGCAAAACTGGTAATTTTGGTTTAACAATGCCAACTGACGAAGAGTAAAACTCCTTTAATTTGGAAGGTTTGGAAATGCTCTCATGTGAATATGGGTGGTCTCTCCATGAGAGATGCTCTATTCCTCCAAAGTCCTTCTTCTCTAATATGCGGGTGGGCTTGGGGGTAGCTCCGGCCCACACCTTGCCCTGGTGTGTGTTTACCTAGGGCAGGAAGGGAAATGTGCCACGCTGAAGCATGGGGGAGAAAAAAAACAACATGACTTTGGGGATGAACAAACACCCTATTGATATTCAGCTACAGCTTCTGAAAACGCTCACAGGATGTTTGGAAATTGCATTTCTAAATGTTATGGGCTTCGGGTCTTTCAACCATGTAATGAATATATATTTTTTTCTCCATTTATTTATTATTGGTAGAAATTGAGTGATGGACTTTTCCACTGATGCCCCTGCCCCTGTTTATTTTCCCATGGCTCCAGTCGGCATTGTTATCTGACAATGCAAAACAAGAGGCGTTCGGCTGATATGCCGAGGCAATACTCCTCTCAAAGACTTCTCATCTGTCACCATCATCTCCACTAAGATGCAGAACAGGGAATGACAGAATGATTGGTTTTATCTACATTTTGGTATATTTTTTTTCTTTGAATGGCAGCCCTGGCGAACACAATTTTCAAGATAAAATGCAAAACTGTGATGATTTCGAATGACAGGGTCTAATGGAGGATTATAAATTATTGCCTAAAGTGACAAATAGTTTGGACTGGTAGCTTGAAATTGTGTTCCAGGGATTGTTTGGACTGACTGCTTTTCAGAATCTCTCTCTTCATTTAAGAAATGAACTGTTTCTGGAAAATCGCAGAAGACGAAAAAAAAAATAATAAAAATAAAATCAAGAAACAGAACAGAACAAAACAAAAAAAACACTGCAATAGCAAGGTTAAATAGACTGTTAAGTAAAATAGACTGTGTATTTCTCTTTACATTAGTAGCACTTACTAATAGTACTTAACAAAGAAATGTGTCTTTGTTTTGTAAAAGGAAAAAGGTTTTTAAAGCCCATTTTTGCTTAGCTTGTTTAAATGCTACAAAGTCAAACACCACTGTATAAATATAATAAACTTAAATTATATTATCATCTGCTCCTAACTTCAGGCTCATTATGATATTCAGAACTTGGTGTTCACGAAGAAGAGCTCTCTGAGAAATGCTAACAAAGTTGAGACCCAGCCTAAAGTGCCTAAACTCCCCACAGATGACGCTTGTCTATTGGGCTGGGTTTGAACCAAGCAGCAGCAGGGGGAAACCGATTGGCCAAAGAGGATCGTAGTCACTCAAGTATTTGGGTCAAAACTCTTCTTTGGGCATCACTCACAACAGATCAATCGCAATATTTTCAGACCTAAGGGGAACATTGCTGTGCAGAATCGTCTCAATGTTCAAACGCAGTAGTGGGTTACTGACCATTTTTCTCTGTAGTGGGTTTCTAGGTGAAGGAAGGAGCCTAACATGCTGGAGGCAGCTCTGTTTCCATAGCCAACAAAATCTGATCTAAGGAGCCACTTATTCCCTGTTGCTCTACAACAGAGGAAAAAATATGTAGAGAAAGTGATGTGATTGCTTTAAGACTAAGTTATCTGATTTCAGTGAAAATATCTTGGCAATCCAAATAAATATCAAATTACAGATTCCACTCATCCCCTAGCCATCCTGCCCCTTGCCAAAATAGAACATCTTGGTACTATTGATAATGCTAACACTGTCAATATTTATTCTGCTAAAACAGAAGGCTGCCCAATGTTCTAGGCACCCCTGAGCTATAGATATAGCCACTCTATATGGTCCAGGTCAGCGGTGGGGAGAGGAGTCATGGAACAAAAGTATCTAAGTTAGTAAATTGGATTATAGTGAATTCAGTAGATTCTGCCTTACTTTGCTAGTGAAAGGCAAAACATTGTATTGCTTCTGGGAACAGTAATATGATTCTTCAGGCTATCAGTGGAGAAATGGCTGTGCAAATTAATTATGAATGCATCATTATAGCAGGTAGCTTTTGTGTTGGGTACCATAACAGTAAGATAAAAAATTAAATAGTTGAGTAGTTTACAAAGCAATTTTAAAACTGATGGACAGTCACATATATGTGTGCTTTGTGGGTCTGAGGTAAGATGACAATAAAGCTTTCTCTTCTGATTACTGCCTAAATTACTGCCTGGATCTTCATTTCATATTATATTTGGAAAGTGGGCAATGAGGAGGCAAAGGAAAGAGAAAATTTTAGGGAGAAAAATAGATGTGGCAAGAGGACAAGCAGAAGTAAGGAGCATGTCTGAATGTTTTTCTTCTACCTGGAGAAATTGAAACATTACAGTAAGACCCTAGAAGTAATTTATATATTTTTCACCCCATTTCAAAATATGTGAGCAGCTCAAGAACAATGGATAGAGAGGCATCACCTGGCAAATATTTTGATCATTTCAATGTGTCTTTACTTTCATGAAAAGGAACAGTGATTAAAGTGTGCTGGATCTTGTATGAATACATTAAAGCTATGTGGTGAACTCATTTTTTAATCCTTGTAAAATAAATAATGATTTATATATGTTAAAAAGAAAACTGAGATTTTACTAAAGAAATCAAAGGCCTATAGAATTGCCAAATTTTTTCCGCACAATTAAATGGTTCTAGAAGAGACTCATTTATGCCAAAAATAAAACAACATATGGTGTTCTCTAAAAATGGGTCTCTTGATCAGAATTGAGTTGGAAGTAGAGGTCATGAACCAAGAGTGAAAGAATCACGTAAAAGAAAGCGAGGCTGGTGTACCAGGCTCCAGTCTAGAATACTGCCATCAGCATATCACTGAGGAGAGACAGAGGCACAGGGTTGGTCTTAGACATGAAAGCTTGCACAGCGAGACAGGCACAAAGAACAGGGGGATTTCAGCACCCAGAGACCTCAGCCATGTCATTTCTCTGCCAGCCTTTGATGGGAAGGAAAAACTGCCAAACTGCTGACGTGCTTTTGTTTTTAAAAGTAGTTGCTCTGATAGAGATGTCTAGTTATCCCTGAATATGCATTATTCTCTTGTTATATAGTAATAGGCACCTCAATTTTCATCTGGACACATGCCCACCTGTAATAAAGACCACATGTCCAATCTCCCATGTCGCTGGGATGAGCATTAATCTTCTCTTCTCTTTTTTCACTTTTCTGCTGGTAAAATACAGACATAAAAAAATATGCCCAGTTGATTTCTGACAAGAGAGAAAAAACAATATAGTGAGAGAAAGAAAGAGAGTCTTCTTAACAAATGGTGCTGGAACAATTGGCATCAATTTCAAAAAAATAAATCGTAATATAAAACCCACATGTTATACAAAATTTCACCTATAGTGGATCATGGATATAAATTTAAAACTATAAAACTTTTTTTAAAATATAGAAGGAAATATGCATGACCTATGGCTAGGCAACAAATTCTTAGACATGACACCAAAAGCATAACTCATTGAAAAAACCCCTCAATTACCAGATCCCATCAAAATGAAATATTTTGTTCCTTGAGAACTATGTTAAGAAAATGAAAAGTCAAGCCACTGACTTAGAGAAAACATTTGCAAATCACATGTCAGACACAGGAGTCATATACAGAATATATAAAGATTTCTCTAAACTCAACAGTAAGAAATCAAACAATCCGATTAGAAAATAAGCAGATTTCAATAGACATATCATCAAAGAATAGATATGGGTGGCAAACAAAGAAACATATATTCAACAACATTATTCATTAAGAAATGCAAATTAAAATCACCATGAGATACTACTACATTTCTATTAGAATGATTAAAATAAAATTATATATATATATATATATATATATATATATATATATATTGATAATGTCAAATGCTGGTGAGGTTAGAAAGTAACTGGGTCCCTCAAGCATTACTTGTAGAAATGTAAGTGATATAGCCACTCAAGAAATTAGTCTGGCAGTTTCTTTAAAGTTAAAAATATACTTAACATGAGACCCAGCCAGCACCTGCACTTCTGGGCATTTATCCTGGAAGAGGAGAACTTATTTGTTTGTACAAAAATCTGTCTATGAATATTCTTAACAGCTTTATTTGTAATAGCCCAAAATTGGAGAAGACCCAAACATTCTGCAATGTGAACTGTTCAGCAAATTGTGGTGCATCCAAACAATGGACTACTACTTGGAAATAAAAGAGAGTCAACTATTGATACGTCAGACAAATTGATTCAATCTTAAGGGTATTATTCTACCGGGGGGGGGGGGAGATCCATTCTCACAGTATACATTCTGTATGATTTCATTTATTCATTATTCTTGAGATGGAAAATTATAGAGATGGAGAACAGATTAGTGTTGCCAGGCAGAGGGTAGGGAAGAGGAGGTCTGATATGAATATATAGGGCAGCACTCCCTCGTGATAGGACAATTTTGTATCTGCATTATAATGATGGCTATGCAATTCTATGTAATAAAGTGTCATAGAATTAATCACAAAGACATACAACATTAGTGCATAAAATACCAAAACCTGAGTAAGGCCTGTAGTCTAGCTAATCATACTGTCTGATTAATGACCTGGATTTGACAATGCTCTATACAGTATTTATGTAAGATGTCACCATTGGAGGGAGCTGAATGGTGGTGGGTACACAGAACCTCTCTCCACTGTTTTTGCAAATTCTTGTAGGTCTGAGTCTATAATTATTTCAAAATTTTAAAGGTTTAAATTAAACATCGCTGGTTGTGTAGTTATTAATACAAACTATATAAAAAAATTAAATGCAGCTCTGGCAAAGGGTCAAGGATTTGATTCCTGGTCAAGGGCACGTAATTCAGTTGTAGGTTTGATCCAGGCCAGTTGGGGCATGTGAGGAGGCAACCAATCAATGTACCTCTCTAACCTTGAAGTTCCCCCCCCTTCCCCCCCCCCCCCGCTTCCTCCTTTCCTTCCATTCTGTTTAAAAATCAATGGAAAAAATATCCTGGGCTAGGTGTGGCTCAGAGGTTGAGTGTTGACCTATGAACCCGGAGGTTGAGGTTCAATTCCCAGTGAGGGCACATTCCTGGGCGGAGGCGTGCAGGAGCAGCCAATTGATGATTTTCTCTCATCACTGATGTTTCTATCTCTCTCTCTCCCTCTCCCTTTCTCTCTGAAATCAGTAAAAATATATTTAATAAAAAAGAAAAATATCCTCAGGTGAGGATTTTTAAAAAGTTAAATGCATAATTAAGCAAATTCCATTGTTCCATAAATACTTGTAATACTAATACATACTGGTATACTATGTTTTGTTATCTGTTTCTTTAACATGAAAGTATAATGTGAGATAAGAAAATTAAATTTGCAGAACTCACGTATTCTTACCCAGATTATGGAAACCTGCACCACCCCTCCTACACGCCCCCCCCCCCCTCCCCACTCCCAGCTGATCGAACACTCTGGCTCTGGACTAAGACCATAGCTTTGATAGCTAAGTGACATACATTGGATATTGCACTTACCTTTTTCCATACATTCAATTTTCCACGCTTAATATTTTATCACTTTATAACTGGTACTTCATCCTTAACTGACTTCATTCAAAAATCTGCCACATCAATATGGCAGCATTTAAGGTAAAATTCTTGGTGTCTACCTTTCAGCAGAAAGTGGCTGACCCACAGTGAGTGCTGCTGGTCCCTGAAAAGCTGCTCCCAGCAGCTTCATCTCACTGACACGCTGAGATCATCTCCTTGGTAAGTGTCCCTGGTTGTGATTCTGATCATTTTACACTGAGAAGGTTTCATCCCTTTGACTGTGGCACATTTTATCCTTTTACTCAGAATTAGATATGACTCCCAAATTAAGGAGTTCATATTATTATCTTAACTATCTTTGAAGTATGTTTCACATAGACCAGGGTACAGTCTAGTATACCTCCCCCGGAGTTCCAGCTTAATTCTGGATGTTTTGTTGACCTAATAGATAATTTTCATTAAAAAATCTGAAGATCACGGAAGATGTAAGCCATACCAATTAATGGGCTAATGTGATGTCTTCACAGCACGGGATGGTTTGATTATCCCAATTAAGTACTGGGTTCCTCACATGCCATGACAGAATACAGCCACCTAGCAGTCACATCTGTCTACTTTCTAAACCTATTTTACATTTGATGGAATACCAGAGAATAAATAACGTATAGAAAGAAAAAAAAGAGAAATGATTTAATTTATTCCATTAACGTGTTATATTATTATACCTTTAATAATAAGATATCAATAATCTAATTAATACCATTGGTAAATGATGTCTCCCACCTAACAAATATGGTCTTATATTTTTCATGTTTATTTTCTGGGTGCAGAAAACGAATCCCACAGTATGGTCATTCTCATTCATTAAACTTTTGTTTAGTGAATAAATAAATGTAAGGACGAAGAAAATGTATGGCAGTGGTGGAAGCTTGCTAGCTTGTCACTAAGCTAGTTACAATCCCAGCATGTCTTGTATAGGATAATAAACGATTCACAACAATACAAGATATGGACAAGGTTGGAAAATTATTTTCCAGGAAAATTTTGATATGGGGAGATGAAAGGCCTAGCCATGAATAAAAAGAATTGTAAAATCCACCATAACTCTACAGCAGAAGAAATGCTTGAAGTGGACTATGGGCAAGTGTGAACTAGTTTGAGAGAACCAATCACAACAGATAACTTGATACTTGAGAAGTATATTTATATTTAGTAAACATTTTTGACTCTTCATTGTTAAAATAAATTGCTTTCTGTACCATTTTCCTTCTTGTTAATAATATCCTCATTTTTCTGATCTGATTCATAAAAATTTCTAATAATCATAGTAGAGAAAGCAAGTGCTCTATAAATACTTTCTTAATATCTTTGCACCTGATCTATTCAGGGTTCTCACAGATATTTCATTCAGGAGTGTTTTAGGGCTTGGCCATCATATTCTGTGATAACTGTATAAAAATTTCCAACCAAAAATTATTTTCAAATTTTGCATTGGGTCCCTATTAGATTCTGCCTTTGCCCACTGAATAATCCATACTTCATTTTCATCTACATTGGAAATTTTAATACTGTGTGGGATGAATGCTATTCCAGGAATCAAGACAACATATTTAGCTCTTTTCCAAAAGCATCTAAGGTTTTAAAATAATTACAGTTCTCTATCTTACACAAAAGTTATGATTTTTTTTTTTTTTACTTTTTTGGGTGGAAAGAAGATTAAACGAACAATTCATTGTCTTATGTGTATAGGGATTTTTCTGTCCTTTAAAACAATTAAGGTGCCCTGTACAATCCCCACATGATGCTTTAAATGTGATATTCAGTTAGATAATAAATGAACTCACTAATAGTTTCATATATTCCAGCAATATTCAACTAAAGTCAATTTTTACATCCCATCTATCTTAAATTTCCAACATACTGGGCTAAGCAAAGACACTTGCAAAACATCTATAAACTCAGGCATATTACTGAACTCTACATGAAAATTCATTTAACACTTTTCTGCTGATTTTATTCATAAAACTATTAACTTTAAGAATAACTGATACTAGCTAGCTAGTAAATAATTTCTAATGCTTTAAGAGTAGGCTAGCTGGGCTGGTTCTAAGTATTTACTGAAGTCTAAATGGATAGTTGTGGAAGAAAAAGAGAATCTTCAAAGCTGTTATTATTTTCCGTATTCTCCAGAATATGAAATTTTGGATTCAATTTTGAGAGCAGATTGCAGGGAAGAAGTGGATGGTTTCTGTGGATGTTTTGATTATCTCGCTAGAAACTCAGATAGAGTGGCCAGAAGGAAGGGGTCACTCCTATGTGGTTGGTGACCTGGCCTCTTGAAATGATAGTAGATTGGGGTTTGAGAGCCCACTATCTTGTAGGAGAATTTAGAGGTACTAGGAATATCCATTTTTAAAATTCTTAATAAACTCTTTGTATTTCTTTACACTTCTGTTATCCCAGTAGTTTGGTAATTTTTTTCTAAAATTAGTAGCCTGGTGTGCTTTAGGATGACAAAGTATGAGAGAGAGACAGTATGACAGCAGAATAGAGAATTAGTAGGGTAGAGGGGGGGATAGATAATCATCAGGCTGCATAAAATACAAATGCATTTGTTGGGAGTTTTCAAACACAGGCAGGGGTAAGGATTGGCTTTCTCTGATTAAATATAATAAAGGCAATTTGGGTATAGAAAATACATGGTCCCTAAAAGCTGCACAAATGGGAAATGGGGAGCATATATGATTAAACAGACAAGTTATTTAAATTGAAGTGAACTTGTTTAAAAAAAAAAGGGTCATTACATAAGTGAATAAATAGCTAGTGTACAGTTACTTAACATTTAATAAATATGTCCTTTTTATTGAGCTTATTTATTTATTTATTTTTCCCATCACCTTTTATTTCCTCTATGCCCTCTTCCACCTCCCCCCAACTCCCTTCCCCACCCCAAAATAAATATCATGTTGAGTTTGGGTATATTCATTTACATGAAAAATACATCTTAATCACAAATAATATTATTCCCGAGACATAATTACATGCAGCACAATAAGTAAGCATTCTATGATTAATTGCTTAAAAGATTCAGTTTGAAGAGAATGAAACTAAAGTATACCCCTCAGGGCTTAAGGCTTTAGGACACCAAGGCTGTGCTGATAAAAATACAGCTAAGTGATTAATCAATACATTAATTAGATTAATGCAGCCATTCAACCTGGATAATATGGGGGAAGCCTGTTAATTTTCTTCAACAGCAATTTTTTTTGTCTGTAATTGTTTTTTAATCATTCAAATAATTGAATTAGTTTTCATTTTGCTGATCTGAATGGCTTTTCTTGACTTATTTAATTTTTTTTCCTGTAAGTAAAATATTTTATTTCTAGAGATTTTCTACCATGCCCTGTGTTTGTTGGTGATCATCCAAAAAAAGGCAATTTTCCCCATTAGCTGTGTCTCTTTTAAATTATCTAATGTTTTTTCCTTTCTTTATCTTATTAGTATAAGTTCTATGATAACCAAGCATAGATTGTGACCTTGAATCCTACTTTATCTCCTCCATAAAATTTTTATTTAGTTTGCCTTCAGTTTCTTCAATTAAGTATATCTCTATCAACATTAGCTGTGACTAGGACAAATGGTGATAACAGTGTTATTTTAACTAAGTATGGAACAGATAATGGCAACCCCAGGAAAGCTGTCTTTTCCTCTTCCTTGCAAGTCCAACAGAAGGACAAATGATGTTATTAGACTGAGAGTTATACCCATAGTAGAAGCAGTCCAGAGTTGTTCCCCAACTTCAGGTAAGTGGTCATTATGAGAGTCATTTGTTGCTATAATGAAAATAAATCATGTGCTTAAATAACACTAAATGAAAATGAGACATTTATGTAGGAACCCTTTAGATTTTGGTGAAATATATCACTTACTGTGAAGAGATTATATATATTTCTGACAATTCAATCATACAGAAGTTTAAGAAAAAAAGAGTTGCTGTTCTAGCTGAGTAAATGTATTAGACTGGGGAAAATAACCTCACACCTAACAGTATTTGATTCCCATCTTTCTTTTATTTGCATGGAAATGGAGAAAGCAATATTAAGAAAAGGTGAGGCCAGATGTTGTTGCTCAGTGGTTGAGTGTTGATCCATGAACCAGGAGGTTGTGGTTCGATTCCTGCAGCCAATCAGTGATTCTCTCTCATTACTGATGTTTCTATCTTTCTCTCCCCTTCCCATCCTCTCCCTGAAATCAATAAAATCAATGGCACTTTTTTTAAAGGAAGAGGTGGGAACTCAACTTTCCCCCTATGTTCATAAAGCTCTTATAAGACAAATTTCCCCCAAATGGCAAAAAAAGTGGCTTATAGGGGAAAATCATTTTTGATGGTAAGATATAGATATGTTTAGACATTCACATATATAACTGTTTTAATATATATAATTTTTGCTCAAATCCTATTTTATTTGCTCTGCAGCCTATATGATTTTAGACCTATCTCTATGTTTGTACTATATTAGATTCTTGAGGAAATGTTATTTGTTTTGTTTTTTTACTAAAAATTATGGTTTTCTAACTTCTATAATTTTCTTACAAAATCAAACTGTAGTTCAATACATCCAGCTAACTCCCATTGTTTGTTAAAAGGTAAAAGGGGATACAAGGAATATATAGGCTTTGCAGAAACAGTTTGAATATCAAACTAAAGCCACAGAAAAAAAAAATTAGTGAATCCCTCATCAGATTTTAGATTGCGAGGGGTATGCAAAGGACTTTGCTCAGTCTCTTTATTTTACCAGTCCAGAAGCTCACAGATCTAAAATACTTGTTCTGGCTGTTGGATCAGAGCTACAGGGTGATGGGAGAGGCTTAGCTGTGGAAGAGTGAAACACGACAGAACATATTATAGGTTAAACTTCAACCTGAACGTATGGTTAATGAGGAGAACCTCCTCCCCAGGTTCGAAATGGGGAGTGGGGTCACCCTTCCTTTCCCTTCAGTTACTTCTATGTTCAGTTGTCCAAGCCGAAGCCAGTGGTGTGTGATCAGCCTACCCCCGGCCACTTGCCTCTTTAACCTCCGCTGTACTATATCTTACATAGCAGGGCCTGGGCAAAGGGCTGTTTTATCATTTTTCTTCTCTGCCTGTCACCTGTGCCTTAGCCTTTTCTTCCCTTTGATCGGCGGGCCTGGTGACCTCCTGGTCCCAGCCCACCACTTCATTACTAGAGAAGTCTGTAAGCTGAGTCCTACAGATTTAACCCTTCATGTATCAAACATAATGAAATAAACTATAAACTCTTCTCTTAAGGAAGTGTCCTGTTTCCAGGACCATCGCTTGACCACAACATCCTACTTTGAATGCCAAACGTGAAATATAACTTCATTTCTTACTCTAAATGTTCCCCAGAAACCTAATGTAGCCCAGAAAGATGGATGCTTTAGATGGAAGGTCAAGGATGCAGTACAGAAAGCACACTGACAGTCTTCAAAATAGAATTCTGACCGCATTTATTTGGTAAGTAAACAAATAACCCAGGGAAAAAAATCACTAGGGAGCGATTTTTAACCTAATGCATTATTGCTGGTAGTTACTAAATTGGGACAAAAACCAAGCAGAATCTCAAAATACTGTCAATCAGAAGTTCCAGTATTCTCACTGAGGATACAGTTGAACAGCGATTACTTTGCTACTGGAGTTATATCTATGATATCCCAGAAAAATTCAGATTCTAATAGATTTGAAATGTGGATTGGGTATCTGGGGAGAATGAGAGTTGTCTTTCTACCGCAGAAGCGGCAGAATCATGTACAGACAGCCAAGACATTACTAAAAGGGAGCGGTCATCCGGAGGAGACGAATGATTTCCCCCAGGCTGTCATTCTGTGAGTCTATCATTTTTATGACACAGGATGGAGACAAATTGCAAGAGAAAATTCGCTTAGAATGAAAAGTCAAAGGCTAGCAACTACTCAAGGTAGTCCTAGTCTTGGCCTCTTCCCTTCCCAGCCTTTTAGCAACTGTAAGTAATCAAAGGCATGTAAAGGCTTCTGTTACGCTGTAATTATTTTCCTAGACTGCATGCTTTTCATTGTAGAAAGAAACTTAACTTGCTTGATCTTTGGACTGAACCCAGTAACCAATATCTAAATATAAATGAACGTTAGGGAGAGAGAGAAAAAAAAAAGGCTTACTATGTGAGGATCAGGCACCTCATAGAGGTTTATCTTTTAGTGTTTAAGTTCCTTGGACCCCCTAGGATGCCTTAAAGTGTAATTGTGCTTTGAATAATTCTAGTGATTTTAAGACTAGAGCTTGTAGGTTTTTTCGGTATATTTTTAAGTATTTCTAATCTTTATGAAAAAATGCTTCTAACATTTTTTCATTTAATACCCATTTATGCACTTGTTCCAAATTTTGAATGTGAGCAAGGCTATTAAAGGGGTAAGTATTTCCATTGGAACCTCTTACCATTTTGTCCTGGTTATAGGTTTCAGCGTGAGACTATAAAGGGAAAACGCTAATGTTTACCAGTGTATATGGCCCTTTGTTTTTATGTACTTTTAATAGACCGGGAATAATGGCAATAATCCTAATGGCACCTGGGTAAGAAACATATCCATGTATAAGTTCTTTTTCTTTTTAAAATATATGTTCATTGATTTCAGCAAGAAAGGGAGAGGCAGAGAGGGATAGAAACATCAACGGTAAGAGAGGATCATTGATTGGCTGCCTCCTGAACACACCCCACTGGGTTAGAGCCCTGAACCCAGGCATGTGCCCTGACCAGGAATCAAACTAGTGACCTCTTGGTTCATGGATTGACAGTCAACCACTGGGCCACACCAGCTGGGCTATTTCTTCTATGTTTTAGAAAATAAAAAATAAAAACCTTGAAAGTTTACAAGTGATATGAAGCACCTACAATGTGGTGGCACAAAGCTAGGTGCTAAGCACACAAAGGCTTAGGGAGAATCTTGTTTCCTCATGGGCTGATGGATTCAGGTTCGTAGTCACTGGTGGACTTTCTGGTGCTGCTTCAAGTGATCTGATTGTGCAAAACGCCTGTCGCCCAGAGTACACAGGTAGGATCACTCCCCACTGTACTTTTTGTTGTGTCTCTTGAGCCCATCTGAACAGGCGAATTTCAATGTGCATCCCTTCACATTGCATTTGTGGGGCCTCTCTCCTGTGTGTTTGCGATTATGGATTTGGAGAGAGGATTCCTTTGAATATGATTTCTTAGAGTCCGGGTATGTGCAAATGTAGGGCTTTAAAATGTCAAGATTCTTCTTGAACTGATGTCTCGGGGCTTTGAGTTTTGACTTGCACTCTTCTAGGGATTGTCCTTGGGTCAAATGGGAACTTGAACAGTACAAGAATCCTAGGTGTGGCAATGATGGCGATTGACATGACATCATATGGCTTCCATAGAGAGTGTGGTCATCAGTGAAGGCTCTCATCTGGCCCCCCTTAAGCGTCCCCATCTGACCCCCATAGAGAGTCTTGTCACTGCTGTATGTTACCACCTGGCCCCCAGTGAAGGTATGGTTCCCAATGAAGGTCTCTGGATAGCCCGTTTAAGAGCTGTCATCTCGCCTCCATAACGGGTCTGGTCCCCACTGAAGATCATCTGGCCTCCATAACGAGTCTGGTCCCCGCCAAAAGTCATCTGGTCTCCATAACAGGTCTGGTCCCCACCAAAGGTCATCTGACCTCCAAAACGGGTCTGGCCCCCACCAAAGTGATCTGGCTTCCAAAACGGGTCTGTTCCCCACCAAAGGTCATCTGGCCTCCATAACGGGTCTGGTCTCCGCCAAAGGTCAGTTGGCCTCCATAACGGGTCTTGTCCCCGCCGAAGGTCATCTGGACTCCATCACGTGTCTTGTCCCCGCCAAAGGTCATCTGGCCTCCATAGACAGTCTGTTCATCACTGAGGGTCTCCTTCTGGCTACCTTCTTTGGAGATTGTCATGTTGTTTGCAGTGATGGTTGTGTTTTGATAATCAGTGAACAATGTCTTTGAGTTGTCAGTCACACCTGTCATCCAGGAGGTTGCTGTGGGTTTTCTGTGATCAAAGGAGGTCACCTTCTGGTCCATGGAGACAGTCTCATTTAGTTCTCCAGGGGGCTTATTGAAGGCATTAACAGGGAGAGTTATTGAGTTCTGGTCAAGGACTGTCCCAGGGATATTGGAACATGCAGAAACCATCATTGTGGGCCTCGAAGGAGCCATCACCTGGTTCTGAATGGACGCATGTTGGCTCTCGTCACCACGGGCAGTCAGAGGCATGCATATCTGTGGCTCCGGTGCAGCTGGAGTTGTTGACTCAAGCGTCTCACAGAATTCCTGGAGGGACTCCTCAATTTCCTGATATAAAGGGTTAGTATCTTGGCAGTTGCCGGATAACTGAACTGGATCTTCAGCTGTGGGATCCATCAGTTCATCGAGCGCGCGGTCAGGAGCCACTGTGCCTGGAGGTAATAAGGTCGCCTGGCACGTGGTTGTTTGGTGCAGGACCTGACACTTAGTTGTATAAGTATTTTTATTACATTATATTGAAGATTGATTATCAAAAAAATCATTATTTTTGACAATAAATCTTCCCATAATAGAACTGAAAAGAAATAAGACATTTTCCTTTTTTTTAATTATATGATTACACACCATTGATCAATGTTGTTTTCTGACCCTATAATGTGTGTGTTTCCCAGGATTTTAGCTGTAATGTGTGTAGCTTAGAATCAAAGACATTTTGAAGTAGTATTCATTTGATGTACCTAAGTTTTACAAAAACAATGATTAGTTCCTTTTTACTTACGTATGCAAAAGGTAATATAATAAAGATGATCTGGGAAATTTCCATAAAAGTAGGAACTGCACACACATACATGAAAGCATCTTCATGGGTATCTTATGATGAAGAGTTCAAATTACAAGGCAAGCCCCTCTCAATCTTTCAAAGAACAGGTTTTTCTCAGCTGGCGTTCCATGAACATCTTTTAGATATAAAAATGTTAAGAGGAGTTAAAAACTTTGAACCTAGATACTAATTAGTTCAATGCATATTTATTGAGCACCTACTATGTGCTAGTCTCTAGCCTAGAGAGACAGCAGGAAAACTGAAACAGGCAATCGATCTGGAAGTAAGAGCTCAGTTCTGGGCACCTGCATGGGACCATGTCACTCAGGACAGAAAAGTCAAGGATATAAAAATGCCCGTTTCCTGTGCTCTGTCTGGATCTATAGGGTCTCTCACTTTTTTTTTTATTTTTTACTTCTGAGATGTAAATAAGACACAGATACAGAAGAATAAATAAAACAAACATAAAGCTCCATGAATTATCATAAGACCAACATCCTCATATCTAACATTCATACCAAGAAACATAACTATGCCCCTAAGACATAACTAGACCCCCAAACTATGCCGAAACACCTCGCTTTCTCTTTTATTTCACTTACTCTTTTTGTTAGATATGACAAAGGTCTCAAGGTCTAGACCAGCGGTTCTCAACCTGTAGGTCGTGACCCCTTTGGGGGTCGAACGACCCTTTCACAGGGGTCGCCTAAGACAATCGGAAAACACATATATAATTACATATTGTTTTTGTGATTAATCACTATGCTTTAATTATGTTCAACTTGTAACAATGAAATTGGGGGTCACCACAACATGAGGAACTGTATTAAAGGGTCGTGGCATTAGGAAGGTTGAGAACCACCGGTAGGCAGTTCTTACTAAATGCATTCTTGCTAAATGTTAAAATTTAGCACAGTGTTTTGCAGATGCAGCTGTAAACAGGGTGAGCTTGACAGAGAGTCAGCTGATAAGTATAGTCAACAGCACAGAAGAAATCAATGAGTAATTAGCCAAATAGTATATATAAGCAATGGCTAAGCCTCCCGTCAGGGTGACAGAGCTTGGGTGTGAATCCCCTGTCTCTTTTACTAGCTGCAAGAAAGTAAAACTACCTTGCAACAATCACATGTCCTTCTTCTATAGAGCACCCCAAAGCAGCAAACCCCTTGAGTTTGGTAATATTTTTGCTTACATTACTAAAGAATTTATTTTGGTGATTGTTTTTTCCCCTCTAAAAATCCAATAATTTTGCTAGTTATGTCTTGGCGTTAGTCGTTCTGAGTCAATATTAACCGGTATGAATAGAATATGTACTTTCAATGTCTTTGTGTTAATTTCAGGGAAGTATTCTTCAATTATAATTTTGTATTTTTGCTCTTGCTTTAATTTTCATCTTCAGGTACCTCTATTACCCATATTTTAAATCTTTGTGTGTATGTATCTTCAATATTTTTTCTCATTTCCTTCATTTTCATCTATTTATTTCATTTTAACTATTAATATTTTGTGACTTTTTATGATTTTACTTCTCTGAAGTCATTACCTATTGCGGTGATGGCGAACCTATGACATGCGTGTCAGAGGTGACACGCGAACTCATTATTTTGGTTGATTTTTCTTTGTTAAATGGCATTTAAATATATAAAATAAATATCAAAAATATGAGTTGTTGTTTTACTATGGTTGCAGATATCAAAAAATTTCTGTATGTGACACGGCACCAGAGTTAAGTTAGGGTTTTTCAAAATGCTGACACGCTGAGCTCAAAAGGTTCGCCATCGCTGACCTATTGTGTTCATTTGCGTTTGCATTCTTTCTAATTTATTCTTCCTTTCTGTGTTGTTTCATTTGTAATTATTTTCTGAGTTTTGTTATCTTATTTCTGAGTTTTGAAATTTTGATTAATGAAATGCCCTTATGTCTTGTATCATTTATTAAAGTCTTCCGGTTCATTTAAAAAAATATTTGTGTTTTTTTTAACAACTTTCTTATTTTTTTCTTATAACAATTTTGCATGGGATTTGACTTCAGTCATTTTTGTTGCTTATTTTGTGTGTGTTTGTAAAATTTGTTCCCTCCAGCTTTAGAGAGAAGCATTATTTATAATAGTTTTCTGAGATTTCCTGGTTCTATGTAATTTTTGCCTTTCTACTTTTATCTGTATCTTCTCTTCCTTCCTCTCTATTGTCTTCTTTTAAAATTTATCTTTATTGTTGAAAGTATTACAGATGTCCCCATTGTCCCCAATTAACCCCATTTTCCCCACCTAATCCTCCTCACAGGTCTTCACCAAACTATTGTCTGTGTCCATGGGTTATGCATATATGCACATAAGTTATTTGATTAATCATACATATTTATAATCAATATAAATAAATATAAATCATATTCCCAGAATTTTTGGTTGTTGTTAATTCTCACTCAAGGATATTTTTTTCCATTGATATTTAGAGAGTCAGAGGGAGGGAGGCAGGTATTAGATCTGCACGCCTAGAGGACCAGCCAACAAACGTTGTGAGAGTTTAAGAAATTTTATTACTGCCCTAACCTGTTTGGCTCAGTGGATAGAGCATCGGCCTGAAGGTTTGATTCCAGTCAAGGGCATATACCTTGGTTGCGGGCACATCCCCAGTGTGGGGTGTGCAGGAGGCAGCTGATCGATGTTTCTCTCTCACAATGTTTCTAATTATCCCTCTCCTTTTCTCTCTGTAAAAAAATCAATATAATATATTTTTAAAAAAGAAATTTTATTACATTCTCTCATAGTGAACTGAGACCAGTGTGTCAGTGTCAGCCTAGGCGGTGGTTAGGTTCTCTTATATGGGGTAAAAGTATGCTATATAGGGTCAGGATGTGGGTGCAAGAGTCAGTCAAGGAAGTCAAGAGAGGAGAGTGCAGACGTGGGTCAGATGGAGGGGACTTCTTCTTATCCTGCTTCTGCAGGTGCCAGCCCTCTACCCCAAGCTATGGAAAAAGGCTTATCTATAATAATAAAAGCATAATATGCTAATTAGATCAGACATCTTTCCGGACTACCTTCTGGATGAAGCTGGGGCTGCAAGGGAAGCCCGGCTCCCGGATGCCAGAGGGAAGCCGGTGATGGCAGCTGGGGGAAGGAAGGCCTACTCTTTCACAAATTTCATGCAATGGGCCTCTAGTCCTATATAATAAAAGGCTAATGTGCAAATCCTCCGAATGGCAGAATGACTGGTCACTATGATGTGCACTGACCACCAGGGGACAGACCCTCAATGCAGGAGCTGCTCCCTGGCTGTCCGTGCGCTCCCACAAGAGGAACACCACTCAGCCAGAAGCCAGGCTCATGGTTGGCGAGCACAGTGGCGGTGGCGGGAGCCTCTCCCACCTCTGTGGTGGTGCTAAGGATGTCTGTCTGAGGGAACAGGCCTAAGCCATCAGTCAGACATCCCCTGAGGGTTTCTAGATTGTGAGAGGGTGCAGGCCGGTCTGAGGGACCCCCCCACCCCACCTCCCGAGTGCATGAATTTGTACACTGGGCCTCTAGTAACAATATATATTTTACAAAAGATGCCCAAGCATGAGAGATTAAGGGTAGTTCACTGTAACAGAAGGGAGGGAAGAGAGAGAGAGAGAGAAAGAGATCAATTGGTTGCTTCCTGCATGTGCAAGGACTGGGTCTAGGGATTGAACCTATAACCTAAGTTATATGCCCTTGACAGGGAATCAAACCCAAGACCCTTTGGTGTATGGGCAGGGCCGATGCTTGAACCACTAAGCAAAATTTCTTTCCATTGTCCGTCCCTGTTCAGAAAGGGAGCTTTGCTGGTCAGTTTTGAGTTCATAGCATCTAGACTGTTCTAGCTTTTCCACTTTGCAGAAAGCCCCTTATATAAGCTATTGGACTTATCTAAGCCCCTGCCCGTTAGCCTGTTCTGCTGAGCTTTCCAGGACCCATCAGTGCCTTGGTATTATGAATGGAGTTCTCCTGGGATTACATCCCTCACATACCTCTGCTTCTTTCCTCCTTCCCACACAGCCGCTAATAGAAATGGACGTCTTGATCCTGTTGGTGATGTTTTCTCTCCACTTGTATTTTGGAGTTCATGGAGGATATAATGTCACCTCATTGATTTAAATGTTGGACATTGTTTTTGGGGTTTTGCTAGTTGGTTACTCTTTACAGAGAATTTTAGAGAGGTTCATAAACATTGAAATACTGTTTCCATGATCTTTCCAGAGTCACTCACCTACCTCGTGTTTTTATTTTCCCAACTTCTTCATTCTCTTCTTTATGATAAACCCAAAGTCATTTAAAACTCCCATTTTTATCCTTATAAATTAATCCTTCAATCCAGCATTGCAAGCTATCCTTTGAGGTCATATTCTATTGTGTTTTAAAAAATACATTCATGACTTAAAAAAAAAGAATGTATCAATTACAGATAATATTAATTCCAGATGCTTTCTTCCCACTCCCCTAAAGCATTGTGTACTAGATGCCCATATATAATTACTTTGGATGATTATTGATGTCTGCATGTCCCTTGGCATTTGTAAGTGTTATAAAATAGGATAAAAATTGGTCTGGATACTAGCATCTCAGGAAATTGTTGATACTATATTTCCCCAAAAGATAAAGTTGAAACTGGGACATGACTTTCTCCTACCTAGCTTCAAAGTGTTCATTCTGATTAAAGAACACATACGGAAGAAAAAAGCTCCTTTCACAGTGCAATATTTTGCAATGTTCTCTTTGTTAAAGTTTCATTCCAAAACATCATGAAAACTAAACTGTTTTATGGCCCAGCAATTCTAGTTTTGGGACTATCTCCAAAGAAACCCAAAACAAGAATTTGGAAGAATACATGCACCCCTATGTTGATTGCACCATTATTTACAATAGCCTAGATTTGGAAGCAGCCTAAGTGCCCATCAGTAGATGAGTGGAGAAAAACACTGCGGTACATTTACAGAATGGAATACTACTCAGCTGTAAAAAGAAGGAAATCTTACCATTTGCAACAGCATAGATGGACCTGGAGAGTATTGTGCTAAGTGAAATAAGCCAGTCAGAGAAAGACAAGTACCATATGATTTCACTTATATGTGGAATCTATTGAAGAAAATAAGCTAGCAAAGTGGAGACAGACTCATGCACACGGAGAACAGATTGACAGCTGTCAGAGGAGAGGGAGTTGGGGGCTGGGTGAGAAGGGTGAAGACATTAAGCAAATACTCATGGACAAAGACAAAAGTATGGTGATTGCCAGAGGGAAGTGAGGGTGGGGAGAGGTAGAAGAGGGTAAATGGTGATGGAAGGAAACTTGACTTGGGATGGTAAACACACAATACAATATACATACAATATGATATATTGTAGAATTATATATCTGAAACCTATATAATTTTATTAACCAGTGTCACCCCAATAAATTCAACAAAAACAAATTAATTAAAACACCAAACATGCAAAATAGGACAGGGCAATAGGAGAACATTATGTGGGTTAAGGACATAGATTGGTTTTTGTTAGTGAACTTTGCTCCCTTTTCACTTTCAAAAGGCTGAGTTTGCCCTAAAGGACATAAAGCTGTAGCCTGCTCCTTCTTGGGGCCAGGCATAATTATTGTAATGACAAGCCATGCTTAGGCATGTCACTGGAAACCATGGAGGAAAGCGAAAGTAAGGGGCCTATAGTAGGCGCCTGACCCTGAGGAATACCGTGATCTAAACCTAATGAACTTATTGAAAAGCAAGAAAATTTTAAAAGAATAATCAGCATATTATCATTGATGCAAGAACTAAATTACTGAAGTCATGTTTATTCATTTAAAAGTAAGTGCTACATTTCAATATGCACCAGGAGAAAGTGATCCATGCTGAGTTCAAAGTAAGTATTACAAGTCTCATGTTTATAGATATTGTCTTAATTGCAAACATTTTCAGGAACCAGTCTTTGGTCTAAACCTGTCAGCCTGCATTGAATTATAACACAATTGGTTTCCTCCATCCAAAAATGACTAATTTGTGCTACAGCATGATCATTTAATACTGTGATTTGAAGTAAATGACCACACAAAATTATGTTTGTTTGATGAACATATACAAAAATAGTGCAGTAATATTTTTTGCCTTGAAAAGAGACTTCAAATGACTTTCAGCTGACCATTCTGCCTTAGATATACCTACATTTCCAGTGTTCCAGCATTGAAGCAGTTGATGATAGTGAGAATTAAAGACCCAAAGAAAAAGTGTTGTCTGATAACAATTTTATTATTATAAGGAGTAAAACCAAGGCAAAGTCTATCACATCCTGTGGTTTTGAACTCCATTTAAAACAGGCATTGATAAACTGTGTTGTTGTTTTTTTAAGTCAGTATATGCAGATCCACATGTAGAATCATATCACTTTCTCTTTAATCTTCTCGAATATCATTATGTAAACAATTTGACTTCTTAGGCTAACTTTCAAGGTGTTCAGTCATGTGGTTTCATCCTTACTTTGAAGGTAAATAATTTTCTGGGAGGTTGGACAGCTGGGGAGTGGAGAAACAAAACAAGGGATGCCAACCATCTGAAATTGCTTTTTCCCTAAAATAGAATATGATCTCGTCGATGTTGAGTTGAGCATAAGGTAAGAAAGCCCAGCTGCCTGTAATTTTTTCTATTGAAAACACAAAATGATTCAATACGTTTTTCCTAAAAACTGATGTGAATTTAAATTATAAAAGTCCTGGAATTCAGCAAAAATTTAAGGTTCCCAGATCTAAAAAACAAAATCTTAGTTTTCTTGTACAGAGTCATCCCCCTCCGCACCCCAGAAAACATATATATGTAACATATAGACACAGACAACAATGTGCATAGCCAGAGGGAAAGGGGGCAGGGCTAGGTGGAGGTGGACCCAGGTGGAGGGAATAGAAATGAAAAGAGACTTTGCTTTGGGATGATGGGCTCACAATGCAGTGGGCAGATTGCGCTTTATTGAGTTGTACACATGAAATCTGTATGTTTTTGTCAACTAGTGCCACTCCAATAAAGTCAGTTAAAATAATAATCATAAAATTAAATTTAAAAAAATATGGTGACATTCTGCAAGGAAAAAAGCTATTGTAAAAGTATTTGTATTATTTGCTTAAAATAATAATGATAGTAATAACACTGAAAACAATAATAATAACAGTAATGGAAACTTAATCTAAATTTATGGTTTGAGTGATGTTCCTACAAATTCATAGTCCATTCTGGAAGTTGTCATATCCTGCATCACCTCAGTCTATGTCCTTTGCATCATATCCTTTACTCATAGATTCATTCTTTCAGGTTTGTTCATGATGTTGCCTCCACTTTTAATTTCCTTCTCTCCTAGCTTCATAATTGCATTTTACTTCAATTTCAAGATTCCTTTAAGTGCTGCTTCTATTAAAAAATCCTCTTTCTCTAGCACCTTTCCTTTGCCTCTTATTGCATTTACCTTATTTTTCTGGTGCAAAGGTTAACTGATGTTCTATGTCTGGGAGTTGACCACATTGCCATTTCTCTATCCTCACGGCTGCTGTTTTAGCATTGCCTTCCTCTGAGAAGTTGATTCATTATATTTGTGATGGTGGGATTTAATGGTTCAGCATCCATAGCAGCATCTTTCATTGCAACAGGATCCTCTGGACAGAGATATTTCCTGAAGTTAAGATTGTGAAAATGCATTACAAGGGATGAAGGATGATAATCAAAGATAGTTGTTTTTAAAACTGTTTTAAAGTATACAATTCAGTGATTTTTAGTATATTAACAATACTGTAAATCCCTCACCACTATCTAATTTCAGGCATTTTTCAACATCCTTAAAGAAAGTCTAAATCTCCCAATTTGCCCCTCACCTCTGGCAATCATTAATCTACTTTCTGTCTCTATCGATTTATCTATTCTGAACTTTTTATATAGATGAGATCATATTTGTCCTTTGTGTCTAGCTTCTGTTTACTTATCATGATGTTATCAAGGTTCATCCATGTGGTAGCGTGTATCAGTAAAGTATTCCTTTTTATAGCTAAATAATATTTCATTGTGCAGATCTGCCACATTATAAAAAATCCATTTATCTATCAGTTGAGTGTATTAGATTGATTACACTCTTTAGTTATTATGGATAATGCTTCAAGGAACACTTATGTACAAGGGTTTGTGTGACATTTGCTTTCAATTTTCTTGAGTATGAACATAGGTGTGGTATTGCTGGGACATATGGTAATTCTGTGTTTAACTTATTGAACCTGCCAAATTGTTTTCCACAGGTGCTCTTCACTTTACATTCCCACCAGTGACATATGATGGTTCACTTTCTCTACATACTCACCAACACTAGTAAAAATAATATGACCTGAAACTAAAATTAGTTTGTTTTTTTATCAGAAAATATTGTTATGGGACAGAAAATATTTCTGAAGACTTGAAAAAGCAACTAATAGATCAAATTATTTAGTAGGAGACTTTGCTATTCAGTTGGATGGAAGTACATAGTTCTAACAACTTTTACCTTAGGAAATTTGATAAATAATAAAATATTCAAGTGATTTTTTTGTGTGTGAACCTCTCAAAAATGTCTGTATTGAATAAATTTTCAACAGTAAATTATTCTTTGACTTACAAACAAAAGCTTTAAGAAAAAAGTATGTAAATGCAACCACAGTAGGCCAATGGCCTGGGCTGTATTTTTTTTAAAATTTATCTTTATTGTTGAAAATATTATAGATGTACCTCCTTTTTACCCCAGTGAGTGGGAGATAAGATTGGGAAATAACACCATACATGAAATGCATTTATTCTATTACTTTTAAGCAAGCTATCATAGCAAGGAAAATAAAGACAGCAGTATACAAAATGCTTAACTATGTCAGTATTAGTACTTTAAAAAATCAAAATATTTATACAGAGTAAGATCTTTAAAATATCTTATAATGAGACCTGACCTTGAAGGCCTATTACTTAGAAATGTGCTGGCTGCTTTTTATTAAAATGCTTAAGAATTGAACTCAGATAAGAGCCACAAAATGTTTTCCATGTAGAAATCTGGTTGTATGGTTTCAGGCAAATGTTAAAGGTAAAACCTGACTCTTCAAAGAACAGCAGAAATTTAACAATGAATGGGGAAATACTGAGTTTTTAAAATAAATTTGTGTTATGGAATAAAAATTATTGATATGACTTCTTGGTGACGTTTCCATTAGATGTTTTGTTTTGTTTCCTGAAAATAAACGTGTGCCACACATAGAAAAAAAAAGAAAAGGAAAAAAAGCATATTTTCAAGCTTACAAGTGGAATTTTAACATATTAAAAAATCTTCTAAATAAATGTTTTCATGGTTGTTCAGTTTACTTATTAAAAATATTAAAAGACAGCATCTACTGATTACCTTTAAACAAATATGTGGTATTAGGGAGAGTAAAATTTAACCAGATTAACTTCAGTACAAACATTTATGGAAGTTCGGGATGTGATTGGACTATTAGTATCATGATGGGGTAAGCAAAATTGACAATATTTCTTCAGTTTAAATATAACCTTCTCCTGATGAATATTTTTCACCTGCAACAGCCATTAAAATCAGTTATTTATATAAATTAAATTAAGACTGAAATCTTTAATTTGTGGATACAAAGTGTTTTATTTGATTTTCAAAATTAAATTAAAGCACTTTCTTTCATAGTGTTTAAGAGAGACATGTTTAAAAAAATAATAATTAATCAATAAAATAATTTTATAATTCTAGCTTTAATATTGAATTTAATATATTAAATCATTAATACAATTGCACATTATTTATAAATAAATATACTTCAGGTATATTTTCTACAATTATGCAAAACTATGTATAAGCATTGATTTGACTTTTTTTTTTTTAGGTGTTGGTACTGTATATCAGCAAATAAAATACTAACCTTTTCTGCCCTTTATGTAAACTACATAAAAGCTCTTATGAGGAATAGTTTCTATCTTATCTTTGTTTTAAAATGTCCATTTCTGGGAAAACATTGGAACATTATTTAAAATTAGACCTTTTTTTTGGACACATTCCTAACCTTTAGTTGGGTTAA
Source organism: Myotis nattereri (assembly GCF_964212035.1). Classification (NCBI taxonomy): domain Eukaryota; kingdom Metazoa; phylum Chordata; class Mammalia; order Chiroptera; family Vespertilionidae; genus Myotis; species Myotis nattereri. The sequence goes on along the minus strand of NC_138086.1, from coordinate 18,926,591 downwards.
GATATTGAAAGTTTTCTCATATCTTCCCAAATTAGTTCACGTCTGGTCCCCCTTTCTCATTTTAAGCTACCCTAAATTTGTTTCTTTGAAAATTGAGTTGAGGGCAAACTATGCTGGAAATACAGAAAAAGCAGCCCAGAATGGGTTGCATGCATATGCAATAGAGACTTTTATGTACCACAGTTAAGAGGACAAAACTGAGACATATTTTGCTAGGGTAATTGAGTTGTAATGATAATTCCTTTTTAAAATGTAACTTTATTTGAATTTAAAAAGTCAGGGGCAAAATAGTTCATAAATACAATTTTGAGTCAGAGTGGGACACACAGCACATGCATCAACCTTAACAAAAGCTACTGGGATCATTCCCCAAATCTTTAATGAGATAATGATCTCGCAGTGATAGCAGTTGTGGTAATATAGTCGTACAAGTGTTGGCCCTGGTGGTTGTAATAAATAATAATAGTAGCTGTTTGAGCACAATTTAAAAATAATTAAGTATTCATTAACAACTCTATGAGGTTGGTATTAAAATTGCATATGAATGAGGAAACCAAAGCTCAGAAATATTTAAAAAACAAACAAACTGGTTTCCAAACTCACATCTTGTAAGTGGAATAATAAGGATTCACACCAAAAATCATAGGAGGTGGCCGAGGTCTTAACGCAGTACTATATCCAGTGGTGCAGCAAAAAGAGCATCTGTCACTCCGGGTGACATAAACATGGGACTCACAAGACTGTCAGGTGTACATATGTCAGGCTCTAGTATAACGGAAGGACGGGACTGAAGCGATGTTTTCCTTCTGGTGGCATGTTGGCCTGTCCCATGAGTAAGGGCGGCTAGATTAGAGCACCCTGGAGGAGGGCATTGCTAAAGGGAGAAACAGAGCAGGTCCTGATAGCACTCTAAACTTCTTTGTTAGTTTAAGCCCAGATAAATCCAAATGCAGTGTGTTTGTATTGGTGTGCACCTACCTATGTGCTGGTGTGGGAGAAAATAGGGCTAGAAAGTAAGGTTTGAGCTAAAAAATGAGTAATTTTGGATTTATTAAAAGTTTTTCTGGCCCTAGCTGGTTTTGCTCAGTGGCTAGAGCATCGGTCTGTGGACTGAAGTGTCCCGGCTTCAATTCCAGTCAAGGGCACACATGTGGGTTGCGGGTTTGATCCCCAGTGAGGGGCGTGCAAGAGGCAGCCGGTCAGTGATTCTCTCTCATCATTGATGTTTCTATTTCTCTCTCCCTCTCCCTTCCTCTCTGAAATCAATAAAAATATATTTTTAGAAATTCTTCTGTAAGCATTGTGGAGACATTGTGTGTGTGTGTGTGTGTGTGTGTGTGTGTGTGTATTTTATGTGAAGAACAAATAGTTTTGATGGCAAGTGTCAAATTATATACCTTTGTAGTTAGAGATAAATGAGACCTAAATTTTGAGTAGCTAAGATCCTGGAAGTTTTAATATACAATAGAGTCTCTCTATAATCATAGTGAAAGTTGTCGTCAATTGAACATTGTCCAAGTTAATTGCACTCTGAATGGTCCAGGATGTCATACTTCATGTCAGATTTAATTTGAATTGTTCTAAAAGGTAAGTCTGATTTTTGGTTGGCTTGAGGTCTTCTGCAAAGCATGCCCTGCTGAAATCTTTGCATTGTGGACAGCAGCAACATGTGCTTGACACAGCCAGATAAAACATGTCACTTTGCACCTTACGTCCAAGAAATTTAAACTGACAAGAACCTCTTAACAGAATCATTAAAAAGTGGACTTTGAACTAAAGATTATCACCAATAGACACTGGTGTGGCCTTGGGCACAATGGGGAAATTTTTCTTTTTTAAACATCTTTCTCGTATGTCTAGTTAAGGAACTAGGGTTTTTTCCTCTTATTTATCTACAGCTTATTAGAGAGATTTGAGTACCCAAACTTCTAAAAGCAGATGCTTATCATAAACTAAAAACAAGTATAGAGTTATACAATCCATTATTTTGGTTTCATTTTGTATAATTAAAGATGAATTTGGTCCCAATGAGAATAAAGGATAAAAAAAATAGATACAAGGTTATATACTACGTTATTTTAACCGTATTTTCTATAATTAAAGATGAAGTTGAAGCTCCTGTTTCATTGAGAACAGAACTTGTTTCTCTCTACTCTGCCACATCACTCCAATTGACACTATCCTCATCTCAGCCGGCAAGCACTGGAGTCACCATGGTCATTATCTAATCACTCAGTAGGTTCTGTTGCTCATATATGTGAATATATTAAAACTAGAGGTCCAATGCATGAAATTCATGCAAAGGGCACAGCTCTCGCAGCCCCGGCTGCCTCACGGTCCAGCAGCCCTGCCCACTGGTCATTCTGTAAGGTCATTCCGCAATCCGGTCTAATTAGCATATTAGCTCTTTATTATATAGGATGAACTCATTCATGTCCACCTTTGCCACTTCCTCAGTTCATATAATCATTATTTCTTAACTACTGTGCCAATCATTAGTTATGTTGGCCAAGTATTTTGAAGTGTCTGCTTTCTGGGACACCTCAGGAATGTGTTTCCCTGCTTCTTTTGAAGTCAGACATAGCTCTGCGACTTCCTTTGTCCAACAAAATGTGAGTAGAAATAATGTGTGTTACTTCAAGGCGAAAGCTTTAAAAGTTGATATATAATTTTCCATCTTTCCTTTTATGCATTCACAATGAAAGATGCTCATAGAAGGAGCTTTCCTGTTCCTAGTCCAGAGAGAATGGCATAGAGCAGAGTACCCTAGTTGGTCCTCAGTACCATATCACTCATTCTGGTCAATGAAATATGAGCAAAAATTGCATTATTCCTTTCCAGGCTGAAACTAATGAGCCTCATCTTTCCCTTTATACTATTCCTCCAAGAAATGACAAGGAAGCCATTTATTGAGGAATTGTTACTACCATAATATAACAATCTATATCTCCCAAGTCACAATGCACTCAAGGGTGAAGGCTTTCTACAATGGACTGTGTATGAGTAAGAAACAAATCACATAACAATAAAATGGTCAACCAATTATATTGATTTAAAAATTCTAAATTTAAATATATCTAAGAAAATCAAAATGTACAAAGCAAATAGTGGTAAAACTACATAGAGAAGCTGCCAACTTCATTATCATTGTCGTGCCAAGAATCACCTTAAAAACAACAGCACATATTATTAGGAAATTGAATATATGAACAGCACAATCAGTAGGTTTTTTTTTTTATATATTTTATTGAGTTTTTACAGAGAGGAAAGGAGAGAGATAGAGAGTTAGAAACATCGATGAGAGAGAAACATCGACCAGCTGCCTCCTGTACACTCCCCACTGGGGATGTGCCCGCAACCCAGGCACATGCCCCCGACCGGAATCGAACCTGGGACCCTTCAGTCCGCAGGCCGACGCTCTATCCACTGAGCCAAACCGGTCTCGGCAGTAGGTTTGATTTAATGGACCCATACAGAACCCTGCATGCAACATTTAAAGAACTCATGTTTTTCTCAAGCATTCAAGAAACAAGCATGAAAATTGAGCATGCGTGTGGTCGTAAATCAAGCCTCCAGAAATGTCAGCTTGGTATTATATAGACACTTGCAGACTGCAAAAAATGAAGCTGGCTTAACCTAGAACTTTAATAATAGGCAAAGATGATAAATAAAAGAAAACAATACACACATTAAGTTATTTGTGAACTCCTTAGAACATATGAAGGAAAAAAATCTCGGAACTTACAGAAAATAAAATTAAATATCATGTCCAAGCCTGGTACATTACAGGAATACAAAGGTGGTTACGTACAGGCTAAGTAAAATAAGTCAGTCAGAGAAAGGCAAGTACATATGATTTTTCTTATAAGTGGAATCTAATGAACAAAATAATTAACAAAGTAGAAACAGACTCATAGATACAGAGGACAGACTGACAGCTATGACAGGGGAGGGCAGTTGTATGAAAAAGGTGAAGGTATTAAGAAAAAAATAACAACTCATAGACAGTCAATAGCATGGCGATTGCCAGAGGGAATGGGTGGGGGCAGGTAGAAGAGGCTAAAGGAGGATAAGTGATGATAGAAAGAGACTTGACTTGGGGTGGTGAACACACAATATAATATACTGATGATGTATTATAGAATCGTACACCTGAAACCTATATAATTTTATTAACCAATGTCATCCCAATAAATTCAATAAATATTTTTTAAAAAATCTATAATTGACAGCCATCATATTAACAGATGACGTAAAAATAATCTGCTACCTCAAAAAGTATAGAAAAAGTATTTGAAAAATTTCAGCACCCATTCATGATAAAAATGCTTAGTAATTTAGGAAGAAAAAGAATCTACTTAATCTGTTAAAATAAAGAAACAAAACAAGACTGCCAAACTGTCATCAGCTGTGTTGGAATCCTTTTCATAGAAAACAAAATGTCAGTTACAGAACATTATTAGAATTAGCATTTCAGGCAAGGTGGTTGGGTATAAAATCAAAATACAAAAATAAATTATACTGATACTTACTAGTGGCACTGACCAATCTTGCATTCTCAGCCCAATCATGGCCTTGCTACTCCGTGTTCTGTTGAAGAAGTCGATTAATTTTGTAATCCTCTATCAGATTACCTGTTGCTTTCCCAATTCTGACATCATGGCATATATAGAAAACTAGAGGCCCAGTGCATGAAATTCAAGCATGGGTAGGGTCCCTAGGCCTGGCCAGCTATCAGGGCTGATGGGGGACTTCTTGCTGCCAGCTGGGGCCTCCCTTCCCTGGCTGCCAGCTACCAGCTGGGGCCTTCCTTTCTTCTGCAGCGCCCCCTGGTGGTCAACACATGTCACAGCAAGCGATCAAACTCCAGGTCTCCCAGTCGAACTCCCAAAGGGACACTTTGCATATTAGCCTTTTATATATATAGATAATAATATTTGTTCAGCAACCTAGGATAAGTGGACGATGCCCCTCTTGGTTCTGCAGGGAACCAGTCGGGAATCATTTGTGGCATAGGCCCTTTCATATTGAGAGAACAACTTTGAAACTTGTAAGTGTTGCCATAGACATTTGATGTAGCACATAAAAACATGTTGTTATCTCCAATGAAGTTATTTTTAATAGACCAAATTAAAATGCTTATTCTGCTCATACACTCTCTTGGCAACACAGTCTATGTCAGTAGTTCTCAAACTTCTGGCCCTTTAAATACAGTTCCTCATGTTGTGACCCAACCATAAAATTATTTTCGTTGTTACTTCATAACTGTAATGTTGCTACTGTTATGAATCGTAATGTAAATATCTGATATGCAGGATGGTCGTAGGCGTCCCCTGTGAAAAGGTAGATTGACTGCCAAAGGGGTCGTGACCCACAGGTTGAGAACCGCTGGTCTATGTGGACCAGACTGAAAAAGCATATAGCTAATCTCTATTGTAATACTGAATTGATTCATGTAACCATTGATTTGCTCCCCTGAATATCTTTTGTTTTGCCATTTCTATGAAAGACAACGTTCATTTTAGGTATGGTAGTCATCTCAATATGAATCAAGCTTGGAATGCTCTTTTAATCTCAAGGCTTGTAAGATATGATTTCTAATTTTAGTATTTGTTGATGTTAGGCAGTTTCAGGATGGAGTGGAACATAATATTAAAGTTTGCCAGTTATTTGGGAAGGTTGGCACTAAAACTTGTTTTAAAAAATATGACTGAACAATTTCCCTTTCAGACTAGTTTTGTCGACGAGTTTATAAATGTGAATACTTCTTTACCTAAAAAATATGTATATGATTTAATGCCACTTCATCCAAGCCTTGAGGGAGAGTAGATGGATAAAATATTAATGTGGAAAAGATATACAAACTCAGGATTTAAACTCATGAAATTTGCAAATCCGTTTCCTCCAGCCTTCCTCCTGCATTTCTTACTATTCAAAGGATTTCAACCTGGGTCAATGTTTTGTCATCTGTTAGGAGCTCAGCGTCTCCGGGTTTGCTTGCTTCATTTACCTGCTTATTTTTGGTCCTCATTTGTCATTATTTTTAACAGCTGTCAGCATTAAACATCAGCCAACTTACACAGAGAATGAAAACCCTTTGGAGCTTCTCTTGCAATTTCTGGACGTCCCCAGTCATTTCAGTGTTGCTTTATTAGCATCATTTGATTTTTTACCATTGGGGACAGTGCTCAGTGATTTTTCATTGTTTTAAAGGAAACAGGAACCAAAACAGGCATGTTCAATTAGACATGGTTCTTCAGTCACACAAACTAGAGCCCTCACTCAAATAGCAGCATTGCCAGATTGCTAATAGGACTTCAGTATCCCATAGCAATACAGAATAATTGCATTTTTATCCAATTATTTTTGATCCAAATTTTGATCCAGCTTTGGGAGGACAATACACAAAGAGAGCATGTATCTGTATTCCCTTGAGGTTGTCTGCATACTGCTCTTTTACAGCGTTTAATTTTGTCTTTATCTTTTAGTTTACTATTATTTGATTTCATTCTGAAAATGACAATTCAAATCACATTTCTTTATGAATATACAAACACTATATCATTATTTAAAAATTTAGCTCTGTTTGGTATTTCAATTTTAGGACCATCTTTAGAATTTTAGTAATATAAAAAAAAATCTTTCAGTATCCGAACCAAATCTCTTTATCTCCTTTATCATAGATCGTAGTTATATGTGTTCACATAGGCATATTTCCAAAGCTAGGTGAAGTGTAAAATTGCATAGATATACATATTTTTCCCTCAATATAAGCAGTGGAAAACATGTCCATTTAAAATCAAGGCAGAATATCCAAGCTAAAAGTGGAGGAGTAAAGCTAAGATCATATAATCTCTTAATTCCAATACTGAATAAAAATAATATAAATTAGAAACACAACCAAAAGAAATTACTGGCAGTAACTTGATCATACATCCCTAAAATTTAATTCAAAAGTGTTATCCAATGAAAAACAGCAATTGTGTCAAAATGTTTGACTTGAAATCCTGCCCCCTTTGCCTACCTCTTACCTCCCCTACATCCATCTTCAGAGCTGATTTGCTTTTAGGAAAGCACAGTCCTTTCCTGGATGACTGTCGCAGACTTTCTTTACATCACTGCTCCCATGCAACTCATGAGGTCTGGGAAGGGGGCATGGCCGCCCTGTGGCTGGCTTCCACACGCAGGAGGCTCTGTCTGACCAGGTGCATCATCTTCAGAATCAAAGTGGGATTCTTTCAGCAAGGAAGTGGGGGTGTATTTTAGGTATGTAACTCTGCTGGGGAGAGATGGGGAAAATTGGAGAAATAAACTCTAAGATTCTATTACAGAATCATAGGGCTTGTGGTTCCACATAGAATTGGGGAAATAATCTTAACAATATATATCTCTGTGGCAAGCTGAGAAATAAATCCCACCCCTCGCAATAAACAAACAAAACAAAATAAAATAAAATAAATAAAATAAAAAAATATCCACATCCTCAACCTGGGGAAAAAAAAAAAAAGAACAGGATCTTTGCCAAAGTGACTAAGAATCTTAAGATGAGGGGATTATATTATATCATGCAGATGGGCTTTAAATATCTTAAATCCTTATAACAGTGAGGGAGAGGTAGAGGTTAGATCACACACACACACACACACACACACACACACACACACACACACGTGCAGAAAGCATTGAGACTACCAAGGCAGAGATGTGGTCATAAACCAAGGAATGCTGGATTTGTCCTCCACACTCATGAAATCACTCTCACATGAGCGAACAGGATTTCCCCTGACACATATGAAATATAATGTGCTATATCAGTGAAGAAGCATACACTTATTAATTTATATTTTCATTTCATTATTTCCCATTTTCTTTTATAAGAAATTTGTTTTCATTTTTCTGAGGACATTCCTTTACTTTATGAAAGTATGCTTGTATTAAGGGGGGGGGGAGTGAAAAGTGAAAAAGAAAGCTTTAGAAAAGACAAATGCTTTCTTAAGCAAATACACTTTAAGTAACTCTGATGGTTTAGAAAGGTGAATAATGCCTTGCTAACATTTGTGCAATATGACACTTTAAAGTCATGTATTAAACATTTTTAAACCAACTAGGGGCCCAGTGCACGAATTCTTGCACCTTGAAAGGAACTGTGAGCCAAGAGGTTTCAGTGGGCACAGGGGTAGGTTTTGGCCTATCCTTCGCACCCCTGCCTGACCCTTCCCACCACAGTCCCTGGTGCCCTGTCTTCAGGCAACCCCACTCCTGCCACTGCCACTTCCAAGTGCTGACGGCACCAGCCTCACTCACACCCACTGATGGCGAGGAACAATTGGGGCTGGTGCCAGCAACAGGTGCAAGTGGGGGTGGCACCAACAGCAGGTGTGAGCGGTGGCTGCTGCCCCGATCACCCCTCAAGAGCAGGGGGAGGTGGAGAAGCCCTCAGGGGCAATTGGGGCCAGCAGCCACTGCCCACATCGCTGAGGGCACTGTCAGGACCAGCACTGGGTGCCGGCAGCAGGTGCAAGTGGCGGCTTCAGTGCCGGCTGCAGGTGTGAGTGCCAGGCAGGACCACAGCGTGTGGGGGCAAAGAATTTTCAGTAACCATCAGAGGCTCACCCCATTGACAGCAACCGGCACCTTGCCTTAGTCTGGCACCCCCGCTCACCTGCTCTGCTATCCTGCCACAGCTGATGCCCGCCTTGTTCCGTGCACACCCCCTGGTGGTCAGCGCATGCCAGAGCAACCGGTTGTTCAGTTGTTCTGCCATTCTATTTGCATATTAGGGTTTTATATATATACTAGAGGCCCGGTGCACAAAAATTTGTGCACTCGCGGGGGAGGGAGGGTCCCTCAGCCCGGCCTATGCCCTCTCGCAGTCTGGGACTCCTCGGGAGATAACGACCTGCTGGCTTAGGCCTGCTCCCGGGTGGCAGAAGGCAGGTCCAATCCCTAGGTGCAGCCCCTGGTCGGGCTCAGAGCAGGGCTGATTGGGGAGTTGGGGTGCCGCCCCCTGTCATGCACAGAGCAGGGCGGATCAGGACGTGGCGATGCCACCCTCAGTCATGCTCAGGGTAGGGCCGATTGGGGGGTTGGGGCACCGCCCCGTGTCACACTCAAGGCAGGGTCCATGGGGAGGTTGTGGCACCACCCCCTGTCATGCACAGAGCAGGGCCAATCAGGGGGTTGGGGCGCTGCCCCCTGTCACTCACAGAATAGGGCCGATAGGGGAGTTGGGGCACAGCCCCCTGTCACACACAGAGCAGGGCTGATCAGGGGGTTGGGGTGCTGCACCCTGTTACACTCATGGCAGGGCTGATGGGGAGGTTATGACTCTACCCCGTCACACACAGAGCAAGGCCCGTGGGGGGGCGGAGGTTGGGGCGCTGTACTTTGTCACACACAGAGCTGCAGGGCGATCAGAGGGTTGGGGAGCTCCCCCCTATCAGTCACAGAGCAGGGCTGATCAGGGGGTTGGGGAGCCTTCCCCTGTCACGAACAGAGCAGTGTGGATAGGGAGGTTGTGGCCCTGCCCCCTGTCACACACAGAGCCGCAGGGCGATCAAGGGGTTTGGGCGCTGCCCCCTGTCACGCTGATCCTGGTGCCGGGAGGCCTTGTGGCTCCACTGATCCCGGTGCTGGGAGACATATTACCCTTTTACTATATAGGATAGAGGCCTGGTGCACGGGTGGGGGCCGGCTGGTTTGCCCTGAAAGGTGTCCTGGATCAAGATGGGGGTCCTGATTGGGTGCCTGGCCAGCCTGGGTGAGGGGCTGATGGCTGTTTGCAGCTGGTCACCCCCCTTCAGGGTGGGGGTCCCCACTGGGGTGCCTGCCCAGTCTGGGTAAGGGGCTGAGGGTTGTTTTCAGGCTGGAGGGTGACTGAAGCTCCCAACCGCTCCTTTTTTCTTTTTCTTTTTTATTCTGGGCCAGCTTTAGCTCTGAGGCTTGGCTCCAGCTCTGAGGCCTCGGCTGCTGAAAGCAGGTATCTGGTTTGTTTGGGTTCTATAATCGAAACACTGTTTCAACTCCAGCTCTGAGATCCCGGCTGGCTGAAAGCAGGTTTCTGGGGTTTTGTTTAGCTTCTATATTTGTAACAATGTTTCAAACTGCAAGCTCAGAGGCCGTCAGCGGCAGGTGGGGAACATTAGCTTCCTCTGTCACTGAAGCAAGCAAGCCTCCTGTTTGCTTCAAGCTGCCTGGCTGCCGGCCGCCATCTTGGCTGGCAGTTAATTTGCATATCGCCCTGATTAGCCAATGGGAAGGGTAGCATAGGTACGGCTAATTACCATGTTTCCCTTTTATTAGATAGGATAGATAATAACTACTTTATGCCTGATGTTTGCCCTCATTTTACAAGTGAAAATTTGATCTATGATGTTGAGATTCCTTGACATTGTTTAATGATCCATATCTTTTCATGAGATATGATAATGTGCTTGAAGTGAAATAATTGCCCTAAGGTACTTAATAAAAGTATTTTGTGTCCCAGGCTGTAGGATTGAGATTGGCTTTGGATACATTTATAGTAAAGTTTCTTGTTCTAAGGATGGAGGGATATACTTTAATTTCCTCCCCTACTCCCTAACCCCTTTATTAATCCCTAAGTTTTCTCTATTAGAGGTACATTATTTTAGTTGAAGTCTCCCTCCATTTGTTAAGTTCAATAGCCTATAGCAGAAGGTAACATAGTGACTATTTTTACTAAGTCAAAGAACATTTTACGTTTCCCAATTATAGTTTCCCAATAAATAAATATGCACAAATCCCACTTCCTGAATGGACTGAGATGATTTATAGAGGAAGGAATAAGGGAAGGAACCGATAGCAATTGCTCAGCATGAAGAGAGAAAAAAACATAGATTGTGAGGAATGGTAGGGCTAAACATAAGCTTCCGCTCTTATGGAATTATCATGGAATTAGTATGGAAGTTTGAATTATAACTATATGCGGTTCTGTAATGAGTAGATAAACACCTTTAAGGATCAACTACAGATATGAACTGTGATTGAATTCTATTCAATAGCCAAACTGTGTAACATAAGTCTCATAAGTCTATGTGACAAACAAACCAAAAATTAAGTTTATAATTTGCATTCTTTCCCATAATAAAGGAATCTGAATTTGGAGACTTTTTCTGCTTCTTCAACACATATTCTTGCAACAAACGCACCTGTAGCAAGCTTGGACTCAATCAATTACATATATTTGGAGATTAGAAAATGGGTCAGAATACTGGAAAACAGGACAGGGAGCTTTTAAAAAATGCTTACATACTCAGAGAGATACCTCAATAATCAATCATATTTATTCCAGAATATGTATGTGATATATGTATTGATTTACTTTTAAACAAGCAAACATATTACCTGCCTTAAATGTAATATTGTTGGTTAAGCAGATTCTTGCCTCTAAATATATGTATTTGACATTTTTAGTCAAAAAAACAAAATAGCTATGAAAGGGATTTTTAAGAGATTTTTATTGATTTTTATTGATTTTTTTTTTTTTTTTAGAGAGAGGAAGAGAATGAGAGAAAAAAAAAATCAGTGTGAGAGCATCTATACGCTGCCTCCTGCATGCCCCCTCCAAGGGATCCAGCCCGCAACCCATACCTATGTGCTGTGACTGAGAATCAGGCATTTCACTGCACAGTAGGTTGCCCAACCAACTGAGCCACACTGGCCAGGGCACTATGAAAGGGGTTTAATACGTATGGGTAAATTTCTAGAATTATATCTTCTATACTATACATAAAGATAGAAGAAAGCATTTGGAATTTGATATTTCAAAGTGAACAAATTATATGCCTGGAATTTGAAGGTTATATTACATTGCCAATTATCTGTAAACCAGTGAAGCAGTTTGGATGTTGTTAATTATGATTCCTTGGAAATTTGAACCTAAAAATCTGTTTAGAAAAACTATCGTCTGCCCTCGCCACTTTGGCTCAGTGGATAGAGCGACAGCCTGCAGACTGAAGGATTCTGGATTTGATCCCGGGTCCCGGGTTCAATCTCGGTCAGGGGGGTCGAGGGCACATGCCCAGGTTGTGGGTAGCTGATCAATGATTCGCTCATCATTGATGTTTCTCTCTCTCTTTCTTTCTCCCTTCCTCTCTGAAATCAATTAAAAAATGTATTTAAAAAAGAAAACAGGAAAAAACTATCATCTGACTGGAAGTCAGGACTTCAAGCATAAAACTGCTAAAGTGACCAATAATCATTAGAACATTCTAAATGGGTTTGTGTGCTGGTCCAACCACAAGAGGTTCTCAGCAGGAGTGGTGGAAGATATTGATAGAGTGCAGACTGGAACCCATTGGGGGAACTGAGTAATGCAATAAAAATTATGCTCAGAAACATTTAGGAAGTAAATGAGAAACTTTATTAAATCTACTAGGAGTAGAATCTAATGAGGAAAATTTAAGAGGTGAGAGTGGAAGAATTTAAAGAGATTATTGATGATTTTGGCAGACTTAAAGCTGTTGAGTAGCTACAGAAGAACGATTCTTTTTATTCTAGCTTTATTGAGATGTACTTGACATCTCAAGTACACTGCATAATGGTGTGCACTGCATAATGGTGTTTTAGTCAAGGATGGACTGCATGCATGAAGATTATAATAGAGTTGAAAAATGCCCAGTGACATCGTAGCCATGATAAGCTTGTAGCATAAGTCTTTACATATGTGTTTGTGGTGATTTGGTATAAGCAAACCTATATACACTACCAATCGTATAAAAGTATATCACAGCCCTGACCAGTTTGGCTCAGTGGATAGAGTGTCGGCCTGCGAACTGAAAGGTCCCAGGTTTGATTCCGGCCAAGGCCATGTACCGTGGTTGCGGGCACATCCCCAGTGGCGGGTGTGCAGGAGGCAGCTGATCGATGTTTCTCTCTCATCGATGTTTCTGACTCTCTGTCCCACTCCCTTCCTCTCTGTAAAAACTCAATAAAATATATATTTAAAAAAAGTATATCACATACACTTACAGTAGTAGACTATTCCATCTAAGTTTGTATAAGCACACTCTATGATGTTCATACAACAAAGAAATCGCCTAAGAACACATTTTTCAGGATGTATCCTTGTCATGAAGCAGCATGTGACTGTATAACAGTGTGTAAGTTTAAGGTGTACAATGTACACTTATGCATTGCCTTATTATCTCTGTCACATCCCACAGTTACCATTTCTTTTGTGATGAGAACATTTAAGACCTACTCTCTTAGCAATTTTCAAGTACACATTACAGTACTGTCAACTATAAACCCAGAATTTATTCATCTCGAACTGAAATTTGTATCCGTGGCCAGTATCTCCCTAGTTCTCCCACCCCCAGCCCTGGAAACCACCATTCTACTTTCTGTTTCTATCAGTTTGGCTTTTTCAGGTTCTACATATAATTGCTTCTTATATAAGAGGCACAGTCCTTTAATATACTGTATCTGAACTTCTTGGGGGGGAGAATAAAATATATACATTGATAAATAATATTTAATAAAAAGTTCATGTGAGAAAAAGTTGAGTAAAGTTAATCCTGAGAATATATCAGATATGCTTAAAATTAAAGCCCTAAATAAGATGCTTCTTAGCTAGAGAGAATATTTATATGACATAATTATACTGAGCAATTCAATTTGGATGATATTGGTTACTTCTGAGCCAGCTCTTTGCTGTTTTTCAATGAATATGAAATGCATTGTACTTCTTTACAAGGAGGATCTATATAATGTCCCTGATATTGCTGTGGATTTATTGTTATTAATGGACCAAACAGGAATAGAGTTCATTTGAACTCCCATTTGCTATTGAGTGAGACAGCCAATCTATTTAAAACTATATTATGATTGAGTGGTCATATCTGAGAGAACTGATTAGGAACTACCTCAACATGGAAAATGAAGAACTAATTACTTTAATATTCTGCCCTTTTAACCAGCATTAAGTTGTCATGGTGATGGCAAAAGTTAAGGATGGATGAGGTGAGAATTCTGACCTGAGTTTCTGAAGCAACTAAAAAAGGTCATTCTGCCATAGAATTGATCCAGCATTTTGGAGCTTGCAAGGGTAGTGATCATTTTTAATATTAGAGATTTAAAATGGAAACATATACTTGAATTTTTGGAAGACTGACTTGTCTTTCAATGATCTTTGATGCTGAGTCTTCTGATCGAGGGATTCATGTTTTTTTTTCTTTATATTGATTGTGCTTTAGATCATTCACTTTTTGAGAAAAATCATTTACTTTGATGCTTCATATGTCATAACAAAAACTACAGCAAACATTATTTCTTTTACATTTTTAAAAAATAGATTTTTATTGATTTCAGAGAGAAAGTGAGAGGAAGGGATAGATAGTAACATCAATGATGAGAGAGAATCACTGATCCTGCACGCCCCCTATGGGGATCAAGCTGGCAACCCAGGCATGTGTCCTGACTGGGAATTGAACCGTGATCTTCTGGTGCATATGGTGACACTCAACAACTGGTCCACACCAGCCAGGCTATTTCTTTTATATTTTAAACTCCAAGTTTATTTGGCATTTTACATGGAAGTGACATAAACATATTTAAGATTAAAAGTCCTAATTCCGTCTTTTACTTTCTTCTTCTCTTTCCCTTTTCTGTCTCATAGAAAAATTGTAGGAATATTTCATGGAACAAGACTATAATTTAAACTACAAGCTCTTCTGATTAATCATTCCTGCTGATTCAACTGAAATCTATTGTATCACAATTAACCTTCAAAATAATTTAGTAAGTCGAGAGGTTTAAGATATGTTCTTAGTGTCACGTACACTTTCTGAATCTGGTTCTACACTAGTTTATATAACTCACTGGGAACAGTTCTAAGAGTGTGATTCTTCTCATAAGATCATTATGAGAATAAAGTAAAGGAGCTCAAGAGGGTTAAAGTAAAACCTTAAAGGATTTTCCCTACAAGATGGATATTAGTGTTTACCTAAGGAAAATCATGAAGATATAGCCTAACAGAAGCAATCTCACTGTTCTATTGTTTGGGTTAAGCTGAAGGTCAACTGAATAAGCTTTGTGGATGCAAAAATATATTTTTTATGGGAGGCTTATCATTGCATTTATGATCCTTGACCTACATAACCAACACAATAGATCTTTACTGCAAATTTTAAAAACAGCACTTTATGTAACCCATGGCTTATCACATAATAAAATTGTTTGGTTTGTGAAGTTGGGTAGAGCAAGACAGTTTGCTCTGATCTGAAGCATGTTTGAAGCTTTATTTTTGTGATATTTATTTTATGTATGATATATTTCCACATGTGAAATTTATTGATAAATAAGCTCATGTTATACTTCTTGCTCTATATTCCCCAATATTCACTTCTTTATGATCTTTATCTGGCTTTATTTTTCTCCTAATACTAATTGCCTCCCGTTATTGACTCTCTTCCACACTATCTATAATAATAAAAGCATAACATGCTAATTAGACTAGACATCCTTCCAGATGACCTTCTGGATGAATTTCGTGCTTTGGGCTTCTAGTGGGAATATAAGCACTATGAATGGAGGGACATACGCTCACTGTTGTATCCTCAGTGCCTGGCACAGAGTAGATGCTCAGATATTTGTTTAATTTGAAAGGCCATTTATAACTCCTAGTATTATAGGTCATGGGTGTGCACATGTGCTACTGCACTTTTTCTCCCTCTCTCCACTTTCTTCATCCTTTCCCTTTACTTTTCATTATGATCATCCAACATAAGAAGCCTACCTTATTTCTTATATGTACCCTTTTAGCTCTCCTACAAAATCCTAATTGCCATTGAGGGGTTAGTTGGTGAGAAATACTTCCTTTTCAAATATAGGCTATGTCAGCCTCAGGCCCTCACAAAAATATGCTTACGAATTCAAAATTATTGGCAAGAGCTGTTTAGAACAAAGATTACAAAGTGGTATGGCCCACAGGTAAGTCCTATCATATAAATGATAATAAGGAATTCAAGACAATTTATTGTCTCTCATTTCTTCTGTTAGACAAAAATCAGTTATTCTCAAACTGGAGCATATTGATGATTCTGTAATATATAATAACTAGAGGCCCGGTGCACAAAAATTTGTGCACTCGGTGGGGAGGGGGGCCCCTCAGCCCAGCCTGTGCCCTCTCGCAGTCTGGGACCCTTTGGGAGATAACGACCTGCTGGCTTAGGCCTGCTCCCAGGTGGCAGAGGGCAGGCCCAATCCCTAGGTGAAGCCCCTGGTCGGGCTCAGAGCAGGGCCAATTGGGGAGTTGGGGCGCCACCCCCTGACATGCACAGAGCAGGGTGATCAGGATGTTGCAATGCCACCCTCACTCACGCTCAGGGTAGGGCCGATTGGGGGTTGGGGAACCATCCCATGTCACACTCAAGGCAGGGTTGATGGGGAGGTCGCAGCGCCACCCCCTGTCACTCACAGAGCAGGGCCCATCAGGGGGTTGGGGCACCACCCTCTATCACCCACAGAGCAGGGCCGATCAGGGGGTTGGGGCGCCGCCACTCTCAAACTCAGGGCAGGGCCAATGGGGAGGTTATGGCTCTACCCCGTCACACACAGAGCAGTGCCTGTGGGGGGAGGTGGGGTTGGGGATCCGCACCCTGTCACACACAGAGCAGGGCCGATCAGGGGGTTGGGGCGCCGCACCCTGTCACACACACAGAGCTGCAGGGCGATCAGGGGGTTGGGGAGCTCCCCCCTAGCAGGCACAGAGCAGGGCTCATCAGGGGGTTGGGGCGCCTTCCCCTGTCACGAACAGAGCAGGGTGGATAGGGAGGTTGTGGCCCCAACCCCTGTCACACACAGAGCCGCAGGACGATCAGGGGGTTTGGGCTCTGCCCCCTGTCACGCTGATCCCGGTGCCGGGAGGCCTTGCGGCTTTGCTGATCCCAGTGCTGGGAGGCATATTACCCTTTTACTATATAGGGTAGAGGCCTGGTGCACGGGTGGGTGCTGGCTGGTTTGCCCTGAAGGGTGTCCTGGATCAGGGTGGGGGTCCCCACTGGGGTGCCTGGCCAGCCTGGTGAGGGGATGATGGCTGTTTGCAGCTGGTCACATATCCTTCAGGGTGGGGGTCCCCACTGGGGTGCCTGGCCGGCCTGGGTGAGGGGATGATGGCTGTTTGTAGCTGGTCACACACCTTTCAAGGTGGGGGTCCCCACTGGGGCGCCTGGCCAGTCTGGGTGTGGGGCTGAGGGCTGTTTTCAGGCTGGGAGTGACTGAAGCTCCCAACCGCTCCTTTTTTTCTTTTTTTCTTTTTATTCTGGGCCAGCTTTAGCTTTGAGGCTTGGCTCCAGCTCTTAGGCCTCCGCTGCTTAAAGTAGGTTTCTGGCCTTTGCTTGCAATGTTGCGATCCTGCTGGCTGAAGCCCGGCAGACTAAAGAGGTTTCTGGGGTTTTGTTTAGCTTCTATATTTGTTACATAGTTGCTTAGAGTTGCAGCTCAGAGGCCTGCAGCAGAAGGCGGGGAACGTTGGAGTCCTCCATCACTGAAGCAAGCAAGCCTCATGTTAGTTTCAAGCTGCCTGGCTGCCGGCCGCCATCTTGGCTGGCAGTTAATTTGCATATCGCCCTGATTAGCCAATGGGAAGGGTAGCGGTCGTACACCAATTACCATGTTTCTCTTTTATTAGATAGGATTACAACCTCATATACATATGTATATCAGCACTGTTAGCATAATGAATACTTGGCTCTAAAGAGATCATATCAACTTAGAAAAGTATATCAACAGTACAACATAAGGATCAAATCATCAATAATTATATCTGCCATTTATGAATAAAAAGTTATATTATATTTATAAATATTATTATAAACACTGACAATTGAATGTAATTCAAATTTTAATTGCAATAAAATAATTATAATTACAGAGAGAACAATAATCATTTACGTAGAGCACTTTTGTTTTACTATATCTCCTACAATCTTCCTGATGTTTTTTATAGATAATGCAGAAATCAATAGATTACTTTTTTACTAAATGAAACACATTTAAAAATATTTTTCATTCCTTCTTCGTCTCAGGGACTTGCACATGGAAGGCCATGGCTACAGGTACCAGATTGTAATTCTCCGCCCCCCCCCCCCCGACTATGAATAAATCTTTTTTGCTGCTGAAAATAAAAAAAAAAATCATTTTGAGGTAAGTTTGCATAGTCCAATACCTCTTCTGATACTGCAGAATTATTGTGCTAGGAGATAATCTTGTATTTATCAATTTTCTTAATAGTATCTGCAGTCAGTGCACCAAGTTTTCACCAGGGTAATGTCTTCTTAGGGCTACCACTGCCATTGTTATTTCAGGATGAGTTTCTCTAATGCTTTCTAATTAAATCTCTATTCCAAGACTCTCGAGGGAGTCAGGTCGTAAAACTGCTCATTTGTAGTGAAATGGAGCATATGGAATGTGAAATGTTGGTCTTGGTGTCCCTGGAATAACTCACTATTTGCTTTGAGTGTGAATTCCAGATCCAGCTAAACTCCACTTTAATATGGCTTATGAATAAACAGATTAAACATAAAATTAAAATTGCATAGGGAATTGGTACCTTGCATTATGTTCCTTGGCAGTACCCAGTTAGTTTCTAAGGCATTCTTCCCATATTTCTCTACCTGGCAAGCTTCTGGTAACCCTTTGAGACCCAGGGCAATTTCTGTTTCCTCTGGGAAAATGGCTCCAATTTTCATAGGCAGTTCATTGTTTCTCACTCTGAGATACCACAGCCCTTGCTCAGAGCTCTACCTATTGTCTTTTAGACACTTGTCATAACCTACTTACCCATTTCCACCAGCTACAAACCTGGGAATCACCCTTGACTCCTTGTACTCTTCCTATCTCACCTGATTAGTCACTAATACTTTGCATTTCATCTTCAATACCCGTGGTAGACAGAACAATGCTGCCCTAAAGACGTGCACATCCTAACCTCTATTTGGCCATGGACACACTCTGCAAGCCTTTGTGCTTCAAGCTTGTCGTGTGTAAACTGGGGATTACAGAAATAGTACTTACTTAAAAAAAAACTGGTGTAAGGGTTAAACATATGTCATATAGAAGTGAGCCTGACAGGAAGTAAGCACTAAAAAATGCCATCACGATGAGCTATAGTTTTTTTTTTATTTTTATTTATTTATTTTATTGCTTAAAGTATTACAAAGGGTATTATATATGTGTCCCTCCCCCCCTCCCCGCCCTTGACAGTCCCCTAGCCTCCCCTACCCCCCAGTGTCTTATGTCCATTGGTTATGCTTATATGCATGCATACAAGTCCTTCGGTTGACCTCTTACCCCCCTCCCTCCTGCCCCCCAACCCTCCCCGGCCTCCCCGCTGCAGTTTGACCATCTGTTTGAGGCAGCTCTGCCTCTGTATCTGAGCTATAGTTCTTTGCCTGAATTTTCTCATTTGAGTCTTGCAAAGCTCTGTTATTCCTAATTGCAGATAAGGAGAATGAGGTTTAGAGAGAATAAATAACTGTGTGAAGTGAGGTTCAGGGTTTGGAAACCCAGTAATCTGGCTCTAGGACATGTTGGTTTACATTATTTATTTGGATGATATGTGTTAATCTTATTTAATTAATGCAGAAATGATACTTTAAGTTTGAGAATAATTTTGTCATATCAAACTACTAAATCTTTATATATGCAACAACCTAATTTCCCTTAAAGAACAGGTGGGATTTGGAGAAAGGGAAAGGACACTTGTAAACTTCCCAGCCTAATAATGACTCTGACCCATTTACACTTAAGGCAAGTTCGATTCAGATCAAAAGCATTCTCTCTGATATGGACTCAAAGTGAAATATTGTAAGAGTAAGTCTGATAGTCATCTTCAAGCTTTTCTTAGATTGAAAGTGTTAACGTAAAAAACCATTGAAACCTGTAAAGAATTTTTGTGAGTTTATTTGAGCCAAATTGTCGACATATGCCTAGAAGCAGAACCTCAACGAATTGAGATAATGCTCCAGAGAATGCAGGGTTACATTTGTATTTATACATTTGCAATCAAAGGAGGGACATAGGTGGGTTGCATGAAATTCATTGGTGTTAGATTAGGGAGGCGGGAGAAAGCAAAGTGGGGGGGATGGGGGAAACCCTGGGATTGGATAAAAAGTAAAAGGATGGACACATACTTAGGTGGGTGCAGGAACAATTAATATGAAAATGAAGGAATTCCTGGTATCTGTCCTGGCGCCCAGCACATTTGGTTGTGCCCCTGGGGCTCCAGATACAGGGAAGTCAGAAGGTACCCAGACATTCCAAGGGTATGTTATCATAAATGCAAAAAGACAGACAGGCTCAGTTAAGGTAAAGGTTGACCTTGTCAGTGAAGATACTGGCCTAGGACATAACTGCCCACCATAACTGCTTTAGTTAACGTTTAATTTCAGACCATCCTTTGTGGTGACTTTAGGTCTCTGAGTTTGCAAGACCGCCATGCAGGCCTCCCCTGAGCTTGTCAGGTCAGCATGTGGTCCCTTTTGTTCAGAAAAGCATAAAAAACATTATGCACATTAAGAAGTCAGTAGCTTATATATGGGGAGTCAATTTTGCAAGAGTCAGGTAATATATATCTTTATTTTTTATTTTTTAAAATATTTATTATTGAAAGTATTAAATATGTCCCTCTTTTTCCCCATTGACCTCTTCTAGCCTGCCTTCACCTCCCACCCCAGGCCCTCACCACCCTATTGTCTGTGTTCATGTATGTATATATGCATACAAGATCTTTGATCTCTTCCTTCCCACTCACTCACCCACCCACCCACACCTGCCTTCCCTCTAAGATTCCACAGTCTGTTCCATGCTTTTATGTCTCTGGATCTATTGTGTTCATCAGTTTATTTTGTTCATTTGATTTCACATATGAGTGAGATCATGTGGTACTTGTCTTTCTCTGACTGGCTGATTTCACTGATCCCAGGTCCCTCCATGCTGTTGCAAAGGGTAAGAGATTCTTCTTTTTTACTGCTGCATAGTATCCCATGGTGTAAATTTACTACAGCTTTTTTATCCACTCATCTATTGATGGGCACTTGGGCTGTTTCTAGATCTTAGCTATTATAACTTGGGCTCCTATGAACATAAGGGTGCATACATTCTTTCTGATTGGTGTTTTGGGTTTCTTAGAATATATTCCTAGAAGTGGGGTCGCTAGGTCAAATGGCAGTTCCATATTTAGTTTTTTAAGGAAACTCCATGCTGTTTTCCATAATGGCTCTTCCAGTCTGCATTCCCACCAGCAGTGCATGAGGGTTCCCTTTTCTCCACATCCTCGCCAGCACTTGTCCTTCATTGATTTGCTGATGGTAGCCATTCTGACAGGTGTGAGGAGATACCTCATTGTCATTTTAATTTGCATCTTTTAGGAGA
Source organism: Myotis nattereri (assembly GCF_964212035.1). Taxonomy (NCBI): domain Eukaryota; kingdom Metazoa; phylum Chordata; class Mammalia; order Chiroptera; family Vespertilionidae; genus Myotis; species Myotis nattereri. The sequence continues at coordinate 18,905,198 of NC_138086.1, read as the reverse complement.
TAAGTGACTTTGAGCATTTTTTCATGTCCCTTGTCCATCTGTATGTCACTTTGGAGAAGGGTCTATTTAGGTCCTTTTCCCTTTTTTAAGTTGGATTGTTTGTTCCTTTTGTTGAGTTGTATGAGTACTTATATATTTTGGAAATTAACTCCTTATCAGATGTATTATTGGCAAATATGTTCTCCCATACAGTGGGCTCTCTTTATATTTTGTTGATGGTTTCTTTTGCTGTGAAGAAGTTTTTTTATTTTGATGGAGTCCCATTTGTTTATTTGTTACTTTGTTTCCTTTGCCCTAGGAGATGTATCAGTAAACATATTGTTATGAGAGATGTCTGAGATTTTGCTACCTATGGTTTCTTCTAAGATTTTTATTGCTTCACATCTTACATTTAAGTCTTTTTTTTTTTTGTAATTTCATCTGTAATACACATACACATAGAATGATGACTATTTAAAGCAAAAACAGTAATATATGTGGGGTTTACAGCAAAATAGATGTAGAGTTTAAAATTATGAGAATACAAAGGGAGGGAAATGGAATTAAACTGTCATACGTTTTATACACTTAATTAGTATACTCATTTCAAGATTGGTTGTAATAACTTCAAGATTTGTTTTTAAAAAAAATATTTTTATTGATTTTTAGAGAGAAAGAGAGAGGGCGAGATAGAAACATCAATGATAAAAGAGATTCATTGATCTGCTGCCTCCTTCATGCCCCCATGGGGGATTGAGCCAGTAGTCTGGGCATGTGCCTTGACTGAGAATGGAACCATGACCTCTAACCACTGAGCACACAAGCTGGGCGAAGATGCATATTTTTCAAAAAAATTATTTTATTGTTGAAAGTATTAAGATGTCCCCAATTTTACTACCCCTGCTTGACCCCCTCTCCCCATCTCCCACCCCATCCCAGGCCTCCACCTGTCTATTGTCTGTGTCCATGGACTATGACTAATTTGTACTTCTAAAAGTTGATGGACTAGTTTCATTTTTTGCATCTATCTGTCCAATTTTCCCACCCCCATTTATTGAAGAGATTGTCTTCACTCCATGTTTTATTGTTGCCTCCTTTGTCAAAAGCTAATTGAGTGTAATGGCTTGGGTTGATTCTTGGGGTCTCTGTTCTGTTTCATTGATCTATATGCCTGTTCTTGTGCTACTACCAGGCTGTTTTGATTACAGTGGCTTTGTAGTATAACTTGATAGCTGGCTTTGCGATCCCTCCAATTTTTTTCTTTCTCAAGATTGCTGCGGCAATTCGGGGTCTTTTTGGTTTCATATAAATTTTTGGAGTATTTGTTCTAGGTCTGTGAACTATGCCATTGGGTTTTTAAGGAGTAGTTGAGCAGATTTTTAAATTAGAAACTGAAATCAAAGTAAAATTAGTCCAAGAAGAAAAAAAAAGGACTTGACTTGACCTAAGTACCCTGAGTCTACTGTTTCTCAGAATTTGAATATGTTCTTAATGAGCACATATGACTCTATGTTTATGAATTTTCATTTGGACACATTTACAGGAAATGTTCTAAACTTACATTTCCTGAATTAAGGCTAATGTGAGGCTCAGCATGTCAAGGACTATAAACTATTTATGTTTATATAACCAGTCCCAGACTGGCTCATTCATTTATTTTATTCAACACTTGGCGCCACTACTGCACAGGAACTACCCTTATGCCTTGAGACCAAGACAGCAAAAAGTGTCTTTATAGAGTGTAGATTTTAGTTAAGAGAGATGGACATTGAACAAATAAATAATGAAATTGGTACATGATGTCACTTAGAGAAAACTGAAATAAATGATTATTGATTCAATACTTCCAGAAAGTAACCACATTTTACTTTCTCTATGATTTTAGGTTTAATGTGATCACAATTCTGGAAAATAATTTGGGGAAGTATTTTTATTTTCCAAAGGAGAGAAATTTATGAATCTATAGATTAAACAATATTCCCAAGATTCCACAGCTAGTTGCTGACAAAATCAAAATAAAAGCATTTATCTTCAGATTACTCAGTAGAAATCTCATGCAATTTAGTCCTCCTCTGTTTTATGGGGATTATTTCTATGTTGCCTTCCTTTCCACTTTTTTTGTAAATATATATTTTTATTGATATCAGAGAGAAAGGGAGAGAGAGGGAGAGAGAGAGACAGAAACATCAATGATGAGAGAGAATCATTGATTGCCTGCCTCCGACAAGCCCCACATTGGGGATCGAGCCGGCAATCCAGGTATAAGCCCTGACTGGGATTCAAACCGTGGCCTCCTGGTTCACAGGTTGATGCTCAACCACTCAGCCATGCCAGCTGGGCCTTCTTTCCACTTTTATGTCACCCCCTCTCAATATGTGCTGCCAAAGCCTGCCAAGCCTGTTTCCCCGGCTGCCTGGGTTGCCTGCATCTCGGTGGAGACTGCAGCTCAAACAGACTCCATTATGACCCAGTGGATCTGCAGGACATGCAAGCCGGCTGGGCTAGGGGAATGATAACTGGGTCCCAGCTGTGACTCTAAGAACAGGATTTAATCAACATCCCAGTGGAAAAGGAGTAGGGATTCAGGCACTCCAATTTTTCTCCCAGTTGGCAAATTCTGAGTATAGTCAAATGACTTATCTCTTTTAAGAAAATTAAACAGAAAGAAAAATAAAAAGAGCAACAAAATGTGTGAAAGTTTTGCGATAAACTTACTAAAAGTTAATAGTAAATCAGTAATTAGAGGAGACTTTAAAAACGTAGCTGTAAGGCAATGAAGGTGAGGCATCTCTGAAGTTGGAGCAGAAAGTCATAGAGAAAGAAAGACTGAGAGAAAATACAACAGGAGGAACTTTTTGAGAATCCACAAGAAGAGGCAATAAAACTGAGATAGATGGGGAATAAAATGAGAAGTGAGAAAAGGTTTGAAAGGAATTGAAAGCGTGGTTACAGAATTGAAATATTTATTGGCAGCTTTAAGCAACAGAATTTATCCTACAATTATATTAATCAAGAATGGAAAAGAGGCCCTGGCTGGGTAGCTTAGGTTGCAGGTTCAATCCCCAGTCAGGGCACATACAAGAAACAACCAATGAATGCATAGATAAAGGGAAGAAAAATTATGGATTCTCTCTCTCTCTCTCTCTCTCTCTCTCTCTCTCTCTCTCTCTCTCTTTCTCTCTCTCTACCCCTCCCTCCCTCTCAATCTCTTTAACATCAATTTTTTTAAGAGAATGAAAAGAATAAAATAATGAGAAAGATCAGAGATAATGGAGGACAGAGATCAAAACTAACTATAATATTCTTTCTAGAGCAGTGGTTCTCAACCTTCCTAATGCCACGACCCTTTAATACATTCCTCATGTTGTGGTGACCACAAATTTCATTGTTACAAATTGAACATAATTAAAGCAGAGTGATTAATCACAAAAACAATATGTAATTATATATGTGTTTTCTAATGGTCTTAGGCGACCCCTGTGAAAGGGTCGTTAGACCCCCAAAGGAGTCGCGACCCACAGGTTGAGAACCGCTGTTCTAGAGGAAGAAATCCAAAGATTTAGAGTGGAAGGAATAATCAAGTTCCATTTGGGAAAATCCTAATGTTATCTGTGGAAGTAGAGTTCCTGGGGTGCGGTGAGAAAAGTAATTTCCTGAGGCCGTCCTGGAGGATGGGGTTTTGTGGAAAGCTTTATCGGTGATGTAAAAGTCCCTCTAATGTCCCATCTCTGTATGTCCCGCCATGGAAGAAGTCCAATATTGTCCTCGGCATGGCCAGCATTAAGGCCACTGCCCAGAATTTCTGCCATGTGAAAGTCCAGTCTAGTCCAGCATCTGGTTAGCTTGGCTTGTGTTCCCAGCTGCCGTCCATTGTGTGTGGAGTCTTGTGGCTGCTTAAGGCCACAGGCTGTGGAGAGAGAATAGGCCTACGCACAGATGAGTGCCCGTCACTGAGCATGAGGGAGCAAGCTTCTTTGTCCTTTTGTCTTTTTTCTTAACTTTCCAAGATTTCTTGGGCTTCTGATAGGGTCTAACCCAGGGGTGGGCAAACTTTTTGACTCGAGGGCCACGATGGGTTCTTAAACTGGACCGGAGGGCCGGAACAAAAGCATGGATGGAGTGTTTGTGTGAACTAATATAAATTCAAAGTAAACATCATTACATAAAAGGGTACGGTCTTTTTTTTCAATAGTTTTATTCATTTCAAATGGGCCGGATCCGGCCCGCGGGCCGTAGTTTGCCCACGGCTGGGACTCTAACCCATAGCCAATCCATTGTTCCCCAGGCTAGGCTGGCAGGCAAGAACCTTCCCTAAGTCACCCAGATGTCACTGTGCATATAAATCCATGGAGTATTCACATGTGATCACATGGAAACCATGTGGATAATCCAAAATAATCTTCCCAAATCAAGGCACATAACTGTAAGCACATCTGTGATGTCCCTTTTTTTCATGTAAATTAACATAGTCACAGATTCCTGGGATTATGGATGGACATCTTTGGAAGCCATTATTCTACCCATCACAATACATATTCATTTGAATAGAATGCTAATGATTACTTTTTAAAAAATGAGAATATATATATATATATATGTATATATATATATATATTAGAAATAGTGCTAGAATTATGTATAACATCATTAATATTGGTTGCCTGAAGGGAAGAGAGATGACATAGAAGTGAAAAGGGGAATTTTCCTTGAGTTTTCTTTTATACCTTGAAATTAGCATCATGTAAATTGTTATCATACAAAACGTACACGTTTTTACAGTATAAAATCAAGCCTCTTTTACAAAATTTAAAATGAGGATGCATGTAGATTGATTTCATTTCAGTCGGGGACTGTGACCCCTATATAGCTCATCCATATCAGCACATAAACAGCTTACTCAGTTATTTAAAAATGTTTTTCACAACTGCTTCATATTCCACCATATCATTTGACTATCATTACATGTATTGAAGGCTAGTGAAATCTTTGCTTCTGCTCTTCAGCACAGAACTACAGTGCACACTCTTGCAAATGTGCCAGTTCTCATAATATCAGAAAATGCATAGGACACATCTTAAGAAATGGAGTTAATCAGTCAATGGGAATGTGCATTTTGTTTTGACTAATATTTCTGAAGTAGACTCTCTAGGAGTTGTGTCCATTTATAGTCTATGTCTGAAAGTCCTGTTTCTATATACTTTTGCTAATATGTGCGGTATTAATATTACCTTTAGCTTCTTGATAGCAGATAAATTGAATCCTTGCTTGAGTTCACATAAATTTTGGGGTGAGTGAAATTGAGAATCCTTTCATGTGCTTAAAAATTATTTGCATTTTTTAGTCTGGGAATTTTCTTTTTTGTTTTCCCTTTCTTCCTCCCTCCCCCACACCCCTTCCTCCATCCCTTCCTTGCTTCTCCCTCCCTATCCATCTCCTTTCTTCCAACTGTTTGCCCATGTTTTTGTGTTTTTTGTTTTTTTTTCTGTTAGATTGATGGACCCTTTCTTATTGATATGGCAATCCTCTTTATCTCCGAAAGAAACAAATTATTTTTGGGGAGGGCTTTGCTTTAACTTTGTTAAGCAGATTTTTAAATTTTTTCAACATTTTATTTTCGTTTTTAGATTTTGGGTGGTTGGTTTTACTTCACCATTATAATTTTTTTATACTTTCATAAATTATTTCATGTTTTTATGATTTCAACATTTATATCTTTGGTCCATTTTCTTATGCTGCAAGCTACACAAAATTTACTTTTATTTTTTCCAGAATGCTACACAGTTGTTCTAAAACCACTTATTAAATTTTTTACATGTTTTTAATATGCTTCTGAAAAAATAATTTCCTTTAAAACCAAAATTTTCAAGTTTAAGAATGGACATTTACTGTATATGCCTATTAATATTTAGTCTCAATACATTCATTGTATTACTTTTTACTAAGCCCTTAGAAAGGACTAATATTTTCAGTGTTTTTATGAATAGACAGATAATTTAATATGTCTTGGCAAGAGCTGTGGTAGACCACAACTGGGTGGACTGTCCATCTAACACCAATTTATCCTGTGCCCATATCTGTCCTGCAGATCTTTCCTTGGGAAACCATTCCTTTTCTGTCTGACTGTGCTACTGGCCATCATGGTATCTGACCACTCCAGACACAGAGTTGAAAATATGATTTAGCTTGGCCAGTCATTGAGGCTATTTCATCCCCCTGGCAAGCTCTTCCTGGCCCCACTCGCAGTCTGAGCTACCATAAGAATAGAACCCAAGCATTTACATTCTAGAACCCAACTTTCTTTTCCCTGTCACTTCTTCCTGTTGTATGATTCGAGCCAGGGAAGGGGGAGACGAACCTCTGTTCCATAATTTTGTTCCTTTCCTTTCCTTCTCTTGATTGGGCTTGATGATTCATCCAAAAAAGTTTGATCAACCATCATAAAGAAATCTTAGCTTTGAGAGAATATAACCTTAATCATCTAGTTTTGCGAAGCACACTATGTTCCTCCCTGTTGCATTATTTTAGTACTTCCTGATATATTTTCTACCTCCAGGAATGGGCAGTCTCTCTCTAAAGTAACAAAAAAACAAAATACAAGATTCATTATCCACAGTTTAAAATATGGCCACACCCATTTGTTTTAAGACCTTTTCTCCTTCCTGTTAACTAAGCCAATTAGTTACCTTTGCATCCTAGGGACATAGTACAATATAAAGAAGATGCTTAGTAAATGTTTACTTACCAAATCAATGGCTGCATAAGTCGTCCCTAGTTAGATTCTCTCCCCTGGGAGAAGCTCCCAGAGGTGACTCCCTGCCTTTTGCTTAACTAATTTTCATACATTTCTTTTCTGTTAATAGTGCACCCTGGGAGATTTTTCCCCCTGCATGGCCATTTTATTTTTCTCTCCGTGGGTGGATTTATTGGAAGGAAATGGGAAAGGGGGAGGGAAGAAAAGGATGAGAGAGGGACGAAGGAAAGAGTTCTTAGCTATGTTGAATCTTGATTCATGACTTTGCCTCCATTCATGGTTGGCATTCCAGAACTTTCCTCGATTGCTCTTGTTTTTCCAGTTTCATGGAGTGATGGCTCAATAGGTTTTGGTACAAAATGTGATGAGGGTTTGTTTTTCATCACTCTGTTCCCCTTCATAATTTGGCCTTCTTTATTTGGTCTCAGGCACCATGCTCGGCCTGATTCCTGCTGATGGTACAGAGTGAAAGAATAGATCATGTAGTAGTTTTCAAACACAGATTCCTTAAATTTGCATTCAGGAGTGAGAACATCTGAGCTGCAGAGGGAGCTTTCACCCTTTGGATAGCCACACACAGACACACACACACAAGAGAGAGAGAGAGAGAGAGAGAGAGAGAGAGAGAGAGAGAGAGGGGAATTAGATTGAAGAGGATGAGTAGCTGTTTGTGTCCTTGGTCCCCTCAAAGGTACCATCTGGGTGCATCAGCAGGAAACATCCCTGCTGGCTGAATAAACGTGTCACCGTTCCCTCCAGCTGGGGTTCACTTGGGCTGTTGCTGGTCCCCAGGCTCCTTCCACAGAGACCCTGCAACACAGGCGTTCCTTTCTTCCAAGAAAGCTTAGCATCTTCAGGAGAAGCTTCTGTGTAGGGTTGGTCAAGTCCCTGCCCACCTCCACTAATTGTCCAACCAAAAGGCGGCCTGTGCTGAAAAGCGGGCTCCAGACCTTATGGTGTGCACGTCCCAGATGTCCCAGGTGCCTAGCAGTTCACACCCCCACGTGCAGGACCCTGGATGCAGGACAGGAGCCCAACAGGCTGATGGCCACAGCAGGCAGGGGAGGGGGAAGTGAGGCTGGGCCGGGGCAGTCCCCCTGGGGAGCCTCAGGCACTGCCACATCCCAGTGGGATGTGACACTTTAGGACTTTTCTAAGAGGCAGCTGGTCTGCAGGCGGGAGGGAGGGAGTCTGGGTGGGTGTTCCTTTCCAGGTGCTGCCCCACTCCCGGGCGGCGGGGAGGTGAGGATAGGGGAGGGTGTCGCACAGTCCCTGGCCTTCTAGACTCTTGACTCAGGGCACCCCTTCTGCTCCTGCTGTCAGCTGGGGCGGTGGATGCTGGATGAGGAGAGTGACTGAGCGTGAGAATCCTGCTCAAAGGGCACGCCTGCAGGAAGGTAGTACCTTCTTCTAACCATGGCCTCTCTCGGTCTGCTGCTCAGGCACCAGTGACTCTCCGGAATGGAAGGGAAGGGAAACCAGTCTAACATTTTTTAATTTCCCAGAACTTTATTCAAGAAAATGACCTAATGTCTCCTCAAAAAATAACCTTTTCAATCTCATTTGGGAGTCTTCTGTTGCCCAGAGGACTGGTTGTCAACCACCTAGAGTAAACAAAACGTGGTCCTAAGCCTTTGGCCCTGGCTACTCCTTAGTGGTAAGAAGAATAGTTTCCGTTTAAACCCCTTGTGTACTAAATAGCGACAGGACAAGTAGAAGCCTAGCCTGGGGGCCTGTGCCCTGGGTAAGTAATGCACGCCTGGACCGCTCCCTTCAGCAGTATTTGTGCACATGGGCATTTAAGGGATGGGATTTGGATTCCTCCCAGACAGCAGAGGTCTGTAGCAACACAGGCAGCTTTTTCAGTGTCCCGAGCCCACGTAGTCTGTGATGGGCCCTGAACTATGCATTTCAGGAAGGCTCGCATGTGATTCTGATGTATATGCCTGGTTGCATCTTACTCCTGAGTACTGAGTACCACCAATCAAACAGCTCTGACTTTGAGCATTAGCTTAGCCTCCAATAAGTTTTCTATCCAGATGCAAGTCATTTAACACCCCCCCCCCCCGATCTTCATTGATAAATTGCAGAAACTATTGTCTCTTTCCCAAATGTTAGTGAAGATCACATGATGTTATGATTATGTATCCACAGTGCATAGCACATGGGCATTAAATAACTGCAATTATTATGATGATGTAGCTAAGCAGTGGGTCTCTGTTCCCAGGAAGTGGATGAAATATGTACCTATTCATTATGGTAATGAACAGGAATAAACATCTTTTAGAAGAAGGTCGGGCTGACTTTGAAATATTTTATATTGGACAAGCTCATTTGGTCAAAAGATGGTCTTAGAATGAAATGCAATAAAATATAGGCTAAGTCCATGGAAAGAGCTATCACGGAATCCAATGAAAATTCAATTTAATTCTTTAACTAACCTTATAAATAAGTGTTAACGTTGCCGTTCTCCATTTAAAGTGCTTTCAGGTACGACAAACAGCTCAAGTCTCTTTATTTTCCTCCAGTCGCCCTTAAAGGAACACCTCAGTTATTTCTGACACCTCTAATCCAACCTGGAGTCCTCCGCGCATTCTACAACTGCTATTTATTTTCTCCAGCGTCTAATAGTCCCTGTCCTCCTAAAAGATGAATTCGGAAGTCCCTTCCAGATTTCTTGCTCAGGATTGCTTCAGGTGGGGGAATGTACTGCCAAACCCATCCTGATACCAAGCAGGAGACCCAAGCGCTTTCATTCATGAAAGGGAGATGGACTGGAGGAAAAGTTGCCTCACTGTTTTCCAGCTACACAGTCAAGCAACAATCATGGGATCCATAGCTGGCGACGAATTGTAAAATTCTGGGCTGCATTTCAAGGTGTGACACTGGAAACGTACGAGGAGTAACTTCAAGGGGGATGCTGACTTAGAAATCTCTTAAAGCCACAAACCAGGAATGCCTAACCTCATCCCATTGCAGTGGTTCAAGAGAAGCAAGTTGGTCAGGGATGATGTCCACAGACCAGAGCTGCAGCCCAGAAAGAGAGTCTCTTCCCTCTAACACAGCGGTTCTCAACCTGTGGGTCGCGACCCCTTTGGCAGTCCAACGACCCTTTCACAGGGGTCGCCTAAGACCATCCTGCATAGCAGATATTTACATTACGATTCATAACAGTAGCAACATTACAGTTATGAAGTAGCAATGAAAATAATTTTATGGTTGGGTCACATGAGAAACTGTATTTAAAGGGCCAGAAGGTTGAGAACCACTGCACCTGTACCAAATCCTTTTTGAAGAATCATGACTTTTGTTTCTATTTTAAAAACTGGATGAATACATATTCTAATTTTAAAATAACTCAATAGTTACCTTGAACATACAAATCATATCGTGTCTATGGCAACACCATATTTAACGTTTTCATTGTTATTTCTTATTTTTATAACTTAAATCAAAGTGCCACATCACATGAATGCTGCTTACCATGTTAAATGTATTCAATCTTTTAATATGTATTTGAGTTCCCCTGTGAGTCAGATAATCTTTTCTAGGCACTGATAAATTCAATAATAAACAAAAACATAAAAACTGCTGTCCGGATGGAGCTTATATTCTAGTTGGGGCTCTGACACTATAATAATAAGATCTAGAGGGAAAAATGCATTGAAGGAGGAAGACAAGAACTATAGAGCCTGGGAGGAGGGGCGGAGATACAGTAACAGTTACTATCCAGTAATTGAATTGAATCTTTATTTAAAAGATCAAGCCCACAAGTATATTGGGTTTTGAGCTCAATTTGCTTGCAGGTTTTATTCTCAATAAACCAATTATGTATATTTTGTTGTAATTTGATTTCGTGTCGCCTCTCTAAAAATGTGTCTGCAATATACGATGATGGCTTAGGAACTGTCTTTTAATGAAATTAACTTGTGCTTGCTCTGGATCATACCTGTCTTCTCATCTTTTTCATTAAGGTACCTCAACCAAAGGAGAAAATACTTCTTAAGGCTAATGGGTTTCTTTAATTCACAAAACAACTGTCGAGACATTAAGCTAAGCTATGATGGGTAAGGCCATGGAAAACCTCCTGGCGTGGCTGGAAAGACAAGCTGGTGACAGTGCAGTCTGATGAGAACCATAATAGAGAGCAGCATGCAGTTCCATGAACGTAGAAAGGTAGGAGTGACTTAACAGAGACAACCAGGGAACTCATGCTTCAGAGGAAAAGGGGAATCTAAACTCTCTAGACCAGTGATGGCGAACCTTTTGAGCTCGGCGTGTCAGCATTTTGAAAAACCCTAACTTAACTCTGGTGCCGTGTCACATATAGAAATTTTTTGATCTTTGCAACCAGAGTAAAACAAAGACTTATATTTTTGATATTTATTTTATATATTTAAATGCCATTTAACAAAGAAAAATCAACCAAAACAATGAGTTTGCGTGTGACCTCTGACACGCGTGTCATAGGTTCGCCATCACTGCTCTAGACTGATGAATGCTAGGCCAGGCTCAAATCATGGGAGCACATTCTAATAGATGCCACCTGCAAAGTGCCCATATACGAAAGGTCCGGATCCGTAGAGAATTTTTATGAATTTATTTGCGGCAAACTGAAGACATGCTGGGATGTAAGATCTGAAATGCTCCTGAGAATAACAGTCCTGCAGTCTCTTTTATGCATCGAAAGTTAAGAAGGGAAGGGAAGGAACATTACATGGAGGTGGGGAAAAGAGAAGGGGATTGAATGATAGGATAGTTAACAAGATGCTGTGCTCTTTTGAGGATGGTGATTATTTCAATGGTGTATTAACCTAGGAGCCCAGAAACAATGTTCAGCTTGCATAAGGCGCATATAAACCTTTTATGGAAAAGTTATATGCTTTGGGTGTGACTATCCAACAAGACCTGTTGACCTGCCCAGCTAGGAATTTATGATCAGATCACCCTGTGAGGTTACTTGGCATAGGATGCCCCCCCCTTTTTTGTCCATAGTAGGCATGAAGCAGTTAGTTTGATGGAGGTGATACCATGGTAATTAACCTAGTTATTAATTAACAGGAAAGAAGAAAAAGGAAGGTCAAATATGATAGTCATTTGACTTTTTTACAGAGAGGAAGGGAGAGGGATAGAAACATCAATGAGAGAGAAACATCAATCAGCTGCCTCCTGCATATCCCCTACTGGGGATGTGCCCACAACTAAGGTACATGCCCTTGACTGGAATGGAACCTAAGACTCTTCAGTCCACAAGTTGATGCTCTATCCACTGAGCCAATTAGGGCCTCAATTGTACTTTTAATGAAACATTCCAGTGTCCTACTAGCCTGGAAGCTTCTGGGACATATGGTAGGACCAGTGGGCTCTCTTCTCCTTTGCCCATTGTTGGACCCCCGCCTCAACATTAGGTAGGCCCTTTGGTCCAAGACAATTTTATGTAGGATCACATGTCCATTAGACACTGTAAGACCTGGGATGGTGGTAATGGCTGAAGCACTGAGGGCAGAGAAGATAAACCCCTTGCATCACTTCAGATTTGATTTTGGCCCACATTAAATCTAATCTATTCTGAGAGTGACACTCTAACTTGGTGGTCACTCACAAATTCTGAAAGAAAAGAAGAAAAAGGAAAAGACAAAGAAAGAATGACTCCCCCCAAAAAACTGTGATAAGGTAAGGTATTATATGGGCAGCTGTACCTTCTCCTGAGGAATTGCTATTTATCATCTTTCTTCTCTATCAATCATTATAAGTTCCCCTCATTTTTCATCAGTTCTCAGATATTTATCCCTGTGGAGTCTGGGGCCTTGATTAGCATGCCCCTGGGTGAGCTGTTGCTGAGGTTGGCCAATTATAGTTATCACCAGGTATAAAAGCACCAAGCAGGGAACCAGTCCCTGGTTTCTATACTCCACACAGCTTTCATCATGTAGCAGCAAATCTACCTCCTCATGAACAGGGTCAATCACTACTATCAGAAGTTCTGTTTTACTTCTTCTGGTTTGGCATCATAAGCCCACATTAATCATCATACTCTATCATTAAGGTGAATTTTGATCTCTCTGCTCTTTCTCATTATGGTATGACTTTATAGTTTAACAATGAGAGGATACTTTTATTTCCTTTATTTCTAGCTTGTAAGACGTGCCCTGCTGTTACCCCTACATGAAGACCATAGTTCAATATAACTGTAGGATTAAATTAGTAGTATTAGTATCAGATTAATGGAGATAATTCTGGAGAAAGAATTACAGCTCAACTTGTGCAGCAGTTTAGAGTTGAAATACTTCTAAGTGATGGAGAGTTAGGTCTGGACATGTGAATTTGAAAGCTAGTTAAAATGGCTTGGAAGGTTGAGACTGGGGGGAGTGGTCAAGAGAATGTCAGTGGTCCAACTGAAGGCCTGTAGAGGGCAATGGCGATTGAATAAAAAGATATAGAGCAAATCTGAGAAATATATTCCAGGAAAAATATCCCACTTTGGTAGTTAATCGGGGATGGGGACTAAGAAGGTGGTAGAGTCTGTACTGAGTCCAGCTTCCTCTCTGGGGTTATATACTGCCCAGCTTACCTCTCAGCTTCTGCTGCTGGTCGCTCAGTAGCATCAAGACTCAGAAGTACTTGGATGCGAAATAAATGAGAAATTTGGCTTTATAAAGCAGGGCATGGAAAAATCTTAAAGGAAAATCTTCATTGAGATGCGAAGATAAAATAAAGAAAATGACCCAAAAATGGTGTCAAAGTCACACATATTTTTTAAGATTTCAGGGTTTTACGGCTTTTGAATACATTCCCCACATCTTAGGTATAAAAGTCCTATAGATTTTTGGGAAAGGGCATTTTTGAGGATGATTTTTGCAATGTGTTATAAGCTCCACTCCCACCCTTTCCTCCATCACTACTACTAAGGAGGAAAATATATCCTATATGGAGAACTTCATCCCCTCACCTCAAGACTGTTGAGAGGTGCTTCTCTGGGACCACTGTAAAATTTGATAAGTGACTCCTGAAAGTGGAGGTCATAGACCCAATAGACCGTTTTCTTATTCTTAACTAGAGATCTGGTGCACGAATTCGTGTACCTGTGGGGATTGTGCTGAAACCAGCTCTCCGACATCCCCTGAGGTGTTCCGGATTGCAAGAAGGCACACACCAGGCCAAGAGACCCCATCAGTGCACAATCAGGGCTGGGGAGGGACTGAGGGGGGGGGGGGCTCCAGAGCATGTCTAGCCCACCTCATGCAGTCCCCATTGGCCGGACCCCAGGAGCAAGCTAACCTACCTGTTGGAGTGTCTACCCCCTGGTGGTCAGTGTGCATCATAGTGACTGGTCAAACGGTTGAATAAATGGTCGAACACTTAGTATATTAGGCTTTTATTATATAGAATGTGTGTGTGTATAATATACTACATATAAAATATATGCAAAAGTTGAAGGATATGTTAGCTAACTGTAACCAACAGGACAAAGGAGAAATTGCTGAGTTAAGGATGAGTCATCATCCCACTCCCAAGATTTGTCAGGAAAGAGAATTTGAATGTTACCTGTGGGCAATATGGGGACCACATGGAACAGAGAGTCAGTGTGAGGCTGCCTTGAAACATGACATATCCTTATATTTGAGAGGCTTGTGAGACTGTATTTAGATTAATGGGGGCAGATGAAATTAAGTGCATAAATTAAGTGTATGAATTTGGCATAAAATCAAAATAGGTGAAATCATGAAGAGTCTGCAAATAAAATATTAGAGAGTACTGACAATGAAATGTCAGCATTTAGCTAGGGTTTGGAGGACAACAAAGATCGCACTCTAGGGCAGGGGTGGGAAACCATTTTTCTGCCAACGGCTGTTTGGATATTTAGAACATCATTTGTGGGCCATATAAAATTATCAACTTAAAGATTAGCCTGTTATATTTGGTCAAACATTTAGTTAACTCACCTCTAATGCCTTGGCAGGGCCAGACCAAATGATTTCCATGGGCCAGTCGTTCCCCACCCTTGCTCTAGGGCAGTAGCTCTCAACCTTCTGGCCCTTTAAATACAGTTCCTCATGTTGTGACCCAAACATAAAATTATTTTCATTGCTACTTCATAACTGTAATGTTGCTACTGTTATGAATCGTAATGTAAATACCTGATATACAGGATGGTCTTAGGCAATCCCTGTGAAAGGGTCGTTAGACTGCCAAAGGGGTTGACATCCACAGGTTGAGAACCGCTGCTCTAGGGGGACACATTAACAATGATGTGTAGTTGCTACTCCCACTTATTTATTATTCTCTGCTGGGCCCACTCCAATCAGGCTTTCCCTTCACTACTTCCCTGAGAGTGCACTAATGGAGGCCATTACTGTGTGTGCGAATGAAAGTTACTGGTAATCTGGTCATTTGCCTTCTCTTGTTTGAACTTTCATTGGCCTTCAACATGCCTGATGGATTCTTTTCTTCTCTTGGCTTCTGAGATCCCACGTTCTTCTGTATCTTTCTCCTACCTCACCGGCTTCTTTGCAGGCCTCACCTCCTGTGCTTCAACTGTAAATGTGGAAATGTACCCAGGATTTGGTCTTGACCACTTTCCATTTCTGTTTGCAGGCATACCTCAGAGGTATTGTGTGTTCAGTTCCAGAACCTTGTAATAAGGCAAGTTATACTTTTTTGGCTGATGGAGGTATGCCACAATAAAATGTGTTATACTTATACTCTTTATTCTTAGAGATAATATTGTGTAGTATCTTGGGTCTAGGATATAAATTATGTGCTAATGACTTATAAACTGCATTTCTAACAGACAGCTATGAAATTACTAACTTGATAAAGCTAGCTGAGTGGCTAATAGGCATCTCAATATACAAAACAGAATTTTGATTTGTTTGTGCTCCATCTGCCACCCACAATATCTTTTCCCCCAAGACTCCTCTGTCTTAGTCAACATCCAGACAATGTCCACCCAGTTCCTCAAGCCAAAGTCCAGGAGTAATTTTGAATGCACTCTCCCACATTATGTCATCTGATAGATCATATGTTAAGTCCTCAGGTTTTTATATCTGAAATATATTCTAAATTCTGCTTCTACTCACCATCCCAAGTGCTATTTTCCTTGTCCAAAAAAACCCCACACTATCTTGCATGATGACTTCCCTAGCCTTATCCATGATTGCATAGCTTCCATGAGGCACTTCCCAACACTCACAATAAAACACACACAGCCTATGAGTCATCAGATCATATGGACCTTTTCTGACCCCTCAGGCAGGGGCTGCCCAGTTTTGTTTCTCAGTATAGACACTGAATTTTCTTTTTGAATATTAGCATCTTTTCTTTTGCTTATTTATTCTCTCCATCCAGAGTAACCTATAAAAAAGGAGTGATATGTGTCCCCAGCGTCTAGAACAATGTCTGAATCATAGTAAATACCCAGTAAATGCATCTTGAGCAAATGAAAGAATAGTAGGGATGAAACATAGTTTGTAGAGGATTAATGGTTATGTCACAAATATCGATTAATATTTCAAGACTTTGCACTTGAAGAAAAAAATAATAAAGTAGAAATTTAAAGAGGAGATAAGCTAAGAAAGGCTTTGTTTGCAAGACTGGGAAAGAACTGAATGCATGTAAAGTTTATAGGGAAGAAACCAATGAAGCAGGAAATTAAATATAATAAAAAGATAAAGTATGAGACATGATCCTAAAATAATCAGGAACTGTTGGATCAGAGCTGCTGACTCTTATTGGAGGATTAGCCTTAGAAATGGGAAAACAGAAGATCCTGTTTTCCTTCCTCTCTCTCTTCCTTCTATTTTCTCCTCTCCCTTTTTATTCATCTCTCCCTTTTTATTCTTTTATTTCCTCCTGCTACAATTTCTATTTGAGTGCTTCTGTAGTAACAGGTGCTGTGAAATAGATAGGGAATTTAAGTATACAAAAAACAAAAAGCATGCCTGGTCAATGTTGCTCAGTGGTTGAGCATCTACCTATGAACCAGGAGGTCACAGTTTGATTCCCATTCAGAGCATTTGCCCAGGTTGCAGGCTTGACCCCCAGTAAGGGGCGTGCAGGAGGCAGCTGATTAATGATTCTTTCTCATCATTGATGTTTCTATTTCTCCCTCTCCCTTCCTCTCTCTGAAATCAATAAAAATATATTTTAAAAGTGAGATCTGAAACCATCAAGGTGCCAAGGAAATTAGCCGCAGCATCCCTAATGGGTTTATCACAGCTACTCTATTTGTCACAGATAAGAAAACGAACTCTGGTCTACTTAAATGGAACATGAGTGTTGAATTATGGGCATACCTCACAGAAACTACAGGAAGCCAGAGACAGGCTATGGCAAGAGCCAAGCCAGGCTGAGCCGAGACAGCGGGACGTCCCGATGGCTGGTTGTACAGCTGTAGCTGGCATCACCGCTAGTTATCCTGTTGTTGCTGGACTCTAGTCCTCTGAACCCTTGTCACCACACCACTGGGGACTTCCCGTTCCACTGCAGGGTCCATGAAAGGCTTCATTGACCCTTCTTTTGCTTCAAACCCTCAGAATGAGACAGAGTCATCTGACTGGTCATGCTCAGGTCACATAAGACCTGAGGGGACAGGAATGTCTAACCTCTGTCCAGTTTCTGGAAGGGGCCGTGGATATGCTTCTTTTCTTTCTTTGGATTCCCACACACGTGAGTATGAAACCTGGCCATCCCCAAAGTCTAATAATCACTAGAGGCAATTCCAGAGGATGGCGTGAAGGTGGAAGTGATTCTAGCTCCCTGGGCTCTGATGTACACCTCTACCTGGAATCACCCTGTGACTTTGTATCATTCATCCATGTGCTCCTGGCCATGTTTCACTTCCCTGTAAAATGTGTCTGTTGCTTCCATGCATTTGCTAGCCCTTTCCAACACTAAGAATCTCCAGGTTGCATCTCATATCTGAAGAAATATGTCAGGAAACCAAATCATACCCCAGTTTGAGCATTTACACTTATGACCTATCTTGGAAAGTCCTTAGTGGGTAACATAGATCAGAATATATTCACCATGTACTATAAAGGTAGGAGAATACAAATGAAAAATGCTAAAGGTCAGACATATTCGCTGGACAAATGAACTGAGACTTAGAGAGACAAGGTGCCAACAGTGTGGTCATGTTTGCGCTCCTGAAAAAAAGAGAAAAAAATGGCAAGGGAGCCAGAGTTCCCTCTTAACAAACAGTTCAAAAGAAATAGGGCAAAGAACACAATATAAAAGGCAGGGTACGTCAAGTCACAAACATCAGCTGGAAGTAACAGGCTAAATACAATTCAGGTTTCTGCTCCACAGAGAGAGATGTCTCCATGACTGGTAAGTTCAGGAAAGACTGGCACAAACTTCAAATGACACAGAGCTCATCTTTGTGACATTGTCATCCAAGGTCATAGAGCAAAGCACCAGGGACAGGCCCTTAAAGGTCAGATGCTCAGGCTGTTCCTAATGTTTGGAAAGCAGAAGAAGAAATGCACTAGAATTATTTTTAGGTCTTTGGTGGTTTAATAAATGCACTAGAGAATAAAATTAAGTTAAACCTGAAAGGCAGAAGGATATTATTAAAAATTGTATTCATTCATCGTCTTCTGAGAATGTAATTACTCATTCTGGCCAATAGACAAGTTAAATAAATTCAAATTGCAACTCTGAATTTATTTGAAATCTTATTGCTATTTCCCAGTATAATAGACGCTGATATCTAGGGGGAGATCTTTTTCTCCTTACACTAATTATTTGGGCTAAGGTGTTCAGTTTAGGAATTGATGAGCAGTAAGAGAGAAAATCAGTTAATGATGCACCGAGAGATAATCTTTTAGAGAAGCACCTACAACCTCATATTCTTACAAAATTCTTTTGATTTATAACTTGACAAGACTGCTTTTCTTTATATATAAATAATACAAAATCTTATTAAAAATCAAAGAGATAGGCATTTTAGGTAGTGTGCATTTTCTTGGCCTTTATTTACCCATACTATCTTTCTTTTCATGATTAAGGAATAGCTAATATATTGCATATTTTTACTTGTTAGTATTCTCCATGACACCAAACTACAATAGCAAGAAAGGAAGATATTTTTTATAATAGTATTTTATGATTGGAGTAAGGCAACTAAGGCTTGGGAAATATCCTGAGACTCAAGGAAAGAGAGAGAACAATGAAGAGATAAGTGCTTTCTTGGCACTTTGGCCACCCTGCTGGGGGTCGAAAGATGAGCATGCCCACGTGTGACCTTCAGTCATGACAGTCGAGTGGAAGAGAACTATTTATTTCCAAAAATCACAAGAAGTATTAGGAAAGTATTTTCCTAAAGGAAGGTACCTGGAGACTGACAGGGAGGGGACCCACCAAGGATGCCAACAGCATGATATTCCTAGAGGGGTTACTTCTGTAGGGGAATTTGACTTCATCATAGCAATGCAATGGCATGGCTAATTTCAGCCATAAGCAGCTCTCAGAATTCTGGTTCCTGCCTATATTTCCAGTCATACATCTTGTCACACCTCCCCTCACACTCTACACTCCAGTCTCTCTCTACACTCTCACAGCTCCTTGCCTTTGGATATGCCAGTCTCTTAACCTTGAATACCTTCCTACTGCTGTGACCTGTGCCTCTCATGAGGCTATGAGACGCCCAGGACCAGGATCAGGGTATGATTAGCACATGCTGCAGCATCATACACACCGCAGGTTATCAGCATTTGAACAGATGAAAAAGGCAGCGTGGATTGTGAGTAAGGTCAGGACCTCGGGGGCACACTGTTGGGTTTGATGCCTGTATATTCCACTTAGTCTCCAGATGATATTAAGCCAGTTTTGCAACATCACTGGGACTCCATCTTCAAATGTCTGACAGGATTTCCACGTGGGTTAAATTAGTAACACCCGCAAGCCCCTTAGAACAGCATCTGACACATGCTTTCACAACTGTAAGGTATTCATATCTAAGAAATTCCTGGGTGGATGATGTTTGTGGCAGAGACAGTAATTACTTTAAAGTAGTGTGCTTGCTTCTTGAATTCCCCAGGACATTTGCAGTTAAGCAGGGACATGTGATGAGTTCTAACCAATAGGCGTTAACTAAAGAGCTGGCATCTGTCTCTCATGCTCTCTGTTGCCCTGCCACAGAGGTCACAGGCATATGTAAGAGTGAGGAAACTCAAGCAGCCTGAATGGACTTGTTTTCTAATAACTGAGACTTTGGGATTATTGTTACTGCAGCATCAACCCTCCTATCCTGAATAATTCAGATCACCCTGAAGTCATACCACAGAGATGACTGTCTACTTTATACACTTTCATAACCTTTGATGAAAAGAAGTGAGTAGGAGGAAACAGCAAGCACAGCCTCACCTACAAAGGTTGGAGGATAAAATGGGTGGTTGTGAAGGGAGACTGTAGCAGGGATGGAGGGAAAGAGGGAAGAGCATTGTTGGCATTTTCTAAGTTTTAAAAAAAACTTAATAATGATCAAAGTGGTGTCAGATTCTTTTACTTGAAATGTGCTTTCTTCATATCAGTAAGACTAAAAAAAAATCAAGAATTTAGAAAAAATAAAAATTAATTCATTTCACAATTAAATTAGCAAAAACATATAAATCATATCATTGTATTTCTTTTTCTCCCCCCCCCAAAAAAGTAGGTAAATTTTTATGAGTATAGGTGGGAGTGATTGCAAACTTTAAAAATCTGATAAAAACTATAGATTTTATCCCTAGGGGAAAATGAAGATGCACACAAAAACATACAGTTTTAAGGAATTCTGGATCCAGAGTTATACAATCTTATAAGTTTCTCTATCAAACCCTGATTTGAACTATTTAGAAATATTTTGAAAGATATTTCCTAACATTTTTAATTTATTAGTTGGGCTACAGTTAATACCAGTATGAGCACTGTGGGGAGTATATATGCACCATGAACGCTTAGCACATTAATAAATAGTATATAAATGTTGTGGAGGACAAATAGTCAATGTTCATCAACTTGAACAATGGTTACATGCTTTGAGTCAGCAATTCTATGCATAGGAATTATCTCTAAAGATACACTTGTAAAATCGTGCCATAATATATGTTCATGATGTTCATTATAATGTTGTTTGTAATAGCAAAAATACCTGGGAATCATGACCATTGACAGGGAACTGGTTAAATAAATTATAATACATTGACATAGTATTATGCTCTAAGCCATTAAATGAAATGAAGTGAATAGGCGCTGACATGGAAAAACAATATGTTTATTTAAATAAAAAAACATAACTGTGCATGTTAAAGGGTCTTGTTAGATAATTTTTTACAAGGATGTGTGTGTATTCTGGGAGAATATGAGTACACTATTACAAGCAGTTGTCTTTGATGAAGCAAATGCACATACAGGACACATAAACGCATTCAACATTTGCATTTACTTATCATTTATTGAGCTCATATTCCTCTGTGACCAAGACATTTTTTAAAGCTTTGGGGATACAAAAGAATGTGGGAGACAGCCATTAACACTGATTGTTAATCTTATAGTCAGTAAGAAAAACAGATATTTGTAATAATTAGAGAAAATATAAAAGACAATGTATGAGCCAACACATGTTGAAATGGTAAAAACTGCATAGTAAGTGTTAAACAATGTGTTATCAGCTTTGAGAGAAACTGCCCTACCAACCAAAACATTGAAGCTAGAACAAGCACTGAAAATACTTACAACTTATTTATCAAGCATTAAATGAGGAAACAGTTAATTCAAATAATATACTGAGTGGTATTTCTCTAATTGCTTCTAGTTGTGTAACGAAAGTCCATATGACTTTGACTTCTCAGAAACCACAAGGCTATATCTGGCAATGTTGGCAGCTTTATTAAGGTAGCTGTTAGTAATGCTAAGAAAGTATGCTCTTTTTCAATTGGGCCTGACAACATTTGATACATAGGCCGTGTTGACAATTGCACCAGCTGGATCATTTTGAATTCTTACAGTAGACAAATCCATCAAAAAAGTCAACTAGTCTGTGTGTACCTACACAGTCGCAGGCGTGACTGACATTTTTTCAGTGATGCAAGAATTACATTTCCCTGGGAGAGAATACTAATATTCACGATCGACTTAAAAAGAAATGCTGGTCAAAACATTCCAAAACACAGTAATATTCCTATGGAAAACAATGTGCAGCCAGTTAAATTATTGGAAACTCTACAATGAATGACTGTTTCCATTAAGATAATTTTGGTTCCAAAGAAAACACTCCCTTTTATATGCTGGGTATCTAATTGTGATAAATGTGGTGCTTATTATTGCAGGTTGTTCTAAAATGATTCCAAAATTTCCTTAGTAATTAAAATGTTCTATGTAGCATACATACAATGACAGTAAGTTTTAGACCAGATTAACTTCCAGAATTCCCAGCCTTTGGAAAAAAAAAAATGAGATGCTAGACTCTAGGTAAGGTGCAAACACAAAGCTCACATTTGCATATGAAGAGTAGGTGAGGCCTCCTCTCTTGGCTATTACACCCACCTCTGTAAAATCCCTTTCCCTGGGTTTATTTGCTAGTCGGGTTTCAGTATAAATCTGGCTGGTAGGTGAGGGCAGGATAAACGGCACTTCATCTTACATGTGAATGATTTGTTGGGCTGCTAACCCATGAATGAGCTGACAGCTCTCTCCATATTTCATCAGTTGCCCAGAAAATCTGAGAGAGAATTTGTGACAGTTAAGCCATTTGCTTTAGGATTGCCCTAATTACTCAATGAATCAAGACAATGTGAGCTCTGTCAGCCTAAATTCTAAAGTCTCTTATTTAATTATATTCATTTCTTCCATTTGTCTTTGGAAGGGAAGAAGTGTGATGTAGGTTATTAATTTTAGATGACGTGGGAGATCTCTGAGTTTCCGGTAATTTATTGCTTATTTAGGAAAATGACCACTGTAGTTACTAGGAACAGCAGTGACCAAATGTGATGAAATTTTAGAAAACAGAATATCATATCATCTAAAATATTGGGGGTCCCGTACACTATTCCTCTCCTTGGATGAAGGGAGGCCCTTTGGGAAGCACACAGATAAGCAGCTCTGTGAACTTCAGATTGCCCGCGGTGAGAGCACAAGTGTGCACTGGGCTACACGGGAAGACAGTTCTTTGTTCCTGCACCTGGGGATGACTGCTAATCGAAGTCACCTAGAAGTTGGTTATAACAATTTTAAAATAAGAATACAAATTACTGGATTAGGTAGAATTCAGCAGGTGCTATAAGAGAAAAATAGTTTTATTAAATACAAGTTCTTAGTGCTTATCCAGTGGAGGATAAAATTGACATGATTCAGGGATTAATTAAGCCATTCCCGGAGTTCTTTTTCAGTTGCTCAATACAGGGGAAGAAATCAACCTAATCATAGGCAAAAGCTTTAAGAAATAGAATTATCTCGTGCTAACTCACCTCTCTCACTTAACTTCCAGCTCCCACCTGGCATCTGCCAAACATGTCTTTTGTATGACAGGTTCTGCTGTCAGCAAAGATTGTGCTTTTCCTAAGCAACTCAAAGCAGACTAGCTATACCTTAGAAAATTATGAATTTCTCAAATTCATTATGCAAGTGAAACGTGGGGTTCGGGGAGCAGATCTCCCCCTTGTAGCTTCTTGCCTTGTGAAGTTTAAAGAATAAAATTCATGGCCTAAAAGGACTTGCTAGTAAAAGGATGGAAATTTATTGAAAGCAAATACAAACTCCCAGGTAGGGACAGGTCCCAAGGGAGTAAGCAACCAGGCCCCTTTTTTCCTAAGGTTTATAAAGGCTACAGTTCTTTGTCTCTTCATGCTCCCTTCTAATTGGACCCCTTCCCCATTTTATGACCTTGTGCTTTTTCTGATTGGCATTCTTTTGCAGAATATCAGTTTCAAAGTTCAAAACCCACGTGGTTCCTCCCTCTCTCCCTCTCTCCCCATTATCTTGCAACATTCCTCTACCCTCTGTGAAAATATGCTTCCTTCTTCTCTGTATCCTGTGACTTTTCTTTATCCTCCATAAATGTATGTCTTCCTCCCCCACTATCTTGTGGCTTTTTTCTATCCTTCACATATCCATCTTACTAGTATCTGTTCAGGTTGGAGTTGCTTTTAATTTCCCTTATGGCTCTCTCTCAGTTGTCCTGGCCACAGATGTTTTACTAACCCTTATGGCTCTCCAAGCTGCTCAGGTCAGGGCTGCTTTCCCTCCTCCCTGGACTGCCCCCCTTCCTGTCTGCCTGATTGAGCTAGCTAGCTAACCCTTATCACATGGATACCCTAAGCTTTTGAGTGGGACTAGTATGTCAAGGAGATTCTGAAGTTTGTTTCAAGTTTAACTGAGGTTGGAATTCACATATTGCTAAGAGGGAGTGACCTCTTTATTAATTACAGATACCACCACATAAGCCTTTTGTGTAGCCTCATGAGGAACTAAAGCCTCATCTTAAGCCAAGGTGAGTTGGACAAGATGCCTCAGAATTCCGAAAAGTATTGAGGGGTAGATATGCTATTGATTTCATGAGATAATGCAAAATCAGATAACAATAAAATGTATAATTATTGATACTTGGAATTTTATGTGTAGATTCTGATAACACTTCCAGGAATTATATTTTATAATTAATATTATCCTCATTGTATTTCATCCACTGTATAACTGAGGAAAAGAAGACTTTACATTAATTACGAAAATTGCCTAAGGTCACTTTGCATTTGAATGTCAGTGCCCAGATTCTTAACAACTGTATTGCCCTGAGCCATCCGTCTGTTCAAAAAGAAACTTTTCAAAGAGACAAGAAACATAAAGAAACTGACTGAAAGGGGTGTGCAGCAGGGAATGTCAGCAGTAATAGAACTTCCCTGGGGGGAGCCATTGCTTCAGTGAAACCTGTAGGAAGCATATACTGGGAGACGGTGCTAGTTACAAAGCGTTAGGAAACACTTGCTACTTCAAAGTGTGGTCTCCATACTAACATCACCAAGGCTTACTATAAATGTGGATCTCAGGGCCCACCTCAATTCCATTGAGTGTGCGTTATAACACATCTTGTGAGCTTGCAAAAGATTCCCAGCTACTTCACATACTACAGTTTGAGAAGAACTGCTACCACATCACCCATAAAGTGCCATCAGAGAGATAGAATGCTAAAGTTTTATTTTCCATTTAACAAGATGAACTGGGGCAGGGATGGCATAGATAGGGATGTATTAATTACAGAAAGGTAATTATCTTGGTATTAAGATAGGACATTCAATTTGGGGCCAAGGCAGACAGGGCTCCTCTCTATGACAGAAATCTGTAAGACTGCTTACATACCGCTTGTGTGGATTAGCTGCCAATCTCAATCTCTGCAACTCAAGTCTGTCTTTTGAAAAGCTTCTTAGAGGCAGCTGATGCCACAGTGCCGTCTTAAGATAACTTAGAGGTAAGAGTAAGATGCATCCGAAAATGTAATCGATAAAAAAATCATCGATTAACTTGGAAACTGTAAGTTGAAATGTGAAATGGATAATGCTATGATAACAAATGCAAACTACAAGTCCCTAGTCCCCATGGAGTCTAGAGAAATTAAGTTAGAAAGTAAAAATCTGTCATTGTCTCATCAACACCATCCAGAGGACAGGATGTCATCACCAGTTGCCAGAAACATTCACTCCATCGGACAGCTGCATCCATTAGAACAGACGATGTCTCACCAAGCCACCACTGCTTGATGACCGGCTGCCTGAGGCCACTCAGCTACCTATGTTCTAATCTCAAGCTCATCAAGCAAACTTTTCTTATTTTAACTCACCTTTTTGGGTCAGTTTCTCAAGTGGTAGGAAGATATATTTACCAGATAGCTCATAAATACAGTCCTTGTTATAAATTACTTAAATGGCTTCTGTTGCAAATCCCTTAGGAAAATGTGGGTGGCGTGTATCTCTCTCATGCTGACCCAATGATTTGGAAATTGTGAGACACTAGACCTTGGAGGAGGGGTAGTTGTGAGCAAATTCAACATTCCAAAAGGGACTCACCTAAAATAGTCTGTCAACATTAACTGTTTAACCAATCAGCTATATTTTGGTCAGTAATAGTGTAGGGCTTTGATTGCTAACTACTGCACTTATGCTGTTATCTTTAGGGGAGAAAAGATGGTGTGCACGCCCTGGTAAAGTGCATGTCCCAGTGACCACCTGCAGAAGGGAAGTCCTTGTGCTCTGGGACTAAAAAGGGAGCCACCTGATCTTCCAGTTGGGGATATCCCCACAACTGAATATCCCTCAATTAGAAGTTTGGAAGGTGATAACTGTGTTTTCTCCCTCCTAACTGGTACCATGGAGCAAGAAGGTGGAGTAGATGTCTTCTTTGCTTCTGTCCTGGTTTGCCTGTGAGACCAGAATCGGTGAGCAGGAATTCTCACAGAATCAAAGCATGGAGCCATGGACCAGAGGAGTTCAAACAAGGCAGGAGTTTATTGTAAGCAAACACCGGCTCCCCGCTCTGGGGACCCTGTGGGTTGCCGTGGAAGCATGCTGCTCTCTCCCCTTATGTCTGCTAAAGGTCAGCTCTTGGTCTCTCTTTGTTGCTCTCTGATTGGTTTCTGGCCTTCTGCAACATTTTATTTTGACTTGCAAGTAAAGCATCCTTGTCTCAAAGCATCCTGTTTTTCTGACACTCTGTTTTTCTGCAAAACATTTTGCGGTTTCAGCTCCAACTGTCACATCCACGCTTCCTCCTCCTTCCAACCCCCTGTCTGCCTAATTCTGCTTCTAACTCCTCTCACCTGGGTCCTAGGAGATTCCTGGGACCTGAGTGCAGGTGCCCAAAACAGGAAAGTTCCAGGCAAACTGAGATGAGTTGAGCACTTCACTGCCATGCTTGGGCCATTCCTTATTCTTCATATAGACCCTCAGCTTTCTGGAGTTATTCTAGAATCATACCCACTGCCCCTTCTTATAGCCGTCAGCTATACCAGGGCTCATCAAACCATCTGGGGAGGGACTAGTTTTTTATTTTTTTCTCCCTGAAATATTTTTGGCAATAAATACAATAAAAATAAATTACAGGTAATGAAAGATAAAGAGCATAAAACTTAAGTTCAATTTTATATTATTATTAGAGTTAATTAATATTAAAAACAAAACTGTTTAATGGCTACAAAAATGTGTAAAGGGCTACTCTCAATTTCTGCAGCTCCTAAAACTTTCTAAAATTTATGTGCATAAGTAAATGTGTAAAAATAAGAAGAAAAAAGCCAAAGAATATTTTTAATGGTAGAAAACTTCTCCTGTTAAATATATACTAAGCTGTACTAATTAAAAGCGTGTAATAATAGCTTAGAGGTTGACAAATCAATGGAATAGAATAGAGGGCAAAAATAGAACCATTTATATAGGATATTTAGTACATGATAAATATAGGTTTTCAAAACCCAGATGAAAAAACAAATTAATGTAACTAGGTATGTTTTGAGGAAAAAGAATTGGATTTTTTATCTTTCTTAACAAAATAAATTCCAAATGATTATCTGTCTTATATGAATAAAATTTAAAAACACACACAATATATTCTGAAAAATGTTTACAAAATACATGGCAAAATTTTCTTAATCTATAAATAAGTATTAATGATTTATTTTAAACATGAACTACTGCACAAAATGGGCAAAGTATCTGGAAATCCAGTTTATTTCTCTCTCTCTCTCTCTCTCTCTCATGCACACACATCCACTTACACACATCATATAAATGACTAATAATATACATAAAAACTCACTTCACTTAATTAAAATATGCCAAGTAAAATAAAATTTAGCTGCTTTTTCACCGACTAGACTGACAAATATTATAAACATTTATTAAATTTCATGGTAATTTCAACATGGGAAAATCACTACTATCATCTCCATTTGCCAGAAGTATGCAAATGCTTCATACCAATTCTTGGAGACTTTGCAGATATTCAAAATCTAAAATATATATGTCCCTTGGAATTTAATCTGTAATAAAATTTACTCAAACAATTGCTCATTCAATGTACAAGGATTTTCATTTTGATAGGGAGTGACAAACACAAGTACTCATTAAATATGCACGGATTTTCATTGCAACAGGAATGATGTCGAGTTGGATGCATAAATTAGGCTACATACTTTCAATGCAATACTATGGAGCCAATAATGAAGAGTGAGCTATAGCTATGGGTTTTGCTGCAGGAAGATTATGCATAATTATATTTTTAAGTGAAAGTTAAATTATATGTAGTTTAATTACATTAAAAATAACATATGCACATGCTTTCTTTATTTGTGTATGCATGCAAAGAAGTCCTGGAAAAAAAATACACCGCAAACTACCAACAATAGCTACAGCTGAGTAGAACAATTTAGGAAGCAGTGGGTAGAAGAAAGACATTTTGTTCTTTTTTGAACACTTTAATATTTTCTGAAAACCTTTGTAATGACCATATATTACTTTTTAATAAAGACTACTTACTATTTAGTGGTGAATTAAATACTGTAATAATCTACAGTTCTAAATGGATTTCCTGGCAAAATCAAATTTGGAGTAAAATTAGACACATTTCTTCCCCCATAAAGAATTGCCCCAGCAGGCAGTTGAGCAGACCTGTTCTGGAGGCAAAGGTAAATTGGACTGGTTAAGACAAATATTAACAACCCATCCATGTGATTGTATATTCAACTCGTTCGTTGGACTGACCCGCAGATCAAAGGCTGGGGTAATTTTGTCAGGAATTTATTTATTCTGGAGATAGAGGAAAGTGTTTAATTTGATGCTGAATAGTCATAACAAAACTAGAGGCCCAGTGCATACATCAGGCCAGGCTGCCAGGGGGGAGGGGTCGCCAACAGTTGGCCTGCTGGCCCGCCCCCTGGTCGAACTCCCGGTTGAACTCCCAGTGGAACTCCCCGTCTTAAGAATAGCTTTTGTGTCAGTTTCCACCATTGTTTCACACACTTGGTATTTAGGGACTCTCAACCATTTCATTTTTACCCTTCTCTGAAACACTATTTTGTTTCTTATCTGTATGTCTTCATGCATAATATTCTTTTTGTTCACAGCTCTTCTTTAGACATTTACTTCATGAAAGAAGTGGAGCACACTGCTTACCTCTACCACAGAGCTATTGAGTCTATTGTGATTTTTTGTTCATTATTTAGTCTTTGTGTGTCTAGGGCCTAGTAGACTTCTAAGATATATTTATTGAATGTGAAAAATGAATGAATCATGACACATCACAAAAGGTGCATTGGTGCATTCAAGCACTTCTTCAAGTTTTAATTTGGGAAAGACACCCATTATCCCATTAAAAGAATTATTCTCTCTCTCTCTTTTTTTTTTTTTTTTTTACTCTGGTATCCAGTTATTTAAATGATAGATTTAAAGTGAGAAAGCAGACAGTTGAGACTTGAGGAAGTTGAGACTTAACATTTCAACCCTGAATTGGGCTGATAAATAAAAACTAAAGGTATTACCAACCCGGGTTGGAATAACATAGTCACTTTTTTTTTTCTCCTCAGAAAATGATGCTTATTGTGCTTATTTGCATATAAACATTTGAATTTGCATATCTTACTCAAAAAGTGCTGCTGTGGGTTGTAGATGACTATTCAAACTACAACCTAATAATCAGGCTCTATAGGATGTAGAAGAATTTAGCAACTGCAGTGATTTATCCTTAGATCTATATGTAATTTGACCAGTTAATCTCAGAGACTCATTCTCCTTATGTGTAAACTAGTGATATTGACATCAGTATCAAAGTCAGTATGATGCCGAAACCGGTTTGGCTCAGTGGATAGAGCGTCAGCCTGCGGACTGAAAGGTCCCAGGTTCGATTCCGGTCAAGGGCATGTACCTGGTTGCGGGCACATCCCCAGTGGGGGATGTGCAGGAGGTGGCTGATCGATGTTTCTCTCTCATCGATGTTTCTGACTCTCTATCTCTCTCTCTTCCTCTCTGTAAAAAATCAATAAAATAAAAAAAAAAGTCAGTATGATGATGTTGATGATGTCACTTATTTAGCACGTATCTCCCAACTTCTATGATAATCACTTGGTATGCACTACTTAACACCCCCAAACACCTGAATGAATTATTGTCTTCCTTATGTAGGTGTAAAAAAATAATGGTCTAAGATTTTATAGCAAGTAAGTGATAGGATTAGAGTACAGTTTAGTCAGATCCCAAAGTTATGCACTAACTGTTACATGATGGCAAAACTTCCTAGGACAAAACCCTTCATGCACAACATACTAGTTTCCAGGCAATTGTGCAAATTTGGAAGATAGTATTGATTTTTAAATAGAACTCCCTTCTGAGAAGCTAATAAAGACAATTCATTAATAAACTGCATTACTGCTCTTATTTCTTCTCTTTAAAGGGGGAAATTACACTGATTTCTTTTCTAATTTACCAAGGGGTAATAACATTTCATTATTTATTCAGTTCAATAAGTAATACTATGAAATAAATCGAAGTATTTTGTGTGGGAAGCAAGTAAGTCACATTGTTTTAGCGTGTTCTGCAGAGTGAAGGGATGTGTTTCATAACTTAAAAACTCTTTTGGGTTTTAAAATGCATTTATCTTCTAAAATGCAGTTGTATTATTACCAAATTTTCTCTGCTTTTGTTATTTCTTTAAGCACCTTTAAGTTGGTTATTTTTCTAGCCACAATTAAGGAAATAGTTATGTAATATTCAAGAATAGGACTAATGCCTCCTTAGGGTGACAGTGAGGTACACACATTTTACCATTTGCAATTTTGTTTAGTTGCTGTTTGTGAATCATCATAATCATATAACTTGTCATAGGTTTTTATTTTTATTTTTCAAAACTGTGGATTCCAATTCAGTTCTCTACTCACAGACAATCCTGTACAAGGAGCTTTGGACAGACGTGTTGCCTCATGGTACAGAGCATAGCTGACGCTGCATTTTCTTGAGCCTGTGAGATGCTGTGGGTAAGGAGGTCAAGAGACTGAATGAGAGAGAAAGGAATGTGAGATGGAAAACATAGGCTAAATTTCTCAAGTATGTTAGAAATGCTCATTCCAGGACCATGGGAATTCTCTCACTGCATTCTATTTTTTAGAATCTGGAAATTGTGACGTTAACATCTCTATAATGACTTTATTTTCCTTATGAAGAATATCTTTACTATTTTTACTTTTGCTTATTTCAAGAAATTCAGTAATCATGTATTTTGCTTATCTTATAAGGCCAAGCACTTTATAAGATACTGCACTATATGGTCCCCTCATTTGAAATTTACTGCCACAGAGGTTCAGTTAGCATTGATTTTTGTCAAGTATCCTTATTTTTTTTTGCTCCCAATTGTAATTAACAGGCATTTTTGTCAGCTTGCTTTAAAAAATATTAAAGCATCAAATATTAAAGTATCGAGCACCTGCCTTTCAATTTTCTGACTCTGTTTATACTTTATCTCTATTTGCATAAGTTCTAATATATTTAGATGCATATGTTTTTCCCTATCTAAACCTATAATTAGCCACCTTCACATCAGTTGCATGCAGTGCTAATTTTGTCAGACAATAAATTGTGCTAATTTTATCAGGAAATATATTTGCTCTTCATTTGGCTATAAAGTATTCACCCAAATCCAATGCAAACTGGCAGCCTTAGTGAAGGCTTCGGGACTTTGTACTGGTTTTGTATCTGAGGGGCTGTACCCAAGTAGAGTGCAAGCTATACTTGGGCTCCATGTATGTAGTAAGACCTTCAAATAATTATTCAAAGAATGTTCCAAGTTTGCTTAGCTAATAATTATACCAATAGTGTGCAGGTATTTGAAAAGCAATTTTAGGGTGACAGAAAATCCATTGTAATATTCAAGTATTAAAGCCTACATATTTGTATAAAGCAAACTATGAGAATTACCCTAAGAGCGAATGAGGAAAACTTTAGAATTATAGTAAATGTTAATAAATGCAGAGACATGCTCTTAAACAGTACAGTTTGATTTTACAAAGATGTCTATTTTTATGAAATTCATTGGTATATTTTTCAGTGGGATTGTTTTGTGAAAATTTATAAACTTCTGAAATATACATAGGAGAAAAAAGGCACATGAACAGCTAAGTAAAAATTTAGCAAGAGAGTTTACTAGATGTTTATGGGGAACTGGGTCATTAAATATCACCGGCTTCCTACCTAACACTATAACATAAGTAGAGACTAGATGAAATATACTTTAAGATAAACTATAGGTAAACTTAAGGTAAGCTACTAAAGTAATAGAAGAAAATGTAAAAGAAGGTGTTTGAGACTCTCATTTTTTCCTTCTCCTTCTCTCTCCTCCTCATTTTGATTCCAATCTTACTGTTTTCCTCCTCCTTCGGCAATTGATTCAAGCCATTTAAAAAGAACTGAAATACTTGCTAAATCCAGTTGTAGTGTCAATCTTGACTGGGTTTCTGATGCATCCAATAAATGTGTTAAAGTGATCCTGGAGTCCGAAGCAATGTTTTTATGAATGCTCGTGCATTTGTGTCGTCTTACAAACTAGAATTAGATTTTTCTTTCTAATTATTGCCGATGGTTTACTTTATACAACTAGCATGATTGTCTAAAACAAAGGAAAACTGACCCATCCTATTCACTTAACTTTGGGTATAAATTAAACGATTTATTCAGGAACAAAATGAACCCAGTATCCATCTGTAAGTGATCCCGTGTTTTCTGACAAAAGCACACAGCCTCCAGTTACCTTTCAGTCATAGGAAGCTCCTGGCGCTCCCTAAGAGCCCATGCAGTCAAAGGGCACAAACAGAATGAAATTAAACTTCCCCTCAAAGGAATAAACTTATGACCTTCACCTCATTAGTTGTGTGGAATGCTCTGAGTTAACAAGTTGCAGCCTAGGTAATTCAGAATTGTATTCATATAATACAAATACCCGGGGCATATTTTGCACATCAGGAAAGAAGCAACCCTGGCCTCTCATTGCTCACTGTTATGCCTAGGAAGGGGCTCACTGGCATTCTTTGTGCAGGAAAGTCATAGGCCCTTGATCCCAACACCAGCCTACCTTCAGTGTCTTCCTTCACCTTTCAGGAACTTAACTTTGGTCTACATGCCTATACTTCTTGGACACTACGAGAGCTCAGGCTATTGACTGCTGAAAATTAAAAGTCTGGTTGAAATGCCGTCCTTCTTGTGTAACTTAGTGCAATGCTGAGTGATGGCAGCTGTCCACGGTCCAATCCAAGCCCCTGCTGAAGCTGTAGTCCATGGATAGCTGCCCAGCAGCACTTGTGAGAACTCGGAACATCCACTACTCCATTGGCAACTATGAGGAAGTGCTTGAAGCTCTGTATCTAAACCATGTTTTACATAATTTTTACACCTGGAAAAAGCATGAAAGAGGGACTAAGAGTTGAAGAAGCAACTTATGAGGAAATTTGGGGGCCCCAGGTAAGTCATCTAACCTGTCTGGGCCTCAAGATCTATAACTGTAAATAAAGGGTTAGACTAGGTCCGTGAGCCACATGCAGCTCTTTGGCCCCTTCAGTGTGGCCATAAAGTTTCAATCGCACTGTACGTGTGCGCCTGCATGTGGTATTTTGTGGAAGAGCCACACTCAAGGGGCCGCCGTTTGCTGACCACTGGACTAGGTGATCTTGAAGGTGCCTTTTTAAAAAAAATATATTTTATTGATTTTTTACAGAGAGGAAGGGAGAGAGATAGAGAGTTAGAAACATCGATGAGAGAGAAACATCAATCAGCTGCCTTCTGCACATCTCCTACTGGGGATGTGCCCGCAACCCAGGTACATGCCCTTGACCGGAATCGAACCTGGGACCTTTCAGTCCGCAGGCTGACGCTCTATCCACTGAGCCAAACCGGTTTCAGCTTGAAGGTGCCTTTAAGCTTTAAGATTTCTAATAAATTCAAGGGAAAATCTCACCAATGTGTTTATAAAAGCAAATTTTGTTCAAGGATGTCAAAGTTCAGACTGGGGGAAACACTTCAAGGAAGCACCACTGCACTAGTTGCCAAGGAAACCAGCTGCATAGTGATTCAGGTTATTAATCAGTAATATCTTGCCAAGTAGTCAGCCATGGTGGCAGGAATGCCACCATTAGAGCAAAATGCCTTTGCACTGAATTGTATATATAGTGGTTTCTGATTAAAATGCCAATCTCCATAGCGGAATTCATCTAATGTTAGCTATTGAAAACTTATTAGATTAATTTTCAAGTGTTAGGATAAGCCAGGTACATTTTAAAGAGAGCAAATATAGGAGGAAAGACCTAGAATATGGTAGATTTCACTGGGGAGAGAAAGATCTGGCTGGTGTAGCTTCATAAGCAGGACTCTCAGATAGTTTAAGGGCAGCTTATAAAGATCTTAAGAAATCCAGGGAAAAGAGGTTCCATCGTGAGACGAGAGATAGACTAACCCTGGAAGGAGGATACTGAGGAGAGCATATGTGACAGTGGTGCCCAGAATCAATATGCAGCCTAAGTGGGGTGGGCAGGAAGGAAGAATAATAAAGTTCATTGTCTAAGAACACAGAATATTTTTTTCACTCACTCAAGGTCTTACAAAGCATGCTCTACATACACTCTGATCTTAATATTAAGTTATTAAGATAAAAATAAGGTATATTTCTTAGTGTAAGAATAAAGCTACATTTTAGTATTTAGTTCATAAAGAAATCATCAGAACTTAATATCAGCATGCCTAAAGGACCTGCACTTCCAATTTTTGAATCAGAGAATGCAAAGGGGAATTTTAAGTAGTCATGCTCACCAGACATTAAGGCAAAGGCATTTCTTTTATATGGTTTTTCTCTTTCCCAAAAGCACTTATCACCCCTAGCATACTATAAATTTCCCTTTATATTTTACTACCAGCGCCCCTAAAAACCCCAAATAAAATACAAGTTCCATAAGGACATATTTTTATTATTTTTGTTCATGTATTTCCAGAATCTTACAAAGTGCCCATCACATATTTGATAGTCTAACACGTTGAGTAAATGAATGTAACAAACAATGTACAGAAATATATGGTGTCTCTATCCTGTATAATAAAACCCTAATATGCAAATGGACTGAATAGCAGAACAACCAGTTACAATGACGTGCACTGACCACCAGGGGGAAGATGCACAACACAGGAGCTGCCCCCTGGTGTCAGTGCGCTCTCACAGGGGGAGCACCGCTCAGCCAGAAGCTGGGCTCACAGTTGGCAAGTGCAGCTGCTGTGGCAGGAGCCTCTCCAGCCTCTGTGGCAGTCGGACATCCCCCGAGGGCTCCCGGACTGTGAGAGGGTGCAGGCTGGGCTGAGGACCCCCAGCCCCCGGTGCATGAATTTCATGCACCGAGCCTCTAGTATTTTTATAATACACATTCACTTATTTACATTTTGCTGTTAGAAGTTTATTGGTAAATTTGTCATATGGCATAATTTTAAAAAAGTTAGGAGACATAGAAAAGATGCTTTATAAGCTGCTATGCAAAACAGTATAGAGGTTCCTCAAAAATTAGAAATGGAACTACCGTATGATCCAGCAATACCAATTCTGTATATTTATCCTATAGACAAGAAATTAGAATCTCAAAGACATGTAAGCACTCCCAAGTTCATTGAACCATTTATAACAGCCACGGTGTGGTAACACCTAAAAGCTGCACAGAATGAATAAAGAATATGTGAAGTATACAGTTAATGGAATATTATTCAGCCTGAAAAAAGAAAGAGATGTTGCACTGTGTAATCAGATGGACGGACCTTGAGAACATCATGCTAAGTTACAGAAGCCTGTCACAGAAGAACACATACTGCATGGTATATGAAGCATCTACAATAATCAAACTAATAAAAGCAGAAAATACATGGTGGTTTTGGGTGGTGGGGGAGGGGAAGACAGGACGTTTCTAAGTAATGGGTAGAAAGTTTCAGTAATGCAAAGTGAAGAAGTTCTAGAGATCCGCTGTAAAACGTTGTGTCTCTAGTTACCAATATCGTGTTGTACACTTCAGATCTGTTAAGAGGTTAACTCTCACGGTAAGTGTTCTCACCAGCAAAAAATAAAAATTTAAGAAACAAAGAATGCTGTGTACTCCAAGAGCATTTTTTCAGAAACTAGCTCAAGAGGTGTCAAGGGCAATGTTCTTAGGACTAGGAATACCATAGAAGTGCAGACTGAGGGATGTGGGTGGAGACAAGTGCTTTGATGGCAGGGGACTGCTTACTGTGAGAAAAACAGTTCTCTCAGGTGACCAGGAGAGAACACTCCGCAGGAGCTAAGCATCAGGACTGTGCGCTTACCAAAGGTGCAGGGAAGAAGGGAGAGACAGCGGTGCTGAAAGCAGGGAGATCTTCCGATTAACAAGTAGCTGCAATTAGTGGGAAACTTTGGAGAAGGGAGATACTTAGAGAGGAATTTTCAGACGTTTTCTTGTCAAATGCAGATGTTTAGCACTGAAAAATTTACATTGAAAATGTACGTTCCTCTTCGCAAATACTCTAAGATTCTGGAGGCGTCAATAACTCATTTCGCTGAAGCAAAACTGCGAAGTTGTAGGTCAAGAGGGAGCTGGAGAGTGCCTTTATTTTGTTTAGAATCACACAATCACAAACTATACCTGTATTCAGAGCTTCCCTCTCTCCTTTCTGACCAGTATTTTCTCAATTGGATCCTGTATGAAGTGGGCAAACCAGACACAAATCCTAAGAGAAGTGAGAAGGAGGGAGTTAGCCAATGACTTCAGAAAAGTGTCCGACAAAATGATATTTTGCATCATGGTGGAAGATACGAAAACTTGTAGGTATAAATAACATGATCTCTTTTATGTAAACTTTAATTGTATTATTCATGTACCTGGGATCCCTGTTTTTTCTTGAGAATATCATTGACCGTCCGTAAGTAAGTCTGTGTTTCCATAACCTTTGTAGAGGCCTGTCCATTATGAGGAGAGGCTCAATTACAAACCAGCAACTGAGTTTGGAGTATCAGCCACTGAGACTTCTAATTGTGAGCTTGTAGCTGAAATCACTGCTAGTTTTCTCTGTCCATGACGTCATGATTTGCATGGACGTCACTGTAGACCATGAGGCACACCTCGGAAGCATATTTTCCATCTTCTGAAAAATGACAGCTTGTTTCTCTGACGTGCCTACTAGGATAACCTGAAACAGGGTCATGAGCACCTGTCATGTCCTATTCTATAAACACACCATGCAAATCTGGTCATCATCCATCTAGTTGTTTCAAATTTATTTAACAGCCCTAGCTGGTTTGGTTCAGTGAATAGAGCATTGGACTGGGGACTGGAAGGTCCCAGGTTCAATTCCAGTCAAGGGCACATTCTCGGGTAGTGGGCTCGATCCCCAGTGGGGGGCGTGCAGGAGGCAGCCGATCAATAATACTCTCTCATCATTGATGTTTCTATCTCTCTCCCTCTCCCTTCCTCTCTGAAATCAATAAAAATATATTTAAAAAATTTATTTAACAATAAAAAAGCAGACAGAAATTTAATTTTAAATTCCTTTTTACATTTGGGAAATACTTCATTGTACCTAAAACCCCAGACAGTGGACAAAAAAAGTTGTCCGAATACCATTCCAGGGGGTAATGGTCAGAAAAAGAGTTTGGAATGACGTACTGATGTGATCTGCACAAATACATGCACGTGTGCACCTTATTTTGTGCGGTTAGTGCATGCCTGCGGATGTGTGCACATTCACAGAGTACAATTATTTCACCCACTGTATTCAGCTAATCTGTATAAAGTGTTCAGTCCTGGCAGAGGGATGTGAGAACAGCAAGAACTGTCTCTCCATGTAGGACGTCCAGATTACTACCAGGGCGTGGAGGATCCGATAAGCTTGTGATTTCCACCAAGGAGAGTCTGACTACACCAACTTGACTCTACTGCATACCAAGCCTCCAGAAGATGGAGCAGTTTAATAAACCGTTTTCAACAGCAAATTCCCTAAGGAGGTTCTAGCATCCAGTCCTATTCCCCCAGCCCAGCATTGTCTGTGGTCCAGCCACCCCTTGTGAAGGCTGTCTTTCTTCAACACCAGCAGAGAGTGAGCTGCTGATCCTTTATTCTTCTTTACACCTCTTCCCTGTTCTTTTTTTTTTCTTTTAATGTTTTCTTCTAGGATGAAAAGGGTGAGAAGGGAAGAAATAATGACAGTAAAGAAGTCACACTACCTTTGTCTTGGATCTATGCTATGTCAGAGTTGACCCTTGTAAAACTCCATGGAGATGATATAAAAATATATTTATGACTTTGAAATTCACATCTAAGAAAATATGTCACTTAAATATTCTCAGTCTATGATAATTTTTATCCTGATCTCGAGCATAATTTGAAAAGCAATGTGAGATGGTATAAAAGACCTAAGCTTGAATCCTCATTGTTGTACCTTCTCTCTGATACTTTGGCAGATTACTGAGCCTTTAAAGTTATCCATTTCTTTATCTGTGTTAAGGAGCTAATGAGTCTTGTATATAGAAGAGGAAGGAATAGAGGTTAAGTACTGAATTGCTTTTCAATAATTATTGGTTCTTTCCTATTGAACAGATATGAACATGGCTTTTAATTTTCAAATTCTTTAAGCTAAGTAATAAAAGATAATAACAATTACTGAAAACTTACTATGTTCCAGGAACTGGGCTCAGTGCTTTAATACATTATTCATTTAATTCTTATAATAACTTTATAAGTTAGGAACCAGTATTATCTCAATTTTGTAGTCAAAGAAAATGAGGCATGTAGAGCTGTAGAAATTTGCCTGAGGTTGAAAACTAGATAACTAGCAGGCTAGTTTTCCCATCTGTGTTATCTGTATTATCCACTAGGCTACAAATGTCTTCGCTAAAGCATCATAGCCACACTTTTCTTTCAAGTTAGCATTATGTGCAATTTCAGGGAAATATTTTCTTTTAAAGTAATGGGGCAGTTAACTAAAATATTCCTATGTGTCCATTGTCTGAATAGATTATTATTTGTTTTAGCGTTTTCATTTCATTTTTTTTTTTCAAAAAAGTGAAATCTTACCATTTGCAACAACATGGATGGACTTAGAGGGTATTATGCTAAGTGAAATAAGTCAGACAGAGAAAGACAAATACATGCCATATGATTTCATTTTTATATGGAATCTAAAGAATAATATAAATGCACAAATATAACAGAAACAGACTCATAGCTACAGAGAACAAACTGATGACTGCCAGATGGGAGGAGAGGTGGGAGGCTGGTGAAGGGAGTAAGAAGTACAAACTGGTAGTTATAAAATAGCCATAGGATATAAAGTACAGCATAGGGAATATAGACAATAATGTAATAACTATATACAGTGCCAGATGGGTACTAGACTAATTGGGGTGATCATTTCGTGAATTATATAAATGTCTAACCACTATGCTATACACCTGAAACTTGTATAAAATAATATTGAATATCAAGTGTAATTGAGTTATCGGAGAAGGTTAATTCAAGAGAGACAAAAAAATCAATCTTGAGTTCAGATAGCAATACTGAAACTGAGCTGATCTCCAGACTACCAAATGTCAATGAACTGCATTATGCTGATCTACTCTTCTCCAATTCCCTGCATCTCTTGTTTGGACATGCTTAATTATTAAAGATAATCTCAATATTTCCAAATTATTTTGAATAAATAAGTGAGGACTTTATTTAGGAAGGTGCTAAACAAATATATATCTCATTAAAATTTAAAGATAACTATATTTTCTTTTGGATAAGACATACTTCTCAAAATAAGAGATTTAAGGTATGAAAAATAAAAGACTAGGAGAGTTCTAATATATCAGGTCTTTGGCACTGGAGGACAGATAATTATTTACCTTCCTGTGGCTGGGGAAATGTGTGTGTGTGCGTGTGTGTGTGTGTGTGTGTGTGTGTGTGTGTGTGTGTTGGAGGTGAAGTGAGGTGGTTATGAAGCTCTTTTTATCTGGTGATTCTCACAAAGCCTCTTCAACCATTGGCTGGGGAAAAAATCGCACTTTGATCTAAGGCTCATGATTCTGATGACTGATTGTATTTGCTTCCAGTAAGCTGCTAGAGGTGAGAGACATGAGTTTTCTTGAATCTCATATCATCTTACACTCTAGCTTTCCTGTATGTTTGGTACCATCAATGGACTTTGGCCCTTCCATCATTACCTCTACTTTCACATTCAAAGCTCTTACTGAAGAGTTCCAAAATGCCACAAAGATAGGATGTGTGGAGAGTGACACATTACTTTCTGGATGGCAAAATACAAGAAAAGGGCTATTGGCACAGAAACAGTGCTTTTATTTTTCCCCCTGAAGAATAACTGATTTAATCTCTTGAGAACACCCTTCTTCATGCGTGTGTGTATCAATGGTAAATCTTAATAAAAGATTGGTGTTGGTTAATTATGTCACCTACAAAATGAGTCTTTGTTCTCTTTTTTTTAATATATTTTGATTGATTTCAGAGAGGAAAGGAGAGGCAGAGAGAAATAGAAACATCAATGATGAGAGAGAATCATTATCGGCTGCCTCGTACATGCCCCAAACTGGGGTCAAGCCTGCAACCAAGGCATATGCCCTGACCAGGAATGGAACCTGGTTCATAGGTTGACACTCTTCCACTGAGCAATACCAGCTGGGCTAAAAAAAAAAGTCTTAATATATATTCTAACTACAAAGAAATATTATTTTTAAAGACAAAGGCTGATTTTGTCTCACTGTAACACCTGTATTTCTGTAAAAATTGTAATTTCTAACTTTATTATAAAGTAGATTCTCAGTAACAATAGTTCATGTTGATATAAAATGCCTGCATTGGGAGGAGGTTGGGCTAAATTATCTCCAAATTTTCTTTCCAGAATTCATGTATCAATGGTAAATCTTAATAAAAGATTGGTGTTGGTTAATTATATCACCTACAAAATGAGTCTTTGTTCTTTTTTTAATATATTTAATATATTTTTTTAATATATTAAAAAAAGAACAAAGACTCATTTTGTAGGTGATATAATTAACCATCTTTGTGCCCTTGAGCAACCAAAAGAAGAATAGTCAGAGATTGGTTTGTGTGAACATATGT
Source organism: Myotis nattereri (assembly GCF_964212035.1). NCBI lineage: Eukaryota > Metazoa > Chordata > Mammalia > Chiroptera > Vespertilionidae > Myotis > Myotis nattereri. Next base: position 18,864,357 of record NC_138086.1, on the reverse strand, counting down.
ATTGAGAACTTATGGTATAATTTGAGCATAAAGAAGTGTGTCAATTGAACAAATTTTCTCTATGGAAATGATAAGTATAGACAGGTTTTGGCTACTTGAGAGTGGCCTCAGTTAGAATCAAGGGAGTTCTTTTGTCCTCCCTAATTAATAGGCAGGAATCTTCAGTCAAGCCCTTTGTGTGTGTTCCTATGTTGTACTCATATATCAGGTCATGCTATTTAGCAAATACCGCAGTCCCTTTCTTCCACAATTTTGGCCTCTCTCTTTTTCTATTTTGATTTGAATTTATGTAATTTTGATAGTCATCTGCTTTATGGATGCCAGACATGGGAAAAGTTCCAGTGATATCCCCATGGTGCCAAGAGATATTGCTGAGAGCTTAAAGAACAAAAGCTGAGAAAGAGAAGAACAATAAATGCTATGGTTGAGTCACAAAGTCTCTGCCTGTCTTATACTCAACACACAGACACACAATCATCTTCATCCATATATGCTTACTGATTAAAGATGAGCCTATTAGTTAGAACCTTAATTAATCTGAACATAATTAGCAATTGGAGATTTTTACTTGTGGATTTATTTGTTCTTTTGTTTCTAATTACTCATTTTAAAGTTGGCAAATTTAAGGGTTTATAATTATTTATCTGAAGTTGTTATTTATTAAGTCCTAGAATACAGTAGTAACAATGTTAGAATGTATATTTTTTGCTAAGGTAATGAATGAAGGTGATTGGTCTCATATACCTCAAATAAAATGATACTAAGCATGCATCTGCTCAAACATGGTGGGGATCTAGGTAAAGAAAGAGGTGCTTAAGGTTCTCAAGGTTTGCACCTTGTTCTGTTCCACTCAGCAGGGCCTGAAGACAAATAGTATTTGGGAATATAAATCCAGTGTGTTTTCAGAGGTTTCTGAGATGACAAAATGAAATTAGATGTTTAAGATATTTATTGGGAGAAGTGCCAATGAAGACAAAAGGGAGGAAGCAGGAGAAGATGGACAGAGCTTATAGGCAGTGATGAAGAAGGGAGGAGAGGAGAAGAAGGAAGGGCAGTATATGAAGTGTGTAAGACTGCGGCAGAGTTCTAAGAAACTTCAGCCAGGCCGGTGGGGAGCCCTCAACCCAAGTCCTCAACAGAACGAGTCTCCACATGGGCATTTTGGAGGTCCTTTTTGGAAATAGCCAATGTGAAGCATGGCTCTGAACAGATACAGTGATGGGTCCACGGGACAGCAGCGGGTTCCGTTAGTCCACTCTTCTGCTCCTAGCAGATAAGTAGTACATTTTACACAGGTGAGCTTATTTGGCTCCCCTGTGTCATGATCTGAGATCTCTCCAGCATACTAGTAGTCAACATGATGGGGGGTGGGGGGGTACAATTAAGTAAATACAGGGTCTGAGTTCTCACTCAGCATATTCTGACAAATTGCGAGTGCTCTATAAATTTTAGTTGAATAAATATCAGTATTGGAATCCATGTTTTACCTGGGTTTCTAAATGGTTACAGGAAATATCTAAATCTCAATTCTAACATCCCTATTTATGTTAAAACATTTTTAGTAACATGAGATTATAATTGCAGATATAAAATATCAAAGAAACATGATATAGTTGACCTCAACAGCTTTATACATATTAGAGGCCTGATATACGAAATTCGTGCATGGGTGTGGTCCCTAGGCCTGGCTCGTGATCAGGGCCCATCAGGGGCAGGCTGATCAGGGCCAGGCCAGAGAGGAGGCGACAGTTGCCAGGATGGGCACGTAATGAATGGACATCAACGCCACCATCATTGGCGCCCGGCCACCTTGCGGTTCCCTGCCTGCCCCCTCCTCCTTCCCTCGCTGCCACTGTGGTGGGAGGGCAGTGGGCTGATAGGGGCCTGCAGGTTGGGGGGAGGGATGAGGCATAGGAGGTTAGCTGATGGCCCCAAGGAGGAAGCTGGACCCCCCCTCCCCCCAGGAAAGGGTCCATGTCCACCGCCACCCACCCCGAGTTTCCGGTCCCAGCCTGGGGCCCAGCCCAGATCTGGCGATTAAGGCCTGCCAGCCAGAGGGAGGGACCGTGGGAAGTTGGCTGGCCAGGGGAGGTTGGCTGTGGGAGTGCACTGACCACTAGGGGGCAGCTCCTGTGTTGAGCATCTGCCCCCGGTGGTCAGTGCATGTCATAGTGACCAGTCGTTCCAGACGTTCTAGTTTCTTAGGCTTTTATATATATAGGTATATATATGTATCTTCATACATATATATGTATATATGTTTATATATATGTGTGTGTGTATATATATGTATCTTCAAAAGAATTGTTTTTGTTAGTTTCCTTATAGTAAACAAAACTTGATTTTTGTCACAACTTACATTAAAGTGAAAATACACATGTAAGCCTATGATCTGCATGCAAATGCAGACTTCTTTCAGAATTGTGAATGTTTTCCAGCTGGTTTGTGATAGGAAACCAATTATGTACAACGCATCATAGAGAAGAAGCAATTACATTCATTTTCTTGGGCACTGAGAAATTTGATAAGGTTGACACTTGGCACATTGAGCTGTGATAGCCGCTAATTTTTTAAAAGGCATAAAATATAGGCCAGTTGAATTGAAACCATTTGTTTTTAAATTGTTGGAAATTGTGTTACCTTAGATGCTTTCAGATGACAAGAGGGAATGAAAAAATTAATTTAGAAATCTATTCTAAATGCAAAATGAGTGCTTGGCTTATTCAATTAAAATGAAGCACTTCATTCTAAGAATAGACCAACTCCTGGAACCTAGCAAACAGCTTCGGATGGGTCCGGACCCCTGCAGAAACTGGGAAGAAGGTAAAGTCTTCTCATGCTTAATGCTATTTTTCTGAACTCTTTTCCACTGAAAATGCTGCTCTTTTTTCTTTATTCTGCAAGGCACCTAAAACCCACATTTCTTTTCATTCTCTTTATTAAAATTCTTTCATGGAGGAGATCAATTTATCAAAACTCTGAGACAGGTGAGTCACAATTCTAAATGCATGGAGTGTATTTCCGTCTATTTATTTATTTATTGGGAATTTGTAATGGGACAGATGCTGTACAACTTATTCCCACAGCATTTGTTCATTGAAAGGTCCTGTACTCGGCACAGTGGTGGTACAGAAAGGGCTTCCCTTGTACTAGAACTTGAGGCAAAATTGCTGTAAGGGTGTGTTGAATAAAATAAGAGATTATGCAATTCAGTCCTAAGGAGTGGCATGATCAGCAATATGGCTGTGGGGACAGAGAGATGCATTTGGGAAATTATGAGTGATGCATGATGTCCAGAGCAAGAGACATGGTGACAATATCTCCTGAATTTTCTGGGATCATCCTAGTTCACACCTGTTGTCCTGGCATAATTAGTAACTAGTACTCTGTTTTGGTCATAAATGTCTGGGTTTGGATATTATATTATTCCTTTGAGCATGGAAAAAATGTGAGAGAGATATATGGATGAGGAGGTTAAAGAGACAGGCAGGGACTGCATCGTGGGTACATCATATGCCAATGCAAGGCATTTGAACTTTATTTGATGGCAGTAGGAAACTTCTATTCCATCTAAACTAAAAAAGAAAAACAATCAGAGGTCTAATGGTAAAGTGTCAGGCATTAATAAAATGGAGGAGGCATTATTGCAGGATCATTTCCTGATAACATCAATTCGTGGCACATAAATAACCTCTCATTTCAAACATTGGCTTTCCTATAGCCATATCTATCTCCTTATGTACGCATTAAGGGCTGGCAGCTTGGCTTTAGGTTCATTATTTAAACATCAGAGGAAACAACAATTTTTCTTGGAATACCTACTGAATTAAAGTTCTTGTATATTGCTTTCAGATATATTATGGAGAGAATGAAGTCTCAGTGACTTGTGAAAGAGCATGAGCAATTAATTGATTTAAAAACGATGGAGTGTGTTATACAATATTCTTTAGGAAAACGCAAATATATAAAATAAAGAGAAGAATTAGAACTCATTCTCACATATTTTTTCTTTCCTCTAAGATGAAGGCCTGCAGGTAATCTGCTGTCCCCTGAGATCAGGTGTCCTCTGTTGCCTCGGTGGAGACCTATCTTTTCCTAAATTTCATTCAGGCCCACTGCTGTGAAAAATGTCTCCTTCCTAGTGACTCCAGAGAGCACAGTGCAAGCTATGGAAAAATAATGGGATAAATACCAAGTAGCACTGACCATCAAAAACCTAAGCGATGGGTAGCTATGATGCACACTGACCACCAAGGGGTAGATGCTCAACGCAGAAGCTGCCCCCTGGTGGTCAGTGCGCCAGTGTGAGCCTCTCCAGCTTCTGTGGCAGCGAGGCAGGCACAGCAGGGTCAGGATGAGAGGGATCTAGCAGCCCAGGCTCGAGCTCCTCCCTAGTCTCCTGCCGCTTCAGGCACTACTACATTCCCCAGGGGTCCTGGATTGTGAGAGGGCTCAGGCCAGGTTGAGGGACCCCACCGGTGCACGAATCCGTGCACTGGGCCTCTAGTTTTATAATAATTCCAGTGATGTCTCACCTACTGCACATAGGAGTTTAGTAAACACAGCCTGCATCAACAACAAATGACACTTGTATGTACAGACAACCAAACACAAGAATAGAAAGTCACACCCATACTTACACATGGAGAAATTTAGAGATCATAATTAGGTGAAATGGACCAATCTGTATTTTATTAGTTTGAACATTATTATAGAACTCCATTTGTTCTCTCAGGTACAAGGAGTTTTCTTCCTTAAGAATCATAATTGTTTTTTTAAACATAAATTCCTTACAATAAGGACACATTATTTTGAGATAGTTTCTGATGATTCCTTGAGTAGAAGAAACAGGGTGGATAGGTAGCAGGATAATGGTGATACAGTGTAAGTTGGAGCTCTGAGCTTATCCACAAAACATTTCTTCTTTTTATGAAACTTCTCAATTTTATTTTCATTTTATTATTTTTAAATTTTTAAAAATTGTATTTAAATATTTATTTTTATTTATTGTAGACAGTATTAGAAATGCTCTAATTTACCCCTGTTTGATCCCCTTCACTCAGCCCAGCCCCTCCTCAAGCCGATACCACACTATTGTCTGTGCCTATAAGTTATGCAAAAATGTTCTTTGATTAATCTCTTCCCTTCTCTATTCCTCCCTCATCTCTGAGGTCTGTGGTACTGTACCATGTTTCCATGCCTCTGGGCCTATTTTATTTGTCAGTTTGTTTTTTTCATTAGATTCCACAAATAAGTGAAATCATGTGATATTTGTCTTTCTCTGTCTGACTTATTTTGCTCAGCATAATGCTCTCCAGGTCCATCCACACTGTCACTAAAGGTAAGAGATCTTTTTTTTTTTTTTTCAGAGCCTCATTGTATTCCATTGTGTAGATGTACCACGGCTTTTTTATCCACTCATCTACTAATGACCACTTGGACTGTTTCCAGATCTTAGCTATTGTAAATAACATTGCTATGAACATTAAATGTATTGGGATGACATTGGTTAATCAGGTTATGCAGTTTTCAAGTGTATATTTCTATGATGCATGATCAGTATATTGTATTGTGTGCTTACCACCCAAAGTCAAATCATCTTCTGTCACCATATACTTTGCTCCCTTTTCCCTGTACTCCTCCTCCACACCCCACCTCCGCTTTCCTCTGGTAACCACCATACTGTTTCCTTTGTCTATGACTTACAGTTTTATATCCCACATATGACTGACTTATTTCACTTAGCATAATATTCTCAAGGTCTATTCATTTTGTGGCAAATGGCAGTATTTTATCTTTTCCTACAGGTGAGTAATATTCTATTGAATTTATGTACATCTTCCTTATCCAATCATCTATTGAGAAAGGACACTATGGTTGTTTCCATGTCTTGGCCACCATGAATAATGCTGCAGTGAACATAGGGGTGCATATACCTTTGCTAATACATGTTTTAAAATTTTTCAGATAGATATGCAGAAGAGGGGTTGTTGGGTCATATGATAACTCTATTTTGAATTTTTGAGGAACCTCCATACTGTTTCCCATAGTGGTTGTACCAGTTTACATTCCCACCAGCAGTGAATGAGGGTTCCTTTTTCTCCACATCCTCTCCAACACATTATTACTTGCCTTGTTGATAATAGTCATTCTAAGGGTGTGAGGTCCTATTTCATTGACGTTTTTATTCACATTTCCCTAATAGCTAGTGAAGTTGTGCATCTTCTCATATATCTGTTGGCCATTTTTATGTCTTCTTGGGAGAATTTGTTTAGGTCCTCGTCTGGCCATTTTTTAATTGAATTGTTTGTCTGTTTGGTGTTGAGTTGGATAAGTTCTTTACATATTTTGGATATCAACCCCTTGCCAGAACTGCTGTTTGCAAATATCTTCTCCCGTTGAGTTGGTTGGCCTTTCATTGTGTTAGCACTTTCTGTTGCTATGCAGAAGCTTTTTAGTTAAATGTAGGCCTGTTCATTTATTTTTGCCTTTACTTTTCTTAGAGGTAGGTTGAACTGCTATCAGATTAGTTAGTCCCTTGTCTAGCTTTCTTAGTCCACATCCATTCATGAGCATCCTTTTTAGTCAGCACATTAGAAAAAAATATATTTTATTGATTTCAGAGAGGAAGGGATAGGCAGAGAGAGAGATAGAAAAATCAATGATGAGAGAGAATCATTGATCTGTTGCCTCCTGCATGGCCCCTACTGGGAATCGAGCCCACAACCCAGGCATGTGCCCTGACTGAGAATCAGACAGCAAACTCCTGATTCATAGGTTGAGCTTCAATCACTGAGCCACATGGCTGGACAATTCTGCACATTTTTTCTGTGAAAGTTTTATTTTCCTTTATTGACCATGTCCTCACTGAAAGTAGCTGGTGTGACATGGATTCCATAGGCTATGAACAGGGGGCTAAAAATACAAAAGGACTCAATAAAAAATTTAGACAATGTCAACGAGTGTCACAAAATAACACTGAAGCTAACACAGATCCACACTCTATGAATATAATTAACTATTTTGACAACTTGCCAGACATTACGCATTCTACAAAGTTTGGATAAAATGGAGATAATCTCCCTTGGGGAACTTCATGCTCAAAATAAAGTCAATTAAAATTACACATAAAATTATTAAAAATGTTAAACAAATTAAAAGTAAAATTTAAACACATTTAACAAATTATATGTTACATTTTAGGTATAAAGAATAAATAGAAGCAGAATTCTAGCAACTAGACATAAAAAAGAGTCTAGGTTGAAATAAGAAGAGAAACAAATTGCCTCCATGTTCATATAAGCCAATTCCATATATATATATATATATATATATAAAATCTAATAAAAGAGTAATATGCAAATTAACTGCCACTTCATGCTAAAGATGGTGGCGCCCACAGCCAATAAGGAGGGAATATGCAAATTGATGCAACAAAGATGGTGGTGCCAGCTGGAGCCACAGAGCCAGCCAGAGAGGGCAGGAGGCTTGGCTTCCTTGGTCGCCCCAGCTGGCTCCTTGGCCACCACCCAGACAAAGGCAGGACTGAGTTGAGGGCGAGCAGACTGTTGGGGGTCAGTTGGGGTGAGCAGGCCAGCAGGGGGGCCAGTTGGGAGCAAGCAGGTCACAGGAGGGGCAGTTGGGGGCGAGCAGGTTGGTAATGGGGGGCATTTGGGCATGATCAGGCCACCGGGAAGGGCAGTTTGGGGCAAGCATGCCAACAGGGGTGGCAATTGGGGCCGAGCAGGCTGGCGGGGGGTGGAGGGGCAGTAGGTGGCAAGCAGGCTGGCAGGGGTGTGCAGTTGGGGGCGATCTGGCAGGCCTGTGATCAGTTAGGAGCCAGCGGTCCCGGATTGCAAGGGGGATGTCCGGCTGCCGGTTTAGGCCTGAACTGTAATATATGAAGTATAAACCAAGCATTTTAGTTAAATATAAAGAAAGGAAATATATTAATACCTTGAATTTGTTTTGTGTTGGTTAAAGAAATATGGCTGCTTTAAATTTTGTACTTTAACATTTTCCAAAGCTTTCAGTTTTATATAAATAATAGATATATTTTTTATGACATGAAAAAATATTGGTTAAAACAGAAAGTGCAACCCTGGCAATGATAATAAAATGTGTTAAAGTCAATGACTAGAAGCAATCATTGAAAGGACTGTTGTAGGTAATAGCTAGAATTATTAATAAGTGTTCCTGAAAGCCCATAGAGGCTTCTGAAAAGTGTATCTAAATTTAGAAGGAAGAGAAATTAATGATAATCTCAACATTGTTACTGGCCCTTCTCTGGTTGTTGCTCCTATTCCTCTTACTAGACCACATGCTCTCTATGTCAGAGGTGATTCAGAATTTAGCATGGAATTTTGAACTATAATTAGCGCTTTACATTATTTGGTGATTTCCTACTAAATAGAATTGTTTACACTTCTGATTCATCTTGTAAATTTGCATTCCTATAATTTATGTTAATTAACTTTTGAGATAAGTTTGGAGACTAAGTCATTAATAATAGTTTGATAATTAATAGCTATTTAGTTTTGTAATTCAGAATAATTTTAATTCTATTTTTCATATTCAATATTTTCTGAATTTCATCCAGAATCTATAGAGTTATATTGACTTTCTAAGGTATTAAGAAGCATAACTTGATTTTTTTTGTTCTATGAAAATTAGAGTCAAGGACAATAATACTTAAAAAATATTGTTAATAAAAATGATTCATAGATTCTGTTGCCAGAATTGAAAAGTTACAAATGAGGAAGTAAAAGAAAATCTCTAATTATTTATTTTAAAGAGATCAGAAGAGACAAATGCATAATTGTTAGGGGTGAAATATTATACTAGCTATAAAAAGATTATCAGAAACCATCATAGATGAATAGATGAACAGTACTATTTCTTTTAAAATACTCCAAGTATAAAGGTCCTATTGATAGTACCTCTAAAACTTCATAGGCATATCCTTAATAATATTTCATCTGCCTTGTTCTGATTCTATATTCACAAAGCAATTAGGGTTCAACCTAATTTGGTATTTTGTGTCCAATTCTTCAGAAAGAACCACATGTTGATCAAATTCCCACAGTTTCCTGACAAGTTTAATATGTTTTATTATCAAATAATGAATTACCACCTGAATTACAAATCATTCTCTTATGAACTTGCCTGTAATAAGTTAACTTTTCATGGCCAAGTTAAACATATCTACGCTGATACAATTACAGTGTAATGGTTAAAAAGGCAGGCTCTTGAGTCTGACCCTGGTTCACAGCCTACTTACAAACTCAGAGGCAAATTAGAAGACAGTTTCTTTATCTTGAAAAGAAGAAGAAGAATATAACCTTCAAGGAATTGTTGTGAGAGTAACATAACAGAAGAAATAAGTTAGTACCTATAAAATTCTTGGAAAAGTGTCATATGGTATATGTTCAAAAAACATTAACTTTTGCTGCTGCTGCTCATACTACTCTTATCATCTAAATTCGCTCCTCTGCTTCCTCTAACCAGAAAAAAAAATAGCCTTGGTAATTCTCAGCTTAGATAGACTGTTAGTCTTACCAATACATGAGTAAGTGGAACTCAGGGTAGAATAAGATCTATACTTTAATGAAAATAATATATGAGAAGTTTTGCTGTTTAGAGTTAATCAGGACCATGTTCAGATCAAGTTTCCACCATTACATAGAAAGACACATTTATATCTAATTCTAGGACTCAGTTATTTAGTGATGTACATTTTTGATTCTATAACCTGAGATTTTACCAATACATGTTCTTTAGCCTCATCCACATGCATTATATTTCTTTCTTATAATTGGAATAGCAATTAAAGTTAAGCAAGCTACTATAAGCTCATTGTACTACAATCTGAGTTCACCTCCAGGAGATTGGCACTTGCTGAGTATTTTATCACAATAAAAATGCAGCCAACTTGCTTTAATTTATGGCAATTATGAATATTCTATATTCTAAGCTTTAATTAAATGTGTTTATCTTAATAAGTGCCACAAAACGCATTCCAGTGCTTTGCAAAATTAACTTATTTCTACCCTTAAGTGGGAAGTTTAAGTCAACATGATTGTGTTCCAATATTTTGGTGTCCTAATTATTCACAAATTTCTGCTCTAAAAACAGTGAAAAAAGTCACACAGTGAAGTCCTTTGCAATGTGAGCTGGCAGCATCCCCGAGAAGGTTCATCACAGTCACAATCCCCGGAGACTCCTTCCATTCCACACTGCTGCCCAGTCAGACAGTTCCCTCTTTCTCTCACATTTCCTGATAATTGCATTGAAATATCACTTCACGGTGTAGGCTGTGAAGAAGAAAGGTAATTGCATGGTGACATAATGAACTAGAACTGGTGTTTGCAATATTTATCTTAAAGGAAAAGAAGTGCAAGTTGTTTCATGCACAAGGAAATGGTTAATAAGCAAAATTCAAGATACAGGCATTTTAAAAACCTACAGAATGATCAGTTTTTTTTAAAAAAAACACACACACAAAAAAAACCCAGAAAATTAAATTCTTACTACCTACCTCATGCATTCACTCATTCTACAAATACCTGTGGTAATTCCAGCAGAGAGATCACCAGTGGCAAGGACTAAAAAAGCCAGAGAGGTGAGCCCTGTCACAGGATGACCTCTGGGGCCAGATCAGGGGTAAAGGCATCAGGGAGCTATGAAACAGTCTAAAGTAGGGGGACAACAGGACCAAATAAGTTGGTGTCATAGTACATGTAGGAGGATAAAAAATAATTTCAACTATGAGCTTAATGCAAATTTTAACTTTATTAGTTGGATATATTTCCAAAGATGAGTTAATTACAAAGTTAGCTTCTTATGTGAAAGAGTCAATGACACATTAACCTATTTTGGGAATGAGAATTGGAATGCATGTATCAATGTCAGAATTTATTCCTTTTTTTATTTGTTCATATTAATATTTGCCAAGCTCTTGTTAGGTGGCTGGAACGAAAAGGTGAAATAGAGAGAGTGAGGAAAGGATTTGAAGGTACCTGGCCCTCTGAATCTTCCAGGCTCAACATACACATTGTGGTGGGAGGAAGAGCTGGGAGCCCAGAGAGACCTGCCCTTCTGGTTGATTTCTATGGCGATTATCGCCTCACCTTTCCCTACATGGGTTTCCCTTGCAGAGCCCACACCACACGGACAAAGATGTAGAAGTCAGTATCTTCTTCATAAACAGCAAATGCTTTTCTCAAGTTAGAGTTATTCTTCTTACTGAAACATGGAATTCATTATTTACTTTAAATTTAACATTTCTTTCCTCCTAGTGGAGGCTGGGTTAACTGTGAGAGATAAAAAGGTTAAAAATAAAATGTCTTTGCCCTCATGGAACTCAATATCTAGGATCATATCTAAAATGATATAAAAATAAAATATGATGTGATATGTGTGTATAACTGAACAATGTTTGGATTGGATAATTAAAATGGAACGGAGGAGGAAAATGTAATGTACTGCCGACCACTTTGTTTTAGCCCACATGCTGTTGTTCAACAACTGGTCCCTCTGGGCTGCGTTCTGGTTGGGGCACATTCAAGATTCTGGAAAAATTACCAAAGTACTTCTGATTCTTAGCAAGGATGGAAAGTTGAAACAAGAGTTGCCAATCAGAAATTGATATAAGATGGTCAACTTTCTCATAATGAACATCATCTGTATCATCAATTTATAATAAAAGTCAACACATATAGAACAATAACTAAATGATAGGTATTTTTGAGTGCTTGACCTATATTTCCTTTTAGAAAATTCACAAACCCAACTAAGACGAAAAGTTTCTAAATATTTTATAATTCCTAGTGTTTATCATCACCACCACCATCATCATCACTGTTATTCATTATTTTAAAATGGTAGGGTTTTCATGTTTGTTCATTTCTTTTGATCTGTAATTATGTTATTAGCTTCTTTTTTTATATGATGAACACATAATGTCATCTATACTATTTTCTACATAAATTTTATAAACTGCTTTCTGTGTTTTGCTCTGAATTTGAACTTGGTATTGTACCAAAGTTTGTAGTATTTGACCTTGCCCCAGTATTTATTCCTTGGGCCTATCCTTTGATTTTTAATGACTTTGAGTAATTTTTCTTAAGGTACATTTTAGGGGAGACAGAACAAAATGCCCTGGAAGCTCATTCTCTTCCGTGTTCAGCTAATGAAGCAAAAATCTGGCTCAGCAGATCTGAATAACTTTAGTCCGAATTAAAATATGTACTTACATTTCCTACTTAATTTATCTGATTGGATAAACAAGCTGGGGTCAGGGTAGAGGTCTGCATGTCCCCTTCAATAAAACCAATTCCTTGATTTTCCTTATATAAAATTCATAAACCCAACTAAGAAAAAAGTTTTTAAATACTTTGATAAACTAATTGATGACTTACTATACTTTAATAGGAGGTCAACTTTTGTGAATGTTTTCAAATATTTCTTTTGTTTTCTTTTTTCTTCTCCTTCTGATATTCTCATTACATGTGTGTTACACCTTTTGTAGTTGTCCCAGGTTTTGGTTTTTTTTAGCCTTTGTTTGTTTATTTCTTCGCTTTTCAGTTTGGGAGTTATCTGTTCAGATATCCTCAAACTCAGACATTATTTTCTCAGTTGCATACAGTCTAATAAGCTAATTAAAGTTATTCTTTATTTCTGTAACAAAATGTTTTGTCTCTAGCCTTTCTTTTTGGTTCTTTCTTAGAATTTTCATCTTTGTGCTTAGATTACCTATCTGTTCTTGCATGCTGTTTTACTTTACCAATAGCATAATAATCATAGGGTTTTTTTTTTTAAATTCCTGGTCTGATAATTCCAATATTCTAGTCATATCTGAGTTTGGTTCTGATAATTATTCTGTCTCTTCACACTTTATATTTTGCTTTTGAATGTGCCTTATAATGTTTTCTTGATGGATGGGTATAATGCACTGAATAAAAGGAGCAGCTGTAAGTAAATAGCTTTAATGATGTAGGGGAGGAAAATTATTCTGTAGTCCTGTAATTAGTCAGCCTGTGTTCAGGACTGTGAGCTTCACAGGTGCTTACCAGTCCACTGCCCCTTGGGTTTAGGTGGGATAAGAAGGCTAGGGCTGGGTGGAGTTGGGTATTTACCTTCTCTCACCTTATTTAGGCTCTGATGATACTCCAGTAGCCTAGGCTCTGCTTAAATAGTTCTCCTGTGGTCAGAATTTGTTAAGAAGAACAGGGTGTTCTGGCAATTTAAGATGTCATTTTCCCCCTCTTCTTTCCAGAAGTACAAGGGGATTTTTCTCTATGTTCCCTGTGAAGACCTAGGAGAGATCCTGGAGATAAAACTAACAACTGTGTGGGCCTCCTATGTCTGGGTCCCCTAGTATTTTAAATATCAGCGATGTCTACACTGAACTGCCAGCAACTCATTAATTACAATGCAGGCTTCTCCATCCTCGTTTCTGCTCATAGGGTTCTGCTCCAGTTAAGTTGGGATTCTCTGTATTCACCTGTGAGTTGCTCCGATTTGGGGAGTAGAAGTTTGCCCTGTGATTTCACTTTTCTTACACATCTAAGAAAAATTGCTGGTTTTTTCATTTGTTCCACTTTTTTTACTTGTTAGGATGGAGTGTTGATTTCCAAGATTCTTACATGCTGAACTAGAAACCTACTCATTTTTTCCCATTCAAAATAATTTTTGAGGCTATTCTGTTTTCATCCTTATTGGGAAAACACGTTGTGATGTCTTTATCCCTAAGAAACATAATATATACTTCTTTTCAGACAGGAGTCACTGTTAGATGTGTCTTTTGAGTCTATTATCAGATGAATAAATCACTTTCATATTCAGTAAGGATCTTAGACTATACTACACCAATATTCCAACTTTTTACTTGTTGATCCATCATGGGCAGGTACTACAGAGGCAGCAAAGTGTGGTAATTTAGATAAAATAATCCTGGTTCTTTACCCAGATTGATACTTCTAAATATGTGTGACTTTAGCAAGATTATTCAGTCTGCTGTTCATCCTCCTCCACTATAAAATGAGCTTAGCAACTACACCTATCTAATAAGATTGTTGTGACAACCAAGTAATGGATGCAAACTCTTTAGAGCAAAACATTACATAGTAAATAAAAAATATTAACAATAAAATTTGTCACAGCATGGCTAAGCAGCCAGAAGAAAGTCATAGAAAGAAAGACAAATGAGCAAAGACATTTATATTTGGATGGACTCATTAAATTGGGCTGACAACTTCATGTCTAGATGGAGTAGTAGAGTCTATGGGATCAGGTTTTGAGTCCAAGTGGCAGTATCTAAGAGGTTACAGTATCTTGAGAATTTTACACATTTAATACGGGTTCCCAGAGCACATCTCTATATATAAAAGCCTAAGTGACCTAACGACCTAATGACCCGTCAACCAGTTACTATGATGGCACACTGACCACCAGGGGGCAGATGCTCAACACAGGGGCTGTCCCCTGGAGGTCGTGCACTCCCACAGAGGGAGTGCCGCTCAGCTGACGGATGGGTGCCAGACACAGGGCTCATGGCTGGGAAGCGCTGCTGTGGGGGCATGACAGGGTCCTCAAACTACGGCCCGCAGGCCACATGCAAATACAAATATTATATTTGTTCCCGTTTTGTTTTTTTACTTCAAAATAAGATATGTGCAGTGTGCATAGGAATTTGTTGATAGTTTAAACTATAGCCCGGCCCTCCAACGGTCTGAGGAACAGTGAACTGGCCCCCTGTTTAAAAAGTTTGAGAACCCCTGGCATGAGCCTCTCCCATCAGGGCTGACTGGGCTGGAGCCCTGGAAGGCACAGCAGGGATAAGCGGATAAGCGGGAGTGGCAGGCAGGAGCGGCAGGCTGCGTTAGACTGCCCGGTTTGGCCCGATCCCCTCAGGCCACACCCAGGAACCCATCTAGTTTTCTAAGTAAATATTCATCAGCAGATTGCCCAGCAGCTTTATTGTCCTGAAGTTTTGCTTGTACAGCTGACAGCCCTTTGTCGTCCTTGTTGTTCTATGAATACAGTTTGTCTGTTGCTTTAGGGCTACACCCAGAAAGAGAACTCCCACTGATCCTGAAGTTTGCATACCCAGACTGAGCAGAGTGCATTTTAGGAATTTTTGTTTTAGGCTTGCAAGCAACAGTAGCTTACACGAGTACTTTAGAATGTGTCTGTAGATGAAAAAGTTCTTCCAAGTTATGTCTTTCTCTCCCAGTGATTCAGAGCATCCTGTTCTCTCCTATCCACTCTGCAGATAATAAAACTCTGCCTTCAGGAAAAGAAGATGGGAACATTCTTCTTTCACCTTCTGACTGTATGCTACAATTCAAGTAGCAAAAAGCGTCATAATTTACATGAACTCACAAGAATGACCAACATCATTATTGAATCCTACTAAGTCCTCTCTCCTCCAAAAATGTCATGGCTTTATCGTTTTCCTGTGATGCTGGAAGAAAACTGGCCCCCACCCACCTCAGTACAACACGCAGTTTGAATGTGACAGTGACTTTAGCTGCTTTGCTTTTACTCTGCACTGAGGAGGGGTGGCCACGAGTGAGGGTTGAGCAGGCAGCTTGTGCATTTTATGAAATTATTGTGCCTGGAGCAGTCCTGGCAGAAGTTGCTATGGTTTCAGTCCCTTCTTAGCCGCCCTGTGAGGAAGGAAATGAGACAGACATGGTAGCATCTCTTCGCCTTTCCTTTGAACCAACAGCCACATTTCAAACTTTCTGCAGAGCAGGAAGAACAGAAAATTATTTGGTTGAAAAAAGTAAGTTATATTAAAGACAAAATTTGTACTCATTTGTCTCATTCTTCTTCATCCAGATACTGATACGGTGTATGTTTGCCACTGAGAAAGGATATGTTCCATTCAGTAATACACATCTGTGTTAACTGGCGTCAAGCACATAAGATACCTGCGTAATAGAAACAGATGGGTCAGGAGGCTCCTCTCTGCAGCAGAGTCTGGGCAGCCAGCCTGTTGTGGGAAATAGCAAACTGCTATCTCTTCTGTGGCCTGGCAATTTCATCAGCTCAAACATGGGATAAATACTAAATCAAATATGAGGTAAACATGTAAACGTTACATCAAACTGCTCAACTGTTATTGGCCTACATATACATAGACTGAATAACAGAATCCATAAACATTCCTAAAAAAGATTCTGTAATATCTTTGCAATGGCAAAATATGCCCCCGTTTTGAAGCATCGGACATTTACTTCGCAGTCCCTAAGTCATCCTTCTGTATCCTCTAGTCTGTTCTTTCTCTCTGAGAGACCTTCTACAGCTGCTCCTCAATGCTAAGCCTTTATGGCTACAGTGCCCAGAGATGCTCGTTCCACTAGACTCTGGACATCTATCCCTTTCAAAACTTACCCCTGCTAAGAGCAAATCTCACAGGTCCTGAGGAGAGTTTAATTAACAATTTAAAAAGAAGTAGATGGTTATAAAAGGACTTAAGATGATAACTTCTCAGGTAACATTTACATCTCCCACAAAGGGCTTTTGTTCTTTAACGGAATACGGAATACAGGGACGGGGTGGGGCAAAAGTAGGCTCACAGTTGTGCCCATACAATGATTAAATAATGGTTTGCATACTCACAACTGTAAGCTCACTTTTGCCCCGCCCTGTATGTGAGTAGCACCTGGATTGCAGCTCTGCTGGTGGAGTCAGTGGGGGAGGGGTGTGCATGTGCTGCTCTGCACATTTCAAATCGCACTAGATGGGAAGCTATTGCTTTTGTTCATGTGTGTCAGGCTTTGTCCCTTGATGACCATATAGAGCTGATGAGGCCTATTCAAAAAGCATTCTGTTATCACATCTTAATTAATCTTGCAAAAGAAATATATGCAACTGAGAACTGAATTTAATTACTTCTATAAAAGAGACCTTAATATCTTCTTAATGAAGTTGAACCATTGTAGAGTATGGCAGGCCTGAAAAACTGATGTGTTGCAAATATTTACAAGCAATTAGTTTTAGCAGGGCTTGACTTTTAACAAATTTTAAGAACAACTAGGCTTTTTGTAAGTTGTTAGCATGGTTTTAATATGATGTGAATTGAGTGATGTTTAAAAGCTA
The DNA here is from genome assembly GCF_964212035.1 of Myotis nattereri. Taxonomy (NCBI): domain Eukaryota; kingdom Metazoa; phylum Chordata; class Mammalia; order Chiroptera; family Vespertilionidae; genus Myotis; species Myotis nattereri. The sequence continues at coordinate 18,847,248 of NC_138086.1, read as the reverse complement.
GTGCCTGTTGTATCCTACTGTAATTTTCACTGTGAGGTATAATTGTCCCTAATGGTAAACTGCAGTATAAGTCACAGTTCTTCTGTGATGGAAGTCTATGAAATTGATCCAATTATGAAGATGTAATGGTTTAAAAGTATATCGGGAATTCTATTTAAGTAGAACATTTCAGGAAACTGGATAGGTAACAATATTTTATAGAATTATTTTGTTTTAGAGAAAATTAAATAAACATTTTTTCTAACTCCTTAATAAACATAGAAATATTTATGTGGAATAGATATGATTTACTCAGAATTGATCCCCATAATTCCTAGAAAGCCACCCACCCAGCATCAGGAGGAACAAGGTGGTGTCCCGCTGAGTCGAGACACTCTGCAGGTCTGCCACAGAAAATGATCAACAGACCACAGACTGGGAGCTAACATTTACACAATTACTATATCCCATTTGAATCCAGAATAGGTAAAGAATGTATAAAGAACATTAATGACTGAATAAGGCAAATGATCTAATATAAAGTTTCAACACGTACTTCCCAGAAGGTATACAAATGACCAGTAAGCACTTGAAGAGTCTTCTTTTGTCCTGAGGGAAATGTGCATTAAAGCTAGAGGAGATACCACTGCAAAGAAGTAAGTCTCAGCTATGGTTGTTGAAAATGAAGCTGATACAAACAGTTTTTAAAATAGCTTGGGATAGTCTTTAAAATTAAACATCCTGTAATGCTGAAATTCCACTCATGTGGAGAGCGGCTACAGTGTTTGGACAGGTTCAAGCCTTGGACTAATGAGAGGGCACAGTCCTCTCATTGCCACGTGCAAGTCCCAGCTTGGAGGGCAGGGCCCTCCCAGCACAATTATAGCCAACAGCTGTAGTTGTAAGCTTGAACCTATGGTCCGAACACGTGGCTCCATGTGCCTGAGTGATGTGGGCTTGATAGAGTTCAGGTGCATGTAAATGAGTAGGATCGAAACCCACGAGAATGTTGTAAACATCTTGACCACGCCCTTACTTTGCCTCACGAAATCTGGCTATAAAATAAAGAGATGGCTTGTAGTCCGTGGCGCTGTCTCTCCATCAGAGAGGGCAGCATCCCACCCAGACCCAGCTTTATTCTCTTGTCTGTCTTTTCTAATTCTTCACCGCCCCCTCTCAGGGTCACCCTTAGCCATGCTGGCGTGGCACACACTCATAATTATTTACACAAGACTTCTGAAAACATATGCCCACTTAAAAACTTGTGTGCAGGCCTTGGCCTGGTAGCTCAGTTGGTTAGAATCTCGTCCCATAAGCCAAGGTTGTGGGCTTAATTCCTGGTCAGGGCACATACAAGAAACAACCAATGAAGGCATAAATAAGTGGAACAACAAATTAATGTCTCTCTCTTTCTCCCCCCTTCCTCTCTCTCTCTCTCTAAAAAATCAATATATTTTTTAAAAGTGTGTCTAAATGTTCATAACAGCTTTATTCATAAAGAGTCAGAAACTGAAAACACCCTGTCAATCATCTTCTCAATAGTTAAACAAAATTGTGGTATACAATGTAATGCCACTCAGGATAAAAAGCCATTGCTTATTAATACATGAATAACATGGATTATTCTTTAAAACATGCTGCATGAAAGAAGCCATATGCAAAAGAGTACATACTTTATGATTTCATTTATATGAAACTTCAGATAAAACAAGTTTCATCTATAGTGATATAAAGCAGAGCAATGGTCTTTAGGGACAGGTTTTGGTTGGGACTTGTCTATAAAGGGGGTCATTGGAACTTTCAGGATGACAGGACTATTTTATAACCTGACTGTGTTATGGTTACATAGCCAAACATTTGTCAAAACTTATCAAAATATTCACTTAAAATATGGACATATGTCAAACATAAAGTTTAATTTCTAAATAAAATAAATCTATATTATAATATAATAATCAATATATATATATATAAAATTTAAAGCCTTAAAGTCAAAATTAACATTATTATTTATACAATGATCCATTCTAATTGCTTATTTTTCAATATTAGAGGAACACCTTTGTACAAATTACTTTTACATAATGAGATTGATTTTAAACATGACAGACCTGACATTTTCTTATTTGTAAAGGTGTAAATTGCTCAATTTAAGAAGTTTATTAACTGGCAGGCCCTGGGGTAGAATTACAAAATCCCATCTTTCCGTACATCACATTATATTCACGGATTTAAAAGATGTTACTAGTAATATCATTAGTACAAATTGTTTATTATTTCTATTAGGAAAGAATCATATACCGTTTATATTTCTCATACAATGTTTGTATCACAAAGAACCCAATGTCTGTTGCACAAAAATTAGAAACTGGCTTTCCACCTGTTTGATGGTTGCCTAATGCAGCTCTCCCGCTGTCACGGACTTGTTCTACAGCCGCACTGACCACGCCCATTCCCACCAGCCAGGTGCAGCTATTACATACCTGAAATGAGGTTAGTATGGCTAAAAAAGCTGAAAATTTTATTTTATTTACTGGAGCGGGCCTAAGCCTCAGTCTGGCCTCCCTCTGCTGGAGGTAACCAGCCAATCATGGGAAGGCATCGCCCCCCTCACCTCCTCGCTGCTGCTGCCTCTGGCCTCCTTCTGCTGGGGGGTGGGGGGGGGGGCAACTGGGCCCATCAGGGATCAGGTGAAGGTGATGCCCCCATCACACCACTGCTACTGCCACTGCCAGCTGCCACTGAGCCTCCACCCAGCACTCCCAGCAGCCACCACACCGACCGCAGCTGGCCCGGGCCTGGGTCTTGGCCTCAGTCCCCAGGCCCAGCCGCACGTGGAACTGGGATGCTGGGGTCCAGCCCCAGCGGGTCCAGGGGTTCCCCAAGGTGTGGACAGAGTCGGCGAAGAATGAATGACACGGAGGCAGTGTTCAGGTGATCATCATAGCCAGGTTCTTATTTTTTTATTATTGTCATCTAGCATCTGTATTTATACTATTTTGTCCCAATCCTATCCATTCTATACAAAAGGCCAGCGGGCGTCCCATCTCCATTCAAAGGTTACTCTATTGCTCCACCAAGCTACAAGGAAGTAACTGAAGGAGGTCACTCCAAGCAAAGATCAAAGCGACCAACCACCCCTCTGAGGAAACAACCTTTCTCAGGGAGTGGTCCTGTTTAAAACACATAGCTGTTAAGCCGGGAGCAAACATATTAAGAACAATATGCCATATATGCCAGGTCCCTTGAAACATCCCTGCAGGGACTGCCTCAAGCAGCCAGGGTGGATCGGCTTCCAACACTGGGAGGAGGCGGGACTCCTAGGCAGTCCCCCTGCTGCACACACAGCCTCAAGCCCAGCCCGGCCCACCTGCGTGCACCCGCTGTGTGCCGCAGCCGTCTTGTGATGGCGTGATGGCATGACCACTACTTAGCCTTTTATTAGTAAGGATACTATCCATCATGCTTTGAAAACACTCTCATTTCTTCTGTTGTCTCCATTTCCATCATAATCATATTCTCACTGTTTTTTCACATACTGGAAGGGATGGGGTTAATGGTGCCTATTTAGTAATACCTTCTCAGAGCAGCCATAGGAAAGAGAGCAAGGTCAGTTAGAGACAAGTTTGCTTGTCTCCAAACTGGGGTTATCCTCTCATATTGCACAAAAGGTAGACATGTCTCTCAAGGCACACAAAAATCTTAGCACTAAAGTGTTAGTTTCAAAAACTGAATGAGTCTAATGACCTGTAACAATCATGCTCCAAATCAGGTATTTTTATTGCATTCTTTTCTACAGAATTAAAGGGGGGAACCAATCAAACTATCCACTAATAGATCATTAAAATAAAGTCTGATAAAAGGTATCTAGATGAAATTTGGAATATAATTCAGAGAATTTAGTTGCAATACTCTTTTCAGACCCATTAACTTATTTTTGCTAATAAGATTTCTCACAACTAAAGGCAATTATTAGGGAGGAATAAAATAGCTACTAAACTCTTTCATATTCTAGCAATTTAATACTATTAATTGATAGCACCTTCATTTATTATAAAAAAAGCCCAGTTACCTTAAAATTAATATACAATATAATTTTGTTTTATTTTATAATAAGTATACATGTAATATAATGATGTTTTTATTAATCATGCACTAGTGATTGCTGTAATTATAACTCAACCTCTAAAGAATTTTTTGAAAATATTCGGGCCTTATGGTCATGTAAAATTGAAAAATTTAAAGAAAGTAAACTTCAAATAACATACTTTAATTTTAAGAGAACTAAGAAAATATATATTATGTGACATATATATTATGTAACTAGAGTTAGGTAACACATTGGCATGATTAAGTTGAACAAAAATATTTAAGAATAAAAATGTATTACATTAATATATAGTGGAATGGAAATATGAGTTACAGAAAAAAGAAATGGTATAAAATTTGTAACCATCAAAAGGAAATTTAATCTTGTATATTTTAAAATGTTAGATGGTGGGTGTTAATTCTCTGTAGTAGATGGGGAGCATGTGACACATGTATGTACAAGTCCAAAGAAACTGAAGTTTTACAACTATTTAAACCTGTGATAAAAATTTGGGATTCTCCACAAAGCTTGAGAGACATTTTTTTTGTATGAAATCAAAAGCTCAACAACAACAAAATTGGGATTCAAAATTAAATTTATTTGAGGACACATGGTTTTGAAAATCCTTTTAAGAAGGCATATGAACAAATTTTGTGAAGACCAATGGCCTAGATAAAAATGACTAGCAAGATATCAGGCTCTATGTGGAATTTGAAAGTTGTGTTTATATGTAGAGAAGATTTGGTGTTCCTATTGGCACTTTAACTGGAGGATGACAGAGAAAGTGTCTAATCTGGGGAACCTGTTTCTAAAATCATTAACCTTTTATACCGATTGTAAATATTGAGCCGTAGCAATGACTGTGGATAAAAAGGTGCCCACAGAGGTCTCCACAATCACAAGGCCAGGGGTCCTCAAACTTTTTAAACAGGGGGCCAGTTCACTGTCCCTTAGACCGTTGGAGGGCCGGACTATAGTTTAAAAATAAACTATGAACAAATTCCTATGCACACTGCACATATCTTATTTTGAAGTAAAAAAAACAAAATGGGAACAAATACAATATTTGTATTTGCATGTGGCCCGCGGGCCGTAGTTTGAGAACCCCTGCACAAGGCAATCCAGCCCTCTCTGATACCTGATTCACGACACTGACCCACAAATGAAATCCACTGCTGTATACCAGTGCAGAGTACAGTGCTGACGCAATGTGGGCATCCAATAAACATTCTTTGAGTGAATGAGTAATTCTGGACAAATGTAAGGTACAGAAAAAATGGAACCCCTCTTTTCTACCTTTTCTCCACCATAAGACATACACATAAGCATTTGTGCATGAGCACACAGACATGCTGTTGGACATAAGCTTATTTTGAAATGTATGAAGACCCCGCCAGAATTTCGGTTTTTAATTTTTGAAAATAATGACATGTAACTTTTCTTCTTCAACCTTTAAACCTTCTTCCTATAATTCTTGTATCTACCTCGTAGGAGAAACTGGTTTTGAAAAGTATTTTTGCCTTGAGGTTTTCCTAACAGCTTATAGTCTAATCATGAGGAAATTCTGCTTCTTTGAATAATATAGTTTTAATGAAACTTGTCTGCCTCGAGATCACATTGCTTTTTCAAATTTAGTTCCAAAACTGCCCTAGCTGGTTTGGCTCAGTGGATAGAGACGTCGGCCTGCAGACGGAAGGGTCCCGCATTTGATTCCAGTCAAGGGCAAATACCTTGGTTGCAAGCTCCTCCCAGGCATGGTCCTGGTCTGGGCTCGTGCAGGAGGCGACCAATCGATGTGTTTCTCTCACATTGATATTTCTCTCTGTCTTTCCCTCTCTCTTCCACTGTCTCTAAAAATTAATGGAAAGATATCCTCAGGTAAGGATTAAAAAAAAAAAGACTGAGAATTACTAAATTATACTTTTTGTTTACATCTGGAATGAATATTTAATTTTACTTGCTTATGACTTAATTTTGTTATACTATTTCCTAAATCTTAGTAACTAAAATTTTAATAGATGCTGTTTTAAAGTACTATAAGAATAAACATAAAGATAATTTTAAAAAATACTATAAAAAATCACTGATTTGCATGATACCAAGCATTTGTATTAGACGGAGCCCTCTCTATGTAACAATTTATTTTTCTGTATTCTAAGCATTTTCCCATGGTTAACGCCATCTGTCCTTCCTAACTACCAAGATGCTATGGGCTGCTTCTTCCTCACTCTTTATTTACAACCCAGAATGAACATTTGTAAGTTTGTAAATTTTATAAAAAGAAACAGGAATTTTTATGCAGGATGTGCAGAAAGGGAAATTTCTCTCTCATTCTTTTGCTTTTATGCACAATCTGCCCGTCATGGGTATTCTGGAGACTGGAAACTCAGATAGGCTCTTTCACAATTCAGCAATAAGATGATAATGAAGCCCAACATAATAACCCTGAGCTATTTAGAGTTGTTGATTCAACAAAGAAAAATTATATTTTGTTTGATACAGGCTTAATGTTGAAAGTATTTACTTGAATTTTAATGGTTGAAGATTTAATTAGCTGTAAAATATGTACAGCTATGAGTAATCAGAATACCTGATTAAACAGAACACTGATTAGCCACCCTCTGATCACATCTGATGAAGGAAATAAGGCCAAAACGGGTATGTTAAAAGATTCACAGATGACTTCTTTTCACTGAGCTGAATCCTAAGATCTGCATCTTGTAATAGTAAAATGAGAGTACTCAGCATGATCAGTGACATTCACATACAATGGTTTGTGTTTATAACTGCATCTATCTATTTACACTCTATTTACATAACAAATGTGTGTTCTTCTGCTGCATTTCCATATTTCTCAGGCAATCATCTGAGAGTTGTGTTCTGCCTTTGAATACCATTCATTACTTTCCTCCTTTCCCTGCTCTATTGCTCTTCTGCCTGCCTCAAAGTAGAGGAAGTTGGGGAATTTGGAAAAAAGAATCATTGCCCTAGTTTTGCCAACAATTACCTCTATTAGCTTCAGCAAGTGACCTAAGGTATACTTCTGTTTAATATCCTCATGTAATAGTGTCTTGGACTAGACACTGTGTGATTTATTTTTTCAAAAGCATTTGTACTCTTAAAAAAACTTACCTAAAAATCCTACCCTAGACCCCTGTATGTCTGATGAGTAATGGGAGAACTGCTCCAGGTTCTAGAGCGAGTCCACAGTCCTGCCATCTCTGCAGCACATAGGGCATAGCTGTGAAGCCATAAAAACAGTTTTAAAACAACTGGACTAGATTTTTTCCTGTGGTTTCCTCCATTCTAAAATATTATAATTGAGGATAACAGGCAGATCAGTTACTAAAGACTTAAAAAGTTGAAGTTAATGAAGAAAATTCAATTTTCTATTACCTGTAGACTCCTTTTAGTCACAACCTGACAATACTTCTAAGAACACATAATTGGAAACTACCGGGTCTCTACTACCACTGATTCTGGATTCTGCTGTGTTAAGCTCAATGCTCTTTATTTGTGGGTTAAAATAATACCAAGTCTATGTATTATTGAATTGTATATGCTACTTTTGCATCTGATAAGCAAGGAGATTGGATTAGAAGACCTTGAAGGCTTTTTCAAAGACTGATATTCAGTGCCTCTCTAAATCCATGATAAAGTCAACCAAATTTAAATATAGATTAACTGACTAAGGAAGTTTCCAATTAAAATGGACTTTAATTAAATCTATATTTAAATAAAATTTAGTAAATTTCAACAAAATACAATAAATTTTAGTAAGCACTTTATTATTCTGAAAACCAAATATCTACCCAATTCTTTACATTTGTTTCTTCTTTTTTAAAATATGTTTTTATTTTTTATGTTTTAGAGAGAGAGGAAGGGAGCGAGATAGAAACATTGCTGAGAGAAACATCAATTGGCTGCCTCCTGCACACACCCGACTGGGGATTGAGCCCACAACCCAGGCATGTGCACTCACCGGGAATGGAACCGTGACCACCTGGCTCATGGGTCAATGCTCAACCACTGAAACACACTGGCTGGGCACACTTGTTTCTTTTCTTGCCACTACTCTTTCTTTACTAAGTCTATTTTATCACACTAGGCCAACCAAACATCAACTATTTCAATAGTCTCCACACTCTACTCTCTTGCTACTAATACAAACTATTTTCTCTTGCTAGACAATTCTTTTTAAGGTGGTCCCATTCTAAAAATCTCAGAGAGGCCTTTTATATCACCACTGTGATTGACTGCACGAATAACACAACTCTGTCCTTCTCTGTGTTCTTGTTTCTTTTGTGTGTGTGTGTGTGTGTGTGTTTTATTAAATCTTTATTGTTCAGATTATTACATTTGTTCCTCTTTTTCCCCCCATAGCTCCCCTCCTTCCAGTTCCCACCCCACTCTCCACCCTCACTCTCCACCCACTGTCCTCATCCATAAGTGTCTCTTCCCGCATCTCCCACACCCCTTTCCCCCCAAAGAATAGTCAGTCCATTCCCTTTCTGTGTCCCTGATTCTATTATAATCAACAGTTCATTCTGTTCATCAGATTATTTATTCACTTGATTCTTAGATTCACTTGTTGATAGATGCATATTTGTTGTTCATAATTTGTATCTTTACCTTTTTCTTCTTCTTCCTCTTCTTTTTCTTATTTTTTTAGTAAATTTTTATTGTTCAGATTATTACATTTGTTCCTCTTTTCCCCCCCCCCCATAGCTCCCCTCCACCCAGTTCCCACCCTACCCTCTGCCCTTACCCCCCCACTGTCCTCATCCCTAGGTGCACAATTTTTGTCCAGTCTCTTCCCACATCTCCCACACCCCTTTCCCCACCAAGAATCTAAGAATCAAGTGAATAAATAATCTGATGAACAGAATGAACTGGTGATTATAATAGAATCAGGGACATAGAAAGGGAATGGACTCGCTATTCTTGTGTTCTTGTTTCTTGACATGTCATTTTGTCATAATTCCTATCAAGAGGTTAGAGTCTACATCCTGACTCCTCAATTCTGGGTTGGTCTTGTGATGTACGTGTGTTTATAGAATGTAGCAGGTGTGATGCAATAGCAGTTTCCAGATGGCATGTTTGTGACTGCTCCCTCTTGGAGCTCTGCTACCTCCATATGATCAAACCTGGACTAGCCCACTTAACCTCATCCTCCTAATGGACAGGCAACCAGTAACGGGAATGGGTTATCCTAGGACAGGGAGGCCCAGCCTACCTGCCAGCACATCGCAGATGCATGAGCGAGTCAAGCCACAGTCAATATTGTCCACCTGGTATTTTTCCATCCCTTACATTGTCTCAAAGTCATGCCAACTTAGATAACAAGATTTGAGAGTTAGTCCTGGTATTAAACCCTCTTTTGGAAAGTCTACGAGTTTTAAATGTCATCTACTTCAATCTTTCAATGTAGGAATTTCTTTTGGTTGATTAAGAGTCATTCATTCACAAAATTTACTGACAAAATGTCATTATCTCACAAAGCAGTTACTCTACCTCTGCACAGTTCTAATTAAAAAACATATGTCAGTATTACTTTCTAATTATATCACAAAGGCTTCTGACTAGAACCTTCTAGGTTGACAATTCTATGGGAAATTATGCAAAAATAATGTAGTTAAGCAATCCAGGCTTCTATTTTTGGAATAAAAGTAATATATTACCAGTTACTTGTTTTCCTAATTTAAGAGCATATGTAAAGCTTCATTTTTCTTCTTTTTCAGGAAGCAACTGTGGATAAAAAACAACACTTTATAATGTTTAAAATATTTAATTATCTCTCCCCCTACCCTCACCCCCTGCTTTGGATAGATAATATTTGAGCCCTGGACAATTAGCAGAGAAGTGTGTCAAAATACTTGATAAAAATATCAAGTCATCATAATCTTCAATAAAGTACTTGGTTGGTGCTTGTTACACTTTCCAATAAATTTCCTTCATATATTTTTATTTATTTATGTTTATGTTATATTTATTAACATTGATTAATAAGATAATATGGGTTTCTATGCTACACAAGCTGTACACTGCATTGTGTGCTCACCACTCAAAGTCAAATCATCATCCACCACCATACACTTGGCTCCCTCCCCACTCCAGTCCCCCGTACCTCCACTCTCCCCTCCCCCATCTCCTGGCAACCACCACACTGCTGCCCGCATCTATGAGTTTTAGTTTTATATCCCACATATGAGTAAAATCATACATACAGCTCTTAGTTTTTTTCTTGACTTATTTCTCATAGCATAATATTCTCAAGGTCCATCCATGTTGTCACAGATAGCAGATGAATGGTACATGTATTCAATGGAATAATACTCAGCCATAAGAAAAAATGAAATACAGCTTTCATGTATTTTTAAGCAAGAAGCAAAAGCATGTAGAGAAATGTGTGATGCTGTATATTGTTGTTTTAATGTGCCTAAAACCTCTGTTTTAAATGCAACTAAATCTGCCTGTCTATGAAGAATTCCTGTCTGACTCTTTGCAAAAACTTACAATGGTTATACATATTAAGGCAACATCTCCCACTTCTCTGTATCTAATTAGCTGGAGTCTCTAAGGCCAGATACCATGCCTGCTTCCTTCCTGGATTTCCCTTGACCACAGTAGGCAGCACATTGAAGCCCAAGGCCACATGCTTTGGTAGAGTGAATGAGGTTCTATGGGTCAACATGCAAGGTGAAAATCACTAGTAGGAAATTGGTCTTTGAAAATTCCCTAAACCTTCTAGGGTTTAAAAATATTTTTATTTCTTCATTTGAACATAATATGAATCAATTTATTTATGGTTGTACATCATAATTTAGAATTTAGGAAAAATACTTTAAATATGTGAATCATATCTTCAGCATACAGTACTGAGATAATTGAAGGATCAGGATTATATTTTGTTTCTCAGTAACTTTCAGGAATAATTAGGGGAATGATGACTGCTCACATTCATTAAATTATAATTTTCAGCCTCTTCCTGAGGCGCTCTCTCTCTTTCTCTCTCTCTCTCTCCCTACACACACACACACACAACACACACATACACACACACACTTTGGAATTCAATTCTTCTAGGCTATGGGAACTAAACTAAAGATAATTCCCTGTCCTTATGTTAAATTATGCTGGAACCAAGCACAATTAATTTAGCTGCTTGCTCAGGAAATACCTGCTTCTAGAAGATAAGAGTATGAACAAACTAAACAATTTACTTATCGAGGCTAACAGCTTCCTGATCATGACTTGCTTGAAGACCCTTGCCTCTATGTGTCCAAAGTTAGGGTGTCTTAACTGCTCCCAAATTTTGAGTGATTTCTAGTCTTTCTAAGACCACCTTAAAAAACACCCACCTCAGTCCCTGAAATTCTACAAATACCTTGCCTTGACTTCCCATTTTGAGAACATTAAAACTCTCAATGTTATGTTCTCCCTTACTATAGTAAATCTAATAAACTTAACTTTAATCAAGTTTTACTGATGTCCTTTTCAGGATTCAAAAATTAAGAAACAAATGTCTAAATGATGTGTCTTTACCACATTATTATATCTAAAATTCCATCCTCTCTCATTTCCCGACTATTCATACTGAAGCATGTGGAATACCTTCTCCTTCCTTAACTTTCTATGGCCAGCTTCCATACAAATTGACTTCTTTTTTTAATTATTATTAATATCATTTTAGGATGAAAACTCTCCTGAGCTTTAAAACCTCTGATGAGGTCCAGACTCTTAGCTATTCTCTCACCCCTTCACAGTCCTCACCCTGCCCCAGGATGCTGCTCTCCACATTACTCAACAATGCACTTTCTTAGAAATGGGCCTATCTACCTGACCAGATCCAGGAATTTAAGTCCATTAGTCAGACCTGGACAGTGCAATTGTATAGACAGTTCTCTTAACTCCAAACCCACTGATTTTTGATATTTCCCTTTGCCAGTATCTTAACTACTGAAGACCTAACTTTCAGCACTACTATTGTTAGCATAAGTAGCTATATATTAATAAAGTAAGGGAACAAAGGAAATCAGGCATTATTACACATAATCAACTAGAGAGCACAAGCTTGTTTGCTTCCCCAAGAAATGAAAGCTTCACACAGTCCCTAGGGAGATACTGATCCATTCCCAGATCCTTGGGGGAAGGGATAGAACAATCAAGGGGGTGGTAAATACAAGTGCAATGGGAATCAAGATGGCGAGAAAGCCTGTCAGTGTAACCTGGGGAAATAAAATAGATTGGTTTGGGGGATGGACCCATCAGAAGCCTGTGAAAGCTTGGGAAGTTGATTGGTCATTTTGAAAAAGCTCCTGGTCCTTCCCAAGCCTGAGATAATATAATCTCAGCTAACAAAGAGTTCACTCTCTCTCAACCCCCTTCCCTCTACACACACAAGTGCACCCAGTACACAAACTTGCTCTATTCCGTAGCGTGTTCTCTCCATAGCAATCATGTGAGATGAGCAGTCACCTACTGCCTCAGTAGCTGTGTGGACTCTGAATGTGGGCTCAGCCAAAGGGCAGCTAGGAAAACAAGCTAAGCTAGTGGGATGGTGAGAAAGGCTGGACTGGACTAGCCTAGTCATGGAGCAAAATGTCTGGACACTAGCCCTATTTCTGGGTCTGATGAAGGCAAGATTGGACTTTTTTCATGGCACAATGGACGGAGATGGGACATTGGAAACCCAGGGGAAATCCTTTGATTTTTGCATCTGGCGCAACAAATAAATCTTACCTGGCCACAATTTCCCATACATGGGTCTCCTGGAATATTTTCCTTGTGACACTGCAAGAACCCCATTTCCTGCAGCAGCATTATTATTTGAATATTATAGAGTTTGATTATATAAATAGTTATAAATACAGATTAAAAGCTTTTTTAATTCATAGCCCGATACTTACTAGTTTTGTAAAAGTTAGAACTGTAGAATCTCTCTAAGCCTCACCTTTCTCCATTAAAAAGAAAAAAAATAATGTAAAGCAGATTGAATGACATTCCATATGTGATGTGTTTTACAAATATAAAGTATCAAAGACATACTATTTAGTTAGTAGTCCATAAGTGGGCTAAAATGCTTTGTTTACTTCAAAAGCACAAAGAAGATTAATAACCTTGTGAATTTAGATAAATAACTACCTTGCTAACTTAAGCTGCGTTCTCTGTTGCAAACAGAATATGGGCATGCTCCTATACAACAACCTAAGGTAATAATGTGAGTGTCAAGAACCATTTACTCAAAATTTTCCATCATCTAGTACACTCATTCCTTATTCTCCCAGCTCCTGCTACTGACATTGGGCCACTGCAATGCTCATTAGCATCAGACTGAGTGTGAAGGAGGCTATGAGCTGAGATAGAACTCCACTGTGCACATGACATCTTGTTAGCAGACCTTAAAATATTTGTTAGGGAACAGGCTTTACTTTGCATTTATTCTCTCCTTGTTCAGAGAAGGGCTGAGCAAGGCATAGTCTATAAATACTTAACTTAATTGTCTGTGTCCTAGGACTTCGGAGTTTCAGTGGGATAGCTATACGAAAATGTGTTATGACCAACATCATTAATTTCTGCTTCTTGAGGCTATAATTTAGAGTGTTGACTATTTGTCATTTATGTGTACACTAGAAGCCCGGTGCATGAAATTTTTACACAGCTGTGGTCCCTAGGCCTGGCCGGTGATAGAAGTGCAAGCATCTGGTGTGGAAGGGCAGGTCCCAGCTGACCTCTGGGCCCTGGGCAGCACCTGGGCCCCTGAGCCCCCGTGTGCTTCCCCTCCTCCTGCGTCATGGCGTCTGAGTCCCCATGCGGAGATGCAGTGAGTGCAGCCAGACTCCATGGGCCAGGGTGCAGTGTGGGCCTTGGGGCCGCCCAGTGGTGCCGCATGGAAGCCAGGCGGGCAACGCATTCTCTCCCAGCTCCCTCGCAGACTGGCTCCTGTGTGAACCCCCGGGGAGCCCCATCAGTCCCTGCGGTCCCGGCAGCTGCAATCCGGCTCACCCCGAAGAGACCATGCAGGTGCGGGACAGGCTCCTTAGGGGCACCCAGTACCTGAGTGCAGGGGATTCCCTGGCTCAAGCCCTGGTGTCCTGGAGGAAGATAGTAGGGGGATTGAGAGTGAGCTCAGCGGACACCCCGCATTCTCACTGCACCTCTGTCTCCATCACCCCCACCCCCAGGTAGATAATGGGTGGTCAAACTCCCAGTTGAACAACTGCCCAAGGGGACAATTTCATATTAGGCTTTTATTATATAGGATAAGATAATATATATTTATATGTTAAACATAAGTGCATATATACTTCATGTGTAGGTACTTCAAAGAGATGTCTATTTGAGGTTAATTGCTCTAATGGTATATTTGTTTGCTTGTTTTTAAGAGGAGAATAAATACGTAGCAGTCACTGTGGTTAGAGAGGGAAAGGAGAGAGAGAGAGAGAGAGAGAGAGAGAGAGAGAGAGAGAGAGAGAGAGAAATGTAAGCTTACCTTTTCAGGCTGACCTGATCCTGACTTTCAAATTGAAATGAATAAAAGATAGAAAATGGAAAAGCCCTAGGTGCCATAAGGGCTTCTTTGAAAGTTTCTAAATTCTCTATCATAGACTGGAAGGCTTTTCAGTAAATAAGAGTTTTGATTCGGCCATTAATATCAGATGAAGCACATTGGGAAGTTTGCATAGCTGGGGGCATTGTTCAGAGGCAGCACTGCCTCCTGTTCCCAGGGCGCTCCCTGTGAGCAATGAGAGGCCGAGGCTGGTAACAAGCTCTCTGCTGTGCGGGCCTCTGGTTGCAACTCTGGGAAACTTGGGAGGAGCTCTGAAAGAAACCCTTAATTAGAATTCCTCACAGTAGTCCAGCCTGGAGGACACAAAGGGCAAATTCAGCTGTGGCCAGGGCTATACATGAGAAAAAGTCTTTCTATGGGTAAGGCTAATCCCAGAAAATCTATTGTTTACTACTAGTGTGTACCTCACATTCTTTTATTCTCTGTGGTGACTTGAAAGAAAGAAATAAGCTTACTGAAAAACAAACTTCCATATCATTTTATTTATTTATAGTGTATGGTTACAAGAATCAGTTAATACTAAATATTGCCATTTCATTACCAGTGCTTTAGCACCAGTAAGCTTATTAGTAACGAAACAGTATCGGAGGGTATGCACATTTGCCTGCCACACTGAGGGTCTCTTGGGTAGTCCTAGGAGGTCAGCACTGACTCAAGGCCATGGCAGCTTGAACGGAAGTGATTCCACCTCTCCAGGACCAATCTGGAGCAAACCATCCTCCCTCGAGTTCCCCTCACCTTCCCTTCTTTTTCCCAAGAAACTGCCAAGACCTTTGCACTGTAATACTCTATGGCAAAAATCTAAACCAGGCTGTCAGAGACAAAGCAACTAATTGAATTAAAACACACCGTTAAGAAAATAGACAAGACACAGACTGAAAAAAAAAAAAAGATTCACATTACATTTTGCTGACAAAGGATTTGTCTATAAAAAGTATTTAGTCTATATAATGAATTCTCACAGGTTGAAATTAAAGAGAAAAGCCATTCCCACCCCTCATAAAAAGGCATAAGATTTGTATAGGTGCTTCAAAAAATAAGATATACAAAACCAATAGGCACATGACAGGATATTAATCATGATTAATTAGGGAAAACAAATGAAAATACACAAATATGACTAAAATCAAAGACTGCCAATAGCAAATATTGGTAAAAAATGGAGCAGTTAGAACACCCACACGCTGCCACTTATCCAAAAGGTACACAATTTTGGAAAACTGTCAATTTCTTGTAAGTGAAACACATTTCTACGAAATAACACTTACACATCCACTTCTGTGTATTTACCCAGGAGAAATGATGATATATATGTTTTCAAAAAGTCTTGAAACAAAATGGTCATATTAGCTTTATTTGCGGTAGCCACAAATTGGGCACAACACAAATATCCATCAATTAGAAAACAAATAAACAATTGTGTTATATTTATACAATTAAGTGTTACTTAACAATGAAGAAGAATGTATTCTGATGTACATAGCAATATGGATGAATGTCAATTGCACTATGTTGAATGAAAAACAATGGTATATGAATACACACGCATTAACACAGCCGTATCTCAAAAACATTACCTTAACTGAAGTCTGAAAGTGGTTGCCTGTGGAAGGGGGTAAATTTCCCCGAATGAAATATGAGTGAAATCTCTAGAATATGGAAAAGTTCTATATTCTGTGCTAGATGATGGTATGCAAAATTTTTAAATAATTTAAGACTTTTGCATTACTTTTTACAGGAAAAATAGATAAGAGAAAAAAGTGACAGAAAATCGAAACAATGGCAGGAAAAAATACACTTTGACACATGTACTGTGTACTAATTTGAGTCCTCCCCAAATTTATATGTTGAAACCCTGATTCCCACTGAGGCTGTATTTGGAGCCTTAAGCAGCTACATGGCCCATGGCCAGGTGGACTCCACACACAATGGACTGCAGCTGGGAGCACAAGCTAAGCTAGCCAGATGCTGGACTGGGCTGGGCTTTAATATGGAGCAGAAACTCTGGGCAGTGGCTTTGTTTTTTTGTTTTGTTTTTTTAAAAAATATATTTTTATTGATTTCAGAGAGGAAGGAAGAAGGAGTGATAGAAACATCAATGATGAGAGAGAATCACTGATTGGCTGCTTCCTGCACGCCCCCTACTGGGGATCCAGCCCATAACCCGAGCATGTGCCCTTGATTGGAATTTAACCTGGGACCCTTCATTCCTATGGCCGAGGCTCTATCCACTGAGCAAAACCGGCTAAGGCTGGGCAGTGGCTTTAATCCTAGGCCCGCTGAAGACAAGATCGGACTTTGTCCATAGCAGGATGGAGGGAAATGGAACCTTGGAAACCCAGGGGTTTAATTCCACAGAAATTAGTATCACTCATCCTCCCATGTGAGTCTCAGAAAATTCCTTTCCTTGTGACGCCACAATTCCACCTCCAGTGGCAACAGGTGGGGACCCAGCGGGCACCCCATTGATAACAATATGATGGGATTAGTATCCTCGTAAGAGGAGACCACAGAGCTTTGATCTCTTACCACATTTTCACGAAGAAGAGGTCCTGTGAGTACCCAGGGAAAAGCTGGTCACCTGCAAGCCGAGAGGAGAGGACCCGGAATGGAAGCTACCTTGCTGACACCCTGCTCTTGGACCTCCCAGCCTCCAGAACTGTGAGAAATAAATTGCTGTTGATTAAGCCACTCAAACGGTTGGTGATATTTCATTACAGCAGCTGAGAAGATCAAGACACCACCCATCCTACTTCATGCCCCATGCATGAATCTCCTAATAAAAGTAATTCGATCTTTAAATTTACTCCATTGAATGTTGTTCTTGAGCTATATCATATCTGTTTACCTTACTTATATTGTAATATCCATTTTGTCATTTTCAAATTAAAGTACTAAATATATTTACAATGAAATCCATTTATCTTAAGTGTGGTAATTTCATACAATTGTACCATAACCACCACAATCGAGGTGTCAACCGGACCCCTCATCTTAGTTCCTTCCAGTCCTTCTGCGGTTGATCTTTTTCCTCCATGCCTGGCCCCAGGCCACCCCTATGCACATGCACATGCACATAAATAACGTGGACTTGCCGAAACCGGTTTGGCTCAGTGGATAGAGCGTCGGCCTGCGGACTGAAGGGTCCCAGGTTCGATTCCAGTCAAGGGCATGTACCTGGGTTGGGGGCACATCCCCAGTGGGAAATGTGCAGGAGGCAGCTGATCGATGTTTCTCTCTCATCGATGTTTCTAACTCTCTGGCTCTCTCCCTTCCTCTCTGTAAAAAATCAATAAAATATATTTAAAAAAATAATAACGTGGACTCTAGGAGAGAAACACGTGACTCATTAAAGAAAATACACCTACAACAGAACTAAGTGGTTAATTCTCGGAGAATACTTTTTAGGGTGTGCTGTCCCCATTACATTAATCAAAAAAACACACAAACATGAAAGTTGTAATAAAATATATATTTTATTTTAGCCAGACATTGACTTTTGCTGTAAATATTGACGGTATTGGCACAACATAAAGGTCCCAACATGTGCTGATGTTTGAAAGGGGTTCCAACACTAAGGGTGAGTGATACTATGGGAAGCACAAAATTAAGTTTTTCTCTTTGTATTGTCTGGCTCTTGTTGTAGTGTATTCCCATTCCCATTCTCTCAGGTGTAAATAGCTAGGGAAGCACTAACACAGCTTTGAAGTAATTGCCACTCTGTGAATAAATACGATAGGTGTCAAACAGGATAAAACAGGGGTGAAGTGGCCAGGCTTATTAAAAAAGGGGATAGGAGAGAGGAAGGAGCATGATCTTTGCAATCTGACCCAGTGACACGGGATAAGAAATTGATCTCTCTAATTTTATAGCTTCTCCATGTTATATCATGGCATTTAAAATAATTCTCTCTTAATGTTATGAAAATTAAATGACTATGGTATTACCAAGTTTATATTTAATAAATGATAGCTATTTTATGATTCTAATAATAAGCAATGTAGCATTTATACAAAACAATAAAATATATTAAATGAAATTAGGGATGATAGAAAGCAGATGCTTTTGAAGAGGACAAAATGGGATTTGTATCTAAAATAGGCTAGTAGATGGAGACCTTGCTAGAAGCCCAGACTTAGTGTATAATAGACTTAAAGATTTCATTAATAAAACATAAGATTAGCCATAAGAATGTTGTTATGAAGTTATAAGGAAAAATAGTAAACATCTTCATTATTAGTTGGAAATTTAGCTATTTATTGCTTTATTAATAAGCCTTTTGCAATAATTAATTAAAAAATAATACAGTATAATATAAATACATGTAATTTCTGTTTAGCAAAATAGCACAATCTCTGTGCATAAAATATATGATAAAACCATTAACTTCAAGTCCAGTCCCAATGTGTTATCCTTATGGTTCATGCCACCAGACAAGGGTAAGCATGAGGTAAGAAGGGAATTCATCTCCGTGAAACTTAGCAGGAAGGGAAGATCAGAAACCAGGGTGGAAAACTGCCTCCAGGAACAGATCTAAAATAACTGACCTGAAATCAGAAGCAAAGCAAAAGAGGAGCAGAATTAGGCCATTCTGCACACAGGGAGCTGCGATATGCAACATGGGTAATCAGGGCTTGGTAGGCAATCTGTGTGACAGTTGAACATTTGAGAGTTTTATAGGTGATGGTTGTCTTACACAGGCTTTCTCACCAGGATTTCTCTGCCAATAAAGAGTCAGAGTCAGGGGTGGATAGAAAGCAAATTTAAATCCAAATCCAAATCACAGAGAAGGAAATGGCAGCAGTCAGTGGCAATTCTGGGGTTCTAACCAAGTAGGGTATGGTAGATGATAAAAAAAAAATAAAAAAGCCTTAGGTGCTTGAGGAGGGTATTTTGGAATTTCTAGAATTAGACATCCTGCAAAATGTGGTTAAAGACAGACACATTATTACCTATTAGAGGACTGATGCATGGAGCTCATGCACAGAAGGAGGAGGGTCCCTCAGCCTGGCCTGCACCTGCTCACAATCCGGTACCGCTGGCTCCTAACCCCGCCTCCTGCCTTCCTGATCACCCTTAACCACTCACCTGCCTGCCTGATTGCCCTTAACTGCCTCTGCCTCCGCCTCTGCAGCAGCGGCTTCTTCCGGAATGACGTCTGGAAGGTCGTTTGGCTGTCCATTCTAATTAGCATATTATGTTTTTATTATTATAGATGTTGTTGGGGCCAAAAGAAAATTGAGTGTAGGAAGTGCTAAAATTCAGCAATAGGAACACTTAACTTTCTCTATGCAAAGATGTGGACCATTCTTACAGGAGTGGATCTTGTATTCATAGTTAAGTGTGAACACTTTCAGAATAAATTTATGATTCTATCAATGCAGCAAGAACATTCTCTGTTGAAGTTATACACCCCAAAACAAAGACTGGACATGTAATAGACACATTGCCTTTATTACCTTGTTATATTTTTCAAAATGAGAAAAAGAGTAGTGTCCTCAACCCAACAGAAATATTTTATTTTTTTCCAGTTTATGAGTGAAGAAATAGAGAAAACCTAGTAGTTCTCTAGAAATGTTTTAAAAGCAAAACACATCACATTCTCATACTGATTCAAATTTATTAACAACAGAATATTGTCATAATCAATTTATTGGGATGACATTGGTTAATAGGTTTCAGGTATGAATTTCCATGTTACAAGATCTGTATTTTGCACTGTGTGCCCACCACTCAAAGTCAAATCATTTTATGTCACCCTATATTAGGCTCCATTCACCCCACCCCACCCACCTCCACCCCCTTCCCTCTGGCAACCACCACCCTGTGGTTTCTTTGTCCACTGGTTTCAGTTTTATATCCCACATATGAATGAAATCATATGGTTTTTAGCTTGTTCTGCCTGATTTATTTCACTTAACATAATATTATAAAGGTGTATCTTTTCTTATGGTTGGGTAGTATTCCAGATGTGTATATGTACCACATCTTCTTTATCCAGTCCTCTATCAAAGGATACCTTGGTTGTCTGCATATCTAGGCCACCGTGAATAATGCTGCAATGAACATAGGGATGCAAATATGCTTTTGAGTTTTTCAGGCATATACCCAGGGGAGGGATTGCTGGGTCATATAGTAGCTCTATTCTTAATTTTTTGAGGAATTGCCAGACAGTTTTTGCATAGTGGCTCTATCAGTCTACATTCCCACCATCAGTGAAGGAGGTTTATATTTTCTCCATAATCTCTCCAACTCTTGCTTTTACTTATCTACACTAATAAAAGAGAAACATTCAAATTGACTGTCCCTCCACTATGCCCACCAGCTAATTAGAGCGAGTATGCAAATTAACCCAACAAAGATGGTTAATTTGCATATGCAGGTGCAGAGCGAAGACTAAAGACAGCGTAGAAGGAAGCCAAGCTCTGCAGAAGGGAGCGAAGTGGAGGAGAAGGGAGGGAGCCGAGGCAGCAGAGACTGGAATGGAGCTGAGGCAGCGGACACGGGAGCAGAGCCAAGGCAGCAGAGATGGGAGGGAAGCCCTATTCTTACAGGAATAGGCCCAAGAAAGCCCTAATCTTGCAGGAATCTTCCTGCAACAGGCTTCTAGTCTTATTGATAAAAGCCATTCTAACAGATGTGAGCTGGTATCTCATTATAGTTTGGACTTGCATTTTCCCAATTGCTAATTAGGTTGAACATCTTTTCACATACTTATTGGATGTTCATACTAGTATGTCTTCTTGGTAGAAGTGTCTGTTCAGGTCCTCAGCCCATTTTTTAATTGGGTTGTTTGGTGTTGAGTTTTATGAGTTCTTTATATATTTTGGATATTAAATCTTTGACAGAGCTATTGTTTGTGAATATCATCTCCCATTCAGTCAGCTGCCTCTTTGTTTTGTTGTCAGTTTCTTTGCTGTGCCGAAGCTTTTCAGTTTGATAGAGTCCCACTCATTTATTTTTGCGCTTACTTCTCTTTCCTTTGGGGTCAAGTTCACAACAGGTTCTCTATGATCAAGGTCCATATGTTTAGTACCTATGCTTTCTTCTATGTAATTAGTTGTTTCAGATCTTATTTTTATGTATTTGATACATTTTGAATTAATTTTTGTACATGGGGACTAACTGTAATCCAATTTCATTCTTTTGCATGTGTCTTTCCAATTTTCCTAGCATCATTCATTGAAGAGGCTTTCTTTTTCTTTTTCTTTTCTTTTTTTTTTTTAAATATATTTTATTGATTTTTTACAGAGAGGAAGGGAGAGAGATAGAGAGTTAGAAACATCGATGAGAGAGAAACATCGATCAGCTGCCTCCTGCACATCTCCTACTGGGGATGTGCCCGCAACCCAGGTACATGCCCTTGACCGGAATCGAACCTGAGACCTTTCAGTCCGCAAGCCGACGCTCTATCCACTGAGCCAAACCGGTTTCGGCTGAAGAGGCTTTCTTTACTCCATGTGTGTTTCTGGCTACTCTGTGAACATATTCTGCCCATAAACATGTGGTTTTATATCTGGGCTCTTTGTTATGTTCCATTTCCATTTTTCTGCCAGTACCATGCTGTTTTGATTATCATAGCTCTGTAGTATAAATTGAAGTCAGGTAGTATAATACCTCTGGCTTCATTCTTTTTTCTCAAGATTGCTTTGGCTATCAGGGTCTTTTGGAGTTTCATACAAATTTGATGATTTTTTTTTGTTCTATTTCTTTAAGGAATGACATTGGGATTTTGATGGGTATTAAATTAAATCGGTATAATGCTTTGGGTAATATGGCCATTTTAACTATGCTGATTCTTCCAATCCATGAACACGGGGAATTTTTCCATTTTGTTGTGTCTTTTTTAATCTCTCTTAATAATGCTTTGTAGTTTCCAGTGTATAGCTCTTTCATGTTCTTTGTTGAGTTTATTCCTAGGTATTTTATTCTTTTGTTTGCAATTGCAAAAGGAATTATTTTTTCATTTATTTTCCTGAAGTTTCACTGCATACAAGAAGGCAGTGTATTTTTGTACATTGATTTTGTATCCTGCAACTTTGCTTTATTGTTTATTGTTTCTAATAATTTTCTTGTGGAATCTTTAGGGTTTTCTATGTACAGAATCATGTCATCTGCAAAAAGTGACACTTTACTTCTTCCTTCCCAATTTGGATGCCTTTATTTCTTTCTCGTGCCTTATTGCTCTGGCTAGGCCTTCCAGAACCATGTTGAATAAGAGTGGTGAGAATGGGAATCCTTGTCTTATTCCTAATTTTAAAGGAAAAGCTTTCATTTTTGTGTCATTGAGTATAATATTGGCTGAATGTTTATCATATATGGCCTTTACTATGTTGTGGTACTTTCCTTCTAGAATTACTATACATTTTTTAAAAGCTGCAATGCCAATTCCATGTAGTTATAGCTTGTTACTGGGAAGAAATGCATCCACCGTGTGGATCATAGTGATTCAGGCTAGGCTTCAAGGGCAGAAGCTGTTTTACAATGATGAAGTGTATGGCATTGTTTTAGCCATTATAAAGAGCATCAGATACGTTTTCATTCATCTGGTGACAAAATAAGACAAGTAAATATATTTGGGAACTCTAATTTTGCATAAAGTATGCGATCAACCCCTTTAGGTAGAATACATCATTTAAAAATGATTGAAATCACAGCTGCTACCATGATGAAGGGGTTCCATAAGAATTCTTTTTCAGGTATACAACATGTCATGAGATTTTATGGAATAGGTTTTTACTTGCTTTTTCATCTTAAAAAATTTAGATTACCCATCTACATCCCATTATACCCCTGAAGATGAAGATTTATATCTCAGAGCAATGTACATGTTTAGTGACAACAGACTAAAGAGTGACAGCAGGCTAGTACACACTTTTATGGAAATGGTAACAGGAAAGGATGGCAAAGCAATTCTCAATTGTATGCTAAAAGCAGTCTTGGTAAGCTTGCAGACAAGACAAAACTACAAACTCTGCCATTACATATAAAAATAACAGATCATGATAGAAATCACAGCTATGCATGATGGTTCCATTTTTTTTCTTAAATTTAGATAAACATGAAAAATACCTCAACCTTGATTTCATCTTTTTTTTCCCCCATAAACAATATTGTATAAGCAAAGAGAAAGGAGGTGGTCAAGAGTAATATACCTTGGGCATTTGGGCTGGGAGTCTCTAGTAGGGTGGAAGTGCAGGAGGCATGGCGGAGGACGCACCACAACCCTTCCTTCCTTCCTTCCTTCCTTCCTTCCTTCCTTCCTTCCTTCCTTCCTTCCTCCCTTCCTTCCTTCCTTCCTTCCTTCCTTTCTTCCTTCCTTCCTTCCTTCCTTTCTTCCTTCCCACCATGGCCGACCAACTGACTGAAGAACAGATTGCTGAATTCAAGGAAGCCTTTTCCCTATTTTACAAAAGAAGTGATGGCACCATCACAGCAAAAGAACTTGTCACTATCATGAGGTCCCTGGGTCAGAACCCAACAGAAACCGAATTGCAGGATATGATCCATGAAGTGGATGCTGATGGTAATGGTGCCATTGACTTCCCAGAATTTTTTACTATGATGGCTAGAAAAAGGAAAGATACAGATGTTGAGGGAGAAATCAGTGGGTCCAATCAGTGGGTGGCTCTTGTGATATCTTCAGAAAATGAATTTTCTAAAATCCACACAGAAGAATGAATGGTTTTTATTGGCGTGGAATTACATTTCTGGGTTTGTAAAATCCCATTGTATTTAAACCAGTCCTGAAAAGGATGCAGCTGGGTGTTCAGCAGAGCCAAACACTGGGCCAGTGTCCAGAGCTGCCATTTGATGGTAGAGTTGAGTCGGCAGAGCATCCGGCTAGATTCATTCCATCAGTCCATTGTGTGGGTCCCATGTGGCCCTGAGCCACATGGGCGAATGCAAGGGAGTGTGGTCCCTGCAATAGGAGTCCCAGGACCACAGGCAAGCAGGAAGGGCAAGAGGAAGAGAAGTCTCCTTTGTTCAGGAATTTAAATATCAAATCTTCCCCACGCTCTCAGTCACCACTCTATTCTGGCCACTGACTCATTCCCAGATATGACTGACAGGTAAGCATCTTCCCTTGTCATCCACATCTTACTGGGCATGTATCTATCATCAATTCCTTTCCCCCAGTGATTCTGGGGGGACGGACTTAGAGAATCTTAACTGCAGTTTCCTGACAAAGCTGTATAAATGGCATGCCTACTAGTATATATGTATATTTTTAAATATCTTTTTATTGATTTAAGGGAGGAAGGGAGAGGGAGAGATAGAAACATCAATGGTGAGAGAGAATCACTGACCGGCTGCCTCTTACATGCCCCCTACTGGGGATTGAGCCCACAACCCAGGCATGTGCCCTTGATTGGAATCCAACCTGGGACCCTTCAGTCCACAGGCTGATGCTCTATCCACTGAGCCAAACCAGCCAGGGCATGGCATGCCTATATTACCTAGTCTCATCTTTATTCACTTTCTGTTAATAATAACCAGGTTATTTTTTTAAATATATTTTTGTTGATTTCAGAAAGGAAGGGAAAGGGAGAGAGAGATAGAAACATCAATGATGAGAGAGAATCATTGATCGGCTGCCTCCTGCACACCCAATAATGGGGGGCAAGCTCGCAACCCGGGCAGGTACCCTTGATCGGAATCCAACATGGGACCCTTCAGTCCGTAGGCTGATGCTCTATTCACTGAGCAAAACCAGCCAGGGCATGGCATGCCTATATTACTTAGTCTCCTCTTTATTACTTTTCTGCTAATAATAACCAGGTTATTATAATGGTATCACAGACAGTGAAGAAGAAATCCTCGAGGCATTTCAAGTTTTTGACAGGGATGGCAATGGTTGCATCAGTGCATCACAAGTATGTCATGTTATGACAAACTTAGGAGAAAAACTCATAGATGACGAAGTAGATGAAATCATCAGAGAAGGAGATATTGATGGAGGTGGTCAAATCAACTATAAAGAATTCATACAGATGATGAGGACAAAATAAAGACCTACTTTAATTCCTCCCACACCCGCAGAAGAATCAAATTAAATATTTTACTTACCTTTGGCAAAAAAATAAATAAATCATTTACTCATTCTGTTTCTCTATAGCAAAAGTGAATGTCAAGAGTACCTTCAGTCCACATGCAAAAAATCTGCATGAAATGGTTGGTGGTCCTTTCCCCTAGATATCAAACCACATATCAGTTTGACAGTATAAATCCTTGTACTACCTTAATGATAAGGAACTTAGTGGACTCCTTGCAGTTCCATTAGCTAATGATTAGTGCATTGTTTGGCCTGGACAGTTTTTCATGCATGTGGCTTGACAGTTGAACACAGTCGGGCATTTGCATTAAAAATGAAAAAACAAATTCAAAACCTATTCTAATGAGTTCTAGTTCAGTTTGTTAGTATAAACTGTCATAGCTGGTTTGCTGAAAGCAAACCGATTTAAAATTGGTTTACCTCAGGATGTGTGTAGAAAAATGGGTGAAGGATAAGCTGTCTAGACATAGCCCCACCAACAGGATGGTCCCTCTTGTACTTCCATGTGCCCCAAGCTGTGGTGACGGTGACACATCCTGGTGGCATCCCTACCAATGTTGGCTTAGCATTGTCTGCATTATACTAGAGCAAAATGGGTGTCAGGCTATCACCATTCACACCAATTTTTTAAAAGAAACTTTTACCAAGGGAGCATCTTAGACTCTGTTTATAAAACCTTCTAAACCATGAGTTGGGGCCAGAAGAGGTAGGCTGTGGCTGTGGGCTTCAGTACAACCATCAGCATTGTTGTTTAAGAAATTACAACTTATGTCCATTCCAAGTTGTACTAGTAAATGCTAGTCTTTTTATTGTTTTTCCAATAAAAAGACCATTAACTTAAAAAAGAGTAGTAAAGCTCAGTAGAAATTAAAATCAAAATAAACATTTCTTATCTACACATTGCTATGAATAATAATATTCAGATAAATGTATGGAAGTGACCATTTAAGTTCAATTCCCAATGTGATTTTGGAAAAATAACACACACAGAAAATATATATTATGAGTTATGTTTTTATACAGTTTAGATGCATTTTTGTAGCTACACACAAGAGAAATGAAATGATTATTTAGCAAAAATCCAAGTGTATACAAGTTTATGACAACTATACTCTTCTTTGTTCTCACCACTTGAAGCCTGGCCTCCTTCTGTAACCTTGAATTTGACCCCATTTATCCTCTTTGTCCCTGAACCTGTCTTGCCCTCTGGTAACCACCATTCTGTTGTCTGTATCTACAAGTTTGTTTTTATTTCTTCACTTGTTGGTTTTTGCTTCATACCCTACATATGAGTGAAATAATACAATTCTTGTTCTTTTCCAACTGACATTTTACTTAGCATAATGCTCTCAAGATCCATCAATGTTGTCCCTGACACCTGTTGACATACATTTAAGAAAATAAAGAAAACATTTTCTCAAAGGAAAAGAAATGCAAGTGTGGGAGAACGAGAGTTTCCTGATATCATGAATTAAGCCATGAATCATGTCTGCCAAGGCCAGTACTTCCTGGATGGAGTAACCTAGAAGCACTCTTCCATTATAAAAGCAAATTTGTATAAAATTCATCCATTTTTTCAGTAGTGTTTATAAGCCATGACATAAAATAGAAATGGTGCACATAGCTAAAATTCAGTTCTAAAGTGGTAATAATAGTTGATAATCACTGAGTACTTACAATGTTTGAGGAATTACTCTTTAACATAGCACTTTACTTTTAACTTATTACTTAACATTTGCATTTATCCCAGGAACTAGATACTATTTTTTAAATTACTTTTATTGTGGTTAAAAACCAAATATCAAAATTTGCCATCTTAACTATTTCTATGTGTGCAGTTCAATAGTGTTACGTTACATGCATTCACATTGTGTGACCGATCTGCAAAAAATTATCAATTTGCCAAACTGAAATTCTATACCTATCTATATATATAAAAGCCTAATATGCTAAGTACCCAATCGATCAGCAGACCATTTGGTCACTGCTCGACCAGTTGCTATGAAGCATACTGACCACCAGGGGACATACATTCCAACCCTTAGGTTAGCTTGCTGCTGGGGTCCTGCTGATCGGGACTGGGCAAGACGACCTAATAGGCCCTACCCATTGCTGGCCAGGCCGAGGGACCCCACCCATGCACAAATCTGTGCACCATGTCTCTAGTTAAATAATAATCTTTCATTTCTTGTTTCCCTCAGCCCCTGGAAAACCACCATTCTACTTTCTGTTTCTTTGAATTTGGCTTCTCTATATATCTCATATAAGTGAAATCATATTGTCTTTTTGTGACTGGCTTATTTCACTTAGCATAATGTCCTCAAGATTCATCCAGGTTGTAACATGTGTCAGAATGTCTTTCCTTTTAAGGCTGAATAATATTCCATTGCATTTGGTTTATCCATTCATCAGTTGATGAATACCACGTTTGCTTTTACCTCTTGGCTATTGTGAATATGGATAGTCAAACATCTCTTTGAGATTCTACCTTCAATTCTTTTGGATATATATCCATGAATGGGACTGCTGGACCATATGGTAATTTTATTTTTATTTTTTATTTTTGGAGCAGAATACTGTTTTTCATAGCTGCTATACCATTTTACATTTTCACCAACAGAACACAGGGCTATCCTTGTTGGTATCTCATTTCTTGCTACTATTTTCATGCCGGTTTTTCAGATGTTGAAACTAAGCTACAGAGAGGTTATGTAACTTGTGAAAAGCCACACAGTTTAAAGTGGATCTTCAAATCCACACTCTGCCTCTTTTTCTTGAATTTCTCACCACTACTCTGCAGCCAGCAAATATATATATGATTCCTGTGTAAGAACAAATAGAAACAGAGTATCTAGTTGATGCACAGTCTGGACTGGAAATATGAAAATAGAGAAAAACAGAAAGACTGAGTTCCCCTTAATTGATATTAAAACTCTGATGAACAGTAATAATCATTTTGTCAGATTGTATGAGTCATAGCGATGAAAAAAAAAGAGTAATGAGCAATGAAGGAAGAAGTAGATAAAAACTAGAGCAGAAGAGAAACATTTTCCTTTCTCAGACTTTGGTAGATTTTATCTGGCTTATAAAGTGGAGTTGGCGATGTGGTAAATGCAGTAAATCATACTAGCATCACACCATGTATTAATCATGACTTGTTGCACAAAAATAATTGCTTAGATTAACTATTTAATTAATGTTATATTTAGTAACGTCGATTTTAACACTCTGCATTTACCTTAGAGAATTATTTGACCAGGTGGATGACTCTAATCTGAAAAAATTCTGTCAAGATTCTAATGCATTTTAGTGAGTGGCACATATCTTGACAGTAAGAATGACTACCAAGCACCCTGACGGGTTTGACTCAGTGGATGGAGCGTCGGCCTGCAGACTGAAGGGTCTCGGGTTCGATTCTGGTCAAAGGCATGTATCTTGGTTGTAGGAACATCCCCAGTAGGGGGTGTGCAGGAGGCAGCTGATCGATGTTTCTGACTCTCTATCCTTCTCCCTTCCTCTCTGTAAAAAATCAATAAAATATATATTTTAAAAAAAGAATTACTACCAAGTAATGAGCACCTATGACGTGCCAAGCTTTCTGCTAAATTTTTACCATGCAATATTCTCATTCAATCCACATAAGTACTGCTTAAATGTATTAATAATACAGCAGAAAATTTTGAGGTTATATTAGTGTCCAAAGTCCAACCCTGCTTTTGGAGGATACAGAATTCAAATCAGTTCTATTCTGGAATAAAATCGTGTTCTAAAGAAATAGGATGCCCATTTTGTTATTTGTTCAGATAATCATTTATTAATTCATCAGATTTTAGTAAATGCCTTCTACATGCCAAACAAAAAAGACAAGACCTAGTCTCTGATTTCAATGATGATGAAGTCAGCGTATCATGCTTTGATAGGATATATTCAAATATAAGATGGTTTTAACTTCTGCTTCTGAGTAGGACAAAAGATGCCATGATACAAGACCCATACCCCCTGGAATACCTAGAACAAGCTTGATGAATTATAGAGATCATATTTTTAAAGACAGCAAAGAGTTATGGAAACAATAACTACAAGAGGAGTTGAAATTCCAGGGAGGTGGATCTTTTTAAGCTGAGCTGACAACCACCAGCCTTTAGTTTTATTTAATCGTGAACTTGAGGCTTGACGCACATAGAGGGGTCTCTGTGAGAAAAAGTTCATCAAGGCTTTTGGTAGTTACACAGAAATGGTATGATAGGTATGAAACTTCGAGCCCCAAACACAAAGCCACTTTTCCCGTGGGATATGATTTCATGTTTGGGGTTACTTATGAGATGCAGGGATATGAGAGCCTATAGCTCTCAAAAGGCAGACTTAACTCTCTTAAAGATAAGTTGTTCTTAAGAGACCAAGTTCTTCTAGAATACGGGGTGCGCCTCAAATACACACAGGTACTGGCCAGATTTGCGTCTGGGGTTTAAGGGTTAAATAGCGGGGCTTTAAACCTCAGGAGAATAGGTAAGCAGTTAAAATCCAAGCTTTTTAATAAATTCCTTATAACCTGAGCCGATAAATAACACTTATTTAAAAAATAAATATATATGTCACATTTAACATTTGCATTACATATTTAACACATAATAAATATATTTAATAAATTGTAGATAAGTATGTACACACTTATATATTTCTATACCATATATTGTATTTCTAGTTTTCCTCTTTGGCACTCTTTCCTGATCAAGACCCATGTCTGTGAATGGCTAGCTGGGGATAGGCTACAAGGTGTAAGGAAGGAATCAGAGAATGAAGACCAGCAGTAAGAGTTATTGGCAATTCCACTAAAAAAATGTACAGACTAAATAAAGACTCACTATGTGTATGATCTTAAATAGGATTTATTTAAATACTTCTGACTTTATATAACGACTTTCATATTATCATTTGAACTAGGCAGTCTCATCCTAATGTATCCCCCAGGACCATTGAGATATTTCTTAAACCCAGCTTATGTAGCTTGGTCGAAGAAAAATTGATGCAGGTCACAAATGTGAGTGGCATATTTAATTTTAAATACTGGCCACATTAAAAAGTAAAAAGAGATAGGTGAGATTAACTTTATCTTTTATTTAACCTTGCATATCCAAAATATTAACATTCAACATGTAATCAATAGAAAATTATTAATGAGATTTTTTATTTAATTTGTAAAGTGAATTTTAAAAATATGGTGTGCTTTTTGTACTTCCTGTGCATCTCAATTTAGGTTGTCTGCCTAGTAATTTGTGGTGAGTATATAATCAAGAGAACATACTAATTTTCTGGTCATATATGTTCTGCCTATAATATTTGGAATAGTCTTTGGTACCCACACTGCTTGTGTAAACAATATGTTTTTGTGCCTGAGAAAGAGAAAACTATTTTCAAGCTAAAATGTTGGAAGTCATCAATATGTACCAGGCACTCTGATCTCGGAACTATTACCTAACTATACAAATACTCTAAATATAAATCGCCATTGTCATGTCCTGTTTGGCCGGCCAACTTGAAATACACTGAGCAGCCAGTGTTAGTCAGATAAAACTCAGGATCTCCATCTATTATTCCAAGTCAGTCTATACGTTTACCCTCCTAGGAGTCATGTTACCACAATGACCAGCACTTACTAACTTTGGAGAAAATAAAAAGAAAATAAATTTTAAGATGTTGGTATTGTTTGGAGATGAACTAAAACAAAAATGATAACACTTTAGTATGGTGCTAGCTCAATTGAAAATCAATACCTGGTAGCCCTTGTGATGATGAGGAGGAAGAAGAAGAGGAAAATAATGATGATGATGATGATCTCTATTACAACGCATGGTATTTCTGTTTTCTGAAAGAGGTATGCCTCTGATTACGTGCCCATTTGCAGGAACAGTTGTAGTTATACTGAAGCTAGTGAATAATTATCCTCTTCTATGATAGACATCATCTCCAACCAGTACTCAGTGACCTTTAGATACACTCTTCCAAAAAAAATGGCTCATCAGAACCTTATTGCTTATCCATTTTCAGCAGGCATGCATATTATGACTCCAGTAACCTTATTAGACCATATTCACCCATTAATAAAGAAAGGTTGTCCTTTCAAAACGCCTCCCAAGTACTTATTATAAAAAGCGATATAAGCAACTGTTCTTTCTTATTCTTCCCTCCATGATACTCAAAAATTGACACCAATTTCTCTTTTATAAATATACAAAGACAGTGGTTAAACAATGTCATCTCCTATATGCACAAATCCTCTTGTTTAAATTCAAATACTCATACAAATCTTCAAGGGAGAACAGAATAAGGGAGGTTTTATCTGTGATTTATTTTTCCTCAAATAAATAAAGGCAAATTGCATTGATCTTTATTGGCTTTGTACTTCACTAGAACATTTTCTCTTTGTAACTTTGCCACTAAAAGCATTATAATATTTTGCCAGGTGCTCTTTCCAATTGTCTTAAATAAATGTTGACCCTCTTTCTTCCTTGAGGAGAGATTATTTAAAAAACAAAGCAAGTATTTCTCGATAATTTTTATTTTTTCTGCCATAATATTTTATTTTTTAAAAATGTATTTTATTGATTTCAGAGGGGAAGGGAGAGGGAGAGAGATATGGAAACATCAATGATGAGAGAGAATCATTGACTGGCTGCCTCCTGCACGCCCCTGACTTGGGATCGAGCCCGCAACCCCGGCATGTGCCCTTGGCCAGAATCGAACCTGGGACCTTTCAGTCCACAGGCCAACGCTCTATCCATTGAGCCAAACTGGCGAGGGCCATAATATTTTTTTACTACTCCAAAGATGCTTTGAGGTAGCCATCTCTATAAGAAAAATATATTGGAGATTCCTTTCATGATGAAAGATGGGAGTAGAGGAGGTATTAATGAATCTTCAATACCAAAGATATAGAAGCTTTCTTATTGTGTCCCTTCTATCTTGCATCTCAAATGTGATATGTATAACATATTGATCACTTATTTGAAACAAAAGGGATTTTTGCCCTTTGCAAGACATGTCTATATGTATTTATTTCTCTCCTTTTTTAAATTTTCATATATTCCATTTCTTTCTCAGTACACTTTTTCTCTAACTATGAGGAGATGAGTAGGAATGGCAAACATCTTCTACCTTTTTGTATTTTTTTCTCCAAAAATACCCTCTGGGTATAACTGTGAAATCGATACCTTAGAGCTAGCAAAGCTGAGTGGCTCTCCTGTGAATGGCTTGTCTGGCAGCATGCTGTCGCTGGTGGTCCTTGCTGTCTTTTGGGGGGAGCTGTTAAAAGGTGCTTTCAGGCTGCAGGTGGTGAAAAGGTAGAGAAGAGTGTGTGTGAGCTGATGCTATTACCTGAGCTGCTTTAAGGATCTGCTCACAGAGGATAAGGGTAGCTCCTCTAAGCTGTCTAAGAGATGCTCACATGTCAGGATGTTCAGACTTGTGGCCTTGGATTCCTTGCAAATCTTTCTGCGCCTGTTACTAATGTGATTGGCAAAACTTGCAGATGCCACACTGGGTATAGCTCGATGTTTGAGGATGACAACTGGGTTTTGTATTTGTCATCAGAAATATGCTACATCATAATTTGTCTTAATTCCCCCTTTACTACATATGTGATAACTTGAGTGCCATAAGGATACTTTGTGAGTTCTTATTAGTCCACAAAAACATATATCCTGAGTAAAATAAAAACCTTTCAGGTTGTCCTAATTTGTAAAATATCCTTTATGACTCTGAAGTCTGTTTTAATAAAATATCAAAAAGACAGTTTTAGTATGAAAATCTGATACTATTGGACCTAATATCTTGATTTAAAGAGAAATAAAAGAGATAAAAGTCTTTTTAACTACAAAGTCAAGATCAACCAACTGAAGGAATTAGTGAAGTTTATTTGTGTGTGTGTGTGCACTCTTTAGCAAAGAAGGCAAACATTCATTTGCCAGGTACTTTATTGTTTCTTTGGCTGATACTCGCATACATGCTTATTTCTGAAAAGCATTCTGTTTGCTGCTCCCCGGAGTGAATGAAATGAGACCACTTGTGCTCACTCCCTTTGGTATTCTGATATCATTTTCGCAACTGCATTTTTTTCAGTCATCTAATTAAGTCCCTGGGCAAATTAATGAAAGAAATAAAGTTTTATCTGAATCTTTCTAAAGTAACTTTAATTTCCCCAGCTACCACTAGCTTACGGGTACAAATAAGGTTACATTTAACTTCGGCAATTATCTATTTGGCTCCTCCTCCTAAAACTCAACTCTCAGCCCTTAGCCACCGGGAAAATGCCCCCATTCCCGCTCACAGGTGCAACTCGGTATTCTCACACATTCTTTCCAACAAGGCCACTTGTATAGAGACGTTTGATCTTCAATAGAAGAGAGCTGCTGCTTTACGGTGGGCATTCCTTCTCCCCATCCTTCCACGGATGCATTCAGTTGTAGAGAGTTCTCTGTTCTGTATAGAAGGGGGAAATTGTGCCCTAACTCCCTGTCTCCCAGCTACAAAGAGAAAACGTCCTCCTGCCAGGGGCCCTTCCGACCATACAAAGAATCCCAGGCAAGTAGACATGTGTGAGGATAATTTCCCAATCTGTAGACAGGACTTACTTAAAATTTAGTCTCCAGTTAAACACTGGTCTATTCGTTTCCAAGTTCTTTACAAACTTTTCCAGAAAAGATTCATAGAGAGCATGAACATTCTCAGGTTGGGAGTTAAGACCTCAACAACGCTCTAGGTTAGTATTGACATGTTCTCATTGCATCGCACTAATTAGGATTATGGATTGCAGCACGACACTCTGCACCTCTTGGTTCAAGGTCTTACACATGCCCCAAGCTGACCAGCCTACACCTTCCTCTAGTCCTTCTCATCTAATGTTATGATATACTTGTTCTCTCCCACATGAGGCTGTTTGGGCTTCAGGCCTGCATTACATCCATTTTCATAATTCTAAAAAGTATATAACTTGTGGCTTAGTTGAGCTCTTAGTTAATTGAGATATAATTTTAATACTAAAAAGCATAACAAAAAAATCAAGAAGCTTGTTAGGCAGGGCATATGAGTGCTAATTTTCACCCATCTTTTTTTATCAGGAGTCATTCAATAATATCCATATTTTTTTAAAGTAAAGAAATAATTTTTTGCTTATGCTTAAGATTAGTTCAGCAAATATGATTTAAAAATTAATCCAAAAATAATTTAACACATATTTACTAAGGGCCTCCTGTCTTCCAGGGTCTGTATTGTATGACTGAGGACTTTATAAATTGATGATGTAAGAGGCATTATGGGTAGAATGAGTGTAGTTTAACACAGATGATGACCATGTCTTTTCTGCTCAGTTTTAGTCATATATTTCGATTGTCGTAAAAGAAAAGTGGAAAAAATCTCCTTGCAACTTGATTTTTGGTTCTATTGAGAATGACCTTGTGAGGACATCACATTATTCATATCTGGAAGAAAAGTGCTTCTTTTCTGTTTCAAAGGAGCTTAGAAAGCGCAGAATTTTGTCTACGCTTTAAAGGTCTGCCTTTGTCTGGCTCACCCCAGAGCTGCACAGCTGTTTCAACTGAACCCAGATATAGAGTTTGCTGGAAAAAATTCCATTTGCTAAATCAAAGCAGAGTGATATTCCTCTACAATTATATAACAACTAGTGCTGGTGCATTAAATTCATGCACATTAAAAGGGAATTAGACAGAACCTGGAGAAACCAAGATGGCGGCGTAGGTAAACACCTGAAATTGCTGCCTCGCACAACCACTCCAAAAATACAACTAAAAGACAAAACAGACATCACCCAGAACCACAGGAAGGCTGGCTGAGTGGAAATTCTACAACTGGAAGGAAAGAGAAAGGCACACTGAGGTTCAGAGGAGCTGCAGAGGTGAAGTGCAGAGGTACGGAGGCTCGAGCGCATGGAAAGGGGCTGGCAATGGAGGGCGCCGGTGTCTTTTGCAATTGGGAGGGAGGCACAAGCTCCTGACAGCCCTGACTCCAGTTCCAGGTTAGTCTCTGGGGACCCAGACTCATACAGGGAGAAACTGGACTGTCTGGCAGCGGGCGGAACTCGAGGGCGGCTTTCTCTTAGAGGTGCTTGCAGCGATTACTGCGGGACACTGAGACCCGGGGCCTCTTAGGGCAGGACTGAGGATCAGCCATAGCTGTTTGCTCCGCCCTGTTGATTCCCTGAGACCCCGCCCCACCCGAGCTAGGCCTCATCTGGGCACCTCCAAAACCCAAACAAGGAAGAGGAACCTGCAGATCTCTCCATAGCTTCTGCTGGGTAGCCTCAGGCAGAGGCTAAATTAGCACCTCCTTAGAGATCCAAGAGCCTGTGTACCCAGTGGTCAGAATGGGACCATCCAGATTACAACTCCTCAGATCCATAAGGGACACACTCAGTGGGCAAACTAAGTGAGCACCAAAGCCCCACTGAAGCAAGTCTTGCCCCATAAGGGTGTCTTCAGCACAGAAATTCTCCCACTGCAGACACAGCTGATTCTCACTGCCAATTGGCCTGGAGGTCAATTCCTCCCAGTGATCCTACAACAATCAAGGCTTAACCTCAACAAGACTGTGCACAAAGCCCACAAAGGGGTGCACCAAGAGTGTCCACCTCAGGTAATTGGGGAGCCTGAGTCAATGGGCCCTATAGGACACCTAGCACAGAAAGCCACTCTACCAACACAGGGAAGCATAAAAAATGTGGAGACAAAGAAACAGATCACAAATGACAGAAATGGAGGAAAGCAAACGACTGGATATAGAGTTCAAAACCACGGTTATAAGGTTTTTCAAGAATTTTCTAGAAACTGCCGATAAATTTAGTGAGACCCTCGAGGATATGAAAAAGGACCAACTAGAAATTAAGCATACACTGACTGAAATAAAGAATAATATACAGAGATCCAGCAGCAGACAAGAGGATCCCAAGAATCAAGTCAAAGATATGAAATACAAAGAAGTAAAAAACACCCAACTGGAAAAGCAAAAAGAAAAAAGAATCAAAAAAAAATATGAAGATAATGTAAGGAGCCTCTGGGACAACTTCAAGCGTACCAACATCCGAATTATAGGGGTACCAGAAGAAGAGAGAGGGCAAGATATTGAAAACCTATTTGAAGAAATAATGACAGAAAACTTCCCCTACCTAGTGAAACAAATAGACTTACAAGTCCAGGAAGCACAGAGAACCCCAAACAAAAGGAATCCAAAGAGGACCACACCAAGGCACATCATAATTAAAATGCCAAGGGCAAAAGACAAAGAGAAAATCTTAAAAGAAGCAAGTGAAAAAAATTCAGTTACGTACAAAGGAGTACCCATATGATTGTTAGCTGATTTCTCAACAGAAACTATGCAGGCCAGAAGGGAGTGGCAAGAAATACTCAAAGTGATGAATAGCAAGAACCTACAACCAAGATTACTTTATCCAGCAAAGCTATCATTCAGAATTGAAGGTAAGATAAAGAACTTCACTGATAAGAAAAAGCTAAAGGAGTTTATCACCACCAAACCAGTATTATATGAAATGCTGAAAGGTAATCTTTAAGAAGAGAAAGGAGAAAAAAGTAAAGATACAAATTAAGAACAACAAATACATATCTATCAACAAGTGAATCTAAAAATCAAGTGAATAAAAAACCTGGTGAACAGAGTAAACTGATGAATATAATAGAATCAGGGACATAGAAAAGGAGTGGTCTGACAATTCTTGGGGGAGGGGGGGGAAGGGGTATGGGGGTGTGGGAAGAGACTGGACAAAAACCGTGCACCTATGGATGAGGACAGTGCAGGGGGGGGGGGGTAAGGGCAGAGGGTGGGGTGGGAACTGGGTGGAGGGGAGCTATGGGGGGAAAAAAGAGGAACAACTGTAATAATCTGAATAATAAAGATTTATTTTTTTAAAAAAGGGAATTAATTAGAAGAAATATTTTAATATTGCTATTCATGTCCCCTGGCCTGGTGCTGGGCGGGGAGGCAGCCTCATGTCCCAGACTGGTGCAAGTCCCCGCCCACTGATGCTGCAAGACCCCGCCCACCCACACCTACCTCGCATGCAGCCTCCTGCTGTTCAGTCATTACAGTGTCATGGCGTGATGTCCATTTGCATGTTATCCTTTTATTATTATGACTAGAGGCCTGGTGCATGGAATTTGTGCACTGAGGGGTGGGTCCCCTCAGCCCAGCCTGCCCCCTCTCACAGTCTGGGAGCCCTCAGGGGATGTCCTACTGATGGCTTAGGCCCGCTGCCCATCGTCTGGCCTCCCTCTGTGACCAGGCTGATCAGGGGAAGGCGCTGCCCCCATCACCCCGCTGCTGCTGCCACTGCTGGCCACCATGGTTGAGGGCTCTCTGCCCTGGCTTCTTAGCGCTGGCCCCACCCTCCACCCACTAGTGAGTGGGGGGCGATCTGGGGTCAGGCTGGCTCGGGGAGGGGCTGTGGGAGGTTGAGGCACAGCAGGTTGCACTCCGTCCAGCCTCTGCGGAGGCATGGTGCTGGGACCGGGCCAGCTCCGCTGACTCTGTGGCTGCCTCTGTGGATAGGGCATCACTGGGACCTGGACCGCGCAGCCCCCTCTCCTGCTGCCTCTGCGGAAGGGGCTGTGGCACTGGACCGGCCAATGCCGCCGCCGCTCTTGCACTGCTGCCTCTCCCATGCTGCCGGCCCTCGGCCCTCGCAGCCACTGTGGCTTTGTCTGGAGGAAATCCGGTCTATCTGGTCTAATTAGCATACTACCCTTTTATTAGTATAGATTAGAGATACAGAGATTTCTGTCAGCATCAGGAGAACTAGCTCTGATGAACTAAAAACACATGAGACTTCTGTAGGATGTTGGCATGATATCAACCTACAAAAACATTTGTCCTACATCTTGCTTTCCTATATCCTCCCATCTTGGATATCATCCCAATCTTTGGATTTAAGCTATCAAACTGTTCCTTATTCTTAGGGGAGCTATAGTAAGTCCAATGAAAAATATGTTCTACTGATGTATTAAATTTTATTTTTATGTATCTTGGGATAAGGAAAATCTTTCTGTGGCAAATTTTATATATACTCTTTTAGAAAAACTTACTGTGGTATGCTAAATTATCCAAAGAATTTAATTAATGTGTGAAAGATAAGCAGATTGAAATTTGTTTTGCTTGTTATTTAATTTTTAGCAATTGTCATGATTTTTCAACAGGCCTTTTAAATATATGGCTATGTATCCTATGGTTTTACACTTTTATTTAAAATTATATATTTATTATAAAGTCTGAGTCCACTTTATTTACTTTTTTCACAAGATGCACCTTGACTTTTGCAAGTCTATACTCTTGGAAAAGCTACACACAAATGAGTAGATGAAACACCATCATACAAGTCTTTGAATTTAAGAAATTATTAGCAAAACAAATACTGTTTGACATGACTTAAAATTCTAATTTCTTTTTTAAGTAGAATTGTGGAACTGTATTTACTTTTTAAAATAGAAAATGAAACAATGAGAGAGGAATTAGACATGTTATTTTTTTCTTCCTATGTCATGCTCTTTATTTAGGACCTTTCATATTATGCCTCTTAGAGAGTATTTACCCCACAGGGTCAAAGGCTGGAAGTTTACTCAGGAGTAAGTGTAACCCACTTGGAAAATCACTTTCTGTATGCACTGGGACTGCATTCCTCATGTTGCACTTCTTCTAGTGCCAGTAAGAATTACATTAAGCCAGAGATGATGGTTCCTTCTCCAGCCTTATGTCATTTTTCTACCCTATCATATATGTGTAGGAATATCTTGAAGTTTATAACTGTTTGTTTTGTCACTCAGCACGTGTGGAAAGTTAGGGCAGAGAGGAAAAGCAAAGAATAAAAGAAGGCTATAATGAAGAAGTTAAAAATTCAGAAAAATGTCTTTCTTTTGCCTTTATTTTAAAGCTTTTTATTTTTCAACTAGAGGCCCGATGCATGAAAATTTGTACACTCGGGGCGGGGTGGGGGGGGGGCCCTCAGTCTGGCCTGTGCCCTCTCACAGTCTGGAACCCCTCAGGGTATGTCCACCTGCCAACTTAGGTCCAGGACCCCTGGGGGGAACAGGCCTACACCATCAGTCGGACATCCTTAGCCCTGCTGAGGAGGCAGGAGAGGCTACCATCACTGCCACTGCGCTTGCAGCCGTCAGCCTGGCTTGTGGCTAAGTGGAGCTCCCCCTGTGGGAGTGCACTGACCACCAGGGGGCAGCTCCTGCATTTAGCATCTGCCCCCTGATGGTCAGTGCACATCATAGCAACTGGTTGTTCCACAGTTAGGGTCAATTTGCATATTACCTTTTCATTATATAGGATTGCACTCAGATAAAACCTTTGTGGCATTATATGCACTAGCCTCTTATTTTATTCAAATTAGAAATACCAATTAGAAAAATGCACAACTACATTGTTCATTTTTAATTAGTGCATAATTGTTAGTAGATAAATCTTTACTTTTCAGATAATATTTTTGCGACACTAATGAGGAAATTATTAATTGTTTCACTTAAACCTAGAATGGAGTACATAATTATAACAAGCATAAATTTGAAATCACTGACTTCTCCAACCTTGTCTCCAACCTTATTCCATTTCAGTTTAGTTTATGTAACTTTGAGATACAGCTTCTGCAGTTTAGTTTCCAAATTATTGTCTATGTGACTGGTGCCCACTAGTGATTGGGTGAAAGCCAGCATTCCAACAAGCTCAGGGATGACAAGTCATACTTTAGGGCAGTGATGGCGAACCTATGACACGCGTGTCAGAGGTGACACGCGAACTCATTTTTTTGGTTGATTTTTCTTTGTTAAA
This sequence comes from Myotis nattereri, assembly GCF_964212035.1. Taxonomy (NCBI): domain Eukaryota; kingdom Metazoa; phylum Chordata; class Mammalia; order Chiroptera; family Vespertilionidae; genus Myotis; species Myotis nattereri. Next base: position 18,806,706 of record NC_138086.1, on the reverse strand, counting down.
TTGCATTTAAATATATAAAATAAATATCAAAAATATAAATCTTTGTTTTACTATGGTTGCAAAGATCAAAAAATTTCTACATGTGACACAGCACCAGAGTTAAGTTAGGGTTTTTCAAAATGCTGACATGCCGAGCTCAAAAGGTTAGCCATCACTGCTTTAGGGGAAACTGTAGGGACATCATGGAAGAACTGGGAAGCTCATAACAAGCATCCCTAACTTGAAAGACAGATTATTGGTTGTATTAGTAAGAAGTAGATCAATTATCCTTTAACATTTTAGAATTGTTAGCATCTAAGTGTTAGCGTCTTATTCCTTATTTGAGGTAGCGGCAGTAACTATGGATTGCGTTCTTTTTCTGATAACTTTTCCCCCTTGACTCAGAATTATATGATATACTAGTAGTCAGTCATTCGCGACCTCTAGGTCTCCAGTCTTCTAGTTTATGGCCAACATGTGTCAAGTCCAAAAGGGCCACAAGTTTAATACGTCTTAAATAATTAGTATTGGACATTTAATATATTTGGATAGTTATTTTGAGTATGGAAAACATAAAGGTAATTTATCATTTGTTATTACTATCTATAATCATCAAAGATAAAATATGTAGCTATCCTGTAATTAAGAATAATATTATTTTTAATGATATGTTTTAATTATAGTGTCTTGATATAAAATTGATATTTTAGATGTATCTTCTTTGTTTTGGTTATAAATATAATGAGCAATAACAGTAAATTTATTATAGGTAGCATGTTTATCCTATTGGTTGCAAAATATTATAATCTCTAATTATTTTTTTTTTATTATTGAGACACAAGAAATAAAAGTTGTACTATCCATTAAAGAGCACATATTATTTTCATTTTAGAGCACTTTATATAAAACCACTGGTTTTTTATTGGCTTCCAAAAATGTTAGTTTATCAATGACAATTATCCTTGACATAACACAGCATATTATTACAATCAAAATGTATGACTCCTAAAGACACTTTTAAAATGAGGGTGGGGTGCATTAACTATTTTAAAAAGTTGTCTTAAGCATGAGACATTAACCCAACACAAAATAAAATTAAGGGATAAGGAATCAGAATAAAAAACAACATCATTAATGTTGCCCAAATAGCAATTGTGATAATTTCACAGAGACTGTGTGAATATTATATAATATTCTTCTTTATCATTCTACAAACAACATGGATCTTATTAAATAAAATATATCTATGACAGCTCTACACTTAATTTTTTCTAAAGTCCTACACTTAATTTTTTCTGTATAACATCAAATATTCTATTACAGAACTATAAATATGCCGTTTTCATGAGCTGTATATCTGACCTTGAAAATCAGGCTGGAATTCAAAGTTATTATATTTCAATGACCTGAAAGGATGCCATGAAAATATAGAGTCTCTTGTTACTGCCTGATTGCTACTTTTGATAGGGCAGTCATGAAAATAAATGCTGCATTGTATTACCAGTACTTAAATGAACCTACAAGGCTCTAAAAAGAGCCACTTGGAAGAAAAAAAGAGAAGAGTGTGAGTAGAATGAATAATTTTATTAGTTTGCTTCTGATTTTTATTTGTTTTCACAAGAATGGATATTTGTGGTACAATTTCTGGGCATATTTCAAATAAGGCACGGCTTGTGTTTACTTAGAATAGACATTAATGGAATGATAGAAAGAAAGAATGTGGAATCAATAATTCAGACAATTGTATAGAGTCATTAAGAGGTCAATGGGGGAAAAAGGAGACATATGTAATACTTTAGTAAACAATAAAAACTTTAAATTTAAAAAAGAAAAAAGATAATTAATTGCATGGTATACTATATATCTACATGTTGCATATTATGATTTTTTGCAAAAAATTACATGGTTTCAATATGGATTTTTCTTTGATCATACTGTTAGGAAAAGCTACTCATATGCTTTATGTTATGCCTCCCCCCCGCCCCCCCCCCCCGCCCAAAACACTTTAAATAAGTATGATATGTGAGGTCTCAGCAGGGTATAATATTCAAAGTGCTGTGTTCAAAATCTTTGGAGAACATATCTTAGCAGCAGTCAATGTGGTGCCTCAGGCCTAGGTCAAAATCAAATGATTCTATTAAAATAATAACACATGCTGGTCATATGTAAGTTGTTAATTATAATTATAATAATAAAACAAACACCAACCTTAGAATTAAACATTACCTTTTGTTGAAGAAATTATGTTCTCTTCCCTAGAGTCACCCATCATTTGTAATTGTTTTCCTACCATTTACCTGCTGTAATTGTCAGTTGTCACATATGCATCTGTCCCTAAACCATATTTTACTTAGTTTTGCCTGGCTTTAAACCTGATTTTAGCATGGCGTTATGCAATGTGTGTTCAATTAAGAAACTTATTTTTGCTTGTCAACAATACATTTCTAAAATATGAATATGCTGGTGATTGTAGCTTTTGTTCAATCTTTGTTAGTACTATATAACTATATTCCATTATGTGACTATGCTATACTTTATACATTATTCTTTTATGGGCATTTGAAAGGTGTTCAGTTTCTTGGCATTACGAGCAATACTGCTGTGATTATCTTCATACCTGTGTTTGGGCATAGGCGTGGACATTTTTCTAAGTCCTGTACATGTTCAGATTTAAAAGGTAATGTCTGTCCTGGCTGGGCCTCTCAGTTGGTTAGAGCGCCATCCAGATCTGCAAGCTAAGGTTGCAGGTTCCATCCCTGGTCAGGACACATACAAGAAGCGACACATGAATGCATAAGAGAAACAAATCACTGTTTCTCTCTCTTTCTCCCAAATCAATAAATAAAAAATTTTAAAAGAATAATGCCAAATTGTTTCCAGGGTGTGTGCATAATTTTATTTCTCCTACCAACAATGCTTACCAGTTCTTATTGCTTTATACCTTAGCCAATATTTGATATTGTCTTCATGGGTAGTAGATCCATTTAAAAAGCAATGCAACCGTACAGAATGTTAATTTATAGGGTTTCATAATACACACTGACACTCACTTTAAGAAATTAGCACTTGGAAAAGCTGTGCAATATTACTCACTATTCAAATACATACGTGTGTGAGACTTAGATTTTCTTAATAAACATATTGCAACAAATTAAATACAGATGTAGATATGAGACTCCAGCTGTCTCCTGTTGAGACAGCCACTACAGAGATTTGCAAAAATGTAAAACGATGTTATTTTCATGGAATTAATTTTGTTTTGAAATATACAGTTTTTGCCATAAAATATATATTTATGGTAAAGCATAATAGTCTTATTTTTAAAAGATAGCAAAATATGTCTTTTCTCTATTTTTGTGATATCTGTATATAACATACACTTTTAAACTAATATACTGTTAATTCTAGAGCACTTTTAAGTTTACAGAAAATTTGTTTTTAATAAATTAACATACATGTTTTTTAAAAGTTGGATGTCAATAGCTCTAACTTACAAAAACAAAGCTATGTTGAATCCTTATAATTTTATGGTTTTTGTCAGCTTTATTAAGGTGTAATTTACACAATTTATCAATGTTAACCATGTAATTCAATGATTTTGCAGAACATGTACTGCCGTGTGATCATGACCGCAAGGATGACAGAACATTTCCATTACCCTCCGAAGTTCCCTAGTGACTCTCCAGCGCTGCCTCCTCCCATCCAGCATGAACTTTACCAAACCCACCTTATCCAACCCTAATCTGCTCTGCATCGCTATCCTGTTGCCTTTTGTACCATTTCCTGTAAATGGAGTCATATAGCTTGCATCTGGCTCCTTTTTCAGAATGCTTTTAAAATTCATTCATGCTACTGCATCTATTAGTGGTCTGTTCTTTTTATTGCTGAGTAATGTTCTATTTTTTTAGACATCCCCTAATTTGATTACACATATATCAGATGATGGGCATTTGATTCTTTCCAGTTTGGGGCTATTAAGACTAATGTTTCTATAAGCATTTTACAGTGGGGCCTTGACTTACGAGTGTCCCGACTAACGAGTTTTTTGAGATACCAACTGTCTCTCAGCAGATTTTTTGCATTGACTTGACAGAGTAATTTGAGTTAACGAGCTCCTTAACGAGCTCCTTAATGAGCTCGGTCTCAGAACGAATTAAACAGGTAAGTGAAGGCCCCACTGTATATTCTTTGTGTGAAAATATATTTTCCTTTTGCATTAAAAACCTAACAGTGGAATTTCTGGAGAAGGTGGTGGACTGCTGGGCCCTTGGGTTAGCTCTGATTCTTGATGACGCTATGAGTGAGTGACGTCCACGATGTCCTGTCCTCAACAGCTGCTGTAGACTCATGCCTATTGCTTCTTTTATACCGTCAGTGCATCTCATATGTGTCCTCCTCTTTTCCTGTTGTCTTCTATTTTTCTCAACATTTGTGTTTCTTTCTTTTTTTAAAAAAATTTTTTCTTTATTGATTAAGGTATTACATATGTGTCCTTATCCCCCCCATTGCCCTACCCCCACTAATGCCCTCACCCCCCTGTTGTCTCTGTCCATTGGTTAGGCTTATATGCATGCATACAAGGCCTTTGGTTGACCTCTCCCCCTCACTCCTACCCTCCCCTACCTTCCCTCTGAGGTTTCGATGCTTCTCTGTCTCTGGATCTGTTTTTGTTCAATTCATGTTGTTCATTATATTCCATAAATGAGTGCGATCATGTGATATTTATCTTTCTCTGACTGGCTTATTTCGCTTAGCATAATGCTCTCCAGGTCCATCCGGGCTGTTGCAAATGGTAAGAATTCCTTCTTCATTTGTGTCTCTTTCAAAGAACCCTGCCTTCTCACAATTTGCCTGAAGGCTAGCTTCAGTTTTGTCATTTTGCCTCCCACAATGTTTCAGGATTAATTTCTTCTAGGACCCTCTTGTCTTTCTGGCAATTCAGGGTATCCAGAGATCTGCCCTCCAACACCACATTCCCAATGAGTCCATTTTTTCCTCATCAGATCCCTTCACAGTCAGACTTTCGCATCCACACATAGTGATCGGGAGCAGGAGGGTTTCAATGACTTTAGCCTTGGTCTCTAATGACACACCTTTCCTCCTGGGGATCTTTCCCAGTTCTTCCATCGCTGCCTTTCCGAGTCTCAGTCTTCTCTTGATTTCTTGGCTACACTGTCTGTTTGAATTGATGACTGAAACAAGGTAAGCAAAATCTTTAAAAATTTCAATGTCTTAGCTGTCTATATTAAAGCTGTGTATTACCTCTATCGTCATGATTTTTGTCTTCTTGATGTTAAAATGCAATCCACTTTGGCTCTACTTTCATCAGAAGTTATTTCAAATCACTGCCACTTTCTGCCAATAAGATGGTCTTGTTTGAGTATTTTAAGTTCTTGATATTTCTTCCACCAATTTTTACCCCTCCTTCCTCTGAATCTAGCCACTACAAGAAACCTCCAAGATGTTTTTGAAAATTACTATACCATTTACCTCATAACCAGCAATGTGTAAGAGTTTTAATTGCACCACATCCTTCTCCAAAACTTGCCTTTGCCAATCTTTTTCATCTCAGCTATTCTAGTGTGTGGATTGTGGCATTTTTAATTTGCATACCCTTGATAACTAGGGATGTTGAATATCTTTTTATGTGTTTATTTGCCATTTCTATATATTCTCTGGTAAAATATCTCTTTAAATCAACATTTTAAAGGAAAATTCTTGAATTCTTTTTATAGTTGTAAGGGTTATGTATTTTAGATGCATGTTCTTTATTGATATATAGTTTGCATTACATCCTTTCATTCTGCGGTTTGCTGTTTCTCTTTCTTACCAGTGCCTTAGAAGAATACAGTTTCTAAATTTTGATGAATTTCACTTTACCTTTTGTATCCTACTTAAGAAATCTTTGCTCACGCAGAGCCACCTAACATTTACTCCAATATTCTCTTCTAGAAGATGTATCTTTTTCCTAGTTACTTTTAGGTCCTTGATTTATTTGGAATTAATTTTTCAATATTATGTGATAAGAGTCAGTACTCCTATCTATATTTTTGCATATAGATAACCAGTTGTTTCATCATTGTCTTTTAAAAGACAGTTCTTTCCCTAATTAATTGCCTTGGCATATTTGTTGAAAATATTTTGGTCATATATATGTGGGGTCTATTTATGGGTTCTTTCTTCTGTTTAATTGACCTGTATATGTTTTTCATCAAACACATTGCATTGATTGCTATAAATTTATAGTAAGTCTTAAAATTATATAGTATAAATTTTCTAATATATATTGTAAGTCTTAAAATCATATGGTATAATATTTTTGCTGTTTATCATAATTATTTGGTTTATTTATATATAAAATCTTAATTCACTTGTGAATTTCTATAAAAATTATTTTAATTGCTATTTGTTAAATCTGTAGTTAATTTTGGCAAGGACTGTCCCATCTGAGTTTTTTATCTATGTTTTTATATATCTCCAATTACTTATACTTTTTAAAATTCCTCTCAGAAATATATTTTGTATATTTTATTAAACATGTATGGCACATATTTTGTTAAAGTTATCCCCTTAAAGATTTTTTTAATTCTAATTACATAGTATTTTTTATTTTTTAACTTTTTAATATATGAATTTTTGTTGCAGAATATAGAAATACAGTAGTTTTTATGTACTGAAATTGTATCTTCTGAAACTGCTAAATGCATTTTTAGATGCAGGGCCATACTGGTTTGGAACAATAATGAAAAGCCTTGTAAAACTATCTCACTGGGGGTTTAAGCTAACTTTCAAAAATACTGAAAATCTGGATGTTGCGGTAGCTATATTAACTCACTTGATATTTCAGCTATGAAATGTTTGACTTGCTCGATATTAAATTCAATGCCAGGATCACATGCTACTTATAAACCAGTGGAAGCCACATGGTGTGCTGTGAAATGCACTCTCCCGCTTCCCAGTAGCTGCAACTTGCTACAAGAAAACACAAAAAGTTTCATTGTGTCAAGTTCAGAATCAGGAACTCCGGGGCTGCTTTGCTTTCCTTGAAGCAAGGCAGGGTGAAATCAATGGCTTCACACACGCAGACATTGATGGAAAGGGGAGACTTAAAGGTCACCACATACTGCAATTAAAAATTTAAATGAATGACCAGCTCATTTGTTTAATAGCAAATCACTTAGTATACAGATTTCCATGTGGCAGCTAAGAATACAGACATTTCTTTCTGAAAAAGATGATGAATATTCTAAAACATTATGCGTCAGATTCTGTGGACACATAAAGCATAACTGTTTTCTGCAATAAAATCCCCCACATTCAGAGACAGTTAAATCACGATGTTTACCCATATCCTCAGAAAAAAATCACATACTGTCGTGGTAAACAACCTGCTTCCCTATTTATAATGGTCTGGCCCTCTAGCAACTTCAGCGTGAAATTGTAGCTAATTTGCCTGCAAACGTCCGGTGGTCATAATAACCTGTCCCCTCCGTGTGTACTGTCACTTCTCATGTGCTTTTCTGGTTCTACTCAGTGTCCACATGTTAGGGGCCCTTGAATAAAATGTAGCTGATTTCACCAAAACATTTTTTTTATATTTGCCATGTATTATGAGGCCATCATTTTTGTTTAAACACCGTAGTTCTTTGTATTGGATCTAGACAATGGTAGAGATTCTTCATCCTAATCTTATTTTAGGAAATCCGATGCATTGAGTACTCATTTTATTGTAAACACTTTCACATCTGTGATGTCATTTTTATCTTCATGATAAGCCTATGTGATAAATTTATGAAAAATAATAAAACCTATCCTTATATAAATGAGAAAGTTGATCAAATAGTTTAAGTAACTTGGTGGGGCCAAGCTGCTATCAAAGAGCCGAATCTGTGTCCAAACAGGAACTTATTTCAATTATGCTTACTCCACTATACCAATTCCAAGACTTCCTCAGAGAAATTTTTCCATATTTTTATTAAGTTATAATTTATATATGGTAGCATTCACCTTTATTTTAGTGTACAGTTCTGTAAGTGTTGACAAACCTATCCTTTCAAGTACCCAGCACCATAATCATCATATAGAACAGTTTGATGTCCCCCCCATTTCCCTCTGCCCTTTGTGTACAGTCTGGCAGAAACGAGGGCTTCTTCTCACGTAGGCAAACATGTAGGAATGGAATTTCTAAGTCATATGGTAAGCGTTTGTTTAACTTCGCAAGGGACTGAAAAACTATTGCTCCAAGTGGCTGTACCACTTTGCATTCCCATCCACGACGTATGAATCTTTTCTCGGCATCTTTGCCAGCACTTGGTATGGTCACTCTAGTTTTAGGGCCATTCTAAAAGGTAGGGGGTAGTATCTGGTGCTTTTAATTAGTTAACATTTTAATTGGCCTCCTGAAAGAGACTGTGGATAGCCCATATATAGAAATCTTATATTGAAATCCTCCGTTTTAATTTTGGAAAGCTGAATTAAATGTTGTTAACCAGTAATCAAATAATATGATAAAAATGCTATCCTATCTCTCTTCTCCTTTCTCATTGCTATGGGTGTGTAAAAAATAAGATTATTACAATACTGAAGTAGGTGGGGAAACTAGTAGGGACTGCATAACAAACAATTTATAAAATTGGATTTGGAATATTTGGAGAATTGGCAAATAGGTTGCAGATTTTCTTTATATACCTGACACATGTAAATATAACTTAATCAAATAAAACATATTTTTCCCTGACAAAGAGGGATCAGACTTAGGGAACAGATCTTAGAACAGATTTCATAGATAGACACATAAAACACCCATAAAAACTTTAGACTTTGGTGGACTTTAAAGAGGAGAATGTTTTATTTACATTAAAAATCTACTAAGTTCTACTGTATTGGAATGAATTATCTAAATTTATGATGATGTAAAAAGCGAGCATATCCTGAGAGACACCACAATGAAAGCATAGCTTATTGTAAATCCTGAGGAAGAGAACACAAAAATAAAATACTTTAAAATTAAAATTGTTTTATAAAAATGTCTCTAGGATCCATGGGGAAAAGTTTTATAGAAAATGCAGGACAAATGCTATCAGCCACCTATTGAATTTTTAGTCTTGCATTTGTTTCAGAATGAGCACATATCAATAATATAAGCAGAACCAAAATCATTATGCTTAAGTAATGCATTTAAAGAAAACTGTAGTAAATTATGTTCAGATTGGCCATTTTTTGAAATATTTATGTTTTGAGTAGCAAAGAAAGGTATAGAACAAAAGAAGTAAAAAGATGGAAGGGAAGATTTTATTTATTTATTTATTTATTTATTTATTTATTAAATATCTTTTTATTGATTTCAGAGAGGATTGGAGAGGGGGAGAGAGAGGTAGAACCATTAATGATGAGAGAGAATCATTGATCGGTTGCCTCTTGCATGCCCCACACTGGGCATCGAACCCGCAACTCAGGCATGTGCCCTGATCAGGAGTTGAGGAGTGGCCTCCTGGTCATAGGTTGATGCTCAACCATCGAGCCATGCTGGCTGGGCTGGAAAGTCAGATTCTAAACAAATGCTTTCTTTAAAGTATAATTTAGTAAGAAAATTAATGCAAGAACCAATTTACAAAATTTAGTAAAAAATGAGCACCTACTCTCATAATGATAAAGTACATAGGTTAAGACAACATACCACTTTTGTTTCTAGACAAGGGTCTGTATCTATAATTCTATGAGTAATTTTGCTTGTTTTGAGTTGAATGCTGTAAATAATGTCTAAAATTTTCTTTAAAATTTAATTACGTGAGTACTTAATTGTCCTCTTATAACTTGTACACTCCATTCTATTCCAATTAGTGTAATTATGAAGGAGATAGTAGTGTGGAGGTGGTTTGTCCTCCTGTAGTTCAAGGTACTTATACTAGGAGGCAGGCATTCTGACTTGTTTTGTACTTAAGAGTTTTGTCATATTGTGCGAAACATTTGATCTCTCTGAACCTCAGTTTCTTTCCTAATAATGCAGAAGGAATTGTTCACATACCACCTTCAAGATTTTTATCATATCAATGTGCCACTTTTGCTGTTACTTAAGGAATATTATTTTGTCAACTCGGTTTCTAGAACTTACATTCTAACTTTATCCTCATCCCAAGTAACAGTAGCTATGAAATCATGTATATAAAATTTGACTCGGGTTTTTCTTCTAATTTGCATTTAAATAAACACATTTTGCTTATTAAAAACAAGTTTGCTAAGCAAACTAAAATAATAACCCAAGGTATTTTTCCAAGTTATGTTAAAGCCTAATTGGCAGTGTAAGATATTTAGGATATAATTATGTGCGCTGCTATTTCCAAGGAGAATGTTCTTTTTACATGCTCCAAGTTAAGAGTCAAAATAGAAAATTTAACACAGGTTTTTCATTTTGTTGTTGTTGTTGTTGTTGCTAATCCTCACTCAAGGATATTTTTTCCATTGTTTTCCAGAGCGAGTGGAAGGGATGGAGAGAGTGAGAGACAACAACGTGTGAGACACATTTATAGGTTGCCTCCCACACAACTCAACTGGGGCTGGGGATCAAACCCTTGACCCTTTGGTGTACGGGCCAACCCTCTAACCACTGAGCACACCAGCCAGGGCAAGTTTTTCATTTTTTTATGCTCATGGATGGAAATCATATATGTGTAAAAAACTTATAGCATATTTTATAACCTAAATGATGCCTGGGTGAATAAAGGACAATTTCTTGAGCTGAAGGATGGTTTTACAGTGTAATATTTATTGGCATTGCATTTTAGTAAGACAAAACTCATCTTTGATACATTCTTGAAGAACTAGGGAATACCAGTTTTGTGGAATTTTATTAATTAAATATGCTTTATGTATTGTGCATATTAAAATCATAATTATAGATATTTCTAAACTTGATCATGAGTATTTTTACTCACCACCTAGTTTTAATTACTTTAATTTAGATTGCTGTATTCTATAAATCTCATATTTTAATGAGAACTTGAAACTTTGTGAGAGCTTCAGTAACCATTTTTTCCCAACTTTCCACATGAAAGCTAGAACTGTCAAGGGGAGAAAATCATGAAAACATTCCAACATTACTGGGAAGACCTGATTTTAATACCTTAAGAAATAGTTGAGTATAACACAGTAGCCCTCCAATTTTACTTAGCACCACGCTTCTAGTGCCACAGCTACATTTGACCCTATAAAAATGCTGTTAATGGCTCTGTTTACTAGAATTTATTGCTACCAAGATAGAAAACCACAATCCTATGAAACTAGTAATGTAGCAATATGCAACCTCAACCCCTATAATGTGGCTGTATTTTGAAATCATTAAAATGCAGATGAGAATTAAGCTAAAGACTGATTTTGTGATTGCTTTTAAGATATTGTGTAGTTCCTAAAATATATGTATGGGTGGTGTATATAAATAACTTGCATATTGGTGCATTTTAAAACTGCTCTGATAGGAAGGGTGTTTTCTTTGGCCGATGATTTCCCCTTTTATTTTTTTTAAATGTTCTGTGATTCATCAAGTAATCAGATAGATAAATTTCTGGTTTTCACTATTATGGCTATAAATATATAACTTTCTACATTTTTCCCCCAGTAATTTTCAGGTGTTACTTATATATGATATGTAAAATGTTTTGAAATGAGAAATAATTTTTTCATACCTTTTTGCATATATCTGCCTCAGATTATTGTAGGGCATTTCAAATCAGTACCTGTTATTATTCTAGGCAAACTTCTTTAATGGTATATATTCATATGCACATATATTAACACCTGTTTTACATATACTAATATCTTTGATAGATAAAATGCTTGATTTATATTAACTGATTCTATCAAAATATGAATTAAAATTTCTCCAAATCTATAGAATATGTGTTTATCTATAGGACAAAGTACAGACATTATCTAGTTTATCTACAGAAATATAAATCTGTTGAATCATATTCAAATAAGAAATTTCAGAAAGGAATTTATTTCTTTTAGGATAGATATGTCACACACTCCTCATATTTGGGTACTACCCTGTCTCTGTTTAAAAAGGTTAAGATTTTATCCACTTTCTCTGAGCTTCCTGCTTTTACTTAGTTCACTGCCCATTAGTGGCACTAGATGGACAAAAGAGAGCCCTTCACAGACCACTTAGCTCACCTCCATTGCTCTATGCCCATTAATTCACACAAGCTGTACTTTTACAAAATATTATGGAGAGGTTTATTACTTGATTTTCCTTACGATAGTTAGAATTGATTGTATAATTCTGGGGACATCTTGACATTATATTTCTTTTTTCACTCAAAATGGTCTCCACCACACTCATGACTTTAACTATTATTTATCTTAAGCAAAGACTTTAAAATATAAATGTTCCCTTCTGACAACTCTGAAACTATAGACTCTTGCTCTGCAGAGCACCTTACATTCAGTTATTTTTCAAATCCATGGCCTTCTCTTTTCAACCTAATCTTCAACTGTGCACTGTTCCCTCCTGGGTTGTGGTCTCCTATAGCAGGGGAGTCCACTCTCCTTTCCGAACTATCACAGATGTCTTCCAGCTGCTGCCCTGGCTGTTTGTTCAATTCCTCTATCCACACTGCAACTGTAGTGTGATCTAGCTAAAACACAAATCTTAACCTACTACTCACTATTTTAAGAAAATGGCTAATGCATTCTCAAACATCTCTGGATAAAGGCCAAGCTCCATGAAGAGGTGGGTGTAAGGGCAATCCTGCACACTTCTTTTCCTCACTTATGCTTCTGGCTAGGATCAGCCACCAGGAGTCACTGGTTGGGGACGGGGCCAAGATTGGAGGAAAGTTAGAAGAAGGGGAGAAGCCAAGAGAGAAATACCTACTCTTCTGTCTTTAAAAATGGCTGTAACTCCTTAGTGGTTCCAGCTACCAGTGAGCTAGCCCCGACTCAGCTGTGCAAGGGTCCCTCCTCTCTTCCTAGTGCCTCCAGCCCTAGGGTTGGTAACAATTTCTTGTGAGGACTAATCTCCGGACTACCTCCCATTCATTGTCTATGTCCTCTGCTTCTCCTTTTGAACTAATTTGTTATCCCTCCATCAAACTGAAATGAATACTCTTTTACTGGCTGAAACCTGCTTCACAAAACCTTTGTATTGGCATCTTGTAAACGAATCTGAAGGAAAATATGGAATCTTGGAGCCACATGTATCTCCTCTCTATAATCATTAGTGATCTTGAACAGATCTCTTCTAACTTGCTGAGCCTCTTTTAACTCATCTTAGTGTCTGGGAATTATGATATCTGCCTCACAGTTGGTATGAGGATTAAATAAAAACAGATAATGTGTTATATGCCTTCAGCACAGTACCTGGCACCTGGCAGTGTTGCCCCATGGGAGAGCAAGAATGAGAACACTGAAACAGTGATATTCTGCACTGTAGCCCCAACACCTGGCCCAGGACACATAGCAAATGTTCCATAAATATTTTTTAATTATTTTATTGATTTTTTTACAGGGAGAAAGGGAGAGGGAGAAGGATAGAGAGTTAGAAACATCCATTCAGCTGCCTCCTGCACACTCCCTACTGGGGATGTGCCCACAACCAAGGTACATGCCCTTGACCAGACTCAAACCCGGGACCTTTCAGTCCACAGACCGGCTCTCTATCCACTGAGTCAAACCTGTCAGGGCTCCATAAATATTTGTTGAAGGAATCATCAACCTGTCTTTTGAAAGCATGTCTCCATCCCTCCATCCTCAAAGTCTTTTTCCTAACTCACAGCTGCAGTAAGTAGTGTTTCCAGCTTCCCATCTTCGAGTGTCCATCCATCCAATTAACCTTCTAAACTAACAGATACCATCTTTACCATCTTTTCATATTTTACTCTAGCTTCCAAGATGAAGGGTAAACTTCTTAGCATGCTTTATGTTGCACATTTTCTTTCCAGATTCTTATCTTGATACTAGGCTCACTTTCTTTACCACCTTCTCTCTCTTGCTTTATGTCTTCCTCGCTATTTCCTGAGCGAACAGTATATCCTCTGTCCTGCTTTATTCGTACTGGCTAACTTCCCTCTCCATGGCTCTCTTCTTAGTGTCCAATAATCTAACTTTGCTTTCATTCAACCCAGTCCAGAAGCTGACTTTCTATAGTTCTTTCCTTGAATTTCCCCCACTTTCATCTATAGTCATTCCCAACACTGTAATTTTCTGATTATGCCATGAGTCTCCCTCAGTTCATGGTAAGACCCCATTTTCTAAGCGATTAGCATATTTCTTGGCATACAGCAGTCATGTGATACATGTTTGTTTGATAATGGATCAAGAAAAGGCTAAAAATGGGCCCAAAAATGCCTCTTTGCTAAGTAAATCAAGCTGTTGATCCACTCATTTGAAAGAGGTATTCAACCACATCTTCACCCTTATTTAAAGAATCATGTGAAATCCTTTGCTAAAATTCAGAGAAATTGCTTTTACCACAGTTCTTTGATCCACTAATCTAGAAACCCTGGTGTGTGTGTGTGTGTGTGTGTGTGTGTGTGTGTGTGTGTATGTCTGTGTGTGTGTGTGTAAATAGGCCTCTTCTGAAATTGCATGTTCTTAATGAATATGCTTTTGGTTTTCATAAATTCTACTGCTTTCAAAGTGCTCACAACCTATAATTTTACTACTTCATTGTAACTGCTTAGTGTCAGTTATACAAGATGAAAAGGTTCTAGAGATCTGCTGGGCCTCACTGTCTGGTTAACAATACTGTTTTGTGCACTTAAAATTTTGTTAAGAGGGTAAAACATGTTAAGTGTTCTTAGCACACTAATAAATATAAAATCTTTAAAAAAATAGCACTAAATCTCACAGGCTTGTGTTTTTGTTTGTTTTAGAACCCACCTTTTCATGTTTCCTGTAAATTAAAATTTTCTTGGCTTTACTTTTGTGAAAATTTTTTATTTCTGACAGCTCTTCATTTGTGTATTGCCACCATGCCCTGGCGTAGATTCTATTGGCGGTGGAACTTAAACTCATTTAGAGCAGGGAAGTGATCTTGCAAAATTTCTTCACTCTTGGGATTTCAATTGTTTTTTTTATCAATGTTGATTTACACTTAAGTCCAAGGTTCAAGTACTTCATAGAGAAGATTGATTTTAATTCTTCTGTTGTGGAAATTATGCCTCCTGACTTCTTTCTTTTAAGGCAACACACACACACACACACACATACACACACACACACACACACGCACTGGCACTGACTCACCCTTATAATGAAGAAGTGGAAGACAATGTTCTCAGATATCTTGCCCATTAATGGAAATTCTAGAAATTATCAGAGGAGCAGAGTGGCACTTTTCCCTTTGATTTTCCTTCAGTGTCAAGGCAGTTATGAAAGAGCTAACAGACTGCTGAGGTAAGAAGTACTCACTGATGAAGAATTTCAGTGCAAGTTCTTGATAATCTAAAATATGTAAGATATATGTTATGCCTGTTTGAAGGAATTGTATATTTTAATATGTTTTTATTGAATTTTAGAGAGAGAGAGGAAGGGAGAGGGACAGAGAGATAGAAATATAATATTAATTGGCTGTCACCTGCAACTTGGGCATGTGTCCTGACTGGGAATGGAACCGGTGACCTCTTATTTCATAGGTTGATGCTCAACCACTTAGCCACAACGGCCGGGTGAAAGAATTAAATTTTGCTCTAGATATCACATGTGTGAGTTGAATAGCTGTGAAAAAATCGTGTGTCCTTCTTAGAGTGAATACATGCATGCCTTAAAAAAAAAGATGTGAAAGAATTACAGGAAAATAAATATAAACATTGCTATTGTGTATATACATCTGGAAACAGCAACATTTTGGGCACTCCATAAATAATGAAATTCTATCAATGATTGCCAACATAGTCTATCTCATTTGATTTACTGAGCTATATAAAAAACCAGATTACATTTAAATCTTTTTTTATTATAGTTAATGTTTTGTTATTTGTATGTTGAAGCACCACAGAGTTGCTGTAAATTTTCTTTTCCAGGGATAAAATAACCAGTTTTATTTAATGTCTACTAAAGATAAATATTAACACAAAGCTAATTAAAGTAAAATCGGCTGAAATTGGTTTTTAATGAGTTCAATCTTAGATAATATAAAACTGAATGACTCTGTTTTTTTCACACATAAAAACATATGTGCTTAAATTTCTGTAATTATTAGCATAAATGTGCTTTATTGTCATGTGTACCTCATGGTTGTGTCATGTTTAAGTTGGCAACTTTATTCTATGTAATTAAAGCAGTGTTATAAATTGTAACTATCTGAAACCCATGGATTAATATTCTAAATTGGTTTCAAATTTTATATTGTCCAGCCTGGCCTGTGTGGCCCAGTGGTCGAGCATTGACCTAGGAACCAAGAGGTCAAGGTTTGATTCTGGGTCAGGGCACATGCTTGGGTCGTGGACTCAGTCCCCAGGGTGGGGCATGTCTGAGGCAGCCTATCAATAATGTTTCTCTCTCATTGATGTTTCTACTTCTCTATCACTCTCCTTTCCTCTCTTTAAATTTCAATAAAAATATATTTAAAAAAAAAACAAAAAGAAACCCAAAATTGTATATTGTCTTGAATGTGGGGATCATTATAAAATTACTCATCTTTTTATATAGGTCATGGAAAAAATACATTTTTAATTATACAGATACTAAATATTAAAATAATTACTAGAGGCCTAGTGTACAAAAATTTGTGCACTCGAGGGGTCCCTAAGCCCAGCCTGTGCCCTCTCGCAGTCTGGGACCCCTCAGGGGATAACCATCCGCTGGTTTAAGCCTGTTCCCTGGGGGATTGGGTCTAAGCTGGAAGTCAGAAATCCCTCTGGCAGCCTGGAAGCCCTCTGGGGATGCCCACTTGCCAGCGGGGAGCAGGCCTAAGCTGCAGTCAGACATCCTTAGTGCTGCTGAGGAGGTGGGAGAGGCTCCCACCACCACCACTGTACTGGCAGCTGTCAGCCTGGCTTGTGGCTGAGCAGAGCTCCACCTGTGGGAGCGCACTGACCACCAGGGGGCAGCTCCTGCATTGAACGTCTGCCCCCTGGTGGTCAGTGTGTGGCATAGTGACCAGTCAATCCCAGTCGTACTGCTATTAGGGTCAATTTGTATATTACCCTTTAATTATATAAGATAGAGGCCTGGTGCATGGGTGGGGGCCAGCTGGTTTGCCCTGAAGGGTGTCCCAGATCAGGGTGTGGGCCCCGCTGGGGTGCCTGGCCAGCCTGGGTGAGGGACTGAGGGTTGTTTTCAGGCTGGCCACACCCTTTCAGGGTTGGGGTCCCCCCTGGGGTGCCTGACCAGTCTGGGTGAGGGACTGAGGGTTGTTTTCAGGCTGGCCACACCCTTTCAGGGTTGGGAGTCCTGCAGAGGTGCCTGGACAGTCTGCGTGA
Source organism: Myotis nattereri (assembly GCF_964212035.1). NCBI lineage: Eukaryota > Metazoa > Chordata > Mammalia > Chiroptera > Vespertilionidae > Myotis > Myotis nattereri. The sequence goes on along the minus strand of NC_138086.1, from coordinate 18,789,307 downwards.
GGGGCTTATGGCTGTTTGCAGGCTGGCCACAGCCTCTTCAGGGTGGGGGTCTCCCCTGGGGTGCCTGACCAGTCTGGGTGAGGGACTGAGGGTTGTTTTCAGGCTGGCCACACCCTTTCAGGGTTGGGAGTCCTGCAGAGGTGCCTGGACAGTCTGCGTGAGGGGCTTATGGCTGTTTGCAGGCTGGCCATGGCCCCCAGCCACCCTAGCTCCCAGTGGAGGCCGGCTGAAAACAGGTATCTGGGATTTATTTATCTTCTATAATTGAAACTTTGTTGCCTTGAGTGGAGGCCACAGCCGGCCAGGGCAGGAGGGAAGCTTGGCTTCCTCCAGTGCCTGGGCAACAAGCCTTCTGCTTGCTCCAGCTCCGTGGCTGCCAGCTGCCATCTTGTTTGGGTTAATTTGCATATCATCACTCTGATTGACTGGTGGGCGTGGCTTGGGCATAGTGGAAGTGTGGTCAATTAGCATGTTTCTCTTTTATTAGATTAAACTAGAGGCCTGGTGCACAAAAATTTTTGCACTCGGGGGGGAGGGGGGTCCCTCAGCCCGGCCTGTGCCCTCTCGCAGTCTGGGACCCCTCAGGAGATAACGACCTGCTGGCTTAGGCCTGCTCCTGGGTGGCAGAGGGCAGGCCCAATCCCTAGGTGCAGCCGCTGGTCGGGCTCAGAGCAGGGCCAATTGGGGATTTGGGGCGCTGCCCCCTGTCATGCACAGAGCAGGGCGATCGGGAGGTTGTGATGCCACCCTCAGTCACGCTCAGGGTAGGGCCGATTGGGGGGTTGGGCCACCGTCCCCTGTCACACTCAAGGCAGGGTCAATGGGGAGGTTGCGGCGCCACCCCCTGTCATGCACAGAGCAGGGCCAATCAGGGGGTTGGGGCGCTGCCCCCTGTCACGCTCAGGGCAGGGCTGATGGGGAGGTTATGGCTCTACCCCGTCACACACAGAGCAGGGCCCTTGTGTGTGTGTGTGTGGGGGGGGGGTTGGGGCACCGCACCCTGTCACACACAGAGCCGCAGGGCTGATCAGGGGGTTGGGGTGCCTTCCCCTGTCACAAACAGAGTAGGGCGGATTGGGAAGTTGTGGCCCCACCCCCGTCACACACAGAGCCGCAGGGTGATCAGGGGGTTTGGGTGCTGCCCGTTGTCACACTGATCCCGGTGCCGGCAGGCCTCGCGGCTCTGCTGTTCCCGGTGTTGGGAGGCATATTACCCTTTCACTCTATAGGGTAGAGGCCTGGTGCATGGGTGGGGGCCGGCTGGTTTGCCCTGAAGGGTGTCCTGGATCAGGGTGGGGATCCCCACTGGTGTGCCTGGCCAGCCTGGGTGAGGGGATGATGGCTGTTTGCAGCTGGTCACACATCCTTCAGGGTGGGGGTCCCCACTGGCGTGCCTGGCCAGCCTGGGTGAGGGGATGATGGCTCTTTGCAGCTGGTCACACACCCTTCAGGGTGAGGGTCCCCACTGGGGTGCCTGGCCAATCTGGGTGAGGGGCTGAGGGCTGTTTTCAGGCTGGGGGTGACTGAAGCTCCCAACTGCTCCTTTTTTTTCTTTTTTTTTTCTTTTTTATTCTTGGCCAGCTGTAGCTTTGAGGCTTGGCTCCAGTTCTTAGGCCTCTGCTGCTGAAAGTATGTTTCTGGCCTTCGCATACAATTTTGTGATCCTGCTGGCTGAAGTCCGGCGGACTAAATTAGGTTTCTGGGGTTTTGTTTAGCTTCTATGTTTGTTACATAGTTGCTTAGAGTTGCAGCTCAGAGGCCTGCAGCGGCAGGTGGGAAACATTGGAGTCCTCTGTCACTGAAGCAAGCAAGCCTCATGTTCGTTTCTAGCTGCCTGGCTGCTGGCTGCCATCTTGGCTGGCAGTTAATTTGCATATTGCCCTGATTAGCCAATTGGAAGGGTAGCGGTCGTTTGCCAATTACCATGTTTCTCTTTTATTAGATAGGATTACTCATTCACTTTATCTAACCACCTTCATAGTATCAATCAATGTATAATACTTACTAAGATTATATATTTTTTATTTAAATTCTTTATTGTTTAGAGTTTTACATGAGTCTCCTTTTTTCCCCATTGATCTCTTCCCGGCTGCTCCAACTCCCCAGCACATGCCCTCACCCCCCTACTGTCTGTGTCCATTGGTTATGCTCATATACATGCATATAAGTCCTTTGGTTGATCTCTTACCCCCTCACCCCCGCCTTCCCTGATAGGATTGACAGTCAGTTCGATGCTTCTACATCGCTGGTTCTATTTTTGTTCATCCCTTTATGTTGTTCATTATACTCCACAAATGAGTGAGATCATGTGATATTTATCTTTCTCTGACTGGCTTATTTCACTTAGCATAATGCTCTCCAGTTCCAACAGCTCTCTATGCTGTTGCAAATGGTAAGAGTTCCTTCTCTTTTACCACAGTGTAGTATTCCATTGTGTAGATGTACCACAGTTTTTTAATCTTCTCATCTGCTGATGGGCACTTAGGCTGTTTCCAAATCTTAGCTATGGTGAATTGTGCTGCTATGAACATAGGGATTCATATATCCTTTCTGATTGGTGTTTCTAGTTTATTGGGTTATATTCCTAGAAGTGGAATCACTGGGTCAAATGAGGGTTCCATTTTTAGTTTTTTGAGGAAACTCCATACTGTTCTCCACAGTCACTACACCAGTCTGCATTCCCACCAGCAGTGCATGAGGGTTCCTTTTCTCCACATCCTCGCCAGCACTTGTTATTTGTTGATGTGTTGATGATAGCCATTCTGACAGATGTGAGATGGTACCTCATTGTCATTTTGCATGTCTCGGATAATTAGTGACTTTGAGCATGTTTTCATGTGTTTCTTGGCCTTTCTTCTGTCTTCTTTAGAAAAGTATCTATTTAGGTCCATTGCCCATTTTTTGATTGGGTTGTTTATCTTACTTTTGTTAAGTTGTATGAGTTCCCTGTAAATGTTGGAGATTAAACCCTTATCAGTGATAACAGTGGCAAATATGTTCTCCCATGCAGTGGGTTTTCTTGTTGTTTTGTTGATGGTTTCTTTTGCTGTGCTAAAGCCTTTTATTTTGATGTAGTCCCATTTGTTTATTTTCTCTTTAGTTTCCATTGCCCTAGGAGCAGTATCGGTAAAGATATTCCTTCGGCATATGTCTGAGATTTCGCTGCCGTGGATTCCTCTAGTATTTTTATGTTTTCCCGTCTTATGTTTAAGTCCTTTATCCATTTTGAGTTTATTTTTGTGTATGGTGTAAGTTGTTGGTCTAGTTTCATTTTTTCTTTTTTTTTGCATGTGTCTGTCCAATTTCCCCAACACCATTTATTGAAGAGACTGTCTTGACTCCATTGTATGTTCATGCCTCCTTTGTCGAATATTAATTGAGCATAGTGGTTTGGGTCAATTTCTGGGTTCTCTATTTTATTCCATTGATCTATATTTCTGTTAAAAAGATTTCCAAAGTCAAATGGTTTTTTAATGGTATAGGGATAAATACAATTAAATAGTATTTTACTGAATAATTTTTCAGAGGTGTTAATAGGCTACTATGCTTTGTTACTGTCCAAATGAGATATAATACAGTGTTTCCCAACTTATTTTATCAGGAAATCTTGCTCTTTTTTCTCTAAGAGCATCTTGCGTGACTAGAGTTCATTCAAAAGCAATTCAGTAAATGGAGACTCAGGCTTCTGGCCAGATTTTTAGAGAGGTTAGATCCTAAAAGTGAATTCTTTTTTGTTTAATTGATTTAAGCATTAGTGTGTTGTTCAGGCATTCTGAAATGTAGTCTAGCTTTCCAGGATAGATTGATATTTTGCCTTGTGATTGTAGATTTTCCTTTTGTATATAACTTTATTCACTATATCTTAATTACTCCTGATATGTATTAGAAAAATATTTTCCCTCTTCCTAAAATGCTATCATTTTGGAGAATAATAATAATTATTATTTTTTTTACTTTTTTTTATTATTAGTTAAGGTATTACAAATGTGTCCTCATCCCCCCCTTTAACCCCCAATCTCCCCCCCACACACAAACTCATGCTCCCATCCCCCCGTTGTCCATGTCCATTGGTTTGGCTTATATACATGTATACAAGTCCTTCAGTTGATCTCTTCCCCTTACCCCCGCCCTCCCCTACTTTCCTTCTGGGGATTGATAGCCTGATCGCTGTTGGAGAATAATTATTTTATCATGTGCTATTTTTTTAACCTTTTTCTGATCCCCAGAGCATGCAGTAATATTTCTCTAGAATGCTATTGATATTTATGACAAAACTGAGACAAAGATAATAAAGAGAAATCATTGCTAGTCTTATCCCAGTTGCCCTATTTACTCGTAAAAATGTGTAAGTCAAGGACAAGTGGCTAATGTGCTTTTCTTTTTAAAAATTTTAGTAAGTACAAAGCACTGTATTTTATAATAGTTTATACTTTAAAATGTCACCAAAAGCTATAAATATCAATATTATACTATGTTAATGTTACAGGCTTCCCATAAGATCAGTTTTTTAGTTAACTATTATTAATTAATAGATACCTCCACTTATTCATTTATTATTTAATCATTATTTGTCATTTATTATGATTTTAGTAATTATATATTTCAGGGAAATGGCCTTTAATTTTAAATGTATGCACAATTATTAAGTGTAATTCTATATATTATTTAATTTTTATAGCTATTATTTATACTAAAAGCACTATAGCAATATTAAAATATATATTTCTAAAAAGCTCCCTACTTATCATAAATAGACAGTTAAGGAGTATTAATTAGCACAATATATTTGAAATGAGAAAAGGCTTTATGTTCATTCAAAAAAATATCCTCTAAAGAAGAGTGAAACTAAAATACAGCTGCAAAACACTTGGTTGACACGGAAAAGCATAAAATAAAATAAAAATTACATGCTAGGATCTAGAGTCAAATAATAAAAAATTAAAAGTCAAATGCACTATTTATTTGTTCTTTAATTTTTTGATTCTTGGGTCAGGGCACATACCCAGGTTGCAGGTTCAACAAGGGGTCAGAGTGCATATGAGAGGCAGCCAATCGATATTTCTCTCTCACACAGATGTTTTTTTCCACTTAATTGGCGAGTTTTAAAATCTTTCTAGGCCTGCCCTGGTCGGTGTGGCTCAGTTGGCTGGTGTCCGTCCGCCGGTGCACTGAAAGGTAGCTGGTTTTATTCCCAGGCAGGGCACATTCCAGGGTCCCTGCTAGGGGGCGTCCAGGAGGCAGCTGATTGATGTTACACTCTCACATGGATATATCACTCTCTCTCTCCCTCTCCATTCCTCTCTCTAAAAACCAATTAAAAACCTTTAGAAAAAAAAAATCTTTCTAGGCCTAAGATTCCTCATCTATAAAATAAGAATTTTCTTTATAATGTGATAAAATTAAATGAGTTAATATAAGTAAAATGGTTAGAAGAGTGCCTAGTTAATAGTAAAACCACTTCAGCTATTAAAATGCACGATTATTACTATCTCTTTAGACTATAACATAATCTTGATCCTTCCTTCCTGCCTTCTTTCCTTCCTTCCTTCCCTTTTTCTTTCCTCTCTGTCTCCCTCCCTTCACTATCTCTCTCTCAATCTCTGTCTCTTTTATCTATAATGAAATTTTGTAGTTTGCTTTTTAGACTGCTTATAAATTTTACATTTTGCCCTGGCCAGTGTGGCTGAGTTGGTTGTCATCCCATGAACCCAAATATTGCTGATTTGATTCCTGGGTCAGGGCACATACCCAGGTTGCTGGTTCAATACAGGGTCAGGGTACATATGGGAGGCAGCCAATCAATGTTTCTCCCTCACACAGATTTTTTTTTCACTCTCTCTCCCTCTTCCTTTCTCTCTCTCTAATATCAATAAAGACATACTTTAAAAAATTTACATTAAAATTTTTCTTGTTAAATAATTTTATATAATAATAGTAAATGAATACTATTTTTGTTATTAATTAATAATTTATTCAACCCATCCTCCTCCTTTATTATTGGACATTAGCTTTCTCTTCTTAATTTTAGTTACTTTAAACAATGCTGCAGTAAGTGTGCCTATATGTGCATCATAAATAATTTCTGTAGCATAACTTTGATGTGGAATTACCATTTCAAAAAGTATGCATGGATTTGAGGCTTTCAATGTAACATATCCAGTTTTCTTCCTTATTGATTTTCATGCCTGCTGACATGAGTGTTCTATTCCTAGTCAAATATTGTGGTACTGGTGACAAACTGGATATATAATCAGACAATGAACAGGCAACATATAAAAATTGACCTCTGACCCATAATCCCCAGGAACTATCCCAGGAAGCCACACTACTCTTTGTAAATCAGACATGTAGAAAGTCAGACGTCTAGGTCTGAAAAACAGCCTAGGAAGCCTAACAATAACCTTGTAGCAGTTGGCCCCAAATGTTTAGGACTTACTTAATATAGCTGAGAGCTTCCCTAATTTTTGCCCCTGCTGTCAACTCAGAATCAACTAGAGAAAGCAAAATATGCAGCCCTAGCCAATGGGATAGGAAACACCACTTCTCGTTAGTCTGCCTGCAACCTCCTCATGCCAACCGTCTCCAACAGGGCATGCCTGAAGGCCTCCATTCTTTTCCACTAGAAAGCTTCCAGTTCCCCTGCCTGCCTTTGCGTCTCAGCCAAATTCAAGTGATAGCTGCTGACTTCATTTATTTGTTTATGTATTCACACTTTATTGGATTTCAAATTACACCTAGCAGTCGGATTGAAGGAGCATTTACTGAAATATACTGCCCTGTGTGTACAGATAATATAAAGAGGACAAAACAAAACCCACAATCCTACTCCAGGTATAGATAAAAGAGCCTCCTAATTGAAATTCTACCAGGTCGCTCTGCCCAGACCAAAAACCATTCGCCTTTTATTAACCAGTTTTACAAGTGTTTCTATGATTATGCAAGTAATATGTTTTCTTTGAAAGATACTTGTAGTTTACTGGAAAGCACAAACTAAACCACTTTGTGATTCTATCATTCAGAGACAACAACTGGTAATATTTTGGTATAGAGAGCTTTTTAGATTTTTTCTACGCACAGATATACATATATGCATGTTAGAAAAAATAGGAACACACTGTAATAATGCTATTTTTCACTTGATCATCTTTCTATATCAAAATTATCATCTTCATGAATGGAGCAATTGAATTATATTTTATGGACATGGCCCAATATCATTAACTGTACCAATCAAGTGATGGTAGCTGACTTTCTTGTTATAGGAAGCTCTGCATACTGTAAACAGCCTTTGCTGTTCTCATTGGGTGATCTCTGTTTATTTCCACACTGGGTAGAATTACTTAAACAAAACAATGATATTTCTTTGATTAAGCTGACACTTTTTTCTTTGAATGAGTATTTTCTCATGCCATTATACTCTTTTCTATTATACTTTTTTCTTATTGACTTATATTTCAATTGTGTTAAATTGTTATTATATTATAAATTTTAACCTATATTTTGCAACTATTTTTTTTTCACTGATACAATGGATAGCTATTACATTTTGCTTATCCATTTTAATATGTATCATATTTTTAGTAATATTCTTAGGATTCTGGGCAGAAAATTATTTTACTTGCAAATAGTTATCTTTATCATCTCCTTGAGTGTGGCTCTTCCACAAAATACTAGCTCTTCCACAAAATACTGACTTCTGTGCATGGGCCATGAATTTTCAATCACACTGTATGTGTGTGACCACACATGGTATTTTGTGGAAGAGCCACACTCAAGGGGCCAAAGAACCACATGTGGCTCGCCAGCCATGGTTTGCTGAGCCGCAGTTTGCTGACCACTGGTATAGATCATTCAATCAAATAATGGCCAAATAGGGTTTATTTTAAGAACCAAAGAACTTATATGCATATAGGCATAACCCCTGGACACAGATAATAATGTGGTGATGGGAGGGTGGGGAGGAGGATGCAGGGTGTAGGGGGCCAATGGGGAAGAAAATGGGACATATGTAATACTGCCAACAATAAAGATAGAATTTTAAAAGAACCAAAGAATTTTTAAATTAAGAAATCTATTTTATATATTTATTTATTTATTCATTAAATCTTTATTGTTGACAGTATTACATATGTTCCCTTTTTTCCCCCATGGATCTATACTAATAAATCTATAAAGGGTAATATACTAATTAGACCAGGTTGACTGGACATCTATCTGTCATCCTGCTTTCCTTCTGGACAAAGCCACAGTGGCAGGGGCCGAGGCAGAGGCAGTTAAGGGTGATCAGGCTGGCAGGGGAGGGCAGTTAGGAGTGATCAGGTTGTCAGGGGAGACAGGGGTGATCAGGCAGGCAGGCAGAGGGGATAGGGGTGATCAGGAAGGCAGACAGGTGAGCAGTTAGGAGCCAGCAGTCCCAGATTGCGAGAGGGATGTCCGACTGCTGGTTTAGGCCCAATCCCGCAGAACCTAAACCGGTAGTTTTACATCCCCCAAGGGTTCCCGGATTGGAGAGGGTGCAGGCCAGTCTGAGGGGCCCCTCCCATGCATGAATTTTGTGCACCGGGCCTCTAGTGTTAAATAAAAGTGTAAAACCTTGGAAATTTTACTACTTGTAAAATTCCCATAGTTTATTTTCCTGTGAAATTTAAAAACAACAACACATAATATATAAGTCAAAGCTATAGCATTAAATATCCCCTACTTTTAGTAATTCTCTACCAAATCTAGTGTCTATTTGTTATTTCAACAGTACTTACAGAATGTCAAGGAATTATATCAAAACAGACACAATTTCACTGAAGTTGTGAGATTTATACTGGCTGCTCATTTCAATGATGGATATTCACAGAGAGAAGGGGAAGAAGATGGCACAAAATTCTGAAGAGTAATTTAGGGATTGGAAACAAGAAAGAATAAAAGCAAAGACAGAACTGTGTTAGATGTTCTGTGAGCAATGATGAGACCTTTAGAAGAGGTCTGTCTACTGTAAGAGAAAAAGAAGCAGAGATAAAATTGAAGGAATAGATTGGTATCATCCTGAGTAGAGTATTAAATACTGAGCAGTCTAATTTTTATTCAATAAGTGATTTCTGAGTCAGGCTTCAATATGCAAAATAACATCTGAGGAATATAACTCCTGTGATTGTGTATGGGCTGAAATATAGGAATGTCATGTAAAGGAAGGGTGACAAGAAAGAAAGTCACAGTATTACTTTAAGAGTAGTTTTTGCATCTTGGTGTATATGAAAAATCAGATTAAAAAATGCTCTACCTCCCCAGTATTATAGTTGTTTGTAATGATAATTTGTGCATTTTGGCCAGTAGTTTCCTAATTTTACCCTTGAGCTGATCAAAATTCTTGGGTAGATGTCAATTGGCCTGTCAATTTATCAACACGAACAGATGTTCCTAACAGAAACCTTTAATTTTTTACTGGAATGTATGATGCCACAACAACAATTTAACTTGCTTGCTAGAGAGGGAATATTTGTTAGAAGTGTATTTCATTTAAAGGCATATTTCAAGTGATAATACAGCCAGAATTTTCACGTTATGGTCAAATTTTACAATAGTTTCTTTTGACAACACTATTTCATGCAAATATCTAAACAGAGGAAAGTCAATTGTGATTTTAGCTAACATTCTGTGAGTGCTTCTAATACATGTTTTTTGTTAGCATCCTGTGAAGCCATTCCTCTGAGAACAGTCTGAAGGGAAATTGTCTTGTCAGAGGTATTTCTTTGTGATTTTTCTTCTATCAGAAATAGTTTGTTATTTTGAAGATACAATTTATTAAATTAAAATTTTCTATATAGAGCTTGTGATAAACCTGTAGGCAACATAGATCCAACTCTCTCCCCTACACTTAAGAATAAGCAATCAGCCCTAACCGGTTTGGCTCAGTGGATAGAGCGTCAGCCTGGGGACTCAAGGGTCCCAAGTTTGATTCTGGTCAAGGGCATGTACCTTGGTTGCGGGCACATCCCCAGTAGGAGGCATGTAAGAGGCAGCTGATCGATGTTTCTCTCTCATCGATGTTTTTAACTCTCTATCCCTCTCCCTTTCTCTCTGTAAAAAATCAATAAAATATATTTTTTTAAAATTTTTTTAAAAAAAGAATAAGCAATCAAAACAGAAGAGAACACTTATGATATACTCAAGGAAAGGATGTGTGAGCCAAGCATTTTATATCAAGTCAATTAATGTTTGCATTATGGAAGCTACAACCATAAGAGTTTTGAACATATAAGACCTCATGGAATGTTGCTTGCACTAGGTCTTCTTTAGAAAAGAAGATAAACTTGATGATAAACTTCAGCCAAACAAGAAGTCTCTAAAAGAAACCTCAGCTAATGGTCCAAATATATTTCACTGCAAATCTAACACAAAACACTGGGGGAACTGAATATAATGCAGGTGCTATAAATCCAGCAAGTATAGAAATAGTACAAATGATAATGGTGGATTATTCCGAAGGATAATATCCCTGATTGCCTCATAGGTGATAGCTCACAAATCTAGTTGTAGAGATATAAGCACATTAACAATACAAAGGTAAATATAAAGAAAAATAATACTATTGATTAAATGGGATGTGAAGGAGGGAGAAGAAAGGGGAAAGACAGATTAATTCAACAATCTATAATAATAAAAGCATAATATGCTAGTTAGACTGGACAATCTAACAACCTTCTAGATGTCCTTCTGGACGACCTTCCGGATGAAACCAGGGCTGCAAGGGCCAAGGCAAGCCACCGAGGCTTCGAGGGCCGAGCCCCTTGCATGGATTTTGTGCATCAGGCCTCTAGTTATTTATATAATAGATAAGACATAGATACTGTTTAATAAAAAAAAAAGCTCAAATGGCATATTAAAGAACCACTAAAACAAAATTACACAATTTCTTGTATATATTAAGATTTGTTCAAAACCAACACTTAAAAAAAGCATAATATTAAATAATATCAGTGATAAGAAAATCACCAGTAATGTTAATAAATGTATATGTGAAACTTTCCTATCAAAATAAAAATAATTTTCAAGGTTGATTACGATGCAAAAGCAATTCTATGTGGCATATATACCTAAATTAAAGTGCTTCCCAAATATTGAAAAGGGAAAGATGGACAGAAGCAAGCACAACAACAGTAATAACAGGTTATCAATAGGGAATTTTACCCGAAATACTTAAATGGGAAGAATAATGTAGATACCACCACGCATGCTTTTCAGTTCTTAGAAAATGCAAAACCTGATAAACTCAGAGTGATAGCTCACTCTCTAAGTGCCACAGGAGTTTAATGAAGCTTCAGATTGATGTTCCGACAAGTGACTCTTCAGCTTATTAAGGACTGAATAGGTCTATGGAATGTCTTTCAAAATGTATGCATACTGAAGAAAAATTAGAAAACGCAGACATTTAAAAATAATAGAAAATCACTCATAGTCACTTTAACTAGTCATAAATAACATTATTTTTTTAAAGCATCATTATTTGTGATATTTTCTTTTCTTAGGTTATATATAAAACATGTAACATGTATTACATGTATATTTTTTAGAAAATTAGATATATTGAGTATAGTCTGTAATTTGCTTTTTTACTAAAATGATAAAATGGGCATGTTCTATTGATCTCTAAAATTTATAATGTATAGATGTACCATACCGCCCTATTGTGAACATTTATTTAAGTTGCAATTTTATTTTGATAAATATTGCTGGAATTAAAGAAGCCTATATTAATCTGCATCTTTGATTACATCTTTAGACCATATCATGGGGCATAGAGATTTTAAGCTCATCATTTTAATTTATTATTTTATTTATTTATTTTATTGTTGACACTATTACAGATGTATCCCATTTTTTTTTCCTTTTTTGCTCCCCCATTCCCCCGCCACCCAACCCACACCCCAGACCCTCCCCATGCTATTGTGAGTGTCCATGGGTTATGCATCTATGCATATATGTTCTTTGGTTAATCTCTTCCTGTCTCTTCCACCCCCACACACAGACATGTTATTCTATTGCTGCATCCATACCTCTGGACCTATTTTGTTTATCAGTTAATTTTGTTCATTAAATTCCACATAAGGAGATCATGTGATGTTTGCCTTTCTCTAAATGGCTTATTTCCCTTAGCACAATAGTCTCCAGGTTCCTCCATGTCGTCTTAAAGGGTAAGAGCGCCTTCTTTCTGACAGCTGTATAATAATCCATTGTGTAAATGTACCACAGCTTTTTTATTCATTCATCTAAGGATGGGCACCTGGGCTATTTCCAGGTTTTAGCTATTGTAAATAAGTAATCATTTTAATGGAATTATTTTGCCAGTTTCCACTGTCACACAGTGTATATCTGCATAACTTATCTACCAGTTTTTACATAAGTTTAAATATTTAAGAAAATAATTTTATTTCGAAAATTTAAAATTTTTTTTCTTGTGCTAATTGCATTTTGATTTACTAGTGAGAGTGGATATTTTCCTTAGTGTTTATTACAGTCAATTCTCATTGATCTTGGTAGTTGATTCTATAAAATTGTTACAAACACTGAACTAGGGGACACTGCTCTGAGGGGGAAGCACAAAATTCATTTTCTGCAAGCCTGTGCTCACAACATTTTTATCAACTGGTCATTACATAATCTTTTATTCATTACATAATCTTTTATCTTTAAATATGTTTTTATTGTGTCCATTGGTTATGCTTATATGCATGCATACAAGTCCTTCAGTTGATCTCTTACCCCCTGCCCCCCGCCCCTGCATCACTCCCCAGTCTTCCCGTTGTAATTTGACAGTCTGTTCAATGAAACTGGGGTGTGGGGTAAAGGCATGTGCCGGTCGGGTAGGGGAGTCCGGGGGAAGATCAATGGGGGGAAAAATGAGACATAATACTTTAAACAATAAAATAAAATTTAAAAAATAAATATGTTTTTATTGATTTTTAGACACAGAGGAAGGGAATGGGAGAGAAAGAAACATCAATAATGAGAGAGAACCATTGATCAGCTGCCTCCTGCACATCCACTACTGGGAATCCAGCCCCAAACCCAGGCATGTGGCCTGACCGGGAATTGACCTCTTGGTTTCCAGGTTGATGCTCAACCTATGAGCCACACTGGCCAGGCTACATAATCTTTTTACTATATGATTTTGTTTAAAGTCATCTTTTAAAATATATATTTCAGATTCATTGACACTGAAGTCAAATTGCCAACAGCACTACAACTGACCTTCCCGAATGAAGCTTGTTTATCGCACATATTTTCCCTGTGTAGAGCACATAATTCCTGTACTTAGGAACACTAGACAGCAGTTCAGCAGTTGGGGGCCATGTTATGCTTGCAGGGCCATGTTAAATAGGGAAATCACCAACAGAAAGCCCCCAAGTGTGAAAAATGTGGCACTAAACGGGCCACACTTGTCTACAGTATGAGAGCTGCCCCCCAGAAGGCAGAGCTTCACTCGGTTTAACTTCAGCTGTAAGTGGGCACCTGGTGACTTAAAATGTTTGCTGCTGTACACATGGCCACACATGACTGCAAGGGTGTCACACGGGTGGATTTTACGGCTACAAACGCATGTTAGGGAGTAGGTGAGTTCACAATCATAGAATTGATAATTAATCAAGATTAACTCTTTTTCACAGTGTTTTTCTTTTGCAAATGAATTACTTATGGCTCTATGTTAAATTAGGAATATTGATGTTACTCATCTATATAAGATCCTCGCCTATTAAGAAAGCTAACCCTTTGTTATATATTTTTAAAATTTATCCCCCGCCCCCCAGTGTTTCCTTAGCTTTTGGTATTCCTCACAGTGTTTCTTGATGCCCAGTCTTTACAAATTTCATGGACTATTGTTTTATTTTTTTTTTATGATTTTTTAAATTACTGTTGTGCTTTAAAAGAATCTATCCGTATTAAGAGAAAAACAAATGGGTCTTTACATCTATCTTCGAATTTGTACGGTTTCTTTTGTTGTTGTTGTTGTATTTCATAATTGATATGGATTTTGTCATTGTAAGGCATGACACGGAAATCTATAATTTTGCCTCTTGTTAAATGATTTAACCTGTTGTCTCAGTGCCACTGATCGAATAACACTTTTGCCATATGGATTTATAGGCTGCAATATCTCCTACGCATTAATTTTCCTTTTGCTGCTATAGGAAATTACCACAACCTTAGTGAGTTATTAACACACATTTGTTATCTTACAGTTCTGCAAGTCCAGCCTCGGCCTCATTGGGCTAACAGCAAGGTATCTGCTAGGCGACAGTCCTTTCTGGATTCTCTAGGCCGCAATCTGTTTCTCGACCTTTCCAGCTTCTAGAACATGCTCTAGGCCCTCTCCTGCATCTTGAAAGCCAGCAACAGTGAGTCAAGTCCTCCTCATGTTGCACTAATTTGACCCTTGCATCACTGCATCTCTTTCCACAGCTAGGAAAAGTTCTCTGCTTCTAAGGACTCATGATTCTATTGGACCCATCGTGTAGAATTCAGTTTTAAAAGGAATGAATCTCCTCTTAACTTCAGCAGAAACAAGCCACAAGAATTCTACATAATTAAAATAGCCACTTTGTTTTTGAGGCATTTTTTTTTCTTTTTAATTAAAAAAAAAAAAAAGCATCAGCTGTAGAAAAACTTACACTTGCCTCAACCAAGTAACATTTTATTCCCTGGGATAAAAACAAAGAGAATGAATTATCAGAAGTCTTCCTCCAACATCATAAACATGCTTTTTGAAGAGAGTTATAAGAATTGTTTAAGGCACACGGAAAAAAAGTCAGGCTTGCCTTTCTTCCAGAACATTCCCTGCCCCAGAGGCAAAGCACCGATAGCACATCCCGGAAAAGAGAGAGGCTTACAGACACTGAAACCAGACCGTGTACCCAGTGTCCTGCTCTAATATAACTTTCACAGAAAAACGTCACAGTAATGCTCTCTTCCATAAAGATGGCATATGTCCATGAAATATATCCAAAATATCTTCATCTGAGCTACAGTACAAAAATCCACTCACCAGCCATAAATATAGTCCCCCCCCCCCACACACACACACAAATATAATCACATGTAAAGCAAATTTGGAACACATGATGGGAGTGGTTGTAAAGTCTCTTGGGACCTGGCCTATTTAAAGTCATTTTTGTTTGGGTTAATTGATTTAAAATGAAAAACTGCTCTAGCTAAATAAAATACAATGATATTTACTAAATTATTAGAATTGGTAAGTACAGTCCACTGGGATTAAATAGTCATTTAGAGATTTCCTGGGACAAAAAAAAAAAAAAATTAACTACCTGTTTTTAGATTTTGACAGAAATACTAAAGATACTATGGCAATATGTGTTCTAAGTGGGTTGATATTTGTCTTTAATGATACATAAAAAAATTTTTTTTCTGCTGTTACTCTGATGAAGAAACTTGCTCAAGGGTCACATATAATATAAGACATTAGATCTAAATGAATTTTTAATTTTAATGATCAACTCTGCTGGGGATTTATATGAAAAATAATACTCTTAAAACTTTAGGACCTCTAAAGAATGTCTTTCTACCGGTAATTGATTGTATTTATATTCTGAGTGCTGTGGACGGTGACAAGCTCAAATAAAAAAGCAATAAAAGGTTGAATGAAAATTCACAAAGGGAGGATTTTCCAGCTGAGAAATTTTAACCTTATAGCAGTTCTTTTTGTCTCTGTTTTTGTTTGGTAGGCAATATACTTCTTGACAAACAAGTAGACAGGAGATATTATCACAGAGTTAGTAGTATTTTGCCCAGCCGGCATGGCACAGTGGTTGAGCGTCAGCCTATGAACCAGGAGATCACAGTTTGATTCCCAGTCACGGCACATGCCAGGTTTGCAGGCTTGATCCCCAGTCGGGGGCATGCAGGAGGATTCTCTCTCATCATTGATATTTTTATCTCTCTCGTTCTCCCTTCCTTTCTGAAATCAATAAAATTATTTTTTTAAAGAATTAGCAGTATTTTACACTAATAAAGTATACTTCAAAATGTTCATGCTAAACATAGGAGGCACAGGAGGAAACGAAAACAATAAACTTACCACATATATACTGGATTTTGTGTGTGGGGTTTTTCATCCATTTGAGTGAAGTTACTAAACATTAGAAGGATAATGACTGTTTCACTTTTTTGGGTGCAAGTCCAGCAATGTCCTTGTGATACTGTTTGCTCTTCTCTATTCTCTTCTATATCTATGTTTATTCGCCACTGGTCATTTGCTATAGACTTAGCAAACTGGACTAGATTTATTATCTTTGGTGTTCTTTCCTGTTAATTTTTTTAAATTGTTTTTCTTGTTGACAGTATTACAGATGTCCCCATTTCCTCCCCTTTTCCTTTCCAACTAATTTCTTTTCTTCTCACATTGATATACATTTATTTAGAAGTCATGACATGTATTATGCATACTTATTTCTTATACTGCATATATAAAACACAAATTTGTATGATTTATGGTTGTTATTTGAATATGACTAAACTGATCCTAAGCAAATTTTTTTTTTAAATTTTTATTAAAAGGACTACAGGCCTGGTGCACAAAATTCTTATCGAACTCCCAGTCATACACCCGAGGGGACAATTTGCATGTTAGGCTTTTACATCTATAGATGTCTTAAGATTTTTGGACTTATGTTTATAAGTTATTTATTCATTTAATTCACCAGAATAAAAAAAAAAAACAATAACACATTCCTTAAAGGTTTCTCCTCACTGTTACCTAGGAAATGCATCCTATAAAGAATTAGGCACAATCCATTAAATAAAACCTTAACAGAGGTTTATGTTGCTAATTAGAGTTGGACTGGCTCCATCACAATTATTTTAAGTATGTAAACTTGCTCAAGGGAAATGTTATCTTTAGAACAAGGGCTCAAAATGTGAAATATTTTAATCTTCTTTGAGCTTTCATTATGTTCTTGCTCAGAACATATAGGCTTTTTATGCATGATGGAATAACTAAAAAGCTAAGGTTCCCCAGCGGGTATGTGACAGGTTCTACCAGCAGCCAGATCTCGCGTTCTCCTCTTCAAATAGACAAAAGGGGGCTCAGTGTGCTGCCCTGTGATGTCCTGGGGAGCCATGGTAGCAGTCAAGCATGGAAAGTTAAGTCATCTTTCTAAAATAACTATTGAAACTATAGTCAGATTAGCTTCATGCAGGTTTACTTGAAACAATTGTTGTTTCTTTAGTTTTGAGATCAACGATCCATGCATAATCATTAAAACAAAAATCCACTTAATTGCCTACCTTTCCTTCTCAGAATCTTTCCTCTCCCTCCTGCCAGAAATCTCCCTGTCTCTTACCTGTGGGGATTTTGGTAGGTAGGAAGTAACATAATTAAAATAAACAGTCCTCTGTTTAGAAGAGAAATAGTAGGGTTGGGGGTGTGGGGGGAGGGAGAGAATGCTTCCTCATAAAATCCCAGAAACATCAGTTTTAGAATTAAACCTATATTCCATTAAATTTATTTTGAGGGAATGAATCATTTGCTCACATAACATTTCTAAAAAGAAAAAGAAAATGTAAGTTCTGTTCCCTTTGGTTGTAGACAGGAGTGGGCATTGTTTGGTAACAGCTGGCAGTGTATAGAGATTAAACACAATTTTATAATTAGCATGCAAATTTTTAGAGAGCCCAAATAAAGATTTAATGTTTCAATATCAAAATCTCAAATATATTGCAATTTATTCTTTGACTACTTTTCTAAGCACCTTAAAGCATGCTTTAATATACATGATTAGAGTGATTATTCAGCTCTGATTACCTCTTAACTCATTTGTATATTTATATATTTATGTAGTTAATTTCCAAGGTATCTTCAGGTAATCTTTTTTTCCCCCCTTTAAACTGTGTGATGTACAGTTGCCTGGCAGTTTTTAATTTCAGTTTTGTGTTTGTTTTTTTTCATTTGTTGTAATGTTTAACAACTGTTCTAGCATCATCATAATATTATTGTCATTAATATTAGTAGTGATAGTGATATAAAATTAGCATTGTTAGAATAGTTGTGGTTTACAAAATGTTCACAGTTGCCTTGTGAAAAATATATAATTCAATATTTGTTAGCATTTATTTTTTAAAAGTTTTACTCAATTTCTTTTAGCTGAAAATCTTATATGAATGGAATATTTAGTTTAAGGGAGCTTTAATAACAGCAATTTAAGAGAAAAACAAACAGAACCCAATTCTGTTTGCTTCTAGCCTTTTGTGTGTGTGTGTGTGATCATGCTGTGCTTTCCATAGTTGCAATTATATGATGTACTTTTTTATTTTACCTTTTAACTTATCATAATATAAAAATCCTAGTCTAAAATCTGGAAAAGACCTTTTATAAGAAAAGAAGAAAGGCATGATTGTTAGGCATCTTAAGAATTTTCTAACGAATCAGTACGTAAGGAATTTTAGGCTAATATATTATTCAGACTATTTCTTGCCTTTTTAAAAAATGTTTTTATCGATTTGAGAGAGAGAGAAAGGGAGAGAGAGAAACATCAATGAACGAGAAACATTGATGAAAGAGAAACATTGATCAGCTGCCTCCTTCACATCTCCTTCTGGGATTGAGCTTGAAATCCGGGCATGTGCCCAGACCAGGAATCAAACCTATGACCTCTTGGTGCATGGGACAAAGCCCAACCAACTGAGCCACACCTGCTAGGGCTTCCTATTAATTTTTTAAAACAATTTATAATGATAATTGCTAAATGTGGACAAAATGCAGAGAAAGAAGCTTTCTCACACATTCATAAAAAGAAGGGGCATAAATGGTTAAACAGTTTTGGGAAGCGCAATGCAAATATGTTACAAGACTGTAAACACATTCATATTTTTTGGTTCCATAATTCTACTCCAGGGAAACAATCTCAAGGAAACAATAAGAAAGAAAAGAGGCAAAACCATGCACTTCAAAATCTTTTTTAAGCATAAAAATTAGAAAATAGTGTAAATGCTGAATAACATAAATATGTTAAACAACTTTAGGTCTATTGCCGTGATTCAATTATATGCATTGACTTAAAATGTTTCCCAACAATATTTTAAAATGTATTTCTCTATGCCCCTCTTGCATAGGTCCTTTTCCATGTTTTTGCTTTGTCCCTGGTTTGGTTCATGTTAACAACATATCAGAAGTAGTGAGACACTTCTCTACTACACTTATTTCTGAATTTGTCTGCTGTGTCAGGGAGGGGTGCGGTCAGTGCCGGAGGCCAAAGCATAACAGTATTAGCATAAAAGACATTGGAAGGCCAATGGACCTTGCTATTCAGCAGGGGTGAAATCAGCACAAGTTTGCTCCTGCTGTGATTGAGATGGCCCGAGGCCATTTCCTGACCTGGTAATCCTTACATTGTTTACCAAACTTTACCTTTGATGTGCCTGTATGCATTGCTAAAGGGCAAATGTGTATTCAAAGTGAATAAAAGGCAGACAGGACCCGGACTCTGGGTTCCTGTTCATGAAGGAGGTTTTTACCTGGTTCCCATGCCTGAAAAATTTATATTTATTGTATAGTGTATTCATTGTGTCTTAGGCCCTCCTGCCAGTCATCCTGAATTCTCCATGTAGGTCACGGCAGGTCAGAGTCCCAGGAGCTGAACAGATCGATACCTCTGCGGTGTAAACTGCTATGTAACAGGGACAGTATGACAGACGCTGGGGATGCAAGCAACTACGGTGTGAAAGGAGAACTGGTGTGACATAGGAGTGTGATTGTCATGTAGTTGATTGTACATAAAGAAAAAAGAAATAAAACCTCAATAGCATTTATTAAACTTTTTTCTAAGAATAAAACTATCTCTTTAATTTCCAAAAAATCTAGGGCCAGGAGAACAACATGGTAAAAATTAAGATTCTTTCTCTGTGGATCCATTGGCCTCCGGAGGGACAGTAGCTCCTTGGGCCTCTGTATTGTCTGCTGCAGGGCTTCAGGGGCCTAGTTGTCACGACAAACCGAAGGCCTGTCACACTAGATACTGCTCCCTCCTGGCTGGCCACAGCTGGGGGACAAGACACCCTCCCCCAAAGGCCCCCACTCTGAGCTTGATCCTGCCCTGTGCTGCCCCAAAGCTAAATATTGGTTAGTGGGCTAGGTTTCCAAATGCGATAGCTCTGGATCCCTCCCAGAGTGGCAGGCGCCCAGTCAATCTCTATGATGATGTGATTCATATGTGTCACCCACACAAACCAGTGGCTCTCCAGGAAACTAATAAAGTTGAAGAAAAAGATGGCTCCCAGGATGCCACAGAAGGAACGTAGGTGATGGCCCAGGCCAAGTCCACCAGTCTTTGCAATGATCATGGTCATGATGATCTGGTACTGGAAGTACATGGGGATGAGCAGCGGTGTCCCAGTCAGGAAGAAATACTCTTGCTGGTGGTTGTAGGGCAGGCATTTCAGCTTCTCATCATCCTCAATGGGTAGCCATTTGCCCAGGATGAACACGTGCAGCATGTTCACATCCTGATCCTTCTGGAAGATGTTGATCTTGGCATGATGCTGAAAGTGGCGATGGTTCCACCAGTTGGGGGAGGCAAGCTTTAAGGGCCAGTGACGGACTTGTAGACACTGTGGCAACCTGCGGACTTCTTGTAGACAGAGAGGTGGCCGGCATCATGGTGCAGCCAGCCTGGGCCTGAGAGGCAGAAAGGACAAGGCCATGATATCAGTTGGAACCCGGCCGTTGCCAAAATAAAAGATGGTGAGCCACGCGATGCTCTCCGTGATCATGATGGAAGGCACGGAAGGCAACGGTGGCCTCTTCCTCCTTGGAGTGCCTGATGACCTGGTGCCCCCCTCACCCCCCTCTCCCGCCCCGGACTGGCGGTTGGGCCATTTAGTGATGTTGTAGCCCTTGTGGTCGACAAGGGGCCACTTGTTAGTATGCAGGTTGTGCTTCTGAATTTCCTCCCAGGCGAAGGTGGGCATTGCCACCTCACGCTTGGTGTCCCCCTTGCCCTGGTTCCCCCACTTCTCCATGTTGCCTACTGACTGGGATCCCCTGTGTATTGTGGCCTCCTGGTACGAGTAAAATGAATCCATTAAATGAATCCATTTTTTTTAAAATCGTGTCAGCAACCTAACAATACTGGCACTTTGATCAATATTTTACAATTGGAAATACTGAGGCTTATTGAGTAGAATTAATTTTCTCAAGGTTCAAGTCATTGGCATATTCAACCAGTTTTAAACTTTAAGACCTATCCTTATTCTGTGAATCGTTTTTATTTTATCATTGGTAGCAACAAGCAATCACAAGATGTTTTCTTTTCAGCAAACTTCTTAAATAAGCAACCTGTGTTTAATTTTTATATGAAGGCATTTATCTAGATTTACCTAGATTTTAGCAATGTGGGAAAAAATATAAAATATACAATTTAAAATTATAAAACTTTTGTGAAAATAATTGATAGTGGAGGTGATGTTACAGTCCCTGGAGAATATGACAATGGGGACTTTATATAATAAAATCACCTGCATGGGCCCTTGGCTGTGTAGAGTGGGATCTCATGCACAAGTATGTAGCAGGGGCATGGCTGGAAATTGTTTCCTGTCATCTGGAACAGGAGCAATCAACAGGAGAGCACAGGTATGACATAACTAAACAGCATTTCAGAAAATCTCTGAAACGTTCTTACCAACAAGACATTTTGTGTCAAAAAATATTTTTTCAAAATTGATGTAGATAAACTCTAATAGTTTAAACCTAATACATAGACTAACAGTGTAAAATAGTTTATTAAAATGGAGCAAACCCAAATAAAAGTCATATGGTAATGTATGTGTATATTTCAATGTATTGCACATATGTAAAGTGTCTGACTTTTATATTATCCATCAAAAGCCATTAAGTTCAAGATACAAATACATGGCTATTAAAAAACAATAGCTTACTTTTATAAGTTATACCACAAACTCCAGCTCTATAGCTATGTCAGGGCTGTGATCGAGCTTTGCTATAGAAATATTTGTGACTTTGGCAGTTGATTTATTTCATTATGATTCCATTTCCTACAGGTAAACTGATATAGCTGCACTGGATTATATCTCAATTTTTCTCTGGTTCTGAATGACTACTGTTCAATAATTCTACCTAAACAAAATGGTTCTTCCAGTAGAGTGTGCACATTTTATTCTGAAATATACTCATAAATAAGTGATAATTGATTGAACAAATATTGAGTTTGTACTCAGTGGGGGCACTAGGGATGCAGCGGTCAACAAGAAATACGGATTCTATTTCTTTATTAATGCACTCCTTCAGGTATATGAAGTAGTAAATTTGTTTTTTCTTTAATCTCTATTTTTAACCCTAGAAAAACAACATCTGCTTCCTACCCCTAGCGTGGGTGTATGTATGTACGTGTATAATTCCAGGCTTTTTATTCATGTTACCTTTGTTTTCACATTTACAAAAAAACATTTAGTATGACCCATACTTTCCACTTTTATGTGAAAACAATCAAATGTCATTTAAATCAGAATTATAGTTTGTCTTCCAATATAATGCTGATCCTGCCCCACCTTCCCCTCCTGTGTCTGGTTCTTTGGCTTCCACTGCCTGCTACCAGTTGAGGGAGTGGTGGTTGGAAAATAATTCCTAAAGAAGGGGTCCTGTCAGCTGAACATCACAGAAAAGGGGAACAGCATGAGAACAGTTTTAGGTTCATAAATTGGAAGCCCACAAACCCCACTCAGAATATCTATAATAATAAAAGTATAGTATGCTAATTAGACTGGGTGTCCTCCTAGATGTCCTTCTGGATGACCTTCCAGTTGAAGCCAGGGCTGCAAGGGAACCCTGGGTCATGGGTGCCTGCCAGCGGCCGGAGGGAAGTCCAGGTCCCAGATGCCAGAGGGAAGCTGGTGCCAGCAGCCTGGGGAAGGAAGGCCTACTCTTGCACGAATTTCATGCATTGGGCCTCTAGTATAGATATGTTTTCTTGAATCCTACCATGATTTAAAGCATTTTTATTAATTGCCAATATTGATAGAGTTGGAAGGTTTTAATAAATAAAATGTATGTCCAGTTTCTTTCATAAATTAAAAGGCTGGAGTACCCCAGAGCCAGTGTATCAGTGTGACCCAATAGTTAGAGCTGGATATAGCTAGAGGGGGTAGAGCAAATCCCCATCATTAAATTCCCTGCCACTCACTAATGGATTATACTGGGCTCACTTTGCTAAAAAGAATTCTCTCAATGGCATTTGAGATTTGAATGCTAGCCTGCAGGCATGAGAAACTGCAAGTTCCTTAATATGTATTTCAGTCAGGCTTCTTATAAACATCGGAACTCAGTCTAACAAAGTTACCAAAAGCAATTTGCTAAAGGTAGTAGAAAGTTTGCACAAAATGTAGGGGGAGCAGAAAATTTGGCTGGGAAGTTATGCCACCAAGAACCACAGCCAAATATCAGCCACGTGGCGTGCTGATCCTGGGAGCTGCTGTCCACGGGCTGCAGGGCAGGCACTGTGTCAGGAGGCCACAATGGTGTTTCTGGGAAGCTATTCACTTTGCTACAACACACCACCACCCTCTCCAGCAACCTGGAACCTGTTCAATGCCATGGTCTTCCAATCCTTCTTCTTCTTCTTTTTATATTTTATTTTTTTGAGTGATTCTTTCGAGCTTTCTAAATCACAAACTCATATGGTATTTTTAAGCAAATTCTGGCTGCTGTCTTGGTGGGGTCGGACTCACAAAATATTGAAAGTGTGTTCAGAAGATACTTGCCATTGGCATGGCTGAGTGTTTAAGGGGTTTACCTAAAGGCATTTAAAAATTAAAGTGAGCTTCCCCAGTAAAGATGAAATTTGAAGCCATTTCTAGGCCCCAAGCCATTATTGTATCCATGTTTTTAGTTCTATATTTATAGAAAGCTCTGCTCCCAAGGAAAGGATCTGATATGGTAGAACTTCCAGAAACAGTAGGGAGACCTTCATTTTTAAGTTTTTTTTTTTTAAATCCCCATTTAAAAACCAGTATTTATCAAAACACACATTCAATGCTTTCTGCACATAAACTTGAATATCACCAGGAGACATCTGATGTTGATAAATTCCCATTAGGTGAAGGAAAAAAACACACCATAAAGTTAACAAGTAATGCAGGTACCTTCCTCTCTATACCATAAACTAGAGGCCTGGTGCACAAAAATTTGTGCACTGGGGGGGGGGGGGGGGGCTCAGCCTGGCCTGTGCCTTTTCGCAGTCTGGGACCCCTCGGAGGATGTCCACCTGCTGGCTTAGGCCCGTTCCCTGGGGGATTGGGCCTAAGCTGGCAGTCAGACATACCTCTGGGCAGCTTGGGAGCCCTCAGGGGATGTCCACTTGCTAGTGGGGAGCAGGCCTAAGCTGCAGTTGGACATCCTTAGCGCTACTGAGGAGGCAGGAGAGGCTCCCACCACCACCGCTGTGCTGGCAGCCATCGGCCTGGCTTGTGGCTGAGGAGACCTCCCCCTGTGGGAGTGCACTGACCACCAGGGGGCAGCTCCTGCATTGAGTGTCTGCCCCCTGGTGGTCAGTGTTTGTCATAGTGACCAGTCATTCCCAGTCTTTCTGCTGTTAGGGTCAATTTGCATATTACCCTTTTATTATATAGGATAGAGGCCTGGTTCATGGGTTGGGGCTGACTGGTTTTCCCTGAAGGGTGTCCTGGATCAGGGTGGGGGTCAGGCTGGGGTGCCTGGCCAGCCTGGGTGAGGGGCTGAGGGCCATTTTCAGATTGGCCACACCCCCTTCAGGGTGGGGGGTCCCCGCTGGGTTGCCTGGCCAGCCTGGGTGAGGGGCTGATGGCTGTTTTCAGGCTGGCCACGGCCACCAGTGACCCAAGCTCCCAGTGGAGGCTAGGTGGAAGCAGGTATGTGGGATTTATTTATCTTCTATAATTAAAACTTTGTTGCCTTGAGTGGAGGCCACAGCCGGCCAGGGCAGGCGGGAAGCTTGGCTTCCTCCATTGCTGCGGCAACCAAGCCTCCCGCTTCCTCCAGCTCCGTGACTGCTGGCCACCATCTTCGTTGGGTTAATTTGCATATAGTCGCTCTGATTGGCTGGTGGGTGTGGCTTTGGGCATAGCGGAGGTGCGGTCAATTTGCATGTTTCTTTTTTATTAGATTAGATATCTTATCTGGGATTTATATTTCACAAGACCCCAACATCTGTCCCCTAAGTACTGCATAGCACTGAGGTCTTCTATTAGAAAACTCTATTAGTTTTCTATTAGAGACTGAAATATTCTGATAATCACAAAATATATTTGTGTGCATGCGTGTATTTTGGATGTGTGAAAAATTTAATAACAGGCTTTCCGACCATCAGAATAGTTACAGAAAGCCCAGATGAGATAGTTTCTACCTCCTCAATCATAGTACCTTTTTTTCACATTGTAATGAGATACATAAAATGTCCTCCTTCTTTTGCCAAGATAAGTAGAGGTATCAATTATCTGAAGTGTAATTTAATTTCTTTTGTGTGTCAGGCCAATAGAGAAGGAGGGATACAGATGGGAAAAGAACAGCCATAATCAAGAAATCATAAGTAATTACATTCAGAGGTCTAGTCTAAGCAGCATGTTCAGACTTCTGTTTGTCCTCATCTAATTATATGACTTACAAAGTAGTGATTACATGAATAAATAAATGATCTTTTCAAAGCCAGGCGAAATGTGGCTTATTATTTGATCACTGCTCAGTGAAGGCCAAGGACACAGAGGAGGAGGGAGAGCATTGACTCAGGGCGATGGATCTGAAAATACAAGTGAGACAGAAAGAACCTCCAGGAGGGCAAATTGAATGTCAGAGTTCAGCCACTTCCTTTGCCTTATTTTGTTACAAAATGTATATAAGGAAAAATAAATGATTGTGAGTTCGGGGGACAACCAGCCTCTGTTAGAAGCAGTCTTCTCACTTGATACAATGCTTAGTTAGGCTCTTTTAGACCTCTCTGATTTCTCTCCCTCATTCTTACTTCCCAAGCGATTGCTGTTGTTTTCCCACTTGCTGTGCACATTGTATTGTTGTTGTAACTGCAGCTGGATTGGCTTAGTAACCATTACTTTAAATTCCTAAATCAGTACTTTCATTGCCAACCTCCCTCCTAGGGTGAGGCCACACATTTCAAACTTCCTACTGAATATTGACTACTGCTACTTAGATTTCAGTTGTAAAGTAACTCCCGTGGCTTCTACATTTCAATATCATTATTATTGCTGTTGAAAACTCACATAATTCATTGATTACTCCTTTGCACTTATCACTAGCCCCTAAAACCTGTTTTGCAAGACCTGTTTTGTTTATTAGTTTTTAATATTTATGCCAGATTTACCTCTCTGCTTTGCATTAGTCCCCCTGATTTGTGATTCCTGTTGTTATCACTCTAGTGTAGTCGCTCATTTCCCAACACCTGGATTATTCTTGCAGGGTTTTATAACAAATGCTATCTAGAGTCATTCATAGCTCTCAAAAAATCTGATGCTAATTTGTCTCACCTTGTTACAGAATTTACCAGGTGACTGAAAAATATGCAGGAGTACCGGAGGCACAGGAAAAAAAAACACACATTTATTTTCAGATGTTTCACACGTACTAGTACAGGACTCAGGGGAGGCTGTTTCTCTCCAAATCCCAAGCAAACCAATATGGAGGAAGCTTTCCCTTTATACCCTTTGGCTTCTTTGTCCCCCAAATATGGATCATACTTCCGGACCTTTCGTGGGCTTTGCAAAAAGCCCCATGTGCTGGGATGGGGGCAGTGAGAACACATCTCAAGGCCTGGCCTGGCACCAGCACTGATAACTCCGTCTGGGGGTTGTGTATTGTTCATGGTTTATGGCCTCTCTAAAATGGGAGTAGTACTTTAGGTAAACATGACTTGCAGGACCAGATAATTAAAGAAGGGGCAGTGACTAGACTATAGGCTAACAAGAATGTGCATTAGATTACTGGCACAGATTCAGATTGCTAGCCCCCCGAAAATGTCTCATTTTCCCCATCAACCTCATAATGTGAATAGCCAGTTAGACAGACATGAGCAGAGCAAGGACAATGGGCCAGGTACAACATTCATCGGGGTGGAAAGCCTCTGGCGCCTCGCAAGAGGCAAAACAGGGAAAACAAGGACCTTGCCCCCAGGGCAACCTTTCCTCCCCCAGCATATCCTTGGTCATGGGTTTGGACCCCCTGACCTTTCCTCACCATAAAACAGAGTGACTATATGATCATGTCTAATCCTCTTCCGAGTAACTTTCAGTACCTGATGAATAGATTAATGACGCTTAAAGACATCTTCAGACATCCTAGTATAAATAACCTAGTGTATGTCCTTTATTTTTCTTAATGGCAGTTGCATTACAAGATAGAATTCTTATAATTCATTTGAAATAATGTTGCAAAGTCGAATCCTGTCACATTAGTTGGCAATATCACAGAGGTGTCCACAGCTATCCCGACAGGCAAACGTGCTTACCTCTATCGCTGCATTCCATTTTTAACTACTTTCTTTCTTGACACTTGGTGCTGTTAGAATCTCTTTAGTTTTCTCAATTGAAGGCATAAATGAGCCAATCTCAACTTTATCTTGGCATTTCCAGTGTTATAAAATTGCACCCATAGTATCCATTTACCATATCCCAGGCTTGTTTGTGTTGGCAGCCTAGCCTGTGAGCCTCGTTGGAAATGTTCCATTGTTCATGAAATGCTCTAAGATTGTAAAAGTACCCATTATCGAGTATTCTTTCAGGGCATGCCTTGTAGGGATTAGGTGAGGGTGAGGAAATATACAACACTAGGACAATTAAAGCACTTATGCAGTGAAATTGTCAGTTGCATCGATGTTTTCAAAAGCAAGCTAGCAGATGCTGGGGGGAGGGGCGAGCATGGGCTGTCACAGGACAGCACTACAATTTATTAGCAGCTAAACCTTGACTGCATTGTCAAAACTCTCAGAGCCTGGGGGGTTTTGTCTTGTTTTGTTTCAACGTTTTGTTTCAATGTGAGAAATGAGGATAATAACACCAACCTTTTAATATTGTTATGATGAATACAAGAGATAATATTAGTCAAGTACTTAAAACTTAATAGAGGTTCAATCATTATGGTTACATTTCATTAATGCATGCAATCTGTCAACATAAAAAACATTCAAACCTGTGAAGAATTTTTTTGTGAGTTTATTTGAGCCAAAAGCTGTGACAAATGCTAAGTAGAATCTTGATGGATTGAGGATTGAGATAATGCTCCGGAGAATGGGAGTTTTGCACCTTATTTTATACATTACAATCAAAAGAGAAGATGTAAGTGGGTTACGTGAAATCCATTGGCGATGGATAAGGAGTTAGGAGAAAGCAAAATTGGGGGGGGGGTGTTGAAGGAGGAAGGAGGGGGAATCTCTGGGGTTGGATAAAATGTAAAATGATAGGCACATACTTCTTCTACTTGGGTGCAGGTAGTTAACAGTCCATAATTAACTCAATAACCATGATGGGATTTGTGGTCTGAGAAGACCAGTGCCTTGCTTTGAGGGCTACAGAGAGATATAAGCTCAAAATTATTTGCAATGATTTTATTAAAACGATATGATTGGAGCAGAGCCAGCTTCCTTTACAATTTCACATGGGTAAGCAATAGTGAGGAGTCTGAGAACTAGCTTTTTCAATTATAAAATGTGACTAGAACTAGAAGTAAGAGGTGTATCTGACCAAGAGATCCTGGCAATGCTTTATACAAATTGAGGAAATGATAATAATTTAAATCCTGTGTTGCCTTTGGCTCCTTTCTTCCTTGAATCAAGACTAGTTTCTATCATTTAAAACTACAGTTGCTGTTGTTACCGATTGGGGTTACAGGCGGAATCCTTGATTCTTGTCATCCACACAGAAAATACTTCAAGGTTGTTATGCCCAGATTTCAAGATTCCCAAGAGCCCACCAGGGAGCCAGCGAGTCCGATACAAAAGCAAAGAGTCCTTTATTTTGAACTAGTTCAGCTCCCTGTCCACACTCACCGATGCAACGGTAAGCCCAGTGGCAGAGAGAGGGCTAGCTCGATGGGAAGAGGAGTTTTATAGGGGGGTGGAGAAAAGGGTGGAGAGGTGACTGTGGGTCCTGCCGAATGGCCAGGCGCAAGTCGGTGTCTCGTTACACAGGATGTGATCATACTGATGGCGTGCACTTCCCTTGATTATCATTGGTTAGTCCAGAGAAATCCTGGGTGTGGCTAGCAGAGGCTTGGGCTTCCGGAAAGAAGCCTTGCTGAGCACATGGCTCTGCCCAAAAATGGAGGACCCAGGGTAAGATGGAGGGCGTAGTCCTCGCCCTTTCAAAGGTCAACAAAAATGAAAGTAAAACAAAGTGGGGCTTATTGAATATACACTCCAAGCAGAGCAGGCCAGTGGAGAGAGATAATGGCCCCGAACTCCTGGGTTATATGGTTTAAATGAGGGATTTTTTAGGTGGAGACTTCTATTTGCATTCAGGGATGATTGACAGAAAAGGGTTATATGGGGGGTGGGGGTCAAAACCACAATGCAAACTTTATTATAATCAGTCCAGGGCCCTAGTAAGATCGCACTGAGGTCATGTTGTTCTCTTCTGAGCTTGTGCCAAGAACAAACTGGCTCAGAACCTGCCCCTTCTGAAGGCTGGGCAGCCCATGGAAAGGCAGTCTGAAGACAGTTGGTCCCACCACTGTCAGGACCCCAGCGCAGGCCCCATCCCAGCTGCTCATGTCTAACTTCCTACCTAACACTATGATTAGAGTATTTCTTGGCAAGGACTAGAGAATTTGCTTAAATAACTAACATTTAGAGCAGGGGTGGGCAACCTTTTTTGTGAGTGCGTGCCAAAACCAGCAAAATCCCTGACTCAAAATTCTTCTGCGTGCCAACCCTAATTTTTTGAGAACATGTTACACCTACTTGATATCTCTTAAGGTGTACGTATGTGAAGACCCTTGAAGAAATAATAAAATTCATTCGAGCGACAAAAACACAGTATATGATGATGAAAAATACATTTATTTTTTAATGTATACATGTTATGTAAAATTATTTATTTATCTAAGATGCACCTACACTGAATTTATCTGAAAAATAAAAAGTCGATATTAAGAAAAAAATTGTAAATGGAAGATTATAAGAGAGGGTTTCGCGTGTCAGCAAAAGTTACTGGTGTGCCATGTTTGGCACGCATGCCAGGGGTTGCCCACCCCTGATTTAGAGACTATTCTCCAATCAACTTCCCAATCTTTCACTGGCTTGTGTTGGGTCCTCCCCCTAACCATTCCATTTCCTAGATCTTCTGGGGTCCTGTGTCCCTTATCCAATCTGATTCTTTTCTCAGGCTAGACCGTCAGGCCTCTATGGTCACCATCTTAGCTCCTACTGGGCATGGGCCCAGCTGTGGAATTTCTCCTGCTGTTTTTATCTTTCCCTCTAAAATCCTGGCTAATGACCTGTAATGATCCTTCCTGCCTCTCAAGGGTTGGGTCCCTATGCAGGGGTCCCCAGAGAGCCTATGAAAGCTACAACTTCCTAGGGAAGCAGGCTCAGTGTCCAATTCAACTCCCCAGTTGATTAGGCCTCTTAATGTCTGATATCCTTTGCTCCCTTTCTTTATTAACATGTAGCTACCCACACCGACAACTTCACATAATACTTTATCTTAAATTCCAACTGCTTTGCTATTATTCTAAGAGGACATAATAAAAAGATGTCTCCAAAGTGCATCTTGATTTTTTTTTGGAAAAATCTTTTAATGTTATGTTATTCCAAGACAGCTTACTGTGAATATGGCTTCCCAAGTTGCTTGTCCTTGAGCAATTGAGAAAGATACAGGTGACTAAGGTGTTATCCAACAAGATTAGTTGTGTTAATGAATTTATTTTAAATCAGTAAGTTGATGTGTTCTATAAATCTAATCATGGGTGTTCAATTAAGCTGGAATATGATACAAGGAATCCAAAAGCAAACTTGAAGCTACATGCCTGATTTTTAAAAAAAAAAAATGCATTATTTATGCTGAAAAATTCTTCTTGTGCAGATATAAGAACATCATTGAATGCTCTTAATGCAATAATTCAGGACTGTGCGATTCTGAAATGCACAATTCATAAATGAGGAGTTTGCTTTGAAGAGGCGTCATGTAGTCTCTGAATCTAAAAGAGAAAACTGCCTACAACAAAGCCTTTATGAGCAGACTGAATCAGTAAGGCAGATTTGTGCTCAGCATGGAGAGAGCTTTAGGTCACCAATTGTTACTTTAGACCATCCTTATTATATTCAGAAGTCAGTAATACCATCCATAGCACCATCTTTAAAGAGGAAAAATAGGATTTCTCCACATCATTCATCACCAGCTTCATCATCATTTCTATCTCATTCCACAACAAATCATCTCTCTGTCCAAACACTCTGAATGTTACAACAATAATTTCATGTCACCTGGAAGAATTCTCAACCTTGTATATTAATTCTGGTTGCCATTTCTCTGAATAATTTAGTGTTTTTCTGTCTAAATCAATTCCATTATTAGGAAGTGTGTTTATTAGGTTTTATACTTTTTCTAAATCTCCCTCTAGTTCTGATGCTACTTTAGTTATCAAGTTATCAATTATTATTCAATATAATAATTAAATTATATACAAGAAATTCTATTATGTTTATAGATCTTAGTTCTTATTTTCATGCTATATAAATTACCCAACACATATTATTCTGCCTCTTTTTTTATGGTTTACTTAGCTTGACATTTTACATTTCAAAATATGCCCATGTGTGAAGGAAAACCCCTTTTCTGTAAAACTACTGTTTGGAATTCTCTGCTATTCTTTGGACGGCCTCTTATTCTGAAAAAAATAACTTTGTTTTCTAGCCTGCTTGAATAACGGGGGAGGTAAACTTAGCTGTCTGACCTTGTAGGCCAGAGACTAGATACACCCAATGCCATGCCAGGTGCATTTTTAATTGATAGAACTGTATAGTTTTCAAGGCCGCCGCCAGCAAGCGCACAAAGGGCTGGCTCTTCCATAAAAAGGGAAGTTCTGCTTGTAGCTTTGCTGAGAATTTGGATTCATTTCCCTGAGCCTGCCGTGGTGAATAAAGTGTAACTCCAAACTCTCAGAGCGTTGTTTGGTTCTTGTCTGGTTTTTCTGTAACACATGTACAGGCAAATGTAACAGCAACATTCCTGAACTTTGGGAACAATGTGAAGATGCTATCACTTAGGCTGGAATTGAAGTTTAGTCTCAGAATAATCACCTACAATTTAGGTAAATATGCTGACAACACTCTGGCAGCTCTACCATGAGAACATTGACATGAAAGTCCATGGAGCATATACTTCCCAGATATCTGGTATGGACATTTTTTAGATGCTTTGGATTCCATGTTAAACTAGGAAAGAAGCATGATCAAAGTCAACCAGGAGAACTCAGACTTGGAATCATGAATGAAAATATTCAGATACACCCAATGCCATGCCAGGTGCATTTTTTAATTGAATAGAACTGTATAGTTTTCAAGGTCGCCGCCAGCAAGCGCACAAAGGGCTGGCTCTTCCATAAAAAGGGAAGTTCTGCTTGTAGCTTTCCTTAGAATTTGGATTCATTTTGAAGTTTTAAAAATAGCGGGTACTGAGATAACTAAAGCTTTTCTGAACTTCCCTGATCTCAACACACCATTTTAAGATCCCAAATAAACAAGGTAAGTGCAATAAAGTGTTAACAGTGCTGTGGAAGTCAGATAATACAATAAGCATGTCAAGGAGAAGGAAATAAGTAATGCAATGGAGTGGAAGGTGTGGGGATAAACATAATAAGAAAGAATTCTATCACAGTGATTAATTACACTGGGTGTGGTTATTCTGCGTGTTGTCAATTGTTACATAAGAAAATTGAAGGCAATTCCTGATTCTTAAGTAGTTGAAATAGAGAAAAGTTGTAGTGAACTACAGGCTTGAGATCTTTTTTTAAGAGGGCAAAATGAACTCCCTCTGGTATTCCACTCTAACTGATTACATGCAGACAATTCCTTTACAGGGAAGCAGACCAATTAAGAATGCAAAGAATTCCAGTTCTACTCATAGGTAGTAATACTTACTGCCACTTTTCTATTACTGATAGTGTGTTACAGATTTTGACCATTTCCCAATTATTGAACCAAAGCTAAGTGCAACCATTATAGACAGGCAAGCAAGACAATGTGAGTAAGAACTAGGGAAAAACTGCATAAATGCAATTGGGTAGAAGAATTACAAAAAAGAATTCTGCGTGATAGAACTGTAATCTACCTAACCTGGCCTGTGGACTCTTTATTTTCTTAAATGATTGGCTAGGGTAGACAATGGGTGAAGTACATATTTAGTGCAATGAATATTTGATATGTTGGGCGATTCTGTGTGAATACTAATATTATGAACCCTACCTAAACTGGGATTTCAATGGATGCAGAAGAGGCTACTAATTCATGCAATCATTAAAAATATCTATTATGCATCTCTATGCCAAATTCTGTGTTCGACATTAAAGACACAATGCCACTCTGGCTTAGCTGGTTGGGTGTTGTCCTCTGCACCGAAAGGTTGCTAGTTGGATTCTTGGTCAGGGTTGTGGGCTTAATCCCCAGTAGGGAATGTGCAGGAGGCAGCGGATTGATGTATTGCTTCACATCAATGTTTCTCCCTCTCTCTCCCTCTCCCTCTCAAAATCAACTTAAAAAATCTTAAAAAAAAAGAGAGACACAATGCCTGTTCTCAGAAAACATACATTGTGGTAAGTAAAGAGGAATAATAATATTTGCCAATTTAGTATTTAACCTCTTATGATAGCGTCTTATGAAGGAGCCTGAGGAGAATAACTCAATTTTCCTGGAGAGGTTATGAAAGATCATAAAGAGAAAAAATATTTGGTTGAAACCTATGATGACAGTGATAAGTATATATTAGTTAACATGGGAGGTAACTCTTTTTCTGAGAGAGTTTTTCTATTTGGGTTTTCTGTAAAGCCAACTCTAAAACAAAGAGTAGCTTGCAAAATGTTTTTAAGGGGGTGTTGTTGTGGTCAAACCCCATGGAAGCAAAAACAATGGAGCAAAATGGAGTAGAGGGTGAAGTCCAAGATGGAGGTGTAAATATAGCCTTGGCCTGCTCCATGGGGAGCTCTGGAACTAGGATGAACGTTCAGGATTGCTGAGTTAAGCGGAGATGACCAAGCCTTTATACCCCTCATGTCAATCAGTCATTTTCATAAGTGCAGGAGGTGAATTAGGGTCTGACAACTAAATGGTGGTGGCTGACCATACTCTCAGCAGCTGAGCTACAGATTCTACAAAGAAAAGGAATTGAGGCACATCACAGTGACCTTGACAGAGGTGACATGAACAGAGGTTTGATCTTGATGGAGAAGTTTTGGAATATGATAATGAGAAAACTTGTTGATTGTAATACACGTTATCAAGGTGTCCAAGGAATGGAGGTGCAGCAAGATTGCTTCCCATGCTGGAGGATCTTCAGTCCTGTTACCCCTCTGGGACAGCATCTGTGATTTGAGGAGTTCTAAACAGCAGACCTTGGGAAGTGGCTCAGGCTGGTGAACAAGGAAATTCAGCAGAAAACACAAGAGACATTGCTATGAGAATGTGTCTTCAGCTGAGAAGGGGCAATGACCTATATCAGTTCTCATGGAAGGCAAGACAGGATACAGTTTCCACAGCAATTATATTTCTTGAAATATACAGTCGAGGTGTGGTAGGCATAATAATGACTCCTAAAGAGACCAATACCCTAATTCCCAGACCTGGGAATATGTTACCTTAGATGGCAAAGTGGGCTCTGCAGATATCATTATGGGAATGGACCTTGAGATGAGGAAGTGATCATTCATTACATGGGTGAGTCCAGTATAATTAAAATGGATCTTAAAAGTAGAAGAGGGATAGAAGAGTAGGTCAGAGTGATGCAATGGGAGAAAGACTGTCATTGCTGGCTCTGAAGATATTAGGAAGCTGTTAACTAAAGAATGTGGGCAACCACTAATAGAAGCTGGAATAAGCAGAGAAACAGACCCAACCCAGAATGTACTGAAAGGAATGCAGCCTGCAAACATTTTTCTTTTAGCCTAATGAGGTCCTTGTCATACTTTGACCCACAGAATTGTAAAATAGAAAATATGCACTGTTTTATGCCAGTACATTGGTGGTCATTCATTATAGCAACAATAGAAAATTCATACAGAAGATATGTTACAAGTTAGGTTCTAAATTCAGCACACTAGGCAAAAATTCAATTAGTCAACATTGATTTTGACAATATCTTATACAACTCATAAAATACAGTGAACATGAACTGACTTGTATGACCTTATACATTGATTTTTATCTATAAACTAGAGGCCCAGTGCATGAAATTCTTGCACTTGGGTGAGGGTTGGGGGGGGAGGTCCCCTCAGCATGGCCTGCACCCTCTCACAGTCTGGGAGTCCTTGGGGGATGTCTGACTGCCACGGAGGAGGGAGAGGCTTCCACCACTGCTGCTGCACTCACCAGCCACAAGCCCGACTTCTGGCTGAGCAGCGCTCCCCCTGTAGGAGAGCACTAACCACCAGGCGACAGCTCTTGCGTTGAGGGTCTGCCCCCGATGGTCAGTGCATATCATAGCGACTGGTCGTTCCACTGCCGGGCTGTAACTGGCTCTCTGACATCCCTCGTGGAGTCCTGGATTGCTAGAGGGTTCAGGTCAGGCTGAGGGACCCCACCGATGCAGGATAGGGGCTGGGGAGGGACAAGGGAGGTTGGCCAGCAGGAAAGGGAACATGGGAGGACTCCAGGGCATGTCCGGCCTATCTCACTCAGTCCCAATCAGTTAGACCTCAGCAGCAAGCTAACCTACCGGTCAGAGTGTCTGATCCCTGGTGGTCAGTGCAGGTCATAGCGAGCAGTTGAGTGGTCTTAGCATATCATTAGCATATTATGCTTTGATTGGTTGAATAGCCAACTGGACAACTGGACACTTAGCATATTAGTCTTTTATTACATAAGATAATATGTAAAATAATGTACAGCATATGCATTATATGTAATATATACTTGGAAAGTACATATGTAAAAAAGTTAGGGTACTTTTTAAAATCACACACATAATCAAAATTACATGAACTAATTGAATATATGATATTCCACTCTATTTAGATAAAAGGAGATAAGAAAGACAAGTATATTATTGGAAATGAGGTTTAAATAACTCCCTTTGATACAGGTGAATGAAGCAAGAGATCATTTACTAGAAAGAAGTTAGAACATCAGAGCAGGAGAAGCAGCTCAGATCTCATGGATTACTGATAAAAGGCCTTTATTCTCTTCCTGTCCAGGAATAGGATTGCTTCCAGCATTGGGGGCCAGGCCAAAATTCTGGGAGAGATTAACTACTCCACGGGATTCAGCGGCATGGAGCTAAGTAGATCAATACGGAGCCTGCCAATTCACAAATAATTTATCTTTTGCAGAATCCCAGGAAAGCCTTAAACTACTTTCAGTACTTTAGAAAGTAATGTAGCAATAAAACTTTAATATAGTAATACTGTTTAGCTAAAAATAATGAACTTAAAATTTGGAATTAATGCTATTACAAATCTATATTCTCACAAATTGTATTATATAACTCTGGAAATACACCTAATTTCAGTCTATAAGGACAATGAATACAGTGGCTAAAAACCAAATCACCAATGTTGGTAAGAGTTAGCATGTTTCTCCTCCTGTTCTGTATCTCAGAGGCCGGAATAAACCCAGAGTCGCTGTTTCAATGAAAGATGCACGGTCAATAGGAGCCTCATGCTTGAGCAGCTTCAAAGTGGAGGGAAACAAAGGGCTCTGATTTTCCTCTTCTGGAAAACAGATCCATTTCATTCCATGAACTTGTCAGTGATGCAGAAAAATAATAAAAAGGCCTTACTTGCTTATCCTTGCAAATCCAATGCCAGACTAATAAGGTAGGAGTCAGGGAAGGAAGGAAGAAAAAGAATTTAACACTAGTATCTTTGGCTTGCTTTGGATTTTCATGTCACTCTAGAGGCAAAGTAAATATTCCTGGAGCTTAGCAATATAGTCCTACTCGTGGTATACAAGTAAGTATCTGGATTTTTGCATTAGGACTGAGTAGTGCTTCGTTGTTGTTGTTTTGTTTTGTTGCTTTATAAAAAAGATGCCATTTAATAGCCAAGATGATACAAACACAATGAAACTAAAGTCCTTGGAAAGAGATTGTGGATCATTAATCAAGATTGGTGTGAATCCATGACTGCAAATAGTAGTTTGGATCTTACAGTTCCCACTGCTGCAGAAAATACCCATCCATCTCCTGATTTCTCCTCCTCCTCATGCCTGGCCCACACGATAAAGTGTGTGTATTGGTGATTGCAGACAGACTTTTTATCGGTCGTATTAGGCACTCAATAAATATTTACACAGCGACTAAAGAAATGAGTAAATGAATCCATGGTGTGACTGATAAATAATCTGTGCTTGGCACGATAAGGATGCTGAACTACTCCGACAGCCATCCTCCTGTAAAAATACTCCACTGCGCTGTTTCTCTCTGGTGATTAAGCCTGTGTCTGGGGTTCGTGTCCAGTACTAATTAAGTGTTCTCTCCTTTTAAATGCTAATTTTTCAAAAAGTGATTCTTCCTTGGCTTGTGAAACAGCTCGCTTAAATCTTCTAAATTGGTTTGCTGAGGAGATGGCCCTGACCTCCTTCCCCTTTCGAAACAGGCTCATGTCCTGTGTTTCTTAAACGAAGGCTATGCTCACCACAGAGTCATTAACTGAATCATTGCCCCAATGGAATTTAACCTTACTTGCAGTCTTAATTGGACGATTGCGCCAGTGTGAACATGCTCTAAGATCCCTAAGAAGAATTTAGCTTTCACCTTCTAAAACCAAAATCTACCGTGCTTTCCCTTTGTTGAATATTCCTCATGCAATAAATGCTAAAAATAAAACGCTCAAAATAAAAATATATATACTGGAAACAAAAGTTCCACTGATGGCACCCTGCAGAGATATTTATAATTAAAAGTTTACAAAACTTTCCAGAGTTTCATCTCTATCGATCTATGTGTGCATATATATGTGTGTGTGTGTGTGTATGTATGTGTATGTATGTATTTATCTCTCTATATATACACACACACACAAACTCACATCATATGTAAAGATATATACACATTTAAATATAAATATATTCAAGTATATGTATATGCATACATACACACATTCTGGTAATAGAGGTATCACTAAATACTATTAAGTCCCATGTGAGATGGTCAAGTATTAGCATAAATATTTAGCCAAAACCAAGGTCAAAGCCAAATATCATCACTGTAGAGTGAACTTCTATAAGGATAAATCTGATATTTTTACTTAAAATCATTATTTTACTGTATTATTAAAATCTTCAGATATTCACATTTAAACACTTGAAATTATAATTCTGGAAAAAACACTAGTAAATTCTCTGCACTATTCTATGCAAGTTTTCTTATTGTGTTTACTGAAAGGATTAAAGAGAATAGAACAGGACAGAGGAAACTTATTGTGCTTAGCAGATATCTTGCAGAAAGCTTGCAGCCTTGAGCACTGCATAGCCCAGATAACCACTAGCCATTTGATACTGGGAGGAACCAAGAACGGACCGAACCCTTTCATCAGCAAAGCAGCTTGCAGCCAGTGAAAGTTAATAAAAACCTCTCTCTCCCTGCTTGCTTTGCTGATGCCTTTCTCGGTTTCAGCCCACCTGCACCCAGGTGTCTGGAATAAAATCTCTTTTGATACATTACGACAGTGGTTCTCAACCTTGGCTGCACATTAGAATCACCTGGGAGTCTTTTTAAAATCCTGACTTCTGGGCCTCATTCCGAAATGAGGATTTTAAGAAGATTCCCAGGTGATTCTAATGTGCAGCCAAGGTTGAGAACCACTGCATTATGGCCTCATGCCACAGGTGCGCAACCCCAGCCCACTCTGAACCTTTCATTTACATCTTGTTTTTATAAAACTAAATAAAGGTTCATTTAACCAGCTGTTAGTACAAGTGAAAGATTCAATAAGGGTGAGATTAATCCAGTTCTTTTCTGATGCTTGTTTTCTTCAAAGTGTTGTTATTATGATTATTTATTATAATGTTATTCATGCTTTTGGAGATTTTGTTCCTTGTAACTAACATCTTCAATGGAATTAGCTAGATATTAAATTATTGTGTTATGTTTAATAATATAACATTCATACAAGCATGTAACATTTTAACAAAATATAATGATATCTACCTATTTTCCACTATTATATTATTGTTTAAATAATTTAAATAGATTTATTGACTTGAAGGGGATATTTTGTTCTTTCTAAAGTTATTCAATAAAGGTGCAGGTTCGATCCCTGGTCAAGGCACATACAAGAAGCAACAAATTAATGCATTCTTTCTCTAAATAGTGTCATAAAATTGCTTGATCTTTAGTTAGCCATTGGTGTTTCCTTTAGATTC
Organism: Myotis nattereri; assembly: GCF_964212035.1. Lineage (NCBI taxonomy): Eukaryota > Metazoa > Chordata > Mammalia > Chiroptera > Vespertilionidae > Myotis > Myotis nattereri. The sequence continues at coordinate 18,749,747 of NC_138086.1, read as the reverse complement.
CCAGAGTTGGAGATACAAATGAGATTCTTCACAGTTATTTTGGCTTTATGTTCACTGTTCCTATACCCTATACTATACTATACGTTTCTTCTATTCTGGAAAATATTTGATTAGATTATTTGCCCTGGCTGCTAACTTCTACAGCCAACATTACAACTATTAACAGTTCGGGATGTATTTTTCCACATCTAACCTCTTCTTTATTGGAGTGCTTATTACAATTTATGATGAGTGATAATTTAATCGATAGTGTTTTTACTCTTATAGTGGCTCCCCAATGATTCCAAAGGGCAACAGCTATATCTGAGAACTAATGTTTAACATACCTTTACCTTTACCTGTGAAGTCCTTTACTCAAATTTAATTAAACATTCAAAAGATCTTTATTTAATCTCAACTTCATGTAATACAAAAATAACTAGCTTCCAAAATAAATATTCTTATAATCAAAACTGTATCTAAATCCATAACAGACATTTCCATCTTCCCTTGCTAATTTAAATAAATTTGTATCACTCTTTGATACATTGCATACATATTAAACATAACCTTTGTTTCGTTGTTTGAAGTAACATAAGGGGCTATATGTTTGAAATTATAACAATTTTTTTTTCTAAATTGTGGATTAAAAGGCAATTTTACTTATAATTCTCTCACATTAAAAAATAAAAATAATAAAAACCGCTTCTCTGGTATCTTGCATTCCCTTCCAGCAGTCATCGTAATTGGTTCTTCCTGTCTAAACTTTGGTTTTGATCAGCCCTGACCTGTCCTGTCCTCCTTAGTTAAGCACTTTTCCTGAATCGGGAAGGGCAAATGAGCCCATCCTATGAGCCTCGGAAAAGACTTCAAATAATTGGTTGTATGTTTTTAAATTTTTTGTTCCTAGGTGATAAAATGGGGGCACAGCCCTTTTCTCAGAGTTGATCTGACATAGCAGGAGCCTAGGTAACCGAGTATAACAGCCGCTGTGCCAACGGCTTGAAAGGTGTGGACGGAGGCACAGCGCTAACAAGATGCAGGCAACAGGGGAAAATAGCCACCGAAGAACGCAGAGGTTTGCAAATGCTGATCCATCTGTGCTCAGATCTTGTCATTTAAAAGTGGAGGCGCCCACAGTGTGTCCCGGGGAGAGCACGCTGAGTTTAGAATGTTGGAAAACTCCGGGTACACTTGAGTGATGGTGATGGTGGCTCTAAGCTGGCAATCCTCAATCATTCATTGCTTGAGTGATAGGGTTCAGAAGTGAATCACAAGGCAATGTGGACAGCTTAAAATTGTAAAAACATATATTTAGTAGAATATATTAAATATATGTATATGGAAATACAGAAATTGTGTATATAACACTGTGGCAAGTGATGATTCCACAACTAGAAAGTGAAGAGACAGGCATTGTTGCAGTGGTGCGATCCCACTGGAGACACTCCTGTGCCACAGGGCACTTACACGAACCCCATTTGGGTCTGTAATGCAGTTATTAATTTTAAATTTCAATTTGTAGTTTCTGACCGTCTTTGTCCTTCCCACCTTCCTCATCATTTATATTTAATAATGCAAAATATTCTAAAAATATTCAAGAAACTCAAACTATGTTTAATTTAAAATTCTATCTTGGCCCTTCTCCCTGCATGCAATCACAGTTATTGTTGGAGTCTCTGTTCACTGACAGACTTATCATTGTCTTTTTTTATTTTTCAGGAAGCAACCTATTCAGCAACCTGTTTTTCTTTCCTGTCCTAGTAGGAGGCTTAAAGAGAATCTGGTTTCTCAAAAATTAGGTTTTAATTTGGTCATTATGAGGGCACTAGAGTGAGATAGAATGTGTGTTCTTCAATGAATGTACCTTATAGACATTACTACTCTTCTACATATGAATGAACAAATGGATGAGTGAATAAATGAATGGATGAATGAGTGCTGATGGTGAGATTTCTTACTGAGGCTTCTTATACTCCTCAGAATTTTCCTTTAAAATTGTCAGGAGAATGAAGGGAGATATTTTTTATATTCATCATCAACTCTCTTTTCACAATATTAAAAATTGGAAATTTTGGCAACTAACAGAGTTCAGCATGACATTTTCCTCACTCATGAGATGGTAACATAAAGTAATAAATAATGGTGACAGCACGCAACATTTACATACCCCATGAGCTTTGCCAGTTTTCTCCCTCTATCTTTGATGTGAGGAACACTTTCTCAACCTTATGCAAATTTCTTTGTAAACACAGCCTCAAACTGGTGTCATCTAACTGCAAAGAAATCACCACCCTGGAATCCTCCTGTTTTGAAATTCTGGCCCTATTGTAACCAGACAACCAAGGGATCCAGGCTGCCTGTCACTACTTGAGCCAATTAAGCAGAGACAAGGCTGAATCATAAATGAGCGTTTATTCCAATAGTGCTGGCAGAATGGGAGAGCCGTTGGTCACCCACAAAAATCTGCTCTCCTTACCACCAGTTGGCTGATTATATACACACTAGAGGCCCAGTGCCCCAAAATTTGTGCACTCGGGGCGCGGGGGTCCCTCAGTCCGGCCTGTGCCCACTCACAGTCTGGGACCCCTCAGGGGATGTCCACCTGCTGGCCTAGGTCCCCGGGGGAGCGCACTGACCACCAGGGAGCAGCTCCTGCATTGAGCTGGTGGTCAGTGTGTGTCATAGTGACAAGTCATTCCCAGTCGTTCTGCTGTTAGGGTCAATTTGCATATTACCCTTTTATTATACGCCTGGTGCATGGGTGGGGGCTGGCTGGTTTGCCCTGAAGTGTGTCCTGGATAGGGTGGGGGTCCTGCTGCGGTGCCTGGCCAGCCTGGATGAGGGGCTGAAGGCTGTTTGCAGGCTGGCCAAAGCTCCTTCAGGGTGGGGGGTCCTTCTGGGGTGCCTGGCCAGTCTGGGTGAGTGGCTGATGGCTGTTTGCAGGCTGCCCAGCCCCCCAGCGGGGACCCTCTCCCCATGAAGGTGTGGCCAGCCTGGGTGAGGGGCTGATGGCTGTTTGCAGGATGGCCACAGCCACTTCAGGGTGGGGGTCCCTGCTGGGGTACCTGGCCAGCCTGGGTGAAGGGCTCATGGCTATTTGCAGGCTGGCCACAGCCCCAGCCACTCAAGCTCCCAGTGGAGGCTGGCTGGAAACAGGTATCTGGGATTTATTTATCTTCTATAATTGAAATTTTGTTGCCTTTAGCAGAGGCCACAGCCTGCAAAGGCAGGTGGGAAGCTTGTCTTCCTCCATCGCCGGACAACCAAGCCTCCTGCTTGCTCCAGCTCCGTGGCTGCTGGCCGCCATCTTGGTTGGATTAATTTTCATATAGTTGCTCTGATTGGCTGGTGGGCGTTGCTTGGGGCATAGCGAAGGTACGGTCAATTGCATGTTTCTCTTTTATTAGATTAGACTAGAGGCCCAGTGCACAAATTTGTGCACAGCCGGCCTGGTAGCGGGTACACAGGAGTTTGGCCAGCCAGCCCCACCCCCTGGTTGAACTCCTGGTTGAGGGGACAATTTGCATATTAGTCTTTTATTATATAGGATGAATGAGAAGATAGCTACCTGCAGCTACAAGTGTAACATGGAAAAGGAGTGTAGAGTCTGTAGTCTGGTCTTTAGGAGTTCAAAGTCTGATAATAAGGTGGTTAATCTTCTGTGATGTTACAAACAGCTCAGCCATTCCTGGGGCCTGGAGAAGGTTCAGTGTTTTCACTGCAAACTCCTAAAAGGGGTTGGGGGAGTCAGGGTCCAAACAGCAACTGAGTCAAGGCATGCCCTGACCTTGGTCCACTTTTAAAATGTATTTCCTTCTTGTAGGGCATCTTCCAGTTTCCGCAAAACAACAACAACAACAAACCCTCCTATCTGTAATTAGTAAGGTGAGTAATTATTCAGCAACCGTGGCTCTATTCTTATTACATGCCTTTCCCCCTAACACTATCACTGAATATATTAGTACTAGCTGTTACTAAGGGTTTAATTTGTTTTAGGTAGAGATGATCCCGTTGCATTGTCCAGTCACTCTGTGAGACATGCACTATCTTATCTCCCTACTTCACAGATTAGGAAGTCTCAACTAGAAACACTGAGACACTTGATCAAAAACACAGAGCTAGCAAAATAGTAAGAATCTGAACTCACTTGCTCTTTTTTTTTTTAATTTATTGCTTAAAGTATTACAAAGGGTATTACATATGTGTCCATTTTATCCCCTCGCCCTAGACAGTCCCCTAGCCTCCCCTATCCCCCAGTGTCTTATGTCCATTGGTTATGCTTATATGCATGCATACAAGTCCTTTAGTTGATCTCTTACCCCCCTACCTCCTGCCCCCCAACCCTCCCCGGCCTTCCCGCTGCAGTTTGACAATCTGTTTGAGGCAGCTCTGCCTCTGTATCTATTATTGTTCAAAAGTTTATAATGGTCTCTATTATCCATGAATGAGTGAGATCATGTGGTATTTTTCCTTCATTGACTGGCTTATTTCACTTAGCATAATGCTCTCCAGTTCCATCCATGCCATTGCAAATGGTAAGAGTTCCTTCCTTTTTAGAGCAGCATAGTATTCCATCGTGTAGATGTACCACAGTTTTCTAATCCATTCATCTACTGATGGGCACTTAGGCTGTTTCCAGATCTTAGCTATGGTGAATTGTGCTGCTATGAACATAGGGGTGCATATATCTTTTCTGATTGGTGTTTCTGGTTTCTTGGGATATATTCCTAGAAGTGGGATCACAGGGTCAAATGGGATGAACTCACTTGCTCTTAACCAGCACATTATAGTGACATTGGCAATAGATCAGTCATAAACAGTTCTAATGTTTTTTTCAATTGTACCTTTCTGAGGTAGGTACAAATGAAATTTTCATTTGCCATCAGCTATTGGTGATTAGGAACTATTATGAATATGTTATGGCAAGCAGTTGCTTTCTGCAATGTGTTCAGAAAACTTTTATTTGCCTCTGTATTCCTAGAACCTAGTACAGTGCCTGACATATAGTAGATATTTTATTGCCAAACTGTTAAGTTTGGATTAAGATTGAGACAGGGAAAGCAATATGTTCATTTTTGCAGTCAGTGATCAATTTATAAAGTATTTATTGAGACCTAGCCAGTGGGTGGATGGTAGGCAATGGATTTGGGGCAGAAAAATCACAATCTAATGTACCAAGGAAAGAAAAAAATATATTATTTTTCTAGCTCTTTTATAACTAATTAAATAGAATCTAAACCTAGCAGAAAGGAGAGAAGATATTCTCAGGGAGGGTAATCCTAAACTGATTTTAACTCCCATTTGTCATATTTCTCAGGAGTTACCTGACCACTTGCAGTTTGTTAGTTTCGAACATCTGGAGCTGGAAAGGCAAGTGTGCCCCCTGAGAACAATTTACTTTGAAAGTTTAAAGGCCATTTTGAGTTTACAGATAATTAGTGGTTCTTTTCTTGGCATTTTTTTAGGCTGCATTTAAAGAGCCAGTGAATGTACCATAGTAATAGATGATTCCAGTATAGTGATTTCTGGAAATTATTAAGCTAAAAAGTTTCAGATACAGGTTGTGAAAACTCTTTGTCTTAAAAAGCGGTTGTATACTAAGATGTACATATGCATAAACTCTGTTCTCACCTATAAGCAACTTTTAAGAATATAGGTTCATTTAGTGCCTCTAGTCACTATTTAGTCAGTGACACTCGTTTTTCTAAGAAAAGATCACAGACACAAGTCATCCCTGAATTAAAACAGTGAAAAAAAAGTGTAGAATCAAATTGTCACACTTACAAAGACTTATAAAAATATGTTAAAATTCTCATTTTGTTTAAAGTTGAATGTCATCGTTCATTATCTTACCTCTTTTTCCGTTTTAATTCTAAGTGTCTTAGCTTAAATTTCATTTCTACTTAGATGGAGTAACCTCAGTACTGCTTGGTGACTCCTGGCATTCAGTATCTGAGGCTTTTTTATTAACTTCACAACTGACCTATAATTTTTACATTTAGGACCAGAACCTGAGGGATGTGCTCTCCTCTGCATGATTTAAAGAACTAAGTTATGTGCTCCCTTCTACTTTCTTGGTTTGCTTCTTGGCTCAGTAATTTGAGCTCTGATTGATTTTTTGCTCTTTTAGAAATCAGACATATACTGCTCCCTAATTATGTCAAGTAATGATGAGAGAGAGAGAGAGAGAGAGAGAGAGAGAGAGAGAGAGAGAGAGAAAATTTTAAAATAAGCATTTCTTATTTCACTCTCCCTTAACATGTGGAAATGGTAGAGCATTTTCTTTGGTTCTCATTTGTGCTTGTGGGTTGTTTTCTTTTTCATTTTCTTCTATTTTTTTAATTATTTTTTAAGTCATCACCTAAGAATATTTTTCCATTGATTTTTAGAGTGGAGAGTAGAAGAGAGAGAGAAAGACAGAGAGAAACACTGATGTGAGAGAAACACATCGATTGCTTGCCTCCTGCAGGAGCCTCAACCAGCGTCCGAGGTAGGGAGGAGCCTGCAACTGAAGTATGTGCCCTTGACCAGAATCCAGCCTGGACCCTCAGTCAGCAGGCCGACACTCTATCCACTGAGTCAAACCAGCTAGGGCTATTTTTTTATTTTTCATTATTATTATTTTTTAAATATATTTTATTGATTTTTTACAGAGAGGAAGGGAGAGGGATAGAGAGTTAGAAACATCGATGAGAGAGAAACATCGATCAGCTGCCTCCTGCACACCTCCTACTGGAGATGTGCCTGCAACCAAAGTACATGCCCTTGACCAGAATCGAACCTGGGACCTTTCAGTCCGCAGGCCAAAGCTCTATCCACTGAGCCAAACCGGTTAGGGCTATTTTTTAATTTTTTTATTGAGAGTTGCAAAAGCTTACCATTAGGATCAGGCAAAATCCTATATGCATTTCCCATACAATCAGCTTCACTTCCACATTAAGGCTCATAGGGGTTTAAAGCTTTATCTACCATACTGGCTCTCACAATGGCTCTCACTCTTGCATTCATGTTGAAATTATATAGGGGATTTAAACAACTCTTTTTAAAAAAATTCATATTTTTATTGATTTCAGGGAGAAAGAAAGAGGGAGAGAGAGATAGAAACACCAATAAAGAGAGAGCATCATTGATCAACTGCCTTTGCACACCCCCCACTGGGGTTCTAGTTTGCAACTTGGGCAGGCATATGCCCTGACCAGGAATTGAACCATGATCTCCTGGTTCATAGATAGATGCTCAACCACTGAGCTATGCAGGTCAGGCTTAACAACTCATGATTCTTGTCCCACCCACCCAACCTGAGATTCTGCCTGGCCTTGGCAGGGCCCAGCATTGGGAATTTTAGGATCTCCAGAGAAGATTCCAATATGTAGGCAGGGTTGAGAAGCTCTCTGCGTATTCAAAATAAGCTATTCTGGTTAAAAGCACATAAGTTGCAATAAATTTTAAGGTGCAAAACCTGATCTTGAGCAATTACCATTGAACCATAGCTGGGAGAAACCAACCAACAAACAAGTACACAAACCTACTAACCCATCAAAAAGGAATGTTGAAAAAGGACAAGCCATGGGGCAGCTCCCCCACTAAAGCAGCATTCCTAGTTCTCCCCTGACCTCCCGAAATAAATTTATTTTAAAATAGTTTTAGATTCGCAGACAAATTGCAAAGAGAGTTCAGATATATTGCATATACACCACACCCAGTTTCCATTATTATCATTTTACATTAGTAAAGTACATTTGTAACTAATGAACCATTCATTATTGATATATTATTATTAGAGTCCATACTTCATTCAGATATCCTTTGGTTTTTACCTAAAATTCTTTTTACCTTCCATAATCCCACCCAGGATCCCACATTATATATCTCTCCTCTTGGCTGTTATAGTTTCTCAGATTTTCCTTTTTTTTGGGGGGGGGGGGTTGGTCGGGGGGGGGAGGGATGATGACTTTACCAACTTCAGATAGTACTGGTTAGGTACATTGTTGAATATTCTTGAATTAAGAGTTATCTGAAATTGTTTTTATTAGACTGAAGTTATGTTTTCTTGAGAGGATAACCACAGAAGTAAAAGGCAATTTGCATCACATCTTATCAAGGGTACAAACTATCTGCATGACTCATCACTATCGACCTTAAACTCGACCACCTGGCTGAAGGAGTGTTTGTTATCTTCCTTAACTGTAGAGTCACATCCTTTTCCCATTTCCCTACCTTACACCCTTGGAGGGAAGCCTCTGTATGCAGCCCACCCTTATGGAGTAGGGAGATATGCTGCTTCTTTTTGAGTGCAAGTGTGTTTACATACATTATTTGGAATTCTTGATAGAAATCTGCCTCTACTCCCCATTTATTTATTCAATGATTTCATTATGTTAACATGAACTCATGGCTATTTCTTTTACAGTTTGGGTCACAATCCAATATTACTTTATTCACTTTGTTGCTCAAATTGTTCCAGCTGTGGCCATTGGGAGCTCTTTCTGTTGGTTCCTGTGTCCATTTGACATATTTTCCTCATTATGGGATTTTTTAAAAAGGGATTCCCTATTTTCTGGCACTAGAAGTTCCAGATTCATATTAGTTCCCGCCCCATTCCTAGGATCAGCATTTTTACCTAAAAGGAGCCTTGATTCCTTCTCCTGCAGGATGATATTAACAATTCAATTCTGTATGTTCACTGATACTGGAATATTGTTATTTCTAGACCCTACTAGCTGACAGAACAGTAAATATATGTGTGTATATTAACCTTCTTAATGTATATATTATGGTTCATAACACATTTTTGCAGTGCTTTTTTCTTCTTTTATTTCATTTTCACTATTGGTCAACAGCTCTAAACATTAAATGGTAATTTATTCCATCAGAACAGAGAAGCCTCAGTATGTATGAATTAATTTTTGCCTCTTAGGAAATCTCAGCCTCGATGACTTTTATTCCAGTTATTGAAAGGGAAGTGGGGTTTAGATAATAATAATACTGTACAAAAATTAGGCATGGGCACTTTAAAAGGTTCACAAACTTTCAGAGGTTGATAAATAAAATGAAATAATTCCAAACAAAATAAAATATACAGTACTATTACTGCCCTCAACTAAGCCATCTTGTAACTGTAATTCTACATGACTCAGTGTACAATTTTATCCACATATGTTAATTAGATAAACATTTATTATGGAAGAGTTAATGAATATTCTTTTTAAATAATAAGATCAACATTTGAAGGTGGTTACTAACCGTAAGTTAGTTGAAAGTTAAAAATGTTCATACATCTCCTGAAAAAGGTGTTTTTATTTCATGCATAACTATGGCTTTTATTAAGTCTTCACTTTACTTTTCCTCTTCATATTCTGTTAAAGTTATTTCAATTCAGCAAAATTTTATGGAGGGTTACTTTTCAGCTCCTTTTGAAATGAGCCATCTTGCCTCTCATTATTGCACCACAGGGTGCCTGGCCTGCGGATGTGATTTCCTGGCAGTGCTGGGGCAGGCAGCAACTTTTAAGGAGTTCTGTCTCTTTGTTACAGCATCCTGACTTCCAGTGGAGCTGCTCCAGTTCCCCTTACTGCTTGTATTTTATGCAGTAAATTCTGTACTATTGTTGGTTCCCAGGTATTGCCTAATCCAGTGGTCGGCAAACTCATTAGTCAACAGAGCCAAATATCAACAGTACAGTGATTGAAATTTCTTTTGGAAGCCAAATTTTTTTAAACTTAAACTATATAGGTAAGTATATTGTTATTAACTTAATTAGGGTACTCCTAAGGCTTAGGAAGAGCCGCACTCAAGGGGCCAAAGAACAGCATGTGGCTCGCAAGCCGCAGTTTGCCAACCACGGGTCTAATCTAAAGGAACTGAATCTTAAAAATTGCCTTATTAAAAGAAAAGAGGTGTAAATGGATAATGAAATGCATAGACATTAAAAGTATGGCTTCACAGACTGACAAATACATGCATTCATACACCAACATCCCAGTTAAGATTTGGGATACTAATTTGCACCCAGAAAATTGCCTGTGTTCCTTTGAAAACCCACAGTTCCTTCTACTTTAGGGAACCATTTAACTGATTTTTGTCATCTTGATTAGTTCTGGTTGTTATTGAAATTCATATCAATAGAAGCATACATTGTATAACATTTGTGTTGTTTCTTTTACTCAACATAATGTCTATGAGATTCCTCCCTTTGGCTGAATGTTTTAGTAGTTTGTTTCTTTATATCAGTGCTTTTCAACCTTTTTCATCTCATGATGCACATAAACTAATTATTCAAATTCTGGGGTGCACCAAAAAATACATTATATTTTTTGTCGATCTGACAAAAAATAGGTATAATTTTGATCCATTTATATAGGAAGGCTATTGTGCTGGCTGTGTTATATTTTTATTTTACAATCTAAGGGAAAAGAGGTCAGTGCCCCAGACTAGTCAGGTATTGCAAGTTTTAAAAATTCTTGTGGCACACTGGTTGAAACTTGCTTCTTTATATATCTCTGAGTAGCATTTATTTTCAAGAATACATTAAAGGCTGCTATGGACATTCTTGGACAAGCATTTTTTGGACATACATTTTCAGTTTCCTTGGGCAAACACTGAGGAGAGGAATGGCTGCATCATAGAGTCAATGTGTGTTTAACTTGATAAAAAATTGCCCAATAGTTTTCTAGTATGGTTGAAACATTTCATGCTCCTATCACTAATATATCAGAACTTTTGGTTGTTCTACAGCCTTGTGGACAATTCAGTGTTGTCTTTTAAAATTTAGACATTCTAAAAAAATAAAAATTCTATATAATAAAACTCTAATATGCAAATCAACCAAACTGTGGAATGACCAGCAGATCAACTGGTCACTATGATGCACATTGACCACCAGGGGGCAGACACTCAATGCAGGAGCTGCCCCTTGTCGTGCTAGGCAGCCAGCCAAGGCAGGTGTGAGTGGGGCCTTCCCCAATTGCCCCATGCAAGGTCGTCCCACAGAGGGAGGTGACTGGCGGTGGCAGTGGCGGTGGGGGGTGGGGCCGGCAAGTGGGTGGTACCAGGCCGCCAGCCAAGGCAGGTGCCAGTGGAAGTCCCCTGATTGCCTTTCCAGTCACCCCACAGATCGGCCCTGATCACCAGCCAGGCCTAGGAACCCTACCCTATATATTGGGAACAGTCTCTTAGATTTAAAAATTAAAACCTGGCAGGGCTACTCTAACACTGAAAAAAACAGGATGATGCAGTGATGACATGCATGGACTCTGGCTTGCACATTTGGTGGTCAGCCCTGATTCTGACACTTATAACTGTGTGACAAAGCCAATTACTTAACTTCTCTCTGCTTCAGTTTTTCCACCCATAAGATTGGGAAAATGGTACTACTGCCTCAGAAGGATCATGTCTTGTACTACTTTTTATAATCAGGGCAAAAAATTGTAGCTGCCCTTACAACAGCAAGATGCTTTTCACCTGTATGAAAAGTATGGTCACTGGTGCATGCAGTGTCCTGGATGGTGAGAAGGATGTCAGACTGCCAGTTTAGACCCAATCCCCACAGATCAAATCTCAACTGGCAGTTGGACATCCCCCAAGGGGTTCCAGATTATGAGAGGGCACAGACTGTGCTGAAGGACCCCCTCCCCCATGCATGAATTTTGTGCACTGGGCCTCAAGTAATAAATAAAATTTAGACATTCTAGTGCCAGTATAGAGGTATGTCATTGTGATTTTGATTTACCTTTACCTGATGACTGATGTTGAACATTTTTTCATCGGCATATTGATCATTCATGTGACATATCTGTTTCTGGATTCAACGTATTTCCATTGATCTATTTCTCTTTGGCCGGTATTATGCTCTCTTAATTAATGTATGTGTATACTACATCTTGAAAACAGGTAGTAGCAGTTCTCCAACATTGTTCTTTTTTCATGATTGTTTTGGCTATTCTAGATCTTTTTTATTTCTACTTTAATTTTAACATCAGCTTGTCAATATCTACCAAAAATCCTGTTGTATTTATTTTTGGATTACATTAAATCTATAGATCAATTAAAAATATCTAAATCCTAACAATATTGAGTCTTCTAAAATATTAGCATTGTATTTTTTCATCTATTTTATTCTTCATTAATTTCACTCAGCAATGTTTTTAAGTGCTCAGTGTAGGAGTCTTACACACCCTGTGGTAAATTTGTCCCTAAGGATTTTGTGGTTTTTATTCTATTATAAATGGTGTTTTATATAAAATTTGTATATGTTTTACATATAATAAAACACACATATTCTAGGTGTATTTCAATGAGTTTTGACAGGTTTATACCTTACATAGCTACCCAAAAAAAGATATAAAATATTTCCATCACCCCAAATGTTCCCTCGTGTTATCTTTTAATCAATATGCCACTTCCTAGACCAGTGATGGCGAACCTTTTGAGCTCGGCGTGTCAGCATTTTGAAAAACCCCAACTTAACTCTGGTGCTGTGTCACATAAAGAAATTTTTTGATATTTGCAACCATAGTAAAACAAAGACTTACATTTTTGATGTTTATTTTATATATTTAAATGCCATTTAAAAAAGAAAAATCAACCAAAAAAAATGAGTTCGCGTGTCACCTCTGACACGCCTGTCATAGGTTCGCCATCACTGTCCTAGACCTAAGCAACTGCTCATCTGATTTCTGACACTTTACATTAAAATTGTCTTCTCTAGTTTCATATAAATGAAACAATTCATATATTCTTTTATGTCAGGCTTGCTTGGCTCAGCATAAGTTTTTGAGATTATTCCATATTGTTATGTGTATGAACAGTTTCTTTTTATTGCTGAGTAGTGTCGCATTATATACATCTCACACTATGATTATTCATTCAAATGCTGTTTGTCAGGGCTGTTTCTAGTTTGGGGCTATAATGGATATAGATGCTATGAATGTTCAAGTAGAAGGTTGAGGGTTCATAGGTGTTCATTTCTCTTAGCTAAACATCTACGAGTAGAATAATTGAGACATCTTGGGAAGTGTAACTGTATAAGGAACTACCAAACTCCAAAACAGTTGTATCATTTTGCATTCTTAGCAGAAGTGTATGAAATTTCTACTTGCTCCTCATCTTCATCAACACTTGGTAATGTCAATCTTTTTAATTTAATCTTTCTAATGAGTTTGACCAGAGTTTTCATTTTGGTTTGAATGTTGCAATTCTTTTATGACTATTTAAATTGATATGCTTATACCCTGCTAGAGGCCCAGTTCATGAAATTCGTGCATGGGTAGGGTGCCTAGAGGCTGCCAGCCGGGGCCTCCCTTCCCTGGCTGCCGACTGCTGGCCAGGGTGTTCCTTTGTTCTGCACCACCCCCTGGTGGTCAGCACACATTATAGCGAGCGAGCGAACTCTGAGTCTCCCAGTTAACTCTCGAGGGGACACTTTGCATATTAGGCTTTTATATATATACTAGAGGCCCGGTGCACAAAAATTTGTGCACTCGGGGGGGAGGGGGTCCCTCAGCCCGGCCTGTGCCCTCTTGCAGTCTGGGACCCCTCAGGAGATAACGACCTGCTGGCTTAGGCCTGCTCCCAGGTGGCAGAGGGCAGGCCCAATCCCTAGGTGCAGCCCCTGGTCGGGCTCAGAGCAGGGCCTATTGGGGAGTTGGGGCGCCGCCCCCTGTCATGCACAGAGCAGGGCGATTGGGAGGTTGCAATGCCACCCTCAGTCAAGCTCAGGGTAGGGCCAATTGAGGGGTTGTGGCGCCACCCCCTGTCACGCACAGAGCAGGGCCATTCAGGGGGTTGGGGTGCCGCCCTCTATCACCCACAGAGCAGGGCCGATCAGGGGGTTGGGGCGCTGCCACTGTCACACTCAGGACAGGGCCGATGGGGAGGTTATGGCTCTACCCCATCACACACAAAGCAGGGCCCATGGGGGGGAGGGTTGGGGCACCACACCCTGTCACACCCAGAGCCGCAGGGCGATCAGGGGTTGGGGAGCTCCCCCCTATCAGGCACAGAGCAGGGCTGATCAGGGGGTTGGGGAGCCTTCCCCTGTCACGAACAGAGCAGGGTGGATAGGGAGGTTGTGGCTCTGCCCCCTGTTACACACAGAGCCACAGGGTGATCAGGGGGTTTGGGCGCTGCCCCCTGTCACGCTGATCCCGGTGCTGGGAGGCATATTACCCTTTTACTATATAGGGTAGAGGCCTGGTGCATGGGTGGGTGCCGGCTGGTTTGCCCTGAAGGGTGTCCTGGATCAGGGTGGGGGTCCCCACTGGGGTGCCTGGCCAGCCTGGGTGAGGGGATGATGGCTCTTTGCAGCTGGTCACACACTCTTCAGGGTGGGGGTCCCCACTGGGGTGCCTGGCCAGTCTGGGTGAGGGGCTGAGGGCTGTTTTCAGGCTGGGGGTGACTGAAGCTCCCAACTGCTCCTTTTTTCTTTTTTTTTTTTTTATTCTGGGCCAGCTTTAGCTTTGAGGCTTGGCTCCAGCTCTTAGGCCTCCGCTGCTGAAAGTAGGTTTCTGGCCTTTGCTTACAATATTGTGATCCTGCTGACTGAAGCCTGGCGGACTAAAGCAGGTTTCTGGGGTTTTCTTTAGCTTCTATATTTGTTACATAGTTGCTTAGAGTTGCAGCTCAGAGGCCTGCAGTGGCAGGCGGGGAACGTTGGTGTCCTCCGTCACTGAAGCAAGCAAGCCTCATGTTAGTTTCAAGCTGCCTGGCTGCTGGCCGCCATCTTGGCTGGCAGTTAATTTGCATATTGCCCTGATTAGCCAATGGGAAGTGTAGCAGTAGTATGTCAATTACCATGTTTCTCTTTTATTAGATAGGATATAGATAGATTCTACATGTTCTTCTGTTAAGTGTCTTTCCAAATACTTTGTTCATTTTTTAGATTGTTTGGTGCTTATTATTGATATATCACAGTTCTTCACATATACATAAATCTTTTGTGATATATGATTTATAAATAATTCTTAAGAACATCACATTGCAAACATTATATCAAAATTATGGTAGAGTGAGCATATATATTATAAATGTTAGTAAGATATCTTTATTTGCAAATATTGTTTGGTTCCAGCAATCACCCAGTCCAAGTGAATGCAATCTTAGCCAGTGTCTTTTAAATAATGACAGTCAGATACCAGAAGGCAAACAATGAGACCGATGAAGCTTGTTGGTATTGCCTCCCTGACATCCACCTAAAAAGCTTCCTGCTTAAAATATAATTATGCAATATGATAGGATTATTAATTATAACTACAATGGGAATCATAGTAAATATAGAAATGTAACAAATTACCAGGTTGCATACTTTAAATTTACACAATATTATATGTCAAATATATTTCAATAAAAACAAATTTAAAATATAGCAGCCAGGTAAAGCCAATACAGTTGTATTAGAATCCTAAGAATTTTGCCACCTTTTCAGTATGGCTTTGGGAAATTGAGGTGATTTAAGGAGTTGAGGTGAGCTTCCAATCCCTGCTTCATTCCCAAACTCTACATTTTTTCTTATTTCACTGAATTTTGAGATCTGTTGCTTAGATTATATTCCTTATATTGTTTGATTGTTTTATTTGATTATTTATTTTATAAATGAGTTAATTTATTGGCCTAATGTCTCATAATATTCTAAGAGTAAGAGTGTGCAATGCTATTTCAACCTGGAATTCTAATACCAACATCTGGATGTATTATTGTAATTTTCATATTAGGTTAACCCTGAACTTTTGGATACCTCTTTTGTTGATATTTCACCCACTGATCAAATGATCATTTATAGACATGTCAACTTGAGGAATAAATTTGGTGCTTTCAAAGAGCAAGTACAATTCCAGAAATGAAAAAGAGGGAACCACGAAATGCATACAGTATAGTACTGGCAGATTCTTTAGTAAATGTAACCTGTTCCACTCTTGGTCTTAGAAAACAAGTCTGCTGTTTCCTCTTTCTGTAGTCATGGTCAGCATCGACTGCTGGCTAGATTCTAAGTCCTGGAATTTAAAGTTTGCAAAAGTAATTTTAAAGAGTCATAGCTGCCATGTATTCATACAGTAATAATTGAGAAACAGTTTGTCTTTAAGACATCATCTCATAGGGTCATACAATCATTTACCTCTATCAAGGGTGGAAAATGCAGAGAGCAAATTAACCTCTGCAAGGTCAAGCTTCATATCTAGAAGTTTCTCTTGCAAAAAATTATAAAGGCACATGCTTTCAAATTTTATGTGTCCATGGGGCCAATGGTTCAGCAAGTGGACATTGAATAAATGTATAAACCATATCTTCTTTTTCTCCTTGGTAAAGATTCATAAGCTTACTGCCACAGCTCCCTATGTGAGGTAGAAAGATGTCTTCTAATGTTTCACCTGGGTCAGGCTAAGAAGTTTAATGGCCTATAGATACACAGTAAATAATTTCATTATATGAGATGAACAAGATCTGAGAATGTCTTTTACTTTAGTAAAATTTATATATGGTGCTCTCATGGCCTAGAGAAGATATACCACGCTACCAAATGATAATTTATTACACTGTCTGACTCTTAGGGCAAGCAGATGAATTACCACTATCAAGTGTATTTTCTTACCATATCTAGAAAATCTTTTTGATTAATCATAGATACTTTAGTTAGCAATGTGATACATCATTATCCACATACTTTTTTCTCTAAAACATACATATATATTTAAGTATACTAATAAAGAGTTTTTTTTAACTCCTTTTAGGGAATGTGATTGTTGAGACAGTTTTCATGAAACTAGAAAATCTATACTAATAAAAGGGTAATATGCTAATTAGACCAGGTCAACCAGACATCTTCCGAATGTCCAACTTCCTTCCGGATAAAGCCACAGTGGTGGGGGCTGAGGCAGAGGTGGTTAGGGGCGATTAGGCAAGCAGGGAAGCAAGCAGTTAGGGGCGAGATCAGGCTGGCACAGGGAAGCAAGCAGTTAGGGGCGAGATCAGGCTGGCACAAGGGAGCAAGCAGTTAGTGAGGAAATCAGGCTGGCAAGGGGGAACAAGCAGTTAGGGGGCAAGATCAGTCTGGCACAAGGGAGCAAGCAGTTAGGGGGTGATCAGGCTGGCAGGGGAGAGCAGTTAGGGGGCAATGAGGCCAGAAGGGGAGGGCAGTTGGGGGCAGTCAGGTAGGCAGGGGAGGGCAGTTGGGGTGATCAGGCCAGCAGGGGAGCAGTTAGGTGGTGATCAGGCCAACAGGGGAGCAGTTAGGAGCCAGCAGTCCCAGATTGTGAGAGGGATGTCCGACTGCCAGTTTAGGCCCGATTTCAGGCCTAAACTGGCAGTCGGACATCCTCCAAGGGGTCCCAGATTGGAGAGGGTGCAGCCAGGCTGAGGGACACCCCTCCCCATGCAGGAATTTCATGCACCGGGCCTCTAGTTAGTACTATAAACATACTCAGAGGATGTTTAGACTGAATACAAGTTTTCACTGATATTTATTTGGAAATCATTCTGTTAACTGTAATATGAAAATAATAGCACCAAATATTGATATACCAGTATGTGTGTAAGCAAATGCTTTTTAAAATCAAGGTAGTTGCAGAATAAATGTACACATTGTCTTTGTGAGTACTTAAAATTAAGAAAAGGGAGCTTCTTATGGATTTGATCAGGGTTTTACATAGAAGAAATATTATTTTTAATTAAATTGTGTCTAAATTATTAAAAATAGGTCTAACATAAGTCTATAAGTTTACTTCTAGTGTAATTATGTTGAATGTAAGTCAGATTTTAAAACACTTCTTAAAGTATTTTATTGTCTAACCACTATTTGTACACCTGAAACTAAAACAAAATAATATTTAATTTTAAAATAAAATTAAAAAAATTAAAATTTGTTTTTGATTGAAGCTCTTCTCTAAGTAGCTAGTTTCTTTACAAAGGGAAGGAAAACTCTGTTAAGTTATTGACTTTTATAATTGACTTTATAAAAAGTGTTTCCTACATATATTGTTGTATTCCAATATAGTGTGAAGTATTATTCCCAGTCTCCATCATCAATTATATGAAAAACATTGCTTTTAGAAAAGTTGCCTTCTTTCCATCTCTGATTTTAGTTAAAAGATGTTTTTCAATGAAAGTAGGTTTATAAGAGTTTAATGTAGATACAATGACACAAGATTCCAAACATTGGAAATCGGTGGAAAGAACTTGGTAGGGAACAAATGCGGGTACTACCTGGAGCCAGTGTTGATGTAAGCTATGGCCACTTATATTTTCTAACAGTAGAACCCCAATAATCTTAAGCTTTTTTTAGGCAATGCTAAGAGAGGAAGATGATCAGATCTATAATTCACAGTGTCCAACTTTAAAGCACACTAATGAAAAACCACAAGTATTCATGATACTAAGATCATAAAGAAGTTTCTCCCAAGAATCTTCATAAAGTTAATGCTGTAATGGACAGTTCAACTTTAGCGGCTTTTTCACATAAAATCTAGCAAGATTCACTTCAATCCTTAATTTAGTCCTATGCCCTCATACAATCAGTAAAAGCAATACAGTTAAAGCAATTCAGTGTATGTAGCATGCGGACGTGTGTGTGTGTGTGTGTGTGTGTGTGTGGTGTGCATGCACTTGAATCTGTGTATTTGGCTAAGGTGTAAGGAGAGGGTGTGTGGCAATTTGAGGATAATCAATGCTGAGATATAACACAAAGCAGAATGATGTATTGTTTCTTTCAGAAAATTACCCCAAAATATAGCTTCTTTCAACTATATTCTCTGTAAAGTTTAAATTCTAACAGCAAACCTTAAATTCCACTCCTTCGGTTTCTAACTAATATTGAGAATTAAGCCTGCCCCCTTACCTTGTGTCACTACTGCATGATTTGTTCACCCTCTGAATTCTTCCTTAGTTAGTCTATATGACAGAAGCACGCCTCCAAACCCAGGGAGCAATGCATTCTTTCCAAAGCTAATTCACATGTTATGTTGAATCGGGGTGTCTCTGAATGATCAATTAGTTTGGAGTTTTGAAATGTGAATTTTCTAGGAAGATAAACTCATGAAATAATTTCATGAATCAAACTAATGAATAGTGAGTGAGGTCTTGATTATTCAGACAGACAGAACTTGTTCAAATATTTCATATTTTACTATGATATTTCTAATTTATGAAACTTGAGGCTCTCACAAGGGAGGAGTCTACTTTTGTTTGAGTTCATAATTGTGTTGCATTAATCATTAAGGCATGAATAAATCACAGACTTTTCTTTATTCCAGTCACTGAGCTGCAAGTTTAATCTCTGATAGGTACAAGCATCTAGCAGGAGGTTAAATTTGTTGACTTCCAAAATTCCCCATTCACACTGAGGACCTAGTATCCTATGACTTTTTCTTGCACTTACCATACAACTCCCTACCTAGGAAATTGTAATGAATAGCTTTATTAATAGCAAGGAGATGCCTTTGACCTGCTTCCCAATGTTAATTGCTTTAGTTATAAAAATCATTATGCCCTCGCCCATATACAGTGCATGCTCTGTTCAGTGTCCATGCGTGGCTCATGCTTGTATTTCTTCTCTGACAGCTCAGCTCTTAATCCTCCTTCTTCTTCCTCTCTCCCTCTTCTTTCTCCTCCTCCTCTTGTGTCTAATCCTCCGTGCTTTCCTTTTCTCCTTCTCCTTCTTCTCCTCTTCTTCTTGAAGTACATGAACACAACATTCCTGTACCCTGTTGGCAGGATTTTCTATGTAATGAAGTTCCACTATTCCTTCATTGTCCTGTGCCTCTTGCTTTACAGTGAGTTTCTGGGTTGTGAATGTTTATCCTTTCTGCTCAATTCCTTAACACAATCCTGTCCAAGACAGGATTCAGGTGTGGAGACCAGACTTCACCTAGTCACATAGCTCTTTAAAAAAAAAAATTAAAATTAGCCTAACCGGTTTGTCTTGGTGGATAGAGCATCGGCCTGCTGACTGCAGGGTCCCAGGTTCGATTCCAGTCAAGGGCACGTACCTTGGTTGCGGGCACATCCCCAGTGGGGAGTGTGCAGGAGGCAGCTGATCGATGTTTCTCATCGATGTTTCTGACTATCCCTCTCCCTTCCTCTCTGTAAAAAATTAATAAAATATATTTTTAAAAATTAAATAAGACCCCTTTATTAAATAAGGTCACCTTATTTACTTTATTAAAAGTATATAAGGTGACCAGCTTCAGAAAACAAAAGTCAAGGTATCAATTTATTTGCCATGCTTTTAATGTACCCTGAGCCAATTCTTTTCTATGGCTTGCTAATTAGACCACAGAATTATTGGGGGGGGAGGGAGGGCAGGTAAACAGAAGCTGGTTTATGTGCTGATCTCTGCTCCTTCTATACTTCCAGCTGTCTCTGCCTCTGCCACTGATACCAGGGATGTGCAGGCCATTTTGCACCTTGAGATCCCTTTGATGGGTTTGAAACACGTCATTCATGGGATTACTGAAAACAATTTCTTCTAGTTTCAATTACTTTCTCTTACTTTTTGTTAAGTCCCTGATGTTTTTCTTTTCAGTCACTGTAGTCTTTGATAGCCACTCAAATATTTCTTCAAGAGCCTTCTGAAGGCCAAGGCCATAGATGATCTCAGACAGTTTCTCAAAAAGCTCAGAAGAGGCATCATGTGTGGCCTTGGCCTCAAGTCAAACTCTCCACTTAAGCAGGAGCCAAGGATGGTGCCATTTCGGTTTTCTGAAGAGAAGACACACCTGCACATTCTTTTTAAAAATATATTTTTTATTGATTTTGGAGAGAAAGGGAGAGGAAGCGAGAGATAGAAACATCAATGATGAGAGAGAACCACTGATTGGCTGCCTCCTGCATGCTCCCTACTGGGGATTGAGCCCACAATCTAGGCATGTGCCCTTGACTGGAATCCAACCTGGGACCCTTCAGTCCTCAGGCCAACGCTCTGTCCACTGAGCCAAACCAGCTAAGGCTGTACATTCTTTATATTGCAAGTGTTTTTTATTATAGTAGTTTTTCCTATACATTGTAAATACGTGATTTATTTATCTTCTAAATTCTCCTTGCATTTAACAACTGCATCACATTCTTTCTAGCTTGTTAATAATTACTTCCTAATTAAATCTATTAATAGCAGATATAACTTAAATGTTATTTGAAGAAATCATAAGCAGTACTCCTGTTTCTGAATTTCTCTCCTTCCCTTTCATTTCATTAGTGCTGTTATTAGTGTTTTATTCGGATGATTCCAGAAGTTTTTCAACCTCCCCTTTTTTTTTTAATTGTATAAGAATGTTTCATCTCTCTCTCTTTTTTAAAATTTACATTCTTTATTGTTTAAAGTATTACCTATGTCTCCTTTTTCCCCCATTGACCTCTCCCAGGCCGTTCCTACCCATGGCACATGTCCTCACCCGCTACTGTCTGTGTTCATGAGTTATGCTTATATGCATGCATACAAGTCCTTTGGTCGATCTCTTACTCCCCCCTGCCCTCCCGCCTTCCTTCTGAGGTTGGATGGTCTGTGGTCTGTTTTATTTAATGATGACACAATTAAAAGGCATCTTACCTTCTATTATCATTATATGATAGCCAATTAAAGTGGCTTTAGAATCAAATATGAGAAACCCAAATTCTATTGATTAAAAAAAAAGAAGCATACCAAGAAAAAGGGTGCTATTACACAGGTCTTAGAAAATCAAGAAAAATTTTCAACAACAGTGAATTTTTCTGTGAAACCATTTCTACTTCTATATAAGTTTTCTACTGTCCATGAACTTTTAAAAATTTGAGCAAATCACAAATTTCTTGAAGAACTGTCCTGATTTTCTTAACTAGGTTTGGACAAGGATTAACAAATTTTATTCTATTCTTCTTCCTGGCTTCTAAGAAAGAAAGAAGTAATATAAATATTAGTAAATGTGCTCAGTCACTATAAGTTCTATTAAATGAAGTCAACTTACATATTTATATTTCTAGATTTGTAAAAGTTGATAGTTATAGATATCGCCCTTTAGCAATACACAGATATCATTTAGTTAAAAGTTATCTTATTTAGTAAGGAAGAAATTTAAAAAATTCTAGTTCACTCAAGTTTTATTATTTGTATGTGTGTGCATGTTTCTCCAGTGTTAAGCACACAGTGAATGTATAACAAGAACATATTGATTAAAGACATAAGTTTTATAAACTTGGAACAGATGACTACACAGATGACTTCAATCAGTTGAAGAATAACAATGTAAAATAAAATATATTTTCTAAGATCTTCAGATTCTGGCAAGTAAAAGGAAAAAATATAACCAATGTTTTTTTTTTTTTTTTAAGTAGTGACAACATTGATGTTTGTTCTTGGTATAATTCTATCCCAATATCCTGAATGAAGAAATGTATTGAAAAAATATTTCCAACAATCACATTGTATTTTTCTGTGCATTTTTTTTCATTGTTTTATATTCTGGACATATTCACTGGACTTAGTCAATCCATTCTGATAAATGGCCATCCACAGAAATTGCTACTTTCTCTAAATATTATCATCTGATTTAATTTTTTTGACCTTATCCAACTTTTCAAAACTCTTTTATTAACTGTCAGATCTTCAGTTATCTTGGATCTTGAGTCAAGTAGGATGTCAAAATATCAAATCGTCCCATCCACCCTATTTTATTTTTATTCTCTGGTGGTTTTAGGTAAATGAAGGGATTGTTTTTAGATAGGTGAGGTGTGCTTGCTTTAAAAATGAGAATTTTTTTGTGCAGATAATATTCTCACTTGTCATGGAAATAGCAACAGTTTAAACATGGGAGACTACAGGGGGAGACAAGATGACAATAGTGTTGTGTTATATGTAAGACAATTCATGTTAAAAGCTAGAACCCATTCACCCAAGCTATGGTCTCACCAAAATAATATTGCAAGCTTTGCTTAATTACTAATGTCAAAATCTATATTTCTGAGCTATTTCTGCCCTCTAGCTATGTAAAAGTAGTGAAGGCTAAGGGTTCACTTTAGAAAAAAGGACAATAGCTGAAAGAAATGGGCAGAACTTATAGAATCTTCCACATACCTTACCAGTTTTCTTTTTCCTAGTTGCATCAGATAAGCTCCACAGGCCTGGAGCACATTCATGGGCCACACAGGTGAAGGTAACTGGGGACCAAGAACAAGGCAGGTGACAGGAGAGGCCAGGTGCCAAGACCTGGCTTTTGGGGGTACAAGGACTCTTCTTAAACTCAAGTCCTACTCTGTAAGGTAGTTAGACAGACATGAGCAATCGAAAGTTTATATTCTATTACTAGAGGCCCGGTGCACAAAATTCATGCACAGGGGTGTCCCTCAGCCTGGCCTGTCCCTTCTCACAGTCCAGGAGCCCTGAGGGGTGGGAGGCGACCCAGCGATCAGGGGAAGGTGATGCTCCCATCACACCTCTGCTGTTGCCACTGCCGGCAGCACAAGCCTCAGCTGGCCCTGGTTACCTGAGCCTCGGGTGGCCCTGGGTAGCTGGACAGCTGCTATCTGAAGCTTGTCTGTCCCTTGGGCTGGCCCTGGGTGACTAGGGGACTGAGAGGACTGGGGGACTCCAGAGGCAGGCATGCGGAGCCTGCCGTGCACCTTGTCATGCACCTGACACCCCGACGGGGCTGTGGGTGCTGCCATCTTTGAGGGTGTGGCAGTCAATTAGCATTTTCATTTCTTATTGGCTGTGGGTGCCACCATCTTTGCAACAGCAAAGGGTTAATTAGCATATTCTTTCTTTATTAGATAGGATTGTTTAACAAACGTGGTTGTTCTTCATTATTTCCTTTTTATCATATATTACTTTCAAATAAAAGACATTTTAATTGGATTAATTTCCAGTTTTTATATAAGCAAAATACTGCAGTAAATAGTTTTGGTTTGATTTATTTCTTACTTATTCTGAGAAACTACATGTCCCCTTGCTCTAATAGAATTTACTGCACCAAATTTCAGAATACAATAACTTATTTAATGACTTTCTAGTGTGCTCAAATGATACCCTCCAATGACTCATGAGATTGTCATTATTTCTCTGGCATTTAAGTTGGTCAAAAATTATTCCAAATCAATTCTCTTTCCCTTGTTATGCTTCATCTTTTTGAAGCTCAGCTAGTTGTAGAACTTATTTCAATTAAATAATTTACGACTGTTTTTAATTAGTTAGAATTTTCCAAGAGAGAAGTAAAAGCATGTGTTTCACTCCCATGAAAACTAATTTGTTTGGTTCTGTTCCTTGGTTTTTGACTGTTCACAAGCTAGCCATTGAAAGGAATTTTTTTCACAATAGACAGCTGAAGCTAGAGAGTTGGTGATAAAGTAAAACTCTACCTACTGTACTGGAAAGGGAACTGGATCATATTCTACTGCAACATCAGTACTTTCAGCAACAAAAAGCCACACATAACTCAAGAGAAGTTGGTTAGATGTTATAATATTGTTTTGTTGTCAACTTAATTTTATTCTGATATCAAGGAATTTTAGTACATGGGATAAAGCATCAAGGTAAAACTCAGAAGAGACATAAATAACAAGTGCTCTATCATATTTAGTCTTTAAAATGTTTTATGATCACAAAACATATTACTTGCCAGCAAAGTGTACTTTTTCTGAAATTTAAGAATGGATTTTGATTGCAAGTTTAAAATATTATATTACTTCTTATATTGACATTTATATGCAATCATTTCCCATTTAATAACCGTTTGGTGAATTTGAATAAAGCAAATACATTGTACCGGGTTTTAATTAATGCAGGGACTCTGTTTCTGCTATTTCTCTCATCCTTCTGCTTGTTAAAGTCTTACTATATTTTATATTTGTTATAAACTATTCATATATATATATATATTAATCATTTTATTATAATTATTGGATTATTGTAATTATACTTTCCTTCCTGCATAAATTTTTTATATCTAATTACACATGTATGTGCTTCAAGATCTATCCCTTAACATTTAAACTCAGTTCCAATTGATTAAAAATTTGATTTAATGTTTAACTTCTATCTATGCCTTTTACTTTTATCTCACTTTATAGTTAATCTCCATTTAATTACTCCTCTGTTATTTCAATTTGAAAATCTTTCCTGGGATACCAAAGACACCTTCCTCCTACCTACCTATGACCTGCTTAGTACTCAAATTAATGCCTTTTGGCTTATGTCTTCAATGCTTTTTACATTATGGCCTCAATTTACTATTTGCAATTACAACCCAATCCTCTGCTCTTGTTCAGATGGAATTCAGTGAGCTACCTGATATGTAAGATTCATCTTAGGAAGTACAAAGATGCATTATAGGATGAGCAGAGGGTGGCAGGGAGTGGAGTACTGTGGGAGTGGTCCATTATCAGTAGCAGGACCAGAATGGTAGTACATAATCCTACAGCCAAAGTAGATCTATGCCTTACATTGAACCTACTCTACTTATGGTCCTGCAAGGCCTGACCCTGCTGCCTCTCAGACTTCCTCTCAAACCACTTTCTGTTGACTCACTACTTGCTATTCTGGTCTTTCTTTTTCCCTGAAAGGAAAATTGTTACTGAATAAGGGAGGGCCTTTGGCATTCCCGCTCTTAAAACTTCTCTTAGTTCTTTAGATGGCTGCCAGTTTCCCAGTTTTCAGGTATTGCTCAGCTCCCTAATATCAGTTCTCTCCTTTCTGTGACCATCTCGTCTATTACAGTTCCCCTCTGCCCGACTCATTCTATCATGCAGCAGGTAAAAGCTTCTGTGGAATTCTGAAGGTAGCATGGAATACAGATGATAAAATGTCAAATGCATAGCTCCCATATTTTTCTTTATTAAGTTCCTAGGGGGCATGGACCATCTTTGTATCCCTAATACTCACCAAAATACAATGTGCAACACATAGTAGGTGATAAAATTGTTAAAGTGAGTTAAATTTCAATATATATCCTTCCACCTTTTCCTATTTCTGAATAGATTAAGGATAAAAACAGGTAAGACCAAACAGTGAAGCTTCACAATAATTTTTGTATTTTTGTGACAAAACTACCTTCCTCCCTCCCCATAAACAGTACGCTTCTTGGAATACTGACCCTTTCAAACATAATATTTGAAGTGCTGAGTCTAAGCCACTTGATCATTGATGTCGTGTTTTATAATAAGAAAGATATTTTTTTTTCTTTTTCATACTATTCTTAAATTTTATTTTCTGTCAAAGTAACAACACATACAGATGGAAAAGTTTTTTAAAAACACACACACAAAAAATAATTTAAAGCAATGCATGCTCATCTCTTCTCATTCTCAGACCCAATCCCAGATAAAACCATTTTTTTAATGGTTTCTACTTTTATCTCATTTGCTGAGCACTTCCCTAATTAATATGAAAGTAGTGCGAGGATGCTCAATCATTGTCTAGAGCAGGTGGTAAGGTGCATCTTCTTACCAGTGCAGTATAAAAATTAATTGTTACAGATGTATCACTTGCATTGAACTTTTCACTAGCTGAGATTGTAAATTTTTTTGAGAGCAAAATAGTCATGAATAAATGTCATAAAACATAAGAGAAAAAGATAAACACAACAAAATACTATACTTCCAATTTTGAAGACTTGAAATAAGAACAAATTTGGAAATCAAAATGAATGTTAATAACAAAAGGAAGGAGTTCAAAAATGATTATGTTCACTTCCCTACACAAACGTTTTCAAGAAGCATCGTCCCCCTGGGTTCCTTGTGCTTTAACTTTACATGTCTTATTTAAGATCTACAATGAAACTACTAAGAAGGTATCAAATGATGTGCTGTGAACAATGCAAATGAGAAAACAGACTTAGAGTCATTCAATGACCAAAGAATACCAGGCTTCAACCCTGTATTATGACTGAGAGTCCATCTTTCATTACATTAGCATTGGCTCTTCGCTCTGGGAAGCTAAAATCATAGTGCATACTTTCACCTTTTTTTTAATTACTATTATTTTACTGGCTAATCAAGAAATATGAAATTTTGGTTGGCATTTCAATATGATTCGATTCATTCTAATAGAAAATTATGATTTTATATATTTGTTTTCTCTCCTTGATGATATGGAATATGAATTTTTCTCAATCTCAATGAATTAATTCCCCATTAGAAAAGAAAAAGAGAGTCAGAAAAATTAATCTAGATTGGTTCTGATGTCCAAGGGATTGTGAAAGAGAAAGGAAAAAGTGTATATACAGTTTCCTTCTCTAATCGAACAGAACTCATAAGCCTATTGTGCCCATAAATAAATATGAGTATATTCTTAATAAGGTATTTTTGTTCTACGCACCCCATATGTATACTTTATAATTAAGGAATTTTCTGACCTTAGTTTAGACCCTATTTTAGACTTTGTACTTTATGCAGTTCTAGAACACTAAATGAAAATAACAAAAACAATTCAGAGCTGAAAATCTAACAAATTTAATCATGGAATAATGATAGGTGAAACTTTAGGGAGTATAGTAAATACTAAACCTGAAGATAGCTGCCAAGCTCTGTACACTGTACATAAATCTCACATTTCTTTCAGAACAACAAAACTGTTTTAATTTAAATTGAGCTCTCCAAATTATTTTTTAAAATAATCTATCAGATACAATAATGAGAATATGCCAAAAACCTTTAAAATCCAATAATATCTATAGTAAATTTACGTAGCTCAGTTTAATTTTCAAATCAATGTAGTAGCATACAAACTTTAGATATGTTTACCACAACTAAGAACCTTCAGAAAAATACAATTCAAGGCTAGAACCTTAAGTCCTTGCCAGGGTCTCCCACAACAAAATAATCTGTTTTTCTTTCTCCTCTTATCTATTCTTGAAATTTACTTTGACTCCTCGTACTGTGAAGTAGCTGTTGGTTTTACAGAGCCTACAGCACTCTCTGCTCAGACATTTGCATTCAGTTGCTCTGAGGTCTCACTTGGGACCTATCTAGAGTAGTTACAGATGTTTCATAAATTCACCATGTGAAGCTCTGCCATCCCAACTGAAACACACACCTCTTTCTCTCTCTCTCTCTTTTTTTGCCCTTTAAATTCTCAAGATGTTATCTATTTGTGTATGTCTGTTTCTTAAAACACAAACTTCTAGAGATCAGTATTTTGTAACCCCTCAGAACTTATCAAAATTCCTCTCAGAGAGGTGGTGTGGTAATGAGTTTGTATCAGAGCAGCCAGAGTACAGTGCTTTCATGATATTTTCCCATACTGCAAAATACCATTTTAATCTACCTGATTTGTTTCACTTATAAAAAAAATGCCAGATTGGAAATGAAATTTTTAGTTGTTTAAAATATTATCTATGTGAAAGCCAGACATAACCTTATTTTTTTTCCCAAAAATACTTGAAAATTGGTTTTACCTTAGGTTATTTATGCAATTGTTTTTTTAAGAAGCACTTTTTCCTGCCCTACCTGGTTTGGCTCAGTGGATAGAGTGTAGGTCTGTGTACTGAAGGGTCCCAGGTTCGATTCCGGTCAAGGGCATGTACCTTGGTTGCAGGCACATCCCCAGTAGGGGGTGTGCAGAGGCAGCTGATGGATGTTTCTCTCTCATCGATGTTTCTAACTCTCTATCCCTCTCCCTTCCTCTCTGTAAAAAGTCAATAAAAAATATATTTTTTTAAAAAAAGAAGGACTTTTTCCTTTGTGAGGTGACAGTTTTCCTTCACAATCTAAAAAAGCATGTTATTTTAAGTGTCAAAGAATGCTGACCTTCCCAACATCCACTTTCAAATGTACTTATTGTCTATATTATCTCCTTCTTGCCATAGCAACCTTTTCCTTTACCAGAACCCTCACCACTTTGAAAAGTAATGAACTAATATTACACTTTTCACATAAATGAAACAATGCATATATAACCTTTCAAACAGTGCCTACTACATAGTAAAACCTAATTTATGATAACAATTATGAAATTCTACCCATAATTTGACTGCTTAATTTCTTTTCCAAAACATTAAACTCTGAAACAGTGTCCAGATTAATCAAATATTATTTCTTTAAATGTTAGAATAAGTAAAAGTAGATTAATAATAATAGTTCTCCACTTAATTTTTTTTTCAGTTCTTCATCCCTAGCATATTTAATTTAGATAATTCCTTAAGGCAAGACTTATTTTTGTATTTGGGAATGAAAGAAACAATGAGATCCATTTCTGAAACACTATATTTCACTCTTGTAATCATATCTAATTCTTTTTATGTAGCATTCAACATTGAACATATTTTCATTTTATCTCTGTGAATTCAGTAAGTGGAAGAGAGCCATTGTCTAAACAGTACAAAGAAAGCTAATGCTATATTAATCAGTGATGCATTTATTTTCTCCCTGGAAGTGGAAGATCAATTAATTCCAACAATAATATCATATCATAAATTGTGTTTCAATTGAGCAATCCTGAAAGGATTCATTCCATCTAGTGTTGTGCTCTTCCTTCTTGAAATTTCATAAGAGTATAATGAGCAGTACATAACAGAGACATGGCTCATGTTGTTTTCAAAAGGTATTCGGAATGATTTCTTTCTTTCAGAAAGAATCTCTTGCTTAAAGCTTGATTTTCTACAATTCCTATTTTTATTAGCAATGTCTAAATTTAAAAAAAAAACAGTCTATGTTTTGATTGACAACATTTTTCACTGTGAGACTGAGGTGACAACCAGCTAAGCATGTAAAAGAGTTTTTAGATACTTGAGAACAGTTAAAGTCCTCATTTAAAGTGTTAGCTTCTCTATTCACAGGTAAGAAATAAAATTCTTAAAAAAGTATAGCACGTAGGTAATTTTGTTTAGCACTAATTTATCAAATTTCTGTCTTAGTTGTGAATGTGGCTGGGGTTCTTGAAGTTGTTTAGCTTTGTTTTATTTTAAGTTCACCAGTGGTATTGATTTTTTAAAAAGCAGTTTTCAACGAATCAGGAAAAGTAAATTCGGTATCTAGTGAGGAACCATTTAGCTGAGTCCTTTGTTTCCCAATTTTAAAGGAATTTGGACTTTAACTTTAGAATGTGCAACAAGGCCAAAATAATTTTTGATTACATGATAACAATAAGAAAAATCCAGAAAAATGAAGTTCATATTTATAATTGGGTTAACAACAAAAAAGAACCACCTTTCCCCATTCATCCAAGAGTGTATACCATACTAATTGCTAAAAATTTTACAGCTAAGTGACACATCTGAATGACTTAATAGTCATAACAAGTGCTAGTGAATTCTATTAGTAACCCATTATGGATTGATAAGCCACTTATATTTACATAGAATTTTCCACATTGTGAAATATAAATTAGTATATATTTTCTGAGAGAAGAGCATGCAGGGCAACCAACTAACTCAAGATATTAGGGAATTACCTGCAGGGAGAAGCAGGAATGTGACCACTGAACTGGGAGACATAGCAGGGCAATGATAAGAAGAATTCAGCTGCAATAGTAACAATTAGTGCAGGCCAACTGTGAACTGATGAAAGAAAAAGGAAGGCCTAGAAGCCAAAATAAAGCAGAATTTGCACACTCTACCAGCTTTTCTGTAGAGACTCTACTTGGTACTCACAGAAACCAA
Organism: Myotis nattereri; assembly: GCF_964212035.1. NCBI lineage: Eukaryota > Metazoa > Chordata > Mammalia > Chiroptera > Vespertilionidae > Myotis > Myotis nattereri. The sequence continues at coordinate 18,719,220 of NC_138086.1, read as the reverse complement.
TTTGGTGAGAGATCTGACTTTTGTCAGAAACCATGCAAGCCAGAAGACATTGGATTAACTGCTTAAAGAACCAGAAGGAATTCTTTACCCACACAGTGAAATTATGATATTAAAAATAAAGTTGAAAGACAGACTTTCTTAAATAAAAATTGAGATAATTAGTTTCTTGTAGGTTTGTGCCATAAAACTTTTAAGACAGAGCAAATACATACTATAGAGAAACTTGAATCTACATAGATATACATGTAGATGAGAAATAAGACTAAAAATTAAGGATAAAATAAAATTTATTTTCTTATTTGCTCTAAAATTAAATATCTAAAACAAAATTAGCAGCAATATGTTATGGGTTATTGCATACATAAACTAAAATGTATAGCAACAATAGCACAAAGGATGGGAGAAGGAATTGAAAATATTCAGTTGTGAGAAACACACTACATGTGAATTGAATCAGTATAATAGTAATTAAAGTTACACTCTAATTAAAGATGTCTATCTGTAATCTTATGTGCCCTGCCAGCATGATAAGCCTGAGAGGGGGCGGTGAAGGATTGAGAAAAAGACAGGCAAGAGAAGAAAGCTGGGTCTGGGTGGGACAATGTCTGCTCAGATAGAGAGCTAGCGACAGAGCCATGGCCTGCAAGCCCTGTCTTTATTTTATAACCAGATTCCACAAGGCAAAGTAAGAGCGTGGTCAAGATGTTTACAACATTCTTGTGAGTTTGGAATCTACTCAATTACATGCACCTGAGCAAGCTTTGTTTACTTGCTGCACCTCCTGCAGCCTATATCACTCAGGCACATGGAGCAACTGGTTCGGACCATAAGGTCAAACTTGCAACTATAGCCTTTGGCTATAATTGTGCTGGGACTTGCACGTGGCTTTTGCCACAAGAGGATCGTGCCCTCTCATTAGTCCCAGGCTTAAACCTGTCCAAATGCTGTAGCTTCTCTCCACAATCTTAGAATGAACATTTAAAAAATTTAAAATGTAGCAACAATGAATAAAAAATAGAGATAAAATGCATTCTTAAAAATAGTAAATTAACCCAAGAGAAGGTAGAAAAAAAGAATAGAAACAAAAAGAAATAGACTATGTAGAAAGTAGCTAGCAAGATGCTAGATTTTAATTTAATTGCTACCATAATCACTTTTAATATGAAGTTTCTATATGTCAATTAAACAACAGAGATTGTTGATTTATGTCACCCGTCACCCACACACACAATCTTAGTATGTGCTTCCTACAAGAAACATTAAATTTAAAGGCACAGATAGATTAAAAGTAAAGAGGTCAAGAAAAATTCATCAAAAGAAAGCTGAAATAGCTATTTTAATTTCAGACAAAGCAGCCTTCTAGAACATGGACTGTTATCCAAGAAAATGAAGAACATTGCATAGTATTAAAGGGATCATTTATATAACAAGACTTAATCCTATGTAATAAAAGGCTAATATGCAAATTGTCCCCATGACAGGAGTTCAACTGACTGGGAGTTAGACGTGCGCTGACTACCAGTATGCTTCTTCATAAGCAAGTCAATGTTACCTTCATAAGCAATTTAAAGTTAAAGCATTGCATGTTGTGTTATATTTATTTAATAAGTCAAGCTGGTTGACTACTTTTACTGTTCCTCAACTGAGTTATGTTGGCAGAGCCTTGAAAGTTGAGTGACCATGTATCATCTGAACTATCAGTTACCACTCTTGTGCAGAAGTCAATGCAGAAAATCTCTATTAATTCTGAGAGGAGACTCCTCAGTTTTACCCATTACTCTGATCTTTTTGAGAAGTCAGCAAAAGATAATTATTTTATCAAACTTACTTCTAACTCAATATATAAAGGGTGCCCCAAAATTCATGCAAGAAGTAATTTTGATAGAAAACACATGTTTATAATTAAAAATTGTAATTTTTTTCTTGATTCATAAAGTATACAGTATAGGATTATGTATGGAATAGTATATTGGGTAAATGGCCTCTGAGAGCTTCTCAAAATGTCCAATTCTTGACCACGGTGCCGAATTGATGCCCCTGGACTCTCAGCAACACTCTCACGAACTGCTTTGATGTTTTGTGTTGAACGACTTGGTGAAGGACGGCCAAAGTGTTTAAGAGCACTAATTGATCCAGTCTCCCTAAATTTTTTAATTAAGCTCTTCACAGTTGATGAAGTTAAATCACTATTCCAACCATATTTTGCATGAAAATTGCAAACTGTAGCTGCCAAACCTTCATTATTTTAAAAATATTGCTCAACAATGAAAACACATTGTTCTTTCGTGTAGCCCTCCATTTTTAATAACCCTGAACTGTCAGCTGTCACACTATCTTTTTTTTCATTAGCAATCCTTTACAGCACAAATGACGTAAAATTCAAATCTTGCGTGGATTTTGGGACACCCTTTACATGTTGGTGAATTATCTTGGGCTTAATAATCATTGTCCTACTAAGCCTGCTGTCTATTTTACCAGATTATTTTAATAAAATTAGTTGAAATATAACTACATACTATAAAATGCTTATACATCAAGTATTTACTAGTAATTTTATGAGCTTTGACAAGTTTATATATTTTTGAATCTATGAACACAATTATATTTTAAAGGAAAACAACTGAGTTTCCAATTCAAAAGGTAAATGAGCATAAACATTTACTGGGCATCTGTGGAAGCATGCACTGCTCCATCCTGCAAACTGGTCCAAGTGTGGGAACACGTTCCTCCTTGAACCCTGCTTGCTGCACTAACTATTGGGAACTCAATTACTTTATGCTGCTCCACTATGCCAACTGTTGTGTCCGAGTCCCTCTGCCAGGGGCTGGACCTTCTTGGATGCTGGGTGGTAGACAGAGAAGCCATGAGAAGTTTTGGGTATATAGGAAAGTCTTTATTGTAGAAGCTAGTGGCCATGTAGCCATTGCTAACAAGAAACCACTAGACAAAAAACAGTCTTTCTAAGTAAAGTCCCACACAGTAGGTAGCCACACTGGCTAGTTAACAATACATATTTCCTACATGGCAGTAGCCTCTGTCCCTACAGCCATTATCTGAGCAGCCATGTGCTGTCTCTGGACCTACAGCCTCACATAGCAGTTGTAGCTGAGCCCACTCACCTCAGCAGCCTTAGTAACATATTTTAATACTACTTAGACTAAAGATGCTGTCCCCCAAATAATGGCATCAATCATTTGGGTTATAGAAGGGCATGCTAATGCAGTCTAGATTGCTGTGACCTTGCAACTGCAGACAGTATCTTAGCCTTGGACATCCTGATTAAGATTCCCATGCTCAGAGTGGCCTTGGACATCCGGTGTACTCTGGCATGGTTCCCACAGTATCTCTTCAGAATCCCCAATAAATAAAGACAGGAGTTAAAGATACATTTTTAAAAAAAGAAATACTAGGAAAAGGTGGTCACACATTGATGAGGAGCCTGATGAGAGACTAAACAGAGAAGTTTACAGTCATGACAGCTGATGGTTTCAGTGGACAGGTAACCCTTAGTATAGAGCAACTCTCTCTTTTCAGTGGGCCAAATTAAAATTGCTTAATTCTTTGTTTTTAAACTCCTCTCATATTCTATAATCTATCCATCAGGACATCATTATTAGTTCTACCTTCAAAATATTTTCATAATCTAAATATGAGAGGAACAGTGTCCACTTTCTCACCACTATGTATGGTATAAACTATAGGGTTTTTGTGGATGTTCATTATTAATTTGAGTGAGTTCCTGTCTATTCTTAGTTTGCTAAGAGTTTTTATCATGAACTAGAGGCCAGGTGCATGAAATTCGTGCACTGGGGATGGGTGGGAGGTCCCTTAGCTCGGACTGTGCCCTCTCTCAGTCCAGGACCCCTCCCTCCTTACCGCCCACTGCTTGCTGCTCCTTAGTGCTGCTGCGAAGGGTCCCGCCACCGCTGCTGCACTCGCCCGCTGCCCTGGCCCCTGCTGTGGGTCGGAGCTCCTCTGCTACAGCAAAGGTTTGGGCTCCATTCTGCCAGGGCACCTACTTAGGTTTTGGGTTGACCCCCGGTTGGGGCTGACTGCTGCTCAGGAAGTGACTGAGGACCTGTGCTCTAGTCATTCGGTGGGGAGCTGGGGTTCCATTGCCAACCTGGCCCACTCTGATCCCCATTACCCCTGCTCCTACATCAAGGACAACTTCAACTATGGCAGCTGCGTGGCCTCCACCAGTGTACACATTTGCATGGGTAGGTCACCCTCTCTGTGGCTCGCCAGGTGTGGCTGCTGCACAGTCACCCCAGAGGCAGATTTTTGGGTTCCCATGGAGAGCACCCTCCACACAGGACTCCCAGGGATCGCTGGGTTGGAGGGAAAGCACTTCGCCTGGAGCAGAGCACCTGTCCTGTGCAGGGCTCGCAGGGTTTGTGTCTCTGATACTGCCCTCAGCAGCCCCAGCGCCGAGGCGGTGGGCTTTGGGGCTGCTGGGTGCCGGACCCTCCTGTGTGTTGTGTCTCTCATCCAGCCTCTGGCCTCCAGCAGCCCCAGCGCCGCAGTGGCTGGCCTTGGGTCTGCTGGGTGCCAGGCCTGCGGGTTTGTGTCTCTGGTACCCCCAGCAGCCCCAGCACCTTGATGGAAGGGCTTTTGGCTGCTGGGTACTGGGCTGCGGATTTGTGTCTTTGTTCAGGCCCCAGCACCAAGGTGGTGGGCCTTAGGGCTGCTGGGTGCCTGGCCTGCAGGTTTGTGTCTCTGATCCCCCAGCAGCCCCTGCAAGAATAGAGCTTCCTCGGGCCGATTGCCCAGGGCCGCACACGGGGGTCCCGGCTGGAGGCGGGGCTTAGGCGGCACACGGGGGCCCGGATGGTGGCTTGTGCTGGCCAGCCCTGCCTTCAGTATGCAAATTAGCCACCATCTTTGTTGGCGGTTAATTTGCATATTGCACTGATTAGCCAATGGGAGGCGTAGCAAAGGTATGATCAATTACCATGTTTGTCTATTATTAGATTGGATGGGTGTTGTATTATGTAATTTTTTTTCTGAATCTTTGATGTCCGATTTTCAGGCAATTGGGGGTTTTCCACCTATTTTTTGCTTTTGATTTTTAGTTTAATTCCAATGTCAGTTAAGAACATACTTTGTAAGTTTTCTATTATTTTAAACTTGTTAAAGTTTACTGTATTGCCAAGAATATGGTCTATTTTAGAGAATGTTACTCATGAGTTTCAGAAAAATATGTATTCTATTACTAGATGGAGCATTGTATTGGTGTCAAATTAGATTAAGTTAATTGATAGTGCCATTAAGTTAAGTCATTACGCCATTACACACTTTTTGCCTATCCAATCTACCAACTACTGACAAAAGGTGTTGAAGTTGCCAACTATCAGCAGGTTTGTCTATTTCTCCTTGTTGTTCTATCAGTTTTGCCTTACATATTTCAACAATCTTTTGTTAGATACATACACATTTAAGATTATGTTGTGTGTTTTTTAAATGGAGTTAACCCCTTTATCATTCTACTGGGTTCTCTTTATTCCTTATAAATGTTCTGATCTATTTTTTATGAAATTAGTATAGCTACATATTTTTTGTTTTCCAAGATTTCCTCTTTGGTTTTACTTTTCTGTAGTTTAAATATGATATGACTAGGTATTATTTATTTAATTTTTTTTTGGTATCTATACTTGGTGCTCTGAACTCTCAAGGTGAGTGATCTTTGTTTTTACTTTTGAAAAGTATTCAGCCACTTTTTACTTCATTTTATCTTCTGCTCTACTTTTCTTTCTTCTCCTTCGGCATTCCAATTACGTGTATGTTACCCTTTTGATATTGACCTAGAGTTCTTGCTTTTTTTAAATTCCTTTTTCTCTTTGAATTTAAATTTATTTTATTTTATTTTTTTAATATATTTTATTGATTTTCTACAGAGAGGAAGGGAGAGAGATAGAGAGTTAAAAACATCGATGAGAGAGAAACATGGATCAGCTGCCTCCTGCACATCTCCTACTGGGGATGTGCCCGCAACCCAGGTACATGCCCTTGACCAGAATCGAACCTGGGACCTTTCAGTCCGCAGGCCGACGCTCTATCCACTGAGCCAAACCGGTTTCGGCTGAATTTAAATTTAAATTTTGGAAGTTTGTATTCACCTATCACCAAGTATGTCTAGTCTATTGATGAATCCATCCAAGGCATTCTTCCTTTCTGTTACAGTGTGTTTGATTTCTAGCATTTCCTTTTGATTGTTTCTTAGAGTTTCCATTTCTCTGTTTACATTGTTTATCTGTTCTTGCATGATGTATACATATTTCCATTGGAGAATTTAACATATTAATCATAGCTATTTTAATTTTTTGTCTGACAATCCTAATATCTGTATCATATCTGAGTCTGATTCTGATATTTGTTTTGTCTCTTTACACTGTGTTTTATTTGGTCTTTTGGATTGTCTTGTAAATATTTTTTGAAAACCAGGCATGTTTTATAGGACAGCAGAACTAAGATAAGTAGACCATTGGGGTGAGGATTTATTTTAATGTGGCTATGATTTAAGCTTAATGTTTTCTGTAGTTTTTGGTGCTTAGTGGGCTTGTTTTAGTCTTCCCTTTTGAGTTTGTTTCCCTGGATACTACTTATCAGAGAGAGTCTGTTTCCTGCGAGCTCTTTCAGCTGTAGTCTATTTTTATGTTATTAGATTCTTGCTGATGTGGTGGTCAGGTGTGGGGAGAAGCACGCAATAACTTTATGATTAAATCCATTTTTTTAGTGGGTTTGCATCTCAGGCTATAACTTTCGCTATTGTTTCTTAGTGTATACCTTCACCCACACCACCTACCCCTTTCCCTAGCTGTAGTATTCTCTATGTCCTTGCTCTCTATTTACTATGTTTGTAATTCTCTCCCTACTCCTATCAGAACCAAGAAGAGATTTTCTAAGATCTTCACTGTGGGAACTTCACTGGTAAATATCCTGCAAGAATAACCAATGAAATTCTGGGAATTCCTCTTAGACTGCAGCTCTACCCTCTTCCCCCGATCAGGGTTTTCTCACTCTCATGGTAATCCTCACTTAAGCTCCAGCAACTCATCAAAATTACCATTCAAGTGTTTCTACAGATACTTGTATCTGGAGTGTCTGCTCCATGTAAAAAGATCAGGGCTTATCTCTCTGGTTGCACCTATCTCTTCAGATTTTTGCATGGTGTTTTGCCTTGTGATATCAGTGAAAGTAATTGATTTTTAGTTTGTTCAGATTTGTATTATTGGAAGAATAAGGTTGATCACTTATAATCTCTTTACATGTCAGAGTTGAAACTTGACATAAATTTATTTTTATGTTTGTTTTATTGAATTTATTGTTTGAAGTAACTTTCTTAATGTTAAAACAAATATTTTAAAAACTTTTTTAGTTAAATTCATTTATTTCCTTTTATCTTTGCATTTTTTTCTTCATCTCTATTTTTTTTCCTTCTGTTATCATTTATTGTTAGGAATAATTTTGTTGAATATAGCACAACCTATGTGAGCCATTCACTTCTGTTTCTTCATATTACTTTTTTTTTTTACATCTCCTATATACTTTGTTTTCAATCTCTTATACATAGAATAGTTTATCAGACATACATTGCACTGTTCATTGTCATTCTTTCTTAAACATAGCTTCTGTTGTGTAACAAAATTATTTGTAATAATGAAGAATGGAAGTTAATATTCCATTTTTATGCCAAGCTTTTTTTTCTCATTAGATGGCATGATCATGAATCCATTGTAATTAACCAAGTTAGTAATTAATTCACAAGAAAGGAGCAAAGTGAAAGCAATAATATAGGCATACTATTTGTTCCAGAAAACTTCAGGTTAACACTCCCCAGATCTGTTCCCCACAGATCCTAGGGGAAAGAGACTACTAGACAATAAAAGAATAGACACATGCCCAGTAAGGTCTGAATGATGTAGGAAAGGTGATTAGCTGTCAGTCACACCTGGGAGTAGGTCATTGGCCAGAATAGACAGGGCCACTGCAGTGGCAGGAAATCTGAAACATAAGCTCCTGAACCAAGGAGTCCCCTACTTCTCTGGCTTTTGCTGCTCCCACCTGCCTCCTGGCTTGCAGGGCTCTCATGCTCCACACTCAGCCACGTGGCCCACAGCCATGTGGATCCAACACACAATGAACTGAGGGACTACAATTAGTTTGCTGCTGTGCCAGACTCAACTCCACCATGGAATGGAAACTTTGGACATTGGCTTTGCTTTTAGCTCTTCTGGATCCCTAGCTGCACCTTTCCCAGGACCAGTTTAAGGGAAATGGGACATTGGAAACTGAGGGGCATCATTCCATGCAAATAAACCTTTCTACAATATTTTATTCTCCCATGGAGGGGCTCTGGAAATTCTTATTCCAGTGGTGCCCCAAGAACCCCACTCCCGCTAGCAACAGATAAATTCCACCCATGCAATTCTTAGATAACAATCATATCACATTTTTCTTTTATTTCCCTAATTTTAAATTTTTTATATAGCATGCAATTAATGCATATAAAATGAGAAAATATGTAGGCAACAAAAACAATGCATTATAATGACAATTTTACTTGACTTCAAGGAATAAAATCTTGAACAGTGACAAAATTTTATTCATGTATTCTGATCTTTCTGCCTCTATTTAACCCAAAGATCCAGATTTTATTTGTTCATGTATAATGTATCAGGTCATAGACTACTTATGGGGGGGGGCATTTAATTTTATGTTTTTCTTTTATACCTATTTTTTATATAGTAGATAGTTGATAAATATTGTTGTCAACTAAATTATGATTTAAAAAAATGCATATCTCTTAGAACCACCTTGTTCTTGAAATGATTTACACTAAAGCAATTTTTTCTATCTTGTGAATTTATGTTTTTCTAGAATATTATCAACTCATATACTTTAAAGAAATCTTCTTCTTCATTTGCAGGGCAAGGATTAAGTACATAGTCAGCTTTCTTATTCTGATTACCATCTGTGAAATCAGACATTTCATATGTATCCTACAATTAATGTATCATTCCATCATTATTTAATAAATTCAGAAGTATACATTTCAAAATCCTCACAATCTTGAATCATGGTTGTCCTCATTTCTATATTTGCAATATTACTGCTGCCATGGAAAAGAAAAAATTGAGAATTGACCATGATTCTAATAAGAGAATGTTAAAATAAATGGAGTCTCATTTTTACCCTTCTAAAAGAAGATGAAATGTAACATTGATACTGAAATTGTCTGACCAATTATCATTATCATCTTCAAGAGAACAACATGGTTCTATTGATTTCATAATCATTGTAACAAAAATGGAAATAGTACATGTATAAATCATTCTGTGATCATTAAAAGATGACTTTATAGTATAGTTCTTACAGAATATTCTTGAACAATGAGGGACAGGAAAATAATGGGAAAATAGAAAAATGAGCATTCCCGGAGTGATGATCACAGCATGAGAAGTCCGTAAATTGAGATTTCAGTTTATGTAAATATTCTAGTCCAGCTTTCAACTGATATTAAGAAATGATTGCATCTACCAAGTCTGTAATTAATACTGCCTTACTAAACATAATTTATTTGTTATAATTATTTCCAAATTATAAATTTCTATTTGATTTTGCATAATACATAGTGCTTAGACATAAATAGAAATTTATGAGATGGAAGTTTATTAGGAGTGAGGATCTGAATCAAAATCTAGTCTTGAGTAATATAATAATTGCTAAAAATAATTAAAATTTCCCTTTTATTGTCTGACAAGGACTTGAGAGCTGTTTTTCTTTCTTCTTTTTGTTTTGGTTGGATTATTTAGATAATTCCTTAATGTTCCTATAATTTTGTTTTCAAAGACTAAGAAATAACAGACTATATAGCTAGTTTGAGATTTATTTGTGTTTTGTTTTGGTGACTATAAAAACTGCTGATTAGAATAAAAGGCAAAACTTAACTCTCTATACTTTATTATACCAGTGATGGAACGTAAACTTTAGTATTCTCTCATTGTTCAGCTTTAGTGACATACTTTATACTAGGGGCCCAGTGCATGAATTCATGTACCTTGAAAGGAACTGTGGGCCGTTAGGCTGCAGTGGGCACAGGAGCAGGTCTCAGCCCATCCTCCACACCACCACCCGGCCCCTCCCGCCATAGCCCTGGTCCCCTGTCTGCTGGCATCCCCGCTCCCACCACCGCCGCTCCCATGCAGGAGCAAAGAATTTTCAGGAACCACCAGAAGCTCGCCCCTGTGACAGTGACCAGCGCCCCACCTTGGTCTAGCACCCCCATTCACCTGCTCCACCATCCTGCCATGGCCGACACCCACCATGTTCCACACTATACCGCCTGCTGCCATGCTTGCCATGTTCTGTGTGTGCCCCCTGGTGGTCAGCACACATCATAGCGACCAGTTGTTTGGTTGTTCTGCTGTTCAGTCTATTTGCATATTAAGGATTTATATATATAGATTACTCCACTACTTCCTCACATCAGATCTTATTGAGAACCCAATCCTAGTTTACATGAATATAATTATTTACATAATTGCTTGGCTCATTTCTTTCTCTGATGCTAGGTTGCCAGGCCTATGCCCAACTCTGCCTTTTGGCTCAGACTCATGTTTGATTGTCCAGTGCCTAGTATAGGACCTACAAGTTAAGAGGTACTCAAAAATATTAGAAATATTTAATGCCCATGCCCTGCTTCACCGCTGCTCTTTCCTTCTGTGCCGAATACAGACAGGATTTGCTGCCAGCCAACCTGATCCATGCTCAGCGGATTTCTTTGGGGCCCACACCCATGAACTCTTAGCCAACCCAGGGAAGTTTATCCACACTAACTGGACAGGCCATGGGGGCAGCGTGTCATCTTCATACAGCACCTAATCAGACTCCCGTTACCCACCAAGATTCCATAGAAAGGGACCTTCCATTTGCCATACAACACTGCTTACACGGCCCTTTGTCCTATGTTTTACTCAAATCTTTTAAAATAATCGTAGGAGACTCCTGAAAATGTCAACCTGAGCTTACTTGTGTAGCAGTTCTGTGAGTACAGCCATGCCCTCTGGCCTTGTCTCCTGGGACTGACTGGAAATTGCCATGTGCTGGATAGGAGGAGCCAGCTCCTTGAAGCCATCACTGTCCACATGTCCCCATGGATTAGGAAGACCCCCTGAGTTGGCCCTGACAGATCACAAAGAAGAGAAGGGACCTTGAGGAATCTGCTCAGACCAGAACCTTTGTATCATGCAGCCAAATTCTCTTCTCCTCTACTTAATAAAGCTACATTTCAGCTTTTTCTCAAGACAAACACCCTCACTTCTGCTACATTGAGCCACTTTCCATTGGCAAACGTCTGCAACCAGCTTCATGACATTCGAATCAAGTTTGTTTCCTTTTTAGATTTATTGTTTTCTCTTTCTTTTCTTAAGAAAAGATTCTGGCCGAAACCGGTTTGGCTCAGTGGATAGAGTGTCAGCCTGTGGACTGAAGGGTCCCAGGTTTGATTCCAGTCAAGGGCATGTACCTGGGTTGTGGGCACATCCCCAGTTGGAGGTGTGCAGGAGGCAGCTGATCGATGTTTCTCTCTCATCGATGTTTCTAACTCTCTATCTCTCTCCCTTCCTCTCTGTAAAAAAATCGATAAAATATATTTTTAAAAAAAAGAAAAGAAAAGATTCTGGAATAATACAAGAACCATCAAAGTTAGGATAATGATTAACTCTGGAGAGAAGGACTAGGAGGTGATGAGGCAGTGAGGGTAGAGGGGACTTGAATGTACTGTGTTTTTTTTTCTTTTTAAGTTAGGCAGTGGGTATATGGATGTTCATTGTCACATTCTTTATGCCTTTCTATGTCATATATTTCATAATAAACATTTTAGAGAATTACATTTAAAATACTTAATAAATAATTCAGATTAAATTAAATACTAGAATACAATTATTGATATTAAAATTTTTCAGGTTACGTTAGCAAGCATGTCAAACTTGTGGCCTGCAGGTTGCATGAGGCCCGAATGAATATTTTTTCAGCCCAGCCAATATAATGGTATGTTAGAAATGTTTCAATAAAAAATTTGTAACTTAATTTTTACAATATCCTGTTATACATAATTATTAATAATGAACTACAATGTTCGCTAATGACTGATGACTATAATTGTGTTGCATTTATTTCCCTTATGCTCCTTATGCACAGGCGCACCATTTCTCTCCACTAATACTAGCAGCGAACATTTTAGCACCTGATTGCCAAGTCATCAGTCTTGTATGACTTGTCTGGTGTGCGCAACAGGAAATATTTTGCTTTCGAATAACATGGAAAACAGGTTTATTTGTATTACGCTTATTAATTTGTGCAGTTATTCAGTGTCTGGTAGGTTAATGTTCAAAAAATAGTAGTTTTCATTAAAATGTTTTATTATTTTATGTTAACGCTTACTCATTTATTTCAGCCCTTTGTATCCAACATGTCTCTATCAAAATAAACCTACATTTCTATGAAAATTGAAGCTTTTTTGGGGGGAGGGGGGCCAAGCTTGCTTGTTTGGTCCGTGTTAGCCTTTGAGTTTGACATGCTTGGGTTAGATAATAGTCAAAGCAATTAACTTATTTTTTCTACTTCATTTATGTTACAGAAAATGTAGAATCACAATCCAATTCATTTCACTAGGGCTCAAATATTATTTCTCACTACCTCATACTTTCCCTCACCCCTCAGTATAGGTTACAATTTACACCTAAGTTAACTGACCATTTTCTTATGCTTTTATAACTCCAAATAATTTAATTCTGTAAGACTCTAGATGTCCTTAAACAATAGACTTGGAATACAATCCCACGTCAGCAAGTATTACGTTGTATTTGGCAGATGTTTGTATGGACTAATGAGAATATTTTCTCCAAAGACTAGCATTAATTTAGATCAATGTTGAAGTTTTAAGTTCTTTTTTATAAAAAAATATAAATTTGCTTAAGTAGTAAGATAAATACTCATTTAATATACTGTCATACCCAAACACAGTAGGGTTCATGAATATAAAATTCAAACAAAGACAAAGCTAATATTCTATATATAAGTAAGGAAAAATAAACTAAAAGTTAGAGATATTATTTATCTCTCAGGGGCCAACAATGTCCTGACAGGTCTCCTGTAACCTTCAAATATGAGAGATGTTCTATCTCCCAAGCTCGCTATTGGGTAATGGGGTAATTGTGTCTTTGTTGTTAATATTTATAATTAGCACACGTATTGTGCTTTCTTTTATATTCATGAACTTTTTCATGATAAAACCCATTTTAAATAGTTAACTCTCTATTACAATTTCGTCCGGTCTTGGCAAAACTTTTATGACTATTACATAACTTCTCAGTAGTAAGAGTATTTGATTTTAAAAATTACCTCAGTTCTTCTGAACTATTGGATTTAATACGATAATGTAAATTGAAAATAAAATTAGTAATAAACATGCTACCCTGGGAGGAAATGACCAGTTTAATCAATAGAAAATTAAACAACACTGATATTAAGTGATAACAGATTAATTCATAGAGGATGATAGTTTACAGAAATAAGATAACTTATGGTTCCCTGAAGGAGCAGAAAAGAAATTTGGTATAGAAATATGTATATACAACTGAGAAGGCTAAAATAATTATATGGCAATATTTCTTTTGGTATTAGAAAATAATGCAAATTGAAATTCAGAATGTTGTATAATTCTTTAAATGATTCTTAAAATGGCATTTTATATTAGAACTAGAGGAAGCACTGCAGGCAGTTGGCCGGCCCAGCCACATCCCAGATCGGGGTACTGGGGGCTGGTTGGGCGCTGGGCTGGCAGGGGTTGGAGGGCTGATAAGAGCCTGGATCAAGCTGGTTGGCTGCTGCAGTGTGCATCATAGTCACCGGTCATTCTGGTAGTTCTTGTCATTCTGCCATTCTGGTCGCTGGGCTTTTATATATATTGATATTAGAAATATTAAAATGATATAAAACATCTTCAACAGTTATATGTGTATTTCTTATAAAGTAGCACAAATATTATTTTAATTTTTATTGAATTTATTGGGGTGACATTGGTTAATAAAATAATATAGGTTTCAAATGTACAATTGTATAATACATCATCTGTACATTGTATTGTGTGTTCACCACCCCAAGTTAAGTCTCCTCCCATCATCACATCATCACTGATACCCCCTTTTCCCTCTTTTATCTCTCCCTGCCCCCTTTCCCTTTGGTAATCACCGTACTATTATCTGTGTCTCTGAGTTTGGTTGCTTTTTGCTTAATTCATCCACCTTTTTAAATTCAGGCCCCAAATCCCCTCCCCTCTGACAGTTGTCTGTTATCTGTATCTATGATTCTGTTTCTATTTTATTTGTTAATGTATTTTGTTCATTAGATTCCACATATAACTGAAATCATATGGTACTAGTTTTTCTCTGGCTAGCTTTTTTCACTTAGCATAATAGCTCAACATCCACCCATGCTGTCACAATAGGTAAGATTTCCTTCTTTTTTTACAGCCAAATAGTATCTCATGTAAATGTATCACAGTTATTTTATCCATCAGTAGATGAGTGGACAGAAAAAGCACCAGCATTATTTGACTTATTTGTTGCAAGTGTGCCAGCCATTTCTTCTGCTCTTGGTGTTGTGGAGAGGAATTCCCCACCAGTATAGAACACTGTCATAAATTATCGCAGGAATTTTAGTTGTAGTTTTTTGGCCTTCTGTATTATCCATGGTATATCATTTTCTTAAATCTTAAGGTTCAAAAGTTTATTTAAATTAATTATTAATCCTATATAATAAAGGCTTAATATGCTAAGTGTCCCACTGTTCATTCGACCGTTCAGCTAGTCACTATGATGTACACTGACCACTAGGGGGCACATGCTCTGTTCAGTAGGTTAGCTTGCTGCTGGGGTCTGGCCCATCAGAATTTGGTGAGATGAGCCAGACATGCCCTAGAGCTCTCCTGTAGCCCCTCCCCAGCCCGATCGTGCACTGGTGGGGTCCCTTGGCCTGGCCTGCACCCTCTCGCAACCTGGGACCCCTCAGGGGATGTCAGAGAGCCAGTTTAGGCCCGATCCCAGCAGGCTAGACCGAGGGACCTCACTGGTGCACGAATCCATGCACTGGGCCTCTAGTTATATATAATTAAGAATACATTTAATTTATAAAATATAAGTATAAATCATTTATAAATGGTATAGATATTTCATATGATTAACAAAAAGAAGCCCTCATATACACACACTGAGACCAGAAAACTGATTATTTTTAAAGAAAATTACTTTATTCTAAATAAATTATAAGCAATAACATTACAAAAGCTGGTTTAAGGAGGCAACACAAATATCAGCCCAGCCCCAAAATTTATTCCATGTCAATGAAGTTCTGTACAGTAAGAACACCCTCTTCCCTTAGAATTCTGAAGGAAAGAAGCCACTAATGATAGAGCAGAAGTTTAAGTAGTGGTTTTACACTTTAAAATGTCACTTGCAATTATATTTTTCTGCTAAGTTAACTCGGTGAGGAGCAATAATTTCTTCAATTTGAACTCCTTGATTAGGCTATTCCATTTGCAAATCTGCCCTGTTTCAGAACCTCCCTGAAATCCTTACAGAGCTTAAGGTCACCCTGGTTTTGGGCACACTCCAAACACTGCTTCATCTCACAGTGACCAGGTGAGACTGCTGCTGCTGCTGCTGTAAGAAGGCTGGTTCCCTGAGCTGCTGGGAAATGATGCTGAGCCTTGAGGGAGGGCTCAGCATTTACTTTCATTTCAGCTCCCAGTGACAGCTCAGAATTCTAACTTTAACTCATCCCTTAATTATCTATCTCTTATTTCACTGCCACTATTTTGAAATGCTCTATTCTCTCTGAATTTTCTTTAAGACCATCAATTTACTACTTTCATAAAACATACCTTGAAAAATTGAATCCATTCTTAGTTATATTTTTATTTTAACCACATTTTTAAATGTACACTAAAAGCTAGCCTAATTGTCTATTAATGGAATATGATATTAATTAAATTTCCAGATTGTCTATAAGTTAATAGAAATTTTACTCTGCACTCCATAAATTTGGCAGTTTCTTTATGTTTTTCTAAAGAGTCTATGAGTTGTTTTCAAGATTACTTAGAGATTGACCAAGAAAGCAGAAAAACATTTTTTTTTTTCTATATAACATGGGATAGAAGTGGATTCTGTTGAAATTGTTTTAGTCAAAAGCCACTTACTTTTTATCTGGAGCTGTTAAAAAATTGCTACAGGATAAATTTTGGCTATTCTTAACTTATTTTAGAATAAATAATCTGAGAAACTAAAAATGTATGCTTTAAGATGTTACTAATTAAGTTAATTCATTCATTTAATAAATATTGGCTAAATACCAATCTTGGGCATGATATTTTTCCAGGATGAGGAGTACATCAATAAACATGACAGGAAAACATTCCTACCCTTATAATGCTTGGATTGTTTCCCAGTGTTACGATAGCTTTTATGACATATTGAAAATTATAATCCATTTTGAAATTAATTGGCATAAGCCTTTGTCACCCCCCCCCCCAAGAGATCTCTGTTTCTTCTGATGGAATTGAACAAACTCAGCTTTCATCCAATTATTTGAAATAGCATCTTTCACATACGACTCTTGTATACACAATCAGGTTTGTATCTAGATGTGCTGCCCCTTTGTTGATTTACCCTAATTCTTTTCATCCCAGGGCCAAATGATTGTCATGAAAATGCTAGGGCAGCCCCTCTCCAGAAGCAGAGGGGCTGTTATCGTGACCATTATTACTACCTGGCACCAATATTGGAGCATAATTCAGCAGGTGTCTTTATTCTGCTAAGATAAACTATTTTCTAGGGGAACAAGTGAAAATTGTTAATTTTACTGAGAATGTGTTCTAGAAGAAGGCAATATTGGGTAATAATGGTTAACAAGTCACATAAACCACTTCGCCTCTACCAAAATTGATCTCTTCTAATTCTCTCTCCTTTATATTTTCAGTCAAATTTCCCAGCCTCCAGCCTTTTGGCTTCAGCCTTCAGCCTCCTCAAACACGTTATGCTAAGTCCTTCATTTGCATGCAAATTTACTTAGTTCAGCCCTGGCTCTTTCAAAGCCAATAATTAATAAGAATTTAAAAGTTCTTTTTACTGAGAATGCATTTGTGCGTAGGAAACTGATGTTCCAATTATTAAAACCTACCTGATTCAGAGAAGACAAAGTAGGGGGTGATAGGTAGTGCTAGAAGGGTCATGAATTATAAATAATAAACACATCTTTTGGTTTATTTTAAATGCAATTTACAAAATAAAACACTTTCCTGCCCAATCAAAAACATTGAGACTGCAGCCAATGAATTATAGGAAGTACTTACAATGTGCTGGACACATCATGTGACAGATATATTATTTATTTTCTAGTTGAAAATACTAAATTCTGAGAGATCACACAAATTGTTCAAACTTAAATTACTACCAACTGGCAGAACTGACCTTTGAACTCATATCTGATCCAAAACTTTAAATACTATTCTTTATATGTATTATGTTCTGATTTCTGAAAAAATTTGGGCCCACTCAATAACCACTAATGTAAAGTTTTTTCTATGTCCTTCATTGCTGTTCTTGCAGAAATTATTTAGCATCTAATGAAAGTAAATAATTAAGATTGGAAACATACCTATGCCTAAAGTAATTAGACTTTGATACATTACATTCATAAGTATGTACATGTGGTAATTAGTGTTATATATCAAATTGGCTATACTATATTACCCAGTGATTTAATCAAACACGGTCTAGGCATTGTTGTGAAAGCTGTTTTTTGATATGGTTAACATATAATTGCATTTAAGAAAATGAGTTGATTTTCAATAAGGAATATTATCCTCAATATGTGGATGGTCATCATTCAATCAGTTGAAGGTCTCAAGAGCAAAAACTAAGGTTTCCAGAAGGAGAAATCCTGCCTGAGTTTCCAGCCCTATGAATTTTAGACTTGCCAGCTACCACTTTACATGAGTTAATTCCTTAAAAATAAATCTATATGTATATTCATGTCTATATTCATAACCATAATTACATGTAAAATAGGAGTAGATATGTATGGTTATTTATACTCAGATACAATAGGAAACTAATGTGTATGCATATATATGTATTATATAGTATAGGATATGTATATTATTTATATGACATGTTACATATGTATTATATATGCATAGGATATAAATGTTTGAATATATATATGTATTATATATGTTATGATTATATATATGCACATATTACTATCCTTTGATTTTTAATTCTCTGGAAAACTCTGTATGACATAGTACTTAACCTGATATCTTAGTGCAAATAAATTTGCCCCACAACAAATATTTAGAGATGTCAACTGTTTTCTAGTCTATGTTTTATAAACTACAGCAATATCATTGATTGTGTGGATCATGAAAAGCTGTGAGTTTCTCTGAAAGAAATGGACATGCCTCAGCACTTCATTGTCCTGATGTGTAACCTGCATTGTGGCCAGGAAGCAGCTGTCAGCACAGAATATAGAGACAAGATGGTTTCCTATAGGTAAAGGTGTCACAGAGGGAGCATTATGTCTCCATATTTATTTAATCTGTATGTACAACATATCACATGAAAAATTGAGCTAAATTCTGAGGAAGGAGGAATGGAAGTTGGTTGAAGAAATGTCAGTAACTTAAGACATGCAGTTGAAGCCATATTATTGGCAAAAAGTAATAATGATTTAAATTGACTTGTGATAAAAGCGAAAGAAAGTGCCAAAGCAGAACTGTATTTTAACATCAAGAAGACAAAAATCATGACTATAGAAGAAATAAACAACTGTGATATAGTCAATGAGGACACTGAAAATGTCCAAGATCTTGCTTACTGTGGTTCAGTCATCAAGTCAAACCGAGACTGCAGCCAAGTGATCGAGAGAAGGCTAAGACTTGGAAGGGCTTAAGGGAAGATTCAGGAAAGATCATTAGGAGCAAAGATGTGTCATTAGAGACCAAAGCCAAGACCATCCACACCCTCATACTCTAAGTTGCCATTATGGATGTGAAAGTTTGTTAGTGAAGGAGGTTGGTAGGAAAAAGATGAGTTCATTTGTATTATGGCCTTGGAGGGGAGTTCCATGGACACCCTGCACCACCAGAAAGATGAACTAGTGTGTCCAGGAGCAAATTGAGCCTGATACATCACTGGAGTCAAAAAGGACAAAACGAAAGCTGAGCTGCTTCTGGCACATGATGAGAAGGCAGGGGTATTCGGAATAGACATGAATGCTGGGAGAAACAGAAGGCAGCAGGGAAGGAGCAAGGCCAAGTAGGAGAGCGACTGGCTACATAAAAGAAGCCATGGGCATGAGTCTATAGGAGCTGAGCAGGGCTGTTAGGGCAGAGCGTTGTGGGCACCCCTCATTCATAGGGTGGCCAGGAGTCAGAGCCACTCAACAGCACATAACACTCACACTACTATACTCATTGTTACTGAAACATATAAGGACATTTTAAAATAGTATTGCGTAACAGAATTGACTTAGAAAGCATTTCTAGTTGCAGAAAAAAAACTTTTAATAGTTTTATTTTTATTTTCAGATCATAAATTCTATGGGTGAATTTCATTCTCAATTAGTTTAATAATTTATCAGTAATTTGATAATCTCTAAATATTTATAGTTTAGTTGTAAATAATTTAAACAAACATATATATGACAGTATCATATATTTATGTGAATATACACATATATAAAATTAAATATAATTATTATATTTTGAAATTGATGTGAAATAATTTCTCATTTAATTTCCTTTTCAACTATAAGGTAATTTTTAGTAAATAGTTTTAGAATTTCTTAAACATTTGTCTAATTTAGTTACTGACTCATCTAGAGAAATGAACTTAGTTCTAAACATCATCATCACAAACTGCCTAGGCAATTATTTAATTAATATGAAATTTAACAATACATACACACAAAAAAATAAAAATGGACATGCATAGACTATACAAGCACAGTAGTAAGTAAAGCATGCTTTGTTATTTAGTAACTTCAACAGTAAATTACTTTATTCCCCAATAGAAAGACAAGTTTATTGAATTTAAGTTTATTTTTAAAATTACAAAATATATCATTAAATAGATCCTAGAAGAGTGAATGATCTATTTCTAGGGTTATTTTTTTAAATTAATTATTTTCTTAGTTAATTTAAGTAATGCATTTAATAATGCAAATTATTCTTCAAAACTATTATTCTAGGTCAATATTTTTAGGTTCAGCATAACTATGCCATGATTCAAGAAAAAAATCTGAAGGTTCCTTGGCAAAAACCAAGTAACTGACAAATGATAATAGTGACAAAGTTAAGGTTCCCTACTGTGGTTATTTTCAGGTGCCTGGTGTTATTTGTTTCAACATCACTTTACATATATTTGGATAAACAAGCTATCATATAATAAAAGAATAATATGCAAATCGACCAAACAGCAGAACAACTGGTTGCTATGATGTGCACTGACCACCAGGGGGCGGATGCTCAATGCCGGAGCTGCCACCTGGTGGTCAGTGCACTCCCACAGGGAGAGTGGTGCTCAGCCACAAGCCCATCTGACGGTGGGTGAGTGCAAGGACCTGCCTCCTCATCTGTCAGACATCACCGAGGGCTCCTGGACTGCGAAAGGACACAGACCAGGCTGAGGGACACTCCTACCCGCAAGTGTATGAATGTCATGCACCAGGCCTCTAGTTTTGCGATAAAGGGCTTTTAGATTTCCATTTTGACATTTGATCACCACGATTGCTTGGATACATGGCATTCTTAAAATGTGGCTGGTTTAATTCAGTTGTATAAAAAATATTGAGATTTTTCAAGCAGAGCCATTGAAAATCAATCTTTATAAATCTAAATTATGTTGCTACACTTTCACATATGTATTTCTACTTTACGATAATATAATGATAGCTATAAATTCATCAAAATTACTTGGGACATGGCAGAGAGACTATACTATAATTATATATAGCTGTAATATTTATTTTCATATAATATACAGTATCAAAATAGGAAAAACACAGTATTTAAAAAAATATCAAAGTCACCATAATAAACTATTCTTTTCCTTAGAGAAAAAGAAAGACATTACTCTGAGATTTCTCAAATTAAGTATTCATAAATTATAGCAATCTAAGTATTTTCTAACCCCTTTCTGTGCAGTTTGTGAAGCTTTAGCTCTGTTACAGATTGGCTTAGAACAGGAACCGCCAGGTGAATTAATACCACCTGTGATAAAATAAAAATCACGGTTAGTATTTAGGAAATGAAAGAAGACTTCTTTCCCTGAAGAGTTTCAGGATTGCTGGAATGAGAATGCTTTTGCCTGTTGCTCTCTCTTCACTCGGATTTTCAATTGAATCTTGGGCTACTTGAATCATTCTCTGAGATGCAAGGTCACTAAAATAGCCAAAGGAAGGAAAGGATATTTCCAGAATTCACTGATAAAGCAGCATCTACATTAATAATATAATAATTGAAGAAATAAATGACGTTCACAATTAAGCTCTTCAGACCAAGATAAAGCTATCATCCTGCACAGTATCTGATTTCATTTCTCTGGGTTTGCAGCTGTCGCTTGACTAATTTAAATTGTACTGCATTGCACGCCCTAGGTAGACTGCAAGGGAACCTGTCATTATTTCTATTAGATTAGCAGACATTATATGGGTCACTATAAACATGACTATAATGTGTTTTTTATAAAACACATTCCATTAACCCCTGAAAGGGTCAGGATAATAAATCATAGAAGACTATTATCCATTTTGAATTTATACTTGTGTATGGTGTAAGTTGATGATGTAGTTTAATTTTTTTGCACATACCTGTCCAATATCCCCAACACCATTTATTGAAGAGACTGTCTTTGTATACTCTTGCCTACTTTCTCAAATATTAATTGAGTATAATGGCTTGGATCAATTTCTGGGTTCTCTGTTCTGTTCCATCGTAAACTCAAAATGGATAAAATATTTAAATGTAAACATAAAACCATACAAACGCCACAAGAAACCATCGGAAGCAAAATCTCAGACATCTCAGATGCCATCTTTCTCGGATGGAGCATTTCTCATCCCTACAGAATAATCCGGGGAGAATGCAATAGGCTTACCCTCTGGGCTCCCTGTAGCTCCACCCTGCAGAACATGCACCCTGATGAAGAATCATCTCCCTGGGCCGGTGTGTAGATGTATAGGGCAGACTCAGAGGGTATCAGTAACTGAGTTGAAATTAAAAAATAAATCCCAGAATAAAAAGAAAGAAAAAAAGGAGAAATTGGGAGCTTCAGTCGCCCGCCAGCCTGAAAACGGCCCTCAGCCCCTCACCCAGGCTGGCCAGGCACCCCAGTGGGGACCCCCACCTAAAGGGAGTGTGACCAGCTGCAAACAGCCATCATCCCCTCACCCAGACTGGCCAGGCACACCAGTGGGGACCCCCACCCTGAAGCAAGGAGATGGCGGCTAATTTGCATACTGAAGGCAGGCGGCAGTAGGCAAGGCTGTCTGTGGTCAGAGACCAGATCTGTGACCCTGCCGGGCGGGGGGCAGCACTTGAGGCTGTCTGCGGTCCGGACCCAGATCCGTGACCTGGCAGGCGGGGGGCAGTGCTTGAGGCTATCCGCGGTCCCAGGACCCAGATCTCTGACCCTTCCCGGCAGGGCAGCAGCTCGCACAGGGGCGGATCGGCCGGGGTTGGGCAGGGCAGGACGCCTGGCTTCCGCCCAGCCCCAGTCACTCTGGGCAGGTGAGCAGCGCAGAGAGCCACTGGACAGGGGAGGCAGGCCGGCAGAGGGCAGCCTGTACTCCCCACATGGCGGTGGTGACAGCTGTGAGCGCGCCAAGCTGAGCCTGCAGGCTGAGCTGAAGTAGTGCCTGCAGGCCATCAGCGCCCAGGAGTGGCTGCGCAAGCTCCGCCTCCTGGCCCAGAAGGTGCAGGATCGCAGGGACAGCCACCTGGAAGGCCAGACTGACGTCTTCCTGGCCGCACCACGGAGGTTTGCGGATCTGCAAAGCCAGAGGCCTCCGGTGTGCACATCCCCCCCTGGCGTGCTAACATCCCCCAGCACACTGTCACCCTCCTGAGCCTGCAACAGTTGCAAACCAAGGCATGCACAAGTTCCCTCCCCCGCCCCCCCCCCCCCCCCCCGCCTCTCCACCACACTTCCATCAACCCAGCATGCCTAACACCCCCACAGGATGTGCACACATCCCCTCTGATGCGCTCACATCCTTTGGAGAGTGCGTGTTCGGGTTGCTGAGGGTGGGCGCCTGTGAGATGACAGTGAGAGGGCGGAGTTGTGATGCCCTGTTCCCATGGAGGCCAGTGAAACTACGAGATCACCTCTGGGGGGTTAATACAGGTGCTGAGGTGGGAGCAGATGCAGACAGACACACCTGGTGGGTGCGGGCGGCCCTCGCTGAGGTGACTTCGGTTAGCATTCAAGATCAAGATCCCAGAGGTGGAGAGGAATTCGTCCTCTCAGTGAAACAGTGGGATAGTCAGGGTGACTGTAGAGGAGGAATGTGCACTTTGGGTGCCAGCACCCATGAGCGAGGGCTGCCCTGACTGAGCCTCGCTTGCTTGGGGCCTAGTGCACTCCTGCCAGGCAGCCAGTGACAGGACGTGCTTTTCCAAATTAATGAGAGAAAACATTGGTTCTCCTGCTGCCCATGAAGGTGGAAAGTGAAGTGCAGAGACATGTGGGAGTGAGCGAGGTTCCCTTTCTGGGGGTCCCAAATCTGCTGTTGGTTTCTTTCACCGCTGACTAGAGATATACAGGGTACCCCCCAAAATGTACACACACTTTGAATACCTACTAATTCCAACGGTTTTAAGCACAAGAAAGAAACAACAATGGAGCTTTTATCTGTTAAAATTGTGGGCACAAACAGGCAGTCGGACATTCCCTGAGGGGTCTCAGATTGGAGAGAGTGAAGGCCAGACTGAGAGGCCCTTTTCCTCCCTACCCCAGTGCACAAATTTCGTGCACCGGGCTACTAGTTAATGATAAAAAATTAAATACACTGAGTAAGAGGAGTTTACAAGACCCTGGGCATACAAAGACTCCATCCTTACCTGGAAAGGTTGACCTTCCAAAGAGAAGCAGAGGAGGCAAATAAAGAACCAAAATCATAATAGTCATCAACAGCCTATGATAGAGATATGCACTCTGTTCAACTTCCTTCAAGAAGTGACTGTGAAGAAGTGCTATGGTTGTATTAGCATAAATACAATAAAATGGTGTCTTAAGAAAAAAATCAAATGATTGAGTATAAGCTAAATACAGGGTATCTGAGTGGCTGGTGAAACTGATGCAAAAGATATTTTTTTATTCCAAATTATGTGGGCTTCATATACAAAAACCATGAAGTCAATGATTTTTAAGCTTGCGATTGACATGGCTAGATTTACATTTAGAAAAATCACTATGGTAACAGACATCAGTAAGCCTGGATATATCCTCCAGTCATGCATGCAATCATTTATCCACTCATTCATTCACTCATATATGTATTCACAGCATCTTTTCTTTCCACTTCTTATGTGTAAGTCAATGTAGCACATGATGCGGGTACAATCCCACTTTGAGGTATATACCCTATGAATCTTGAAACACCAACCTGAAAGAATATATGCACCCCTATGTTCATAGCAGCGTTAATTACAATACCCAAGATCTGGAAACAACCAAAGTGCCCACCAATAGATGAGTGAATAAACAAGTTATGGTACAATTATAAAGTCGAATATTATGCAGCCACAAAAAAGAAGAAATTCTTACCCTTTGCAATAGCATGGGCGGACCTGGAGATTATTATGCTAAGTGAAATAAGCCAGTCAGAGAAAGACACATACATATGATCACACTAATATGGGGAATCTAATGAACAAAGTAAACTGATGAGCAAATTAGAACCAGAGGCATGGAAGCATGGAACAGACTGAGAGATTTCAGAGGACAGGGGTGGTGTGGAGGCCGGATAAAGCACAGTGAAGGGAGTAGCTATAGGACATATATGAATAGCCCTTGATCACAGACAATAGTGTGGTGAGGGCCAAGGGAGGGGGGTGGTGGCTGAGTGGAGGTGGGCAAAGGGGGGTGGGAGACATCTGTAATAGTGCAATAATACAATATGTAAAATTAAAAAAAAAACACTATGAAATGGGCAGAAGATCTAAATAGACATTTTCTCAAAGAAAACATACAGATCACCTCACGCCTGTCAGAATGGCTATTATATAAGAGACAAGAAAATAAGTGTTGGCAGGATGTGGGAAAGAGAAGCCTCAGCCTCCTCTTTCTGTTCCTCCCTCTCTTACACTGTGCTTATTGGGAAGTGCCAAACACTGACTGTAAACAAATACAATAATAAACAAAATAATACAATAGATGAATCTAGTGAATTGTATAAGACATTATGATGTTTACAATGATCTCTAGTAGTACTGTTAGAGAGACATGAAAAGATTAAAGTATACTTTATAGGTAGAAATTTTGCGACATGGGGACAGATTGAAAGTCAGAATCCTGACATAATGGACCACATATTGTATGATTCCATCTATATGAAATGCCCAGAATAAGAAAATCCATAGAGGACAGGAAGTACATGAGTCAATTCCAGTGGCTGTGTGGGATGGAGAATTGAGTGTGACTGCGAATGGGTATAGGACTTCTTTTGGGGTTGATTAAATATTCTGAATTCCGATGACTGCACAACTTTGCGATTATACTAAAAAACAGTGAATTGTATACTTAAAAATGTGAATTTTATGATATGAGAATTATATCTCAACAAAGCTGTTACAAAAAGTAGAATCCTAAATATTTCTATTGTTTGAATATAACATTGTAGGGATGGAGTAATTGTTATATATGTCTGCTGATTTTCTAGTAATATTACTGAATTGTTCTTAAGAAAAAAAGTCTCCAGAGCTTGAATAAAATTTTATTGTAAGTTGTCCTTTTTCACAGGAATGTCTTCAAGAGAACTTTTGGCCTTTTGTGATTTGTCCTTTTAGTTAATATTTTATTTATATTAAGATGAACATAAATATATAAATCCCCAAAGCTGGATTTGGACTTAGATAGTGGTACACCTTACACTAACTTTTTTTATTGATGAGCAACTATCTTAAGCCATTCTCCTGTGTTCTATGCAGTATTATTTTATCCACAGTGTAAGTTAATATTACACAGACCTCAGTTTCCCAAAGTTCTGGGTCCTCAAACTACTATATATTTTATAAACAGGTCTTTTATTAGAAAGATTTATGCTAATAATATTGAGCTAGTTTGAGTCCCCCCACCCCCCCAAAAAAATGAATGAAAGATTTAATATTTTTACTAGCCTCAAAAAGCTCTTTTCAAAGGAAGTGATATTTTTGCTTATCAGCTTCAGTAACTTTTAATAAAGACAGTGGGGAATTTAAAATTCTGGGAAAAAAAGCTCAGCAGGAAGTAACAATGAAGGACTAGCCAGGTGAAAGCATTGTAAGATAAGCCAGTGGGATGTAATTATTATGGTGCTATTATGGTAGGTGTGTTATGTTCAAGAGTAGTAACATCAGATGGTAGGAAATCAATGGAGCCACAGGATCACAAATCATTGGGAAAAAAACATACATCACTTGCACCAGTTATTCTTTCTGTGTGTTTTTCACTTGAAGGACTGAAGTGAAATTTCAATCGGCCTATTTCACAGGTGCCAATTTTGCCTTTATATAATACTTCTACCCTTAATTTTCCATAAGAAAGTTAAAATTCAACTCAAATTATATATGTAATACTTTTGTGCGTGAATGTGGAGTTATGTATTTGTTTTAAAGGCAGGAGTTATTGTTTTGTATTTCTAGAAACATGTATTTTATTCCTAGTGAAATAATACAGTTATCTTGTTTTGGAATGGAGAAAGAAGATAAGTATAGAATATTTAAATAAGAAATGGGCCTAAGTATCAGTAATTGCTATCAGAATTATCCTATCAGCATCCACACATAGAAAATAGGACAATATATGTGAAATAATGAAATTATGGTTTTAGTGTTCTGTCACTTGGCAACAGGTAGAAAATACTGAAGGGAGTGAAAAAGAGGTGAGTCTTACTTTGCCCAGCTTACTGTCTGAGGCAGTTTGCAAGCTTTAGAAAAGAATGGAAAAGATAAACAGAGACTCAGAGACCTGTGGAATAGCTCAAGTGCACCAAGATTCATGGAATGGGAAATCAAGAAACAAAGGAGAGAAAGAGGTGAAAACATATTTTTATACCCTAGATATATACAATGTTTATTTGGCAAACTTCTTTAAAGCTGGAAAAAATATATAATCTTTGCTAAGGATAAACCAGGGTAGACATAATATAGGAAATTAGTTAAGGATTTTTTTCATAGTTAGTGAATATTTTCTGTTATTCTATAGCTTGACCTTGCACCTGCTTAAGAAGACCTTCCGTGAGTCATTTTTAAAAAATTTTAATAAAGTCCAATATTAATGTTTTTTTTTCTTTTATGGATCATTGTTTTGTGTTATCTGAGAACTCTTCATATAGAGTTCTTTTCAAAGAACTGTTTCCTCAGACAGAAAAGCTGCATTGCAAAGCTGCATTGCTTTTCTGCCTTCCATTTTATTGATTTCTGCTTTTTTTGGAATAAAAGTGCACAGTTTATTGTGCAGAAGTTATTCTTCAATAAAGATGATGAAAATGAATAAAATGCAGAAGGTGTTGCTCTTACTTCTACCTTGTGAATTCCAGACCTGCATATTCTGGCCATGAAGAGAACAGCAATAATGAGTATAGGTTCAAAACACACACTAGTTCTCATAAGAACTCCAGCATCTCTTTGTTTGCTATAACTAAACCTTTAGTAGGTCATTGCATTGTCCCAGCAGAAAAGTCGATTCCATAGGTGTAAATCTTTCAGTATGACCTTTCATACTGACCTCCTTTCAGTATCAAATGCATTGTTCTTTTTTAAAATTTGTTAAAGCTGATCAACTTACAATCATTACATTGACAAGTACTAGTAGCAATCACCCAAATTCTGTAGTTTACATTAGGGTTTCCTTTTGGTTTTGTACATTCCATGAGTTTGGACAAATGTATAATGACATCATAGTAGCATACAGAGTATTTTCACTAAAAATAGTCGGTGTTCTAACAATTTGTTGTTCCCCTCACCCCTTCCAGCAACCACGAGTCATTTTACTGTCTCCATAGTTGTGCCTTTTTGAGATGCATTTTCCATAATGTTGGATTCATGCAGTATATAGCCTATACAGACTGACTTCTTTCACTTAGCAATATTCCTTTAAGTTTCCTCCATGTCTTTTTATGGTAATATTGCTCATTTCTTTTTAGAACTTAACATTCCATTTTTTGGATGTATGAAAGTTTATTTTTTCATCTACTGAATGACATCTTGGTTGCTTCCAAGTTTTATCAATTATGAATCAAGCTGCTATAAACATCCATGTGTAGTTTTTGTGTGAACATTAGTTTTCCACTCCTTTGGGTGAATATCAAATACAATTGCTGGATCATTTGGTGAGAGTATGTTTAGTTTGGTAAGAAATTGCCAACTATCTTCCACCAATGTATGAAAGTTCTTGTGTGTCACCAGAACTTGGTGTGTCAGTATTCTTGGTTTTATTTTAATTTGTATTTCCCTGATGATATTTGATGTGGATGGTGTGGAGCATCATTTATATGCTTATTTTTCATCTGGATATCTTCCTTGGTGAGGTGTCTGTTAAGTTCTTTGACCCATTCTTAGGTTACTTCTTTTATTATTATTTAGTTTGAACAGTTCTTTGTATATTTTTGGAAGAGTCCTTTATCAGATGTATCATTTGAAAACATTTTTTTTCCTGTCTTCCAATTCTCTTGACATCATATTTTACAGAGCAAAAGTGTTTAATTCTAATAATGTGCAGTTTATCAAGTATTTCTTTCTTGGATCACATCTTGGTCTTATATCTAAAAAGTTATCACCTTGGGCACTGAAGTCATTTATATTTCTCCTATGTTTTCTTCTAGTAGTTTTATAATTTTCCATTTTATATTTATGTCTATGACCCATTTTAAGTTAATTTTTGTGAAGGATTTAAGAGATGTGTTCGGATTTATTTTTATTGTGTAGATAGATGTCCAGTTGTTCCAGAACCATTTATTGAAGATACCATCTTTGCCTCAATATATTGCCTTTGCTCTTATTAAAGATAGTTGACTATGTTTTTGTGGTTCTCTAGTCTGTTCCACTCATCTATTTGATCATTTTTCACCAATATCACACTGCCTTGATTACTATAGCTTCATCAGTCCTCCAATTTCATTCTTGGTTGTATGTCAAGTATTCTGTATTTGGGTCTTCTGTCTATATATAAAACTTTAGCTTCAGTTTGTCAATTCTGTGATTTTTATTTTGTTTGTATTGAATCCATAGATCAGTTTGGGAAGGACTGACATTGTGACACTATTGAGCCTTTCTGTCCATGAACATGGAATATCTCTCTATTGTTTATTCTTTGATTTCATTTATCATGGCTTTGTAATTTTCCTCATATAGATCTTATAAATGTTTTTATCATTATTAGACCCTTCTTTCTTCTTAATTTGAGTTTATATTCATTTTTCTTTCAAAGTTTTTGAGGTGGAAGCTTAGATTATATACTTGAGCCATTTCATCTTTTCTAACATGAGCATTTAGAACAATAATTTTTTTTGCACCATCTTTTTATGTTTTACAAATTTCTATAAGTATATTCATTTGTTTGGTTTACAATAATATAAGATTTTCCTTCAGAGTTCCTTTCCAGCCATGAATTATTCCAAAGTGTGTATTTTATTTTTTAGTTTTGGGGCATTCTCCTATTATCATTCTGTTACTGATTTTTAGTTTGATTCCTTGGTGTGAAAGAACATACTGTCTATTATTCAATTACTTTAAATTTGTTGAGATTTTTGTAATAGTTTATCTTGGTAGATGTTTGGTGGGCACTTAAAAAGGATATGTATTTTATTGTTGTTGATATAATATTTTATAAATATTAATTAGATCCCAAAGATTAATTATGTGGTTGAGTTCATATATATTCCAGATAATATTCTATCTGGTTTTTCTATCAGTTCTTTAAAGGGGTTGCTAAAAGTCTGACTATATTTTTGAATTTGTCTATTTCTTCTTTTAGTTCTATAATATTTTTTGCACTACATATTTTACATTTTTGTTGTTTGTTGCATACACTTAGGATTATGTTAAGAACTGTTTTTATCGTTTTCCTTTGTCATGGAGATCAGGTATGATATAAAAATGGAAATATGTATCAAAGAGTCTCTATGGTAGCTTGGATTTAAACCTGTCTATGCTCTTTTGTGTCTTTGGAACATCTTTTTTTTTTCTTTGTAAAATTCATCAAAGCTGACATTCCTATCTTCCATCCCCTTAACACCTCTAAACAAAATAGGACTCAAAAGCTATTGTTGGGTATTAAATCAGGTGATTAACAGCACTCAGAACATGTGCTAGTTCACATTTTCCCTTTTTTGGTAGGTGAAAGTTTTGTATTGAAATGGAGACAAAATTCCAAGTCTTGCTTTGTTCCCAATAGGGTGGGTGGCTTTGCACCTGAACTTGATGATATTAACCTACACATGCAAAACACCTTATATATTTTATCATAATTGGAATTGACTTAGTATTATTCTGAAATAGATTTATTTTTGATGTTTGATTGATGAATGTTTTTAAGCTCTGTTCTTCCTATTCCCTTCCTGCTTCATATTTTGGCAAGCTGATAAAAGCTTATGTGCTGCTTCCTTTGGGGTTAGCAGGAGAATCAAGCCATACAAATTTCAAGGCACCCTGCACTTGGGAATCATTACCCTGGTCCTACCCCTAACCTCAATAAGAATCCCAAGCAAGTTTCACTTCTTTGCTCTCCTAAGCCATTTTTGGATAATCTGAAAAGGCTTGCACTATTCTCCCCAGAAATCCTAGATTGTATAATAATCTTTGTTGTTTGTACATGCGGTGTCATCAGCTTCAACATTCAAAGAAAATTTTGGATAGAAGTCCATCCTTCTTTTGTAGAAAAGACACAACAACTGAGATAAACTAAGTTACATATTGAATAATTTCCACTTTTACATAGAATAAGAGAACTAAATTGAGGATGAATAAAGTGGACAAAATATATTAAAATAAAATTTATAAAAATTAACAACTACAGTACCAAGACACTGGGAAGAGAAGGTTATGGTAGGACAAAACATTGGATGATAATTTTTGGAATCATATATTCAATAAAGTACTTGTACTCATGATATTTAAAGAATTCTCAAAAAATCAGTAAAACAATATCAATTAAAAACGGATACAAATATTTAAATAGATAACTCACCAAAGAAGATATATTGGAGGCAAATAAGGACAAAAAGAGGGTCAATATTATTAGTCACTAGGGAAATACAAGTTAAACCACAATGAAGTATCACTACATATTTATTTGAATAGCTAATATTTGAAAGACTGATTATATAAATTATAATAAAGGAGTTAGAGCAATTGGAACTCTCATACACCACTTATGGGAAGGTAAAATGGTATAACCTATTTGGAAAGCATTTAAACTACACATTCATCCACCAAATGACCTGATAATTCCACCCTTATCAGAATTAATCAGAGTAAGGAAAAAAACATATGTCTATTATCACACTTGTTTACAAATGTTCATATCACTTTTATTTGTATTAGACAGAAATTGAAGCAACTAAAATATCCATCATTAGGTGAATAGATAAAGAATTATGTTACATCCATATTATGAATAAAAATATTGGTGTGGCTCAGTTGGTTGGGTGTCATCCAAGCATCAAAAAGTTGCTGGTTGGATTCTCAGTTAAGGCACACATGCCCAGAGCTGTGGGCTGGATCACCAGTCGGGGCCATGCAGGAGGCAGCCCTTCAATGTTCTGCTCTCATGTCAATATTTCTCTCTCTCTTCCTCTTCTTTCCTCTCTCTCTAAAAAAATCAATACAAAAAGAATATTACTCAGCCTCCTAAATTAACTGTTGATACAAAAAAACACCATGGATAATTCTTGAAATAATTTTTTAAAATATATTTTATTGATTTTTTACAGAGAGGAAGAGAGAGGGATAGAGAGTTAGAAACATCGATGAGAGAGAAACATTGATCAGCTTCCTCCAGCACACCTCCTAATGGGGATGTTGCCCACAACCAAGGTACATGCCCTTGACCAGAATCGAACCTGGGACCCTTCAGTCCACAAGCCGACACTCTATCCACTGAGCAAAACTGGTTAGGACATTGAAATAATTTTGATGAGTGAAATATGTCAGTCAAAAATTAATGAGAAGTACATACAGTATGAGTCAACATTTGTAAAACTCTAGACAAAGCAAACAAATCTTTTGTAACAGAAAGCACATTGATAGTTGTCTGGGGAAGTGAGTTAGGAGGGCTCAAATATAGGTACAACAAAGAGACCATGAGAAACATTTCAGGTGATGAATATTTACTGCTGTGATGCTTTCATGGTTAAACACGTGTCAAAACTTATCAAATTATACACTTTTGAGAGAGTTAAGGGGGTTTTGTTATTATGAAAAATGTACTTTAAACAAGAAATAATACCAGAGGCCAAGAGATATATATCAATGACAAAGGAGTCAGAAAAGCATAAACATTTAATTATCTTTAACACATACTTACCTAAAAAGAGGTCCTTGACATAGATAAAGCAAAACTTGACAGAAATGAAAGACAGACCATTCAATAATAACCCTATATAATAAAAGGCTAATATGCAAATTGACCAAACAGCAGAACTACCAGTGTCTGTGAAATGCACTGACCACTAGGGGGCAGACACTCAATGCAGGAGCTACCCCCTGGTGGTCAATGTGCTCCCCCAGGAGGAGTGCCACTCAGCCAGAAGCCCTGAGCCACCATCATGACTGGCAAGTGCAGTAGCGGTGGTGGGAGCCTCTCCTGCCTCCATAGCAGCGCTAAAGATGTCTAACTGACAGCTTAGGCCCTCTCACCATCAGTTGGACATCCCCTGATGGGTCCTGGACTGCGAGAGGGCACATAAGGGCTGAGAGAACCCCCTGAGTGCATGAATTTCATGCCCCAAGCCTCTAGTAATTATATATTTAAATATCTCATTTTCAGTAATTTATGTAATGACTATACAGCAAATCATCAAGTTTATAAAGGACTTGTCAACACTATCAATCAAGTTGAACTAACTAACATATATAGAATAATCCATCCAACAACTACAGAGTATACATTCTTTTCAAGTTCCAAGGAGGCAGTATTGTTTTATGGATTACTGTTCTCTTTGCACATAATTCCAGGATATTCTATTAATTCCTTAATAATGTCTATACCAAATAAAGATTAATATAATTTATAAAAATCATGGTATAATTTTAGGAAGTTAATGGAGTATCCTTAATCAACCTCTTGGGGGATCAGGTTGAATATTTTAAATCCATCAGAATTCTTTTTCATAAAGAGTTTTCATTTTGTCCTTTATAATATTTTTGGCATTTAGCTTTATTTAGTGAAGGTTACTGTTAGAACAGTTTCAGTTGACCAATTTAAAAAGTATTTACAACCACTTCCAGATGTTAGAATCTCTGTTAAATTCACCAACATCAATGCTTTACTTTATCTAAAGTTACTTCTTTTATCTCCAGCCTCATGCTTTTAGTTTATTACCACAAAGATTCATAAGATTTATAGAAAAGATAATTAACAGAATCTAATAATTCTTTTGATATGTAAGTATTCATCTCTTGGATGAGGTTGTCTATGTGCCACTGGATTATGTTAGAACATGACTCTTTTTTTAAAATATATTTTATTGATTTTTTACAGAGAGGAAGGGAGAGAGTTAGAGAGTTAGAAACATTGATTAGAGAGAAACATCGATCAGCTGCCTCCTGCACATCTACCACTGGGGATGTGCCCGCAACCCAGGTACATGACCTTGACCAGAATTGAACCTGGGACCTTTCAGTCCGCAGGCCAACGCTCTATCCACTGATCCAAACCGGTTTCCGTGAACATGACTCTTTATAAGTTTGATAGAATATTGTAAAAACAGAGCTACATAAAAATTCAAAGGGACTTCCTCAAATTTTAGCCGACTAATGATATGGGCATATATTTTTAGAAAATACTTTTTTCAATAGATGTAAACAACTGATGGTTGCTTTCAATTTATAGCTTAATAACACTACAGCTACACATTTTTTTCTAAATATAACATTATTTCTTATTTTAGTAGATAAGTGAGAACTAAATAAATAAATTATTTTCTCATGTCATGAGTTTTGTAAAAGAAATAGATTCAGTCTGAAGTCTGTATAACACTGAATCCTGTGTTTTGTTTCCCTATGAAACTATGTTGCATCACTACTATATCTTCAAAAGCAAAACAACTGTAAAGTTACACTCTCCCAAAATTACACCTACTATACCAGTACAAATACTTTAAATTTACAACTAATATTGGTCCAGCAAAAATGCACTGTTCCCACAATGCTCAGGCATTATGCTAATTACTATGGTTCTGCTTTATGCCTTTGGCTACTTAGAATTTGCTAATGACCAATTCACTCAACTGAAGAAGTGCCAAAATCGTAAGACATTTTGAAAAATTAACTCACCATCCTCTGAAATCATTTAGTTACTCATTACTTAATGGCTATCTTGCTCAACAAGAAAATTGGTCAAATAAATCATGAAATAAGACAGATGGGTCATGTTTTCCCTAGTGATAATTTCTAACATTTTAAAGTTTCAAATACTTTTTGATTTTTTATTCTGATTATCAACTTTTCCTGTGAAATAAGGTAACAAAAGTGGAAGCTGAGTTTCAAGGCTGTATGGCATTTGCTAGCAATCACAATATACTTTAATGGTTGACTGAGTAGAAATAAAAACCCAAAGTCCATGGGTCTCAATCCAATGCAATTTCTACCACATTTATTCTAAAGAGAGTTGATTTCTTGGTGAAATGAACCTTCTTTCTATTAAGATCAGTGGAATGTCCCAGGTTTTCCTGTTATATACATATTAATAATTGAACATAATTTTCATATATACATTCAGCCATATTATGGTGTTAAGAAAAAATCTTCAAAAAGAACTTTAAAAAAGAAGCAACTAACATCCACCTGAAGATATTTCACTTTTAATACATAACACTTTGGATAGCAGAATTTATTTAATATTAGATACAACCAATATAAAAAGGTGTCATTTCTATAAAATATCTAAACACAAATAAAAATGTAGCAATGTTTCTCTCAAGTCCTTATCTCAAACATGTCATAGTGCCTCCCAGGAGATGGCTACCGCACTGTTTGACTATCGCATTATATTTTAATGCAGTTTTTCACAGAGTGTCATTGATATTTGAAATATTATGAACAGTCCTAGAATATCAAGTTCCTAATATTAAATCCTGAAAACAACTGTAAAATCATCATATTACTAAGATTTTAATTTGTAAATATTTTTTAAGTATGAGAAACAATTCATTAGTCAGTTTGACTTTTCATGCTTATAAATTTCCATTGTCACAAATTCCTTTTTTGATGAATAGACTTTTGAATATTTTGAACTAAACAGTATACAAAGAGAATAAATTTTGATGTGGGCTATATATCTTTTTATTTAAATTATGGCATAAAACATATAACATAAAATTTGCTATATTAACCACTTTGAACTGTGACAAAATATCAAAGATAAATAACCATGATAATAGCAGCATTATTCATAATAACCAAGAGGTAGAAGCAATCCAAGTGTCCATTGATGGAAGAATGAATAAACAAAATATAATATGTTATATACCTACAATGGAATATTATTCAGAGAAAAAAGAAGGAAATTCTGTAACCTCTATGATGTGGATGAACCTTAAGGATATTAGGCTAGATAAATCAGTTATCAAAAAAACAAATACTATACCTTTTTCTAGAATTAATAATTAATTTCATAATATTACTTGAATAAGAAATATTATACTTTTCATTGAGTCCTATGTGCCTGAGATAAACGTAAATTTAAAAAGTTATAAATATTAGTGTAACAAGAACCTGAGATATCAGATATCAATGTCTTCCATGTTCCTCATTAAGGACTTTGGGGTCAGAAATATAATATTATGCTCAAGATTATATATGCAATGACAATTTATTAAGAATATACAATGGGAGAGAATATTTTCCAGATTCCTGGTATGTTATCTTATTTAATGTTCACCAACATTTAATGATTTTGTTAATTTTATTCACTTCACATATTATACCTTAGAAAACAGACTTCAAAAGGTTATATAACTGGCCTACCTCCAACAGGGGAGGATGGAAAGAACATTTGTCTTACTCAAAGCCCCTGCTCTGAATCTAGTAAAATATACTGCCTTATTCAGCGTAGATCTACATCAATGTCTTCTCTTTTTGCACTCTACCAGATGTTGCAAATATGTGAGTCTTATTTAACTAATGCACTGTTTAAATGATTGCATTTGAATGTCTTATCCTCCGGAATAGCAACCTTCGGCACCTTCTTTTATTTTATTAGGTCATTTAAGGTGACTAATCTATAACAAATTGGTACTTACAGAATAGTCATGGGGATGCAAGGGAATTTAGTCGATAATATTGTGATAACTATGTATGGTGTCAGATGGGTACTAGATTTAGCTGGATGATCACTTAATAAATTATATATTGTTAATTACCTATTTGTACCCCTGAAACTAATATAATATTGTATGTCAACTATAATTGAAAAATAAAAATGATAAAGTAAGTGACTAAATAAATATTTGACTTTTAAAAATAAAAAATGAATTGTGTATTTGCAATGACAGTATGTTGGCACTATTTCTTTTATGTACATCACCATGCTTTAATACTTATTTGTTAGAAGACTACAACTTTGGTGTAGATATTATGTGAGGGTATTAGTACTCTTATAGCAATAGGTACACCAATAATACCAGATGTATTAATGGAGTGTTTACATAGAGTGAGTTATGTATGTTATTACGGGTTTGGAGCTCTGAAATGCTTAAACGACAGTCTTTTATGCATGGGAAGAAATGATATTATTTAGGTTGCCACTGAAAAGTTTCCCATAAAATGTAATTGTTGAATAGGCCATGCCTGATTCTTAAAAAAAAAAAAAAAAATCATCATTCTCTTTACATTAGTCACTGCACATTTTACTTGCTTAAAGCAAATCTGAGGTAAAATTTCAAGAATCACTTACATGAAACAAAATTAAATATAAATCATATACAAGCATTGATTTCAACATATATACCTGATTTACATACTTTTTCTAAGATATATCACCTACACTCTAGAATATAAATGCTAACATTCTAAGTTATATTAGACTCACTGTGGTTTACTGTACTCTTACAATTTTAAAAGTACCTTTCTCCTTTATTGGCAAACAATGAAAACCAAACAGGACATTGAAAAAATAGAGGAAGACATAAACAAATGGAAGAATATACCTTGTTCATGGATTGGTAGAATCAACATCATTAAAATGTCCATACTACCCAAAGCAATCTATGGATTCAATGTAATCCCCATGGCATATTTCACAAACCTAAAAAAAATCCTTAAAAAATTCATTTGGAATAAAAAAAGACCCTGAATAGCTGCAGCAATCCAGAGAAAAAAGAACAAAGTTGGAGGCATCACAATACCAGAGATCAAGCTATTCTACAAAGCCACTGTTCTCAAAACTGTCTCGTATTAGCACAAGAACAAACATATAGACCAGGGGTGGGCAAACTTTTTGACTCGAGGGCCACAATGGGTTCTTAAACTGGACCGGAGGGCCGGAACAAAAGCATGGATGGAGTGTTTGTGTGAACTAATATAAATTCAAAGTAAACATCATTACATAAAAGGGTACGGTCTTTTTTTTTTTTTTAGTTTTATTCATTTCAAACGGGCTGGATCCGGCCCGCGGGCCGTAGTTTGCCCACGACTGATATAGACCAATGGAACAGAACAGAGAACCCAGAAATTGACCTAAGCCATTATGCTCCATTAATATTTGACAAAGGAGGTAACAGCATACAACTGAGTCAAGACTGTCTCTTCAATAAATGGTGTTGGGAAAATTGGACAGATACATGCAAAAAAAAAAAAAAAAGAAACTAGACCACCAACTTACATCATACACAAAAATAAAGTCAAAATGAATAAAGGACTTAAACGTAAGGTGGGAAACCATAAAAATCCTAGAAGAATCCTAGGCAGCAAAATAGTAGACATTTTCATAGCAATATCTTTGCTGATACAGCTCCTAGGGCAATGGAAACTAAGGATAAAATAAACAAATGGGACTACATCAAAATAAAAGCTTCTGCACAGCAAGGGAAACCATCAACAAAACAAGGAAGCCCGCTGCATGGGCGAACATATTTGCCAATGTTATAACTGATAAGGGTCTAATCTCCAAAATTTATAGGGAACACATACAAAAGGAAGATAAACAATCAATCAAAAATTGGCAAAGCACCTAAATGGACACTTTTCGAAAGTGGACATACAGAAGGCCAAGAGACATATGAAAACATGCTCAAAGTAACTAATCATCCGAGAGATGCAAATCAAAACAACAATGAGGTACCATCTCACACCTATCAGAATGGCTATTGTCAACAAATCAACAAAAAGACAAGTGCTGGCGAGGATGTGGAGAAAAAGGAACCCTCTTGCACTGCTGGTGGGAATGCAGACTGGTGCAGCCACTGTGGAGAACAGTATGGAGTTTCCTCAAAAATTAAAAATGGAACTCCCATTTGACCCAGTAATCTGACTTTTAGCAATGTATCCCAAGAAATCAGGAACATCAATCAGAAAGGACATATACACCTCTATGTTAATAGCAGCACAATTTACAATAGCTAAGATTTGGAAACAGCCAAAGTGCCCATCAGCAGCTGAGTGGATTAAAAAACTGTGGTACATCTATACAATGGAATACTGCACTGCTGTAAAAAAGAAAGAACTCTTACCATTTGCAACACCATGGATGGACATGGAGAGCATTATGCTAAGCAAAATAAGCCAGTCAGAGAAAGATAAATATCACATGATCTCACTCATTTGTGGAATTTAATAAACAACATAAACTGATGAACAAAAATAGAGCCAGAGACATAGAAGCATCCAACAGACCAAAAAACTTAAGAGGGAAAGCATGGGAGGGTGGTGGGTGGTAAGAGATCAACCAAAGGACTTGAATACATGCATATAAGCATAACCAATGGACACAGACACTCAGGGGGTGAGGGCATGTGCTGGGGGATGGGAGTGGCTGGTGAAAGGCCAATGGGGGGAAAAGGAGACATATGTAATACTTTAAACAATAAAGAATTTAAAAAAGAAAAAAAAGAAGAAAACATTAAAATGATAAAATTTATAATTATTATAGATAATGTGATATATAAAAATGTTTCTTAGGAATCAAATAATTTATGCATACATTTAAAATATAAAATTGTGTTTTGATTGACTTTAGTGGGTCTCTGATAATTGGAGATGGGCTAATACACAATTGAGAAAAATAAAAACAAAAACAAAAATGACACCCTTTTTATCTTCTTGTAAAGCCAGAAAGCCTAATCATATATTTCCCCTAGGATTTCTAAATTCAGTGCTGGTCTTTTTTTTATCATACTACTAGCATAAGCATAACTGTAAATCCACTATTATGAAATTCTTAGTTTAAATCCTTACAGGAATGGCTATTTATATAAAAAATAATTTGCTTTTCTAAGATCTGATTAGGTAGCCAGTTTGTGATGAATTTCCTTATAGGTAACCTAATATTTGCATGCAGTAAATTCCTGGGTGGTTGCTCTGGAGGGAGAGAGAAGGGTCTCTAAACAAGTGATCCTTATTGGCCCAATAAGTTGTAGTCCAATAATGTTCATTGGTTGTAGTCCAATAATAAATGCTATTCCAGTACTACACTTTGCTCTACATGAAACAATATTTCACTGATATTAATGCAGGTTTCATATTTTATTTTTAAAAACTGGCTAAACTAGATAGGAAACCTGAGCAACGAACTCTTTGAACAAGTTGAGAGGTAGGCCGCGCTATTTGTTTTTGAAAATGTATTGATTTTTAAAAGAAGATAGATATGTAGAGTAACTTAAAAAATAATCTAAAGCTTCTACTGAAATATGGAGTGAGCAAAAATTTCTATAAATCTTTCAAAGGATAGATTTAATAGTGTCCTGCTCCTGTAATATCAACATAATTGTGTGAACAATTTATACTCTTAAAATGTGTGAAGGTAGGCATTTCTTTCATCTTATTCATTCATTCTTACATTCATCAAATATGTAATGAAAAGCTTCTTTGTGCTAAACCTTTCGCTAGGAAGTAAGGATAGAAGGTTGCAAACCTCATGGATTTTATAATTTAGTAACCTATTGTTGATAATGCCAGTATGAAAAGAGTAATTAATATGGCCCAACTCTCTCCATATAATGTGCTTCCCAGAGTTCCAGTTGTAACCATGAAAGAACATGGCAGCTATATACAGTTGTAGATGAACTTAAGCCCTAGTAACTTATCATGTTTCTCCCTACCAGGGAGCATTAGTTTTCTGAGGATTTTAAGATGCCTGATTTCCTCACTACAGCCTCTGGTTTCTTTAGTCCAGATTTTCAGTTCTCTCATCTTGAATATTCAGTAGGGGAATAAATTGAGTGTTAATGAATTCCCTCTTTCATTATGCTGTGGTTCATCAATACAACATTTCTCCATTTCATGTTGCGTTTGTGTCTTTTTAATATGGACTTTTGGATTTTAAAGAAGATCTGTTCTAAGCAGATATGATTTTCCAGTGTACATGACAGAACCAGAAACAGCAGGGTAACTACACAGATAATGCATTGCTGGTCAATGGCAGCAAGCAGAGTTCAATTCTGTATTGCCCTCTGACTTTTCTACTTAATTATGCAGTGAAACTAAATTAGAGGTGAGCCTAAAATCACTGCATACATACTATGTAAGAAGAGTTCTTTGCCGAAAGTAAAACGAATCATTGTTTTTTTTTTTGTTTTTTTTTTTTGTTTTTTCTGAATTCAGCACCCGCTGTGTTATTATTTGAAGTTTTTGGTGTATTTGTTTGTTTTTTTTAAAAGAATTTCATCTTGCATTAAGACAATTTTACTTATAAAACTTGAAAGTAGTAATACATCAAATATAATTAATCAACTTTCATATAATAAATTTATCCTTTTCCTCAATAACACATTCCACTAGAAAACTCTTCTCAGGTTCAAAAGTGTGTTTGTTTAACTTTTATTTATGGTTTGCAAAAAATACCTGTAATTAAGAACAAATATATCATTATAATGGCATATAAAAGGAGGAGCAATGCAATATGAGTAGAATTAATCTACTCTTTCCAATCAAAGGCTTTATCCATTTGCCCAAATAATGCACAAAAGTGTGTCACCAAACTGATGCCCATGTTCATTTTCATTAATATGATGAATGCCGAAGCCTAATTATATCTGAATGTATCCTGTGAAACTGGTCTCTTGACTTATTTTCCAAGGCATTTCCGCATTAATTTTATTCATTATCCTTCTTTCATGCAGTTTAATCTAAAGACATGGGAGAAAGAGATAATACAAAAGCAAACCTTCTGCACGGTCTTTGAGGCTTCATACATGTCACTGAGGAACTGGAATTCACAATAATTGGCAGCCTCTGTAAATGTCTGAATTAATCATATACCCTGAACCCTGCAATGTATGAATTAAAATAGCTCTTTTCATGTCTTTTGTTGTTTCATCAGCTTGTTTGAAACTTATGGTTCTAATTGGTATTTCTGAACTAACATCACCATTTGATTTTGAATATTATTTTCCCAGAAGAAAAGGTGCAGTTGTTGTTGATTATTATGAAATGATTATACTTAACAAAATTAGACATCTAATTTGAATTTAACTCTGCATTCTACATGACCTTTATATATACTAGTACTCAGGAGGAAATCTCTCTGTTCCTTCTTAATATTTTAAAACTATACTACTTTCCTCCTAAGGATCTGCTAGAAGACCTCTTGTCAGTAATGCATAGATCAGGTAATGGAGTCAATACAAAACATGTGTGTCTAATTCATCAGAAGAGCTTCCGTTAAAGCAATAGAAAATAATAGACTACTTGCTTAAAGTGCCAAATAACAGCTTCTTCTGGCAGTCACTCCCTTGACTAGTGGCTCATTTGCTGTGGGTCTTCAGAGAGGCTTATAGCAGTACCAAATATCACTAAAATGAAAGAAAAACAAAGGTCCCATGGCAGAGATAGATTTGGGCACTTCTTTTTAAGGGAAATGTGCATGCCATTGTTATAACCCCTGAATCTACAAGTTTCTGTTGATCCATAGCTCTGTGATGGATCACCTTGCCATCTTCATATTAACTTAATTTTTTTTTTAATCCTCACCCAAGAATATGTTTTTATTGATTTTAAAGAGAGAGGAAGGGAGAAGGAGAAGAGAGAGAGAGAGAGAGAGAGAGAGAGAGAGAGAGAGAGAGAGAGAAACATTGATATGAGAGAGAAACATTAATCAGTTGCATCCCAGGGATAGAACCTGCGACCCTTCACTGCACAGGACAACTCTCCAGACAACTAAGCCATACCAGCGAGAGCAATATTAACTTAATTTTAATGTATTATAGATTAAAGATAATCTAAAAACTATGTAAACCAAGTTTTAAATTTCTGCATGGATAATGTAATTCCCAGAGGCTTGTCTCAAACTGTTTTTTGCAGACTCTTCAAGCAGGCTGTTCTAATTCAGATTTTTGCTCTATACCTTGATCAAGTTCCTTGATTATTTTGTATTTAAGTTCCCTCAGTTGAAAAACTTAGATACTAGTACTGGCTTGTAGGGTTAAATGAAATTTGTATTTAAAGAGCTTAGAGCAGGGCCTGGCATATACTATTTTATATCTAAATGCTATAATATATAACATCTGAGTTATAATAGACAGGTGTTTACAGCTGAGCTGCCTGATTCAGTCTCTACCAATATTTACGATGCACAGCTCACTCCAGCTATGTTGATTGGTTTAATTGTGAGAAAGAAAGCCTGACCAGCAGGACTCAGAGGTTGAGCAGTGACCTATGAACCAGGAGGTCATGGTTCAACTCCCAGTCAGGGCACATGCCCAGGTAGTAGGCTTGATACCCAGTGTGG
The DNA here is from genome assembly GCF_964212035.1 of Myotis nattereri. Taxonomy (NCBI): domain Eukaryota; kingdom Metazoa; phylum Chordata; class Mammalia; order Chiroptera; family Vespertilionidae; genus Myotis; species Myotis nattereri. The sequence goes on along the minus strand of NC_138086.1, from coordinate 18,675,796 downwards.
CGGGTGCAGGAGGTATCGGATCAGTGAGTCTCTCTCAGCATTGGTGTTTCTTTCTTCCTCTCTCTTCCTCTCTGAAATCAATACAAATATATATTTTTTTAATTGTGAGAAAGAACATTTCGTTTCTCTCATTACAATTTTTTTTTTGTGAATGTTAATACAATTTATTATCGTCTTCCCTTCTCATCACAAATATTTGGTTCAATCTCCTTTCAGCTCACAGAACACACTCACACCCTTGCCTCTGTCTCGGGAGACCATAGAAAAATTCGATCCAGTCACTGCCATGGACTGAATAGCCAACGATCGTGGGCTGGGTATTTACATCTGAATGTTCCTTGTCCCCTCTTGTTTCAGATGCCCATGAACTAAAAGGGCAAGTGATCTGCTTCTCATTTGCCCATTATACAATGTTATAACAGGGCTAGAATAACTTAAATATTTTTGGAAAGGTGAAGATTGGAAAATACACAATTACAACGCTTTGGGGATATAATGGGAGAGCTGTTACAAGAGCCCTTAGGGAGTGGGCATGCTCTTTTGCTCCCTGGATGTAGATTTCCAGTCTGTTTTTTCCCATGGCTCTTGGTTTCACCTTCTACAATTTTTCAACTGCAGACAATGCTCAAACTCATCTAGGTTCCTATACTTACAACTAAAGTCATGTAATCACCTGTTTAGAATCTAAAACTTCCACCATGATAGCAAGTTCTATACTAGCTGCCTCACAAAGTAGAAACCACATTTCCCCCAAAGTAGAAACCACATTTCCCCTTAATGTGGAAGACAGACTTTTAGATCAGGTCTAACTTCCTGGTGAATTTTTGCCATAGAGAGCTTGTTGACCATTACCAAGATCATTATCTGTTCTGGGCTTGGGTTAACCCAAAAGTCAAGTGGAGTTGCAAGTCTCAGTTTCTTACCCTTGGAGGCCTTTGGGATGTCACATAAACTCATGGCTGTAAACCAAGATTTAGGCAGGGTTCTGCCCAAGATTCCTCAGCATCCAACTGAAAACAGGACATATATCAGGGAAAGAGTAATAGGATTTTATCCATTCACAGGCCGTATTTCAGGACCCAATTCTTTGTACAATGTTTTCTTTCATAATAATTTTCTTTCAATATAAAAGTAAAAAACAATCATTTTCAAAATATAAAAAATGAAAATTATAATGAAAACTTTTAAATCACCTCAAATTAGATCACTTTTAATCCCACAATAAAAAAAGATAAGTTCTAAACATTTGGCTTATTTCTTTCATATATTAATGTGCACATTTTTATGTTTATTTTTGTTTGTTTACTTGCTGTTTTTTCCCCCCTCTAGTTATTTGGAGTTCACCTGTTTCGTTTTTGCAGTAGTGATTTTAATTTAAAAATATTTTGATATTTATCTTTCTCTAGTATTTTATTGATGTTAAGTGAAAATAGTGTCCAATCTTTCTTTATGACATATGCTAAGAAAATTCACATATTAATACTTTTTTTCTTGCCTTTCCCAGAAATTCATAATTCTTCTCAATAAAATCTACAATATTAGATTTCTTCAGAATAAGCACTATATTTAGCTAATTTCTCCACTGCCAAATCTTTTATTTATTAATTTATAATTTCAGTTCCTTATTTTGGTTTATATTCATTGTACTGGAACAAATATTGAAGAACATATAAAGTATTATTGCAACTTGTGAAGACTCAGATAAATAGGAATATTATTGAGCTATCCCCAGGAGTGATGCTCATGTGACTGGGTACAGACGTTTTGGATCTCTTTCTTTTAAGATGTGTAAACAACCAATCTGTCATCATGCATTTACTGATGTGAAGAGTTTTCAGCTGTTTATTCATCTATTAGTAACAACTTATTTTTCCAAAGTGAATATGCTGTAATGGTTTGTGTATTTATGAAATTTTAAAATATTCTAGATTGGTCTGGGTATATGCAGTTTAAAAACATTAATTTTTCTTAGTGTAATGTAAATCCTGTTCCTATTTAGTCTATCCCTGCATAATTAATGGTAACCTATTAAGCATAAAATGAATGATACTAATTTCTTCTTAATCTCACTCATCATTTTCTTATATTAAACTTTCCTTTGAAGTTTTTCATATTAGTTATTTAATACACTATTTGATTTTCTGAGCTATCTATGGTGGTATGTATTGTGTCCATTTGGTTTCAAATTCAGAAATCATGCATTCCTTTAACTATAACTAATCTAAGTTAGTTCCTTCATAATGTATTCTTGATTTATTTATACAAATAAAATGAGTTGGTTTTGAACAAGCAAATTTCTAAAATAATTATTCAGTAAAAATGCATTTCAGCTGGAGACATTGCTCTTATTTGTTACTAGAAGCCCAGTGCACTAATTCATGCATGGTGGGATCTGGCCAGCCAGGCCCCGACCAGGGCAGATTGGAGCCAAGCCAATCAGGAGGAGGAGACTGTTGGGAGGAGGAGACAGCAAGAGGTTGGCCAGCTGGCCCACCCTGATCAGGGCCCAATCAGGGCCGGGATGGCCTTGGGGGAGGGGCTGAGGGTTATTGACCCAGGGGCCCGCCACCAATTGGGGTGAGGATGTCAACTGGGGGTGGGGCTGGCCATGGGGAGGGGCTGTGGGCAGTGGGCTGGCTGGACCATCCCCCAGTTGGGGTGATCAAGGGTGGGACCAGCCAGGTTGCGGGGCCGTGAGTGGTAGCCACTGGCCTTGCTCCTGATCAGAGTGTGGGGGGTTGATTGGGGGCAGAGCTGGCGGGGGGGGGGGGGAGAGGCTGCAGACCAATTGGGGTGGTAGGAGTTGATCAGGGGTGGGGCTGTCCAGGGGGAGGGGCTGTGGTGATAGGCCGGCTGGCCCCACCCCTGATCGAAATGGGGGGGGTATTGGGGGGAGGACCAGCAGGGTGGAGGGGCTGCAGGAGATTGGCTAGCCAGCCCTTCCCCCTATTGGGGGTTGGGGGTGATTGGGAGCAGGGCTGGCTGGGAGGAGGGATCTGCGGGAGGTTGGCCAGCCAGCCTGACCCCCAATTGTGCCAGTTCACTGGCTGTACTGGGCAGCATAGTGACTGGTTGTTCTGGTCATTACAGTGTTCCGGTTGCTTGCTTTTTATATATGTAGACTAGAGGCCCGGTGCACAAAAATTTGTGCGCTCGGGGGTGGGGGGAGAGAAGGGGTCCCTCAGCCCGGCCTGTGCTCTCTCACAGTATGGGACCCCTCGGGAGATAACGACCTGCTGGCTTAGGCCTGCTTCTGGGTGGCAGAGGGCATGCCCAATCCCTAGGTGCAGCCCCTGGTCGGGCTCAGAGCAGGGCCGATTGGGGAGTTGGGGAGCCGCCCCCTGTCATGCACAGAGCAGGGCGGATCGGGAGGTTGCAATGCCACCCTCAGTCACGCTCAGGGTAGGGCTGATTGTGGGATTGGGGCACTGGCCCCTGTCACACTCAAGGCAGGGTTGATGGGGAGGTTGTGGCGCCGCCCCCTGTCATGCACAGAGCAGGGTCGATCAGGGGGTTGGAGAGCTCCCCCTTGTCATGCACAGAGCAGGGCTGATGAGGGACTTGAGGAGCTCCCCCCTGTCACACACAGAGTAGGGCCCATAGGGGAGTTGGGGCACAACCCCCTGTAACACACAGAGCAGGGCCAATCAGGGGGTTGGGGCACCGCCACTGTCACACTCAGGGCAGGGCCGATGGGGAGGTTATGGCTGTACCCTGTCACACACAAAGCAGGGCCAATCAGGGGGTTGGGGCGCCGCACCCTGTCATGAACAGAGCAGGGCAGATAGGGAGGTTGTGGCCCCACCCCCTGTCACACACAGAGCCGCAGGGCGATCAGGGGGTTTGGGCGCTGCCCCCTGTAATGCTGATCCCGGTGCCGGGAGGCATATTACACTTTTACCATATAGGATAAAGGCCTGGTGTACCGGTGGGGTGGGGGCCGGCTGGTTTGCCCTGAAGGGTGTCCTGGATCAGGGTGGGGGTCCCGATTTGGTGCCTGGCCAGCCTGGGTGAGGGGCTGAGGGCTGTTTTCAGGCTGGCGGGTGACTGAAGCTCCCAAACTCTCCTTTTTTTCTTTTTAATTCTGGGCCAGCTTTAGCTCTGAGGCTTGGCTCCAGCTCTGAGTCATCGGCTGCTAAAAGCAGGTATCTGGTTTGTTTGGGTTCTATAATCAAAACGCTGTTTCAACTCCAGCTCTGAGATCCCGGCCGGCTGAAATCAGGTTTCTGGAATTTGTTTTGATTCTATATTTGTAACAATGTTTCAAACTGCAAGCTCAGAGGCTGGCAGCAGCAGGCGGGGAACGTTGGAGTCCTCCCTCACTGAAGTAAGCAAGCCTCACGTTCACTTCAAGCTGCCTGGCTGCCGGACACCATCTTGGCTGGCAGTTACTTTGCATATCGCCCTGATTAGCCAATGGGAAGGTAGCAGATGTATGGCTAATTACCATGTTTCTCTTTTATTAGATAGGATAATGTCCACTTCATTTTATAAGGAAAGAAAAGTCAGTTTCATATATTCAAAGCCTTTGCTTATCTGATATTTTCCCATTATATTCACATATGAATGATATGTAACCACAGAAGAAATATTTTGGAAGCATTTTATTTTCCCTGCTTCTATTACCTATCATTGATTTGCAGAGAAATGCCCAGATATTTACAAGGTTTTTAAATTCTACATTTGAATAAAAGGGCATCATTAACTCTTAGTGTGGCAAGTTAAGACTATGTATTGTAATCACTAGAATAATCACTAAAAGTATAAAAACAAAAAGGAATAGTTATAAATTTTATGTATAATTTAAAATTTAATTATAAATAATATTCAATAGTTCTAAAGAAGGTAGAATAAAAAAGAAGAGAGGAAAAATCCAGGAGACTAACAGAAAGCTAAAAGTAGACTTATTTTACAGAACCGTATCTATAATTGCATTAAATGTGAATGGAATCAGCACTGTCATTAGAAGACTGAGAGCACCAGAATGAGTAAAAAAGAATACCTTGTGCTGCCTGCAAGACTGACAATTAATAAAATCATGCAGACAGTAAATATAACAAGGCCAGGATGACTATATTTATGTTAGATAAAATAGATTTCAAAATAAAGAATACTAGCTTGATGTAGGCCTTTTGTTTATCTTTTCCCGAGTTTCCCTTGTTCTTAGAGACATATCCACAAAAATACTGCTGCGAAAGATGTCTGAGATTTTACTGCCTATGTTTTCTTCTAGGATTCTTCTATGGTTTTACGACTTACATTTCAGTCCTTTATTCTTTTCGAGTTTATTCTTGTGTATGGTGTAAGTTGATGGTCTCATTTCATGTTTGTTTGTTTTTTCATGTACTTGTCCAATTTTCCCAACACCATTTATTGAAGGGAATGTTTTTATCCCATTGTATGCTCTTGCCTCCTTTGCCATGTATTAATTGACCATAAAGGCATGGGTTGATTTCTGGGCTCTCTATTGTGTTCCATTGGTCTATATGCCTGCTCTTGTGCCAGTACCAAACTGTTTTGAATCCAATGGCATTTTAGTATAGTTTGATATCCTGTACTGTGATATATCTACCTTGTTCTTCTTTCTCAAGAGTACTTGGCTGTTCAGGGTAGTTTTGGTTTCATATAAACTTTCGGAATATTTTTTCTAGTTCTGTGAAATAGCCATTTCTATTTTAATAGGAATTACATTGAATCTTTAGATTGCTTTGGGTAGTGTATACATTTTAATTATATCAATCTTTCCAATCCCTTAACATCCACTTATTTGTATCTTCTTTAATTTCTTTCTTTAATGTTCTGTAGTTCTCTCAGTACAGGTATTTAATTTCCTTGCTTAAATTTATTCCTGGGGACCTTATTTTTTGTTGCAATAGTAAATGGGTTGTTTTCTTAGTTTCTCTTTCTGATAGTTCACTATCGGTGCATGAAAATGGCATCAATTTTTAGATTTGGATTTTGTATCCTGCACCTTTTCCAAATTTGTTTATTAGATCTGATAGTTTTTTGTTGGAGTATTTAGGGTTTTCTATATACAATATCATGTCATCTGCAAGTAAAGACAGTTTTACTTCTTCCTTTCTGATTTTAGATGCCTTTTATTTCTTCTTCTTGTCTGATCACTATGGCTGGAACTTCCAGTACTGTGCTGAATAAGAGTAGTAAAACGGACAACCCTGTTTTGTGCCTGATCATAAGGGAAACGCTTTTAGCTTTTGCCACTTGAGTATGATGTTGGCTGTAGGTTTTTAATGGCCTTTCTTGATGTTGGTTGCTAGATTTTATCATGTACTTTTTCTGCATCTATTGATATGAGCATGTGATTTTTCTCTTTCATTTGTTTATGTGATGTATCACATTTATTGATTTGTGAGCACTTTACCAACCTTTCACTCCTGGAATAAATCCCACTTTGTTACAAGCTAAAAAGCATAGAAAAAGAAACCATCAACAAAATGAAAAGAGAACCCACTGTATGGGAGACAAATTTTCCAATGATACATCTGATAAGGTGTTAATTTTGAAAATATATAAAGGAATTACACAATTCAATACCAGAAAGGCAAACAATCCAATGAAAAATGAGCAAAGGATCTGAATAGACACTTCTCCAAAGAGGACATATTGATGCCCAATAGACATAAAAAAATGCTCAATGTCACTGATCATCAGAGAAATGCAAATTAAAACTACAATGAAGTATCACCTTACACCTGCCATCAATAAATCAACAAACAAGTGCTAGAAAAGATGTAGAAAAAGAGAACCCTAGTCCACTGGTGGTGGGAATGCAGACTGGTGCAGCCACAGTGGAAACCAGTACGGAGTTTCCTCAAAAAAAAAAAAAATTAAAAATATAACTGCCTCTTGTCCCAGTGATCCCACATCTGTGAATAATCTTAAGAATCCTGAAACACCAAATATATGAATATATGCACCCCTGTGTTCATAGCATTATGTTCATTATTTACAATAACAAATATCTGAAAACAGTACACATATCTATCAGCCAATGAGTGGATAAAAAACAAAACAAAACTGTGCTACCCTTACATGATGGAATGCTACGTGGCTATAAAAAGAAGGAACCCCTACTCTTGTGACAGCATGGAGGGACCTGGATAGTGTTATGATAAACAAAATAAGCCAGAGAAAGACAAATGCCATCTGATCTACCTAAAAATTGAAATCTAATGAACAAAATAAACTGATGAACAAAGTGGAACCAAAGGCATGGATACATGGAACAGACTGGTGGGAGCCAGAGGGAAGGGGAATGGGGGTGACTGAATAAAGAAGTTGAAGGTATTAGCTAAAGAACACATATGCATATTCCATGGACAGAGACAATAGTGTGGTGAGGCCAAAATAGGGGGAGGCAGGGTTTGTGGAGTTGGGCAAAGGGGTGGTGGTGGAGAAAGTCTGCAATAATGTTTACATGAAGAGCTTTGAATAAAAAAGAAAAAATTTAAGAGAGTGCTACCAGTTAGTAAAAGGAATACTTCCAATTATAACTGGCAAGCCATTTTAGAATAATCATAAAAATCTCAAAATTCTTTTATAGTTTTTATGCTTTGATAACAATAGTTGTACTGAAAAACCACTTCATTAAGAGATAAATGTTTGCTTTTTAAAACTTTCTGGAATGCCTTTATAATACTAAAACCTGTGTAAATACAAAGATTCATATGGATCTGTTTTTGTATCCTTAGGTATTTTTGCTGCATGCTTGTTATTTTTCTAAAATTAGATAATTTACAAAATTAAACACCTGTAAGTTGATGTTACATTTCAAATTTCTAGTGGCAATATCCTCAAATGGAAATTTTGATGGCTCTTGTCAGCAGACTTTCATATAACTAATATGTTTCTGAATCTCAGTTGTTAGTTGACTGAATGAATAATTCCCGACACCCTGTCCTCAATATTTTTGTATCTGTAAGGCAGTAAGGAAAGGAAGACAATATCTGTAGTAGATATTTGTACTAAATATTTTTTTTTAAATTCTTACAACTGTTTACCATTCCTTATAATTTAAGAAGAGGCCCTGTGCATGAAACTTGTGCATGGAGTGGGAGGGGTCTCCTCAGCCCAGCCAGCACTGTCTCCAATTCTGGACCCCTCGGGGGATGTCCGACTGCTGGTTTAATCGGACATCCCCCTCACAATCCTGGACTTCTGGCTCCTAACTGCTCACCTGCCTGCCTGCCTGGTCACCCCTAACTCCCCCCCGCTGCTGGCAAGGTCACCCCCAACTGCCCCATCCCTGCCGTCCTGGATGCTCCTAACTGCACCCCCACTGACCTAGTCACCCTTCACTGCCTCTCCATGAGCCCCAACTGCTCCCCTTGCTGGCCTGGTTACCCCCAACTTCCCCCTCCATGCTGGCCTGGTTGCCCCTATCTGCTCCCCCCGACTGGCCTGGCCGCCTCTTCCACCCCCTGACAGTCTGGTTGTCCCCAACTGCCCCCCCCCCCTTGCTGGCCTGGCCACCCTCACGGGCCCCCCCACCCCCCGCCAGCCTGGTTGCTCCATGCAGCCTGAAGTTCAGTCGTTTGTTTGTCCCTCACCAATCCCCCCGCTGGCCTGGCCGCCCCACGCAACCTGCTTGTTCAGTTGTTTTGTCATCCCTCACTAAGCCCCCTGCCTGCCTGGTCATAGGCAGCCATCTTGTGAGGGCATGACGGTCAATTTGCATATCGCCTCTTTATTATATAAGATAGGCTACAAGAAGCTGACTTCTTTGGTTTGCATCCATTAGGCTTCTTGTCTTCTAGTTTTTGAGTAGTTTTAACTAATTGAGAGCACCAGGAAGACAATGGAGATAGATGTTAGAGAATATTTCTCCCAGTTCCTTATCTGTTTGGCTGAAACTGAAAGTGGCTTTTCTCTGCCTAAGGTCACAGTTCCTTTTTACAAGTGGCTCTTTTAATACAGTTCTAGCTCCATTGGGTTCTGGAATCTATTCCTCCCTTGGTTTCTTCAGGACTATGAGTGGTGAGCCTCTCAGCTTTTGCTTTGGGATGTTTCCTTTGACATTTTCTCATAACCCTATCACATCTTTGTAAATAAAGTTGTTCCTTAATTAAAATTCCCTCAAGTACTATACTTGTGCTGCCTTTTTTGGGGGGTGGGGTGGGGGGGGACCCCAGGTAATACAGTGTTTTAAGTGAAGGATGAAATGATGACTAAAATCTGCCTTTTTTATACTTTTCTCTTTTAGAGAAAAACTTACACACTTTATATATTGGTGATGCTCAAATAAATATAGGAGTTGTTGCCTCAAAAGGACAATTTAGCTCAGGTTCATCTTGTGAGAAAAAAATTATAGATATACTTGCAAAAAAGCAATATTTACCAGCTTCTAAAATAAGCATTGTGTTCTCTGCTTTCTTAAGCCCAAAAGAGAGCCAACTGAAAAGATCTAAAGTGACTTGACAAAATGTTAGAAGTGCCATATAAAAAGTCTGGTTGATATCTTGTCATGTTAACTTTATCTCTGCAAAATCAGATGTCTATATTCTCCTCTACTTGTAAGAAGATTAAGGTGCTGCATGACAGCTGGTTTTAAAAAATGCATGCCATTCAGTCTGGTCCCAAAGGGAAAAATGAAGTCACCCACCACTTTTATGTAAAAATTCTAGTGAGAGGATTCTCAAAAGTGAATGTTATCATTTCACAAAGGAATTCCATGTGATTCTAGGGAGGCTGGACTCCAACATTCCCCCTTATAAACATTTGTGCCACCTGCTACCCTGGATGAGACCAAACTTTGATGACATAAAATGGTTAAATTTAGAAAGATCCAGAACCATGTCATGGCAGGACAATTGGCTCAACTTTCAATGACCTCTCTTCTCCCTTCCGATTTTGATAATTTTTCTTTTAGGTTAAGGTTTTATTCATTAACCAATTCTGTTGTGTGAATGATAGAAAATATTTAATGCACTCTTTTACAGAGAATTCTCTTTTATAGTGAATTGGAGCTTGTAATCAAAGGAACAAAAATTCTAATTGTGTCCTTTTTGTCCCCAGAAAATCAGAGTGAGGGTGGCATTATGGATCCATGGGGCATTCTTACTGTGTTGAATTTTCTCAACATACAAAGTTTTCTACTTATATTGATCCAATGTTCAGCTTTCTACTTTATTATATCCCCATGCACATGAGATCCATTACACAAATGGTCATTGAATTGAATGGAAAAGTTAGTTTTCCTTGTTCGGTTTTCTTGACACATGAGAGAGGATTGGAAAAGGGAAACATTAAAAAGGCAGAGAACACTACTTCACAATTTGTGAAGGGTTGTAGAAAACCAATATATAATAAAGTATTCTTGCCTTGTGGAAGCTTATAAAATGCTATCATAAAATTTGTACTATGTACTTTTTATTTTTTATGTACTGTGTGCTGTTATAAACTGTATTATTCACCTGAAAAGAAACAATAAATAATAATTCCAGGGATATTCAAATTGATATTTTTTTACTGTCCTCTTGCAAAAATAGAGTCATAAAGTTGAATTTCTGATAGAGGGACTGTGCTTTCACTCTGCCACAGAGATTTGTTTGGAAATTGGGAATGAGCATTTTTAAACCTTGATGTCAGAAATCTGACAATCAAGTAAAATTTAAAAACATAAAGGTGTGCAATATCATGACAGAAATAATTTAGTTTCATATGTTAGTTTTAACATATGAAAGATACAACAAAACAATGACAATCTAACTAAATCATGGCATCATAACAGCACAACTTTAGAAAGCATTTTTTCATCTAAAAGTTGTATATCTTTCAATACCTATAACCATAACATAAGGTCCCAATCACATACTAGTATGCCTTGGGACCCTCCATATAGGTCTCCTATACTTGAATCCTGTGCTGTTAGATGCTCTTTATAAAATACAGATCAGCTTAACATTTTTCATCAAGCCATTAAGTAATGTTTCAAAAATCCTTATTTGATTTATGATATTTCTCTACATACGTTTCATCTAATTAGTTTTATATTCTGCATTTATTCCTCTTTCTGTCCTTCATTTCTATATCAAACAGCTTAGAAGTGCCTACTCTTTCATCTTGGTCTCTACCAACCCTGGCTTTCTGATAAATTTAAAACACTTTATTCATTTCAGTAGAAATTGCTGGATCTCTTTTATCATGACATTACTTAATGTGTACTAATTTTACTTTTCAAATATTGAGTGCCCTTTCCTATAATCTGGCTTCCACAACCAAGAATCCCATCCTTAATCTATCAGTCCTACTTTAAGATTGAACTATAATTGAATGTTTAAATTCTTTATAGGGAATTCCCAAACACTGGATATCAACATATATGGCAGCGTCTATGGTGCAATCTAAATATCAGCATAGCTGTCCTTCAGATATGATTCCAGTGTGGCATACTGTTAACATTTTTTCCTTTAGAATTTTTTTCTTCTCACAAAGAAAAACATGTAATTTTAAAACAACAGGGTTAGAACCCAATAAATTACACAGAATTATTAAGTAAAAATCATTATCTCTTCATTCCACCCAATATAACCATTCAAAACATTCCTCCTTCTTCCTCCCCTCCCCCTCCTCCTCTTTCTCCTTTTCTCTTCTCTCTCTTCCTTCTTCCCTCTCCCTCTTTCTCTCTTCCTCAACCCCTTCTTTTTCTCTTTCAATTTGAAGATCAAAGAAAAAGAATCTGGGATGGTGCCATCATCTGCTGTGGTTCAATAAGTAATGGGCTCAACTATGGAGGCACTATAAAATGAAAACAGTCCCTGAAGTTAGAGCTCTTGATTGTCATAAAACCATGGTTTGTATTAAAACCATGATTATTTTGTTTCTACTATGAGATTAAACAGTTTGTACTATAAAACATTATTATTAATACATTGTGATATATTTTCCTTTAGGTGTAAGAACTATTCTGATATTTATATTTTTCAGAACACATATATTTATTTAGCAAAATCCACACCTTTTACTTACTACTAGATGAAACATCATTCTTAAAGACATTATAGTTGCATTGGTCTTCCATATCTGTGTAGCAAATTAATATAAAATTGTCTAGACCTGAGCATTTTGAAGACATAATGTGCATTACAACATTAATAAATGACTCTGACTTTTTACATATTGATACATATTTTAATGCTTATTTAAGATCTATTTATATGTATACTTATATGTTCATTTTACATAGATATATAAATGCAACATAGTACCTACTAAGAGTAATGCACTGTACTAGTTGTTTGGAACACATCAGTGAATAAAACAGACAAGAATCTCTACCTTCCCAGAGCTTACATTCAAGCAAAAGGAAAAACGCAAATAATGAAACACATGTGAAGATTATAAGTGCTATTTACAGAAAGAAAGTAGGGAACTGTGGTGGGAGGTGGTGTGAAGGTTACCTAGTGCTATTTCTATGATATATCATAGAAATGTGCAGTTGAAACCTATTGTCACCCAATAAATTTAATTTAAAAAGAGGATAGCTAAAGAACCAATAAGCATTTGAATATAGGTTCAACTTCATTAATCATCAGGAGAATAAAAATTATAACAATGCGATACTACTAAACAACCATAATGGCAATATAGATATGTAGAGAAACTAAAATTCTCATACAGTGCTATTGGGAATATAAATTTACCAAGCATTCTGTTTGTCATTATTTACTAAAATTGAGTTGATACTACACTATGGCTCAGCAATTCCACTGCTAGCTATAACCAATAAAAATGTTAGAAATATTCAATATTCATTAACATTCGTAATCAAGAATATTTATAGTGGAGATTCAATATAGCCCCAAAGTAAAAACAAGCCAGTATCAGTCAACAGTGTAAAAGATCACATTTTATAATATTTATTTATATAATGGAATTTAATATTATAATGAACCTGAATAAACTACTACTATATTCAACAACATGGATGGATCTTATTGATATACTATTAAGCAAAAATAATCAGATACAAGAGTAGCACTGTATGATTAAAAATGAGACAAAACTAATTTTCAAATCATCCTTACTAGTTAGGATAGTGGATACTTTGGATATGAAAGGAGACACAAAGAAACTTTTTGAGGTATAGCAATATTCCATTTCTAATGCAGATGCTGATTACACATGGATATATACTTTATGAAAATTAACTGAATTGAAATATATAAGATATACATGCTGTCTGTGTGGTACACTTACAATCTATTAGATGACAGATGCCTCCATTTGTTTTACAAGCATTATTCAATAGATAGATTATAAAATATTTATATAAGTTGATTCTAACAATTAAGTCCAATAAACAACACTTACAAATACAGAAAATTCAGGACACAGAAAAAAATCTGCTTAATATCCTTGGTACAATTAATTTCCTGGTATCTGGATCCTGAGCCTTTGCCGGGGGAGGGGGGGGGTCATCTGATTTTGTTCTCTTTCTTGTGAGTTTTTCATGTTATTATCTCATGTGGTCTCCATTAGTATCTCCATTTCTCCATCCCCATAACCTTTCTGACTAAAATTAATTCTTGTTTATGCAGTTTGTCAATAGTAGAGTGGAGACTTTATTAATTGATTGATTTTGCTTCCTTCCTATATGCTCTGCATAATTCTGTCATGGACCAGGTTTTAGAAATCCTGTGCTTTAAGTCTCTTTAACCTGTGCCCATCACATCTCTGAGGAACCAAGGGAGAGGGATCCTTGTGATCAGTGACAGACTTCTACCCTCGTTGAGGGCAGCATGTAAATTGGTGAGAGTAAAAAACACTCCCTGTTTGAAAGTGAAGATAAAAACATATCTCTATTTCACCCTAGCTGGTTTGGCTCAGTGAATAGAGCATCAGCCTGCAGACTGAAGGGTCCTGGGTTTGATTCTAGTCAAGGGCACATGCCTGACTTGTGGGCTTGATCCCTAGTAGGGGGTATGCAGGAGGCAGCCAATCAATGATTCTCTCTCATCATTGATGTTTCTCTCTCTTTCTCTTTTCCTCTCTGAAATCAATAAAAATATATCTAAAAAAACAAACAAAAAACACACAACATATCTCTATTTTGTCCATCATGTAGAGCTAGTAGCAGTAATGTTTCTTTACAATGTAATTACTTAGTTTCCAAAATTAAGCCAGTTACCATATTTTGGCACGCTGGCTTCTAATTGTTACCTTATTAGCATAAATTACCTTCAAAGTGCAGTGTAGTGCATGCATACATACATTGAATAGGTAGTATATAGTACCATAGTATACTATACTCTTTTCTGAAGAGTTTTCAACTGAGTTAAAATTTGAATAGAGGTTTGCTTGAATGTTGCATTACTGAGAATATATGCATAGAGAACCTGTTGAACTGAAGGTATATGTTCCGATCTCATTAAATAAGGATTTATTTGTTTTTATCTGCTTATAAAGTATTAAGAATTATTTTGTACCTTTACCCAAGTGTTGTCCAAAATAGAGATACAGTGAGGAGCCTATTCTTTGAGTCTCTAACTATAAGGAAAGCCTTTGTCCTCTTGTAAAGGGCTCTCCCAATAACGACAGGCTTAGACAGGAACTATCTCTTTTGAGAAACTCAAAGTCAGTAAATGATTAGGGATCTTGATTACACCTGTAATATTCCCTCTCTTTTGCCATAAAGCATGAGTAGTATCCTATCACCTGTGTCATATTCAATTGGTGAGAAGCATGTTACAAATTCCACCACCATTCAAGGAGAGGGAATTCTACAAGGACAGTTCATACTATGGTGTGAACCTGGAATGAAGAAGAGTCTAGCTTCAACAGGAGATAGTATCTTGTTTTAACCCTCACCCAAAGGTATGTTTTTATTGATTTTAGAGAGAGAGGAAGGGGGAGAGAGAAACATCAACATGAGAGAGAAACATTGATCGGTTGCCTCCCATACATGCCCCACCAGAGACTGAACTCACAACCTAGGTATATTCCCTGACTGGGAATGGAACCTTCAACCTTCTGGAGTACAGGACAACACTCCAACCAAGTGAGCCATCTGGCCAGACAGGAGATAGTGTCATTTTGTTCCCAATCTATGGTTATTTCAGATTGAATAGTGGAAATAGGTAGCAGCTGATAGATTCCTTGTATTATTCTCCTGGTTTGTGAAGTGAGAATCATTATGGCAAGACGGGGTTAGTAAAAAGTCATGAAAGTGCCACCAACATCCATAAAAATAGTAAATCAGAAGCAATGTAGCTTCAGTAGGGCAAATGGAGAGTACAGAACTGCCATCAAATAGCTGAAAGATGCAGGGATGGCAAATCCTGTTACATCCTCATTTATATCTTATATCACTGGCGTGATCTGTGCAAAGTCCAATGTGCTTGGGAAGTTGATAGTAGGAGTTCATAAACTAAATAAGATAGTAATGCCAATTGCAGCTGCCATAGTGAATACAATGTTTGACTTGGAAAAATACTCATAACTCTGGCAACTGGTATGCAGCCACTAGCCTGCCGAATGTTTTCAGTTACATCTCCATTAGAAACAAAATCAGAACAGTTTATGTTATGTAGCGAGGACACTAGTACACCCTTCTTTCTTTGTTCCTTCTATTATAATATTTAGAGGACTTTTAGTCAACTTGATATATCTCATAATGTCTTCCTGGTCTATTACCTTTATGATATTATGCTAGTTTGATCTAGTGAGCAATAAGTAGTAAGAATCCTAGATTCCTTACTGTTAGATAGGCTTCCAAGAGTGTGGTAAATAAACCCTCAAAAATTTAAGACAACTTATTGGTTAAGTTTCTAGGAATTCACTGGTATGTAGCATTTAGACATATTCCTATTAAAGTAAGGGAAACCTTGCTCGCTTTGCACCACCCATGAAAAGAAGGAGCCACAGTGTGCAGTGAGAGAGACCTTTGGGATTTTAGAAGCAACACATTCTACATTTGATTCTTTTGCTCTGTTCATTTTTAGATAACCCCTATGAAGGACAATTATGATTGAGACTTGGAACACTAATTTCTTCAGCAGGCCCAGGATGTATTAAAAGATACCCTACCATTGGATCATATGACCCTGCATATCTAAACATATTGGAAGAGAGAGGAAAGACAGAGAGAAGCATTGATGTGAGAGAAACACATTGATTGGTTGCCTTCTGCATGAGCCCTGACCAGGACCCAGCCAGGGAGCACCCTGCAACCAAGGTATGTGCCCTTGACCCTCGGACCTTTTGGTTAGCAGGCCAACGCTCTATCCACTGAGCAAAACTTGCTAGGACAATAACATACTCTTTTTAATTGCTATTAATTTGTCTCTTCCTTCATTTAGGTTTAAGTATGGTAACTGTCTATTATTATTAGTCGTGGGGATATTGCCCTATTCCCTGTGATGCAGTTTGTCCTGAAACTGTTGTAGATAGTTCCTTATTATTAATTAATATTACTATTGAATTATCCTAATTTGAGTCTGATATCTATTTACTATGGTGTTCCTCACACACAACGGCAGAGGCCAAAACACATTTGAAGGAGGAAAAGAGATAATATCTTAGAGTTCATCCTGATATTACTCTTAAAGAAAAAGCTGGAATCCAGGAAACTTCTCAATACATCTTAATTTTGTAGATAGAGACTCAATAGCAAGCAGACTCAATTTATATTGCTTGTAAATCAACTAGACAACCAAATAGAAAGAAATCAGACAGTTTAAAGAGGGAAAATACAAAGAAAATCAACATCAAATACCCTTGGGACTGAGTGAACTTCAAGGTGACATATAGTAGGTAGGAAGAAAAAAAAAATATTACCAGACCAGAAAAAACTTGATATTACCTTAAAAGAAGACGAGAGCCTGGCCAGTGTGGCTCAGTGATTGAGTGTTGACCTATGAACCTGGTGTTCATGGTTTGATTCCCGGGCTGCGGGCTCCATCTCCAGTAGTGGGCTTGTAGATGATTCTCTCTCATCATTGATATTTCTCTCTATCTCTCCCACCCCCTTTCTCTCTGAAATCAACATACATATATATGTAGGCATGTGTCTATTTATCTTCCTACTAGAGGCCCAGTGTGTGAAATCATGCGGTAGCCACTACAGCTTGCAGCCCCACTCACCCTCTCCCTACTGTTCACTGCCCCACCCACCGGCCGCCCGCCTTGCTGTGATCGGAGCCTGTGGGTCACGGGGGGAGGGACCAAGAGGTGCTCTATGCACCTGATGGTGATAGGTCATTTGGTCATCCTAGCCATCATGGACACTGGCTTTTTATATATATAGATGTGTCTGGCATCTATTTTCTTTACATCTTCATCAGCAGTCTATATTTGGAGGCTAATACATAAAGAGCTTTTCTTTTGGCAGATCTGGCTCTACTGTGGAAAGCCCATGTGAAGTCGCCCTGACTATTGTGGTCACAGCAGAATAGAGTCATGCAATTGGTAAGACTAGCTTAGCCCCTAGGAGAGCAGCAGGATAGCAATGGCTGTAAATTTAAAACAGAAAATTGCCATTCTTGAGATGTGGATACATTCTAGTTGAACATAACTGTGACTTTCGAAAGACATTTTTCTGCTTTAAATTCGTAGTAATTGAACCTGTAGGTTGACTTCCCTCTCTAGGGGCTAAGCCAGCATGGCCATTTTGAAAAATTTGCCCCTTTGTGACCTAAAGAACAATAGACATTTCAAACAATGGGCTCAAAGGCAAAGCACACTGTGCATGGGGAAATGACTAAAATATCCTGAAAGGATTTCCAGTGCTGGGCCTTTGGAGAATGGTTCTGGCCCTGTACACACTTTCCTGCAAATACACAGATTTAAACACAAAGAAAAAATAAAATACATCCTATTGTTTACCATACCTATTATTTTAAATAATCATCTGGGAATTTCTTGTAAGCCTTATTCTTTTGTTTTGTTTTACTTTCTCCTCCTTTACTTGTATTAACGTTCAATAAGTGAATAAACCAGTTCATGAAATATAACAATGCTAGAATGAGCCTTGGACAAATTGCTGAAGAAAAAAAAATTGGCAGCATCCCATATACATTCCTTTGTATCATGGCTTTCTTATTCTATTAAAAATATATTCTGTGAATCACTCCATAACAGCTCACATATTTTCATTTATTTTTATAGCTCCATAGAATTATATGTTGTTGTCTCAATTCTCAGCCCTATCTGGCCTGAAGCTAAAGGAGATAAAAAACTCCTTCAAATATAAAATACTGTCTTTTTTCCACCTAAGATATTACTTGGAAATTTAAAATTTTGATTTTTCTTTTCCCCATGTAAATTTTCCAAAAGTTATTACAGCATGCCACAGCCTTTTTCATTACTGTTTTCACCAAAACAACTATCAAACTCCTCGGTCAGTCAATATCTTGTTCTCCATCTACACTTCATTTTATACCATCACTGATGATAATATAGGTAATTATGATATCCCATACGCCATTACTTTTTTATCACCCTTAAATTATATAAATTGTACTTACATGGGGGAAAATGGCATTCCCTTTTTATATCTACATTTTAATGCAGTTTTACAATGAGAATATCCAGTGTGTGTGTGTGTGTGTGTGTGTGTGTGCATGTGTGTGTTTGTGTGGTGTGTTCAGGCTTGTTATTTCTCAAGCCTTTGCTTCTATTCCCTATTCAGCCATTAAAACACAAGACTCTTGGGTATTTTACTTTGAGGTATGCTGCTACAGGTTGATGGCCCAGCTAAAACAATTTAGAAAAAGACCGCTAAGTTTAAAAAAATTCCAGCCCTAGCCAGTTTGGTTCAGTGGATAGAACTTTGGACTGTGGACTCAAGGGTCCCAGGCTTGATTCCAGTTAAGGCGCATGCCTGGGTTGTGGGCTCGATCCGTGGTGTGGGGCAGGAGTCAGCCAATCAATGATTATCTCTCGTCATTAAAGTCTCTAAATCTCTCTCCCTCTTCTTTCTTCTCTGAAATCAATATATATAGTATTGGTATATATACACAATGAGTGGCCTGATTATTATGACCGGCCAGATTATTATTATTACTACCCCATCAGTACATCATTGGGCCAACTTTGCCTTTAATACTGTGGTGATTCTTCTTGGCATTGACTCCATGAGATGTTGAAAGGTGATGCGAGGAATCTGACACCATGCCTGATGAATAGCACTGTCCAGTTTTGTGAGATTGGATGGTTGTGGAACCAGCTGCCTGATGACTCTTTTAACTTCGTCCCACAAATGCTCAATTGGATTGAGACCTGGTGATTGTGGGGGCCACCTAAGCAAGGCAAAGTCTCCCTCATGTTCGTGAAACCACTCCTGCACAATACAAGACCGTGGTATGGCGCATTGTCTTGTTGGAAGAAGCCATCTCCATT
This sequence comes from Myotis nattereri, assembly GCF_964212035.1. Classification (NCBI taxonomy): domain Eukaryota; kingdom Metazoa; phylum Chordata; class Mammalia; order Chiroptera; family Vespertilionidae; genus Myotis; species Myotis nattereri. The sequence goes on along the minus strand of NC_138086.1, from coordinate 18,656,437 downwards.
GGGATACGCCATCAACATGACAGGATGAACTTGATCAGCAATGATACTTAGGTATGTTGTGCTGTTCAGATGTTTATAATGATCTGGCCCTCTAGCAACTTCAGTGCGAAATTATAGTTAATTTGCCTACAAATTTCAGGTGGTCATAATAATCTGGCCTCTCCTCTCTCTCTCTCTCTCTCTCTCTCTCTCTCTCTCTCTCTCTCTATATATATATATATATATATATATATATATTCCCATATTTTAGAAAGAATTAGTGGTCTATGGAAGCAATTAGAAACAGAATAAACAAAATTTAAAAACGGGATAAGACTTTCTGAGATTAAAAGATAATGTTGACAATTGCCATCTAAACCTTTTCTTCTGGGTTTTAATCCTAGATGTAGACCAGCAATCTGGCTTGGTCTAAACAGAGACCCTCAGGTTAGGTAAAAATGAAATCCCAAACCTTTTTTTAAAACACACACACACACACACACACACACACACACACACACACACACACACATGAACGCACACACCAAACCCCAGAGGATTGATGTGAGAAGCATTGGAATATGAGAATCCTCAAATGTATGACTGGTTTGCCCAGAGAACATTTATTTATTGGATTTTGAGATTGCATAGAAGCTCACTAAGTTATACACAAAATCTTGTAAAGGCAAAGTGAAATCTTCCAGAGTTTCATGGTGTTTAAGAAGTAAAGGAGTCCTGTCAAGATGGCAGTGTAAGTAAATGTGGTATTCGGAACCTCCTAGAACCCCATCAAAATTTCAACTAAACTATAGGACAAACATCATTCAGAAAAGCCTGAAATATAGCTGAGCAGAAGTCCTATAAGTAATGATATAAAGAAGAAACCACATTAAGTTTGGTAGGAGAAGCAGAGATGCAGAACCAGTGGGTCATACACCCTTGTGTGGAGGTTAAAAATCAGGAGGGATATATTGGCTTCAAAGGTCCCACCTGAGGATCCCAATCTCACACCAGAATTCCCAGACCAGGTTTCTGCTGGGAACAAAAGTCCTCATAACTTCTGGATGTGAAAACCAGCGGGGATTATGGCTGAGTGAGATGGAGGGTGCTGGCAACTGAGGTGTTCCTCACAAAGGGCCTGCACACCAACTTATTCAGATTCACTGTCTCTGAGTTCCAGCACTGGGGCAGTAGCTCAAAAGGTGCCAGGGACATATTGGGAGGAACTGAATTGTCTGGCTTCAGAATGAGAACTAGAGGGACAGCCAGACAGAAGTGCTGGCAGAGATCATTGTTCCTTTGCTGAGCCCTCCTCCAACACCCCCAAAGAGCCAAGAGGAAGGCACCATATCTTAGTCTCCCATCAAACTGGCTAACCTTGTTAGCCCCATCTCAGGTGATTCCCTGAGAGCCTGCCCTACCCAACTTGCAGGCCCACCCAAGCCATTTGAGTGGCTTTTCCATACAAATGGTCTCTGTTGTCTCATGCTTTGAACATTACTAAAATCTCTCAAACAAGTTGCAGCTGGCCTCTGGCATATGCCATACCTCTCACTAAGTGACCTCAGGCCTGGCAGTAGTGGCAGCCAGCATTAGTTTGCAACTTGGCCTCTCCCAGGCACCTCCAAGCACATCATAAGTAGCAGCCATCTGCAGATCATTCTTTAGCTCATGCAGGGTGGCTCCAGGCAGGGCATAAGTAGTGGCTGACCTCTGTCTGCATCTCCTGGGAGACCCCAGAGTCACTGCACTTGGTGAACAGCTTCAGACAACACCAGATTACAACCCAACCACCTCCATGAGTGTTTGGGAGGGGGAGGGGTTTGGCCCCTGCAAGAAACTCTTCCACTATAGTTAAGCAAGTCCTTGCAGCTGATAAGCCTGGTGGTCATTTCCTCCCAGTGATGTGCCAAGGGGAGAAGGGTTGAGGAATGGGTGGAAAGTGATGTTAGAAAATTTAGTCTGGCATTAGATTACAGTGTAGATTTCAGTTGAGATCATTTCATTTTAAGATAAAATAAACACTGCTTTTTCAAGAAAAAAAACTTGAACAGTATTTATTTCCAACAAACTCAGACTGAGAAGTATTCTTTTTCCTTCCTGAGTGACAATGAGAGACATCTGTTCCTATTTTTTTCTAATATCATATTTACAAATATTCCATGGCCATTCTGGGCTTTGACAACAGAATGTTGAGAATCCCCTACACTATGCCAATTGGTATTTATCTTTCTTGGGAACAAAATTTAGTATCAAAAGCACAATGAGGTAATTAGGAATTTTCTAAGCTTTAAGCAAAGATCTCTATCAATTTGTATTTTGAATATTTAATGACTTTATTAATTGAGTTCTTCACATTTATAGAAGGCCTAAACCAGATTAAAATATATTTGTTATGAAAGAGATAGATATAAATCATTTAGCAGTTCAGTTTATTAAGATGTAAAAGGAGAAATATTTTAAAAGAAAAATTTCAAAAGAGATACATTCTTGTAAATAAAGTGGAGCCCTACTTTTCTTTCACATAGAAAAATTTAATGTATTTTACAACCCTAATGAGTTGCATTATATAATAACACAGGAATCTTTAAATTATATTGAAAATGATTCCAAATAATCTCTCCCATAAGAAATTCACATTTTAAGTAATACCAGAAATGACAGCACTTACGTTGTATAAGCAGAACTATTGTAAAAACCTCTTGTATCAGCACAATGGCATTGAATTTCTTTTGAAATATTTAATAAACATATTTTGTCATTAATTTAACATTAAATAGTTTTAAACATAATGATTACTGAACTTTGAATAATAATTCTGTTAAGAAATACAAATTCTTATAATGCAAATTATGGGAAATTACACAATTCTCATGAAATGGAACGCCAAAATCCACTAGTATTTATTTATTTTTGCAGAGTGATATTTAAATTATATTTGTCCTTCTGCCTTAATACATGAGCTGCTCATATCACTGTGCTAATCAGGTAGTAGTACATCCTATCTAAATTGGTGCCATTTACTTCCTATTTCATTGGTCACAGATTATAAAATCAAATGTACGGAACTTGCCAGTATGTTCCATTAGCTATGAGAAAAGTGGTTGGATCAAAACAAAACAGACTACAAAAACATTTCAAAATAAATACATATAATGCTGGGCTATTGGTAATATTGTCATAGTTCAAAGACGATATATATATACTGAGTGGCCAGATTATTATGTAAGGCCAGATTATTATGACCACCCCATCAGTACAATGAAGTGAATTAGTTATGCAAATAATAATAATAACAAAACCTTGAGAGTATTTGCTTAGGAAGTTTTCAATATTCAGTATTTTTGGAAGTGTCAATGAAGTACTGATGGCTTGGTCATAATAATCTGGCCACTCAGTATATATATGAGAGAGAGAGAGAGCACACTATTCTTTCACACAAATCCATTTCTTTTGCTATTTCCAAAGGTAGATTTAAGTTGGAGGAAAATGTTTTTAAATACTTTTTGTGCAAAGTATGCATTTATATGAAGAAAATGTTTTAAATACGTGCTGTGCAAAGTATGCTGCCTTGCCTGAGTACCTACTCAGGCAAGGCAGCAATAAGACATATTTGCTTCTTAAAATGGTATTATATGGATATGTGATTTCTAAGGTTGTTGATGTCTTTGGTAGTATTATTATATATCTTAAAAAGCATTGGTTAAAAGGCATTAAAGCCTAAGATGCAATTTTAAAAGCATAATAAATATGTACTGTAATGTAGAAGCCGAGTAATTAGACAGAACTCTACCTGTCTTACAATAATTTGTCAGTATTACTGCTTTATGGGGAATACATTCACTGCAGAGAACTTTTACCAAAACTACATACACAGTGCCTCTTAAAAATCATTACAGTTATTTTTATAATGTCCCTGCAGGTTAAGTGCTACCAATTCTATTTTTCACTTAGAGAAATTTAACTGCCTTATTCAGTTCAAATCATAGTTAAATCTTATTATAGAACACCTTGCTCTACTGTATATGGAGTGATAATATATATAGGATATGCAATGCACATGTAACTCACTGAATCATATGACCTAAACACAATGTTGTGCTTAGTCCTAAAACTGCAATTATTATTTATTTGTTTATATCATTCATTTTTAACTAGATGTGGTAAAGCAGCTTGCTATTTAGGAGTCTTCATTTGGCTCATCAGCTTTCCCAGTAGATTATTGATTGTCCACTAATAGCTAACTGTTAAAACATATGGGATTCTCTGAATTAGCAACATGAAATCTCTTCTCTTCCAGAAAACAAAAATTGGAGTTATTTATTGCAGCAATATTATATTTGATGATAGTGTACTACACATCAAAATGTATCGTTCTTATGAGGATTCATGGGACGAGATTCACTGAGGTCTTAGAAATGTGATAGACTTTCCTAATTTTGTCTTAACTTTACGTTGGGCACTGTGATCCCATAACTGAGCTCTGTCTCCCTTGGGATTGCTAGGAAGCTTGGGGCACCTTTGTGGCCCACTCCTAACTAGCGCGTAGGACCTTATGGCATGTGCTTCATCCCTCGGTTCATTTCATTTCTCTCACCATTAACACCCGTCACTGATAGCTCCACACTTCCTCATGTTGCTGTGCTGTTTGTGTTTTAAGCTGTCTAGATACGTCATAAATATAACTTTACTCAGATTAATTTCACAGAAAATTTGAGGCAGTTCTCTTAAATAAGCTTAATACAGTATAAAGATAGCAAAGAGATATATTATCACAGGGAATATGAGTGTGAATTAAGCAAATAGGTAGATCTGAGTCTAATATAACTTTTAAAAATCAGGCTGCAGATTTGGTTCAGTACTTTCTTATGATCAAAGGAAAGGCATTTGATTAAAAATAAAATTTATATTGTCAACTAAGAGAAAAATTCTTAAGAAGCATGTTGGCTCCAGTTATGTCATTTTTTTCTCTACAATTTAAGTTGAAAATAAAGACATTATTATGGTATTCAACACTATTTTTATATAAAACGTTTACTGCTGAATCAAGTGAACAGATAGTATCATATGTAAGGAAATATCATTTTCTGTTTCTATGATAATAAGGCTGAGGAGAGTAATTAGTAGCAATGATTTATACTATATAATCAAAATAACTCCCACATACAAATACAATGTAATATAAATACTAAGAAGAGAAATTGGGAATATTTTATTTTATAATTACAAAGTGAAATATAGTTAAATACTTTGCTCTAATGGTAAAATTGTATCTTAATCAATAAATATAAAATACATTTCTCAAAATGTTTATAAGCCTCATAGCTACATCTTAACAAAGACCTTACTTTATAAAGAGTTTTGATGGCACTTTACCGCCTCAATAATAATATGGTCCCAGAACATCTTCAGTGCCTTCCCACTCCTCATTCCAAGCTGGAAAATAAATATATGAGAGGTGCATGTGCATGTGTCAATTTAATATGCTAAAGTGACATTTAAAATATGCAGGTGTCAACTAATTTAAAAATAATTTAAGCCCAGCTTATGTGGTTCAGTGGATGTCAAGGTTTGATTCCCTGTCAGGGCACATGCCCAGGTTGCTGGCTAGATCCCCAGTAGGGGGTGTGCAGGAGGCAGCCAATAGATGATTCTCACTCATCACTGATGTTTCTATCTCTCTTTTCCTCTCTTTCTCTCTCTGAAATCAATTAGAAAACGTATTTAACAAATAAATAATTTGGAGAAATTATCATTACCAAAAAAGTTGCATTTCCACTTTTTACTATTCACAAAAAATATAAAAATATGAAGTCAGATATATTTATGATGTTGAAGCTTAGAAATTCTTTTCTTAAAAGTGTATAAAATAGGTACTTTTTATGTAATATCAAATTGATAATATTTATGTAAAAATATATAGTAAACAACGTCCAAAGAAAAATAGCAGAGTGGGAGAAAATATGTATAGCATAAAAGAAAAGTAACTAAGTCCATTTAGGTTGCCATAATAAGATACTATAGATAAGGTGGCTTATAAACAATAGAAATTTATTTCTCACAGTTCTGGAAACTAGAAGTCCAAGATTAAGGTACCAGCAGATTTGGTGTCTTGTGAACACCCTTCATGGTTTAAGGATGTAGTCTTTTCTCTGTATCCTCTAATGGCAGAAGTGGGCAAAGGTACTAGCTCTCTGGTTCTCTTTTATAAGGGCACTAATTCTATTTATGAGGGGTCCACCTTCATGACCTAATCACCTCCCAAAGGCCCTACCTCATAATACCACCACATTGACAGTTATTTTTCAATGATTTTTTTTTTTGGGGGGGGGAGCACAGACATTTAGTCTTTAGCAGTCTCCAAATCAAAGAAATCTTCTCTGACACCTTTTCTGTTGTTGTTCAGATAAGATCGAAGAGCTGATTTATTGTACATGTTACATTCAGCCACAACTGAGAACAGAACCAGTCCAGAATGTCACAGGTCCAGGGCAAATATCCAAAAGGGATTGTTTTTGTAAGAGCAGGGTGGGTCTCTGAAAAGATGGCCACGGTGTTCAGATGGCATGTATGTTCTAGCTCCCATCGAGAAGTTCTAGACAACAGACACGCAGTTCAACAACGTGTACCAGTGTCCCGTGCCTCCCCAGCCTCTGGCTTCTCTGCTTCTGCTCCTGTGGCTTTCACAGGTGCACAAGCTTGTGGTTTACTTGGACCTGTGCCTCATCTTTCTTCTTTTGTGCATCAGCCTGCACATTCGCTTCTTCCTCCACTTGGCTCCCATGGCGCAGAGATTTCTAAGAAGATGGCACTAAAGCCAAGAGCTCTGACATCTTAGCTAAAGGAACAGATCTTGCTCTATTATGCTTATGGCATTCACCTTTGCTGGGCATAATCCTATATAATAAAAGCCCGATGACCGAATGGCGGAATGACCAGAACGACCCGTCGACCAGTTGCTTTGACTTGTACTGACCACCAGGGGGCAGACGTTCAATGCAGGAGCTGCCCCCTGGTGGTCAGTGAGCTACCACAGGGGAAGTGCCACTGGGCTGACTGGGATGAGCGGCTGCTCCTGCTGCGACCCCCTGGCTGACGGGCAGGAACCCGGGCTGTGATCATCGCCTCCTCACCCCAGGCTCCTCCTCCTCGCTCCTTGCTGCCTCCTCCGGATGCCCCAAGGCCACACAGTGTCACTGCTGGGCTCACAGAGCTGACCCCAGAGGCTGGGAGGTGGGTTCACGGCCACCACGGGACTGAGGCCTACTCCACCACCTCTCAGTGCTATTGTCCCTGGCACGGCTCCGGCCGGGTCCCCTGGAGAGATGAGTGCTCTGGCTCCACAGAAGATGCTGGACCAGGGATCAGCAGCTCAGAGGGCGGGTCCACAGCCGCTGGGCTGACCAGGATGAGCGGTGCTCCCACAGCGGGCCATCTCTGCAGGCCATTCCCCCCCCCACCAGCGCACAATTCCCGTGCACAGGGCCTTGAGTATTTCATATTAGCTTATCTGTAAGTTTATTGTCTATAGTTTCCCACTAAAAGACAATGTTTGTGAAAAAAGGAGGATTTTCACCTTTCCAAACATGGTCTTGGTCATACAGAAGAGCAGCTACATATTATATATCATGTTCACCCCAAGTCTTTTGTGCTTTTCTCCATGTCTATCACTCTCTAACTACCCTCCTCCCCCTAGCCCCTTGTAACTAGAGTTCCAGCTTAGGTTTTGCCAAAACAGACGCTTGTTGATATTTGGAACGAAGGGAAGCAGAAGCCAGTATTGTTTCTGCTGTGGAAATGGGAAGGGCACAGGCTTCGATGGAAACCAAGAACTCTTGCCAGCAGCCGTTGTAAATCCCCTACTTTAGAGCAACAAGCATGCACTAAAGAACCTTGGTAGAGGTTTCTGATGCTTTCTGCACGTCCTGTTTTAAGGAATACTACAGTGACCTCCCAAGCCCCCTTCCTATCAATAGTTTCAATTCTTTTTAACTTCCAATTTCTTGTATTAAATTGTTTTTTTTGTATTTTTTTTGTTGTTTTGTGTGTGTGTGGGTGGGTGTGCGCGCACGCGCGTGTATACTTGAAAGTCACCACTTTCTGTTTAAATAGCGTCTGCAGGCTTTATTTACTCAAAGCAGGAAGATTTTCACTGGCCCCAGTGGTGTTTGATTTTGCTCCTGGAGAGACTGCTCAACAGGCCACTCAAACACAGTCTTCCCCGTGGCCGGCAGGGAAGAACATGTTTTCACGCAGAGCTCCCGCTGGCCAAACAAACGCCAAAAACGTGCCTGACTTCCTGCAACCATTCACCATCCAACTAGCTTCTGCAACCCATACAGAGCTCCGTAACCATCTTAAATTAAGGCTGGTGATGCCTCAGAGCCCACACTTCAAAACTGTGCTCACAATCCCAGATGCTCTTAACTGGCCTTTTCTATCCTCATCAGAAGAGTGGCAGACATTCTTTTCAGGTTGGTATTAGGCTACACCAGTTCAGTACATCTTTTTTTTGCATTACTAGAAACACACACACACACACACACACACACACATTTGAAACTGTAATTATATAACAGATATGACTGTAAAATTTAGCATGACCAAAACAAATACTAGTTGTCTCCCCTGGCTCTCAATCAGCTTCCCTTCAATGTTCCGGGAATGGTAAGATGAATCAACAGCTTTCCAGATGCTCAAGCCAAAAACCTCATTGTCAACTAAAAGCCATCTTTTCCTTTGCCCCTGCATGTAATAGTCAGTTGCATTAGTTCTGCTTCTGAAATAAGATATTTCAAATTCATGTGCTTCTTCCTTTCATTCCCCTACTCCTTTTAGTGCCTGTGTTACTGTCATCTCTCTATGAAATTATTGCTGAGCCTTTGGCCTGGTCTTCCCTCCCTTGTCACTGACTGCCCCCATCTTTAACAATGAGGACCTTAAGTAACAATCACAAACACACACACACACACACACATGCACACATATATGATTGATTGCTAATCTTTAGATTTTTAATTTAATTGCAAAACTTCAGGATCAGAGACTCCCTTTTAAAAATTGGAAAATTTGACTGCAGCGGATGTTCTTTCCACACAGCCACAGGGCACGTGCTTTTTAGGTTGCCAATACATCAAGCATTCCCTGTGGTGTCCTAACTCTAAGTACTGTGGCGGCTGCCAATTTTCATTCTTTATATTGATGCTGCCACTTTTCTCATGGTAAAATCAGGAGGAAAGAAAAATGTTTCCTGCACAAAAAACACATCTCTATCCAAAATCTAAAATAAAATAAAAACACCTAAAGCATAGCATGATAAAAAAAAACAAACAAAAACAAAAACAAAACCAACCTAAGAGAAACCATATATCTTTTTGTAAGTGAAAAATATTCGTACATATTTAATCCTCAAGCTTAAAGCAGCCATAGTTGAGATTAAAATTTAAGGTGTCATTATGATTCTTGGGCTATAGGTATTTGAGTATTGGACTACTGCTCAATTAATAATTCTTTATCCATAATAAAGATATGCATAATGCTTTCTGTTAAAAAAAAAAAAAAAGCCCATTAAGCCCCGGTGGATGGCTCAGTTGGTTGAAGCTGCATCCTATACAACAAAAGGTTGTGGGTTTGATTCCCAATCAGTGCGCAACCTTTGATCCCTGGTTGAGGTGAGTGTAGGAGGCAACTGCTCTCTCTCTCTCTCTCTCTCTCTCTCTCTCTCTCTCTCTTTCTGATCTCCCCCTTGCTCTCTCAAATCAATAAAAACATATCCTCGGGTGAGGACTTTAAAAAAAAATAGCCCAATTGAACACAATATCTTATTTGATCCTCACAACGCTCCCAAGAAGGGAGTTTTGAAGCTTAAGAAAGAAATGGTCAGAGAAGCTGATTTGTGTAAGTGCAAAGTTAATGACAATGCAGAGAATAAATCTAGGTCTTTATTAGTCTTTGAGACCCGAACGTAAAGCATACACATTTTATCACATCTCAGTTATGAACTGCTTTAACATGTCTATTTCATTTGATTTTCATATTCCCAACCTCAAAAACTCAGAGTCTTTCAATCAGAGGACATGACTGCATTCTGTACATCATGACACTTGAACGCTGAGAAGACAGTTAGGCGTCATGGAGATAATGCAGTTTTGGGTTTACCTTCCAGTTCTGATATCAACCATCATTTATGGGAACTAAAACATGATATAGGTTCACAATCAAAACTTATTTTTGCAAGATTATAGAGAGAAATAAATGAGATAATACATGCAAATTGTCCAACATAGGGTTTTGCTTAATAAATGCCAGGGTTATTCCTCTTTCCTCCATATGGCTACTCACCTTGCTGCCTCACCCGATCAACCCTGGGCAGGACATCATATAAACTAGACTTCTGTGGGCCCACTCACACCATCACTGCAACAGTGCCCAACATTCCTCTGGTATGTGCTACAGCTTTTACTCTAGAAAAGCAAGGATTAACAAATAACAGGTATGAAGTGGCATATGAGATATCTTTGCTGCCTATTTTCCATTACAGGAAAAATTAGAATTTAGCTCTAGGTATCCCTCAGCACTGAGGCATAGCAGTGATTTTCCTGGTAGGAATACTTCCTCCTATCCTGAACAAATCATAGTAGTGTCTGAAATTCAAAATGCATCTATGAAATTTCTGATTTCTATTATCTAATTAACTGCTCATTAAAATCAAATTTTAGTCACACAGTATAATGGAAAGTTATTATTTCCTCATTTGTTGAAAACAGAATTTGAATTTTAAATTATGTGTCTCATTGGATTATGCAGATGATAAAATGACTTCTCAAGTTCAGTTTCAGGTCCAGAAACTTGCTGACACATTTATGGAATTAGTTTTGGAAAATTTGGGCCAGAGTCAATTAAAAACTATTATATTGATTATCAGAGAGTGTGAAGTTGAGGAAATGGTACACAAAGCAGGAAGATGAAATCATAAATGTGCAGATTTGTATAAGTTTTATTTTATCAATAAAAAGCTACACTTTATAAAAAATAAGACATTTAATCATTGACTAGTACAAATGTATTTTATGTCTTCACACACTGGAACTGAATTTGATAATAGTATTAAACTCATTCTGGAACTCGCTAACTTAAAATAAAAGCATCTAATTTGGAAGGCCACGGTAAACAATTCAAACTGGATTTTTCTTTTTCAGAGATCTTACTTGAGATGTCACTATGTGTGTGCAATTTCTTTTCAAACTGGGTGTGTCAATTTACTCCTATTTTTCTTCTCTTGCCTAAAAATGCAAATAGACAAGGTAAAAAAATAAAAAATAATAATACAATAAATAAATAAATAAATACAAAAAAAACTTTTTTTAAAAGATATATTTTATTGATTTTTTACAGAGAGGAAGAGAGAGGGATAGAGAGTTAGAAACATCGATGAGAGAGAAACATCGATCAGCTGCCTCTTGCACACCTCCTACTGGGGATGTGCCCCCAACCAAGGTACATGCCCTTGGCCAGTATCAAACCTGGGACCTTTCAGTCCACAGGCTGACGCTCTATCCACTGAGCCAAACCGGTTAGGGCAAAAAAACCCAAAAAAAACAAAACCTTTTTGAGAGGAAAAGAAAACATCTCTCAGACAAGATTTGATTGCAATAGCTTCTGCTTGTTTATCAAAATACATTCTCAGGAAGATTCTTTTTTTAAAAAAAACAATTTTGGAAATGGTACCTTAAAGAGTGGTATTTCAGGAGAAGCACTGTGAGCTGACAAGCCACCCCTATCCCTCCTCACCAAACACTACCTTTCGCTTTTTGCTACCACAATGGTGCTAAAGTCTGCAGGGTAGTGTTTAGACCACTCAACTTCTTCAGTCAATTTGGAAGCCTTAAATTCCTTTCTCGGATACAAAACTGAAAAATTGATAAGGCTTTTGAGCTTGAAAGGAATAGTGTATTTGAGTTTCCATTGAATCATGCCTAGATATGTTTTTGTGGACATGCTAGGTTTATCTACTTTGATTGCTGTAATGGAAAGTTAGAAATTTTATATAAAGTAACATATAACACTCAACTTTCCAGATTCCATTTTATGTAATGTAATAATAAAAACAAATATAAGCATTGTGAAAGGTCGGTGATGTCAACCAATGCCTGCATGGGTGGGCGGGGAGGGGGGTGATGTCTTTCTTAGACTCAAGCTGTCCTAATGACCAGTGCATGATGTTCATATTACCATGATGAGGCCAGTGTCTTCTAGGCTACTCTGTCAAACATGTGCACCCAGCCTGCAACCACACCCCAACCCCACCTAACATGCAGAGCCCTGCCACTTTCCAGGTCACTGGTCTAGACCTAACCCCCCTCCCACACTAGCAGGACTGTTCATCTCATGCAGGTTAGGTTTATGGCTTAAAAATCTCAGGAAACAGAAAATACTAAAAATACAAAAAACTTAATGAAAGTAAGAATTGTTTTTTGATAAACAAATTCAAGTAACCTTTAGTTAGAATAATTATAAGTAACAGAAGGTGAGAGTAAATTGAATCAGAAATGAAAGAGGAGACATTACATTCATGCCACCAGAATGAAAAGAACCATAGGAGATTACTGTGAACAATTATAAACCAACACTTATCCTGGAATAAATGGACAAATCTTGGAAACATACAACTTTTCAAGACTGAATCATGAAGAAATAGAAAATCTGAACTGACCAATAATGCATGAGGCAATTTAATCAGTAATAAAAATAGATTCCCAACACAGAAAAGGCCAGATCAAAACATCTACACTAGGTAATTATACCAAAAATTTTAAGAACAATTATATCAATTTTTCTCAAATACCTCCAAAAATATGAAGAGGTGAGATCATTTCCAAACTCATTATAAGAGGCCAGCATTACCCTTATCCCCAAATCAGAAAATAGCACCCAGGAAACTACAGGGCAATCAATATCCCTGATGAACATAAATGCAAAAATTCTGAACAAAATACTAGAAAACTGAACTCAACAACACATTAAAAAAATCATACACCATATGAAAAGCAATTCACTTGATGCACCACATTAACAGAAGGAAGGTTCAAAATCACATGATCAGCTCAAGGAAAGCAGAAAAAAGCTATTTGGTAAAATCCAAAATCCCTTCATGATAAAATCTCTCCGTTGAGATTTCTGGAACAGGTTATGCACATGGTGGGCAAGGTCTGTAGGAACTGGAGGCAGGAGAAACTGATTTGAGTCTTTCTGGAAAAGCATTCAGACAAATTAAGAAGTAAAACTGGAAAAATGTCTTTTAAGAGAATAGATTATGTTGACTAAGCATTTTTAAATAGAGAGATAGATGTAATTAACAGAGAGATTAGAAAAAATAACACATCCCTTATAGTGCATGCTAAATATAGACAGGACAGACAGCGCTGACAGTGCTGGGTTTTTGTGACCTGGTGTGAGGTGCTGAATAAGTTGAACAGGCATTTAAAACTACCTCCTTTTTTAATTCTGTACTTTTGAATATATTTGAATAAAGTACAGTAATCAAAGAAATAAATATTATTAACAGAGACTAACTATCACTTGCGATCTCCTAGAGACCTCATGCTAGGGTGAAATGCTCCAGCCGGTCATTCCCTCATGATGAGGACCACCATATACTGGGATGGAGATCTGCGGTGTCATTGTCATGCTGTGCAGAGAAAAATATAATGAATTATACTATTTAATGATGATGAAAATAATCTGACTATAGGTCATATGTTGTGTTAAGCCCACATCAGTTCAAAAGTGTGATCTGACACTAGCTTGTCTTTCATAATAATCAACATTGGCATAATGATAATAAAATATAATAGGAAGGCCTGGACCAGTCATTGTTAGAGAGAAATTACATTTTTAAACTGAGTTGTATAACACTACTTGTCATTTTATCCCTGAGATGAAACTAAGTATTATTCTATTAAAATTGTTGTTTTTTTAGCAGCAGACATGTTTATGCTTCATCAATGAATAATTGAGTTACCAAAAAATGTATTCAAAACTTGTATTTCTGTGTATGAGGCTGAGAGTAATTAAGGAGATGTGCTGTAAATTGGCACATGAGGTGAGTTCAAACATGAATAGTGAGTTCAAAACTTTACTAGAGGAAAAAGAAACAATACACAGTAGAAAACATCAATTGTTGGCTATGTGCCTCCTTTGGTATTTCCTTTGAACAGAACAGGATGTCTTCACATATGCATACTGATATAGAAAATGTATTGATCAGAAAGCAATTATCAAAACGAAACAATGTCAAGCAGAGATTGTTGTAGAACATTGTGCTTTTCGGTTTTCCTTCTGTTAGAATGACGCGTCCCCATTTCTACTGCTTATTCAGTGCCCCCTTTCCCTTTCTTCTCAGCTCTTTTATTTCCAATAGGCAGTTACCTGGTAAAGCTGCAGGAGCAGAACATAGTTGAGTTTGGGAATATTACTGGGCTAAACAGATTTTTCACAGAAAAATTTTTTGTTTGCCTGTTTGTTGTGTTTTTTTTTTTTAAAATATATTTTATTGATTTTTTACAGAGAGGAAGGGAGAGGGATAGAGAGTCAGAAACATCATTGAGAGAGAAACATCGACCAGCTGCCTCCTGCACACCTCCTACTGGGGATGTGCCTGCAACCAAGGTACATGCCCTTGACCGGAATCGAACCTGGGACCTTTCAGTCCACAGGCCTACGCTCTATCCACTGAGCCAAATTGATAGGGCAGTTTTTGTGTTTTGTTTTTAATGGGAGTGAGTACAGTGCTTAATTTTCAACTCAGGCATTTTGTGCCATTTCTGTCAATGGTAAATTGGTATTTTGGTTTATTTATTCACCAGAGCCACAAGGTACTTTGAGAAATAAATGCAATATTATCTGTAAGTTACAATTCTTTCTTTGTCTTCTTCATGTGTGTGTATGTGTGTGTGTGTCTGTTGCTACCTGACTTCTGGGAGCTGTTAGAAAAAAAAATAGTGAAAGTAATGTTTGCTAATAGTCCTGTTACTGAATTTAAGTTGCACTTTTGGATTGCTACCTATCTAAGTATCTCAAGAGAGTTGGAGAATAATAAAATATATCCTAAAGGGACAGAGATAAGACAATATAAATTTTATAGTTTGTTATTAAAAATAATTTTCCAACATTTTCTTGAGTTTATAATATTAATAAAAACCCCAATTCATATTAATTTAGCCTTTGATTACTTTAATCTGGGGCTTGAATACGGGATTTTATTCTTCAAAATATTTTCAACAGAAAAATTATCAAATTTTTATTTGGCTGATTATTCTAAAAGAATGCTACCTCTAGTCCTTATGCTCCTACATGTTTTGTAGATGTGGCTTATATTAATGCACAGAGGAGCTAGTGGCACCCTGATAGCAAAGTTAAAGTAGGAATGAGCTGCTGGCTAAGAGGAAATGGTGGTTGGGAGTCCTCAGGCACAATGATGAGGACTGGAAATTCCCAAACTGGAGGCTTTAGGCTTTCCTCACAGTAAAGGGTACAGTAATTTTACATCTTCTAGCAGTGGTTCTCAACCTTCTGGCCCTTAAAATACAGTTCCTCATGTTGTGACCCAACCATACAATTATTTTCGTTGCTACTTCATAACTGTAATGTTGCTACTGTTATGAATCATAATGTAAATATCTGATATGCAGGATGGTCTTAGGCGATCCCTGTGAAAGGGTCGTTCAACCGCCAAAGGGGTCGCGACCCACAGGTTGAGAAACGCTGTAAGAGTAAGGAGAGAAAATCAATCAAATCAATCTCCCACTATCAACCATCATGCTTGTTTTCTGCAATGCATAGCTTTATTTATATTTAACTTATAAGGTAAAATTTATGTGCAATGAAATGTATAAATGTTAGTGTATAATTTGATGTTTGTTCAAATGTATATACCCATGAAATCAACTCTCCAAGTTATAAAACATATCCATCCTCTCAGATTATTCTCGTGTCCCTTTCCTATCACTTGTCCCCATCGATCCATTGATTAATGTTCTGATTTCTAGCAATATAGGTTAGTTTTTCATGTTCCTGAAACTATTATAAATAGAATAATAAATAATATACTCTTGCTTCTGACTTCTTTCACTCAATATAATATACCTTGAGATCCATTCAAGTTGATGTATGAATGAGCAATTCATTCTTTATGCCAAGAACCCTAGGTGATTCTAATTGCATTTCTAGTTCCATTAAGTGAAATGCTTTCATGCTAAGTGTACAGGTCAATGCCAAATCAAAGATATAGAGCATTACTGCTGAAAATCTCCTCGTGTTTCTTTCCAGTCTTCACCTATTTTTACAGGAAATCATTGTTCTAATTTTTATCATGATAGACTTCATATAAATAAAGTCATATTGTGCAAATTTTTAGTGCTTGGCTTATTTTGTTCAGCATACTTCTTACTGCTGAGTAGTATGACATTGTTTAGACATACTAATGTGGTTTATTCATACATCTGTTGGTGAACAATCCATTTTTTGGTTTTTTTTTTTTGTTTTGTTTTGTTTTTTTGTTTTTTTTTTTTTGCTACTACCAGTACAGCTGCTGCAGCCTTTATGTAGCCATCATTTTAGGAGACATATGTGTTCATTTTGTTTCTCCATCTCTAATTCATGTGTGAGTTTAGTTCAATGAGACTGTCCAAGGCAATAGTACCCTCTTCCTCCTCACATCCATGCAACCTTATGGTCTCTACCTCTTTGCAGTGTAATGCATGTTAGCTTTTGCTACACTTTTTTAAAACCATGGGATGAGGTTATTTCCACAAATTACAAGGTCATTCATTTAAATATATGTATCTCATCCAGATAATAATTCTTAGTTTTCCTTCATGATAAGGTCACATAGACATGGGAAGATGAAATTCACTGCAAAGAAAGATCAATTTTTGTATACACTTTGTGTAGGTGTTAAGTTAGTAAAAAATGTTCATAAAGTGTCAGCTTTAAAGGAAAGAATAAAATACTGTGTTAAAAGAGAAATTGGAATTCCAAAAACTTAAGTTTATAAATTATGGAAGATTATTATGTTCATATGACAGCAACGAATTTTAAATCTGAAAATTCAATGGAAATAGTCACAATAGCTGGCAGGCACTGTTTAGCAACATGGCCTGATCAATTTTGTTTCTTTTTGTGTGTGTTTTTAAGGGATTATTTAATTTCTGTACTCCACTTTATTACATATACATACATAAAATATATACATATATGTTAAAAATAAACTTCGTTTTGTGTCTATGACATCTCAGGGTATCTTTTTAAATTTAATTTATCTTTATTGTTGAAAGTATTACAGATGTCTCATTTTTTCCCCATTGACCCCCTCCACCACACCAACCCTAGGCCTTCACCACACTCTTGTGTCCATAGATTATATAAGTTATTTGGTTAATCTCTTCCCATCCTCCACCCCTTCCCTCTGAGATTTTTGTTTTTGAGCTTTTGATTTCGAGTTATAGAGGTATGTTTGTAGTCAAGATATGCTCTGTATTTAAATGGTTCTCCAACTTCTCAGTTCTCAAACCAATTACTGAACCTTTTAAGGCAAGTCAAATTTTTATAATATAGACTATAGCAAGACAATTTGAAATGATCAACTCTCTCCACTGTAGAAACAACCACAAATTTTCTTGGTGATTGCTGTTTGCTGAATCAAGGATAAATATCACAGTTAAAGACAGTGAAACTTTAATAATAATTCCTCTAATTTACATAGTTGACAAAAAAGAAACAGCTATAACACAAGGAGGTGTTTTCTGGGTTTTTTTTTGTTTGTTTGTTTTATTTTAAAGTCTAAACCAATTCTTGGCTCAAATGCCTTGCTGGTTGTTTGAAAGATGCCATTGTCTTGTATTTGAGTCAGCAACTCTCTCTTTCCCTCTTGTGGCCTGACACAGTTTCTTAGTGGATACGATATCATAATGCAAATATCAAACAATGGACACCGATGACCCTATTTCTACAGTACTGACCTCTCTCTCTGCAAGGCTATTTTGTCAGAATTAGATGTAGCAGGTCCAGCAGCATTCAGGTTACTGATTGAGATTCACACAGCCATATTTTTTCCTTTCCTTTCTTTACCTTTTTTCCCCTTTCATTCTTTCCTCCCTTCCCTTCCTCTACCTTCCCTCCCCTGCCCTTCCCTTCTCTCCTTTTTTTAAAATATTTTTATTGATTTCAGAGAGGAAGGAAGAGGGAGAGAGAGACAGAAACATCAATGATGAGAGAGAATCATTGACTGGCTGCCTCCTGGATGCCCCCCACTGGGGATCGAGCCCACAACCCAGGCATGTGGCCTTGACTGGAATCGAACCTGGGACCCTTCAGTCCACAGGCTGACGCTCTATCCACCAAGCCAAATCAGCCAGGGCTCTTCTCTTTTATATGAATACTTAGCTGCCATCTATAGCATGTGATAACTAAAAGCAATGGGATACAACTATTTTAAATCTTCCAATCCTATCTAATAAAGAGGTAATATGCAAATTGACTATCACTCCAACACACAAGATGGCCACCCCCGTGTGGTCAATGATCCACCCCCATATGTACACAAGATGGCCAGCAGGGCAGGGCAGTTGTGGATGATCAGGCCAGCAGGAGAGGGCAGTTGGGAGGGACCAGGCATGAAAGGGAGGACAGTTGGGGGCAATCAAGCCAGCAGGGGAGGGCAGTTGGGGGGAACCAGGCCAGCAGGGGAGAGCAGTTAGGGGTGACCAGGCTGTTAGGGGAGGGCAGTTAGGGGCAACCAGGCCTGCAGGGGAGGGCAGTTAGGGGTGACCAGGCCTGCAGGGGAGGATAGTTGGAGGGGACCAGGCCTGCAGGGGAGGGCAGTTAGGGGTGACCAGGCTGGCAGGGGAGTAGTTAGGCATTGATCAGGCTGGCAGGGGAGAGGTTAGGGAGTGATCAGGCTGGCAGGCAGAAGCTGTTAGGGGCAATCAGGCAGGCAGGCAGGCAGGCAAGTGGTTGGGAGCCAGCAGTCCTGGATTATAAGAGGGTCCCAGATTGGAGAAGGTGCAGGCTGGGCTGAGGAACCCCCCCCCCCCCCACCCCCAGCACGAATTTCATGCACCGGGCCTCTAGTTATTCTTGTAATTGTCTCAGAAACTATCCACTTTCTAATCTTAAAACATTTTTATAAGGTCACATTTTCATAAGTGTTTAGTATACAGGCATATAAAAGCATCAAAAAAACCTATTTCAAATGTAGAGTCAACAAGATTCTTAAAAATGAAGATTCTTCCATAAGATAATTTTTTTAGTCTTCACCCAAGGATATGTTTGTTTTTTTTATTGACTTTAGAGAGAGAGGAAGGGAGAGAGAGAGAAACATCCATCTATGTGAGAGAGAAATATCAATTGGTTGCCTCCAATATGCCCCAAATGGGGGACAAACCTACAACCTAAGTATGTGCCCTGAGCAGGAATTGAACCTGCAACCTTTTGGTGTACTGACAATGCTCCAACCGAGCCACCCAGCCAGGGCTCTTCCATAAGGTTTTTAAAGGAATTTTAAATCATTGCTTTTTTTAAATTGTTCCTTTTACATTTTTTAAAATTCTTACATAGCATCTCCATCATTTGTTGGAGAAACTGATGATAATCTAAAATTAATATAATTTTACAGCTCAAGGTATCTTATCATGAATTCAACTAGACTTTTATTGAACTTCTTTAATGTACCCAAATCTGACATGTTCAAAACAGTTCCTGGGTCCAGCCTAGCTGTTTTCAAAATTAAAAGTTAAGTCAAAATATTTGTTTGTTGATTGCATTTTTCCTCACTTTATTGCCTATTTCTCTAATAGTTCTACATAATCTTATCTTTTATTTATGCATTGATTACATAAGCTTTAAAGACCTCGAAGTATTTGGTTGGCACAGATTTTTACACCTTTTTTTCTTCATACTCATAGCCAAGGATAATTTAGTTCTTTTTTAGAGTATGATGGTATAGATATGATTATGTCCTACTCATGGACATACCTGTTTTTATCAATGAATTTAAAAAATCTACTTTGAAAGGACACCTGTCAGTATTTTAAAATGAACTTTTTTAAGGCCCTACATTTGATCTTTGAATTCTTGGCCATATACAATCTGGAGACTTAACACATTTAAGAGCTTGGTGGTGTGGTGTTTATTATATGTCTGCTTCTAATAATACTCCCTGAAGAATATGAGCCTCTGTTCTGGCAGCTGTAAAGAAGTAACCGTAGGCATGAGTCGTTATTTTTTCTCCATAATGGCAAAGCAAAACAAAGAACTTAATAATGGACCCAAAACAAATACAGGTCATAAAGAAAAATCACAATATAGACAAAACATCTCAAGTAAACTGATTAAACCAGTTCAGCTAAAAAGTGACTTTTTTGAAGAGGTCAAAAGAAAGTTGGACTTTTTTTTCCCTGAGAAGATTTCTTTTTACTTTAAAAAAAATAGCTGTATATTTCAGCTAAATGGACAACTTGACTTGTCTGCAAACAGCCTATTTTAACTCTTGGTGGACTTATGGGAAATTGGATAGCCATAATACAGACATTTAAATATAGTGTGAATTCAAATTAAGACAAAAAAAATAACTAAAAAGCAGATATCTGGAAAATGAATTGGAGTTAAGTGTGCTTCCAACCCATCCGTCAGAAGTTGACTAAAGTGACTGAAGAGAAGCAGAAATAGAGATGAGCTCATGTTTTTGGCTCAATTAGTGTTGAATGAAATGAGTAAGAATGGTGCTGGCTCCCACTGAGAAAAATACCTGCTACACACTACAGATTGGAAAAAAAATTGGTGGAGAGCACCAAGAATTCATACATAATTCTCCTTCCTATGAGAATATTATAGTATTGAATGAAGTGGAGAAACTTCTTGCAAACCCAACTGATTCCATTAATTTAGATGAGCAATAGTTACATCTACATTTCACATATACCATTCCTGAGAATTTACTTTAAGAAGGTATTGTTTATAACATTCATAAAGAATATGTGGAGCATCTATAGTTCACCAAAATATGAAGCAGGAAAACAAAAGCATTTCCTTGTCATAATGAAACAGTTAAGAAAAGTATAAATTGAAATGTAAACAGTATATAATGAAAAATAATTCTAATGCAATTATAATAGGCTGAGGGTTTTTTTTTTCTCCAAGAAAAACTATGAACTTACATTAAAAGAATTATAATTGTGTTCCCCATTTTCCTGAAGAGGAAATAAAACACAAACCACATAGAAAACTATGAAATATTGAGACAAATTCAAGTAAGCACTGCAGTTAAAAACACACATAAAAAATGACAGGCATAAGATCAATCATAATTATATGATAAGTGTAAATTCAATAAAGTTGAATATTTACAATATAGACTGAATTATAATTGTATAAACTATAAACTGTACAAAATAAACTTTAAATATAAAAAGATAAAAATGGGAAGTAATTCTAGTAATTAGACTACTATTAAACAACTAGGGATTATGTGCAACAAGAAGAATATAAAAATACACAAAAACATAATATAATAAATGAAAACTATTTAACATTATTTCTGGCATAGAGTAAACACTCATTATTTGTGAGCCATGATATTATAATATAACCGTGAATCAGAACTAGGAGACCTCAGAGAAAACTTTGATATTAAGAAAAATATCACACAAGTCAATATTGTAAAGATGTTATTTACTTTAAAATTAATGTGAATATGACACAATCAAATCCTTATAGATATTTATGCTATTTATTTTTGGAGAATTTGAGTAAAATTACTCCTTCCTCCTCTACTTAAACACAGAAATTAATATACGACAACTTTATCACTCAAAATATAAAGACTGGATTCGAGAGCTTGCTTGTCCTATCCTTGAATTGAGCTCCCCTACCACTTAGTGTATAATGGAAAAGTTTGGTAACTGGGGAGGTAGAAGTTGGGGGGATGAGGTCATAAAGGAAGCAGACAGCAAGTCAAAAAGCGACATTACATTCCAGGTTATGGAATGTACTTCTATTTTGTTTAGGTTTCAAGAGTGACACAGAAAGGCCTGTCAGAAGGGTGTTGCAGTGGAGTCGATGAGCTATATTTGTGGCTTTGGCTAGGATTACAGCAGCGGAGCTAGAATCAGTGATTCAGTGAAATATATTACAGAGTTACAGCCATCAGAATTTAGTGAAAATTGAATGTGAGGGATGAAAAAGAGAAATTAAGAAAAGAAGGCTTGCTAGATTTAGAAATGAGACAATTTACTGGCATGGGCAAACATGGATGAAATGGGAGTGTGTGTGTGTGTGTGTGTGTGTGTGTGTGTGTGTGTGTGTAAAGAAGAGAATGGTTCTGTTCCAGCACTGAGAGTTTATTTTTTTTTTATTTTTTATTGATTTCAGAGAGGAAGGAAGAAGGAGAGAGAGAGAGATAGAAACATCAATGATGAGAGAGAATCATTGATTGGCTGCCTTCTACACTCCCCCAAGTGGGGATGGAGCTTACAACCCAGGCATGTGCCCTTGACCTGAATCGAACCAGGGACCCTTCAGTCCATAGGTCCACCCTCTATCCACAGAGCCAAACCTGCTAGGGCAGCAGCACTGAAAGTTCTGAGGAGCATATTACACATGCAAGTTGAAATAGCCAGTCTATATGTGGAATATTCACCTCAGACTCAGTGGGAGATGTGAATTTATGGTATTTTTTGCCTTGGGACTGAGTGAAATAACCTAAAAGAGGGATTCTCATAGTTACAGAGAAAGGGGTATTTCTGAATTTACAGTTCTGGCTAAGATATAAAAATTAGGGGGAAACATTGAGAAAAGGGATACAATGAGGTATAAAGAAAACAAGATAAGTATAACCATTATAGATAAATGTTTTAAGTGGAAAATAAAGTTTAAGTGTATCAAGTGATCACTGATGACCACAACATTATATAGTAGTACTCTTTCAATGTTAATTAATTTTCTTATTTTTAAAAAATTGCACTGTATTTAAGGTCTGAGGAAATATACACTGAACTCTGAACTGGGAATGAAGTTTCATTCTTGTAGTTTACTCTCAAATGGAAGAGAGCCATAATTTAAATGTTAAAAATGTTAGACAATATCAACAGTATATGAATATGATATAGATCAAAATACTAAAAACCACACAGTAAAACAAAATGAAACACTTTTTTTATGGAAATTGGGAACATGCTAACACTGATGGGATAGTTTATGACATTAAGGGATAATTGGGATTTTTTTAAGAAATTTGACATTTTTGAAAAAAAATAATTCTTATCTTTTAGAGTTATATGTTGAAATATTTCCAGTTAAACTTACATGATATCAGGCCATTGCTTTTAATGTTCCAAAATATTTATTGGGTAGAATATCAATGAAACAAGACTGGCAATTACAAAATAGTTGTTTAAGTTGGTGATGGTTATGTGGGAGATTATTTTTGCTTTTCTCACTACTTTTGTACACATTCAATTTTTCCATACAGGTGCTTTAAACATTTTAAGAAATGTGTTGTTAATTTACTAAAGAACACCTTTACCAGAAAAAAGCTATTTATAAAATATCAAATGCTAGACCAAATAAATATTTTATGAAAAGTCCACTTTAATGTAGCAGTTAATTTATATGTTGAAAACAGTAAGACCAAAAAATTCTGCTTTAGAGACATTTTCTTTAAACTGAACACACACACACACACATATATATATATATATATATATATATATATATATATATATTCTGTTTTTTCTCTCTTAAGCTTTTAAAAGTTCATAAATAGAAGAATATGATATTTTCCCATTTTTTCATAATAACTCCTGCATTTAGCTTCGGCGCACTTTTGAATATTTATAGAGGGGCAGAAGGAGGGGACGCGCTAAGACTATGGCACTCAGTGGATGAAGCTTGACTTTAAACAAACTGCTAAATCAGTATGGAGTGTGTGGCCTTTTAACCCTATAAATGATAGTTGATGATCTATAATGATTTACATGGGACAAGTTACATCAAAGCCATCAGAGAACCGAGGAAGATTTATGACACCTCAAAAACCACATTAGGATAAGGTTTTCTTAAAATTCATTTCGTTACATTTTAAAGTGTACATAAGAATGTTTTTTCACATTTTGAATCCCAGATGGCATTTTAAATGACACGATTTGATTCAATCAAGGTATTTATGGTGACAACGCGCGAGCTTGCCTAGTGTTTGCCCAGTCACATCCTACAAACATTGCATTATCCCGAGTATTTTCACCCTTTAAGTCGTTTTCACATTGTCTCTCTCTCTCTCCTTTCACACATACACATGCACAACATTTAACAATAGCAGTGCTCTCAAACTGCTATTGTTTAAATGTTCTCATTTTGTACAATTTTGTACAATTAAAATGCTATTGTGAATTCAAGATTGAGGTATTAAAAAAACTTAGAGCTGCCAATGCAGTGGATTTCTCTGAAAGTGCAGCACCCTAGTATCTGTCTGTTATTCGGTGGGGCCCACTTGCACCTTGAGAAAATGTTGTTGCATCACTACTGCAGGCACAGGATCCTGAGACATGCTGAGGCCGGTTCATGCATTCAGTGGCATGTCATTGATATTCCAATAAAGATACAAGTGATAATTATCTGCCTTCCAAATTGGATAACTGTATTTGATATATTGCTAAGCTGGACACTTAATTTGTGTCATTTTCAACTTTGTTACTTATTAAACATTCTTCCATCCCATCCAACACCCTTCATGATCCTGAGAGAGAAACACAAACCTTTTCGATTGTTCCAACAAAATTCTACTTCATCTGAGAACACAGTATATACAAGTATGTATGTATATATATACTGAGTGGCCAGATTATTATGACCACCTGACGTTTGTAGGCAAATTAGCTATAATTTCGCGCTGCAGTTGCCAGAGGGCCAGACCATTGTAAATAGGGAACCAGGTTGTTTACCATGACGGTAGAAGTAATTTTTTTCTGAAGATATGGGTAAACGATGCGATTTAATAGCCTTTGAACGTGGGATATATTTGAACATGAGTGGCCAGATTATTATGACCACCCCATCAGTACTTCGTTAGGCCCCCTTTTGCCTTTAATACTTTGCTGATTCTTCTTGGCATTGACTCCACGAGATGTTGAAAAGTGATGCGAGGAATCTGACACCACACCTGATGAATAGCACTGTCCAGTTTTGTGAGATTGGATGGTTGTGGAACCCGCTGCCTGATGGCTCTTTTAACTCCGTCCCACAAATGCTCCATTGGATTGAGATCTGGTGATTGTGGGGGCCACCTAAGCAAGGTAAAGTCTCCCTCATGTTCTTGAAACCACTCCTGCACAATACGAGCACTGTGGCATGGCGCATTGTCTTGTTGGAAGAAGCCATCTCCATTGGGATACGCCATCAACTTGATAGGATGAACTTGATCAGCAATGATACTTAGGTATGTTGTGCTATTCAGACATTGTTCCACACGAATTAAAGGACCCAAATCATGCCAGGAAAACATGCCCCAAACCATAACACTGCCCCCCTGCAGCTTGAAGGGTTGTACTCATGCATGTGGGGTGCATGCTTTCATGCTGTTTCCACCAAATTCTCACTCTGCCACCTGCATGATGCAACTGGAAACGTGATTCATCGGACCACATGACTTTTTTCCAATGCTTGACTGTCCAATCCTTGTGTTCCTGTGCGAATTGGAGACGTTTTATCTTGGTTACTGCAGACAGCAAAGGTGTTCGAACAGGCCTTCGGCTTCCATATCCCATACAATGTAGTCAGTGTATGGCTAATTTGCCTACAAACGTCAGGTGGTCATCATAATCTGGCCACTCACGTTCAAATATATCCCACGTTCAAAGGCTGTTAAATCATGTTGCTTACCCATATCTTCAGAAAAAAATCACTTCTACTGTCGTGGTAAACAACCTGCTTCCCTATTTATAATGGTCTGGCCCTCTAGCAACTTCAGTGTGAAATTATAGCTAATTTGCCTACAAACGTCAGGTGGTCATAATAATCTGGCCACTCAGTGTGTGTATATATGTATATATGATTTAATAATTATTTATTGAGCATCTATTATGTGGTGGCACTGCTTCAAGAGGTAGGAATACATTAGTGAACAAAAGAGAAAAAAGTCCATGTCTTTGGTAAATATTCTAGTTCGGGAGGGGGACTGAAAATAATGAGTAAACAATTAATTAGTAAGTGCAATGTAATGCTAGGAGGTGATATGCAGTATGGAAATTATATATAGATAAGGAGTATCAGATGTTGTTGTGGGGATGGAGGAGCTGTGACAAAATTCTAAACCGGCTGGGTTCAGGGATCCTCATTGTCCTCAGAGATTTGAAGGAAATGATGGAGTTTGCCAATATTGCTATTGGGTTCGGAGATATTGGGCGGGGGCACACAAGCAACATATCTGAGAGGGCAGCCCCATCTGATAACATAGTACTTAAAATATTTTTGAAGAAATAGAATGAAAATACAATTGTTTATAACCGACTGAAGCAGTAAAATTAATGGCCAATACCCATATTGAGATCAGTCAAATTTTGAATTTAATCAAAAGCCCAACATCTGAGAGCACTCTGGGAAGTGAAAAAGGAGGCAATGATCCATGTCCTGCCATCATAGCTGTGCCACAGAGCTATGTATAAAGCCCAATGCCATTCAAATAGTATCTAAATTATGGCTAAAATAAATTATCTGGAATTAAAAATGCAGCAAAGTTCGTCATAGAGTTTGTTGTAGTTTGCACAACATGTCATGGAGTGAGCAGAAATTCTAAAACAAAAAAAAATGCATAATAAAAGCATATATACTGATATAAATATAATGTTGTAACATTGTTATCTCAACATAAATATAGGGACTGTCCATCACCATTTTTAAATCTGTCCATGAGGTATATTAAACATCAAATAAACTCTAATTATTTTACATATTTGATGAGGATGAATGTTGTGAATAAATTTTATAAAATAAAAGTAAATAATAAGTATGTTATCATAAATAAAAAATTATATATTACATAGAAAAATTATATGCAAGAAAAAGAAAATAATGTATTTAAAAGTATTTTTTCCAAAATTGTAGGAATTCAGTTTTTTGGGGGAATCTGATTATTCCTAGGGCTGCATAATCTAAGTCAGTAATTTTACCAAATGTTTCCATTTAAAGGACTTAGATTAAAAAGGGTATAATAAGCTGAAAGTGTATAACCACATACATTGATACCTGATTTTAGAATTACATGGTCATACTGAGCAAGATATTTATTCTCACAATAATCAATAATCAATATTCTCTGAAATTATACTCCCTCTCTCAAAGGGTACTGAAAAAGGAGTTTACCAAGCCATTTCCTGTAAAAACTGAATGCCTAAAGCTAAGATAAAGGATTTCTTCTGGAGAAACAAAACAAAGCATTCCCAGTCTCTATTGAGCAGGTAAAGAGCTTTCAGAAAGTAATTCTCCTGACAGCTAGCTCTTTCTCTGCTGGCTGTTGTATAGACTTACTGCGGTTGGGGGGGGGGGGGGGGACGTTACTGCGAAGCTGCAGTTGGGGCATTTTCTGAATCTGCTCCGTGGGAACTCTGCCATTCTGAAACAGGATTATAGGAGCCTCTCCTTGAATTGTGCCTGACTACCAACCGATGAAACTCCCCCTGTGCAATGACTTCAGGGCAGCAGAAGTGACTCCCACAGATTCAAAGGACGTAAAAAATTCCTGAGGCGAGCAAGGCTAGCTATTTAAGTTGAAAAGCCTCTTCCCCGCCACATATGGATTTTTCTCACATGAAGGGAGACACAGTTAATCCTTAAATGGGGTTCAACTTGAGGGCTCAAGAATTCTTTATAGGAAATATAATGGTTACATTTATATATGTTTTTATTTTATTTTCTCTATGCAAATAATCGATATCTTTCCCCTTATTTTGACATTTGTTACTGCATCTTATTTTTTACTTTAGAAGTGTCTATTCAGGTCCTTTGCCCATTTTTCAATTGGATTGTTTACTTTTTGGAGTTGAATTATATAAGTGCTTTATAAATTTTGGGTATTCATCCTTTATCAGGTATATCATTGGCAAATATGTTCTCCCATTCAGTGAGCTGTATTTTTATTTTGTTGATGGTTTTCTTTGCTGAGCAAAACATTTTAGTTTGATGTAGTCCCATTTGTTTATTTTTTTTCTTTTGTTTCCCTGGACCAAGGAGCTGTACAAAAATATTTCTATAAGAAATGTCTAAGATTTTACTGCCTACGTTTTCATCTAGGAGTTTTATGGTTTCAAGTCTAACATTTAAGTCTTTAATTCATTTTGAGTTTATTGTTGTGTATGGTGTAAAAGGTGGTCTAGTTTCATTTTCTTGCATGCACCTGTCCAATTTTCCCAAAATCATTTATTGATTTGCCTATTTGTACCCCATTGTATATTTTTGCATCCTTTGTCAAATATCTATTGACTATAAAAATGTGGATTTCTGGATTCTCTATTCTGTTTCATTGATCTATGTATGTTTTTATGCCAGTACCGTGAGGTTTTGGTCACTATGGCCTTCTAGTATAGTTTGATATCTGATAGATATTCAAAGGTTTGTCAATCTTACTTATCCTTCAAAGAGCCACTCTTCTTTTCATTGATTTCATCCCAATATATTTAATGAAAAATAAATAAAATATCTTCAATATTTCATAATTGCAGATTTTAGGATTAACAATTACCTAAGAGGTAATCTAGTCACAGCGTTATAATTCGGGAAAATAAGTCTTAGAGATATTAAGTAACTCATCCAAATCACACCTTTAGTGGAAAAAAACTCGCATATTCTAATTTTTAGTTTGAAACTCTTTCTACTATTCCATACTGCAAATCAGCATTTAATATTTCTAATCATATTTATTGGTCACTAAGAAGTATGAAATATAGAAAATGCTCATAAAGTCTCTAGGTTTTTCACTTTTCATCTTTTTTCTCAATCTACCAATTATGATTTTCAATATTATCAATATGGGTATTGAAGTTTATTTCTTATTTTAGCATAGCTGTTGGTGAAAAATAGGCGAGCAGAATGTTTTCTACATCATAATAACAACTCAGGATTAATTTTAGGAATTGTGTAAAACAACAGCATAGCTCCAGATCAAGGAGCTTAAGTCAGGAGAGCAGGTTATACAGCATCATTACCCATGACCAGTGTGGCCATCACTGGGATAAGCAGCAAAAGAAGCTGCAGGGTAAGCAAGAGAGCGTCATATGTAAGCATGAGTGAGATGACCCACCTCATTGTCACCAAAAGCCTTGAAAGGACAGTTAATGATTTGATGTTCCAGCAATTAGATAATCAAGACCAATTCATACATTCCCAACTTTGAAAATTCTTGGAAAATAGTATTTGGATTTGTTTTATTTGAAAAATAAACATGTAATTTATGTTAACAAACTTGACATTTTTTAAGACTGAAAGAAAATAAGCAGTTTGTATTGCTGATTTAATCTACTAAAAACAAAAACCTAATTTTAAGTGTCAGTCAAATTACAAACATAGAAAATCTTTCTTGGAAGGTTTTCCAAATTATTTACCTCTTTTTTCAAAACCAAAAATGTCTCCATTTTTCATAACTATATCATTCAAGTATAGATAAGTATTATTAGATTTATAAATGTAGACTTAAAAAGATATTATAATTAACTAGAGGCTTGGTGCACAAATTGGTGTACCGGTGGAGGCCAGTTAGGGAGAGGGGTTGAGGATGGTTGGCCAGCCAGTCCCGCCTCCTGGTCGAACTGCCAGTTGAACTTCAGGTCGAACTCTCAGTAGGGGGGACAATTTGCGTATTAGCCTTTTATTATTTAGGACTTTTTCCCAATTTTTGTTTAATAGCAAAAGCCAGGCTTAATTTACATAAATATAACAGGTAATATTCAATGAGAAAGTCAGAATATTCTAACTAGTCTTAGTATGAGTGAAATCATTAAAAGATTCAAGTATTGCTTTCCCAAGGAACCATTGAAAAAAATGAATGTTAGTTATTTTTAAATCAGATTTTAAGACTCTAATTCAGATACTATAAAATACATTAATTTTAAGTGTATAATTCAGTATTTTTAAGGAAATTTATTGGTGCAACCATTGCCACAGTATAGTTGTAGACCATTCCACATTCAAAAAGTTCCTTCATGTTCATTTTGGTCGTTCTCCATTCCTGCCTCAGCTCCAGGCAACCCCTAAACTACTCTTATCACTATGGATTCACCCTCTCCAGAAATGTGATGAAAATGATTCCACATAGTATATATTTCTTTTGTTCCTGGCTTCTTTCACTTAGCATAATGTTTTTGAGGTTTATTCATGTTGTAACATTTGTCAGTCATTTGTTGCCTTTGTGGCAGAATCAAATTTCATTGTATAGGTATACCAAATTTTGTTAATCCAATCATTAGTTAAGAGATTTTTGGGTTGTTTCCAGATTTTAGCTATTCTGAATAATGATGCTATGAACTTTTGCATAGAAGACTTTGTGTAGATATATATTTTGATTTCTCATGGACTTAAGAATAAAATGATATATATAATTAACTTTTTAAGAAATTGCCAAAATATTTTCCAAAACAACTGTACCATTTTACATTCCCACCAGAACTGTATAAAGGCCCAATTGTCTCTACATTATTGCCAAAACTTGGTATCATCAGGCTTTTGATGGATAACTATTCCAGTGGGTGTCTAGTACTATCTCATTTGCATTCCACTATTGACATTTTGGGAAAAATGACAAATGAATATTGACTAATTATGTTGAGTAACTTGGCATGTGCATATTAACCATTTGCATATCTTCTTAGGTGAAATGTACAATAAAATAGTTTGTCCTTTATTAAATTGCTTTGTGGGTCATCTTTTGTATTCACTTGTAGAATTTCTTTTATATTTTGAATACACATCCTTTATCAGATAGATGATTTGCAAATATTTTCTCCCAGTGTGTAGCTTATATTTTATTTGCATAATTGTGTTTCCTGAAGAAGAATACTTTTAATGAAATCTGCTCTTTTTTTTATGGATTAGCTTTTGTTGTCATATCTAAGAAATCTTAGTTTAATCCAAGGTCAAATTTTCTCCTAAGTTTGTTATTAGAAATAATATAGTTTTAGCTCTTACATTTAATCTAAGACACATTTTATTGATTTTTGTAGATGGTGTTAGGTAGGGATATTTTAAAGTCTCTATCTCCTCCCTGTGTAGGTAGTAGCCTCCCAGTTAGCCATGGATATGTAGTTTATCTAACACCTCCATGTCTCTTTCTTCTCATATCCAGGATTTGCCTGTTAAATTTCAGGCTAGTCAGCCAGTTTGTTGTTCATTTTAAAGATAACTGCAACCTCAGGTTAGAAGTGTTGTCAGTTTTCTCTGTTCATTTCCTACCAGCTTTGCTATTTTTACTAACAAACAATACACGGCATAATGTTTGTGCCTTTTGCTGGAAGTCAGCTCTGTCCCCTCTCAGCAAAGCAACTGATTTTTATGGGCTGTCTTGCCCTGGGAGCAATACTTGACTTACGATCTGGGGGATGAAGGTGGGCAGAGGGGTGAGTAGAGAAGCCCTGGGCAAAGATGCCATAGATTCCCACTGTTCTTATCAAAGCTGAGAAGTTTATCTTGAATAAATATTTCTCAATTTATTGCTTATATTTAGTCAAATTCAATAGCCACGAATTGTTATCAAAACTTTTATCCAGCTTTTTAGTTGACTTGGGGAAAGAGGATCCTTTCAGTGCTTCACTCCACATGGCTGGAAACCCCAACGTCTTCAAAATAAGATGGAAAGAACTGGCGCCTAATTTCCAAGAGCATTTGAGAAACTTAGCCCCAGGCTATGGAAGAAAAAGGATTTCTTGGGTTCCTCAAGTAATTATGTGCTTCCTTCTATTTGCTCTCTGCTGGAAAAAAAAGTAGCGTAACCCCCAAGAAAGGATAGTCCTAATCGCAGTAGATTTCAGGGCCTGGCAGTAAACCTCCCTCCCTATATTTTTATTAAATTTATTGGGGTGACATTTGTTACTAAAACCATACAAGTTCAAGTGCACAACTCTATAACACACCATCTGCATCCTGTAGCACATGCTATTCACCCAAAGTCAAGTCACTTTTCTTTTCTTTTTTCTTTTTGCTTAATCCCATCACCTTTTTCACCCAGACCCCCAATCCTCTCCCCTCTGACAGTTGTCAGTCTGTTCTCTGTATTTATGAATCCGTTTGGCTCATATCACTCAAGGTAATGCTCTCCAGGTCCTTCCATGCTGTTGCAAAAGGTAAGATTCCCTTCTTTTTACAATTGAGTAGTATTCTGTTGTGTAAATGTACCCCAGCTTCTATTTTTTTTTTTTAAAATCTACTCATCTATAAAGGACACTTGGGCTGCTTCCAAATGTTGGCTATTGTACATAATGCTACAATGAACAGATGGGTGCCTATGTTCTTTTGAATTATTGTTTTATGTTTCTTCAGATATATTCCCAGAAGTGGAATTGCTGGGTCCTAAGGCAGCTGCACTTTTAATTCTTTGAGGAAACTCCATACTGCTTTCCACAGTGGCTGCACCAATCTGCATTTCCATCAACAGTGTACAGGGTTCCCTTTTCTCTAACACATCTTAGCCAACACCTATTGTTTGTTGATTTATTGATTTTAGTCAAATGAGGTAACATCTCATTTTGTTTTTAATTTGCATTTCTCTGATGATTAGTGATGTTGAGCATTTTTTCACATGTTTATTGAGCATTGATGCGTCCTCTTTGGAGAAGTGTCTATTCAGGTCCTTTGCCCATTTTTAAATTGGATTGATGGCTTTTCTGGTGTTGAGTTGTCCAAGTTCTTTATAACCTTTGGATATTAACCCCTTATGAGATGCATCATTGGCAAATATGTTCTCCCATTTATTGGATTGTCTCTTCCTTTTGTTGATGGTTTCCTTTTCTGTACACAAGTTTTTAGTTTGATGTAGTTCCATTTGTTTATTTTTCCTTTTGTTTCCCTTTACTGAGAAGACAGATCAGAAAAAAATATTGCTATGAAAAATGTCTAGATTTTAGTGTCTGTTTTCTTTTATGATTTTTATGGTTTTGTGACTTATATTTAAGTATTTAATCCAATTTGTGTTTATTCTTGCGTATGGTGTAAGGTGTTGTCTAGTTTCATTTTTTTTTGCATGTATCTGTCCAACCAACACCATTTATTGAACTGACTGTCTTAACTCCATTGTATGTTCTTGCCTTCTTTATTAAAGATGCATTGATCATAGAGGCATGGGTTTATTTCTGCACTCTCTATTCTGTTCCATTGATCTATATGCCTGTTTTTATGCCATTACCATGCTCTTTTGATTACCATGGCCTTGTAGTATAGTCTGATATCAGGTAGTATGATATCTTCTACTTTATTCTTCTTCCTCAGGATTGCTGAGCAGGCACCAGACCCTGCTTAAACAACTCTACCTCAGAGCGGGAGGAGGGCAGCCTGTGCACTCTTACAACGTGATAGAGGTCTATCCTTATAGTCAGCAGTTTGAGGGTTAACTCAGCCCATGATTGAGCCAATAGCATTCGAGATTCAACTATAACAGGAGGGCCCACATAACTGGCTTCCTTAAAGGAATCACAAGGAACCCGAGAGATCAATGGTGACATTTCCTTCAGGACATTTGTCTGACTTTGCAGAGGACAGCAACCTGTCAATAACTGAAATGGAATTTCTTCTCCTATCAGGGGATTGGAGACATAAAGCAGAATAAATATAAATTTAAAGAAATAAGAGATGTATCATTTTTATATTTCAAGTTGGAAGGAAATATTTGTATCCGCTACAAATTGGAATCCCTAAATATAAAAGTAATTTTTGTTGAAATAAGTCCAGTTTTACATTTAATGTTATATTTTATTATAATAAATCTGGTTCGTAAATTTAAAATTTCAACATTTATACATTAAGTAACTGGTCAAGAGAAAAAGAGATTCTTTAGATATACATAAAAGGGTAGATCCAGGCTTCGAGATGTTAGAAAAAGTCATATAATTGATTGGCCTTCTTGGGTTGCAGTCCATGGAGAAAATTATGTTTCATAAGGCATTTTTAATGGCTTATGTTTGTATTCTCAAGTTATACTGATAAAGCAGCTTAAAAAAAGAATAGTAAGATATGTTTTTTTCTGCCGAAGCCGGTTTGGCTCAGTGGATAGAGCGTCGGCCTGCGGATTGAGGGGTCCCAGGTTCGATTCCGGTCAAGGGCATGTACCTGGGTTGCGGCCACATCCCCAGTGGGAGATGTGCAGGAGGCAGCTGATCGATGTTTCTCTCCCATCGATGTTTCTAACTCTCTATCTCTCTCTCTTCCTCTCTGTAAAAAATCAATAAAATATATCTTTAAAAAAAAAAAGATATGTTTTTGTTCAAATGAAAGCATTAAAAATATCAAAGAGCTCCTTACTTCCTATGATAAAAACAAAGGTACAAGCACAAAGGCTCAAAATGTATAACTTCAAAGACCTTCAAGGAATTATCTTAACACGCTATGCTCTGCATTTACTTGTCATTGCACAATTGACTGTTAGGCTGTGACCAGAGCATGCACTCAGCAGATGTGCTGGGATTGTGCTTGGCATTTAATTGAGCATGGCATTCTGGGTCTGTAGATGGATATTACTTCTCCATTTGTACATGAGCAGACATGTGTTGTACTGAGTTTTAATCAGCTCTAATGCAGAGTTACAATGGTCCCTAATCAACGGTGTGTTGACAGAGTTTACATTTATATGCAGAAGTAGAGGGAGTGCTATGTTCTGACATCTGGAAAAAATGAGGGAACCTAGCAGTACATGGAGAGGGAGCTGGCCCACAATGTGAGCAAAGTGGTGCAGAGCTAGAACTTTAAGTATTTGAATGGTCCAATATATGTTTAAATAAAATTATTAGTTATTTGCAGAAACCCTGATGAATTTCTACCAAAATGTAATACTTGTTCCAATAACATTTGAAAATAAGTTGTTGTTTTTTCATTCACTGTACCGCCCCCAGGTACTACAGATGAAGAGGAATAGCCC
Source organism: Myotis nattereri (assembly GCF_964212035.1). Taxonomy (NCBI): domain Eukaryota; kingdom Metazoa; phylum Chordata; class Mammalia; order Chiroptera; family Vespertilionidae; genus Myotis; species Myotis nattereri. The sequence goes on along the minus strand of NC_138086.1, from coordinate 18,621,303 downwards.
CGGTGAGGGGGCCACAGAACCGTTTCATTCAGAAACCTCAACGCTTTCTCTCTGAGTCAGAGGGAACACTTTCCTTTTCTTCCTTGCTATTGTCTCCATAGATTTTGTCTCTTACTCTTTAAAGAGGCACTTTCTGTGTTGTTTAGCGATGCTGTTCAATATTGTACGCATCACAATTTAAATTACAATTAAATACAAATTAAAAATTAGTTTCCCTGTTTCAGTAGGCACATTTGAAATGTTCAATTAGGGAAAACATAAATTATTTCCATCATTGCTGAAAATTATATTGGATTGCAGTTCCTTAAAGTTTTACAGAGTATGTATGAAGAATAAAAAATATGTATTTTTAAGCAATGAAGGCTAAAATATGTATTTTTATTAATGAAGAGTCCATACTTTATTCAGATTTTTTTTTAAATTTTGTTAAATTTACTGGGGTGACATCAGTTAATAAGATGATGTAAGATCCAAGTGTACAATTCTACAATACATCATCTGTATATTGCATTGTGTGTCCACCACCCACAGTTAAGTCTCCTCTGTCACCACATATTTGACCTTCTTTACCCTCTTCCACCTACTCCCACTTCTGTTTCCCTCTGGTAACCACCATACCTTTGTTTGTGTCTATGAGTTTTTGTTTGTTCATTCATTTGTTGCTTTTCATTTTATATCTCACTTGTATTTTTCAAATTTTAAACAATAAGATTATTTATAAAGATAAAATAAATTTTCTTAGTGACTCTTTTTATCTCTTATTATTACCCTGGAAGTATGTATTTTAAGATTTTTTCCTATATAATTATCATTCATCTTTAACTAATATTTATTGAGTTATTATACCAGACTTCATGTAAGGCTTTGGGATCCAACAATTAAAATGATAGATAGGATAATGGCCTTCTTGGGGGTTATAATTTTACAAGATAAAATAGACTTTGCATTGATTTTTCCTCATTCTTCTTTACTCTTCCTTCTTAGTTCCTGTTATTACTGTTTCTTGCTTATAATGCCAAGGACATTTTGGCGGTCACTTCCCAATGGAAGGTCTTTAGCACAGGCGCAGGTGCCTTCCCTAGTCTTAGGGGGAGAGGTAATACTATCAGTGGCCGCTACCAACGCACATGATTCTTTTCCTCTACTTTAAGGTAACCTAGAGGAGAATGGATCTGTAATTTATATTACATTTTATCTCTCCAGAAATTCCAATCTTTTTATAAGATTTTATGCCTTTAAAAATAGACTGTGTGCCTCAGCTTATAAGAAATAGAAAACTAGCTTGTCTAAGAAGCTACTACATAGATCTTGGTGGTTTTACAAAAGCTCCACATGCCACTGGACGCAGCGGTTCTCAACCTGTGAGTCGCGACCCCTTTGGGGGTCGAACGACCCTTTCACAGGGGTCGCCTAAGACAATCTGAAAACACATATATAATTACATATTGTTTTTGTGATTAATCACTATGCTTTAATTATGTTCAATTTGTAACAATGAAATTGGGGGTCACGACAACGTGAGGAACTGTATTAAAGGGTCGAGGCATTAGGAAGGTTGAGGACCACTGCACTAGAGGGACTTTTCTCCTCCACCAAAAAGAGAATGACATATCTCCACTCAGAATCTGCTCTCAGGTATTTCCAGAAATTGCATTTCATCTTATGCAATGATGCTGTCAGCAAATCATGTGGTGAGCATTTGGTCTGGAAATTCCTGACTCAGACCTTGGCTTAAGATCCAATTTAGAGCTTCCACAACTCCTCTGGGTTTGGATGTTCCATTCAGCAAACAAGAAAGGAGTTGATGATTATGAGATTGCAATTTTCAGAGCCTGTTTTTCTGATGAAACACCAGATCCAATATCCTATAAAGTGGAAAGATTTCTGTTTGTAATTTCTTTATACATTTTCACTAAATGCTAAGACATCATTCTGTGAGAGGAAAAGAATGGTGATTGTTTCAGCAGTGGTTTTATTACATTTTTCTTTCTGTTTGTTTGTTTGTAGTTTATTTCCTGCCTTGTTTTCTTTTTGGATAGAGCCAGCTGTTGAGTCAGCAGTGTGTAGGCAGTTCAAGTAGGACATGATTGCTGAGATTCCTTTTATGCTCCCTCCAGGGCAGCCACCTGCTTTGTCATTGAAAAAAATTGACTCATGTGGCAGCCTGACAAATACCTGGTTACTCAGCATTGCTGTCTGCGAGACACACTTGTAGCTCTGCTTTAACGCAGGGTAAAAACGAAGATTAAAAATTCATTGAACTATCCCTGTAGAGCCCAGCTAACAGGCAAAGAAAGACTTTCATATCATAAATAAAACATGAGCAGAGTCAGTACAGTGCAATGGCCCTCTTTTATTATTATTATACCTAAATGATGCAGGAAAACAAGGCAACAAGATAAAAAATATATGTCAAAGCAATATCTGAGTCCCTGATGTGAGTCCCCAATACTCAAAGTATTTCTGTCATCCATTTCTTTGTAGTTTACCCATTGACCCAGAATAGTCTCAGTTAAATCTGTGTTCAAAATTCTAGTATAGAATTTTCAATACTGCATAATTTAATCTGAAAGAAATGCCCCCTTCCCTTTTGTATTGGTAGCTCATATTGCTGGTTTCTCTGCCATCTTGTAATGGTATTGGAAATTGATCAACTTATCTATTTCTGGGTAACACATTACCCTAAGACTCTGAAACTCAAAACAACTATTTTATGTGGCTGTAATGCATGGGTTGGGGATTCTGGAAGACCTTGACTCAGTGGTTTGTTTCTGATTCATGGTGGTAGCAGCTGGGCACCTGATGCTGGAGGTCAGAATTCCAAAATGACATCTTCATTCAAAAGCCTGGTGCCCCATTTCTCCTTGCTCTCTTCTCCCCTGCACATGCATTTTAATATCCACGCCCTGTTCAGGTGGCTTGTGTTTCTCACAGTATGGTGGTCTCAGGGTAGTGAGATGTCTTACATATTGTTTTGTGTTATCTAGAGCAAGGATTCCAATATGTCTAGATAAAAGATGCAAGACTTCTAATAACCCAGCCTCAGCACTCCCAGGAAATCACTCCATCCATTTTATTGGTTAATCAGGTCAGGTTCCAGATTCAAGGTGAGGAAGAGTAGGCTCCAATTCTGGATAGGGGGATGATATGTACCTAAAGGAAGGGAGGGAATTGATGAGGAAGGAATTAAAGACAAGCTACCATCGATGTTTCAAGATGTGTTCCAATCAGAATGCCTCTTACATGTCATTTCCTCTGTAGTGTATGGGCCTCAAGTTATTGTTGGCTTTATCCCTTGACTATATGTTTTAAGATACTTTTATTTTAAAGAAGTTTTACATCATATTGTTACAAGTTGTTTGTAAGCATGAATTAATTAGCTTATTGTATTCTCCAGTAAGCTTTCCTAATAGAGCCTCTACTCACTGAACAATGATTTATTGCACATCTACCACATACAAAAATCTTTTTTAAGCACTGGAGATAGTGCAATAAAAAGATACCCCTTTTCTTGGAAATTTGATTCTAGAGGATAAAAAACACCCATAAAATAGAATATGTCAGTAGTGATAATTTCTATGGAGAATAATAAATAAATTGTTTAGGGTGTTTAGGAAGTCTATAATTCTTCAAGGCCAAGACATCAATTTACTGCAGTCTGCTATCACCTTATTCCAATTTTCTCAGCAGATAACTAAGCCATATAGCTGATATAATCAACAAAAGAAGGTTATATGTTTTTAAAAATGGTGCTTAATTTTGAGACTACATAGACATATTTGCAATCCTTATGAATATTTCTTTCCAGGAAAGTTCACTATACATCTTTTCTTTTTTTGTATACAATTTAAGAAGTTCACAGATCCCTTGAAACTCTTCCAAGGTCTTTAAGCACAGGTAAAGAATGAATAAAGACAGTGACAAAGGATAATAAAAGGAGAGATCAAAAGATACATAGAGACAAATGAGAATGAGAATGTTATATATCAAAATGTCTGGGATGTAACAAAAGCAGTAAGAGGAAAGTTTATATTATTACAGGCCTATATCAGGAAACAGGAAAAATCCCAAGTAAACAACCTAACATTGCATGTTAGAGAACTAGAAAAAGAAAAACAAAAGCATCCCAAGGCCAGCAGAAAGAAGGAAACAAAAATTAGAGCATAATTAAATAAAATAGAGAGCAAAGACTTTATAAAAATTATTGTAACAAAGAGCTGGTTTTCTAAAAGATTAAGAAAATTGACAAACCTCTGAATAGACTCACTAAGAAAAAAAGAGAAAAGACTCAAGAAATGAAAGTGGAGAAATTACCACAGACATCACAGAAATAGAAAGGACCATACAAGAAATACTAGGAAATACTATATACCACCAAATTCAATAGCCTAGAAAAAATAAATGAACAAATTTCTAGAAATATACTACCTTCCTAGATTGAGTCATAAACAACAAGAAAATCTAAATAGTCTGATCAACAGCAAGGAAATTGAAACAACCAAAAAAACATTACAAAGTGAAAAAGTCCAGGACCAGATGGCTTCACTAAATAATTCTACCAAACATTCAAAGAACATTTACTACCTATCCTTCTCAAACTCTTCCAAAAAGTAAAAAAAAAAAAAAAAAAAAATGGGAGTACTTCCTAACACATTTTAAGAGGCCAACTTGACACTAATACCAAACCTGGCATGGATAACACACACACACACACACACACACACACACAAATACTATAGACCAATATCTCTTATGAAAGCGGATGCAAAATCCTAAACAAAATGCTAACAAATCAAATAAACAATTCATGAAAAAGATAACATATCACCGTCCAGTGGGGTTCATTCTAGGGACACAAGGGTGGTTCAACATATACAAATAGCCCCATGTGATACACTACATTAACATGTGAAGAATAAATATCATATGATCATATCAATAGATGCAGAAAAAGCATTTGACAAGATACAACATCCATTTATGATTAAAACACAATAAAATGGTATAGAGGGAGAGTACTTCTATTATGGGTAGAAATGAGGCTCTTCCATAGGATCATGAGGAAAGAATTCCAAGCATCCACCCATGGGAGATTGTGGTGTGGCAGCATGGTTTATCTGTGATGTAATAGCAAAAAAAGTTCTCCTCCTGGCTTCCCAATGTCCCATCGCTGTCCGTCCAGCCATGGAAAAAGTACAACTATGTCTTCAACAAGGCCAAGGCAAAGGCCAGTGCCTAGAGGTTTGGCTTCATATTCTTTTCAGCCTGCAGAGTCTGCCATGCGCCCCGTGGCCCTGGTGAGCACTAAACCACATGGCTGTGTGCTGCTGGGCAGGAGAGAACATGAACAAAATGGAGGAGTGCTGGAGAGAGAGAGAGAGAGAGAGAGAGAGAGAGAGAGAGAGAGACAGAGAATTTCTTTGTTCACCTGGAATTATATATTCTCAGGATTGGGAGAAACAGAACCTTTTTAAAAATAACCAATCAGCTTCCCAGACTTTCTTGGGCTTGCAATGGGTTCCACCCCCTCCCAGGTTAGACTGATAGGCCTCTATGGTCTCTATGGTTAAGCACCTCCACTGTGCCATGTGACTTCTACTGGGAATATCCTTGTCTCCCCCTGCTCCCTGAACAATCCAGTACCCAGTACAGGAGGGAGAGAAGGAGGGGTGTTAATCCCCTTGGAGGGACGATGCTGAACTTTCTTGGGGTGTGAAGGTGCATCTTCCGGGTAAACAAACAGCCTCTGCTTCCCAGCTGAATATGTTCCACAATTTCTGAATTCCCTCCCTCTCTTCCTTTTAATAAATAAGGACAGTAGCACCTTAACTTAAGAGAGACCATATCTGACAAACCTTCAGTTAATATTATACTCAGAGATCACAAAGTAAAAGCTTTTCTTCCAAGATCAGGAACAAGACAGGGATGTCCTTCTCACCACTGTTACTCAACATAGTACTGGAAGTCCTAGCTAGAGCAGTCAGCAGGAGAAAGATTTTTAAAAGGCATCCAAATTGGGAATGATGAAGTAAAATTGTCACTTTTTGCAGACTATCTAATTCTTTATATTTAATACCTTAAAGACACCACCAAAAACTATTGGAAACAATAAACAAATACAATAAACTTGCAGGATACAAATATCAATGGAAAAATAATCCACTGTATTCCTATATACTAACAAAGAAATTTCAGAAAAAGAAATGAAAGAAACAGTTCCTTTTGCAATTGCCACAAAAAGAATAAAATACCTAGGGATAACTTAACAAAAGATGTGAAGAAACAATGTACTGAAAACTATCAGACATTATTAAAGAAATGGAAGAAAATTCAAACAAATATAAAGATATTCTATGTTCATGGATTGGAGGAGTCAACATAGTTAAAATGACCATATTACCCTAAGCAATACTCCTATTTAATGTAATCACCATCAAAATACCAATGGCATTGTTAAAAAGTAATAGAATAAAAAATTGTCAGATTTATATGAAACCCCTGGGCCTAAACAGGCAGTCGGACATCCCCCGAGGGGTTCCTGATTGGAGAAGGTGCAGGCTGAGCTGAAGGGACACCCCCCATGCACAAATTTCATGCACCGGGCCTCTAGTGTGGGATATAAAACTGTAAGCAACTAATAAACAAACAAAAACAATAAACAGAAACTCATACACATAGACAACAGTATGATAGTTATCAAAGGGAAAAGGGTTTGGGGAAGGTAGTAAAGGGGGTCAAACATATGGTCACTAAAGGAGATTTGAGTTTAGGTGGTAAAACCTCAATGCAATATAGAGAAGATTATTCTAGAATTGCACACATGAAAACTATGAAATTTTATTAACCAATGTCACCCCTATAAATTTAATCAAAAAGAAGAAAAGAAAAAAGAATGAAGACAGTAAGCATTAGTTGCATTTTATAATAACCTTTTTGTAGAAGGCATCATTAATAAAAAAAAAGATATTGATTTTCACCAGATCCCACCAATTGAATCATGTAATTAAAGTTTACACAAGAATTTGTGTGTGTTTGGTGGGGGCGGCGGGGGGGGGGGGGAGTGTATCTTATAGCTCAAGAAAATGTTCCTCTGTTTAGCGACTTTATACACTTTAGTTTGTAAAATTGCACTGAGGTTGTAACTCAGTGAAGGAGACAATATTATATAGGTTGTGGGATGGGTTTCTAGATATTTTCTTCATGTTAATGAGAAGACATAAAATGTCAATAACGGAGGTTTCAGCGAATTGTCACATTTTTTTCATGTATATAAAAATATAAATGTGCATATATAAATATACATACATATAGTTTTCCTAGTGTGCTGTCTTCATATTGTTTATAGTAATGAGTAGATAAAGCTGTTTTAGCTTCCGGTCGCAGTGAGGGCATCCTAAAGAAAAACTTTGTGACTCAATTTGTTCTATAAGAAACATGATTATACATTTCATGGAGTTCTAGTTTAAGCTAAGAATTTGAATTAGGTAAAATGATATTGTATATATGTAGATCTATTAATACTTTCTGGATTTTCTTGTAATATTTTTTTATAAATAAATATCTTGTAATTATATTTCAAATATTCGATTTGGGTTGTTATTCAAGGCAATTCACTGAAGAAAATGTCTCTCATAAAAAATAATTATCTGTAGCATAATAGTGATTCCCTTCATGCTACTGCTATGAAAATATGGATATCCATAGAGGAACTGTTCCTTCTTATTTTTGTTACGTTCTTTTTTTTTTCTTTCTTTTTTTTCTTCCTCTGTTTTCAGCTTTTTTTTTTAAATTAAATCTTTATTGTTCAGATTATTACATTTGTTCCTCTTTTTCCCCCCCATAACTCCCCTCCTCCCAGTTCCCGACCCACCCTCCGCCCTCATTCCCCACCCATTGACCTCATCCATAGGTGCACGATTTTTGGCCAGTCTCTTCCCGCATCTCCCACACCCCTTTCCCCCCAAGAATAGTCAGTCCATTCCCTTTCTATGTCCCTGATTCTATTATGATAACCAGATTATTTATTCACTTGATTCTTAGATTCACTTGTTGATAGATGCATGTTTGTTGTTCATAATTTGTATCTTTACCTTTTTCTTCTTCTTCCTCTTATTAAAGGATACCTTTCAGCATTTCATATAATACTGGTTTGGTGGTGATGAACTCCTTTAGCTTTTCCTTATCTGTGAAGCTCTTTATCTGACCTTCAGTTCTGAATGATAGCTTTGCTGGATAAAGTAATCTTGGTTGTAGGTTCTTGGTATTCATCACTTTGAATATTTCTTGCCATTCCCTTCTGGCCTGCAAAGTTTCTGTTAAGAAATCAGCTGACAGTCGTATGGGTATTCCCTTGTCGGTAACTGAGTTTCTTTCTCTTGCTGCTTTTAAGATTCTCTCTTTGTCTTTTGCTCTTGGCATTTTAATGATGATGTGTCTTGGTGTGGTCCTCTTTGGATTCCTTTTGTTTGGGGTTCTCTGCGCTTCCTGGACCTGTAAGTCTATTTCTTTCACCAGGTGGGGGAAGTTTTCTGTCATTATTTCTTCAAATAGGTTTTCAACATCTTGCTCTCTCTCATCTTCTGGCACGCCTATAATTCTGATGTTGGTACGCTTGAAGCTGTCCCAGAGGCTCCTTACACTATCTTCGTATTTTCGGATTCTTTTTTCATTTTGCTTTTCTGGTTGGATGTTTTTTGCTTCTTCGCATTTCAAATCTTTGCCTTGATCCTTGCGCTCCTCTGGTCTGCTGTTGGGAGTCTGTATAGTATTCGTTATTTCAGTCCGTGTATGCTTAATTTCTAGTTGGTTCTTTATCATAACATCGAGGGTCTCATTAGTTTTCTTGAGGATCTCACTACATTTATCGGCGGCTTCTAGACAGTTCTTAAGAGACCTTAAAAGTGTGGTTCTGAACTCAATATCCTCCATTGACAGTTTTGTCCTGTTTCTTTGTCTCCACATTTTTTATGCTTTCTTGGTGCACCCCCTAGTGGTCTTTGTGCGCAGTCTTGTTGTAGTTAAGCCTTGATTGTTGATGGCAATACCAGGGGTGATTTGACCTCCAAGCTAACTGGCTATGAGAGTCCGCTGTGTCTGCAGTGGGAGAGCTTCTGTGCTGGATCTCTAGGGCGGTGCTAATCTAGCCTTTGCCTGAGGCTATCCGGCAAATGGCTCTGGGCAGGGTTTGGGAGGGGCGAGTCCCCGGGGAGCTACAGGGCGGGCCGGAGTGAGCAGTTATGGCTGCTCTCAGTTCCGTCCCTAGGGGCTCTGCCTCACAGAGTCCCAGCAACCACTGCAAACCTCGGAGAGAAAGCTGCCTTCGAGTTCCGACCGAAGCCAGACAGTCCCCCTTCTCCCGTTTGAGTCTGGGTCCCTAGAGACTTGCCCGGATCTGGAGCTCAGAGTCTGAAACTCCCTCCCGATTGAAAACAACAACTGTGCCCTCCGCCACCAGCCCGCACACTCCGCACCTGAGTATTTCACTTCAGCACTGCGCCTCCTCTGAGTCTGGGTATGATATTCTCTTTCCTCCTAGTTGTAGAATTTCCACTCAGCCAGCCTTCCTGTGGTTCTGGATGATGTCCGTTCCATCTTTAGTTGTTTTTTGAAGTGGTTGTTCAAGGCAGGAATCTCCGGCGTTAACCTATGCCGCCATCTTGGTTTCTCCTCTCCTTTGTTAAGTTCTTGAAGACTTTGGGAAAGCGGCACACTTGGTGTGCTCCACAGAGTGTAATTACCTCCTTTAAGTTAAACAAGGTATATATTTCTAGGATAAAGGTTAACTGATTTTACCTTAGAGTTTATGGAAAGTAATGACAGCTTAAATGTATATCTGCAGATCAAGTAGCTGTTGGTATGTTCCATGGGGTGTGAATGTCTTTAACGGAAAAGCACTGGCAATATAAATGTTTAACCACTATGCGGTATACCTGAAATAATGCAGTATTGAATGTCGACTGTAATTGAACAAAATTTTAAAAGATAAGTAAAGAAAAGCACTGCAGTGCATATTACTTAGAATTGCTTGCAGTGCTATTGAAGTCCTCTGTTAAATAATCAAACACGTTAGCGAAACTTGTTCTTCAATTTCATGTAGGTTCATAACACCTCTGTGGAAACATTTAATGAGAACACCCTGTTATAGTTTGAACTAATTGTTACCTAACTTGTTTTGTAATAGTAGATCTTTGCAGCCATGACAGAACTATGGCTAAAAGAGATCTTAAAATGTGAGATTATTCACATAGTTAAATCACAAACTAACTAGATTCCAAATATGGTCAACTAAGTATGTCAGAGTTTGGACTTGTGAGCTCTAATATTGAAAGGCAACCACTAATCTTCAAAGAGTTCTCACAGACATTTTATGGCAAATAATAGCAATGATAGTAATATAACTCCTATTACTACTACCAGTATTACTAATAATGCCTTACTATTATAGTAACAATGACAATCATATTACATAAAATTCAAAGCTTCAAAACTAAAATACTTACCTTAGTCTTCAAATCATGTATGCAGACAATCACAGTAGCATAGCAGCACCTCCTTGATATGATCTGGTGAGGGATTTTTAAAATTAAATTTCATCAATTTCTAATGCAGGTAATTTGCATATAATCTCTAACTTTTTTCCCCCTAAAAATGTTGAAGTATATTCTCATGTTCTACCATGATTTTCCTGAAGAAAATATGTAAAACAGAAACAATAAAATTCAAGCAAATGCTCATATTTTTATTCAGAAATATATTTTAGAAAGAACAAAAAACATGGATAAGAAAAACATCACATATTTGGAAACTCTTGAGTTGTGTCTGTATACCACTAGAACATCCATTTTTCACCTTTTTATTTGACTTGTGGGTTCCCAGGTACCCATTAGCATAAGTTATTATTCTATTGAAAGAAATTTTATAAATTGTGGGGTTATGTAAATATAGACAGAGAGAAGTATACAAAAATAAAATTATGTTTGTTTTTATTTATTCATTTTACTTTTCTTGTAAGACTAGTGAAGTCTGCCTTCAAATTATAATTTATACTTAATTTAACAAGATGTACAGATCTGAAACATTGGCATGATAAAACATAATTTAGTAAATATGAATATTTGCATTAGCCATTTATGAGTAAAATTATCCCCATACCATTCACAAAATCTCCTCTATTCAAGATTACATATTTTTGCATATTTCCCACCTAATTATAAAATATTACCATGAATAAGACATTGTTCTTTTCAGCAAATGTTAGTGCTTTTGTAACTTTTCTTATGAATGAAAACCAGAGCATAGGAAAAGTGCTATGCAAGCAATTTTTCATATGGTGTTTTTTATGCACTATTGTTTTCCACGAAAAAACAGACATAAAACTACTTCCCTGCTCATACTGTTTGATTCCAGAAAATTATGAATCATACATTCAGAAATTAGATGCAGAAATCTCCTAATTATGAATATGTCTGACCCACTAGTAGAAGTGTACTTGCTCTGCTATCTTACTGCTACTTGGCTTCTTCATACAAACAATGGTAAAGAGCAACCACAGTACAACTAATGCCTCCTTCATAGGCTGAAGAAATGGGACTAGTGACTATCTTTGTCTCATTGCAATGTGTTTCTTTGTTGAGACCAATGGTTCTCAACCTTCCTAATGCCGTGACCCTTTAATACAGTTCCTCATGTTGTGGTGACACCCAATCATAAAATTATTTTTGTTGCTACTTCATAACTGTAATTTAGCTACTGTTATGAATCGTCATGTAAATATCTGATAAGCAGGATGTATTTTCATTGTTACAAATGGAACATAATTAAAGCATAGTGATTAATCACAAAAACAATATGTAATTATATATGTGTTTTCCGATGGTCTTAGGCAACCCCTGTGAAAGGGTCGTTCGACCCCCAGGTTGAGAACTGCTGCTAAGGACCAATCCACTGTGTGGCAAAATATGATTGCTTTATTTACTATAAACTTGCAACATAATTAGATAATGAGATTTTAATTTCACTAACAATAATATTTAATGGATACTAACAGAAGAAGAATGTATAATAGTTAACATCTAATTTTAAGGGCATACATGAAAATATCAATGTCTTTCAATATGTCCAGAAAATGTTCTTATATTTACTACTGAGCAAGCCACCTTTTAGCCTCATTAGTTATACACATACATAATATTCCAGAGAAGTTTCAATTTCTAGAACTGGAAAACTTTCCATTTGTATTCATTGGATAAACTCCAATTTGAGGCACCAATACAAATCTAAACTGTCAAATTATGCAAAATTGTGAGTGTGTTTGACAGCTGAATAGTGTTGTTCACTTTTGAGAAATTAACAAAAGGATTAAAAATTGTTGAAGGGGAAATTTAACAGAACAAAATGAAATGCTCCTTACTAAACATAAATGTACTGGAGGCCCAGTGCATAAAATTCATGCACAGGGGTGGGGAGGTTTCCCTCAGCCCGGCCTACACCCTCTCCAATCCAGGACCCCTTGGGGGATGTCTGACTGCCTCTCGCAATCTGGGAACACAGGCTCCAAACTGCTCTCCTGCCTGCCTGATCACCCCTAACCTCTCTGCCTACCTGATCGCCCCTAGCCATTTCTACCTGCCTGCCTGCCTGATCACCACTAATGCTCCCCTACTGGCCTGATTGCCCCTAACCATCTCTGCCTGTCTGCCTGATCGCCCCTAACTGCTTCCCTACTTGCCTCATTGCCCATAACTTCTCCCCTGCAGGCCTGATCACCCCAAAACCACCTCTGCCTCACCCTGCATCTGGGACCCAGGGTTCCCTTCTCTGGCTGGTCCAGGCACCCGAGACACAGGCTTTCCTCCCTCTGGCTGGCTGCAGGCACCCAGGACCCGAGCCTGCTTTGCCTGGGCAGGCAGCAGCAACAGGGGACTATGGGTGGGTGGCTTCATCCAGGCTGCCGCTGCAGGTGCCCAGAACCACAGAGCGGTGGCTTATGCCTCTCCTGGGCTGCAGCCACAGGCGCTGGCACCTGGGACCATGGTGTGGGTGGCTTGTCCCTCTCCTGGGCCACGGTCACAGGCGCTGGCACCTGGGACCATGGTGTGGGTGGCTTGTCCCACTTCCGGGCTGGGCCACAGGCATAGGCGTAGACACTGGCACCCAGGACTGCGGGGCGGGTGTCTTGTCCCTCTCCCGGCCGCAGCCTGGCTGGTCCCCATTCCTCTCTCATGAGCTTCTTTGTGCCTGGCTATTCCCCATTCCTCTCTCCCCAGTGTTGAGTGTCTGAGCCATTAAGGCATGACGGCATGAGGGCGTGATGACCATTTGTATATTAGCTCTTTATTTTAGAGGATCTGCTAGAAATTCAAAAATCCTTGACAAGTGCCAATAATACTGAGGCAGGGCTGGGAGAGCAGAGTGATTTTAGACCTGTTGGCATGATGAATACTCCATATCTTATTTTTGAAGAATAACGTGGCATAGTGAAGGCTCTACAAAGTACTAAACAAAGAAATTTGGTTAACATTCTTTATCCCCAAATTTCCCAAATATATCTGACATTAGAACCTTTGGTGAAAAAGTATAGAAAAATTCAGATCCAAAATTATTTTGCATAATTAGGTTGTTCAGGGGAAAGATTCAAAGAGCTGCTTCAGTATCTAGGAATTAAGATTTCTTTGAAAACAGGAGAGCAACCTACAAGAAAATAAAACTGTTATATATCCATTTGTGTATATTAAGTGGATCAGGTAGCATTCCAAAACAGTGATCATACACTTTTCTTTCACTACCTACACATGATTTTTATTTCCTGTCTGAGACCCCCATCATAATGCCCGTAATTAAACAAGTAAACTAATTTTCTGTAAACCTTTTGGTTTGGAAGTCACCTAGAGAATTGGTCATTTATTTACTGTGGATCTTCTTTTCTAATCTGACTTCTTATGTGTACTTCAAAGATAACATAGTTCATTAAACAGCTTTCAGTTTAAAATATTAATGAGTTTTTATTTTGATAACATCATCTCTACTATGACCTGAGAATAAATACAGAAAGAAATGCCAGGATTCTCTTTTGTCCATGTATGCTTGATCACAAACATTTATGCACCAGAGAGAATGACAGAGCTACTTATGTATGCAACAGAATAACATCACATTGAATTGAGGAACCAGTCCCTTGAGACCAATTTTATGCCTTCCTCTACAGCTGTATGGTGCCACTTTGTAACATAATATATTCTTTTGAAGTCAATGATCCCTGAGGGTTCAATGTGAGATAAGAATTTGGCTCTTGATAGAATGGATGCATTGTGTAAAATCATCTTTAATTCCAAGCCTCACTGAGCACACACACACATACCCATACACATACAAGATAAAGAGAATGTGGGAGTAACTCACAGGGGACTCTGTAACATGATCAGCACCCAAAATATTAATTTGAGAGACTAGAAACATAACCAAAAGTTTAGCCCATCCTTTGTTTTAAGGGTGAGGTGGTGGAGGTATGTTTATTTATTTGCCTTTACTTAAAAGGGGGAGAAATAATAGGAGGGAAATCAAAGACAAATGGTCAGATGGTTTAAAGGGATATGGCCACAGAAAAAAGAATCAAGCTTTAAAGAAAAATATTAACATTTTTCTGAAGTTCAGCTTCATAGCATTCAACCTGGAACCACTTTCCAAGATGAATTAGATTTCCAAAGCTATTTGATTGGAGTACAGTTGTTCACAGGTTTACCTGAAACTTATGACAATTTATCTATAATAAGAAAAGCTTAATATGCTAATTAGACAAAGCCAGGGCTGAGAGGGAAACCCAGGTCCCTGATGCCTGCCAGTGGCTGGAGGGAATCCCGGGTCTCAGGTGCCAGAGGGAAGCCGGTGCCAGCACTCGGAGGGAAAGAAGGCTTACTCTTATACAAATTTTGTGCACCGGGCCTCTAGTTTATTATAAATGTGTATGTGTGTGTGTCCATGTTTAGTTTCTCTTTTCAGTTTCTACTGGTCACAATGTGTAAAAAAACAAAAACAAAAACAAACAAGAAAAAAATAAACTTTTCTATGCATAATGCATACAAATAAAGAGTGGAAATTATCATCATAATAACTGCAGCGATTAGTTCTGATTGTATTTATTTACATATTTTTGTTATATTCCAGCTCATATAGAATTTTACCTCCAAAAGCAGCTTAGCTTTTATTACATGTACCTTGTTTCAGATTAGTAGGCTTTCGTTCTTGCTTATTATTACTAACACATATGTTGGAACCTTATGGCATGCTAATAAGGAAATTCTCTAGGGCTTCTATTCAAAGAGTTTTATAATTGCCAAAGAGTTGAAATTCAAAAACTGTTAACAGAAATAGAGCTTGTGAAACAGAAACGGATGGGTAAAAATCTGAGCTAAAAAATGTCTTGCTTTTGTCTGTAATCCTCAAGTGTGAAAGACAAAAGATTTTGTTCCAGGAAAGGGGTGCATATATGCATTTACCTAATGGGTTAGAGATGATTAAAAAAGGAAGTGCAGTTTGGAGCAGCTTGGAATGACATAGATGGCCTGTTCTTTTGTTGCAAAGGAAGAAAGGTGTGTTTTTGTTTTGTTTTGTTTGTTCAGGTTGAAAGAATAGTGCAAGTTTGAGGATCCTTTGGCGAAGAAGAGGCAGCAGATGTGAGTGCACAATGTTGGATCTCTTGGACCAATTTCAACATTTTGACTTTTGCTGGGTTCCCTGTTACCATCAAGATGCTGGGTTGTATTTCAGTCAGTTGCCTGGCTTCTCCATTGCAGTGCCTAACCTATTGATTTGGAAGCTTTGCTTGTCTACCTCGATATTGGAGATCGGACAGATAGGTTAGAGTCTTGGATAGGTTACAGATTGGTTAGCCCTTTTCTAAGTCTTATTATCGATCTTTTATTCCTTCATCTTTAATTGATCCCAACAAATCCCTCTACCTTTCACATTTGCTTACTTGAACATTTAACTTTTCCACTGCTTTTTGAATGTATTGAATTGGTAAAGTGTTCCTTAAACTCCAGTATGTTATTTCTTAAGCAAGAAAAAGAAAAGTAATTCCTATTATTTGCACTAAATTCTTTTGTGAAGTAAATTCTAATTTAAATGGAAGCTCTCCATGAGCATGCTACCATCACAGTTCCCATGATATCATTCTTTATTAGCCTTCCATAAATTTACCTGTGCTAGGCCACATTTATTGTCTTATATAAATAAAATAAAAGATGAAAAATGTATTATTCCACTACATTTTTTAAAGAATGAGATCTCTTTTCTCTGTTTGATTCTTACATAATGGGCAATTGTTAATATTGTAAAGATAATAATCATTACTTAAAAGCTAAAATACTGTCAAAATAATAAAGACAACTTAGGTATCTTTTCCCATAGGAAATTACTATTTTATAATATTTGACAAGTAATATTATTCGGTGTAAAAATTGGTTTACAGTCCATCTTTTGTTTATGCATTGTACATTTATATTACAGAAGTACAGCATGCATTTTCTTTTAAATAGCCTTCCAAATATTTAATATTTCATGTATTCATTCAAAAACATAGCTTCCCAAACTTATTAATGTCAAACTAAAAGTTCATTGCCTCTGGGCCCTGGCAGCATAGCTCAGTTGGTTAGGGTCATCCCAATATGCCATGGTTGTGGGTTCAATACCCAGGCAGGGCATATACAAGAATCAACCAATGAATACAAAAATAAGTGGAAAAACAAATATAAATATTTTTCTTGTTCTCTCTCCCCCTCTCTCTCCTTTCCTCTCTCTTTCACTCTCTCTCTCTCCTTCTCACTCTGCCCTTCTCAAATCAATCAATAAAGAATTTTTTTAAAAAAATGTTCATTGCCTTATTTATATAACTAAACCATCTCATCAATATCTGGAAATGCACTATAACAATTCATAGAATTAAGACTCAATAGTGATCATCTTTTCCCCTATTTATTAAAATCCCCCCCTTCCTTTTCTTATATTTCAGGAAGACATCTAATTAGAAGCTCTTCTCTTGTATTCAGAATTCCAGACTCATAACATGTAAGTTGCTGAGTCAATACTCACGAGGCAGGGAAGGAAATTTCTGTTTGCCAAAGCTCTTGCCATCCTATCATGAAGTTAGATACTCTGAGATGAATTAATTACCTTTACTATCAAATCACAATCTTCTCTTATCTCTAATGCCATTGATGCAGTACAGAAGGGCATGCTGTAGAGATAGGCTTGTCGGGTAGAGTCATCTAGGTTAGGGAATCTCAGAGACCTCTCTGGAGGGAAAGCTGAGATAATGTCCAGTAAATGCCAGGTCCAAAGGAGGAAGAGCAAGCTTCCTTTGATAAAAATGACTCTGAATTAACATAAACTGATGAACAAAAACAGATGCAGAGACAGAGAAGCATCGATCAGATCGTCAAACCTCAGAGGGAAGGTAGGGGAGAGTGGGGGTAAGAGGGAAAGATCAACCAAAGGACTTGTATGCATGCATATAAGCCTAACCAATGGACACAGACAACAGGGGGTTGAGGGTGTGGGGGGGGGAGGGTCAGGGAGGTAATGGGGGGATAAGGACACACATGTAATACCTTAATCAATAAAGAAATTTAAAAAAATAAAATAAAGCAGTGCAGAACAGGAGGCCAGAGACCTATGAGTATTATTGTAAGGATTTTTCATAGGTTTTTATTCTTTCTCTCATGTAATGGCAGCTTAGGGAGTATAGGAAGAAACTATAAACAAACAGAAGGTCAAATGAATGAGAAGCTCAATTTTCACCCACTTACTTTGTAGGTAAAAAGATAAATGTACTCCTTTAAAATCCTGTCCTATGAATATATAAACTACTCTTTCTAATTAAGTTTGCTATTAAAAATGTACAAAAGGAAAAAATAATTCTGTACCATTTGAGATCACTGGACATATGGAATTTAAAAATTTATTAAATGACTATCTCCTTTACTCATTTACAGAAACCATTTCCGACACTAATGCAGTATTGTGGTCTTCAAATAGGTTGAAAAATAAGTTTATAATATAAAATAATCATTGATAATATAAAATACTTGATAATATAAGAACATCAAGTCATTGTTTATTAAATCCTTAGCAAGAGTGTTTCAAATGATGCTATACATTTTAACTGAATCATACAATTTAATTTACACAAAAACCCTTTTAATAGTTTCTTTTTAAAGGTAAGAAAACTGATACTTAGATAACTTAAGCAATATGCTCCAATTCATGTAATAAGGAATTGAATTCTGCTTTATCAAACCAGATTAAACAATGTACTCTCAAAAACTATGCTATAATGCTTTCTAACAGATAAAATAAAGGGCTTGTAAATATCATGCCTTTCTAAACAAGAAAACATTTCAGCTAGTTGACATTGAAGAATGAGGGCTTTTCAATGAATGCTTTCTCTGGATAATTAAACTGTTTTATTTAATCAGTGGTAATAAAAATATTTCTAAAGTGTTTTAATAATTTCCAGGTTTAGGAAAACCACAATTTAACATTTTTTAAATGGCTCAGGTACTATTGCAACCTGTTTACCCTACTACATACATGGGTAGTGGAAACTTGAAATCTTCATAGATTCTCACATTAATCACAGGAACCAAAAAAAGCCTTGTCATTTGGTTATTGCTCATGATGTGAATGTTCTGAATATAAACAGTGGCCATAGTGTAATGATAATTTTTTAAATATAATTAATTGCTGCCGTGGCCGGTGTGGCTCAGTTGGCTAGAGCATTGGCCTGTACACCAAAAAGTCAAAGGTTTGATTCCCAGTCAGGGCACACACCCAAGTTATGGGTTTCATCCCCAATTGGGGTGCGTGCAATAAGCAACCTATTCCTATTTCATTCTCCTCTCTCTCTCTCTCTCTCACTCTCCCCCAATCCTCTCTCTACAAAATTAAAAATGTGGCCTTAAATGAGAAATTTAAGAAATTAAATACAATGAATTTCTAAATAAAATAATAAATATTTGGTACCCATAAAATCATTGTATGAGACTGATAGTTTTTTTAAAAAATATATTTTATTGATTGTTTACTGAGAGGAAGGGAGAGGGATAGAGGGTTAGAAACATCGATGAGAGAGAAACATCGATCAGCTGCCTCCTACACAATCCCCACTGGGGATGTGCCCGCAACCAAGGTACATGCCCTTGACTGGAATTGAACCTGGGACCCTTGAGTCCGCAGGCTGACGCTCTATCCACTGAGCCAAACTGGTTAAGTTGAGACTGATAGTTTTGACATTATATTGCTCAACCTCCTAAAACCACATTGCAGTGCTTATTTTGTTTACCTCAAGCAACAGTGTTCAATGAGTATTTGTAAAATTCACGAATTACATAAATGGTTATTTCTGCCTAAGAAGTTAAGAGGTTTGCACATTTTGACACAATTTTACAGTTTCATGAATGTATAATCCCATTTGTTTATGGTAACATTTATCATAAGCACCAATAAATCTGAGGAATAATTGGGAAAGCTCAACTGATCATGAGACCTCAATACTTGGCTCCTTCCATCAGTGCTAAATTTCTGAGGCTTCTTTTTTCTACAGGATTCCTCTTTGTTTTAGAAACTTGTGCTAACTTTTGTCTACATTTATTTTATGTGCAAAGATCCAACCCATGTCGTTTCTTTCCCTAGAGTGCTCTACAGATACAGATGCTAGAATTATGAGCTTAGTTATACATTCCAAATCCCAGGGTAGGATGCAGGGGCAAGCAGGGGGAGTTCACCCATAACTGATTTTGCCCCTGACACTGTGTCTGTTCTTTAAAAAAAAAAAAAGGTCCAAATTAATTTTCACAAAAACTCTTTAAATTAGATCTTATGCACACAACACATTAAAAGGTATGACAATTTAGAAGGAAAAAAAAAAGATTAAGTAACTTCCCTAAATTACACAACTCTGGGGCCCAGAAGTTGAAACTAGATAGATGTGACTGGCCTCATAATCCATTGTTTCAATGCACCAATATGTGAAAACAAAGTACCCCTTGATTCTAAGAGCTTTCATACTAAGACTGTTATGGTAAGTGACTGAACATTAATATTTCTAATTGTTTTATTTTATGTCCTTTAATGGTTGCAGTTTCAGTACTGATACTTAAGAAGCAAATACAGTTTCCACTTCATCCCTAAATTGAAATGATTTGTTTGCCACAATTTTATAAAAAACTTGATTGTATTTTTGCTGAAGGAATTATAGAAGTTTTACTACCATGGCAGGGAGACTTACTGGTTTATAATTTACTGTTCACATTTTTGAAGGCAGTCAGCCAGGCCATAAGGATACTGCAGTAAGATAGAATCCAGCCCATTATTTGAGGAAATAAGTCTAGCAGAAAGGCCACATTAACATATTGTCAGTATTCCTGCTCACTTATCCATTAAGAGCCAAAGTGTACATTTATATTCCAGAAACTGATAGTTATTATAGAAAACATTGGTACTAACAGTAGAAAATATTTGTGTTCATCTCAATCATAATCTATAGATTACAGGATTAATGATGAGGGTGATAAGTCTCTTAAAGTCACAGAATAAAGGCCAATTTTTAATTATTTGTGAATTAATACAAATAATTAAAAATCAGAGGAAATGTCCCATAATATGTCATAGTATAATCAAAGTAGTATATTTTGTGTAGAAAAAATTTGAATCAAGTAAGCATTACAGTCAAGATTTGGTCAGCACCAAATGATGCCATCTCAGTTAGCAAGCCATTGTTACTAGACAATAAAAGTCCTGAACCCCTAAAAAATTGTCCTGTCTGCTTCCCAGATAACTCAACTGGCACAACATGAGTATACAATATGATCACAAAGACCAGAGTGGGGGAAGCATTTGTTTTTGTAGTTATCTCTTTTTCCTTTTAAAATTACTAGAATTTTAGTTTATATTTTCACATTCTTGCCTTTACTGTTTCTGAAATCTGGGTGTATTTTACAAGTGATGTGAATAAGGGTTACAAATTTTTAAAAGTAATGAACTGATATAAATTGTTACTAAAATAATGGTGAATGTTTGAGTATAGTATAGCAACTTTAATATAAAGAAAATATGACATATTCTAAAATGCATGTATCAAATTATAGCTACATTATATTTAAAGGGACTGAAATGCCTAATATATGGTGATGAAGAAGATTTGACTTTGGGTGGTGGGCACAGAATGCAAATGCCTATGATCTTGTATCATAGAAATCTATACTGGAAACTTATGTGATCCTAATAACCAATATCACCCCAATGAACTGAAATGAATTTAAAACGAAGGGTCTAAAATCTAGCAAACAGATGCTGCAAAATAACTCCCCCATATGTAGTTCTATGTTCACAGGCTAGCTAATTAACCTCTCTGTCAGTGTCTGCATGTGAAAATGTAGATAATACTACCAGTATCAAGTTGCTATAAAGATAAAATGAGGTAATTAATCTATAAATCCTCCCTTTGAAAATTAAAGTGAATCCGGCGATTTCTCCCAACTGTGTAAAGCAGACTTTTAATATAAGCAACTAACAAGTAGCAAATATAGCACCACTTACTGTTTCCAGGCACAAAAAAAATCTACAAATTATGAAATATTCTACAAAGCCTTATTATAACCCAAGCTTCTCTTTGAACACAGCACAATACATGATCACTACTGGTTATCGGTCATTAAGAAAATTGGCAAATGGGAATGACATGCCTGAATTCCTATTTTTGCATCCAAGGCCTCTTAATACCTCAGTGAAGAAACAGTGACAAACTTTAGTAAACTTTAATGAGTAAATTCCTTACACAAATAGAAAGCCAAGCTCACAAAGAATGAAAAAACACGGTGTGCTAATAGAGTAGATAAAATTAAAACAACCCCCAAATCTGTCTTAAATGTTTGTAAGGAAATTGCAGAAATTTACATCATAAGTGTGTTTACTCAGAAGGAAGAACCAGTCAATCAAAGCCAGTTGTTTGAAATTAGGAAGAGATTGATTTGGATACAACATTTAAAAAAACCATTTTGAAGAGCTTTCCATTAGGCCCCCTGCAGTGATTTTTTCTGAAGATACTAGAAATCTGATTTTTGATGTAAAAAGCTAAAATGGAGACGATTACATTTTTAAATCCCTTGGAGAAGGTTTTCAATCTCAGATTTAAATTATCATGTGAAATCAGGAGACTAAGAAAGCTATTTTTATTATTGAATTAGCACGTCAATGGAAGTCAGCTAGATGTGCTTTTGGACCTGTGCCAAAGTCTCTACACACACGTCAGCTTTATCACTTCTCCCATGAGAAGCTCAGTTGTACCTGCTGTGTAATGAAGAGGTACCAGAGAGAGGCCCAGCTACACACCCAGGGAATTTCACTGAAAACTTCCAGGCAGATGTGACTCTTTTCTTACATCCCCTCTCCTGACTCCAGGCCACTGGGTCTCTCCTCACATTCCTCTTCAGACTCTTGTTTGAAAGCTAAATATATTGGGGTGACATTGATTAATAAGATTGTATACATTTTAAGCATACATTTCTATGGTACATGACCTGTGTGTTGCCTTATGTGCCTACCACCCAAAGTCAAACCATCTTCTGTCACCATATATTTGCCCCACTTTATTTATCTCCTCCTTTGCCTTTTTTTGAGTAGGCTCCTTGTTCATGACCTGTGAGGACTAAATCCTAAATGAATCTCTTTACCCTGGTATTTGTCTATTAGCACTAGAAAGATAACATTCTCTACTATCACTTTGGCATGAAAAAATTATTATTTTGTTCATTATCTTGGAAGACCCAGAATGGGAGACCCTAAAAATCCTTTCCTTTTCAAAGCATTCTTCATCATTAACTCTTTTTAATTAATTTATATTTACAACACTCATTTCCTAGCCATAAATATACACTTACAACATCATTTAATGTTGTCAATGTCATTAACCCAAATCACTAAATTCTAACTCATTTGTGGGATAATTACAGAAATCAAATATGCCAGAATGGAAGACTAAATTGTTGGTTCTCGGTATTTTTATTCCAAAATACTCAATTGAAAACTTCCTCTTATCTTCAATGGCACTTTAATGCAGTGGTTCTCAAAATAGGACCTCCAGAATAGCATACACATCTCTTGAAAATTGTTTGAGATTCACATG
The DNA here is from genome assembly GCF_964212035.1 of Myotis nattereri. Lineage (NCBI taxonomy): Eukaryota > Metazoa > Chordata > Mammalia > Chiroptera > Vespertilionidae > Myotis > Myotis nattereri. Next base: position 18,598,127 of record NC_138086.1, on the reverse strand, counting down.
TTTGGTCAGCCAAGAACTATTAAATCAGAAACTTTGGTGTGGCCTCAACAATCTATGAACTAACAAGACCACCAGGTAATTCTGATTTAGTGTACTGATTTTGGTTTGAAAAATAAACACTTCCCTAAAAGATTAATCTTCCTCTTTCTTCTACTTCCATTCCTTCTTCTCTTAGTCCTCTTTCTCTTCCTCTTCTTTCTCCCTAAATCTAACTTTTCATTGTAAAAAATTCCTTAGTCCTAGTATTTTCTCTTTCTCACTGTCTTTTCTTTTTATTTCTCTTATTCTGGATGATTCACAGCTTAAAAAATTCTAAAGTTTTCATCTTCATTGTCACACTCTCCCCCATGCTCCCACTACAATATATAACTTCTGGATGTACTTTGGCTTCAATAATCCAATTGGTCTTTAAACAAAATCCATTCTCTTCACTTCCTGAACAGATTTTGTTTCTGAACTCTCTGCTTCAAATCATGACATCATTATTTTTTCAGTCTAAAATGATTACAGACTCAGAGTGATCATTACCTCCTCTTCTGATATCATCCATCTTGGGCCAAGTTTATTTATTCTATGCCTACAACATTTCATATATACACATTATTTCTAACCATTCTTCCATAGGTCCCCATTTTCTCTCTTTCAGTCTATCACAGCGACAGTAACTTCATTGAATACCTCTAGTGTCTATCACTTTGCATCTAGTGGCCATATTGACAATTAAGTAATATTTAATTGAAACAACAGTTATTCTGACTAAACTCCCCTACTCAAACCTGCTTACTGCTTTACATTTCCTTGAGCTGATCATGTGATGAGCTCTATTTTCCCTACAGGCAGGGTGGAGCAAAAGTAGGTCTAAGTTGGAGGTACATGACACAGACTTTATTCTTGTGTTGTTGTTCTTTATTAATTATTATATTATTTTCCATATGAATAATTGTAAACTTACTTTTATCTCATCTTATATCTCTTCAATTGTTTTTCTAGTCAATGTTTCAGTCTCAAAAAAACAATAATAAAACAGCTTTCAATCTTTTCTGAATCTTCCATTTTGTTGGTGTCCTTCCCCATCCATTCCATCACCATGCTGACAAAGCTCAATATACCTTTCAAGACTTATTAAGATGCTACTGTCTTCACAGAACCTTCCATGATTTAGATGAGACCTCAAATCTTATAAAATTCTTAAATGTCCCCACTACATATTTAAATTTAATTTAATATCATTACTCATGTGAATAGTTTATTTGCCTTTATAGATTTTAAGCAGCCTGAGGACAGGGATAATATCATATAATATTCATGCACATTAATGCATATGATTAGTCTATCTCCCTATCTCCACATGATCTTTATATTTAACTGGACTCTGGTGGACTATTCCACTAGCTATGCAGGTGATATTCAATAGGTAGAGTTTGATGTCTGTTGAAAATAATCATCAAATGGGAACATGAAATAAAATACTGCTTACATAGTTCAGCAAGATATTAGATATTACTATAGACTTAGAAATGATCTCCATTGAAGAAATTAAATTAAACAATCTACAAATACCCTCTTTTTAAATACATCACAATCTGTGTGAGAATATACTAATGTTTATTTTATTTTTCAACTCATATCCAGGTTTTAAAATCACCCAAGAACAGCCTCTAACCAATTTCTTTGAATTACTTTAAAGTAATTATTATTCTTTTCTAAATTTCTGGAAACTTCTCGAGCAAACAGAGATAGTATCCCAAAGAAATTGCCAATGAAACACAGTATTTTAATCTCCTCTTTAAGTGAGTATCCTAAATTAAACACATTCCTTATGTAGTTGAAGGAAAAATATTCTTCCATTAAATACAGTGACTGAGATTTAAGTTCCAACCTTTCTAACAAGGAATTTTAAAAGTCCTAAATATGAATGTGATTTAATGGGCAGTAGATGTATTTTAAGTAAGCTATATAAATCTACAAAACTGTGATTGATTTATTTTTTTAAATATATTTTTAATTGATTTCAGAGAGGAAGGGAGAGGGAGAGAGAGATAGAAACATCAATGATGAGAAAGAATCATTGATCAGCTGCCTATTGCACCCTCCATACTGGGGATTGTGCTGCAACCTGGGCATGTGCCCTGACCAAGAATCAAACTGTGATCTCCTGGTTCCTAGGTCAATGCTCAACCACTGAGCTTTGCTGGCAGGGCTATGATTTATGCTTAACTCTATAATGTAAACTGCAACAACTGCAAAGCAAACAAGTATTTTTTTGTAAAACTTTACTTTCACTTGAAAATTGCTCATAAAGGGAAATTTATCTCATTATTTTTAGAGGTTTCTAAAGGTAAGACAGTTTACAAAGAATGGGAAAAAACCCACTAATATATTAAAACCCATTGTTAAGTACATTTTTAAAAAATTAGTATAAATTGGTTGTTCAGAGGAAATGTCAAATACAAACCAGTGTCTTAGAAAATTGACAGATTGTTTTATGAGTCATACCACCAAACACTTAACTCTACTTATTGATGTTTTTAAAGCATGATAACAGGAAATAATTATTATGTTAAAATAATTCATTTTCTATAATATGTCAAAACTTATTTTTAACTAATGGTTTAAGGGAAGGTGATATTAGCTTATTTACAGTGTTACAAACTAGCCCTTCTTCAATCATCAATTTTCCTGGTCTCTAAAATTTTCAGATACTTCAATGTTTGAACTAGGCCAATAAAATAAATTCAATGTGCAGTCCTTCAAATAATAATTTCCCCCATCACTGGAAGGGAAATGGAAAGTGTTATTTCAAAGGATTCAAATTTAAACCATGCAAATAATGTTGTCTTTTTAATGAAACTTGTAGTTCACTCCAAATAAGTTGGACACATATTCATTTTATCTTCACTACCAGTATTAAATATAATCCTCAATTCAAGTATTGTTGAATTAAAAAAAGAATGAAAAAACTTTATTAAGCACAAATTAATCAAATGAGAAAAATAGTATAACAAGAGAAGAAAGAGAAAGTTTAACTTATTTAGGGAGAATTTGTATATGTATAGGTATCCATAGCAATGGACAGATTCTAAGATAATTTGAAAACTGGACAGTATGTAGTTCATGTTGAATATATAAACTGCAGCAGAGAAATATACAAGTGATAAGGGCAGTCAAATTAAACCCAGGATGGGGTTAGATAAAGCTTCGTGGGATAAGTGATCTTAAAGCTGAGCCATGAAGGGCCTGAATAAAAGGGTTTTGAATTAGAACTGTCCATAACTTGCCCAAGATGTACAAGTGAAGTTGACACCAAATAGTAATAATTACCTCTCTTTATTATTTTTTGTAAGTTCAGTAATAGATATTCGAAAAAAATCAAAATCAACTGAATTTTAGACTCATTTAGACACTTCCATTTGTGTTTTCAAGATTGAAGAAAACTATTTTTTTTGCAGACATTTATCTAAGTGTAGAGAGGGTGTAATATATGCAAATTAAATCTAACATGAAACACAAAAAACAAAAAACCTTGTCAAGCTTCAGAGATTGTCCAGCTGGACAATCCTATTAAAGTATGTTTTATTTTTATTGGTTGTTAGGGCAATCTATATGAGAAACAATAGATTATTAGGGAAATAATTTTGGCTTCTTGTATAGCTTCGAATACCTACTCTATTGACCGAGATCCTTATATACTAACCGTAAAAAAAGAGAGAACATCTCCACCAATCTGTCAACACTTTAATTATTTAAATATTGTTTTCGGTAAAATCCCTTTTACATCCCAATACTTTACTGAGGTTGATTATATATCTTAAATAATCATTATTTAATAAAGTCCTGCCTTATTGCCCAGATATAGAAAATCTGCTGAAAAGTTACCCATTCAATGTTGCAAAATAACAGAATTACTTTCATTCTTACATTATATTTGCATCTACACTATACTTCTGGGAGGGCTAAGTTTTATTTTATTAATAAGCTACATTTTCTCAGAATTTTTGTTTCAGTTTTATAGTTAGGGATTTCTACTTATAGGAGTTGAGCTAAATTCCTCACAATTCATATAAGACTCCAGAAAGTTGCATTAGCAGTTTTGCTGATTTGGTTCACTTGCCAGGAAAAGGAAAGGGAATGAAGTAACAAAGTAAAACTTTGAAATAAGGTTTGAACTTATGAAAATATCTAGTTTTGAGAAGATAACATAAATCTCCTTGGTTCAGTTGAAGACTGAAACACAAATTAGAAAAAATATATGACATCAGACTCCTGGTTAAAAAGATACGTCTTGATGGCATTCAGGACTGACACATTTCTCAGTCTTCTATGCCCTCACACATTTGAAATTGTCCTAGGCTTCTCTATTTATAGCAATGTTTGTGTTTAAAGATTACTATTTGAAATAGTAGGTCATTTATAATAGTTTGATGCATCTGCATCCCAGCATTATAAGGAGCATCCACTTTAAATTATATTCCTGCAGTAAAATATCTCCCATGAGGGGTGGTAAATTTTTTCAATTTTTTGAAATATTTTATTTCCTTGGAAAATTATGATTTCTTCCACAAGCAAAATATATTACAAAAGTTATAGCACAATTTTTTAAAATAAATAGAATGTTCAGAGTGATCTGTTTATGAAAATACACTCTTTGAAATACACTCAAAAAATTAAAAATAAAATAAAATGTAGAGATCAAAATTATATCATTCAAAAACATCAATTGCTAAGGTTTTGAAATTTACTGTTGCATCGGAATGACTTTTTAAAATTAAATTATTCTGGGATAGAGACAGTCTTCCCCTCCCCACTTCAACCTCCCCCCCTCCTGCCCCCCGCCTTTTTCTTTGATTTCAGAGAAAAAGGGAGAGGGAGGGAAAGAGAGAAATGTTAATGATGAGCATCATTGATCATCTGCCTCTTGCCTCCTGCATGCCCCCTACCTGAGATCGGGCCCACAATATGGGCATGTGCCCTGACTGGGAATCAAACCATGACTTTCTGGTTCATAGGCTGATGCTCAACCACTGAGCAACACCAGCTGGGCTGAAAATACACTCTTAAAAAGTCCAGAGATATCATACATTTGTGTCTAAAACTACAATTAAAAAATCAATTAAACAGGGACAATCAGATAACTAGTTGGATATTATGTTAGAAGATGAACGCACCGAAAACCCAAGCACAGAACCTATCTTCTTCACCAACCTCTCAATAGAAATCAAAGCATTAGTAACTCCCAGGCCATTAACATGCATGGATCGGACAGGGTTTACTTCAAGAATAGAGCAAGTGGGAAGAGGATGCTGGGATTGTTCTGTTTAATAGGGAAAATAGCTCTAATGATCAGAGATCAAAGAATTAAACATGAGTACACACTTATACGAGTCAGAGTTCTCCAGAGAAACAGACCATTGATTCCTGAACCAGGAATTCAGGCTGCAGGAGAAACAGCCCCGCCCTGGTTCAGAGCACACATACCCTTCTGGAGAACCAGGCCCCAGCCTTGCAAGGTATTGCCCTCTACATTAAAATCAGGGTCAAATGGCTGTTCCATTTTTAATTTTCAAGGAAACTCCATACTGTTTTCCACAGAGGCTGTACCAGTTTGCAGTCCCACCATCAGTGTACTGGGGTTCCCGTTTTTCCACATCTTTGCCAGCACTTGTTTGTTGACTTATCGATGATAGCCATTCTGGCAAGTGTGAGATGACACCTCATTGTAGTTTTAATATGCACCTCTCTGATGATTAGTAATATTGAGCATTATTTTATAGGTCTTTTGCCCATTTTTAATTAGATTGTCTTCCTTTTGTTGAATTATATGAATTCTTTATATATTTTGAAGATTAACCCCTTATCAGCTGTGTCATTGGGGTGGGGAGAGAGCTGTCTGGAGGGGGACAATTGGGGAAAAATAAGGAGGACATCTGTAATACTCTGAACATTAAAGGCAAAAAAATAAAATAAAATAAAATATAGAGATCAAAATTATATCATTCAAAAACATCAATTGCTAAGGTTTTGAAATTTACTGATGAATTGGAATGACTTCTTAAAATTAAATTATTCTGGGATAGAGCCAGTCTTCCCGCCCCCACACCCCTGCCTCAACATCCCCCCCCCTCCCCCCCGCAACCCCGCCACTTTATAAGCCTTACTTGATTGTAATCGACAGCCAAAGTTTAACACCAGAGCTACTTATCAGCACAATACTTTGGTGTGCAATTTTATCAGAAACTGGTTTTTGTTTCATTATGATTTTAAGCATTAGGACGAAAGTAAAATGACCCGAATATTAAGTCATTATAAATATGCAGCCTTACCACAAAAATGCCAAAAATACTGGAAAGAATAATAACTCTCTCAGCTTGAAAAGGCCTGTTTTCAAGCTGCTGCTCCATCCGTCTTCAGAATTTATTGCCTAGGGATTGCAGATGGTAGAGTGCTGCTTAGAAGAGACACCCTGTTGGGAAAATCACATTGCAGTGCAATTAATAACCGGGGGAGTTTCATTTTCCACACCCACTTAGTTATCGGTTGAAAAAAATCTTGATTGATTCATGAGATTAACTAACCCTATAAATTTGGAAATGTATAAATAAATTTACATTTTAAACAGGTTTTATCCAAACAACAGATAAATATGTTGAAAAATATTTTGCAAATATCTGTTTCAGGGGAAAGTCAGTGGTAAAATAGTCTTTATCGTTGTTTTTATTCAAAAGTTCACTTCAGTACCCTATGGCAAGTATTTTTGCACCATATTGGATTTTTTTTTAAACTGATTTTCCAAGAAGATGTTTTGTTGTTTTTGTTGACATTCCATCCAACAATTAAGCAGTGACCAAGCAGAGTAAAATTTTCCTATTACCCGTATAGATCTTTATATTGTTACAGCTTTTATGTATTTAGAAATTGAAGTTTTGTTTCTTAATTACTGCTGAAAGCTATGCACACGTCACAACTTAATACATGAAAAAAGCCCTGGCTGGTTTTCTCAGTGGTTAGAGCATTGGCCCATGGACCAAAGGGTCATGGGTTTGATTCCAGGTCAAGGGCACTTACCTCAGCTGCAGGTTCCCCAGCCCCCTTAGGAGCTAGTGTGGGAGGCAACCATTCAATGTGCCTCTCATGTTGATGTCTCTGATGTCTCTCTCTTTCTTCCCCTCCTCCCTCCCTTCCATTTTCTCTAGAAATCAATGAAAAAAATACATATATATATATATATATATATATATATATATATACACACACAAACGGCCCATAAGCACATAAAAAATGTACTCCTATGTTTATTTCTAAGAACTTTATGATTATAGATATTTTGCCTTTTTAGAGGGATATGGATAAATGAGTTTCACTTATTTCTTTTTAAATATTTTTATTGATGTTTTCTAGAGAGAGAAGAAGGGAGAGGGAGAGAAACAGCCATGCGAGAACAGAAGATTGATTTACTGCCCCCTACTGGGGATTGAGCCCACAACCTGGCATGTGAACAGACCAGGAATCAAACCAGCAACTTCAGCAGCATTTTAGGGCACTGGATGATGCCCACCCAACCTAGTCACACCAACCAGGGTGCGTTTCACTTATTTCTAATTATATATCCAATCGTTTCCACATTTGTTAAAAATATTTTCTTTCCCTATTGAATTGAAGACATCTTTTTCAAAAATCAATTTATTGAATATGTGAGGATCTGTTTCTGAATAGTTACATGTAGTTAATTCTATATACCAATGTCATCATCTCTTATTTCTGAGCTTTATAGTCATTCTTGAAATCAAGTAATTAGCTTCTTTAAGTTTGCTTTTTTTCAGAAAGTCTTCTAAAAGAAGATTATATATTCCATATCCCCATTACTTTCACATACATTTTAGAATTAGTTTGTCTGTTTATTTGAAGTAACTGGCTGGAATCTATATATCAATTCAGAATAACAGCTTTCTTAATATTAATTCTTATTTGCAAACATGATATAGCTTTTCATTTATTTAGAGCTTCATTAATTTCTCTCAGTAAGGATTTGTAGTTTCTAAGTTAGAAACACTTCATATGTGTTTTTTTAAAAAATAATTACTAAATGTTTGTTTTCTATGTTACAATATATTGCATTATTTTTTTTTTTTTTCATTTAGGAACATTTCACTACAATGACATGGGAAGAAAATGATTATTGTAGATTGACTATCTTGTAAACTTATTGAACGCTCTTCCACATTTTGGTAGTCTGTATGCAAAAAAACATTTATTTCCAACATTGATGATATCTGTTGTGAATGAAATGAGTGGTGTCTTGATTCCCCATATTTATAATTTTGTTTCTTTATCTTACCTTATTGCTAAATCCTGTAGAAAAACATATTAAATAGAATTGGCAAGAGTAAATATCCTTGCCATGTCCTTGAACTTAGGAGAAAACTCTAATGTTTTAATATTAAGGGTGTTGTTTACTGTAGTATTTTAATAGACAACCATTATCGATAGAGGAGGTTCTCTAGTATTCCAAGTTTGCTAATGGTTTTGTTGCTGCATTATTTTTCACAAAAGAGGTGCTGATATTTCAAATTTTTTGGCAGTTATTGAGATGATTATATAATTTTGCATTTATTCCGATAATTTGACATAGAACATTTATCATTTTTAAAATAGTCAATCCAAGCTTGAATATCAGGGATAACACAGTTTATTTATTATGTATTTTATATTGTTGTTTTTGGTTTGCTAATATTTTATGTCTATGTTCAAGAGGGCTAGTGTTTTGTACTTTTCTCCCTCTCAATATTTTTCATGTCTTGATATGTGTAATGTTGGCCTCACCTTAGCCAATAAAGCTGCTGTAACAAAACACTGGGTTACTTATACAACACAGAAATTTATTTTTCATGGTTCTGGAGGCCCCAAGTCCAAGGTCAGAGTGCCAACATGGTTAGGTGACCCTCTTGTGGTTTGCAGACTGCTGAGCTCTTGCGTCCTCACATCCGGGAAGGGGCTCGGAGTTCTGTGGGTTCTCTTGTATAAGAACATTCATCCCATATATGAAGGCTCCACCCAATACTATCAGCTGGGGGTTAAGATTTCATCATATGAATTTTTTTTTAAATATATTTTATTGATTTTTTACAGAGAGGAAGGGAGAGAGATAGAGAGTTAGAAACATCGATGAGAGAGAAACATCGATCAGTTGCCTCCTGCACATCTCCTACTGGGGATATGCCCGCAACCCAGGTACATGCCCCTGACCGGAATCGAACCTTGAGTCCGCAGGCCGACGCTCCATCCACTGAGCCAAACCGGTTTCGGCATCATATGAATTTTGAGGGAACACAAACAGCCTCAGAAAGTGTTCCCTATTTTTACATTTGTTGGATATTTAGCAATTTGTTATTTGTTCCCTCTTTACTCCCTTCTGTTTCCTGAATTGTATATGTTGAAGTATTTGATTTTATCCCTTATTTGACATTTTAGTTATGCCTCTTTTTTATGTGTGGTGGTTTCCATGGATATTACTGTGAGACCCCCCAAGAGGGACCCTCACTTTGTCCCATAGATTGACGGCGACCCCAATCATCCGCAGGAGACGTCACTTGATGCAATCAGCAAGAGGCTTTATTCCAGCATGCTGGGGCACAACTCGTACTCACGCAGGAGCAGAGGACTTGGGCCCCGAACAGAGAGTTTTCCAGATATTTATGGGTAAAAATTATACATTAGGGAGGGGTCGCATGCAGGAGGGAGAGAGGGGAACAAAGGATTTCCAAAGGGGTCTGAGTTGTCCTGACAAGGCTGAAGGTTTAGTCATTATTCCTGGTCTATCTCAAGGTTGACTGAAGCCTGGTTTACTCAGCCTGCCCTTTGTTGGGGCTATCTCCTGAAGGAACAGCCTTGGGGAGGGCGTCATTCTCTCAGTTCCTATCTCTAGTGGGGGAAGCCTAGGGAGTTGAGATAAAACAGGCAGCTAGGCCTGGCAGCTGGGCCTGTGCAGTTTGTAACATTCTTTCATTACTATATGCATTTTTATGTTATAACACTGTAGCTACAAACATTATGATGCTATTGGATTTCAGGCCTGCTTCTTACATGCGTGGTTTTGTAGAGCTCTCTCTGCCCATCATTCTCACTCCTGGATATCTGAGTTTCCAGAGATATTATTTAGCCCTGCTTTCCTGTTGCAAGTTTTCTGAGGGGGGATGTGGGGGCGGGGGGGAGGGGTCCTTCCCTTGCTTTCCTTAGGTGAAACTGTAGGTGAAGAATTCTATCAGTTCTGTGACACCATTAACCTAAAAGCTCTTTACAGATTTTCTCAGGGCATTTCTCTGTAGATGAAGAAAAACATGTTCTTTGTGCGTAATCTTGATCTCTGGCAAGATAGTTTTTAGAAATTTAATTTATTTATTTCTATGTAAGTTGTGTAATAAAAAAAATCCAAGATATCAAATTAAAAGCAGTCAGGCAGCTTAGTGTAACGATTTTTTTTATCATCTTTTGTACAAAATTCAATACAAGATGTGGGCGAAAGGGGCCACATGCTAACCTGACAAACTCAGGGAAGGCCTGCATGGCGGTTGTGCAAACTCAAAGACCTAAAGTAACCACAAAAGATGGTCTGAAAATTAAATATTTAACTACAAACAGGTTATGGCGGGTAGTCATGTCCTAAGCCAGTATTTCCCCTGACAAAAATCAATTTAGATCTTTACTGAGCCCATTTGTCTTTTTGCCTCTAAGATACCATTATCAGTGAAAAATCTGGGAAACTTGTAACTTGCCCTTTTTCCAGACCCCTTAGGGCACAGCAAATGGCACCAGGACATTCCTCATTGTTACTGTTATCAAGTTAATTGCCAGCTGTTAATTATGTTAAACTATCCTGCATTCATCTATATAAAAGAAGCACATGTCCATCATTTCACTTTTTACCCTATCCCACCTCCTTAATCTATCACTAATGGATTTCATGTAACCCACCTGTGTCCCTTTCCTTTGATTGCAATGTATAAATACAGATGTAACCCGCCATTCTCCAGAGCATTATCTCAATTCATTGAGGTTCTGCTTCCCAGCATATGTCAAAATTTTGGCTCAAATAAACTCACAAAAATTGCTTACAGGTTTCAATGTTTTTTGTTTTTTTTTTTTTACGTTGACAAAGAGATAACATAACTCTAAAAAGGATTTAAAGTATATTATTGCTTAAGAAATTAACTAGCATTCAGTGAATATTTTATAACTAGATTTATGAAGAAAATATATAAGATGAAAAAAATGCATGCTTTAAAATGTTTGAAAGAAAGAAATAAATTCAAAAAGATAATATATTATTTGAGCAGAAATGAAATTAGATACTTTCTAAAGCCCAGGTACTTAATATTTAATTGGTTTTGTCATTACAACTTAAACTTTAAGTGATTCAGGCAGCTAACAGATTTTACATAACTATTAAGTTTATCTTCACTTAAGAAATCATTTCAGCAATTCTAAAAATCAGTATGTATTTAATCACCACGCAATTGAAAAGGATGGTTAAGACTCTCAAATTTTAGGCAACTCTGTAATTATTAAAGGCATTCCATAATACAGGGTTATTTGGAAATCTTCATTTTGGAAAATACTCATTCAGACATTCATGAAAAACATAAATTACTTTTTTTTTTTTTTTTTTTTTTTGCAGTGGTCTCTGGCTAAAACCTGGGGGAATGAATAGGGTGATTGTTATTTGGAAAGCAGCAGCCATGTTAAACATTACTCTAGATAAATGATAGAAACCTGTGTAATTATTACTTATTTTATCTTACTAGTTCTGAGGAGGCACAATGTTTGAAGGTCAGACCACCAAACCTTGATTGATAGATTTTTGATGATTTCAGTAAACGGATATTTGATAACGTTATCCTTTTTGCAGAACATCTTGGTATCTTTGCAAAGAAAGAAATGGGGAGAGGAGGTAGAATGTCCTGATTTTCTTTATTTCTGTTAAGAATTTCTCAGGAATATCCTATATAATAAAAGCCTAATATGCCAAGTGTCCAGTTGACTGGTCAGCCGTTCAACCAATTAAAGTGTAATATGCTGCCCTAACCGGTTTGGCTCAGTGGATAGAGAGTCAGCCTGTGGACTCAAGGGTTCCAGGTTCGATTCTGGTCAAGGGCATATACCTTGGTTGCGGGCACATCCCCAATAGGGGGCTTGCAAGAGGCAGCTGATTGATGTTTCTCTCTCATCGATGTTTCTGACTATCCCTCTCCCCTCCTCTGTGTAAAAAATCAGTAAAATATATTTAAAAAATAAATAAATAAAGTGTAATATGCTAAGACCGCTCAATTGCTCACTATCATGTGCACTGACCACCAGGGGGCAGACAGTTGATTGTCAACCAGTCACTATGATGTGCACTGACCACCAGGGGGCAGATGCTTCTACTGGTAGGTTAGCTTGCTGCTGGGTCTGGCCAAAGGAGACTGAGGGAGACGGGTTGGATACACCCTGGAGGCCTCCCGTGGTCCCTCCCTGGTTTGCCAACCGCCCTTATCACTCCCCGGCCCTGATTGTACACCCATGGTGTCCTCGGCATGGCTTGTGCCCTCCACAATCTGGGACCCCTAGGGGGATGTCGGAGAGTTGGTTTCAGCCCAATCCTGCAGGCCAGGCCGAGGGACCCACTGGTGCATGAATTTGTGTACCAGGCCTCTAGTCTACTCATAGTTTCCTCGAACTACCTTTAAAGAACACACAAATAATTTTAGGGGCAGATAATCTTCAGCTCTGTGAGAGAGGAGTGTTCATAGTACAACATATACAGGGTATCCCCCCAAAAAAAGGGATTCACACTTTAACAGCTGATAGCTGTGGATTCTATTACATTTTGAAAATGTATTCTGCCTTTATCATTCTTCAAAGTGTGTTTACATCTTGGGGACACCCTGTATATATAACTGGCCATAGGTGAGAACCACAGTATTCATACTACCTCTGAATCCAAAGCGACCCTAAAGGATGTGGACATGATATTACTGTCATTGAAGTTGCCTTCATAATTACCATCTTTTAAACATAGGTGCCCTTAATAAAACCTGAGGTTCATTGAAAAAAATGTCTAAATATTTTAGCAGATCATAGCCTATACTTTTTACTCTTTGCACACTAATTCAGTGTTTTATGATGAAAATAGTTTTCTCAGATAAAATGAAGAGACCTGGGGACAGCCTTGAAATTAGTGACACATGGTAAGAGTAAATAATTTGTGGTATCTGAGATCAGTATCCCATGTAATTCTCTCAGCAAGTGGACGAGATATCTCTTAGATTATGGCTATACACAGAGACTGTTCACCTATTTTAGTCAAGTTGAGTGGTAGTTTTAGTTTGCAGAACTAATTAGTTCAAATTAAAAAAAAACTAATGAGTTAGATTAGTAGTTGCATAATCAACTGATTGAATATTGAAGTAACAAAATCCTCAGGTGGCTTATATGTATTTAATTCTGACCATTTTTTTGTTTATCTTAAAGTAAATTTTAGATTCTGTTCTTATAAAATAACATCATAGTCCTTTCAGGCTGCTTTAACAATTTATTATAATCCAGGTGGCTTAAACTACAAAATTGTATTTCTCACAGTGCTAGAGTCTGGAAAGTCCAATATCAGGGTACCAGCCTGGTCGAGCTCTGGGGAGAGCCTTCTCCGGGGTGCAGATGGCTCTCTTCCTGCCGCACCCTCACATGGCTCTCATAAAGGCATGAACCCCGTTCCTGAGCACCAGATCTTCATGACCAAATTACCTCCCAAACGCCTCACCTACAAATCTCCTCACATTGGGGATTTGGCCTTCAATATCTGAATTTAGGGGGAACACAAATATTCAGTCTATAGCAACTTTCTTTTAACTAACAAATATCAACCTAATATTGTCCAGGCAATTATATACTGGTAGCCATGAAATCCAATTAAATCTACTTTGCATAGTATTGAGGTTGCTTCAATAAATACACAGACCTTAGTCTTGATATACATTGCATTATTTTTTATTTTGGTTAACCATAACCCCAGTAATTATATTTAATAAAACATGTTACCTGAAGCTAAGAAATAAAAATAGAAGCAATTATAATAAATTTCATACTTGGTTAATTTCCAGAGTCAAAAAAACCAGAAAACATTTGACAAATAACAATGGTTCTGGAGCAAGCATATTATCAAATAACACATTTGTGATTGTCATTGTGTTGTATGTGATGCATTTTGTACAAAGTTAAATTTGTACAAAAATATTTTTATAAAGTATACAATAAAACCAACTAAGTTCAATACAATAGCCTTTGTGACTAATGATAATGAGTACTGTAATAGTAAAACGTAAGTTCTAATGTTCTGTAATTTTTTTCCTTTTTTTTCATATAGTTTTTAAGAGATATTGTAAGGCAGTTATATTATTTTATAGAGATTTGTTAGATTTGTATTATTTTCTCATACTACAACTCCTCTTCCGCTGCCATGATTTACTGTAGACAGGACCTTTCCCCACCCACTGATTTTATGCTTGACCATGTTTCTGCTTGTGAACAGAAAAAACAGCGCGGCAGTTCTGAGCCAAGGCCTTAAATACTCTGCATGTTCTTGCTCTGCTCTCTTGAGCTTCTGAGTACACACACACACACACACACACACACACACACACACACACACACAAATGACATGCTCCGAGGCCCATTTTTCCTTTATCCTAGGACCCAAAATGATGACAAATAGATTATACCTAAATCCTAAAGTCAGGCCAAGTTCTTCACGGCCAAATTACCTCCCAAACGCCTCACCTACAAATCTCCTCACATTGGGGATTTGGCCTTCAACATCTGAATTTAGGGAGGACACAAATATTCAATCTATAGCAACTTTCTTTTAACTAATAAATATCAACCTAATATTGTCCAGGCAATTATATACTGGTAGCCATGAAATCCAATTAAATCTACTTTGCATAGCATTGAGGTTGCTTCACCACCAAAATACCTGACCAAACTAAAGTCCATGCATATAAATACATATGAACTGTCTTAAGCTACCAATATATTAGGGTCACGTATTAGCTAGCCTAATCAAAGCACAGTCATGGAGACTGAGAGACTAGGTCATGCTTAGAGCAATGCGAGTGTGTAAGCCAAACCAGTTGATACCCAGGACGTGAGTTGGGATGTGATGAGATGAAGCAGGAGAAAGAGGTTTAGATACCAGTCTCAGTATTCAGTAATTTATCCTAAAATCAAAGTGATCTACTGAAAGAATTTACTCAAATGGGTAAAATAATTGCATTTAAAATTTAGAAATTGTATTTGCTTAAATTTGTAGCAAATATTAAATGGACTTTCAGAGGAAATCCTTCCAATCCAACACAATGAATATTCCTCCATGAAATGTATTACAAATCATTTTTATCCCATGGTTGAAGGAGCAGGAATATCGATTATACAAATGTTACAAAAGCTTTATTCTCGAAGGAGAGGTGAGCTCTGCCGTTGGCATTTTCCCTGAAGGTATCTGGTAGGATAAAGCCTAGGTTTTAGCAGGTGTTGGCTTATCATACAAGAGACAGAACGTGAATGTTGGTAATCCTTTCAGGCCTTATTAGAGAGACACTCTGCTTCTACTTCCCATGAAGCTTGGAGCCCCAAAGGATAACACTTTGCAGAGAAAAATTACCTGATAGAGGAAAGGAATATTTGCCTTTCTCAAATTCTACTTACAGCAGAATGGACAAAATTAAATTACAGTACCCCTAAGAATTCCTAACCAGACACTTACATGCTCCTGAATTTGGTCCAAGGATTTACACTACCTCTGTGGTTCAAAGCATACTACTCAGTATTTTATTTTACTGTTGTAATCAATTAGTAGTGCTTCTAGGTGCCCGAAAGAAACAAGTATACTGGAGAAGTGAACTTTAAATGGCAATCTCAAGGAACTCCTAGCAATAACATATATATATATATATATATATATATATATATATATATATATATTATAACATTTTTTAAAATCATTACACATATTAGTAAATAAGCAAGACTGATGAGATAAAGAAATGAAAATGATCAGCTATAGACTATTAGTGTACTTACTATCCTTAAAATATAAAGGAGTAATTAAAATTATAATGGAGCAGTAATCTATAAAAATTGAGTGAAAAGAATTTTTTAAAACAGAATATCTAAGATTTTAATCTTATGTAATAAAAGTATAATATGCAAATCAACCTAATGGCTGAACAGCGGAACGACCATCTTGACGACCATTCGGGACCACGCTATGACACACCCACTGGTGCCAGGTCAGCCAAGGCAGGTGCAATGCGATTGGTCGGGGGCCTGGCCATTGCCCCATGATCGCCCTGCAGAGGGAGGTCCAGGCACCTAACCAGCCGGCTGCAGTGGGTGAGTGGGTCCTCCCTTTTCGAGGGAAGCCCGGGTCCTGGATCCCGGGTGAAGGCGGCCGAAGGGAAGCCTGGGTCCCAGATGCAGGAGGGAAGCTGGTACCACCAACCAGGGGAAGGAAGGCCTACTCTTGCATTAATTTCGTGCATCAAGCCTCTAGTTTATAATAATTAAAATTAGGAACTCAATGTGAAAAAATGTAACATATTTGGCATTGCTGAATAGCGAATCAGTAAATAAAAAGGTAAGTCTGAATAAAAATTCCCAACATTAAAACATTATATATATTGTATGTATATGTGTGTGTGTGTGTGTGTATGGATATATATATATATATATATATATATATATATATATATCCTATCTAATAAAAGAGAAACATGGTAATTGGTGTATAACTGCTACCCTTCCCATTGGCTAATCAGCGAGATATGCAAATTAACTGCCTGCCAAGATGGCGGCTGGAAGCCAGGCAGCTTGAAACTAACATGAGGCTTGCTTGCTTCAGTGATGGAGGAAACCAACCTTCCCCTCCTGCCTTGCTGGCCTCTGAGCCTGCAGTTTAAGAAACATTGTAACAAATATAGAAGCTAAACAAAACCCCAGAAACCAGCTTTCAGCGAGCCAGGATCTCAGAGCTGGAATTGATACAGAGTTTCGATTATAGAACCGAAACAAACCAGATACCTGCTTTCAGCAGCGGATGCCTAAGAGCTGGAGCCTCAGAGCTAAAGCTGGCCCAGAATAAAAAAAAAGAAAAAAGAAAAAAAGGACCAGTTGGGAGCTTCAGTTCCAGCCTGAAAACAGCCCTCAGCCCCTCACCCAGACTGGCCAGGCACCCCAGTGGGGACCCCCACCCTGATCCAGGACACCCTTCAGGGCAAACCAGCCGGCACCCACCCATGCACCAGGCCTCTATCCTATATAGTAAAAGGGTAATATGCCTCCCAGCACTGGGATCAGCGGAGCCGCAAGGCCTCCTGGCACCAGGATCAGAGTGACAGGGGGCAGCGTCCAAACCCCCTGATCGCCCTGCAGCTCTGTGTGTGACAGGGGGCGAGGCCACAACCTCCCTACCTGCCCTGCTCTGTTCCTGACAGGGGAAAGCGCCCCAACCCCCTCATCGGCCCTGCTCTGTGCCTGATAGGGGGAGCTCCCCAACCCCCTGATCGCCCTGTGGCTCTCTGTGTGACAGGGTGCTGCGCCTCAACCCCCCCCACCCCACGGGCCCTGCTCTGTGTGTGATGGGGTAGAGCCATAACCTCCCCATCGGCCCTGCCCTGAGTGCGACAGTGGCGGCGCCCCAACCCTCTGATCGGCCCTGCTCTGTGGGTGACAGGATGCAGTGCCCCAACTCCCCTATCGGCCCTACTCTGTGAGTGACAGGGGGGAGCTCCTCCACCCCCTGATGGGCCCTGCTCTGTGCATGACAGGGGGGAGCTCCCCAACCCCCTGATTGACCCTGCTCTGTTCATGACAGGGGGCAGCGCACCACCCCCCTGATTGGCCCTGCTCTGTGCATGACAGGGGGTGGAGCTTCAACCTCCCCATCGACCCTGCCTTGAATGTGACAGGGGGCGGTGCCCCAACCCCCCAATCCGCCCTACCCTGAGTGTGACTGAGGGTGGCATCGCAACCTCCCAATCCGCCCTGCTCTGTGCATGACAGGGGGTGGCACCTCACTCCCCAATTGGCCCTGCTCTGAGCCCGACCAGGGGCTGCACCTAGGGATTAGGCCTGCCCTCTGCCACCCTGGAGCAGGCCTAAGCCAGCAGGTCGTTATCTCCTGAGGGGTCCCAGACTGGGAGAAGGCACAGGCCGGGCTGAGGTACCCCCTCCTCCTCCCCAAGTGCACAAATTTTTGTGCACCGGGCCATATATATATATATATATATATATATATATATATATATATATAATCTATTGTCTCTGCCTGGCTGGGACATTGGTTTTCTCCTGCCCTCTGACTGGGATTTACACCATTGGCAGACCTGATTCTCTGGTCTTTGGAATTAGACTAAAACTTACATCACTGCTTCTCCTTATTCTAAGACCTTCAGACTCAGCCTGGAACTTCACCACTAGCTTTCTTGGGTCTCTAGCTTGTAGAAAGCAGTAAGACTTCTTAGACTCCATAATAGCACAACTCAAGTCCTTATAATAAAACTCTGTTATTTGTAGCTATATATCTCAGATATAATATATATAATAATATATGTATGTATATAACTTAGCTCTGCTTCTCTAAAGAAACCTAACTAATAATATATATAAATATAAATATATATAAATGTAAATACGGAATATATTATGTTAAATTGGGTCAAAGTATTAATTATGCTATGATATTCAGGCATAGAAAGTAGAACTAGTGTGACAGGGGAATATGCTGAGTCAGAACCTCCCTCCTTCCCTTCCCTTCCCTTCCCTTCCCTTCCCTTCCCTTCCCTTCCCTTCCCTCCCTCCCTCCCTCCCTCCCTTCCTTCCTTCCTTCCATCCATCCTTCCTTCCTTCCTTCCTTCCTTCCTTCCTTCCTTCCTTCCTTCCTCCCTTCCTTCTTTTTTCCCTCACTCCTTCTCATCCATTCATTAATTCATTCACTCATTCAACAAATACCTATTCCAATCCACATTTTCTACATTGTCAGTCATTAATATAAGCATTGGGTATCCAGAATTTACCTTTTGGTGAAACGAGGCATAAAATAACCAAATTAATTAGCACATCATAAATCCTGCTTCTAGCTCAATGCCTGAAACAAGGATAATCTGTGTGTAACAATTTCGAATGAGAGCTTTGGGTTAAACTGGTCTTATTTTCAGTCCCATTGGTATCACTATCATGTGACCACATCCAAGTTATATCACCTTTCTGGAACTCAGCATCCCAGTCTAAGCGGGTATATGTACTTATAACACATGCTTGAGTATTAAGTGATTTTAGCATGTGTCTGACATCTCACAAGTGTCCATGATAGTTATTAAAATATCTATTTATTATGTATTTGATGACCAATATGGAACAGAATAGAAAAAAAAAAACACCTAGAAAAGTGTACTTTAATAAAAATTAAGAAAATGAAAATCTTGAAGAAAGGAAACCTCCACTAAGGCAGAATACTTTTTGCAAACTTTCACCTTTTTTCATCTTTGCCTTACATTTTCTTAGCTCTTCAAAGTCTAAACTTCCACTCTCAATCTCTTCACAGACTTTCCTTAAAATTAATAAATATAGCAACAACATGTATTACTAGTCTTCCAAAATGCTGTAACTTACAAATTCACTTTTTTTATTCCCTAATAATTACTGAGCTCTCTCACTCTTCTAAGGCAAATGGAGTGATTTATTTCAATTTAGTACCTGAAAAACTAGAACCCAATTAATCAATTGGAGGTAGCCCGTTCTTTTGATAAATTTTTGATCACTTCATTGTGACTTGGTAAGGATTATGTCTATTGTGTTCTGTAAAAACACTTAGAGACATTACAAGAATAACATTATTTCAGCACCAAATAAAATTCTAGTTTATGCACACACATTTAATAATTTCTCTATTCAAGAACTTGATTATAAAGTAATTTAATATAATTGAAATCAATAAAATTATTAAACTTCCTTTTCTCTAGAATAAAGATGAATAGTTGGCCTATTAAACAAGAGAATATCTAAACTCGTGTTTTCTAGAAGTTATAATATAAATATATATTATATGTTAAATATATTATATCTATAATTAGAGACCCAGTACACGAAATTCGTGCACGAGAGAGGGGGGCCCTCAGCCTGGCCTGCACCCTTTCCAATCGGGGACATCCTCTTGCAATCTAGGACCACTGGCTCCTAACTGCTCCCCTGCTGACCTGATCGCCCCTAACCGCTCTCTCCTGCGAGCCTGATCACCCTGCCTCTGCCTTGACCCCGACCATGGTGGCTTTGTCCAGAAGGACATCCAGAAGACATCTGGTCTATCCAGTATAATTAGCATATTACCCTTTTATTAGTATAGATAGATTCTTTCACATCCACTTACTAGACAATCATTTTTACATCACTGAAATGTTATATTTTTTTGTTTCTTATTTTACTTTTACATTTATTGCCTAGAAAATACCAACTAAAAAGTAAATAATCAGTATTTTTAAACGAATGAATGTTCATGAATTTTTGGAATCAACACATACTGAAAGCCATTTTTCTGTACTACAGTGATATGCATTAAGACGCTAATCTATTATTAACTCATAGATTGCTATTTCATTCATATTATAGTGTAGGAAAAGGTAAATAAACATAAGAATATAATGTACGGTAGATGCTCACCTATAAAAAAAAAAATCCCATAGAGATTAAAAACCCTTTGGGTTTTCTGCAGAGTAGTGACTAGATTAGGTGTATAAATGTCAGATGTTATGCATTTGAACAGAGGCCAATAGACAACATAGGAAAACACATGTTAATATGCATACTGCATGGTTCACTGATATTAAATCACAATGTGGATCTTTTCAATGTGTTGTCCCTCATTAGCATTGCATAATTCAATGTGTTTTGCAAATCTCAGAAATATCAGCAAAGCAATCTGTGATACACTGCCTTAGACAGTGTCTCTGATTTTCACTTGAAAAAGAAAAAAAATTCATCTAAAAGGTAATGAAGATGCCCTGACTGCAGCTCAGTTGGTTGAGCATCATCCCATGTACCAAAACATCACAGGTTCAATTCCTGGTCAGGGCACATGCCCCGTTGCATGTTCCCAGTAGGGGGCGTGCATGAGGCAGTTGATTGATGCTTCTCTCTCCCCTGGATTTTTCTTTTTCTCTCTCCCTCCTCCTCTTTAAAATCAGTAATAAATAATAATAATAATAATAATAATAGCCGCCAAAACCGGTTTGGCTCGGTGGATAGAGCGTCGGCCTGCAGACTGAAGGGTCCCGGCTTCGATTCCGGTCAGGGGCATGTACCTGGCTTGCGGGCACATCCCCAGTAGGAGATGTGCAGGAGGCAGCTGATCGATGTTTCTCTCTCATCAATGTTTCTAACTCTATCTCTCTCCCTTCCTCTCTGTAAAAAAATCAATAAAATATATTAAAAAAATAATAATAAAAGTTAATAAAGAAAAGTTTATTACTTTAAAGGCATAATGGGAATCTACAATTTATAAAGGAATAATGATTTTTTTCATTTTCTAGATTGTTTGGCCACTATCCATAGACAAAACCAAATTCTGTTAAATTTTTACTATATATAGCTGCCTTTGAAATATCATTTTGTCTTAGCACAAATGAATTTATTTTTAATGTTCTTTCAACATATGAAAACACATTAACATTATTAAAATCCAGTCCTTATTCATGTGCTTAGTCTTTTGATTGAGTAAAATTGGTGCTAGCTACTGGTTGTATAAACATGGGCAAACACTTAATCTCACTAAATATCAGTTTTTTAATAAATATATATTATATATTATCACATATAAATCTGATAAAATGAGAATCATTAAATAATGTATAGAGTTATTGAGATTAAATGAGATACTTTGTGTAAAACACATGCCAGTAATGCTGATGGACATTTAATTATTTAATAGCAATCAAACATCTATTTTAAATATCAAATACAGTCATAATGTTCTTTCCTACTAAAGGTTATTTTGCTCCTCTCAAAAACCATATCCTTTCTGGTGTGGACGAAAGGGAACCACACGCTGACCTGACAAGCTCAGGGAAGGCCTGTGTGGCAGCCTAGCAGACTCAGAGACCTAAAATAACCACAAAGGATGGTCTGAAATTAAACTTTGACTAAAAGCAGTTATGGTGGGCCGTTATGTCCTAGGCCAGTATCTTCACTGACAAGATCAACTTTGATCCTGACTGAGCCCATTTGCCTTTTTGCCTCTAAGATAACATTCCTTTGAAGTGTCTGGGTAACTTGTAACTTCCCTTTTTCTGGAACCCCTGGGGCATAACCAAATGTTCTGGGCGCCAGGGCAGATACTACAAATTCCTTCATTATCATGTTGATTGATCCTGCACCCACCTAAGTATGTGTCCATCATTTTACTTTTTATCCTATCACAGAGGTTCTGCTTCCCAGCATATGTCGACAGTTTGGCTCAAATAAACTCACAAAAATTCTTTACAGGTTTCAATGGTTTTTTACGTTAACACTGTAGAGCTTTCCCAGACAAGCATATTGTTCAATTTTTTTTTTTAAATCTTTAAAACCCAGCAACTGGTTTGCCATTAGTATATATTTTATTCTTCATACTTTTTAGATTTCAGAAATATGATATACTTAATTAAAAATGTAATTCACTGGCTAACCACACACAGTTTTCTGAAAATATTAAAAATAAATTAATCTCTTTGCTTAACTGCATTTTAAAAATTAGTACCTTTGGTATTCGAAATGGTTCCTGGACAGGAGAGGCATATTGAATTAGTTAGGTTCCCCTCATTTCCAGAACAAAAGATCTTGCACTGTTCTGTAGCACTCAACCCAACTAATTACAACCTTGTGTAATTAATGTTGTTTATTTTTGTATCCTCCTCTAAAATATCCTTCCATGACTGGAAGGTCTTCTGTCCCCTGCTATCCTAATTGTCAAACAGTGAATTCTTCTTCACACTGAGAAAGCATATAGTAATCACCTATTCAAATTTTGATTGGTTTAAAAACAGACATTGTTCCTGCTCTGAGAGGTTAATGTACATAAATGTCTATGATTGTGTGATGAGGTCTATAAAAAGGAAGTGAATCTTATTGAAACAGGAATTTTAGGGGTAAAATAGGACAGGTTTAGGAAATTTTGGAAATTAAGGGGACCATGGAGGAAGCACAGGGCTGCAGAGCAGTAGAAGGTATATTTCCATAGAATAGGGGAAGCTGAAAAGCTGCAACAGGTACATTTCCATAGAATGAGGGAGCTGGGAACAGAAGAAGGTCTGTATTTACAAAATAAAGGGAAGGAGGCCCTTCATCGGAAGGAGAAGAAGAAAGCCCAAAGGGACTAGGAAAACAATAAGGAGGGAGGGGGGAGATCCTCACATGTCCCATGTGAGGTTCCACCTTGGAGTTCAGGACTTACTATAGTAACCAGTCCAAGGGAATAGTGACCAATCAGAAGGGATATCAAGGCACCAGGATCTGTAGCCTTTAGAAGCCATAGGCAAAAGGAACTCTGTGGGACTCCTTCCCCCCTCCACCTGGGAGTCTGTGCTATGAGAATCTTTCCCTCTTCCCACCTGGGAGTCTGTACTTGTTCTTCAATAAATTTCCACTTTTGCTATACCATCTTCTGTCTGTGGATTCATTCTTTGACTCTGGCGGACAAAGAATCCGGGTTCCAGTCCAAAAATTCCATATCACTATCAGGAGAGATTTGGCATATGATTTCCACTTCTGCATGTGATGATCTTGGTCCCAATGCCAGTGCTGTGGAATACAAATATAACTGGGGACACAAATGATAGCCATGTATGTAATTTTAGACTTTGTATTACCACATGATAGAAGTATATTAAACCAGTAAAATTAATTTAACACTGTATTTTATTTAAACTAATTGTTATAGTAATAAGTTTAGTTAGTATAAGATAGCATAATCAAATTTCATTTTTTATTAGAGTGAATTTTAAACTTTACTTAGAAGAGGAACTTAATTTGTGTGTGACCCTGATAAGTAACTTGTAACTCCCTGTGTATAAACAACCTGTAACGCCCTGCATGTTAACTCCTGATAAATAACGTGTAACTCCTGACAAACAACTTGTAACCCCCTGCGTGTGCATCCTGATAAGCCCAGAAGGCCACCAGAGCACACTGATATGAGACACTGAAGAAGCCTGTTATAGTAATACTAGAGGCCTGGTGCACAAAAATTTGTGCACTCGGGGGGGGGGGGGGAAGGGGGATCCCTCAGCCTGGCCTGTGCCCTCTCGCAGTCTGGGACCCCTCGGGAGATAACGACCTGCTGGTACATTTATTTATTTGTTTGTTTATTTATTTATTTAAAAATATCAATCAGCTGCCTCCTGCACAACCCCTACTGGGGATCCAGCCTGCAACCCTGGCATGTGCCCTGACCCGGGATCTAACCAGTGACCTCTCTGGCAACCTCTCTCAACCAATGGAACCACACCTGCCAGGGCCAAATCAGCTGTGTTTAAAGTACTTAAGGAAGGGGTGGAGGGTGCAGTTGGGGAGGAAAATAGGAGATATCTGTAATACTATCAACAATAAAAAATATATTTAAAAAATAAAAAAATAAAGTACTCAGAGTGACATATGACTATTGCCTACCATATCGTACAGAACACCTCTGAAATGAAGTAGAATATATTAAAGTAATTTTGCTTACTTTAGTGGGAGATTGTTGAAATACTTATCAGTAGGTAAATCTATAAAAGGTTTCCAAAGAAAATGTATAGTATTTGAAATTTATATTACCTTTCATTTTACTGAAATTGCTTGAGGTAGAGCATATATATATATATATATATATATATATATATGATTTTATTGCATTTGTCTCTATCTATAGAGGAAAAGAGCCAGCCTTCATGCCTTTTTCTTCTATGTTTGTGTCTTTTCCCTTTTTCAAATGTTTTTTTTTTCCTTTTTTCTTTCCTCCTAAAAAACTGAATTAAAAGAGACCAAAAGAGCCACGATTTGGAGGTTTTGATAACTGCATTTCTGATTGTCACTTCTAATACCTGGGGCAAAATTATTCTTTGGTGAGGGGAATACTTATTCCTGCATAACTCCTACAGAGAGTTTGTTGGTGTTATAAATATTATTTGACGATTGGATCCAGAAACATACTTGTAAAACTCTTATTCAAGAATTTTCACAGTCGTTGCACAAATCTATATCTTCAATCAAGAGGAGTGAGTTCATGGTGCTGCCTACTCTGATGATTTCTGATTCAACTTTTTATAGTTCAGCATGTTGGATTGTTTTCAGTGCTCTACTCATGATGCTTCCCAAGAAATATTGGTGTGCAATAATCCCTCCTCTTATTTATCTGTGTCCTGTGATGATATGTCCATTATTTTTATGTGTATGCCACAGGGTCATAAATCAAAAAGGGCTGTTTCCACAGGGTGCTTAAACATAGGTTCCCACACTCAATTTATTGCATGGACATCACGCAGAGTTTTACAGAATTTTGGCTTATGTGATCTCTCACTATTTCTACCTCTCTTTCTTCTCTTTCCATTAAATTAAGCTTTCCAAGTTGTGCCAAACATAGCAACGGATTATGTATCTCCTTTCAAAAACAGTTGAGTTTTCCAAAATATTATAAAAAGTCAAAACCCCAGGCATGTTTAAAAGCCCTGTAGTTTAAAAGGCTGGTGACCATCATTTCAGTTAGCCTACTTAATGTAAATGATAGCAATTCTCTGTTGTTGTAGTACTGTAAACAATGAACAGAATTCTAGAATGGCATGTATGTCCAAATATCAACGCTTTGAAAACAAAATTGTTGGGTATAGAGCTTAATTTTACCTGATTTTATTCTGTTTTTTGAGCCCCCAAAATATCCATTTTCTAGGTGACTTTTGGAAAATGACAATTTTAGTATAAATAAAGTGCCCTTCATTTAAGCAACAGAAGTGTGAGATTTAAAGAAATTAACTTCCTAGATAATAATAAAAATGTTTATTTTGGTCCATTGACAATAAATTCAAAATTAATCTTAACAAAATTATTCAACTAGTAACTATATTTTGCTAAGGAGTATACCAAGAAACATAATATAAAAATTCTCAAATAGACTCAATTGTATATGTAAGTAGACCTACCTAGTCACAAATAACATTTTTTGTCTTTCTTTCTTTTACTCCTCATCTTCAATCTGTCAATATTTTTTCTCATGGGAAAATACTGAAATTTTAATGCATTATTTCTGAATCAGTAGTCGCTATCGTATTTATAAGTAAATAATAATTATTATTTGAAAAAATTAGTTAGTGGAAATTTCAATTTGATATTTTAAAAATGATAACCAACAAATAATAATTCTGAGCAGAAGGCAAGCCTAATTTCAGTGCTGTCCTAAACTGATCTATTCACCAGTCTGTTCTAGCGGTGTTTTTCTAATTCTCATAGTCTCCCTAATTATTAAAAATTGATGTTACAAGATTATTTGAGGGGTCCAAAGGAAAATAGTATTTATTTTTCATGTAAGAATAGGAGGAAATATCGCCAAGCAATGGAATTACAGCCACAGAAGGCAGCGGTACTTGGCCAGCTCTTCTATGACACAGTGTAAGGAAGGATCCAAAATAAGCGAAAGTGTGTTTGGGGCAAGATTCTTCTGCTGCATCACCGCCTTGGTAGTGGGGTAGGGACATATGGAACTGAGAGCAAAAGGGCATGGAATTTTATTTGAGTGGATACAGTAAATATGTTTACATAAGCCAAAGAGTTTCAATGTCACTGCATGGCTAATGCTGAGGGGAGACTTGTTTGTGTCTATAAATGACATTGGTAGAATTCCTCAAAGCCATTTAATGATGTAAAATATTACTCCTTAGGGAACATTGGATTTTTCCAAAGAGGAAAATAGGATATACTAAAAATCATTACACTTATTCAGGAATTATGTATTTTAATTTCTACCATAAACTTATCATTACTAGCAAGCGGGGAAGCAATTGCCTATAATTGCCCCCAGAATGTGATGTACACAAAATGTAAGCAGTCACACCTCTCCTCAGGTTCCATGATGTTCAGCATTCATTCGAGCAATTAAAATAGAGTTGCTTTAATTAGAACTTCATTATTATGACCCCCACCACCTTATAAGGCAAATTAAAAGGTAGCACAGCCTTGGGTTACTTGAGAAGTGGGTAGACTACCAGCAAATGACCACAATTAAAAATCATCTTTGGCATTTAAACGATGAATGAGGGTGATTTTTGCTTTAAAACATACATGGTTTTTAACGCTTTCATGTAAATGAAAAACATTGGTTTCATTATTGCTGAGTTACCAATAATATTACTCAAAGTTTCACAAATTTAGAATTACATATGCTTTTCTATATGAATGTCTGTTATAAATCTAAAGAAACAGACAGAAATATACGATTTACCTCAAATAGGCCTTTATTGTCATTAAAGACATTTGCATAGTTGAGAACAAAAAATAAAGAAATGCTTTGTTATACAAGTGCTAGTCATGAAATAGTACATATATTTTACCACACACCCCAATTTTTAGTTGATTTTCCAAGACAATGTCTGTCGATAGGCTGCAAATAGTAAAATGACACGTTTTGTCACTAAGTGAAATGTAAACCACAGAGGAGAACAGAGATGGAAAAGCACCTGCCATCTGTTGCCTCAAAATTAAGTTTTAGATGAAGAAAAACCCATTCTCTTTCCTAAAGAGGTGGATTCCAAAGTAGGACCAAACTTGCCTGGTCCCAAAGAATAAAGAAGCTATAAGAAACACTGGGTCCAATGAGGTCAGAGTAAGCAAAATGTTATAATCTCCAAACTCATAGCTGTGAGAAAACAGTGCAGGTGTTTAAAGCCTTACTACTCAGCGTGGTGCCTGAACATGACCTGCGAGCTTGTTAGAAGGGCCGCATCCCAGGCTCCACCCAGACACACTGAATTTTGACTGGATCCCAGGTAACGGAAGAAACACTAGTTAAAAGGAAGATGGTGGCATCGTAACAATAAAATTCTCAAATTCCCTTTGGTGGTGGTGTGATTTCAGAAAGAAACTCTATCAATCCTTGGTCAATGACAAAAAAATAATTCTTACAAACATGTTCCGAACACAAAACCAAAGCGTAAAACAAGGGAACCAAATGAGGAAATGAACAGAAACTGTATCAGGACACACATGTTTGTAGAGGTGGTATCTGGTGGTTGGGCTGTTATAAATGGGTCCAAAAATAAAATAGTAAAATAAAATACATATATTAGAATATATAAATCAAGATTTCCTGTAAAAATCAAGACTATGAAAAGTTATGTTTTACTAATAGCTATAAAGAAAATTATAGGCAATAATAAGGGATAGGGGAAGTATTACATCAGTGAGTAGTTTAAGTGTGTCATTATCTTGTTTGTGAGGAAGATAGATATGCTTAATAACTTCACTTTATGATTGATAATAATGTTAGAATGTTAAGTTAACCATTACAAAGAAAAGTAATCCATCAAAAGAAAAACACATTGTGAAATGAATAGAAGGCCAGAAACAAGAAAGTAAAGACAATTTATGACAAATAAAAAAACCCAGTGAGCATGGCATAAAATAGTTTAAATATATCAATTTTTCTTACTGGATTAAATTTACCTAAAATGTAAAAAATCAAGCAATATGAAAAGTGCAAGAACACACTCATATTAAGTGATGCAAAAAGCCATGAATAAAAGAATGTATAAATTTATAACAGATTAATACTACCCAAAAGTAATTTGTAAAAGAAATATTGCTATCAGAAAAAAATAGATATTCAGGTAAAAGTATTAACGAGAGCAATATTATGGTATAGTATATAATGATGATAAAAAACAATTTTTATAACAAAATATAAAAACTAAGATGCTCGCCCTAACCAGTTTGGCTCAGTGGATAGAGCATCAGCCTGCGGACTCAAGGGTCCCAGGTTCGATTCCGGTCAAGGGCATGTACCTTGGTTGTGGGCACATCCCCAGTAGGGAGTGTGCAGGAGGCAGCTGATCGATGTTTCTCTCTCATCGATGTTTCTAACTCTCTATCCCTCTCCCTTCCTCTCTGTAAAAAATCAATAAAAAATATTTAAAAAAAAAAAAAACTAAGATGCTGCATTCAGTTATAACCCAACAACAAAGTATGAAATCCATGAAGAAGACTGAAGAAAGAATACCAAGAAAAAGTAAACTCACCCAGAGTAGGATAATGTCACTGTAATACAATTCTCTTTAATCATTAGATTTTTAAAAAATTTAAAAATTAAAGTATTTAGAAATTCCAAATATAATATGATACACATAAAGTTTTCTGATAATAACAAATCAGAAATAATAAAATAAATAGATGGTTTCAACACTATATTTAAAACTAAGGGAGGCCTATGCTTTTAGGAAAATGGGAGACAAACAAAACTTTTCTGTTCTTGTTGTTGTTTTGTTAATCCTCACTCGAGGATATTTTTCCATTGATTTTTAGAGAGAGTGAAAGGGAGGGGGAGAGGCAGAGAGAGAAAAACACCAATGTGAGAGAGACACATTGATTAGTTGCCTCCCTCATGCACCCTGACCAGGGCTGGGGAGCAAGCCTGCAACAAAGGTATGTGCCCTTGACTGGAATCAAACCTGGGACCGTTCAGTGCACAGGCCAATGCTCTATCCATTGAGCCAAACCAACTCGGGCAAAATTATTGTTTTTAATAATTAATTTATTAACAACTAAAAATCCTGGCGGTTATCCACAAAGAAAAAATTCTCAATTGTGAAAAGAAGACTGACCAGCTAGTGACATCTGGACCCAAAGAATGTCGCAGTGATGAGTTCCCTATTCTTTTCAAAGTTTTAATTAATCCTCGCTTGAGGATATATCTATGTTTTTTAACTGATTTTAGAGAGAGGGAGGGAAGGAGAGAGAGAAACATTGATGGGTTGCCTCCCACATGCTCCCCACAACCTAGGTATGTGCCCTAACCTGTAATTGAACCCTTGACCTTTCAGTGTATGGGAGCACGCTCCCACCAATAAGCCACTCATCCAGGGCTCTTTTCTTATCTCATATGTCTCAACATTGGAGTTGAACAAGCAGGCCACCTAGAACATCAACTGAGTACAGAAAACACAACAAAAAAAATCTCACCTCGCCCTAGCCTGTTTGGTTCAGTGGCTAGAGCCTGGGCCTGTGGACTGAAGGATCTTGGATTTGATGCCAGTCAGGGGCACATGCCTGAGTTGTGGGCTCGATCCCCAGGAGGGGGCGTGCAGGAGGCAGCTAATCAGTGATTCTCTCTTATCATCTCTCTCTCTCTCTCTCTCTCTCTCTCTCTATCTCTCTCTCTCTCTCTTTCTCTCTCTCTCTCCTTCCTCTCTGAAATCAAGAAAAATATATTTTTTTTAAAAAAATCTGATCTCTCTGGCCAAAGGACAAAGATAGGGGAAGGCTACCAAGACAAGAACTTTTCAATGATAGCTATTCTCTTCCAGCCAAACATCACAGAAAACAAAATAAACAAAACAAACAGAAACAACTACAACAGAAAACCTGGTACCTATGTGTCTATTTTATCGACACACAGTTGTTAATAGCAGTCTCTGATACTAGTCATCTTTGCTATTTCTGTAATGTCAGTTGTGATGTTGTCTTTCATTTTATATTTTATTAATCTGAGTCTTTTCTCTTTTTTCTTGGTTTAAATAAAGACTTGTTAATTTAAAAAATATTTTTGAGAACCATTTTTGGTTCTGATTACTTTATCACTATGCTTGCTCCTATTATGTAACTTGTTCTTTTGTTCTGTTTTCTTAATGTGGAAGTTTAGATCATTGATTTGAAATATTTTCCCTTTGATAATATAGGAGGTTGTTTAATTGTATATTTCCCCTTTCAATTCTCAGTTTTGCTTCATGCATTTTTTGATCTGTTGCTATGTCCAGATATGCTTATAATTGTAACAGCATCTTAATGGTTTGACTCATTTGCAATTATAAAATATCGCTTTTTTTCCCTCTGGTAACAATATTTTTATTTCTTAATATGTTTTTATTAATTTCAGAGAGAAGAAGGGAGTGGGGGAGAGAGATAGAAACATCAATGATGACAAAGAATCATCGATTGGCGACCTTCAACACCCTCCCTACTGGGGATTGAGCCTGCAACTGGGACATTTGCCCTGACTGGTAATCGAACTGTAACCTTCATCTGATGTTGTATAGTCACTATGGTTCATTTTCATTTAAAGTTTGTTTCTTGCAGAGAGCATATAATGAATCAGGTTTTTGAAACCTAATTATATCAATCAATGACTCTTAATTTTTTTTTTTAAATATATTCCACTGATTTTTTACAGAGAGGAAGGGAGAGAGACAGAGAGTCAGAAACATCGATGGGAGAGAAACATCGATCAGCTGCCTCCTGCACATCTCCCACTGGGGATGTGCCTGCAGCCCAGGTACATGCCCTTGACCGGAATCGAACCTGGGACCCCTCGGTCTGCAGGCCGACGCTCCATCCACTGAGCTAAACCGGCCTCGGCTTAATTGTTTTTTTTGATTAAGGTATTACGTATGTGTCTTCAGCCCCCATTGGCCCCCAAACCCCCAACTCATGCCCTCACCCGCCCTGGTGTCTGTGTCCATTGGTTGGGCTTATATGCATGCATACAAGTCCTTTGGTTGATCTCTCAATGACTTTTTCAGTGTTTGATCCATTTACATTTAATGAAACTAATTATATCTTAGCAATTACATTTCCATTTGCTATTTGTTTGCTGCACATCATGTATTTTACCTCTACTTCTACATTGCTGCCTTCTTTTTGTGTGTAGGGGGAGTGTTTTCTTTAATTTTCTTTACTAGAGCCCCAGTGCATGCAATTCATGCACTTAAAGGTCCCTCAGCCTGGGACCCCTTGAGAGATGTCCACCTGCTGGCGGGGAGTGGGCCTAAGCTGGCAAGGCTCCCACCACCGCCAATGTACTTGCCAGCCATGAGCCCAGCTTCTAGCAGCACTCCTGCTGTGGGAGCACACTGACCACCAGGGGGCAGCTCCAGCATTGAGTGTCTGCCCTGTGATTATCAGTGCACATCATAGTGACTGGTCCTTCTGCCATTCAGTCAATTTGCATATTAGGGTTTTATTATATAGGATTGTTGATTCTACTACAGATGTCTCCCTTCCCCCCTTCCTTTTCCTCCCTCCACCCTGCTCCCACCACTCCTAGGCCTTCTCACATTATTGTCTGTGTCCATGGTATAAGTAGATATTTTCTAGCTTGTAATTTTTGTTTCTTTTCTATATTTTTGAACTCATACATTTATGTTGGAAGCTAATTCCAGCAGGTCATAAATGCAAAAAGTTCATCAAAAGGTTGATGGAACTTGGGGCTTATTTAGCAGGGCTGAATATCTACATATTACTGCTGCTGGAATAGCCAAAGCATTTCCCCAAACCTAAAGATTTGCATATATTACTGCTTGCTACCAGACAGCTGAGGGCAGTTCCACCAATCTGACAATGCCTACTGTATACCAAACCTTAACCTTTGATATGTATATCTGCTTTGCCTTAGGGCAATTTGTGTTAATAAAGAGTGAGAGATCCAGAGATTCTGAGAACTTGGTTACTGAAGCTAGGTCTCCTCTGGCTCCCCAAAATGCCTTCCAAATTTATATTTCATGTCTAGTTTCTTTATTAATTCACATGCAGCCCTTTTCCAGATTCCTGAACCCTTCTAGATGCTGGATAACACCCCGGCACATTTAGTAGCTGCCTTTGAGATTCCTATTAACATCTATATTTAAAGCAATCTAATTCAATTAATACCAAGTTAATTTTATTAGTACACAAAATCTTTGCTCCATAATAGCTCCTTTCTTTCCATTCTCTTTTGTCACACCAATTAAATTATTATACATCATAAGTCCATCATATAGACTTATAGTTATTGCTTTATGCAGTTGTTTTATGAATGAGAATAGAGAAGACAGTTTCATATACAATTATATCCATTCTGTCATTTACTGTGTCACTGTCTTACCATGCTCTTAATTTCATCCTGCAGATGTGATCTATTGTCTATTGTCTTTTTAGTGCAGCCTCAAGAACTCACATTAGTATTTCTTTTAGGGCTATCTGTGAGCAATTGATTCTCTTAGTTTTTATTTTTCAATTAATATGTTAATCATTCTTTCATTTTTGAGTGATAGTTTTAGTGGAATAGAATTCTTGGTTGATAGTCTTTTTTCAGCACTTCAAATATGTCATCTTCCTGCCTTCTGTTATCTCCCTGTCTTAATACAAAACAAGGTATTTCTAATGGAATGCAAATTCTTAATAAGCCTAACCTGCCATAAATAACAGTTATAAGATCCTGGAGTGAAAGTTAAGTGAGTGAAAAAAATGTAGGAAGATTTTAAGAAAGGGGTAATAATGAAAATTGCACTTGTATAGAAATTATAAAGTACATAAGCAAAAAACATAATTGGAATGATCACTTACCTCTTATCAGATATCACTGAGGCAAAAAATAGATAGTGGAACAATATATTTGCAGTTCTGAAATAGAAAAAAATGTCAATTTAGAATTCTGTATTTAGTGTCAGTGTTTTTCAAGATTGAATATGAAGCAAAGATATTTTCAGAAAATCCTATATAATAAAAGGGTAATATGCAAATCAAACGAATGGAGGAATGACCGGTTGCTATGACACACACTGACCACCAAAGGGCAGAGGCTCAACATAGGTCCTTTCCCCCAGCCATCAGGCTCCAATAGCCCTATGGCAAACAGGAACCTGGAGTAGGTGGTGGCATATCCGGGCGGCACCAGGCCAAGGCCCCTGACCTGCCAGTCACCCCACACACAGAGGGCGACTGGTAGCAGGGGTCAGGGCCTGCAAACGGGCAGAAATGGCCACTCTCTCGGTTTCTTCTCTCCCTCCCCGCACCCTGGCTGGCAGGCTCCAATTGCCTGATGGCAAACAGGGAACCAGGGGTGGGTGGTGGCAGGGGGCGGGGCAAGCTGCCAGCAGCGGTGGAATATGGCTCTGATCGCAGTACTTAGGGACAGTACCCGTGCACAAATTTTGTGCGCCGGGCCTCTAGTAGAATAATAAGAGTGGAATTAAATGATTAAAGGGAAAATAAATCCTAGCTCACAAACTACCAAGAAAGATGTCTGTTCACAACAGCGAGATTAGAAAAGCTCTTATTTAATGGGCCATTGACTAGAGTAATCCAAAGGGTTTTGTCTCAGATGTGAGGGTAAACAGTCACAGACAAAACAATGCACTGGTTCAGTATAAAAGTTTAAAAGTAAGTCCTGAAATATCAACTTGTTTCCAAGCAAATTAACTGCATCCCAGAACAAACTCAAAAATATTTTTAGCATGCAGAAATATCCATCACCCAGGAGAAAAATCCATCCCCTTAAAACTGTCAGGCAGGAAAAGAAGGCAGCAGTCTGATTCATGACTATAATAAGAAAAAATAAAACTGACCCAGGTATGAAACAGATGATATAATTAATAATGTAATAATTTAAATAAAGTATTAAATAACATTTGTAACAAAAAAGGGAACATATGCGTATTAACCTAGCAAAGAACAACAGGAAAATTATTAAAATTACTACAAATATTTTGGAGAAATAAATTAAGATGATTCCAAAATTTTATGGAAATACAAATGGCCTAGAAGAGTTAAAGAAGTTTTTTTTAAAAAAGAAGCATACAGCAAAATAAATCAGTCAGAGAAAGACAAGTTTCACATGATCTCACTCATATGTGGAAGCTAATGAACAAAATAAACTGATAAAAAAATAATAGATCCACAGACATAGAAGCATGGAACAGACTACAGAATCTCAGAGGGAAGGTGGGGGAGGGTGGGTGAATGGGAAGAGATCAACCAAAGAACTTGTATGCATATGTGTATAACCTATGGACACAGAAAATAGTGTGGTGAAGGCCTGGGGTGGGGACAAGGACAGGCTAGAAGAGTTCAATGGAGGAAAAAAGGGGACATATGTAATACCTTCAACAATAAAGATTTTTTTTTAAAAAAAAAAATGAAGCATACAGCTGTCTACCCAATTTCAAGGCATAATATAAATCCACATTGATAAAAATAGTATGGTATTGGTGAAAGAATAGACACATAGATTGGAGAAACAGAATATAATCCAGAAATAGGCCCGCCTATATATTTTCAACTAATTTTCAACAGAGATGTCAAGGCAATTCAATTGCAAATTTTTTTTTTTTTTTTTTTTTTTTTTTTTTTTTTTTTTTGCTGAAAATAAATATGCTGCAATCATTTGATTGTAGATTTGGGAGAAAAATGAACGAACATAAAAACTACTTTTAAATGGATCAAAGCCTAAATGTAAAAGCTAAATTATAAAACTTCCTGAAGGAAACATAAAAGAGCATCCTTGTTGCCTTAAGTAGGCAAAGTTTTATTAGATAAAACATTAAAAAATGTACAAAACATGCCATTATGAAAATAAGAATGCAAGCACCACTGCTCTGGAGGCTTTTGACGATTTGCTCTCAAGTGTCCATGGTTTGGGAAGATAATGGCTTGTTATTTACAAGCCAGCTGCAATCTGTCCAAACCACTTGGTCTTAGACCAGTGGTTCTCAACATTGGCTGCACATTAGAATCACCTGGGAATCTTTTTAAAATCCTGATTTCTGGGCCCCCTCCTCCGGGAATTCTGTTTCTTTGTTATGGGGTGGGGCCACAACATTAGTAACAAAGAAACAGAATTTCCGGAGGATGAGGCCCAGAAATCAGGATTTTAAAAAGATTCCCAGGTGATTCTAATGTGCAGCCAAGGTTGAGAACCACTGTGTTAGACAGACATGAGCAGAGCAAGGAAGGTGGGTCAGGTACAGAAACTCACCAGGACAGAAAACTCCAGATGCCTAGCAAGGGACAAAACTGGGAAAATAAGAGCCTTGCCCCAAGGTACCCTATCCTCCCCCAGCATATCACTGGTCATGTGGTTTGGACCCCCGATGCTTGATATGGCTGGTCAGGTGGTTTAGATGCCCTGCCCTTTTCCTCCCTAAATATAACATCTAGGCCTCAGTTAGATTTCAGCTCCAGGCTCAGAAGGGCATCAAAACCAGACAACTGGTGCCATAGCTGCCTCAGGACCAGCTCCATTGGCTATGAGCTCCTGCCCTGGCACCAACCAATCAGTGCAGACCACCATCCTGAAAGAACACACCTGGAAAGCTGATGGATATTCTATTAAGACCATCCCCTAAGAACTCCCCTAAGATTTCCACCTGCTAGAGAGAGAGAAATGTGTTCAGGACAAAGGACCCAGTGTGCACTCTCCCTCCAAGGAGCACACCCCTGCCATTTCCTTCCCACTCTCCTTCCCCCACAGGCACGTATCCTCTAACTTTGAGGGGACCTCATGAGACTTGCAACCAGGTGAGCATTGGTCAGTGGCAGACCATCCCAGGCTAACCCCCTGCACCTGTCTCTAAGGCCCCCTTTTCTCTGACTTCTCAGCCAAAGCAGCCCAGCTAGGCTTTCCTATTGCTTCTTCTATGCCCTTCCTGTTTCACTGTCCTTAGTGCCATCATGGACCCAATACCCTTTGGCTCAGTGCTGTGTTGAGATACCCCCACCCCCTTTTCCTTAAATAAATTCAGTTTTTCTTTAATCACCATCTGAGAGGGCTCTTTAGCCTTCTTATGTGCCACCCATGTTAATCTTTCACTTGGCCTTGTTTAATTTTCTTGTCTCAGTTTCCCTATTCTTCCTGCCCTAGAATTTTCTTAGCTTCTTGCTATCCTGTAACATGTGTAGCAATAATGTATGAAGAAATCTTTAAAATCAGTTATAAGAAGGCAAGAATCCATTAAAAATGACAAATATCTGGAGAGACAAGTTGGCCAATAAACACATGAAAAAGTATTTAACATTTCTCATCAGGGAAATGTCAATCAAAATCACAATTTCATGCCACTAAACATTTATTAGAATAGCTAAAATTGTAAGAATTATCTATATAATCTTTTAAAATATTTTTATTGATTTCAGAGAAGAAGGGAGAGGAGGAGAGAGATAGAAACATCCATGGTGGGAGAGAATCATTGATCGGCTGCCACCTGCACGCCCTACACTGGGGAGTAAGCCGGCAACCTGGGCATGTACCCTGACCTGGAATCAAACCATAACCTTCTGGTTCATAGATGGGCACTCAACCACTGATGGGATACTGTTGAACTGTAATGCATTGCTAATAAGAATTGAAATGGTTTAGTTTGGTAACATATTTGAAACTTTCCCAAAATATTAAACATGCACTTGCCATAATTCCCAGCCATTTCATTTCTATGTATTTACTCAACATATATACAAATGTCCACCTGAAGGTATATACATGTACATATACCCAATACTGTTTTGGTTTTAGCACTAACAGGTCTGCATGCTGAGAAAGTCCTCAATCCTCAGCAAACTGGAATTTTTTTTTTCACCCATCATACAAAAAAAAGAGTAAATAAAGTAATTGTATGTTTGATGAGCAATGGTATATATTTTCTAAGGCTCTCCCTCTAAAACACATTTACAAAGAGCAAAAATAACTTTTCAGAAGCCTGGGAGACATCACATTAATCAAATGATCGAAGTGAACATCATCAATAATGGTTCAAATGAAAATCTTACACGACTTGATAGGATACAATAAAACCCATGCAGCACACTTCTGACATTCTTGTCAAAGGGTATAGCATGAATCTAACCATAAAAAAAACTAACAAATTTGTAGAGAGACATTCTTTGAAATAATTAGTCTGCAATTTTCAAAAGTATTAAGATTCTCAATGTCCAGAAAAGAGAAACTTTCAGAATGAAGATTGAAGAGATAAACATCAAAATGCAATATGTGAGTCTGAAGTGAATATTTTCTCTATAAAGAACATTAGTGAGGCCCTGATGAGAAGGAATGTGCTCTCCAGATAAGATAATAGTAACATATCGATGTAAATTTTCTTATATTGGTCCTAAAGGAGAATATCTTTTTTTGTAGGAAGTACAAACTAAAATAGTCAGGGATGATGGGCACTAGGTAAACAACTTACTGTCAAATCATTTAGCAATAAAATAATTGTATATGCACTACCTCCTCATTTTTATAATACTTTAAAAATACAAGAAAAATATAAACTTTTCTAAAGGGAAAAGAGAGGCATGTATAAAGCTTCTAAAAAGTTATAGTTTAAGAGGAGATGCATAGTCTTCAGCAGCTATCCTTGCCTGATGAGGGATTCCTCTAGTATATGAGATTTACTGAAGAAAACAAGGCTGCTAGTTTGAAAAAATAAAATAAAATAAATAGACATCTCTATCTCAGGACAATAGGAGATGCTAAAAATATTTAAAAACTTCAATAAAATTATATTGACCATTAACATTTCTATGAAGCACTTCCATGTTCATATTTAAACTGGTGAAATATAGTTTAATAATTTAAAAACAATCTAAGTATATGGAAACTAATTAAATAAAACTTTTATACTTTTAAAAGTTATTAATTAAACTTATTAACATTAAATCACATGCTTCCATTTTAGTAAACAATATGCCACTTTTGTAAAGCAAGTTAATTTTCAGCATATGTATTTATTTGAATTTGATTTGGATAACTAATCTATTTTACCTACCCCTTATGGTAATATTATCACAAACTCAAGAATACCCACTCTCTAGCCCTAACCGGTTTGGCTCAGTGGATAGAGCGTCGGCCTGTGGACTCAAGGGTCCCAGGTTCGATTCTGGTCAAGGGCATGTACCTTGGTTGCGGGCACATCCCCAGTGGGAGATGTGAAGGGGGCAGCTGATCGATGTTTCTCTCTCATCGATGTTTCTAACTCTCTATCCCTCTCCCTTCCTCTCTGTAAAAAATCAATAAAATATATTTTAAAAAAAGAATACCCACTCTCCTTGAAGTAAACAATATGAATTGGAAATCTCAATTATGTCCCAAGAGCATTCCCAAACTGATGCAACAGCAATGTTGGTACAATTTAGTTCCTGAGTGAAACATTTAAATAGTTTAGAAAACTAGAAAAATTAAATGAATTTCATGGAGAATATTATATTTTTCATTCTTTATAAATTTATTTCCAAGGAAGAGTGGGTGAC
Source organism: Myotis nattereri (assembly GCF_964212035.1). Classification (NCBI taxonomy): domain Eukaryota; kingdom Metazoa; phylum Chordata; class Mammalia; order Chiroptera; family Vespertilionidae; genus Myotis; species Myotis nattereri. The sequence goes on along the minus strand of NC_138086.1, from coordinate 18,558,842 downwards.
CTAAGGTGGAAGAGCTCACCTTGTTTAGTAGAGCCAAATTAAAAAGATAAAAAAATCAACCAAAGAATTGTATGCATATATGCATGTCCCATGGACACAGACAATAAGGTGGGGAAAGCCTGCGGTGGGGGGGGGGGGAGGGGCGTAGAATGGGTCAATGGGGGGTAAGGGGGGAAGAGGGACACATGTAATACTTTCAGCAATAAATAGTTTTTAAAGTTTAATCATATAAGTGTATACACAGTGACAAAAATGGTCTTTGACATTGTAGATGATTTTTATTTTCCTCTGCATAAATAGAAGTAAATTTGGGGAAAATAATAAAAATACAGAGAAAACCAGTGAAAGGAAAGAAGACAGCCATTGTGTCTGGCTTCTGGAAGATAAATTGTATGACAGGTCCAAGGGCAATTTAAAATCTTCCAGCACAGCTTCCTGGGGAGTCTGCCAATACACAAATGCTAAAGCTGGAAAAACTGTTTTCACAGCTTGACATCAGAACTCTATGATGACTAGCAGGGTTTTAATGGTGACCTGAGGTTCTGACCTTCTCAACAAAATAAGGAGGAAAATTCAGAAGGAAAGAAGTTGAAATATGGATTGATAGGTCTGTGAACTGTACTATTACAAGAGTTTGAAAAAAAAAGTCTATTTTTTAACAAACTTGGCTAAATCTTTAGAATGCATGCTTTTAAAAATATGTACCTCAAATATTAATGTCCAACTTTGTGATAAACAAATTTAATACATTAACATGTCATTTTTCAATGTGTTTTAAGTTTTTTAGCTGCACTAATACTCTCAAGAATCCTGTCAATTACAATTGTGTTAATATTAATTCCTCCCAATTATTTTTAATTTTGTTTAGGTTAAATAATTTTGTGCTTTTATTTACAGAAGGTTGAAGTTTCAGTGTTTCCTTTCATTGGTTCCTGCAACCCGACATGGTATTTGGCATAAAATGGGCACTTACTTGTGTTTATTGGTGATGTTAAAACAACTACTACACGAAGAGACTATATTCTTGAAACATAAGAATTATTTGAAATTTTCTTTCTAATGATCTTGGTTTTACCAAAGATTTAATGGGCCATTAAGCTATAAAAGAGAAGAATTTAGGAGTGCTTCTTATTTGAAACACAGAATATCGTGTTCCATTCTCTTTTATTGCCATTAGAATGTGGATTTCTGTCAACACAAAATAGCTGAAAAGAAATGGAAAGAAATGACTATCCCTGCGAAGTAGAAGTGGTTATGTGGGGAGTACGTTGGAAAACAATTGAGTTACACCCACATCTATAGAGAGAAGCACTTACTGAACCAAAAGGTAAAAGAACCAGCATAAGGTAAGAGCATTGTAGGAAGGATGGGGAGGTGCAGGTAAAGCAGAAAAGGAAGCCTATGGAAGGTGAATGCAGGGAACAGGGTTAAGTGGAAGGCGGGCAAGTGAAAACTTTACCAACAATAACAATTTCTTGGGGTCCTAAATTTTCACAAAAATAAGGATTTTCCCTATTACTAGTTACCCAATTTTATTTTCCTTTAGGTATCAACCTTCTAAAGTGGCTTTGGACCACAATGGGTGATATGTTAAAACAAATAAAAGAACCCTCATTGTACACATTATTTTGTGAAAATACCAAGTCCCTTTTATTTCCTGAAGATTGTATTTGATGAAAAATGCAAATGTATTTTATATAAATTCATAAATTTTCATATCTTAATACATTATAGAATGGGAAATTATGATTGCCATACAAATGATTTTCTAATACTTTTAGGTGATTATGTTAGAAGGTAACTATTCTCAGACACACAATATCCTATGGTGTTAATATTAAAGTCATAATGAGGGACAGAACGAAGTATTGGCTTGTGTAGCTTTATCTATAATAATAAAAGTGTAATATGCTAATTAGATCGGATGGCTGAACAGCAGAAAGACCGTCCAGAGGACCTTCCTGACGAAGTTGGGGCTGAGAGGGCCGAGCCCCTTGCACAAATTTTGTGCATCAGGCCTCTAGTATTAATATAATAAAGAGGTTTCATATTAAAAGTAAATTATAATGGATGGGCCAGAAAATGTTCAATTTTCTTCTTTACTCACTCTCTCTTAAGTGAGTATAATTCACTTGATCTGTACACCTTGAATTTTGTTTAAAAACCTCTCAACTTAATGCTCCAAGGGCTGAAACTTCCTGTTTGCCCTACAGGATAAATACCTAAAGGGGCTTAGATGCTTGGAATAGTTCACCAAGTACAGTAAGTCACTAAAGTGGGTGAAATATTTATCAGTCATGGTCAAGAAGAAAAGATTGGATGGGAAAATTCTCATCATATAACACAAATTGGGAATCACCAAATTATCACCAAATTTTGTCATAGAAGTGCTGTAATACTACTGGGGATGTTATTGGTATTTTTAATTTATGGAATATGAGCCTTGTTTGATAAGGTAAAAACTTGATTTCTATACCTTTGACTACAATCTGGGTATAGTTATGTCTTCTGTGAACCTGCAAGCTTCTGCTTCCAGGCATTTTATTTCATTCTACTGGGACTCAAGGGACCATTTTAACAGGAGAAGGATACATGCATACAATCTGCTGCATAGATTTCATATGATATATTTAGAAAGAGTTAACAATTAATTAAATAGATGATGTGCATTAACTATACTTGCCATTATGATAAAGGTATTCCAAAGGTATTGCTCCTTTAATGATTTAAAGGATAAATATGTTTACACTAGAGGCCTGGTGCACAAAAATTTGTGCACTCTGAGGTGGGGGGTCCCTCAGCCTGGCCTGTGCCCTCTCACAATCTGGGACCCCTCAGGGATGACTAACTGCTGGCTTAGGCTTACTCCTCAGGGGATTGGGCTAAGATGGCAATCAGACATCCCTCTGGCAGCCCGGCAGCCCTCAGGGGATGTTCACTTGCCAGCAGGGAGCAGGCCTAAGGTGCAGTCGGACATCCTTAGTGCTGCTGAGGAGGCAGGAGAGGCTCCCACCACCACCGCTGTACTGGCAGCCATCAGCCTGGCTTGTGGCTGAGCAGAGCTCCCCCATGTGGGAGCGCACTGATCACCAGGGGGCAGCTCCTGCATTGAGCGTTTGCCCCCTGGTGTTCAGTGTGTGTCATAGTGACCAGTCATTCCCATTCTTTCTGCTGTTAGGGTCAGTTTGCATATTACACTTTTATTATATAGGATAGAGGCCTGGTGGTTTGCCCTGAAGGGTGTCCCCGATCAGGGTGGGGATCCCGCTGGGGTGCCTGGCCAGCCTGGGTGAGGGGCTGATGGCTGTTTTCAAGCTGGCCACAACCCCTTTAGGGTGGGAGTCCCCACTGGGGTGCCTGGCCAGTCTGGGTGAGGGGCTGAGGGCTGTTTTCAGGCTGGCCAGCAACTGAAGCTCCCAGCCTTTCCTTTTTTTATTTACTTTTTTTTATTCTGGGATTTATTTACCTTCTATAATTGAAACATTGTTGCTGTCACTGGCGCTCCCAGCTCTGAGGCCGCAGCCAGCTGAAAGAAGGTATCTGGGGTTTGTTTAGCTTCTATAATTGAAACATTGTTGCTTTCAGGCTCAGAGCCAGGCCGCAACAGGCGGGGAACCTTGGCTTCCTCCATCACTGGAGCAAGCCTCCTGCTCGCTTCAGCTGCTTGGCTGCTGGCCACCATCTTTGTTGGCAGTTAATTTGCATAATGCCCTGATTAGCCAATGGGAAGTGTAGCGAAGGTACGATTAATTATCCTTTTAGTCTTTTATTAGATAGGATTAGTATTCTAATAATTATTTTTGTACTTTGAAATAAATTATAATGACTTTTGGTTGTTTCTCTTCTAATTGAACCAAATAATAATAAAGGCATTATTTTGCCTGTGCATTCTTAGTGCATTTTTATTGCCATTGATAGCATAGCTGACAATACTTACATGCTAGGTGCTTTTAACTACAAATAGCTAGCAATTACTTTAAAGAAACCACAGATTGTTGTGTTTCATAGGTTATATAAGGAATACATTTTCTAATGAAAAATTACTAGAGCCAGTATCAAGACATTTATGACTACAAAGCAGCAAAAAAATATTGTCCTCACAAACAAGCAACTGTTCATGTTCCTCATTGTGGTAAGTTTGTTATGATACACTGTTGTGAGGATAAACAACCTAACAAAATGGAAAACTATATTTCACTAAATGTCACTTGCATAAATTGAACTTTCATAATAACGCCCTAATAAACCAATTCAATGGGGAGTTTCACACATTTAACAATTTGCATGAGAAACAACTAGATGACCCTCTTAGGAATAAAAATAACACATTTTCATTATCTACTGGTAGATGCAATTTAAAATAATTGACTATGAAAATCCTCTTCAAATTATTTTCATCATGGACAAAATAAAATACAGTTTGCTTTATAATTAAGTAATTGTTAAGATATAAAGTAGAGTGTGAATTTCTGTGATACATAATTATGCTCAAATCTGGATTACTTTGTAGTTTCCACTTTGTTTTTAAAGGTATTATAAAGTTTTAAAGTATAAAAGCCATTATTGCCAAAACCGGTTTGGCTCAGTGGATAGAGCGTCGGCCTGTGGACTGAAAGGTCCCGGGTTCGATTCCAGTCAAGGGCATGTACCTGGGTTGCGGGCATATCCCCAGTAGGAGATGTGCAGGAGGCAGCTGATCGATGTTTCTCATCGATGTTTCTAACTCTCTATCTCTCTCCCTTCCTCTCTGTAAAAAATCAATAAAATATATTTTTAAAAAAAGCCATTATTTTCATTTTTAGGAACATTTTAAAAATGTTTATGTTGAGATAATTGTAATTTCTAAGCAAAAATATGGACCATAATACATTTTGCAGAGCTATAGTAAGATATCAAAACCAGGAATATGACATTGATACAATCCAAGCATGTTTGTATTTTACCAATTAAATGCACAAATTTGTGTGTGTATGTACATATATTTCTATGCCACTTTATCATATGCATAAATTAATATGACCATCACCACTGTCAATTTAAGAACAGTTTCATCACAAGGATGCCTTGTACTATCTTATTATAGCGACATTAACCTCTCCCTTCTTTTCTCCCTTAACCCTGAAACTACTAATATACTCTCCAACTCTATAATTTTAAGAATGTTTTAAAAATTTAATCATACAGTTACATATTGTATTTCGACATTGGATTTTTTTTTTTTTCACTTAGCATAATTCTCATGAGATTCAGCCTGACTTTGTAAGATATATGTGTCTAATCGTTATGTTGTATATCTGAAACTAATATTGTATGTCAACTCTAGCGTAAATTTTGAAAAATATATTTTTAAAAATTCTACCCTCTACCCTCCTCAAAAATAGTTAATGTTGGGAAGCCTAAATTCTCTGCTGTATTCCACTGGTCTAAAACTGTGCCTGGCACATGATATTGTTCAGCATTTGTTTATTGGCTAAATAAACTAACTACCTATCCCAATGTTTAAGAATGGGCATCTGGTGTCAGATACTTAAGTTCAAATCTTTCCTTGTTCAGCCAGTTCACAGCTGTGTAATATAGGGAAACTTATTTAAATTCTCTGTGGTTTAAATTCACTTATCTATAAACTTGAGAAAATTTTATCACACAGATTTTTTTAGAAAGATCACAAAACATAATATATATATATATATATATATATATATATATATATATCTCAAATACTTTTACCTGTCACATAGGAAGTTCTAAAATGTTAGTTATTTTATGATTATTGTTTGCTATTTTGTTGTCATACAAATATGAAGACTAGAAATATTTTCACTAAGTTATCTACACTGCTAAAATTGGGGATCTTTGTGGTAAAACATATTTTATAGTACATATGTCTATATTATTCAGGTAAAATATATTTATAAATGTCTGTATCTCATATATAATGTCTGTATATATCATATCGGTGTCTACCTATCTTCTGTCTTCCTTAGAAATTATTTTCTTTCCATTCTGCTCATTACTTTCCATCAAGGAATGATTACAGATATATTATTTTTCACATCTTCCATGTTCCTCTGGGAGGTTGATTTATGATTCTTCCAGTGCACTGAAGGCCCAACTCTCTCATCTGAGAGTTTTATTCCCTTGGGGCTTTCCTTCTCAACTTCCCAGGCAGCCTGCTCCTCACTTGCTCCACAGCTGTGTGGTGGTACGTCTATTGAGAATATAGACCCCTAGCTATCAAAGCCAGCAATGCACTCAAGGAAATTTAAAATTCACATGGCTCCCTTAGTATTTTCCCCTCAAGAAATCCATGGCATTTCACTTCAATCAGCATGAAAATTCTCTTACAAAATCCCTGTCATTACTGACAATCATTAATTATATTTCAGTGATTTCAATGGGAATGGCAGGAAAATTCTGTAAATGTGTTTGAGTTACCAGGTATTTGTATCTTATTATAGGAGTAACATATTTTTTATTATTGAAAATTCTGGGATAAAAATACAAGTAGAAATTGAAAACATTCAGATGCCATTTAAAAATTATTCAGCAATGAATATATATATATATATATATATATATATATATATATATATATGAAGATCTGTATATAATTCTGTGCATTATCGTATGATGATTTTTCATTAACTACCAAATATTGTTTGAAGAATTGAATCTGGAAATAATTTCAGTTTTATGGCTATCAATAAGTTTTGATGCAGATTACCTTAAATTCAACCAGAAATTGAATCAGAGCAGTTATTTTTGGGCCTTTTTCTTATTTGCTGCTTATACCTGTATACCTCCAGCCTGTATACCTCCCATTGTACTGGAGGAAGTCTGAGATGCTGACAAGAGCTCTCCATCACTGGGAGATCCTGAACTAAAATATTTTTCTCTCTCTGGAAGCAGGTCACTGCCAAAAGCTGTGCTCAGCTGAAGCTTTCTGCAGGCCTTTATATCTTTCACCCCAAAGCATTTCTACATGTGCAAAGCATTTATCCATGTTCAAGGAAGAAGGAGTACAATGTCTGAGGCTTGCTTCCCTCTGCTTCATTCATCTTGGGGATCCTGATTGCACCTCATGGTTACCTTGTCATAGCAGAACTCTAAATTGTTTTCTCCCCGGTCCTAGGAGATTTCCAAAAGCCTTTGTAACTTCTGATCTCTGTAATTTTCTTCTCAGCTTCTTGGCCATGTATCATATAATCCTTGTGAATTGATAACTAGTTTTATAGGAAAAACAGCTTAAAATATTGGGGTCACAGAAGAGATTTTCTTTTCTTAATTGGATCTTGGCCCATAATAATCTCATTGCCTTAGATGATTTTTACATTGATAAATTCTTATGAGCATTTAACTATTGTTCGCTGCAGAATATAAAATAATATGTTGAATAATATCAATCAGAATGATCCTAAATCTGTGGTCTTTAAGAGAGACTAGTTTAAACATTAAAGACAAGTTGACTTTATTGTTATAATCTATACAGTTTTCAAAATCATACCAATTATTTGAATTGTGAGTTTCTAGATTGTATTGATGTTTTCTTGGGATTTGTGGTAACTATTTTTACGTGTTTCTAAAAATATATCATCAAAGTTTTCTAAGTCCTTATCCAGATATTTCATGACTGAAATTCCCTTTTGTGTGTATGTAAATTTACTTGCTTTAGAAGTCTACTGATGCTGTTCTAATTTTGATAGATTGCTTTTTGGGTCAAATGCACAGCTTCACTCGATGATTTCCTTTTATTGCACTTTTTGTTAGTTCTACTCTTTATTGAAATGTATATCTTTCTGTTTCTTATTATTTTGTGTATTTCTTTTGCTGGAGTATTTTATAAGTGGAAAGACAATTTATATCAGAATGCATGATTAGGAAATAAATTATGATCTCTTATGTCTAAATTTATCTTGAACGTTTCTAAGATAGAATTTAAAGTTTATTGGGATATAGTGTTCAAGTTTCAACAACATTTTTGTGTGAGAAGTTAAAACAGTGTAAATTTGACATTTGTTCCCATGAATCTAGACTGCCTCTTCTCTTCCTCTCTATAAGATCCAATCCTCTTTTTTTTTGCTTTGATTCATTATTTTACAATAATATTTGTGTGTAGATACTAGAGATTGTTTTGTTTCATAAATCCTATTTTACATATTGAAGTTTTTATCTCTTTAGCTTTGTGCTTTGTTCCATATTCCTTTATTATTTACTTAGTTAATTAGACTGTGCTGCTGCCCTGGAAAACACCAAATGTGCCCTTTCTTAGGGCTCTTATGGATGCATACCACATTTTGCTTTTTTTTCTTTAAACAATTGTTTTAATGAAATTGTAGTGAAGATACAAAATAAGTTCCTCCCCCAAAAAATACTTCAAAATGTGCACAAGTAAAGTAAAAATGTACAATGACTGCCCTGGCTGGTATTGTTCAGTAGTTAGAGCATCAGCCCATGCACCAAATGGTTCAATTCCAGGTCAAGGGCATGTACTTAGGTTGCAGGTTGTTCCCCATCCACTCCTGTCTGGGTGTGTGCAGGAGGCAATTAATCAATGTGGTCTCTCTCACATCAATGTTTCTGTCTCCTCTCTCTCTCTCTCTCTCTCTCTCTCTCTCTCTCTCTCTCTCTCTCTCTCTCCTTCCCTCACTCCCTCTCTTCCACTCTCCTAGATATCAATGGGCAGATAATAGGGTGGTTAATACAGGGGCAGGGTAGGGACTGGAGGATGGGGTGCAAGTGGGAGAAAGGGGAACATCTATAATACTCTCAACAATAAAGACTTTTAAAAATTGGTGGAAAAAATATCCTTGGTTAAGGATTAGCAACAACAACAAAAATGGATGATGATTAAGTAACAAGGAAACACAAGTTCACATATCAAACACTTTCTATTTAGATGTCATTTCAATCTCTAAGATATATTCTCTCAATTCCCTTGATCAATCTATCCTATATAATAAAGAGGTAATATGCAAATTGACCATCACTCCAACACACAAAATGGCCACCCCCATGTGGACACAAGATGGCTAGCAGGGGAGGGCAGTTGTGGCTGATCAGGCCTGCAGGGGAGGGCAGTGAGGGGCAATCAGGACTGCAGGGGAGGACAGTTAGGGGCAACCGGGCTGGCAAGGGAGGGCAGTTAGGGGTGACTGGGCCAGCAGGGGAGGGCAGTTGGAGGGGACCAGGCCGGCAGGGGAGAGCAGTTGGGAGCAATCGAGCCAGCAGGGGATCAGTTAGGCTTTGATCAGGCTGGAAGGGAAGGGCAGTTAGGGGGTGATCAGCCTGGCAGGCAGCAGTTAGGGGCAATCAGGCAGGCAGGCAGGCAGGTGAGTGGTTGGGAGCCAGCAGTCCTGAATTGTGAGAGGGATGTCTGACTGCCCATTTAGGCCCAATCCCAGTGGGTGCAGGCTGGGCTGAGGGACACATACACACACACACACACACACACACACACACATATATACCCCTGCACAAATTTCATGCACCGGGCTTCTAGTCTAAAAATATTCTCTTAAATGTTATAAAAATTATATTATTTCCCTAATATGGCCAAATTGAGCTTACTTTCAGAAGTGCAAAGTTCTCTTTAATAAGCTTATACAAATTTTCAAATATAGAGAAATCTCTGTTACTTATTATCCTAATGGGTATATAATAGTTGAACATTTATGTGAATGAAAATATTAAAACAATTTTTATCCTATGAAAATGGTAAATTTCCATTTATTGTTATATTGCATTTGCTTCATGTTTTACTATTTGTACTTACACAAGGCATATTCATGGTCCAGGGCTGCCATAACAGTACCACAAAGTGGGTGAATTAAAACGAGAAATTTATTGACTCACAGTTCCGCAGTATAGAAAGTCAAAATCAAAGTGTTGGCAGGGCCATACTTTCTCTGAAACCTGTAAGAAACAATCTTTTGTTTTCTCTGCTAGCTTTTGATTTTTGCTGGCAACCTTGGTATTTCTTGGCTTGTAGAAGAATTATTATAAACATCATCAGAGGGCCATATTTTCTCTTCATGTCTCTGTGTCTGTGTCACTTCTCCTCTTGTAAGAACAGGAGTCATTGCTGAATTAAGGGCCCAACCTCAAACTGGTCTTAACTAATTATATTTGACCTTATTTTCAATTAAATCACATTCTGAGATCCTGTAGAGTAGGACTTCAACTAACATTGGGAGGAAGCAAAATAGAGATTATTTACTTATTTTTACTTTTATTAATGTAAAAGAGCAAAATAACCAGGTTTTTGTAGGTTTGGCTCAGAAAATAAGGTTGGGCTAGGTAATATATCTTTGAGTTCTTCTTAGAAAGATAAAAGCTTAGCATCATACTGAGTGAGCAACCTCCCCATACCATTATATGGGGCTTAGCACGGTGGTGGCAGTGACTCAAGAATCCAGCTGAAAAGACACACTTTATGCAGGAAAGGAGATATCCCTGGTGCTCGCTGGAGAGCCAATATGTTAGACTGAGTATAGGGGATTTCTTCAGTGTGTCTAGAAGGATTCAGATGTTCTCCACCCCATGTGTCATCGAACGCAGGCTATCATTCAACTAACCTCCTGAGATAAACCATTTTTCTAATGGAAGGGTATGATCCTTCTGCACTCAAAGTGCTCCGACTCTGGGCACTCAGAATTCCCTCTTACACTATTCAAGTCAGAGGCTTCCACTTTTAGATGCCAACTTACAGTAGAAGAGACCTCTTCTTTTGCCATTTTGCCTGCCAGTCCCATGGCTTGGGTTTGTTCATGTAGATTTGGGGATTGGGGACAACAAATGAATTCATACTGGGCCTTTTGGATGGAATCAACCTAAAGGACTGATTGGTCATAATAAATCACAAAAGATGGCTCCAATTTGTAATTGAGTAGGGTTTGTTTGTTTGTTTTTCCTTTGGGGGAGGGGGGTGTTGCTTAATCCTCACCCAAGGATATTCCTTTATTGATTTTTTTAAAAGAGAGTGGAAGGGCGAGTTGGAGAGAGAGAGAGAGAGAGAGAGAGAGAGAGAGAGAGAGAGAGAGAGAGAGGTGATAGAGACATATCAATTGGTTGCCTTCTGCCCCCACCCCTACTGGGGCAGGGATGGAACCTTCAACCCCTTCAGTGGGCTGGCTGATACTCTACCACTTAGCAACACCACCCAAGGCAAGAATTGAGTGTTTTTAAAGGAGTAATGTGAAAGCTAGAAAGTTATGATTTTAAAAGAATCCACATATATATGGAAATTGTGGTTAACAAAAATACTATAAAAATTGTACTTAAAGACTTAAAATAAAAAAGTAAAAATTATTAAAGGAGCCAAGTCAGTGTGGCTCAGTGATGGAGAGTCAACCTATGAACCAAGAGTTCAATTTCTGGTCAGGGCACATGCCTGGGTGGGTTGCAGGCTAGATCCCCAGTGGGAGGTGTGCTAGAGACAGCCAATTAATGATTCTCTCTCATCAATGACATTTCTATCTATCTCTCTCCCTTCCTCTCTGAAATCAATAAAAATATATTTTAACAATTATTAAACTAAAATATATTTGTGGTTATTTGTAATCCTAAAATGACATAACCAACTTAATTTGAAAAGTCTATGAAAAGGGTTCAATAAATACTATTATAATCAAACCATACATATAGTGGTTGATCCAGGAGACAGAGTATAAGAAGGAGAACATGTGTGACATATATATATATATATATATATATATATATATATATATATATATCAAAGGAAGCCATAATTGTACTCTTTTTTCCCAAAGACGTCTCTGTATACTGAGCAAATTTAATAAAATAAAGGTGCAGTCCCTAAATATTTTCTCCTTAAATATTTCAACCCTTAGAATAAAAAAGAATATTATACAAATACCAAGACAGAAATAACAGGTAAAAGTCAACTATAATTGCATCAAATTTGTCACTGCAACTCTTACTCTGTAGCCTATCAAAATGCTATTCATGAATGCAAGCAAAAGAATAGTATTTCAATATGCACAAGGGCAAATTATATTATACCCATCTAGTGTAGTTCACAGTACAGATTGGCAGTGGATAGAATATTATATATATATATATATATATATATATATATATATATATATATATACACACATACATATATCCATGTGTTGACAAATACATGAAATTGGAACAAGCTTGAGAGGTCCTAGGAACATTTTAGAAGCTCAATGTGTGAGGCTGTAAATGAGGATACTGGTCTGAAATTAAACGGGGAGATATGAGATTAGGCCCTGGAGTTACTAGTAGAGATAGTATTAGGCTATGCTCAGAATCAAAGATTAATTATGAACATTAAGCATTGTTACTGCTTTGTTAGCTCAGTTGCCAATAACATAAAGGGTTTGGCTTTTACCTCATCTGTGTCTATCAGACTTCTTCTCTTCCATGATATTTCCAATCTTTTCCATCTATGGCACATATAAACTAATTACTAACATTCTGTGGCACACACAAAATAGATGACATATATATTTTGCCAATGTGACCCCCCAAAAAGGTATAATTTTGATTCACTCACACCAGACAGCTAATGTTGTGTTGGCTGTTGTCATTTTTTAATTTGAAGATCTAAGGGAAAAGAGGTCAGTGCCCCTGACTAAATAGTCAGGTATTGCCTGTTTTAAAAATCCTTGTGGTATACCAGTGTGCTGTGACACACTAGTTGAAAATCACTGACATACACCATTGACCAAATGTTTGGTATACATGCTGGTAACTTCAAACTCGAATGTGACAAATACTGTGGATGGATGAGCACAAATATTCCAACTACCACTGAAAAGAGGTGATGCAGTCTGACAAAAATTAACTACTTTAGAATCTGGTGACAGGATTTCAGGGTAGTTAACCCACTTGATTGCAAGAAATTAAAGTCTGATCACCAGTCCTCACTTTGAAGTCTTTGGCTGAACCTAGCTCACTTATCTCCATCCTAATATGCAGAGACATTAGTAAAATTTAGTTAAGTTTGGTTTCTGGATGGAGATGGAGATTTTTCACATCTCAGAATCACACAGAGGGGAGATAACTACCCCCAAAGTATTTAGATATAGGAAGAGTATTTACATATCGGGGAGCAAGAAAAATGGCAAATGTTCATTGTGGTGTATATTTTAAAAGGAATTGTAAGAAATGTGGCCCAAGTGAAAATTGAACATGTAATACTCCGTCTCGATCAGAAAAGTGGTATTATGCAGGATAAACACAAAGCAAAAAACTGTAAGAAAGCAAAAAACTGTAAGAAAACATTGTTAACACATGCATGTGGTGGGTGAAGGAGGCAAAGGAATCAAGCAGAAAGGACCCTGAAATACAGAATTGAGCCATGTGGGGTAGTTACTCTCAATACCTAACCGGATTTGGGCAAATCGGTCTTGGAGCCACTACGTGTAACATTTTGTAAAGAATGTATGTACTGGTCAAGGTGGTTTCTGTAATTCCACATTTCCAAGTTTGAGACAGGGAGACTGGGTCACATAATGAAACTGGATGCTCATAGGTGCTTGGACTGATAGTGGGGTATACCGAGTAGAACCCCTGGGGGAAGTTGTGTTGAAGAGTCAGCTCAGGTGAAAAACAGCATCGAAGCTGGTTTCATTTCTAAGGAAACAAATAAGTAATTCCCTTGGTTTGATGCTATGGTCCAAGTTTATTAGTATTTAACACATCATTAATATTAAATAAGAGTAAAAAATTGCTCTTCCGCCCTAACCGGTTTGGCTCAGTGGATAGAGCGTCGGCCTGAGGACTGAAGGGTCCCAGGTTCGATTCTGGTCAGGGGCATGTACCTTGGTTGTGGGCACATCCCCAGTTGGGGGTGTTCAGGAGGCAGCTGATTGATGTTTCTCTCTCATGGATGTTTCTGACTCTCTATTCCTCTCCATTCCTCTCTAAAAAATCAATAAAATATATTTTTTAAAAAATTGCTCTTCAATTTGGTAACCTTTTTTAGGTAGATTTGTTAATACTAATAGAAAATATGTGACTTGCTGATTCATATAATACTAGAGGCCTGGTGCATGAAAATTCACCTGCCCGGCCTGTCTCCTCTCAGTCCGGGAGCCCTCAGGGGCAGGAGGCGACCTGGTGATCAGGGGAAGGTGACGCCCCATTACACCTCTTATGCTGTCACTGCCGGCAGCACAAGCCTCGGCTGGCCCTGGTTACCTGAGCCTCAGCCAGCCCTGGGCAGCTGGGCAGCCACTCCCGAGGCTTGCCTGCACCTTGGGCCGACCCTGGGCAGCTGGAGGGCTAAGGGGACTGGGGGACTCCAGAGGCAGGCGTGCAGCAAAGCCTGCTACCCCAGCGGGGCTGAGGGGACAGGGCACCACCATCTTGTGGCGGTGGGCACCTCCATCTTTGAGGGCAGGGCAGTCAATTAGCATATTTCCTCCTTATTGGCTGTGGGCACCACCATCTTTGTGATGGCATGAGGGTCAATTAGTGTGTTCCCGCTTTATTAGATAGGATACTAGGGGGTCCAGTGCACGAATTCGTGCACCTTGGAAGGAACTGTGGGTGGCGAGGCTGTGGTGGACACAGGGGCGGGTCTCGGCCCATCCTCTACACCCCTGTCTGGCCCTCCTGCTGCACCCCTGATCCCCTCTCTGCCAGCAGCCCCACTCCCACCTCTGCTGGTCCCATGAGCTGATAGTTCAGGCCCTGCTCACTCCTGCTGATGGCATGAAGCAATTGGGGCCAGTGCCAGCAGCAGGTGTGAGTGGGGCTAACACCTTCAGTGGGTGCGAGTGGCAGCTGCTGCCCCAATTGCCCCTCAGGAGCAGTGGGAGGTAGAGAAGCCCTCAGGGGTGATCAGGGCTGGCAGCTGCCACTTGCACCTGCTGACGGCACCAAGCAATCAGGACAGGTGCCGGGCTCCAGCAGTGGGTGCAAGCAGCGGCTCTAGCACCAGCTGCACGCACAAGTCAGGCCATCACTGGCAGCTGGTGTGAGAGGCAACTTCCAGCCCAATCCCCCTTAGGAGCAGGGGAAGGTGGAGAAGCCTTGATGGACAATCGGGCCAACAGCCACTGCTCACACCCACCGATGACGCCGAGCGATTGGGGCTGGACCCGGGCGCCCGCAGCAGGTGCGAATGGTGGCTTTGGTGCCGGCAGCGTGTGCGAGCGCCAGGCGGGACCACGGTGCATGGGAGCAAAGAATTTTTAGTAATGACCAGAGACTCGCTCCGATGACAATGACTGGTGCCCCACCTTGGTCTAGTGCCCCTGCTCACCTGCTCCACATTCTTCCGCAGCCAACGCCCGCCATGTTCCAGGCTCTGCCACTTGCTGCCAACACCCGCTATGTTCTGCACATGCCCCCTGGTGGTCAGCTCTGACCATAGTGACCGGTTGTTCCGCCGTTCAGCCTATCTGCATATTAGGGTTATATATATATATATATATATATATATATATATATATATATATGCTTTTATTACATATTTGTTAAAAGAAAAATGCTACTAGTAAAAATGTTTGATTGGTTTTAGAATTTGGTTTCCAAAGTCATCATTCAGCATGTTTAAATTTAAGGCCAAAACATGTAAAGGAAAGCTCAATAAACCCAATGAGAGGAGGACAGGTTGGCAACAAAGAAAATAAAAGAACAATAATTTAGAGTTTTTACTAGATGTGAATGCACATGAAAAAGAAGGAATTCGTACCATTGGCAACAGCATGGATGGAACTGGAGAGCATTATGCTAAGTGAAATAAGCCAGTCAGAGAAAGAAAAATAGCACATGATCTCACTCATTTGTAGAATATAATGAACAACATAAACTAATGAACAAAAATAGAACCAGAGACATAGAAGCATCGAACAGACTGTCCAACCTATGAGGGAAGGTGGGGAGTGAGGGGTAAAAAGATCAACCAAAGGACTTGTATGCATGCATATGAGCATAACCAATGGACACAGACAGTAGGGGGGTGAGGGCATATGCTGCAGGGTTGGGGCGGCCAGGTGGAGGTCAATGGGGGAAAAAGGAGACTCATGTAATACTTTAAACAATAAAGAATTTTAAAAAATTAAAACTGAGGGATAAATGCAAAATTTAAATATTTGTACTATTGCTATTACACAAATTTAATAGTGATGGTATCAGGAAAAATAAAGGAGTATATTGCAGGTTTGGACACATGGAAATTTATATCAAAAATATACTTACTATTTTACAAATGATAACATATAACACCTCATATTTCTAGGAATATATAAGGAAGAAGAAAGGAGTAAAGGTTTTTACTACTTGAGTAGGCACACATCATTGTATACATTACACCTAAGGATACACTATCAAATGAACACCAACTGATTGTGGTACTGTACAGTTTTAGTACCCATAGGCATATCTAGATTTGATGTATAAAATCAAATATGTGAAAATTGGCTTTTAAAATGCAGAAAAATATTATATGCACTTCAGTGAAGAGTTTATTTTTCACAACCATTGAAGCACTATCAGTGCATCCTGTTTTAATTTGCCCTTTTTAATCAGCCTAAACTTATTTAAATACATGTTCCATAAAAATGGAGACCTTACCTACCATTTATATAATAATACTAGGGGCCCAGTGTACAAATGTGTGCACCTTGAAAGGGACTGTGGGCCGAGAGGCTGTGGTGGGCACAGGGGCCGGTCTTGCCCATCCTCCGCGCCTCCACCTGGCCCCTCCTGCTGCGGCACCCTGGTCCCCTGCCTGCCAGCAGTCCCACTCTTGCCGCTGCCGCTCCCATGCAGTGATAGCAAGGCCCCGCTCACACCCGCTAATGTCCTAGAGTGATTGGGGCAGGCTCCAGCAGTCAGTGCAAGCAGAAGCTGCTGCCCCAATCGCCCCTCAGGAGCAAGGGGAGGTGGAGAAGCCCTCAGGGGCGATCAGGGCCAGCAGCCACCGCTTGCACCTGCTGACAGCACCGAGTGTTCTGCATGTGCCCCTGGTGGTCAACTTCCATCATAGCGACTGGTTGTTCGGTTGTTCCACCCTTCGGTCTATTTGTATATTATGGTTTTATATATACAGATAGCTGAGTAACAGATAGTTAATCTTTTCTATGTTTTCTAAAATAACCTTACTTCATTATGTTCTCCATTAGATGTAGTCATTCATGTAATAGACCATATCATATCCTGCTCTTTATCATATTAAAATTTGTACATATGTCTGTAAAATCTGTCAATGTGCATACCTATTGAACAGAAATGTAGAATTTTGTGGTCCCTAACAAAAATAGGTAATATAGTATTTACTGTAATTTATTACATTTTAGGTGAAATATCCAAATGATGGTAGTACAGATTTGGACTTAATATCTTTGCATTGAAGGTCTTTGTTTCCACACCTTCATTAGTCATATGGTTTCATTTTAGTATTGGTTTATTTTTTAATTGATTTTTAGAGAGGGATGAAGGGAGAGAGAGAGAGACATCAATATGAGAGAGACATATTGGTTGGTAGCCTCCCATACGACCCCTACTGGGGATTAAACCCACTACCTAGGTATGTGCCCTTACCAGGAATTGAACCCGAGACCTTCTGGATGTCACTCCAACCAACTGAGCCATACCAGCCAGAGCAGTATTTTTTTTTCTATAGCACTGAATAGGATGAGATTTGTTTTTATATTTCACATTTTCATTTAAGGCATTCCTACAATTCAGTTGCACTGATAAACTCAAATGATTGTATGATTTCTACAAAGGAAGGGAAACTAATAGAATTGATAGAACACAGTTAAAATGTTAGGAAAGATTTGTGGTTCATTTGCGGCTTTAGGCCAGTCTAATCATTCCCATCCGCCCCAATTCAATTACTTTGTTTAAAGACCGCAGTCTCTCAGGAGGGTGTGAAAAACATTTGTTGCAAATGTGTTTTATGGTGAGTGAAATAGTTTGTATTTTTTTACAGCATGCATAGGAAGTAAATATTTTTCCATTTGGTAGATGAAGCAAAAAGCTCAGTCGAAAAACATAAAGATAAATAACAGGAGGCAGAGCAAGATTTAGATTTCCATATTATTTTTAATACTTTGAGTTTATTTTGCTGTGATATGTGTATGTGTGTGTGAATGTGTAACTCATTAGACTCTCTGAGGGTGAAGTGGCTGATTTTTGCATACATTCACATTTTCAATCAAATATAAAATATATATAAACATAAATTAAAATTTAAGTAATAATTATTTAAAATAATGTGTTAATTTTATTTCACAGCAAATTAAAAAAACACAGTGGTTATAACTAATTATTTGCAATATAACATATAGGGAATGGGCATTGGGAAGCACTACATAGCAAGTCTATAGTTTTACACCTGATTACAAATATTACAACTGTTTACATGTAAAACAAGTTTCTCCAGGTGCACACAAGGTGAATGAATCAGACATTTGGTACTTTTTTTCTGTACGCCTTTATTGATTTTGGATGGGCACTCGTGTTTGAAACAAAATATGAAGTGTCATTGGCATTAGATTTCTCTACCTAGATTACATTGCTTAGTTTACATATTTAATTTTTAAAAGGCCTAGGGCTTCTATCCCTTAAGACCATAAATTAATTTATATACTAGTATTTAAAGATAGAAGAAATTCATACTAGGATATAGAATATATTTAATATGTGTATATAAATTTATCCAAATTGGTGTCATGAATTCAATTGTGCAATTGTAGAACTCTTATTCTGTGTATAGTATGAGTTCCCACTGTGAGTAAAGGGCATATAGACTGTAGCTCACAAAAGAGAGAAATTACAAACAGAAAATAGGGAATTTCGGTCTCTGACGTTTAGAACAAATTTCAGCATGTTTTGTTTTAATGTTTAGGTAATGTGAAATACAATGGTTGCTGAAAATACAAGCAACACAAGCAGCGAGAATGATATTGTCTACTGTATATGAAAATATTCCTTTGAGCAAAAAACGCCATTTAGTTGTGTTCTGTTCTTAATGGAACAAACCCCTAAAGGAAGGAAGTTTCTGCACAATTTTCTCATTCATCACAACATGGCATTTTGTTTTGAGTTTCCATAAACCAACCTGGTTCTCTAATATCTGCCCATTTCATTATCTAACTGGTGTGAGGACCTCACAAACTAAAGACAATGTAAGAAGCATATACACTTCTGACAGCTGTGATCCTTGCTAATGTGAGAAGAGTACCTTGAAGTATTGGTTGGCAACTCCCCTAAGTTGTGCACATGCAATGTTGCTCTGGAGATATGCTTTCACAAATTAGGCTGCTAAAGATGTGGCTGCTGGGCACCAACGAGTCAGCCTGACTTTATTCTCTGGTGCTTTCTTATAAAATTGTAAAGTAAAATACATATGTAATATGGGGGGGATACTAAACCATAACCAGTGGATATGTTAGATGAAAGTTATTAATACCAATCATATATGAAATTATGTGATTAAAATATATCTGATTATTTTGTTAGATCACTTGCCTTAATGTTTCTTTTGTACAGAGAAGAAAGAACAGGATTGGGGGTGGAGATAAAAAAGACACAAGTGATAGAATTATGAAAAGGTAGTGAATGTGTATTGTTTCACCCTGTCTCTCGGGATTAAGAGAACAGCTCACAGAGCCTAGCGTATCCCTCCTGGCCATGGTTTCAACCAAGATCTCCAGGAGACAGTGAAAGTTAAGAGTTATCATCGGGGCCTTAGGCAAGAGCTGGGGACATAGTACCAGAGCAGAAGGCCACAGGTCCTAGCCTGAAGCCGTAGGAAAGTTGATGAGCTTCTCTCTTCATCTCAACCCCTGGGTGATATTTACCATCTCGTTGAACTCTCACAGTTATTTAGAACTCTCACAGCATCCACTAGTCCTAGTTTCCCATGACCCAAGGGGTCCCATATGCCTGCCTTGTACAGTTAATAAAATAACACAAGTAAAGTGTAATGAAAGAAAAACACAGGAATACAAATTAGCTGTGAAGGAGGATCAGGATCCTGAAGGAGGAGGGCCCAGCTGAAAACAAAAAGTCAGTGGCTCCTATCGAGTTATAACATGGATAAATCAGAAACACTTTTTAGAAAAATTATAATAAAAACTCCCAGTGACAAAAAAGCTTTCCAGAATGAAAAAAAAAGTGAAAAAATGACTTTTACATAACAGATTAAATAAACAAACTAAAATATAGAATGCCACTGCTAAAATCTAAATTAATATTCTGAAAGGTCAACTGGACATGTTACCTGACAATAACGAGAATATGAGTGCACAACTACACCTTTCTCTACTTTAAGCACCTAAAATGCTACCCAGCACATGGAAAGGGCTTAGTACATGTTAATGAATACATAATCAACACTTAGTAAGATAAAAATAAAAAATGGAAAAGATTACAGATAAAATCAATGAGTCTAAACATGAAGAAAAAAGATCTGGGGGGAGAAAATCATTTGTTTGTGACTTAACAAATATAGAAATAGTAGAACAAATCCCTGGCAGTGGAAATATTCACTATATATTCATATATATATACATATACATATATGTGTATTTTACTGAAAATTATTAGTAGAGTAATATGTATACTGCGATCCCATCTTTACAAAAACATAATTATGTACATTTATATAATCCCAAATATTTTTAATGAATGAATCAATGTGTGTATGAACATCAAGAATGATATGCAAGCCTAACGACAGACATTTATTAATGCTTACATCAAAGGAGTGGGGTGGGGGTGCGGGAGTGGTAGTTTCAATTTCTCTTTATACCTTCTGCATATTTAATTCCTTTATTCATTATTAAATTTTCTGATAAAGATCAATTTAAAATGAATACACATGGAAAGCAAATAAGGCCAGGGAATCCAAGGTGTTGGTAATCATAGCAGCTGTACGTCTAAGGGCAGGTGGTATATTTGATTAGTTTTACTATCATATGTGATAGTAGAAAATTTGTTTGAGAGCACAGACCCTGAGGTTAAACCGCTTGCATTAAAAAAGCTACAATTTCCTAGGAATATTTTCTCTCTCTTCATTAGTTTTTCTCAACTGTAAAATGAGGGTGAAAGTAATTATCCCAGCCTCATAAACTTGTTGTGAGGATTTATGAATTCACATATGCACAGAATTTATAAAAGTAGAGGGAACATAATATCATGGATCTTATCTGGCATTATTGTCCAACCCAAAACTGGAACCAAGTGAATATACTACCGGGCATTTTGGCCACATCTAAAATACCTGAAGACCCGAGCAAATTTGAGCGTTGGAAAGAGAGGTGAATTCAGTTTTAAAAAGCAGTGCACTCTCACAAGTTTTTCAGTCACTCTAGAATCGGAAAGCAAGCTGAACTCCCTCCTGTTGTCCCCAGAGTGGCAGGATAATTTGAAAAGGACTCGGCTCAAGGCTTGTAAGCCCTCCGGGCCACTTCCCTAGATACATGTATAAATATCATTGCATGCCAGGCCCCTGCAGGGAGCAGAGATAGGAGAGCAAACCACTACCCCCTGTATGTTGGCAGAGGGCGAGATTTCCTAATACCTCTCCCCAGGCTTCCTAAATCTGAAAATGTTGCTGCAGATAATTCTGAAAGTGAAGTGCCGTACACATATTCTTGGGTCAAGTTACAATTTATATTTTCCTGCTAATGGATTTGAGAGCATTTCTTGAGAGCAGATTTTCAAAGTTTCAAAATATAACTGAAGTGAGAAAAGAATAAAGGTTTGTAACTGGAAGGCCAGAGATGACTACTTGGCATCTTGGCCTAGGTCAGTACTGACCTCACAGATAAAAATGCATGTAGTGACTATTCCTTAATATCTTTCCTCATCCATCAGGTAGGATCATAATTTGATTAAATTATACGACATATTATCACAGTTCTGTTTTTGTAGAAGTTATGTGCTTTTATGATAACTTTGAATCAAGGAGAGATCAAAGGAGATACATTTTCTGAATCTTTATTCTAACTCTTAAAATCATAACCACTAATGCATACCTCGTATTGCTCATGATGTTAATATTGTTTATTTCATTTATTTATTGACTGCCAAAGTTTTTTTTAAATCTTTTGATTTAACATGGAGTGTGTTTTGTTTAAAAATTAGCATATGTGTGTTTGTCTACATGTGTGTATTATGTGTATGATACAGTTTAATTTGAATGCTTTATACCTCTCTGTCTAACTATTTATCTACCTACCATCTATCTCTATTTTGTGGCTGCCTGATTCATTTTGTGGGTGTACATGATAATTTATTTAAGTAAATTCCTATTAAAAATAATAATATAATAAAAAATTTGTAATATACAGGGTGAGGCAAAAGTAGGTTTACAGTTGTGAGTACATGAAACACAGACTTTATTCTTGTACTAGAGGCCCAGTGCACGAAATTTATGCATGGGGTGGGGGGTCCCTCAGCCCAGCCTGCATCCTCTCACAACCTGGGACCCCTCTGGGGATGTCGAGCCTAAACCGGCAGTCAGACATCCCTCTCACAATCCTGGATGCTGCATGCACCAGTGACCATACTTTTCATACAGGTGGAAGGCATCTTGCTGTGTACGGGCAGCTACATTTTTTTGCCCTGATCATAAAAAGCAGTATATAACATGATCCTTCTGAGGCAGTAGTACCGTTTTCCCCATCTTATGGGGGGAAAACTGAAGCAGAGAGAAGTTAAGTAATTGGCTTTGTCACACAGTTATAAGTGTCAGAATCAGGGCTGACCACCAAATGTGCAAGCCAGAGTCCATGCATGTCATCGCTGCACCATCCTGTTTTTTCAGTGTTAGAGTAGCCTTGCCAGGTTTTAATTTTTAAATCTAAGAGACTGTTCCCAATATATAGGGTAGGGTCCCTAGGCCTGGCCCGCAATCAGGGCCATCTGTGGGGCGAATGGTGTCAGGGTGATTGGGGACCCCCCGATGGCACCACCTTGGCTGATGGCCTGGCACCACTCACTGGTTGGTCCTACCCACTGATTGCCCCCGCTGGTCGCTTCCCTCTCTCCTGCATTGAGCGTCTGCCTCCTGGTCAGCGCATGTCATAGTGACAGGTTGTCCCCTGTTTGGTAGATTTGTATATTAGTGTTTTATTATATAGGATTATCATTTATTAATTACTGTAGTGTTTTCCATATGAACTACTGTAAACCTTCTTTTGCCCAACCCTGTACATGCTGTTACATGTATTTTGTGAATGTATCTAATTTTTCCTTAGAGTAAATTTCAAATATAAAATTCTGGATCAAGGTCTTAGCTTGTTAAAGTTTTTTATATCTAATGAAAAAGAAGTTTGTAGTATATTGCACACATCCACAAAAATATTTGCTATGAGCCATGTTAGACATTGACAACTGGAAAAACTGGGGACAGTATATCAGATTATTGTTTTTCTTCTCATTTCTTTGATTACTAGTATGCGCGAGTATACTTTTCATATCATGTTGAGCACTTATTCCTTTTTTTTGTGTGTATGAATTTCGCTTTTCAGCAGGTCTTTCCATAAAATTTTGGGGGTTTTCTATCTGATTCGTAAAACACTTTATAAATTAAAGATATTAATCCATTGTCTATCATGTTTATATTATACCTCTTCCAAGTTGGTTATTTGTCTTTATTTTAGGGGTTTTCCTTAGCCACCGAGGAGTTCTACATTTTATGTAGGGTGCATTTTAGTGGCTCAGTAATGGACTCTTGGCGCAAATACTGCATAAACATTAGATATTCTAAATATAAAGCTATTTATTTATACCAGGCAAGCAGGACCACTATTCCCTTCCATATTCCACAATAACTGTCATTAGATCCAGAGCTTAAAAAATTAGAATATGTCAAAGCACAGAAAACAGTGATGGTCGGGCTCACTTTTCAAAGTTGTAAAGAAAACAACCTTCTGGTATACCTTTCCCTTGTATCAAGAATTTCTTTGTGATATGAGGTTTCACACCCATTATCTAACTAATCACTATCACTTTTTTTCCCCAGAGGAAGAGTAGGCACATTTATTAACCTTCATTGGAGAGGAAAGAAACTGCAGCAGAGTGAGATTTCTTTGCATGACCCAGTCATTCCACAGACGAGCATTAAGAGAAAAAAAAAAATAAATCCTCCTCTCCTCTCCAAATTCTTCTAAATTTATTTCCCTGCCTCTTCTCTGGCCTTAGCTACTGGCATCTGGGGTTTTAGTTATCACTCAGCTCCTTAGATTCCAAGGGTCAATAGCATAAAGTACATGGGATGTGCAATATTCCTGAGCAGAGACTGGGAGAACACAGCACACATGACCCCAGGATGCAGGAGGGAAAGTAAAATAATTACAAAATGCTGGGATGTAAGCCATCCCTCAGTATGAACATGAATACAATTCTTAACATTTCAACCACCCAAGTGTGAAAATTGTAAGCTAGCCCCGTGGGTGCAGTCCCAGAGCGAGAGGACATCGGGATGCATAAATAACAATCCTCCCTTGAAGTCACTCCCATGAAAGAAATGTCACCTACCGAGCACTTAATTGTATGGAAGACTGTGCTAGGAAGAGTGCTGGCTGCCACATTCGAGGTTTAACACAAATCCAATTTATAAAATAATGAATGTGAACAAGAAAAAGAAAGAATGTGTCCTCAGGTCCTGTTTGACTCTGTAAACAGACTACCAGCTGACATGCAGGAAGAACCAGCTGTGAGTTCCTACAACTAAACTCCCCCAAAACATGATTTCCCCAGAAGCATAAGACAATGGGTTCAGATAAAACATGGGGTGTTTATCGAAATAAGTGTCCCTTCATTTCAGCTGTATATCCTAACCCATTATGACTCAGTAGGACCATTCCTTATTATAACCGTAATTTTATTTTCAAAGTTCATTTTTTGAGCTTTAGCATAATTGAAATAAAGGAAAACTAGAATAAATGTCCACAGTTGTTATGAGAATTAAAAAACTTTTCTGGAGTGCCTAGGCCAGGGTCTACCATGTGTTTGGTGCTTAATAAATGTACATTCCGTTTTCCTTCCCCCTCTCTCTTTTTGTGTAAACTTAATTGAATATTTCTACCTTTAGAAGTTTATTTCTCACTTCAGCTGTTCTTATTCTTTTCCTTATGTGGAAACTTACAGCATGCACCACCACCCGGTTATCTATTCACATAGAACTAAAGCAATATACTTCAACTTCTTGCTATTTCCTCTCTGAAATCAATAAAAATATGTTTAAAATATCTGAGTAAATATCTGAGTAAATATTTTAAACATATTTTTTATTGATTTCAGGGAGGAAGGGAGAAGCAGAGAGAGACAGAAACATCAATAATGAGAGATAATCATTAATCAGCCACCTCCTACATGCCCAACACTGGAGATCGAGCCTGCAAACCAGGCATGTGCCCTGACTGGAATAGAACCATGACCTCCTGGTCCATAGATTGATGCTCAACCATTGTGCCACACTGGCTGGGCTGTTCAGACATTTTAATTAAACTCTTATAGTAATCATTTCTTTACTTTTTTCTGCCTCCAGGTACCACATTCACTCCCAGCCTGACACATACATTTTCAAATCCAGTCTCTATGCTATTCTCATAATTACTTCACATCTCTTACAAGCCAACATTTTAAGATCTATTAGCTTGCATTGCATTAATTGGATTCAATTTATTTTCCTTCTGGACAGTGCGTGGCATATTGGCTGAATAAAGACTAATGCTTTGAAACACTTGTAGATCTGTTTCACAGAGAAACAATAAGATGCAATGTAATATGAACATATAGATGAACCAATAACCTATGTAAAACCGCTTGAATTGTCTGACCAACTTTATCGACTGTGAAGCAGAATTGAATATATCTGTGCTTATTTATCAAATTTATTTTTAGGATAAAACAAGGTAATGAGTGGGAGATTATTCCAGATGCTATCGCTGAATAGCAAACCACCAAGAAATTTACCAACATAGACATTTCATAAGGCTACAGAGTCTGTTGGTTAGGAATGAATTATGGAAAGGCTCAGGTGGAAATTTTTGCTTTGGATCTCTCCGTGGTTGAAATGAGCTCCTGGCTGGATCTGTAATTATCTGAATGCTCTACCTTTCTGAATGTTTGCTGGAATAGTCCTTTGGAGTCCTGAAACTCCATGTACAAATTCTACTATCCTGAGGCCACCATGCTAAGAGGAAGCTCAGGTCACATGTCGGTGCCCTCATTTGCAGTCCCAGCTGATTCCCAGGTGACTGCGGTTTTGACGTGTTCACAGGGCTTGCTGTTGATTCTGGATCTCAGCTGGGGCTGTTTATTGGAGCACCTACAAGTGGCCAACGCATGTGGCCTGAGCTTCCTCACAGTGTACTTGAACTTCATGTATGGTGGCTCAGGACTCCAAGCACAAACAATCCGAACAGAAGCCCGAGGCTGCATAATCTTTTATAACCTTGCCATGAAACATAACTTCTTCTGAATTCTTTTCTCAATCTTATTAAAGGTGCTCATAATTGATTCACTGAGATCTTGAAATCTAAAAAGGACCAAGCAGTGTAAAACAGGACAAATGCACTGCTTGTCTAAAGAAAACCAGTATTAACTATTTTAATATAAATGTAGAAGCATAGATTTTTACAGATTGGAAAGGACTGACACTAAACTTGGCTGCGAACTCAATAGCCACTCTCCCTTCTTGGTGGCTGAGAGAGTTTCCCTTTTTTCCAGTTGCTCTCCAATAATTAGTTAACTTACCGAGCGGGTGGATCCAGGTACTAGCTTGGGTTCATACATAATGTAATTTTGGTTACTGAAGGAAAGGGTACTGAAGAGCATGTAAAAAAGTGTTTCTTAGCTTTTCAGTCAGAAACATGAGACTTTCCATTTCTAACTCTAAAAGGGACGATGTGAGGAGTGTTCTCTGGAACTGTGGCATGACACTGCATCGGGAGATCTACCCGCAAAAATCCAACACTTGAAGACACAGAATAGACAAATGAAAGGACATGGGACCTTAGTAGCCTCATTGAGTTATCACATTAACTAGCCCTTCTCTGTTTCTAAGCATGAGGAAAAAAGTGAACCTTATTGATTTAGCTCTTTTTAGTTGGGTTTTCTGTTAGTTGTAGTTAAAAGTATCCTAATTTATTTAGGGACCTTAGAGGTTAACTAGCTCAGCCCACATAAAGAAAGTGAAAAATATTAAATTGCCAACCACCCAGGCACTTTCTCTCTCATTTTCTCTCTCCCATCTTCCCCTTCTCTTCTTTCTTCCCCTCTTCCTCCACCATCTTTTTTTCTGTCTGTCTCTCCCTCGCTCCCTCCCTCACTCTTTCTTATACAACCCAACCCTACATACTCATTCAGTATTCACGCAACTGTGCTTTCACCAGGGCCAGAGTAAAACCAGGACTGAGTTCTACTGACTCAACTGAGTGCCCAGGTTCCTCAACACATTGACTGTCAAGTTAATCATTAGGCATTTAGGATTTAGGATTTTTTTTTATATTGCAAGTTGCAGAAAATTTTAGATAATGACACTATAAAAAGTGTTTGGATTTTTATGCAAAAATTTTTATTTTGGGCACATTAAATTCAGGATTTCATACATACAATAAAATTGGATGTTTACATAAAATATATTCTGAAAAATAGAAGCCAATGAATAGGTATTATTTTTAATAACCATTCATTTCTAATATAAAAGATCCTATGGGCTTAATAAATACAAAATATTATTGAATAATAAAGTGGCTAATTAGTTTTGTGAATTTAAAGTGCTCTGTTGGCACATGAAAACTAATTACTGATTATATGCAGCCTCGAATGAAATATTTTTTCACATGCTATCTGATGGTTGTAAACCTAAATTCACAAGAGGTTGCAGGCAATTCCCTAGCATCCAGATTTAAAGCATTTTATTATTTAACATATGTATAGTTTTCCCCTCAAGCATAATTAGCAACAAATATAATATTAAATCTTTAAGTAATACCTTATGTTTAATTTTTGCCAGAATTATGCACCATGGAGTCTACTCTAAATTTGAATATATTAGCTGTAGTGTTTTCATTAACACTAGCAGAATTCTGGCAATTATATCTCAGAACATTCAGCTGGTTGAACTTAAATTCTACACATATGCTCTAGATCAATTATGAATACAAGCACACACACTTGAATAAAAAGAAAGAAATCATTTAATAGTATATCATTTCTAATGACATTGGGAAGAAACACATAACATTAATCAAATAAATAAACATGCCTGCTTCATGAAAAAATACCATTTGCAAAATTGGCATTTATTTTTGTATATATATATATATATATATATATATATATATATATATATATATATTCAGTCTTCAAATGTTTGAGTTACCCTGCCTATAGCTTTTTTCTCCCAAAGGAGCCACTTGATAAAAGTATGTCCCCATTTGTCAATAGTAAAAGAAGAAAGAAAAGAACAAATAATGTGTTTCTCTCATTCTTTCTCTAACTCTCTTTGGGACCTTCCCAGATGGCTACTTAGGCTTACGCCAAATTTCACTTGAATAATAATATTCCAGGTAAAGAGGGAAGAGATAGAGAGAAAAAAGAGGGAGAGAGGAAGGGTTGGAGGGAAGCAGAGGAGGAATAGTTCTCTGTTATTAATGGCGCTACCTTGGAATATAATTTTACCTTAGGCAACTATGTCAAAAAAGCAAATGTGTCTGTGGTCATTTATAATTATACCCTTTTCCACCATACGTGACAACCTGTCCGTCTGTGTCCATTGTTGCTCCTAATTACCTAACACTCCAAGCTCTTTTTTCTGGATCTTTTCTTTTAATCTCCTGTTCAAAAAAACAACTGATGATTCTACAATCATTTATTCATTCATTCTATGCAAATATATGTAACTAATATAGATTAAGAAAAAATATATTTTACCACTGCACAAAAAGCACATTCTGGAATTTTAAGTAATGGTCCCCTGAAGAGTTGGGGCACATACTTCTTCGATGTTGCAGGTGGAGCAAATATCAGAGAGAGTTCCCATGATCCTCTGTTTCCTTTTTCACCCCAAGAGTCTTCTTCATCCACCTTCGCTTCTATTTTTGTATTTTACCCTGAATTCCAGGTCTGATTAGAGAGTTGTTTTATTTGTACAGAATTTGAATTTTTCACTCAAAAGAAGCCCTTGTTTTAAAATAGTGGACCTCAGTAATTCTGAATAATGGCATTCCATGACATTAAGTCCTCAGTACACAAAATCTATACTTAAAATGTTGCTGTGCAACCTGTTCTTTGTATTATCACTCCTCAGTCCTATTTCAGTGTGCCCCACCGATCATTCATCTTTAAGACCACAGCATTTCTTTTTTATAATTTTTTTATTGAATAAGTTATTACATATGTGTCCTTATCTCCCCATTACCCCCATTCCTCCTCCCCCCAGCATTTCTGTTACATGCTATCATCCCTTTGTTTTTTTTAAGTAGAAGCGTTTGTTTTAGCTGAGAGATTCTGTAGCCCTTGGTAGCTTGCTATGCAGCCCAGCCGTCTGAGCGATGATGGCTGATCAGGCCTGTCCTGCTGTTTGGAACCGACAATGCCACAGCGGCGCTGACAGAGGTGATAGTGACAGGAAAAGTAATAGGAGCCAGGACAACTGAAGATTGTCATACTTGGAAAAGGGGCCAATCTTTGTCATTATTTTCAGAAAATATATTCTAATTTTGAAAACTGCCTTTCTGACTCCAAATGGACATTACACACATGTTCCATCTGACTTCACACACACACACACACACACACACACACACACACACACACACACTTAATTTTTTTTATACAATTCACAAGTAAAAAATATCAACAACTGAGCAGAGATTGACCTTTGGAAAAAGCCATGTAGCTTATTATAAATTCAGTTAAGATAACAGCAAAAATACTGAGAAGACTATAATTAAGCTGGGAATAAAACCCAACAAATGGAATTGCTTTATTCCATTTGTCCCTCCAGTAGAGCACAGCCTTCACTTTGAGATGCCATCTCAAAAACAGACATAGGCAGGGATGAATTAAATAAAAAGTTTAAAAAATTTAATGGAAAAACTAATAATTTTTAAGATATTGCATTTTAGTATTCTGCTTGATATAAATAGCCATAATGTATTAGAAAAGGATAAGTATGCATAACTATGTGGGTTTCTCTTCTATATCCATTACCATTTTAGTGAAGCTGATATTTAAACAATGATTAAACTTTTAAAAGTTTATAGTTGGAAATACTCAATAAACTTCATAAAAGCAATTAAAAAAAATGAGCCACTCCTTATATAATTTAAATCTTTTGCACCATTGAACTATGTCTCACAGTTTTTGTAATTTGATGGATAAAAAGTATAAGTTTACCAACACAGTTTCCACTTGTAAAATATCTCATCAATCCCTCTGTTGAGTGAATCCTTTATTTCTTACAATCAATCTTTATTTGCTGATAGGCATATCTCTGTCTTTAAAACTAACCTTTCGGCAGAAACTCAGATAATATGCAGGTACAAATATTTTCTCACAGTATTCTTGTCATAATTAGCAATAAAAAATTAACTAAAATTCTTGATTGCCTCCAGAATAAGTGCTTCTTTCACATAAAAAAAGCAACTTGATCTTTTGGAAGAACTCATAATAAAATTGTGGATACATTTGACTATACCTAAATGAAACATCTTTGTAGTACTAAACTATGAGAACCTATTTACAATATTTAGATTTTGTTTCCATAATAAATGATGATGCCTACAAATCCATTAGAAAAATATAAACAGCACAATGAGTGAACAACTCGTAATAAAATAAACCCAAATACTCTAACAGAATATTTTAATGAACTTTTTCCCCCACCCATAGTTTTGGCATAGGGGCCAAATTATCACTGTAAAGCAGGTTTGGAAAATAGTCTGAAGGAAAACCTGCATTTATGATCGTTAGTCTATCACTCACAGAAAGGTCATATAAAGACTTTGATGCTGAAAGTAAGTAGGACATGGAAATTAGAGAGCATTGCTTTGCTGAAAGTGGTGCCATAGTATTCCCGGCTACAGAGTACTGTCATAGCTGAGGGGCACCGAGGCTGGTGGCACCAGACCAACGTCTAACCTACATATATAAAAGCCTAAGCCAATGGCCGACCTACCCACGGGCCAGTAGCTATGAGGCACACTGACCACCAGGAGGCAGATGCTCACCAGGGGGCAGGAGCCGCAGAGCTGTAGTCACTTGGCAGCTGTGGTTCTAGGGTGACGCACCCATAACCATAACCAGAGAGGAGGGAGCCCGATTCTGGGTGCATCACCTGTGAAGCGCTGTCTCGCAATCTGGGACCCCTCAGGGGATGTCCGAGAGCCGGTTTTGGCCCAATCCCTGCAGGCCAGGCCGAGGGACCCCACCGGTGCATGAATCCATGCACTGGGCCTCTAGCATTGAAATAACTATGTATGGTGCCAGATGAATAGTAGACCTATCGGGTGATCACTTCTAAAAGTACATAAATGTCTAATCACTATGTTGTACACTGAAACTAATGTTACATTGTACCTGAAATGAATATAATAGTGTATGTCAACTATAACTGAAAATAACATTTTAAAAATAAAAAAGTGAAAAATTTAGACTATACTGTCTAGCTGTAATCCTAAGGAATTGCTTTGGGTACAGTCTGGACTTTAAAATTGTGTCAGGGTGGAAACCATGAATATGAGGGTGGTCATTGAGAAGAGCACTGTACCCCAACAAGGAGACTATGCTAAATATGTCACCCAAAATCAAGAGCTGAGATTTCAAGTCATAAGATATATTTATTATATAAGAGTGACCTAAGACACCCTGGTCTCACCATAGATTTTTATCCAGGGATTAGGAAAAGAAGCCTACATTTGTATGTTTTTTGAGCATTTGAGAGCAAAGAAAAAGGAGCTTTACCAATACACCATACTGGGTTCTAATTTCTTATAAATATTATAAATATACGAAATAAATATAAATTTTACTACTTATCAAAAATACATATTAAACTAAAACTAAAATTTTGTTTAATAAATATCAAATGGACAGGAAATCTATAGTCTTGCACTCTCAACTGTTGACAAGAGTTTGGAGAAATGAGAATTATTATATACTACTGTTGGTAGTATAGGTTGTTAGAGCAACTGTACATTAGCAGGCAGTAAAATTCATATCCTTACCCAAATACCAGACTAAGCAATTCTACAATGCATGTAGGGTCTTCTACATGTGAAAAGGAGACATTTTACAAGAATTCTTATTACAGTAGTATTTGGGAACAAATAAAATGTACGCTAGTGTAATGGTAAATTACTAAGTAATGATGGAAAGCTATATCATAGTTAAAAAATGATGCATTACATAAATACATATCTATTTAAACAGAATATAGAAATGTGACACTGGATAAAATATTTGCCAAGACATTAATAATTAAAATAGTCATGAAATTTTAAAATGGAAATGAGATTTATTATGCTAATGAATTCATTTGTATGAATGTAGATGAAAGAATAAACATAAGGAACTTTAAGGATGCATAGTAAACTCAAAAGAGTGTTCTCCTGTATTGGTCAAGAGTGTCTTTGACGTTCTGTATTCTGGCTGACTGGAATAGGGTATATCTTAAATTAACTTTTAAGTCTAAAACCTCAAATGTTTATATGTTTATCAATCTATATGCTCCCTATTATATTCTTACCATTGTATCATACTATAGATGAAGTAAATTATTCTGACGTACAATAATTGTATACATTAAGAAAAATGAACTTCTAAGGCTCTATAAGCAATAAATAAAATATTAAATTATTTTGAAATCATTTTATTTTATAGTTTTAGAGAAAAGCTGTTACTCTTTTAATGTCAACGCAATACATTAGACAGTACATTTTATGATGTATGTGTGTGTTTTAGAAGTATATATTTAGCCATCAGTATTTGAAAGCCATTATTCATCTCTTGTTAATCCTCCTAACCAGTAATATAGGTGGAAAATGTAATTACACTAAACAGATATCTATATTGCTCAAGACTACAAAGCGTTCCTTGTTTTTCAGTCACATAATCAAAATTTATCCTTTATAAAATAACAATACAATTCAAACCATACTTTCTGTATTCTCAATTTACTGTGTTTCAGACAGTTCAACTACAATGAGATGACTGTTTCTTATTCTGTTCCACCGGCATAGAAAATAAATGCAGTCATTCAGAGCCATAGAATGTGTCCAGTTAGCCCAAAGAGAGCATCCGCAGTATTGATTAAATGGATTTCAGTGCTCACTTTGTTATTCACTCAATGTAGGATGAGCAAGTGACAAATAGAACTTTTCTCCCTATACCTTTTTATTTGCCTTACAAAAAGAGTTGTGAGTTGCAAGTAAAGTAAGTAATGAAATCTAAATCATTAAATTAAAACATAATTAAATTCCATTTCTCTCATTCTCTAATTTGGTTCTAGTATAATGCCACTGTCCCAGCCTCACTTAGTGCAGGTCCCAAATTATCATCACTATCCCTAGTGATCCTTAGTATTTGCTATGTAATTTTTACCTCCATGGTCAATGCCAGGTTAGCACCTAAATTTCAGGCTGTAAGTTTAAGTTACACAAACAATTATATAAGCAATTAGCAAAAATTCAGTTAGCCTGCCTGATAGAACCACTCTTACTTATATCTGAACTACATAAATACCTCAGCTTGTCTCCCAAACAAAATGATTAGCAGACTTGCTGGCAACTGAAATTTAGCTATAAAACATGCTAAGCATTATTGAATTTTCCTAGGTATAGCTTTTCTGGTTCCACATTTGTTTTAATAATGACACACAGAGACCTGACTACATAAGAAACTCACCCTAATGAAACATTTCAGCCAGTATCATGGTAGCTGTAATATAAAGCACCCATCCAGCTTAAAGACTTAATCATTTATAAAACATCAAACTGGGCAAAGCCAGTCTTTATAGGAGAACATATTTCTCTATCAAATTCTAGTTTATTAACCTTCCATGACATCCTGATATAAGCAATATAATTCTTTATAATGAAAGGGTAAAAAAGAAATGTTTTTATGTCTCTCTTTTTGTATCATGTGTTGCTCTTCTATTCTTCTAGTGAACACTTGACATTCATGCATCAATTTTGAAAATTTGCAAATGAATTTAAGTGCTTTTCAATTCCTGACACTATTATTTATATTCATAGGTATTCTTCCCAACACCCAGCACCCAAGTGTCATGCTCAAGTCATGCACATTCCAAAATTACATTTGGAGAGAGAGAATTCCACTGAATTCCTTCAGCAGCACTCTGTTGGCTGGCAATGAACACGTGAGAATCAAATAATTCTCCCCATGGGTAGAAGGGTTGCTGTGGTCTTGCCTTCTAGAGTTACCTATGTAGTAATTGCAGTTGACATACTAAGAGTTGAAATGCAACTTGACTAAGCAAAATTACTACTCAGGCTTCCCTATTTTGCAAGAACACTGTTATGGAAAATCCATATATAAGAAGAATAGCAGACAGTGAGGTCTCCTCTTGCAGCCAAAGCAATGGTGTCTCAGCTACACGCCGAGCCAAGTACACATCACTGTGAGATGTTGAAAGAACCGGTGAACGGCACGCTTCCCCCAGCCGCAGAGCTCCTCCTCCATAGTCCCAGCTTGTGCTCTCTAACTCTGGCATGTTGCTTGTTAAGTCAGTGGTGATAAGATTCCTTGAATCATGGTCTGCCATTTGCTTGACATCCTATGAAGCAAACTGAGTTAAAGGTAAGCTTCCCACTTTCAACTTCCTAATCAGAGCCACATCCCAAGAGAGGCCTGTCAAAGTCATGCTGAGGTAAAAAGACTCTTGGAATTTTTCAGATGAAATTAAATAGATGGAGGTGAAATTGTATGCATGCCCAGAGAACAGAGGTAAAGTGTATGAAAGCAAATCAAGTTTTAAATTCCCACAAAATCTCTCCTCATTTTAATGCGCAGAACTCCGCTTAGTACTCAGATTGATTTGCTGGTATCAACAATATTTAGGACTGCCATAGGAATCCTCCCCTAAAGGAGTGTGCAAGGATTTGGGAATCTGAAAAACTGAGTCCCAGCTCTATCATAAATATTTTGACATTTATAAAATCACTTAAGTCTTCTGAGTCTTTGAATACTCATCATCAAAATAAGAACGATAAAGACCACCTCCCAAGGCTGTTTTTAATGCTTAATGAAATAACACATATGGTATTTCCACATACAGCCACTTCATAAGGATTCGTAATCTTCTGCACATTGGAAGTAATCAGCGCTACTTAAACTGTTGTCACCTCCTTTCCCATGGCACTTTTTAAAAGGCAAATCCAATAGAACCCCTTTGCCTCATTTCTGTTTTCCAGATCATGTGATTTACCATCTCTGCCAAGAGCACTTTCTTTGTGACAATCTGAATTACTGACCACACAGAGGAAGACTGAAGAGTGCTGCGGGCCAAATTCTGCCATCTGATACGCATTGGAACTTAACTCCGTAAAGCAGAATAAGTTAAACTTTCCATGAGCTGACAACAGCATTCGTACATGATTTATGATCTGCCAATACCCTATCATCCATAAAAGTGTTTCTCTACAACTATATATCCCTGGAATTTCTAATAGAAGTTACCAGATAGGAACTTTCTCATTGATTTTCATTGTAAACCTATTTAAGGACTCCCTATTTATATTTATAATTCAAGGGTGGAGTGGATAAAAGAACGGATTGGAAGATTTTTATAATTTGCATATCTGAATTTGCAACACAATTTTGTACTTGCAGTCAAATATATACCTTAATTTGTCACCCCTCCATTACCTCTTGATATTAAATAATAAAATCAGTTATCTCACTTTCTAACCACAATATCACTTAATTCCAGCTCTCTCAGTCAGCTTCCCCCCATCAATGGGTTGTTTGGTTTCACAAACACCTCAGGTTTTTCTCTCCATCCGTCAGCACCACAAAGGCTAAACGTCTTCCTCTCCTCGCTTGTATTCAGGATCCGTTATTTTTTAGTCAATCTTGGAGCAGAAACTGGAACCTTGGCAATATTGCAGCATCACTTTCACCAGCCCCGCTTTGAAGCAGACCAGAGATGCCCTCTAGCCATTTTCTTTGGGCCCCAATGGCTGCTGCAAGGGCTATTGGCAGTTCAGTCTCCTATTTCCTAAAAAAAATCATTTTAAATTCATATCATGGAGAATTGCAAACATATACTAAATAAACCAAATATCAAAATAAACCTCAATATACCTATCATCACCCCATAACAGACATCAACCACCTGCCAGCTTATTTGTTTTATTTAAACTCTGCACACTCAGTAACTCCCCGATTCTCATTTCCTTAAGTGAAATTTCCATACATTGAAAGATACAACCCTTAACATCTAAATTCTGATAAGTGTATACCCATGTAATCCACATCAAGATGTAAAGCATTAGTTTCACAACAAAAAGTTATCTTCCTTCTTATTCAATGCCCTCTAAACAGAGGTAACCAGTGTTCTGATTTTTTTCTCACCATAGATTAGTTTTGCATAGATTAGATCAGATCAGATTAGGTTCATTAGTTTTCTAATAAAAGATTAGCCTCTTTCAATAATCAGTATGTCTGTGAGATTCACCCTCATTGTTGCATGTATGTTCATTTCTTTTTACTATGGATATTATTTCATTTAACAAGTATGTTACAGTTTATGTATCCATTCTTCTGTTGATAACATTTGAGTTTCTAACAGCAGCTATTTGAATAAAGCTGCCATAAGCATTCTTGTACAAGTCTTTGGGTGGACCTATGCACTAATTTTTCTGGGGTAAATATGTACAAATGAAACGGTTCTGTCAAAA
Organism: Myotis nattereri; assembly: GCF_964212035.1. NCBI lineage: Eukaryota > Metazoa > Chordata > Mammalia > Chiroptera > Vespertilionidae > Myotis > Myotis nattereri. Next base: position 18,521,949 of record NC_138086.1, on the reverse strand, counting down.
AGTAAGCATACGATTAATTGACTCTCTAATCTGATTATATTTGACAACAAAAATGACTATTTCCTATAGAGCATCAAGAGTCCATGGCATAATCTGACAATATAATTTTTTAATTTCCATTTGCTATGCCTAATCAAACATATGTAAGAAGTAAGGACCTGCCCTGGATGGTTTGGCTCAGTAGATAGAGCATTGGCCTGCGGACTAAAGGGTCCTGGGTTCAATTCAGGTCAAGGGCACATGCCCGTGTTGCAGGCTCCATTCCCAGTAGGCGACGTGCAGGAGGAAGTTGATCAATGATCCTCTCTCATCATTGATGTTTCTATCTCTGTCTCCCTCTCCATTCCTCTCTGAAAATCAATAAAAATATATTAAAAATAAATAAATAAGGACCTGAGTTACCATATATGTGATACTTTAGAATATTTTACAAAACTAATAAATATAATGAGGTTGGCTGATTGCTCCAAATATCTCTAGAAAAAGTGGACAAGAAAGAGGATTAGCTCAGAAATTCAAATTCCACTCACAGGCACTGTATAAATGACCTGAGAGCTTCTACAGCTGCCTTGAAAGAGACCTTTATCGCCTTGAAATTGAAATCCCTGAAGTCCAGACTCAGTACACCATCCTGTGAGTGCCTGAAATGCCACACAAATTGAATTCCCACCTTCCAGGGTGTCTACTGTCAAAGTTAGGGGAAAGGATGGGGATGTGTTATGACCCTCATGCAGCTGAGGACACTGAGCAGCTAAATTTGATGTGTCTCGTTTGTCAGTAAGAGCAGTCTCTCCACCCCCAGTAGAAATGGCCTCCTCACCTCCCTCTTTGAGAGGATTAACCCAGCACTGCCTGAGGAAATGGAATGGCTTCCTTAGAAGCAGTTGCCTTGCAAGACAAAGCCAAATCTCCTGAGAACCCAGTTCTATTATCACTTCTAGACTTACTAGAGGCCTGGTGCACAAAAATTTGTGCACTCGGGTGGGGGGGGGGGTGTCCCTCAGCCTGGCCTGTGCCCTCTAGCAGTCCGGGAGCCCTCGGGGGATGTCCACTTGCCAGCGGGGAGCAGGCCTAAGCTGCAGTCGGACATCCTTAGTGCTGCTGAGGAGGCGGGAGAGGCTCCCACCACCACCACTGTACTGGTGGCCATCAGCCTGGCTTATGGCTGAGCAGAGCTCCCCCATGTGGGAGTGCACTGACCATCAGGGGCCAGCTCCTGCATTAAGCATCTGCCTCCTGGTAGTCAGTGTGCGTCATAGTGACCAGTCATTCCCAGTGTTCTGCTGTTAGGGTCAATTTGCATATTACCCTTTTATTATATAGGATAATTAGACTTAAGTCCCAGCAGACCCTTACAGGTAAGGTACAAAAAAGTGTGATTTGTGAAGAGCCATACTACATTCCAAAAGAAGATTTAGTTTTCTAATTTATACAGAAATAAATCTGGAGAATATGTGTGGAAATGGATATTAAGGATTTGAGGTAGTCATGGAAGGAACATAATGTTGGATAAGGCAAAATGTATTGATATAGACCCACTAAGCAAGGATTCTGCATTTAATGTTGCACCCAGATTCCAGATGATACATCATCCATGGTGAGTGTGAGAAATAAATTTTTCAAGGGAGCCCTGGCATCCTTGAAGAACTCTGCGATTACTCATCTATGTAGAACAGACCTTACAGTGGGGAATGAGGCTACAGAATTGGTAAACCTGAAAGTAATATGAATAATTGTGTCCCAGAGTAGCGGAAGCCAAGTGACAGCATGCAACTGCCAAAGACAAGATAAGCATGGCTGCTGTAATGCACAGCAGAGTCAAGGCAACACTCATCATACTCTGACAAGCACAGACTACAGAATTGACTAGCTGAGCAAAGTGTTCCTAGAATTAAAATAGTTAGGAAGCCTACTACATTCTTACTTGATCTAGGTAAGCAGAAGAGTTTTTGGTCAAGTGAACAGTCTAGCCTGAATCATGAAAATGAGAGTGATAGCCCCTCAATCAATTCCCAGACCAATTTACAAACTCAATTCCTCCTGAGGAAGGATCCTAGTACACTGCCAACAATGTATACTGTTCATCTTTCCTTTTCCCCTTCCCAAAGGGACCTATGGCCTTTCCTGAAATTACAGTGCAGTGGGGAAAAGAAAATAATCCTTTTGGGGTAACTGCTGGACACTAATTCTAATTCTAGGAAACCAAGCAGGTCACTGTGGTCTACCAGTCAGAATGGGAGCCTATAGCTCAGGGGGTCCATTTCATTTGGGATCCAGCAGTTCACTGAACATATAGTGTGGTTATTTTCCCAGTTTCCAAATGCATAACTGGAATAGACATACTCAGCAGCTGGCTGACTCCCCATCTTGGTTCCCTGACCTGTGGATCGAGGGTCATTACATTGGGAAAGGTCAAGTGGAAGCCACTAATGAACCACATTCCTAAAGGGATTGTGGAGAAGAGTTCCACGATAAGGCCTTGAAATATGAATTGGGATTCATTCAAATCACCTATTTGGCCTGTGCAGAAGGATACAGATAAACCTTGGAGAATGGTAATATATTATCATAAACTTAACCTTGTAATGATTCAAATTGAAACTGCTTTCCAGATGGTTTTATGGTTTGAGCAAATTAACACATGCCCTGGTATCTGGCATATAGCTATTGAGCTGCCAAGGTATAGCTATACCTGTCAATAGGTCTACCAGAAGCAGTTTTCCAACACAATCAGCCTGAGTGATCACACTGGTGGAAGAGTGCCGTAGGGGCACACTGTTGGTCTCACCACTTACCACTCTCTTTCAGGGATGTCCCAGAGACAGCAGTGCTGCAGCTGCCCATTTTGGACAGTGTCTGCATATGTGCAGGGCCATCTCTAAACCAGGCCCAGGTCTTCTCTCCCTCTGTCAACTGATTATAGGGAGCTCCCTCTGAGGACACAGGTGCAGATGCAAGTACAAGCCTGGAGAAAGTAGTGTAGCAGGTGTTGGAACCATGAACATTTGGTCCACATCTTCATGTAATTTACTTGTGCCTTCAGACCCTACTTGGGCCCTCAAGTAGTGAATCATTGTTGGTAATTTTATATTTATATTATTTATATTTATATTTATATTTATACTAGGGGCCCGGTGCATGAAATTCGTGCACTGGGTGTGTGTGTGTGTGTGTGGGGGGGGGGCGGGGAGAGTGTCCCTCAGCCCAGCCTGCCGCCTCTCACATACTGGGAGCCCTCAGGCATTGACCCCCATCACCCTCCGATCGCCTGATCGGCCCCTTGCCCAGGCCTGACGCCTCCGCCAGAGGTGTCAGGCTTGGACAGGGGACCCCCATTTCCCCCCAATCACTGGCTCTGGCCCCCGCCCAGGCCTGAGGCCTCTGGCCCAGGAATCATGCCTGGGCAGGGGACCCCCATCTCCCTCTGATCGCTTGCTCCACCCTCCGCCCAAGCCTGACGCCTCTGACCCAGGCTTCAGGCCTGGGCAAGGGGACCATCATATCCCCCCAATCCCCCGCTCCGCCCCCCACCCAGGCCTGATGCCTCAGCCAGAGGAGTTGACCCTCATCACCCTCCGATCACCAATCACCGGATCGGCCCCTTGACCAGGCCTGAGGCCTCCGGCAGAGGTGTCAGGTCTGGGCAGGGGACCCCCAGCTCCCCGCGGTTGCAGGCTCCACCCCTGCCCAGGCCTGACACCTCTGGCCTAGGCGTCCGGCCCAGGCAGCGCAGACCTGCAGTGGCAGCGGGGGGCGCCGCGATCGTGGGCTCCGCTTTAGGCCCAGGCAAGGGACCCCTAGCTCCCGGGACTGCCAGCTTAGACCGTGCCCAGCTCCCATCGCTGGCTCCACCCCTACTTCCTTCTATCACTGGCCAGGGCAGCAAAGGCACCTGATTCTCTGATCATGGCTGGGGGGCAGGGCAAAGGCGGCCCCAGGGCCGCCTTTGCCCTGCCCCCCAGCTCTTAGCTCCCCCCTCAGTTTCAGATCACTGTCAGTGGCAGGGGGCTTCTTCCTGCTTTCCCTTTCACCTCCCTGCATTGTGCCTACATATGCAAATTAGCCGCCATCTTGTTGGCAGTTAACTGCCAATCTTAGTTGGCAGTTAATTTGCATATAGCCCTGATTAGCCAATGAAAAAGGTATCGCCGTACGCCAATTACCATTTTTCTCTTTTATTAGTGTAGATTTATATTCATTTATATTTATATTTATATTTATATTTATATTTATATTTATATTTATATTTATATTTATATTTATATTTATATTTATATTTATTTATATTTATTTATGTTTATTTATATTTATTTATATTTAATCTCCCTCCCTTTGCAATGAGGATCTTATGAATTTCAGGCCACTATGATCTGATCCCTGTTATATACAGTTGCACTAAATAGTAGTCACTACATCAATTCAACTCTATTTACCATATTATAAGACAGAATAATCTCATGTAATTCTTCTTATTAGAACCTCTAAAAGGTTTCTAATTACAGAAGATTAGAATCCAAACTTATTAATGTGGCATGGAGGACACATTTTAAAATCTAGAAACTGCTTTGTTCTCTGGTTTACTTTTTAGAAGTGATTCTCCATTTATTTTTAAGTCCAACAATACTTCCCTACTTAGAGGTTTTCTAATGTTTTCCATTTTTCCACATTTGGGCAATTACATGATATTCTCTTGGACCTTCCCCTTAAGGTCTTTCTCCAGGATTATTATTGTTTTAATCCTCATCTGAGGATATATTGCTCATTGATTTTTTAGAGAGAGGGGAAAGGAGAGAGAAGGAGGAGAGAGAGAGAGAAAGATGGACATGAGAGAGAAGTAGATTGTTTGCCTCCCCGCATGTGCCCGACACGGGTGTGGGAGGAACGGCAGGGAATCGAACCCATAACCTTTGGGTCCCTGGGCTGACACTCTAACTGCTGAGCCAAACCAGCCAGGGCTTCCCAGGATGATTTTTTTTATTTTTTTATTTTTTTTATTTTATTGCTTAAAGTATTACAAAGGGTATTACATATGTGTCCATTTCCCCCCCCCCCCGCCACCCTAGACAGTCCCCTAGCCTCCCCTATCCCCCAGTGTCTTATGTCCATTGGTTATGCTTATATGCATGCATACAAGTCCTTTGGTTGATCTCTTACCCCCCTACCTCCTGTCCCCCAACCCTCCCCGGCCTTCCTGCTGCAGTTTGACAATCTGTTTGAGGCAGCTCTGCCTCTGTATCTATTATTGTTCAAAAGTTTATAATGATCTTTATTATCCATGAATGAGTGAGATCATGTGGTATTTTTCCTTCATTGACTGGCTTATTTCACTTAGCATAATGCTCTCCAGTTCCATCCATGACGTTGCAAATGGTAAGAGTTCCTTCCTTTTTACAGCAGCATAGTATTCCATCGTGTAGATGTACCACAGTTTTCTAATCCATTCATCTACTGATGGGCACTTAGGCTGTTTCCAGATCTTAGCTATGGTGAATTGTGCTGCTATGAACATAGGGGTGCATATATCCTTTCTGATTGGTGTTTCTGGTTTCTTGGGATGTATTCCTAGAAGTGGGATCATAGGGTCAAATGGGAGTTCCATTTGAAGTTTTTTGAGGAAACTCCATACTGTCTTCCATAGTGGCTGCACCAGTCTGCATTCCCGCCAGCAGTGCACAAGTGTTCCTTTTTCTCCACATCCTCTCCAGCACTTGTCGTTTGTTGATTTGTTGATGATAGCCAGTCTGACAGGTGTGAGATGGTACCTCATTGTTGTTTTGATTTGCATCTCTCGGATGATTAGTGACTTTGAGCATGTTTTCATATGTCTCTTGGCTTTCTGAATGTCCTCTTTTGAAAGGTGTCTATTTAGGTCCTTTGCCCATTTTTTGATTGGATTGTTTATCTTCCTTTTGTTAAATTGTATGAGTTCCCTATAAATTTTGGAGATTAGGCCCTTATCAGATATGACATTGGCAAATATATTTTCTCGTTTTCTCGTTGTTTTGTTGATGGTTTCTTTTGCTGTGCAGAAGCTTTTTATTTTGATGTAGTCCCATTTGTTCATTTTTAGTTTCAAGTGCCCTAGGAGCTGTATCAGTGAAGAAATTGCTTCGGCATATGTCTGAGATTTTGTTGCCTTTGGATTCTTTTAGAATTTTTATGGTTTCCTGTCGTACATTTAAGTCCTTTATCCATTTTGAGTTTATTTTTGTGTATGGTGTAAGTTGGTGGTCTAGTTTCATTTTCTTGCATATATCCGTCCAATTTTCCCAACACCATTTATTGAAGAGACTATCTTGGCTCCTTCCCAGGATGCTTTTTTTAATTCCTAATTTCCCTTCAGTGTTTGGTTCAAATATGACTTCATCTATGAATCAACCCTACCCTGATCCCTCCAGGCTGTGTTGATTGTTTCTCCTATAGACCACCAAGTCAGAACTCTTTATCTCTATCCTAGTCATTACACAACTGAATTGAAGTTTCCTGTTTATCTCTTTCTCTTTCTTATAAAGGAAGGTATTATCTGACCTACCATCCTCCTCATTTATAAGATAGAATATTTTACTTAATGTATTTTCATTGAATTTTAGTTAGAAATAGAGACATAGCAAAACTTCTATTTTTATTTTCTTATTTAAATTATAATGTCATCAGATCTTTCATTTTTACTAGACACATTTCTATAACAGGGTTACCATGACTCCAGAGAAGCATGACTTTAAAGAAGAACAACTGCTATATTTGAGAACAAAGCATTTTATTTTTCAGACTTTGGAATGGGAAGAGCTGCACTGTCCTTCTGTAGGATATTTTCACGGCACATGCTTGCACCTTAACATCTGTGCCATTTCGTTTTGAATGTCTGACAGGGAAATTGCTCAACAGGTACCCACCTGTCAACGCCTGCCACTGTGGGGCTTTAACAGGCAGCACAGGCTCTTCAAAGGAACTGCGCCTGAGCAGGGGCACTCCGCTGGGAGCCACTGCCTTAAGTGCTTTGAAGCATCCACAGGACACTTGCACTTTTCAACATCAGGTCTCCTGCATTCCTGCAAAATTAGTCTCTGCTCATCAACTCCTTCTTATTTGTCACCTAAGGTGACAGCAATATGATGGATGCTGTTTGCTGACTTCTCAACAGGCCTTTAAATACTGTCTTATCTCTGACATTTCATTTATCTCTGGTGCCTTACTTGTCAGTTACTTACCTCATGTAGTAATTATTTCTTTATTTAATAGTGACCTTTTTTCTGAGAAGTTCCATGTGCTTGGCAAACATTTTTTTATATACATATCAGAGAAATACAGAGTAGTTGAGATGGGAGATGGTGATAAAAAACAATTTTAAGCAACTTCTGGGAAGCACGTTCAAAACTGTTGCTATAGAAAGCATTATGCTGAGTGAAATAAGCCCGTCAATGAAAGAAAAATATCACATGATCTCACTCATTTTAAGACCATTATAAACTTAAAAAAAACTGTTGCTATATAAGAAAATGTCTTCATATAAAATATACCTTTTATTATTTTATAAAAAATATTATTTTGAGGAATGTTGTGCCATGTAAGATACGAGACCTGGGGAAAGCACTCTTTTTCTACTTCTCTAAACCTATTAGTCCTCCTCTGTTACTTATCATCATCGGTCAACTTCAAGCAACCCCCATGTCCCAAACCTCAAACAATCCTCCAGATCGCCTTCCCATGGTCACACGTTCATCAAATTCTGCTAAATCTCTCATCTTTACTCATTCAGACAGATGTTGTTAAGTACTTGACACATGCCAAGGGCTTTGATGCCTGGTGCGATGGAAGGATAAACTAAGTCTGCGTGATCCCTGACATCATGGATTTTTATGGACTAGTTTGAGAGGCAGACAGATGTTAATCAAATCATCTCACAAACAACTGTCAGTAAATTATAGAGAAAGAGAGGTGCTTAGTGCTCCTAGTGCATACAGGGTGGGCAAAAGTAGGTCTACAGTTTATGTGAAACAGTTTATTCTTGTATTATTATTTATTAATTATTGTATTTTCCATACAAGCAACTGTAGCCCTACTTTTGCCCTACCCTGTGTAATAAAACTTCACTGAGGAAGCGATGTACTGTGTTCGCCTCTGGAGGAACAGGCTGTGAGCAGAGGCAGGGAGGTCTGGGATGTTTCAGCTGCAGAAATAATGCGCAAGGGCTCAGTGGTCAGAGGCGTGTGTGAAAAGTGAGGTTGGAAAATGTCTAAAGGAGTCGGAATAAGGTTAGCAGGGACTTTTCTGTGTCAAACCTTGTACAGCATATTATGTACATAAACTATTTAAAGCCAATGATTCATGTTAAACAGAAAATAGAAACTGAGGAATTGGCAGGATCCGAGATTTGAGTTTTGAAAGGAGATCACTCAGGTATGCGAAGAAACATCAGAAAGGAGCAGTGGTTGGATATAGGGAGATGCTTTCAGATGCTACTGAGAAAAAGATGACCTTTTTAACAAAAACACATAAAGAGAGGTTAAAGATCACGTATTGTTATCTAAACTGTGTAGCTTTCAGTAAAATGAGAAAGGAACAGTTTAATAGGATGAAGAATCATAAAACTATTAGACTAGTTGATTTTAAGAGTCCTCAGAGAAGGCCAATTGATGATGTCAAATAGGAAGTTAGATACACAGAGCTGTGTTTACATATTCTAGGCTGGAGATATAAATCTGAGTTAACTGCATATTAGAGGTTTGAATTAAACCAAAATGCAGATAAAATTGCTCAAATGTGAGAGGCTTAGGAATGGGATGTAATGACCTTTAGCACATAATGTCTGAGGGGAGAAAATGATAAAATTAGACAGCAAAGCATGGCATAGAGAGAGATAAATAAAATCATAAAAGGCAAAAAAAAAGAATATTTCAAAAGGGACTGCCTGGCCAAGAGAAATGAAAGCATATACCTAAACAAAAACTTGTATACAAATGTTAATAGGAGCATCATAGCCAAAAGCTGGAAACCACGCAAATGCCCATCAACCAGTGAATGGTTACACACGTTATGGAATACTACTTGGCAATGTAAAGTAACAAACTAATGACATATACAAAAACGTAGATAAAAATGAAAAGCAGTGGGGGTAAGGGGGAGAGATCAACCAAAGGATTTGTATGCAGGCATATAAGCATAACCAATGGACACAGACACCAGCAGGGTGAGAGAATGAACAGGAGTGGGGAGTGGGGCAATGGTGGGATAAGGACACATATGTAATACCTTAACCAATAAAGAAAATAAAACAGAAAAATGAAAAGCATAGTGCTAAATGAAAGAAGGCGATGATAAAAACACGAAGTTCTAGAAAAAGAGAAAATGATCATGAAATAAAGAACACGAATGCTTCTCTGGAGCCTAGGGTGGGAGGGGAGAGAGGAGCGGAGATTTGCTGCAAAGGGTTAGGAGGGAGCTTTTGGAGTTATGGAAATATCCTGTGTCTTGCTTATGGTGGAAATTAAGTGGTGAGTTTTATTTATGCGAATTATGACTCGATAAAGCCAGGCAATGAAGGGGGCTGTGGGTCAGCAAAATTAAATGCTATTGAGAGGCCAATGAGATCGAAACTGAAAAACTACCTATTAAGTTAAACCTATGGACACAGTTGGTGTTTTTTAATCACAATGAATGTACTACAAGTTAAGTCACAGTGATTATTTGTAATGACTGAAGTAATCTGTAATGACTTAAAGAAACAAAACCAATAAGTTTTCTATAATTTAAGACTGTTAATTAACTACTTCAGTACCTATAAACTATTTAACTCTTAATCTTTAGTTAGCTGCCAACAGACACATTCTTCTTTCTCTTAGGAAGTTTGAGAAAATAAGTTGATACTTAATGATTAGTAGTTTTCTTCATACTTAGCTTTGGGCCTGAGATTTCAAGGTAAAGACAACAGAAAAAGTCCCCAAATCAATATTAAAAACTCTTACTGAGTAAATGCATAGTAACTGCTCAATTAAAATTCATGGAAACTGAACTTTAATACCTTTAGCTTATAGAATCTATTCATTGTATTTGTTCACAATATTAATGATGGAGATTCATTGACTGATTTCTATGTTAAAAGCATATACTGCAAAAAAATAGATTTATGTCTAAAAGTAAACTGAATAATCTAAGTTAGGGCTAAAGTACTATGCCAATTATCTAGTCCAACAACCTATTCAAAAACTCCTGAGTCTACCGATTATTAAAAAGGTTAGGAAAACCCAACCAATGTGGCTCAGTTGGTTGAGCACACCAGGAGGTCACTGGTTTGATTCCCAGTCAGGGCACATACCAGGGTTGTGGGTTTGGTCCCCAGCAGGAGGCATGCAGAAGGCAGTTGATAGATGTTTCTCTCTCAACCACACTTCTATCTCTTGCTCCCTGCTCCTTCCTCTTTCTGAAATTAATAAAAACATATTTGAAGGAATGATTGGGAAGGAAACTATACCTATTGTTTTAAAATATGTTATCTCAATTAAATTGAGCACAACTTGGAATTACACAAATGTCTATGTCTATATTCTGTATCTGTAATCTGAATATCTATGTGTTGGATTATGTACATACTATGCTATTTCTTAAAACTTATTTTACCTTTTTGAACCTCAGTTGCTTCATCCAGAAAAATGTATTTGTAACAGTAATAAAACAGTAAATATGTATCTCCTAATATAAGAAAACATAATTATATAAAAACTCATTTAAAGTATAAGGTCTACAGAAGATACGTGATATTACTTGTGATTTGTGCCACATAAATGGTTTACAAAATGGTTTCATAGGTATTCTCTCACTTAATATGCCATTTTATCCTTTATACAATCTTATGAGGCATTTCCGCAGTTGCTATGCCACTATAGTATTATAATGTTTCTTCCACTTACTCAATGTGCTTCAATAAAATACAGGCATGACCCCACAATATTTACATGAGGTATGACCATGTATGTTGGATGTGGCCTCTATCATTTAATATCCAACATACATATGCTATAGCCAATGCTCAATCGTGACTAACCATTTGATAAATTGTTCTTATGTATTTAAACTATTCCTCCCCCTGGTAAAACTACACCAAATATTGTATCTGTATTGAAACTTTTAACAGTCTAAAGCCTTATCTCTGCTACACATACAGCACTTTATAATACTGTATATCTTACTCAAATTACTTCATATATTTAAATATCCAAGTTTATGGCAAATCTTTCCTTATCAAAGACAGTAGAAAGTACTGCAGAATAGAATGCCATACATCAGCATGGAGAAATAACTGAGCTAAGGGAAAGAAGGCATGGGATCTAGCTGTAGCTCCATTATTTAGTTACTGATGACCCTCAATTTGTCCTGGCGCCTCCAGTCTTACCCTATCCATCACCATTGCTGTCATATTGCATATGTGACATTGAGGTTTCTGAGCTGCCTGTAATTGTGTCACAGGGAATTTATCTATAATATGAGAAATATTATATGTTGAAGACAAGGTCATAAATATTGAAATGTAAAGTATAAACATAAAATGTCTAACATGGTGATTAGCACATAAAAGGAGCTCACATTCTTATTGAAACAAAAGGAGATGTAGATAGATGGATAAATAGGTACTTTTTATAATCACATTGCCCTTATTTATTATAAATACACTTGCTTAAGCACATTTTGCACACACTGTTTGATATGCTCTACACTTCCAGGAGAAGGCAATATCCATTAGTTACAGAAAATAAAAACACGAAACTCACCCTTTGACAGCACATATCATCAATTATTTTCTCTGACCAACCCTCATGATATCAAACATGACGTATAATAAACTAAGCAGAAGTAGGGACTCCTGTTTTGAAGAAGTAAATCTGACCTAAAAACAATAGAAAAATATAATACTCAACAGAAGAATAATGCTGCTTAATTGAATTGCAATGGCGTTGATTTTAAAGACTGTCCTGGGCAAATAAACTGGCTTTCATTTCTACTGCTTAAGTTTGGGCAAGATTATAGATGTAGCTAGAGAAATGATGAAAGGAAAAATTAATGAACATAAATCAAAAATTCTTTTTATGTCTGTACTTGTGAACTCTCTTCACTCTCTAATATGTTTCCCCGGATGCATCTGAGGCCTGCAGTTCTGTTTGATTTGCCCCATCCCCTTGCACATTATACCCTTACACATCTGACTTTGGGGTCCTGGGCTGCCATTACCTAACCCTTCTCCCATCAGCGGAGCTAACACAATTGAGTATGAGTTGAAAAAAGACAGTTAGGACCAGTGAGGAAGAATGAGAGAGGTAGAAAGAAAGATGTGTGTCGCCAGTGGCACTATTTCATAATAGAACACAATAACCATTTGGAGAGAAGGTATCCTTAGGAACTTCACTCTAAAATCAATATGCCAGCTGTGAAATACAGCTATGCTGCTGGCAATTTTTTTTCAAGGAAAAATAATTTAATAGATTTAACAAAAACAGAAAGCATATGAGTAAATTTATCCCCAGAGAGTGAATGGTTCCCGGGAACAGAATGTAGCAAGAAAATCACTAGCTGTCCATTATGCCATGGTTTATACATTAAAGTAAGCATGGTGGGTGGCATGGCGAGATGGGCCAGCTCCTCCAGGATGGTCTGAACTCATCCATAAGCTCCCCACGTACTCAGACATACCTTTGATTGAACTCTATCCACCACCACTCCTATACACCCCTATACACACACATGCACACTCATGAACACACGTGCACATTCATGCACACACACCCACATTCATACACACACACTCCTTTCTCAGGGTTAATATTAAATGGCTCTTCAAATTTTAAGATATTTACCTAATTCTAAAATAACCAGGCACTTGTACTGGCTTGCTTTAGATAAAGGAAATGGTTGCATTTGTTTGTAAGGGCGACTGTACGGATACACGTTCTTACTTTAGATTCTATTAGGGTGCTGCCTTTTAGATCCACTTGGATGTACTAGAGAAATGCAAGGCTCGCACTCATGGACAGAATTGTAACCAGAGGCCCTCTCTCAGAATTTCTGGCTTAGGATGCAGGTAAATATAAGCTAGCAGGACTGGCAAAAGTTAACAAAATTCTTACCAAATTAACAACCAGGCTGTCAGTACTTCAAAGTGGGGAAACATAAACCCTCCCAAACAGTATTTCTTTTGTGAATAGACTCTGAGGTAATGCTGTTATGATAATAATAATTTTGGACTAAACCTATGTGTCAGAGACTTTCCGAAGTATGTTATGCAGGTTATCTTTTTTAAAAATTCAATCCTGTGAGGTAAGCACTATTATTATTCTTCCCTTCCTGCAGTAGAATGTGCAGGTACAACGCTCTCTAAAATGAAAGAGTAAAATGATCCTTTTTGTTCCACTGGAAAACTTGAAGCTAAAAACATTGTATAAATAGCCTAGCCGTCATGACTCAGTGATTGAGTGTCAACCAATGAACCAAGAGATCACGGTTCAATTACCAGTGCGGGCACATGCCCTGGTTGCAGGCTCAATCCCCAGTAGGGAGTGTGCAAGAGGCAGCTAATCAATGGTTCTCTCTCATCATTGATATTTCTATCTCCCTCTCCCTCTCCCTTGCTCTCTGAAATCAATAAAAATATATTTTTTTAAAAAAGCATTGTATAAATAATGTAAAGAGATCATGGATGTAATGAGAGAAATGAAAGTGTAGATTAGGAATTTAACTAAAATATTTAAAAATGCCTCCTAACCATAACTTGAGGGGAAAAAAACCACAAAGAATTCTTTCACAGTGGAAGATAAATACAAAGAGTCATTATTGTCCTATACCCTCGTCCCATGCAAAAATAAAGAAAACAGATAAAACAATGTATTTAGAGGTGAAGAACTGTTTCAAGATCTATTCCTAAAAACTAACTTGAGAGTCATAGATAGTATAGTCTCCCACAAAATATCACTTGATACTTTCATGAATTAGTCATGTCCCTATATTTTATTTTTGACGCATTATGACAGCTCTTTTTTTAAAAGTTCTATGCAGTTTCCATCTCACAACAGAGGATTCTAATTCTAATTAGTTTCTAATTCTTGACACATGTGCAATAATAAGCTGTTGTAGCTTATTTTTAACAAACAAAAAGACACCAGAACAAAAACAACAAAGCCAGAATGATAACTAAAAATCTTAAGGCTTAAGAGTTTGATTTGATGCACCCACTCTCCAGTTTGCAGCAGGACTTAACACCCCCTAAGACTTTACAACTAGCAGTTTTATATTTCATTTATGCATCTACCAAGTGCTTACATATCCCACGAGTGAAAGACATGTTTATTCTAACATAAAAGTGCTGGCTTGATTCTCTGAAGGAGGAAGAGGGCAGCGTGGTGGGTAGAAATTTATCACTTCACAGCTTGTTCTTGGGTGGCCAATGAGGCTGTCTTCTGAGGAAAAAGAATGACCAACCCAAGGAACAGGGGCTGAGTTCAGAAGACCACCTGAGGATGTCTTGTGACCTGAAGTCTCATTCTCAAATGGGTTTGCCTTTTCTCAGTGAAGGGAGAGCCCCCACTGCCTTCCTAAGACACAGGGTGCCATCAATACCTACGTGATGCTGCCAAAGATCCTGGCCTGCTGTGCAAGCTCCAGTCCCACAGAAACACTGCTGCCATCCGAATCATCAGGAAACCAGCAGGAGCTAGCTTTCCCACATGACTCAGTGGTGTTTCCTAAAGTTGCCTTAAGACTTTGGGGTGTGTGTGTGTGTGTGTGTGTGTGTGTGTGTGTGTGTGTGTGTTGGAGAGAGTGGAGGAGAGGGAAAGCCAGAAAGAAACACTGATGTGAGAGAAACACATGGATTGATTGCCTACTGCAGGAACCTCGACCAGGGTCCGGACCTGGAGGAGCATGCCATGGAGGTACCTGCCCTTGACCAGAATCAAACCTGGGACCTTTCAGTCTGCAGGCCAATGCTCTATCTACCGAGCAAAACTGGTTAGGGAAGGACTTTGGTTTTGATCTTTGATTTTAAAAAATAAGTTATACATGGTAAATTTTGATATATCTATAGAGAGACACAGCCATAGATATAGATGCATATATAGAGATATGTGCAATGTATACAAGGTCATGAGATTTATCAGCTCAGGTTAGAAATGCTTCAGTACTATGCTTCTGAAATCACAGCCACCTGACCAATGATGAGAAAAGAGTCTTGAACTTTCTTCACTTTCTAAGGAAGTAGGCACTGACATCTGTGTGCCCTAGCCAATGCCCTTTCAGCCAGGGGTGGGAATTTAACTCATGACAATGACAACCAATTGTCTAACACATGTTCTACATATTTATTAATGGAAAGGGTTTAACAAAACTTAAATATACAGAAACAGCCCCTAAAAAGGGGGGATATAAGTAATGTTATGCCCAGATTTCAAGATCCCCCAAAGAACATCACCAGGGAGCACCGAGTCCAATGCAAAAGCATAGAGTCTTTATTCAAGCCCGGGATTTGGTCCCTCTGCCTCCCCTACCGACGCAGCGATAGGGTGCGAGAGAGCCCGGAGTTCCAAGAGAACAAAGAATTTATAGGGCTTGGGGTCAAGGGGGTGGGGGCACACTCTGACCACTGATTTGGCCAACTCTGGTTGGTTGAGTGAGGGCCGGGGGCTAGTGATGCAAGGGCAGGGTGCAGCTAGGGTCTGGTTACACAAAGAGAGGGGGGTGGCTAGCATACTCTTGGCCTTGGGCTAGTTTCCCCCGCTTTCCCATTGGCCGAGATAAGGGCAGGCTGAGTAACTGATACACCCTGCGGCTTTTTCTTGGAAAGAGGGGTTAAGGACACAGCCATCAGTCCTGTTCTGTCCTTTCAGTAACTTTGACTTCTACGCTTCCCCTCATTTCCCAATACATGAGATAGAGGAAAGAAAAGTGCCAGATCAGCCCCAGCTGCCTTGTTCATAGAGTAGGGCACAGACCCTGGGCCGCTTGCACAAGCTTTCCAACCATGGTAACCAATAGCTCCTGAGTACATAACTTCACTTCAGGTCTTAGGAAGCCACTATTGAACACATACGCCTTTGATTTGATTTGTAGCAGTAGGAATATCTTCTCAGGCTCATTTATTTTCTCTTGAGAGCTCACAAACTGGTCGGCCAGCAGAATAGGAACACTGTTTACTGGGTTAGAGGCATGATCCATAGAGACCAGTATGCATTCCTGAAATCTACTTCAAAAGACCTGCAGTGAGGAGCTGTTGAAACAATGGCAGGGCTCAAGCTTATCCAACCTTCTCCGTGGCCTTTTAGCACCGTCAGCCACACAGTTGGGCGGTCCTTTGAGAATTCATTCATTTTTCCCTGTCAGGACCCATTTTTGACCCAATGGATTATTCTTACCACCAAACATATTAATAAAAGAGAGCCTGCAATTCAGCCATTCGCTGTGGAACACAAATATCCTTGTCTTTTCCTATGAAAGGGAGGGTCCTATTTAAAAGAGGTGAAAGCCGAAACCGGTTTGGCTCAGTGGATAGAGCGTCGGCCTGCAGACTGAAAGGTCCCAGGTTCGATTCCGGTCGAGAGCATGTACCTGGGTTGCAGGCACATACCCAGTAGGAGATGTGCAGGAGGCCGCTGATTGATGTTTCTCTCTCATCGATGTTTCTAACTCTCTATCTCTCTCCCTTCCTCTCTGTAAAAAATCAATAAATTATAAAAAAATAAATAAAAGTGGTGAAAGAGATTTAATTTTCCTTAGAGGTAACTCTGCCCATTTGCTTCATGCTGTAACTCAATCTCTGGCTTAAATATCTGCTTTTTTAAAGGGTTTGCACAAACTATCTCAGTATCTAAATTTCTTTAATTTTTTCCCCTTTGTTCTAGTCTTCCCAGCCTTTGGCTCTTGCTTTGGCTTTCCTTTTGGTCATCCAGTTTCAACCCTGCTTTCTCACTTATTCTGTGTCTTCTTAGCTGAGGTGTTTTTGACTCTGCCCCTGACAATGCTCTGCCTGGCTTTGGGGGATCCCTCCCAAGAAGTGCTCCTCTCAGCAAACACTAGAAAAATTCATGCTCACAAACAATTAGCCTTTGTAGTACCAGCACTCATTTAGTAAAGTGTACTTATTTTTCTGTAGTAACAAGTGGCATGAATAATAAAAACAAAGGGAGGAATCAACATTAAAATACAGTTTGTGTTTACAGTGACCTTGACTATGAAATTGGAGACTGATAATCAATTTCTGAAAACAATGTACTTTAGTTACGGCAAAGCAGTATATTATTGTATTATTTTGGAAGGCACAGACTTGGAGGAGAGAAAGACCTCCCTCTCATCCACCTGTACCAATCTGGAGATGTTCCTTAACAACTCCAATGCTCAGTTCCTTTGACTGTGAAATAAAAATAATAGTATTCATCTCTCAGGGCCAGTAATGAGTTTTCCATGCTAAGTATCTGTATGACACAAAATAACATTTAAGTAGTTTAGTAAACAGTAGTAGGCTCGAGAGAGAGTATTATAATAATACATTTAAAAGTAGTAATTATCAACATAATTTGATGAACAAGAATAGATCCAGAGACAAATGATAGGGGAGAGGGGGTTAGAGAGCAACCAAAGGACTTGTATGCATGCATATTAGCATAACCAATGGACACAGACACTGGGGCGGTGGGGGCTTGCCCAGGGTGGGAATGGCTGGTTGGGGAAATGTCAATTGGGGAAAAAGGAGGCATATGTAAAACTTTATCGACAATAAAAAAAGTAGTAATGCCTAAAACATATTTGTTTATCTAACCAAAAGGTTAAATTTAGAGACATAGCCAGGTTATTCTGATAAAAAAAAAAAATGATGGGAGTAAATATTTAAGCAGATGGAATGATTTGGAAGATATGAAAGACTGTCCTTCACATAATCAGAATCGGTGACCCTCTGGAACTCTGGGCTCAGATGGATGAGGAATGCTAAGTTACCTGACAACAAAGCATGGCCAGGACATTTTGCAACAACTTTCTTCAAGATGGAGAGTTTGTTGTTCCGCCTATTTGATTACGATAAATGTAAGAGGTGGACTGAACAATAGATTGTGGCAGAAATAACCTTGTGCAAGCTCTAAAGCTTAGGCCTCAAGAGGTACTGTGGATCCTTCCGCCACCTTCTGGGAATGCTGATCTGAGATGCCATTTAAGGATGTCAGTCTGGCTACCAGGAGATAAGAGGGTTCCTGGGGAACTAAGAGTGTCCTAGGGGCCATTCAGCACTAACTGCCCAAACTGTAAGAAATTTTAGCCCAGCCCTCCCTCAACTGAACTAGTCACGTGAACACACAGTAAAACCAGCAGAAATCTGCCCAGCCAAGCAGATTTATGAAATTATGAGATATAATAGTGTTATTGTTGTAAACCACTAAATTGTGAGACATGGTTTTTATGAAGTAATAGATAACTAAATCACTATTGACAAATTGATTTAGAAATAACTGAGACTTTTCTCAGGAAAGGATCCAAGTAAAGCTGAATATACAGCATCTTTGTCTGACACATTTTTATAGCAATAGTTTTTCCAGGTATTTTACATCTGTGGTTAGAGAACCCTAGGTTGTGGAAATTTTATAACTATAAAATAAATAGTTTATCATAGAACTTTAAAGTAAAAAAAGAAAACACTTTAATATCTAAAGATCTGTGCTTTTATAAAGCCTCTTATTAGAAGTCATTCCATGTGTGACAGTAGCAACAAAACCACAGTCCTTATTGGCCTTGACAGTTAAATACCAATGTGTCCCTGTGGGATCTATTATAACTCCATTTAAAAATGTGAACTTGCTTATAAGCAGATCACAGTTTAACAATGGTTTCTCTTTTTTTAGTGACTTTTGAATGCCTATGGATTTTGTGATTTTTTTTTAATCTTCACATATCTATATCTATATCTATTTTTCTCAGAGAGGGAGGGCAGGGGTGGGTGGAGTGAGAAAGAGAGAGAGAGATGAATTACCCAAGGCTGATTTCAGAATATCTCCAATCTTCAAATCTCTTGAAATATACTTAGAAAAACAGTCATTCTCAAAAGAGAAATGACACTGAAATGAGGCTAAATTCTCTAAAGCTGTTAAAACTGGCTAGTGATCTGCTCGCTTTCAGCTGTCCCAACTCTATGATCCTCAAACACATTGTAGTCATAGTGAGTGAGAGGCAGAGAATCAAAATAAGTTAAGGAAGAATATTCAGTCCAGTTTAAAATATTCATGTGAATGGTGGCACTAAATGCAGAATGTGTTTAAAATTCCTATTCCTATCACAGAAACAAGGCTTCTGGCTGTTTCCTAAACCTGATGAGTTTCACTGAATTGGCCTTAGTTCATAATGGTTACACGGTTTGTTTTTCAAACTGATCAGGAGTCTTCATCAAGATTGATTGTGTCAAAGAGGCTATAAGGGCAGGATTTTTTTTAAAGATGTAAACTGGGGGAGATTCACTTACTTTTAGATAGAGTTGTAAGAATTTTGACAAGCGTGTAAGGCCTTATCTGTGGCTACAGTCAAGATACAAACATTTCCTTCACGTCGCTCCTTTATAGTTGACCCTCCCCTGCTCGCAGCCCAGCAAGCATTGCCTGTTCTGCTTCCCTACAGTTTTCCCTTTGACAGAAGAGGCCATGAATTTTAATTACACAGCTTTCATCCCATAGAGATGATCCGTCTTTACTAAGACAAAACAATATTTTCCACAAGTGTGGGATTGCCTTCGGAGGAAAATGTTCCTCGGTAGCCCCAAGCTGAGATTTTTAGGTTGGAGATGAAAAACCTGTGCTGAGGATTATTTTTTAAGATAAAAGAATCCCCTAACTCTGGAATAAGGTATTTTGGAGGGGCTAAAAGGAATTTTTAAAAGCTAAAGGAAACAAAGGCCAGTAAAACATTCATGCTTTATCATAGACCATTCGCCAGTTTAATATGAGTGTTACAATTCCTCATTTTAAAGAAGAAAAGAAAGGAAAGACTAAGGGAGATAGAATAATGAGAGTAAACACAATAAAAATGCAAGTGGTATTTACTACGAGTTCACTCACTGATTCAATAAGAATTTAGTGAAGCATGTACTATGATGGCAAGGATTTTTCTAATTGCTTGGAAGAATTTAGAGAAACAAGTTATCCTCCCTGGTGCAGTTTATATTCTTGTGAGGAAACATAGGCAATAAACAACGAGGCAAATAATTAGCATATAGTCACATTGTTTTATATACTATTATGTAGGTTTGAGATCCCATAAAATCTGACAAATATTGGAGGACAATTAGTTTATCTGGGGGATGAGCCTAGGAATACCAGTAGGTGATTGGGAAAGTGCGTGAGGGCAGGGAAGGCAGCTGAGAAACAGTGCTATCCAGGAGTTCGGTCCTCCTTGGGGATGCTGGGAGGATGTGCAGAACGGCTTTCAGATTTATTCTAATCTGAAGATGAAATAACATAGTGTTTCTTTCAACTTCTCCCTATTTTTCATCAATTACTTTACTCTCAGTTCTTCAGATTGAAGAATTTCTGTTGATCTCTATCCTCCTATTCATTATTTTTTTTTCTATGAACACATTTAGCCCATTTTTATTTCAACCCTAGAATTATACTCTTCAACTCTAGAATTTTCCTTTTTAAATTTCTATTTCTCCTTTGAGTTTTTCAATTTTCTAAGCCATTATAGACATAGTTTTCTTTAATTCTCCAGATGTGGTACTGATGCAGGAGAAATTAATGAGCCAGATTTCCCAGACACGAGTGGAAGTGAGGTTCTTGCAATATCTTCAGAAAATGAATTTTCTAAGACGGGCATGGGATGTGAAAAACTTTATTTGTGTGGAGTTACATTTCTCCGGTTTCAGAGTCCCATTGCTCCCAAGCCAGTCCTGGAGGAGGGGCAGCTGGGAGTACAGCAAAGCTCTAACCAAGACCAGTGTCCAGAGTTTTCCTTCCGTGTTGCAGCTGGTGTAGTTCAGTGTTTAGGCCAGATTAAAGACCTTTAGTCCACGTGTGGAGCCCAACATGGCCATGCGCCATGGGGTGCAAGGGAGGGCAGCCTCTGAGCAGGGGTCACAGGAGCCGGGGGCCCTGGAACCAGAGAGGGTGGCTCCTTTGTCTAAAAGTTTATCTATCCAGGCTTCATGTGCTTGCAGTGGCCACTGACTGGCTTTCGGGTGTGATTGATGGGCACACAGGTGGGCACCTTCCCAGGTCACTCAGACCTTCCTGGGAATGCATCTCAACTGTCTTTGTCTAGTCCAGTGATGGCAAACCTATGACACGCGTGTCAGAGGTGACACGCGAACTCATTTTTTTGGTTGATTTTTCTTTGTTAAGTGGCATTTAAATATATAAAATAAATATCAAAAATATAAGTCTTTGTTTTACTATGGTTGCAAATATCAAAAAATTTCTATATGTGACACGGCACCAGAGTTAAGTTAGGGTTTTTCAAAATGCTGACACGCCGAGCTCAAAAGGTTTGCCATCACTGGTCTGACTCTAGTCCCTTCTCCCAGCGATCAGTGGGGAACAGACTTGGAAGGTATAAAATGCAGCTTTTTTGCAAAGCCGTATCAATGGCATACTTAAATTACTTGGTCTCCCCTTTTATTCCTTTTTTGTTAAATAATAATCAGGTTATTACAACAGCACCATTATCATTTCATCTTTAAGCATATTTAAAACAATTACTATTATGATGATGTATGCCAACTGCAATGGAAAATTTAAAAAAATGATTTAAAAATAATAATAATAAAACAATTGCTTTGATGTCCTTGTCTGCTCAGTCCAATATTAGGCTTACTCCAGGTCAGTTTCTATTGACTTTTTTTTCATATTAACGGCCATTTATTTTACATCATTTATTCTACTTTATATTTCAGTGGTCAGCTAATGATTTGGGTAGATATTTTGCTCAAACACCTCAAGCCCTGTGTGTCTGTTGGGGAGCTCAATTAAACTTCAGCTAGTTTTCTGATCTGCCTTGGTTTTAACTGTCTACCAGGCTCTCTCAGTTTTCCCTGCATGGATGTGGAGTTTACTATCAGTCAGGAATGTTTGGATAACTTATGCCTGGACCTCTCATTTCTAAGTGTCATTAAACTTCTGACGTGGTCTTCCATTTGCCCCAACTGTAACTGCAACTTCTGGCTAGCAGATACGTCGCTTTCCTCTACATTTTCTATAAACTAGCAAATTTTACTGATAATATTACCAGTTTCCACTTATTGCCCCAAAGAGATTCCACCCCCTCTGGCAACATGATTGCTGATTTCCATGGCCAGGTCCATCCTGGTCACACTACCATTTTTGCTCCCTGAGTTTGGGGCAGGGGGCGGGGGGGGGGGGTTGTTGATGAGAGCAATAACGAGAAAGAATACCACAAACTCTGCCACTTTTACCAAAGTTGATTTTTTAAAATAAAATATGATTTTCATTCTATTCATCCTTCATTTAAGTCCACCTTGTTTATTAATTCACACCTTTTACTCCTTGTGCCTTCTCTAATCCATTTGCTTTCAAACTACAATTTTATTATGCTTTTAAATTTATTAAATTGCCTTCAGTGGCAGAGTTTATGCAAATTTAATAATTAGGAGCATCTTTGAATTCAACACAGGTTATTTAGGGCAATTAGGAATCATCTGAGACAAAGAAAAGGGAGTTGTAATGGGAAAGCAAAGCAGTCTGGCAAGGTGAATTTATCTTGAAGCATTCTCAGGCACACCTTTTCTTCATAATGCAGAGCGAACTAAGAAAACGAATAAATGCACCCAATTGTCTGTGTGCATCTATATAAATATGTATGTAGTTGCAAGGATTATCAAAGAAAACATTACAAAAATTTTGAAAAAAGAATTGCCAATCCTCCTATATATTAAAACTTGCAAAAACAGAAACAATGTCAGGGAAAATTTAACAAAAATAGGGAAATAATTGTGAGAGGAACTTGAGACTATGAGACAGGTTGCAAATACTAAAGTAAAAATAATAATAATAATAATAAAGTTAGTTGCATCAATTACAATGCTCCTAAACTGACTAAAAAATACAATTGTAGAATCACGTTTTCATAATAGAGCTAGAAACTAAAATGTGAATGTTTGGGGGGAAAGTGAATAAGACACAAGTGAGTTTAAAATCTTGAAACAGGATAAACACAAAACAAAAGAAAAGTTTATCAAGTTTGCTAGACAGGATTTAGCATAGGATTTAAGAGAAGGGAGCTAGACTGGCTGGGCCTGATGGAGTCAGAAGTTACACTTAATCAGCCTTAAACCTGGAAGTTACATCTCCAGACTCCCCAGGGGATAGCTGAACCCCCACCAAGCTATTAAAGGGCCCGCTCCACCCCCTTCTCTTGTAAGGAGGAGGACTGGCTTTCCAACCTCCCTGGGGTACAACCAGCCCACTTGCCTGGACTATGGTGAGGAGAAATACACAGTGAAGGGGAAATTCCTCCGCTGGGTGCATTCACAGTAGGAGTCAAGATGGCAACATACAGGGGCGGCGTCTAACCTGGGAAAAGGATTGGATCTGATGAGGGCATGAAACCTGGGAACACCTAGGAAAGAGATTGAACGGCGGGAGAATACAGCATAGGCCCACAAAGAGCCAGGAAAGAGATTGGTTCGTTTGACGTAGGCCTGCTCTTTCCCAGGCCTGAGATAATCTATTTAAAGCGTAACAAACGTTTGTTCTCCTGTTCTTTCCCATGTTCTCTCTCCATCGCGGCTGTTTGGGCCTGGCGGCCATGCTGGCTCAAGCCTGAGCAAGCTCCAAGCAGGGGCCTGGGTGTGGCAGCACAGTCCCAGCCAGAGCACAGGCAGGAACAGAGGCTGAGCTGTTGGGGGCCAGATGTAAGCTGGCAAGGTCCTTGCACCTGAAGGGGCTAGCAAGGCTGGGACCCTTACCCACACAGTTTTCCCAGACTTGTGTGGATGGCGATTATCAGTAGAATGAGAGCAACCTTTGTAGAATAAGAACAGCCTTTCATGGCTTGCCAAGAAGTCTATAACTATTTACTGAGATATGCTGTACTGAGAACTTGTCCTTCTGCTGTGTCTCTCCCTTCGAGATTAAGAGGAACGAAGAATACATTCCTCTTGGCAGACCTGCTATTCAGTGTGTTGTGTATAAATAGGATTGTGTGGCTAATAAACTCCCTTCAGTTCATCGAGAACTGGGGTCCTCCCGACCCCGCTTTCCTGTCTTTCTTTCTTTTCTCAATTCCCACCTCCCTGCCTCAGCCCGGCTCAACCCTGTCAGGCTGGCCCTGGCACTGAGCCACCCTGATGAGGACAGAAATTGAGCTGGACTACACTGTGGCGTGGACTAACCTGAACATGGCAGTTTTGGATGCCCTTCCAATGCCAGGTCATAGCACAGCCTCTCTAGACCCCAGTCCTTCTTCTGGGCTTGGTGAGGACAAGGCTGGACTTCTTCCCCAGAGGGATGGAGCTGAGCCACCTGGTCGTGAGTGAGGCACTGGGCACCTGGGGGCAGCCCTTTGTTTCTACTCCAATAAATCGTACCGCTCCACCTCATCCTCCTGTACCTGGGTCCCCAAAATGCTTTTCTCATGACTCCATAGAAGAGCCCTATTTCCATTGGCAAAAAGGTTGATGCATCCTTTTTTTTCAGAATATGTTTGGCCACACTTACTTTCAGAAGCTTCCAAAGAAACGATATTTTACGGCCTTTTTTTAGTAACCAGGCCTTGTACTATTATAAGACTTAGGGTCTATTTCTTCAGTAATAAAAACTTCAAAACAAGATGAAAAGTATCTCTGTCTAACTTTGTCCCACAAGGTTAGTCTACAGCGGGGGTTTGCAAACATTTTCTGTAAGGGCCAGACAGAACATATTTCAGACTTTGCGGGCTCAGGAGAATTGAGCAACTGTTCTCACTTAAAGGCTGATAGTGTTTTTTAAACTGTGCATTACACATTTTAAAATGGAAAGACTATTCTTCACACACATGCATCACAAAAAGAGATGGAAGGCTATAGTTGGCTGACCCCTATTCTAGGTATCTTTGAGATATCTATAATAATAAAAGCATAATATGCTAATTAGACCAGACAGCTGAATAACCTTCTGGATGACCTTCTGGACGAAGCTGTGGGGGTGGGGGGTGAGGCAGAGGCGGTTAGGGGTGATCAGGCAGGCAGGCAGGCAGGCTAGCGGTTAGGAGCCAGCAGTCCTGGATTGTGAGAGGGTACAGGCCAGGCTGAGAGATCCCCCCTCTCCCCTGCCTCCACAGGCACGAATTTCATGCGCCAGGCCTCTAATACTATGATAAAGGGCAAGAAAGTCAATATAGTCCTGATACAAAACGGCAAACCTATATCGTTCTGAATATGAATTGTTTCTGATCCTCTCTTCCAATGAGAGTACAAAAGAATTGCATTCCCCAATCAGCAGTTCTCTGCCATTTGTCAGACACCATGCTAATTTGCTCTGACAAAGATATCACACCTGACATGGCAGCTGCAATTGAGGCTACTACTTGATACAATATGTAATTGTTTACCCTCATCCTCCCAGACCCACCTGACTCCTGCAGGGGCCAGAATGATATGTGAAATGGAGATATAATTGCAGGTAGGATGGGGACTGCCATTTCTGCATGCTTTATATCCTGAAGAATGGCACTAATATTCTCCATGCCCCGCTTACCACTCCAATCTCCTTTTTGACTTAGTATTTTGGCCAGGGAAGGGGGATTGTTTCAGAGGTTTTCCTTTGGCTTTCCCATTTGTGATAGACACATCCCACAACAGGTCCCAATTGCACATTCTGCACCTGGGTAAATATACCACCCTGTGGACATGCCAACCTCGTGGACACTCAATAAGCTTCACTCAGGCCAGGATTGCATCTGTTAGCTGGGCTTGGCGCGCCCTCATTCTAACAGGAGGCCAGGATAACACCTTGCCTTGGGTACCAGCTTGGGCCCTGTGTCTAATGGTTCTTGAAATGTTTGAACATTTCCCTTCCCTCAGTGTACCCTTTCCCAAGCTAACGGCATTGTCAATCATTTACAAACCTTGTGCTAGTTCAGGTTTCTTCTTCCGGAGATGAGGCTTCATCTTCATTCAGTGGGTTCCAAGTGTGAAAACTACGTCTGGAAAGAAAACTTGGAAAGGGATGTTGACACTTCACTGGGATGACCACCCTTAGGCTCTGATAGTACAAGCTTAGTTCAATGCTTGTTGGCTGGCCATCTCTTTCTTGTCTTGACTACAGTATTCTTTTTTAAAATATATTTTTATTGATTTCAGAGAGGAAGGGAGAGGGAGAGAGAGCTAGAAACATCAACAATGGGAGAGAATCATTGATTGGCTGCCTCCTGCACACCCCCTGCTGGGGATGGAGCCCGCAACCCCAGCATGTGCCCCTGACTGGAATCGAACCTGGGATTCTTCAGTCCACAGGCCGGCACTCTATCCACTGAGCCAAACCAGCTAGGACTTGACTACAGTATTCTATCAACCACATCCACAACTCTCTATGGCCAGGCTCTCGACTGGCACTCTGGCCCTTTCCTTCTCTACAATAATTGTGTCCAGGAAGTCTCCATCAATTAAGCACAAACTGGCTCTAGGTTCTGAGTTCTACTATCTCGTCACTCTCAGTGAGCCTAATTATATCTCAGCCTCTGCTATCATCAGCCCTGGATTACGAAGAAAAGCCACCAGGGGATATTTCAGTGATGCTGAAGCCAGCCCAACCTCTCACCTATTTTCTCCCAACCTTCATTTTCTCAAGTCTTGGCAAGCACAACAAACTTCTTCCAATTAATCAGAGTAGGTCTGTACCACTAGCTTTCTCTCCTCCACATCAGCTGTACTGCTTCACGATCTGCCTCCTAGTAGAATTTCCTGCCATCAGAGCCACATTCTGAATGGATCAGAACCAGAGTGGTATTTTTCTTTAGGCTGATGATAGCATGCCATGTATACCCATTGTAAAGCAGGTTTGACCTAGTTTTCTGCATATGCCACAGGAAATATCTCATGATAACATAATGTAGATAGAAATATTATCAGAAATACAGCAGGGTTCAGTACCATAGGAGCCGGAGACATATGCTCATGCTCCCCCGCCCCTACTTACAAGACCATCATTATGTTCTTTACACATGAGTATCTGTTCTCTGGGACTGCTCTTTTTTTTAATTAATCATTTTTAAATATATTTTATTTATTTTTTTACAGAGAGGAAGGGAGAGGGACAGATACTTAGAAACACCGATGAGAGAGAAACATCGATCAGCCGCCTCCTGCACACCCCTACTGGGGATGTGCCTGCAACCAAGGTACATGCCCTTGACCGGAATCGAACCTGGGACCTTTCAGTCCGCAGCTGACTCTTTATCCACTGAGTCAAACTGGTTAGGGCTGGGACTGCTCTTGATAGCCAGAACTTGTTCGAAAGCCAGGGTCTAACTGGAAAACAGAAACCATTTGAGGATTAAAGTAGACTCACTGTAATCTAGGGAATTGGTTGTATAGTATATTATGGAATGAGAAACCAAGCAGGGGACATATGAGTATATCCATCAATAAATCCAATTACCTGAACTATCAGTGAATTTACATTTTTTTTTCCATTTTGTAGGACTATTCTGAAGACTTATTACTTAGATCAATTTTTAAAATATGTTTTTACTGTTTTCTGTGGTTTTATTTAAGAGAGAGAAGAGAGAGGGTTAGAGAGATGGAAACATGGATGCAAGAAAAACATCGGTCAACTGCCTCCTGCATGCTCTCTACTGAGGATCATGCCCACAACCCAGGCATGTGCCATGACCAGGAATTGAACTGGGGACCACTTGATTCATGGGTCAATGGTCAACCACTTAGCCATACTGGCCAGTCTATTAGATCAGTTTTTAAGAGGACTACATGATATTTCAAGATTTTATAGGTTGTGTGCCTTATCTCATAAAGCGATAACTTAAAAAGCTTGATTTCTAGGGGATGCCATGGGAAAATATATTTATTTTTAACATCAGGGTTCTTCTTTATAGATATCTAATCCTAACTATTGGTATATATTTTGCTTTGAATAAACATTCGAATTTACAGAATTTGACTTTCTCTGACCAAAATGATTCTGAAAAAAACAGTATCAGTTGACTAATGGATATATATATATATATATATATATATATATATATACACATATATATATACATTTATATATATATATATAAATTCATCATAACAAACTGCTATTTTACACATTTTAGATATTTACATATTATTTTAAATTCAACTTAGCATCTCATTTGCTGGCTATTTGGGCCCTTTTACATTCATATCTGTTGTAACCTATTATTAATGCATATACAGCACACTAGCTAGCAATGACATCTTGATTAATTGGAATCAGCACAAGCTAATTTTCTTTTGTAAAAGCTGTAACTTCTATACACCTATGCATATTGATCATTAGCACAATGATCCGTGTCACAAGCATCTCCATTTATCATGGCCTCATTTTCATTAACGGCGTTAGTAAACACTAATTCACTTCCTCAAGTGCACAGGATGTGAAAGCGCTCTGTAAGTAATTGCAAAGGTTTGAGGAGAGGTGAGAAGTAGTTTACACCTACTCTAATGGTCACATCATTCAAGTACATCACAGTGTGCGCTATTTACCAGGAAATGTCAACCTTTAAAATTGATAGCTCCTTCTTACTGGAACCTGCAAATACGTTATAAATACAGCCTATTTGCTCCAAATGTAAACTGATTGCAAAGCATATGCGTTATACCTGGAAATAACCCTTTCCAATCCACAGGGTGAGTAAAATCATGTGGAGAGTGAAGGTTTTCATAGAAGGTGATTTCTTACCCTGGGTAATCCAAGTATGTTAAATCACTTCAATGTATATCAGAAGCCTGTAGAGAGGGAGGCTTCTGCTCAGAGTACTTAAAAGAGAATTGCATTTCCTTGCACCACTGGAAGGAATGGGGGTGGGGCAGAAATATTGCTTATGATGAAAAACAATTAGGAGCCCACATCTGGGTACACCCCAGAACAATATCTTTATATCCCTACCACAGTGCTTATTATTGTGAGGTGCACTGTTAAGCAATCCTTGATGAAAACACTCTGTTATAGCAGCCTGATAACTGATATGGTTGATACTGTTATGTCTGATCAAATAATCAAATCAATATCCCCTCCCACGGGAAACTGACCTTTAGATCATTTCACAACTGACATTCCCTTTCACTTAGACCACATTCTATTTGCTAAGACCAGTAACTTTCCCCTCTGGACTTGCCCAGGATCTGGACCCACACACAGAGAATTCCCAGCCATAAAAGCCAGCCTAGAATCCTTTAAAATCTCTGAATCCCCATCCCTGGGTGCTGGTGCCATTTTGGGGCTCAGCCCATCTGGCTTCCAGATGATGTAATACATTTACAGTATAATTCTTTACCACTTCCGGCCTCATGCATACCTCCTTCAGTGACCCTAACAGATACCAACAGGTAGCATAGTTACAAAGAAAGGCTTTAAAATGAATATGTTCACATGCATTCACTTTTGCAGACATCTTTATTTTAGCTGTCTTCCATCTACAATATTTATGGGAATTTAATTCATGGTTCACTACACCCAGAAATTGCTTAAATGCCACAAGTGGCCTGACAGAATCCAAGACAGGCACAGCAGAAATGGCAAAGAAAAACATGTGGTACATAAAGCGATATGATGGATGTCTGGCTAGAAAATTCTCTATAGCCACCCTATTCAGATCACATTGTTAAAGGCAGTGTTGACTTTAGGAAAAAATTTTCTTTACAGGTTCTTAAATCTGATCCAAAGTTACTTCTATTAATTTAAAAGAACAAGACTAATAAGTAAACTTATAATCCCCACTATCTCCATCCATGTAGCTGTGTTCGATACTGGACAGGCTATGCAGACAGAGAACTAATTGCCTGGTTCCTGGAAGCTGACTAAGTGTAACTCCTACAGCATGTTCTCAAATAAGATCTTTTCATTCAATGCCATTTGCTCATAATGTTGATGAGATGCCACAGGAATTTAACTCTCCTTTATATGATCAGCCTATTCTATAAAATTGGTTTTGTTAGACGATGTTTTGCTGAAATACAGAAACTATTAACAACATTGAGGGCTGACTTACGTGAGCCTGAGCAAGTTACTTACCTGCCATTGACTATTATACTCACCTTGTAGGTTTGTTATAAGGATTACATGAGAAAATATAGGTGAGGCCCTTAAGAAATGCCTAGAATATAAGAAGAAGACTGAGTGTTACTTCTATGACTTTGAGAAATTCCATGATTGAGGTTTACTTGTGTTCATCAGGAGAAAGGGATGATGATGAATCCGTCTGTATACACGAAGCACTTGTACTGTTAAGTACTCAGCTGAGTCATTACTTTAGTGAGTTTTGATGTCACTTATTTTATTTTATTGCATTTATCAATCATTTGCTATAATAATATGATAAATATAAATATGATGTGTATGCTCTGGAGAGAGAAACACTACATACACCAGTTGTTTTTTTGTTTGTTTTTAATCCTCACCCAAGGATGTTTTTATTGATTTTAGAAGGAGAGAAACATTGATGTGAGAGAGAAACCAATCAGTTGCCTCCCGCACGGGCCCGGACCAGGGATTGAACCTGCAACCTAGGTATGTGCCGTGACTGGGAATTGAGCCTGCACACTTCTGGTGCACAGGATGATGCTCAACTAACTGAGCTACCTGGCTGGGGCTGTATAGTAGGTTTTTATATAGTGACCTTTCAGGATCTTAGGGATTGACTTATTTCATAATGTGCCTTCTCTGATTCATAAAAACAAACTTTATTTTAAATGACAAGTTAGATGTAAGGGAAAACGAGGTGTTCCAATCTTTCCATGAAATTTACAGTCCTACCATATCCAATAATTACTGAACTACATTCCTTTTTGGGGGAGGGGCATGTTTTTTGTATGTGTTACATTGTAGACATAGCAATATAGTGCTAGAAACATAAAAAAGTTTATTTTCTTCATGAATATGTTCAACAGCTTAAAATTCAGCAACTCTAACCCTTGCTCAAGTTTGCCACATTTACAAACTCATTTAAAAAACACACATAGCCCTGACCGGTTTGGCTCAATGGATAGAGCGCCGGCCTGTGGACTGAAGGGTCCCAGGTTTATTCCAGTCAAGGGCATGTACCTTGGTTGCGGACACATCCCCAGTGGGGGGTGTGCAGGAGGCAGCTGATCAATGTTTCTTTCTCATCAGTGTTTCTAACTCTCTATCTCTCCCTTCCTCTCTGTAAAAAATCTATAAAATATATTTAAACACACACACACACACACAGCTTTTATTCCTAATTGAATCAGAGTTTAATTAAATCAAGCATTTTAAATGTTTTCATTTTTAATTATTTGCTTTCTATAGTGGCTCATAAAGCATGTAACACTGATAGTACAAATAATACCCTCTCCCCTGACACAAATATCCACATCCTAAGCCTGGAATCTGTGAATAAGTTACTTTGCATGTCAAAGGGACTCTGCAGATGTGGTTAACTTATGGATCTGAAGATGGGAGGATTATCCTAGAAGACCTGCATTGGTCCAGTGTAATATCAAAGGGTCTTATAAGAGGGAGGCAGGAGAATAAAAATTAGAGAGAGAAGATATAAGGACAGAAGCAAATGTCATAGAGGAGAGAAGGTGCTATGGAGTTGCCTTTGAAGATGGAAGAAGGGGCCATGAGCCTAGGAATATAGACAACCTCTAGAAACTGGGAAAGAGAAGGAAACAGGTTTTTCTCTAGAGCTTCCAGAAAGAAATAGTCCTGCAAATCCAGTCTAGACGTCTGACCTCCAAAGTGTAAGATAAAAACTTTGCAATGGTCAAGCCACAAGTTTGTGGTGATATGTTATAGCAGCAATAAGAAACTCATACAGACATACATTAGCATTGACATCTCAAAGAATCATATTTTTCAGTGATTATTAAGATGATAATATTTCCTCCAAATCTAAGATTTCCTTTATTTCCTTATAAATGGTAGAACTGAAATGCCAAAAGAATGCCAAAGATTACTAACAAGATAAAGACTAAAAATAAATTGTCAATAGTGTGTGTGTATTTATGAATTTTGTCAGGTCAGGTAGCACATGTACCACCATTTCCTTAAAAGGTATGATCACTAGTCATGTTTTCTTACTTTGATGTACTCTATAGAAGCAGCTACTCCTATATAAATTTTGATTAATGCATTATGAAATTTGAATACTATGATAAAATTGAGACTCAAAAAGAGGAGCACATTATATTTATATTTCTCACAATATGTAATAACATATGCAATAATAATTATACTGCTACTAATATTATTTAAAATAAATAATGAGTACATACTTCATTACAGTGATTTTTACATAGTATCTCATTTAATTCTCACAATTGTCTGAGATAGGTACCATTAGTGACTTTTATAAAAAAGCAAAGTAACTTGTCTAAAGTCAAATTCACGTAAATTTTTAATATCCTTGACACAAAGATGAAAATTTAACTATCACAAGTATGTTCGTAGGCTGTTTTATTTCTGAAAAACTATTAACACATCTAACCCTCAACCAAAACTAAAAACTGTTCATGGTAAGTTCTCTTTTTTTAAAAGTAATGGATTCAAGTAGTATTTAGCTTGTCTATGCAGTGCTTGTCAATTTTAAATATCTCTTTCATTCTTAATGACAAAACTTGATGTTAATTTAGCAAAATATATCACGTTCCTTATTGCCCGTAAACGACAACTAACCGAACGTAGTAAATATGGGATTGACATTGCCAGGGGGGGAAGAGAGGCCAACAAATTGTTTCAACATACTTCTAAAGTAAAAATAAACAAACTAGATATTTCTGAGACAAATTTTCACCAAATCACAGTAGCATGCTGTTATTTTATGGTTGAGTTCTGACATAAAAAATGTTATTCTTGAAGCCATCTATATTATGATTGAAGAGAAATACATCAGATAACAGTAAGTGGGGGATCCACTCATGGGCACCACCTCCCCAGGCTCCTACTCCTGCTCTGCCTGCCCCTCAGCATTACGCAGAGTGGCTGCACATTTCCACAGGGATTTGCTTCTGTTCCTGAGGCGGCAGCCATGCCAGATACAGATTTCCAGTGTTTTTGTTCTTACGACAACAAGGGAAAAAGTTGTGAAATGTCAGTTCTCACCCATCACTGCATTAACTAACATAAACCACTTCCGTCATGAACCGCATCTATTCTATTCACCAGTTTGAGGCAGCATTATTTTTTTTTAAAGGGCAGCCCAAGATTTCTTGGATATTTAATGTTTCCCAAGAGCCCCAGGGAAAGACTGCTGAGATGCTTGGCATTCCTTTAAATGCCATAAGGCAATTAGGTTGTTCTGATTATTTTGTGATGTCAGTATTTAATATTTGTGCTGGCTTTTAGTCACTGCTGATAGAAATAGGTAACATGACAAATAAATCGCAACTAGAAAGAGCTAATTTTAGCACACTTGTGAAAACCCTGAGGTTCCTATTGAGTTTTGCATGTGACAGCTTAAGAAACCTATTATTGTGCTTATAGCGAGAAAGGACATGGTGGCTGAATCTGAGTTGTCAATGCCAAATATCAAACAGTTAGTTTTAAAGGTAACTGTGAAAACTACTACAATTTATCCATGGGTTCTTTAAAAGGATGGATGGAATTGAGTCAAACTATATTATAACCTTTACAATGAAAAGTACAACTATTGGCTAGTAAATCCTATTCCTACAAACACGTAAATCTGTGTTTGTCTCTACACTACTGAAGTCACCCTGCTATACTGTGATTAGTGTTAGAATTTTGCAATTTCATATAGTATTACATGGTCCAACGGCCTGTAGCAGCTTGTGTAGGTGGCCCCAATTCTTAAGCCTTATCTTTAAAATACCAAAGGGGTCGCGACCCACAGGTTGAGAATCACTGTTTTAGGCTAAAGAAGTGTGGGAAAGGAAGGCAATAGGAAAAAACGGCAGGGTAAATTGACCACTGCTGGTCCTGCTGCCTCTGTGAGTGCTGCCTGAGTGCCCTGCACTCCAATCCCTAAGCTGTCATAAAGAGGAAAAGAAAATTGAAACCAACAACAGCCAGGCAGGGAAGCACCTTCTCCTGCCCTGGCCTTGCAGTGTCTTTTCAGCACCCAGTATCGCCAAAGTCTAATAGCGAGCCAACTGGCAAAGGAGAAATATTTAAAGGTTTCAGTTCAGTAACGTAAAAAAGATGGATGAATTTGGAGTAAAAGACAAAAAAATCGATAACACAGTCTTATAGCTGGAAGAGTAATTCCTCCAAACGATTTCTTTCAAGTTTGTTTTTGGGATGTATTTGGACTTTCACAATGTAATATACGTTATTCATGTTGGCTCATTTTCCATTTTTACGAAGCTTTTAAGTTTTAATTGAGGTCTCACTGAAAATGTTGATTAATTTGGAGAGAACTGACATGTTTACAAGCTTGAATCTTCTAATTAATGAACATGATAGTCCCTCCTTTGCTTATCTTTGATATCTTCAAATTATGTATTTTGTATGTAACTACATTTTATCTTTTGTTAGATTTGTAATTAGATATTTTATTTTTTTTAAATCTCATCCGAGGATGTGCTCACTGATTTTAGAAAGAAGGAAAAGAGAGAGAGAAACATCAATGTGAGAGAGAACATCCATTGGTTGCCTTCTGAAAGTGCCCCAATAGGGGATTGAACCCACAACCTTTTGGTGCATGGGACAATGCTCCAACCAAGCTACACTGGCCAGGGCTATTCTTAATTATTTTAATGAAAATATTTTATAATTAAAATCAGATTTTTTTTGTATACAGAAATACAACTTAATGTGCAACATATTTAATCAACTTTATGGTTTATCTGAAGACTCTCTTTGTACTTTTCCAAGTCCCCAGCCATATCAACTAGAGATGATTGCAAGTCTATTCTTCCTTTCAGTTTACTAATTGTAATTATATATTTGTCTTGCTTTATTGCACAGGCTAGAAATTATAGTGTTAAATGTGGGTGATGACATTAGATACCCTGTGTCTTTTTCCTCATCTCAGTTTTCAACATTTTAAAAATGTTTATAGTTGTACCTTTTATGAGATTAAACAATTTCCTTTCTACTCCAGATATGATAAACTTTTTTTTCAAATAGTTCTGAATGTTATTAGTTTTCTCAGTTTATTTAAGTAGTCATACTTTTATTATTTAACTAGAGGCCCGGTGCACAAAAATTTGTGCACTCGGGGGCGAAGGAGGGGTCCCTCAGCCTGGCCTGTGCCCTCTCGCAGTCTGGGACCCCTCGGGAGATAACGAACTGCTGGCTTAGCCCTGCTCCCGGGTGGCAGGGGGCAGGCCCAATCCTTAGGTGCAGCCCCTGGTCGGCTCAGAGCAGGACAGATTGGGAGGTTGCAATGCCACCCTCAGTCACGCTCAGGGTAGGGCCGATTGGGGGGTTGGGGCACCGCCCCCTGTCACACTCAAGGCAGGGTTGATGGGGAGGTTTCGGCGCCACCCCCTGTCATGCACAGAGCAGGGCCAATCAGGGGTTTGGGGCTCCTTACCCTGTCACCCACAGAGCAGGGCCAATCAGGGGGTTGGGGCACCGCCACTCTTACACTCAGGGCAGGGCCGAAGGGGAGGTTATGGCTCTACCCTGTCACACAAAGAGCAGGGCTTGTGTGTGGGGGGCAGGTTGGGGCTCCGCACCCTGTCACACACAGAGCCGCAGGGCGATCAGGGGGTTGGGGAGCTCCCCTGTATCAGGCACAGAGCAGGGCTGATCAGGAGGTTGGGGTACCTTCCCCTGTCACGAACAGAGCAGGGCAGATAGGGAGGTTGTGGCCCCGCCCCCTGTCACACACAGAGCCGCAGGGCAATCAGGGGGTTTGGGCGCTGCCCCCTGTCACGCTGATCCCGGTGCTGGGAGGCATATTACCCTTTTACTTTATAGGATAGAGGCCTGGTGCATGGGTGAGGCTGGCTGGTTTGCCCTGAAGGGTGTTCTGGACCAGGGTGGGGGTCCCCACTGGGGTGCCTGGCCAGTCTGGGTGAGGGGCTGAAGGCTGTTTTCAGGCTTGCAGGTGACTGAAGCTCCCAACTGCTCCTTTTTTCTTTTTTTTTAAATTCTGGGCCAGCTTTAGCTCTGGCTCCAGCTCTGAGGCCTCTGCTGCTGAAAGCAGGTATCTGGTTTGTTTGGGTTCTATAATCGAAACAATGTATAACTCTAGCTCTGAGATCCCGGCTGGCTAAAAACAAGTTTCTGGGGTTTTGTTTAGCTTCTATATTTGTTACAATGTTTCAAACTGCAGGCTCAGTGGCCGGCAGCTGCAGGCGGGGAACGTTGGTTTCCTCCGTCACTGAAGCAAGCAAGCCTCATGTTAGTCAAGCTGCCTGGCTGCCGGCTGCCATCTTGGCTGGCAGTTAATTTGCATATCGCCCTGATTAGCCAATGGGAAGGGTAGCGGTCGTACGCCAATTACCATGTTTCTCTTTTATTAGATAGGATACAGTGAATAAATTTATAATCTTAATTTTATAATTAAGTTCTTAAGTTTATAATCTGATAAATTTTGTCAAATGTATATAATCAAAATACAAACCAAGATATAACAAGTTTCTTTGTGGATCTTTCATTACAATGTTCCACATTGCTCCCAGAAATAATCCCTATTTTTATTTTTAGCCAATAGTTCCATTTTCTCTGTTATTGATCTCTATATTAAGAGAATAATACTTTTACATACGTTTTTTAATAGTGTTGCATGTTGTACACATTAATCAATCATTCTATTTTATTACTGAATGGCATCTGAGACAATGAATGTAACAATATTTGTTTATCCATTCTTTGTAGGGTTGGTTGTCTATCTACCAAATTATCTATTTACCTACTGCATTATGAATGAA
Organism: Myotis nattereri; assembly: GCF_964212035.1. Classification (NCBI taxonomy): domain Eukaryota; kingdom Metazoa; phylum Chordata; class Mammalia; order Chiroptera; family Vespertilionidae; genus Myotis; species Myotis nattereri. The sequence goes on along the minus strand of NC_138086.1, from coordinate 18,484,940 downwards.
ATACAGATGGAGATTGCTGTCTTTTGTGAGCATGTTTTTTAATTTTATTTTAAGCATTATGTCAGCAACTCTTAGTGGCATATTTTACCATAAGTAAGTTATATATCTACATTTATTAAAAAAACAAAATAAAAACTTTTTATCTCTTAAAGTTGAGAGTAGCATTTTATTCTATCAACTGCAATGTATGACATATATTTACTTTATATCTTCTCTAGTATTTAGCATTAGTCTTTTTTGTTATTTTTTATGTTTGCTATACTATACTTTTATTTATTTTTAAAATTTATTTTTATTGTTGAAAGTATTACAGATGCCCCCTTTGTTTGTTTGTTTTCCCATTGACTCCCTCCACCCTGCCCCTCCCAGTCCTTTACCATTCTATTGTCTGGGTCCAAGGGCTATGCATGTAAGTTCTCCCAATAGTCACTCCCCACCCACCCACCTCTGCCTTCCCTCTGAAATTTGTCAGTATGTTCCATGCTTCTATGTCCCTGGATCTATTTTGTTCATCAGTTTATTTTGTTCATTAGATTCCACATATAAGTGAGATCATGTGATACTCATCTTTCTCTGACTGGCTTTTTTCTCTTAGCATAATACCCTCCAGGTCCATCCATGCTGATGCAAATGCTAAGACTTTTTTTTTTTTTTTTTACATTGTGCAAATATACCACAGCTGTTTTATTCACTCATACGTTGATAGGAACTTGGGCTGTTTCCAGGTCTTGGCTATTATTATAACTTGTGCTGCTATGAACATAGGGGTGCATACATTCTTTTTGATTGGTGTTTCTTTTTTCTTAGGATATGCTATTCCTAGAAGTGGGATCACTGAGTCAAATGGGATTTCCGTTTTTTATTTGGGGGGGAAACTCCATACTATTTTCCACAGTGGCTGCACCAGTCTGCATTCCCACCAGCAGTGTACTAGAGTTCCCTTTTCTTTGTATCCTGTCCAACACCTGTCATTTTTTTGATTTTGAAAATCAAAAATTGGACTGGAACACACTGAATTCCCGGGTTCTTGTCTGGATGGTTTCGAAGAATGAAGCCACAAATGAAAGGAGATAGGTGAAAAGTACAGAAGCTTTATTGCAAGCAGAAACTTTATTGTAAGCAGACGCTACCTCTAAAACCTAATTCTAAATTCTAAGCCTGACTCTGTCCCTCCTGGATGGACAGAGGGGCCCCTGGAAAGGGTGACCGCTGGCCTCTTTGTCTTGAGGCACTAAATAGGCTGCAGTTCTTTGTCTGAACCTGAACCCTTCTTATTGGTCATTCTGCTACATAGAAGTAGTTTTCAAAACTCAAAACACACATGGTATCCCCCACTTTCTCTCCCCCTTATCTTGTTGGTTGGAGTCACTGTTGATTTATCTTATAGCTCTCTCAGTTGTGCTGGCAGAGAAGGCTTATAGCCCTTCCAGCTACTCAGGTCAGGGCTACTTTTGGCTTAATTTATGGTCACTTTACCAGTAATTGCTCAGGCCTGAGATACCTTTTGGTTTATGTCTGTCTTTACTTGCACAGGCCAGATATATTTCTATATGCCTATTCCATTTCTCTACTTTCTGTATAAGATAAACACCCTGATGTCTTCAAGTCTCCATTATGTATTTCTTTCTTGTAGACCCCTTTCATTCCTAATCTAAACCTGCCTTATTAAGCTAGCTAGCTAACTCTTTCAATTTGTTGATGATAGCCATTCTGACAGGTGTGAGGTGAACTCTACTGTTCTGTTAAGCTAGAAGGAAGTAACTGAAGGAGATTATCCTAAGTAAAGATTATGTAGCTTAAGCGTGATTGTTCATAGTTAAGGTGATTAACTACCCACCTGGCACTTAGTTAAGGGGTTTTACTGATTTATTCCCTCCCTTAGTCCTGTTAATCCCTAACTCCAGGGAAAAATCCCCACCTGGGGAAACAACCTTTCTCAGAGAGGTGACCTTGGTTAAAACACATAGCACTAAGAAGGGGAGCAAACATATTAAGAACAGTATGCCATATACGCCAGGTCCCTTGAAACATATGCTGTGCAGATGTTTCTTCCCTGCAGCGACTGTGTCAAGCAGCAAGGATGGACTGGCTTCCGGCACTAAGTGATATTGAGCATCATTTTATATTATTTTTTAAATTTTATTTTATTGTTTAAAGTATTACAAATAGTAGTGCATATGTCTCCTTTTTTCCCCATTGATCTTCCCCCTGCCTCCCGTACTCCCCAGCACATGCCCTCACCACCCTCCTCCCCAGTGTCTTGCATCCATTGGTTATGCTTATATGTATGCATAAAAGTCTTTTGGTTGATCTCTTACCTCCCCCCCCCGCCATTTTATATTCGTGCACATCCATATGTTCTCATTGAAATTACATGTTCAAGCCTTTATCTCATTTTAATTGCACCACTTTTATTATTATTGATTTGCAAAAATACATTTTATATTCTTAATTTGATATTTTTCAAATATATTCTAACCATTTTATTCCAGTCTGTGACTTGATTTCTCATTTCTTAACAGCATCTTTTGATGAAAAACAACTTAAAAATTTTATGAAGTCCAGGTAATCTTTTATTTTAAGTACTTTCTTTTCCTTCAATTTACATATCTTTACTCCACAATCACAAAGATATTCTTGTAGCTTTTCTTCCAAGAGCTTTAATGTTTTCTCTTTTATATAGTTTGTTTCTTTTGCTTGTGGTTCTTTGAGCTTTTTTGTTTCTGTATGTTTTAGTTTTAATCAAATTTGGTTAATCTGTAATGAATACTTCAATTAATTAGAGTGGTCCAGAGAATGGGAGAAAGAGACAATTAATCAGTTGACAGCTGTGGGCTGAAACTAATAAAAGACCACTCATATTCCAGAATGTGCGTTGAAACTTTCAGCCAACTTTCCAGAAGCTATCTAAAAAAAAATCACCCACCACCAGATGGCACCTCATCCGGCTCATGGGTGAACTTTCTGGACTGTTGTCCACAGCTAATCATTTTTAGAATTTTCCATTGAATACTTTTGCATCATAGTGGACTGCAGACAACTGAAATCGTAGAAAGCAAAACCACAGGTAGGGGGTAACTACGACAATTGTTTAATTAAGTTCACCCTCTTCTGCTGTTGCAGCAATGTGCAATTTCTATAATGGCAGCTTTAAAATAATTGTACTTTCTATTTTTGTGATTCTTCTTTTTCTCTTTCTTTTTCTTCTTTTTCTTTAGAAGATGTAGTTGACCCTTGCTTCCTTCCCTTACATTCACCACCAACCAGCTGAGGAATTCCTCTGAAGTTCCCTCCATTTTGTCCCATAAGTGACAAAACTCTCAAGATTACCATACCATCCAAGGTTCTTTTATTTTTACTTCAGCTGACTCTGATTTTATTTTATTTTATTGTTGCTAGTATTACAAATGTCCCTCAATTGTGCCACTCTTTATCCCCCTCCTCCTAGCCCTTCCCTAACTCTATTTCCAATAGTCCCTGTTTAGGGTATAATTTGCTCTTCCTGATGGCTTATTTATCTCTATCCTAACAACATTTTCTACTCACAACCCTCTCCCACAAGTTAATTTTTAATTGTACATATTTATTTCTTACATGCAAATTAAAGTGTGTGTGTGTGTGTGAATATTAGCTCTCCTAGCATGAATTATGTGTGGTTTTATTTTATCAATGTGTTCACCTGTATGATTATTGGATTATGTGAAAAAAGACTTGGATTTAGGGAGCATCCATTTCCCTTCACAAACAGAATTCTCCAAAACTTACTTTTTTTCTTTTTTGGTTAAGCCTAACCCAAGGATATTTTCGCATTGATTTTCAGAGAGAGTGAAAGAGAGAGAGTTGGGGAGAGAAGCATCAGTGCGAGAGAGACACATTGATTGGTTGCCTCCCACACATGCCCCAAAATGTCCAGAGGTCAAGCCTGCAACCCACGTAGACCCATTGGCTGGGAATCAAACCCGAGACCCTTAGGTGTGTGGGCTGACGCTCTAACGACTTAGAAACACTGGCCAGGGCTCCAAAACTGACTTTTAAATGAAATAGAGTAAGCTAAGGCAAAAAGGAGTAAAATAGAACTTCACTATAAAGTGTTTGCAATGTGTATATGTTTGCAGGTACACAAACAGATATATATTTATATGTATTATATAATCTTTACTGAATTTTGGTATGTATTCTCTTACTGTGGGGTGTTATTTAAACGAAGAAAAAAAGTAGAAAAGATATAAGCACTGCACTAGAATATGTTGTTGTTGTTTTGCCAAACAAACCATGAGGAGAGAATTTCTGATGGAGAAAAATGAAAAGACAAGCATTGAAAGAAGTTTGGGCTCACAGCAGAGAGAAGCCTTTTGCATTTACAATGAGAAGCATGCTGAGGTAACATATTAAAGGAGTCATCTTTGTTTAGAGCTTGAACATCAAACCCAGCTAAATTGAATCTTTGTAAAAATTTGAGAGAGAGCAAGACCAGCAACTAAAAACAACTGTTTTAGATTATATGTTCAAGTTACAATATTTTACTTAAGTTGTCTCATTTTACCGTAAGAACCGAATGTCTTGTCCTAGCTGGTTTGGCTCAGTGGATAGAGCATCGGCCTGCAGACTGTAGGGTCCCAAGTTTGATTTGGTCAAGGGCACATGCCCTGGTTGAGGGCTCCATCCCCAGTGGGGGCGTGCAGGAGGCAGCCTATCAGTGATTCTCTCTCATCACTGTTGTATGTCTCTCTACCTCTTCCTTCTTCTCTGAAATAAATAAAAAATATTTTTTTAAAAGAACTGAATCTCTTTGTTCATATAACAGATTTTGCTTCACATGACCAGAAAAATCTTTACATGCCCTGAAACCTTCCAAATGTAAAGCTTTCCTTGCTCTATTTTTATAAAAAATGTTCTTTTTATTTGGTTCTATGATCCTAAAAAAAAGCTATTAACTTGCATATGTGAAGTCATTGAAATCATACAAGCACCCATAGAAAGGAGAAATTCATATAGTTAGGAACCATGCAAAGTGACTATAATTTTATTATCCTCACCCAAGGATATGTTTACTGATTTTAGAGATAGAGGAAGGAAGAGAGAGAGAGAGAGAGAGAGAGAGAGAGAGAGAGAGAGAGAGATCGATCAGTTGCCTCCTGCACTATATTGGACTGAGGATTGAATTGGCGGCAACCTTTTGGTGTATGGGACAACACTCCAACCAACTGAGCCACCCAGCCATGGACTTTGCTCTACAATTTTATTTTTTAGAATCTGAAAAGCAGTGTACAAATAACATAGAACTCCAAAGATTAAGTTTCTTATAGACCTCTTGGATACCTAATCCATAGATAGATGTTTTCTGGTGTTTCATATTATAACCTGCCATCTTATGAAAGTTAATATGCAAGTATACATTTTTGAAAAATCAGTTACTAGTTGAGAAAATTATGTCGCTATTTTGTCATATTATTTAGGGAGCCTGTGAGATTATGATCCAAGGAATGAGTAAAATTATAATAACTACAATTCTTGAACTTTTTGCATGCAGCATGTGCTACATTACACATTAGTAATCTGTTCTCATTTAATCCCTATAACAATACACGGATCATTGTCCTAATTATATATGTGAAGAAACTGAGATTTCAAGATCTTAAATAATTTTCCCAGAACAACACAGCTTGAGGGACTAAGAAAAGCTTAGTCTCAACCTTCCTGCTGTGCCCATTCATCAGACTAGCCCTCATCCCATCCCCCATCACCCAAACTGTGACCACCGTTTGTTTCCTGCAAGGAATGACCCCCAATTTCATTATCACCTAATAATAGTGAATTTTCAGAAATAAATTTATTGCACAGACTAAATCCTACTGGTTAATTTTAAGTATATTCCCTGACTTTAATGAACTAGTGGTTCATCACTTGTCCATGTTTATTGAGCATAAATTCAGTCATACTTTGAAACATGATTTTTGTGTGAAAAGTAGTAACTGTGCCAGAGTGATTGTTCCTTCTGAAGTCATTTGTATCACTGAGATGATCTACAGCTTTGCACTCCTCTCCTGTGGCACCCAAGTGCTCCCTCCATGCAAAAAAACAATAAAATAAAATAAAAAGTTTTCAAAATAAAATACAAGCCTTAATTGGGAAGGAAAGAAGGAGGGGGGCAGTAGTCAATGAACTTCTGAGTTTACTGTCCTTATTCCTGGGAGATGTATCACAAAATCACTGTATAGTGAAATATTCAAGGAGCTTAAGGAACTCCAAGAAGAAAACTTAAACCACACCAAGGCATTAAGTCAAACTGCTGAAAACCGTACTGAACAAAGAAATATTATTGCAGCCAAGTTTTTAAAAAATCATTAAAAACAGGGGAATAACAATTGGAATAATGATTTCTTATCTGACACAATGGGAATTGACTAATTTTGGAAATGAACCCATAGCCTTTATCCTCTACACTATGTTCTAACCAAGTAATAAGCTAATCAGTCCCAGGCAAATATCACTCATATCTATATTTGTCTTAAATTTGCTCTATTCTGTTCTCATAGTGAATTAAAGATACAAAATCTGAAATGGAGAGTAAGTTGTGTGGGAGAGGCTTGCAGATACAATGGTCTCAATGAATCTGAAAAATGATACAAGATTTTTTCATGATTCTGTGTTTATATTTCACTAGAGGCCCGGTGCATGAGATTTGTGCACTTATGGGGGGGGGGGGGCTCAGCCCAGCCTGCACCCTCTCACAGTCCAGGAGCCCTCAGGGGATGTCCGACTGATGGCTTAGGCCTTCTTCCACTAAGTGGGCAGTTGGACATCAGTAGCACTGCCAGTCATTCAGCCATTTGGTCAATTTGCATATTAGCTTTTTATTACATAGGATTATTTCTATGAGTCTAATGAGGTAGTGTTCTTTTTGTTTCAATGATAAGGAAACCAAAATGCAAGAAGGTAACAAAACTTGCCAATAGGATAAACAGAGAACATTGTAGAAAAGTTAAATATACTGATCATAGAACATTCAGAAAATATAGAATCTCTCAAGAAAGAATACTTAAAATATTCAGTTCTATCCCCCCAAAGTAATAATTTGCCTGTTTTTTTCCAAAGTTCTTTAAAACATAATTGAGATGAATTTCTGTATCTGTAAGATAATGCAATTCTAACATTTATACTATAAATGAGAGTTCATGCTATTCAAAGAATATTTCTCACATAATAAATTTCCTGTTGGGGGCCAGATGTAAGCTGGCAAGGTCCTTGCACCTGCAGGGGCTAGCAAGGCTGGGACCCTTACCCACACAGTTTTCCCAGACTTGTTTGGATGGCGATTATCAGTAGAATGGGAGTAACATTTGTAGAATGAGAACAGCCTTTCATAGCTTACCAAGAAGTCTGTAACTATTTACTGAGATATGCTGTACTGAGAACTTGTCCTTCTGCTGTATCTCTCCCTCAGAGATTAAGAGGAACAAAGAACACATTCCTCTTGACAGACCTCCGATTCAGTGTGTTGTGTATAAATAGGATTGTGTGGCTAATAAACTCGCTTCAGTTCATCAAGAGAACTGGGGTCCTCCCGACCCCGCTTTCCTGTCTTTCTTTCTTTTCTCAATTCCCACCTCCCTGCCTCAGCCCGGCTCAACCCTGTCAGGCTGGCCCTGGCAGATCTGGCGCCCGAGCTAAGGGACTGAGGAACTGGGAAAAAGACGGTGAGGAACTCCGTCGGGCCTGGAGAGACGACGTGAGGATCTCCTCCGGATAAAGAGTGCACTCCTTAAGGTAACGGAGGAGCAATTTTTTGATCATCGGGAGTAAAGCATGGGGCAATTAGAATCTAGAGAAAATGCCCTTTATGGGCAAATGTTAAAGTTTATGTTCAATAGTAGAGGAACTAAGGTTAATGACAAGCAAGTAGAAAATTTTTTAAAATTCATTCAGGAGGTCTGCATTTCCTTATCGAATTTAATACGGGATTGTTTAGATCCTAGGCATGACCATAATCAACCATCTCTTAAGCCAGAAGAAAAAAAGAAGCAGTGTGATAGCACAAAACAGGAGTCTAAAAGAGACAGTATATTAAAAAGAAATAATGTAACTTTTAAAGATAATTTAACTCCTCAAGATGAGGAGGATTTTGAGGAAGCTGCTGCTCTCTGTCATGATGATAATACAGGTATTGTTCAGGCAGAAGAGGAGGAAGAATGTTTTTCTGCTGGAACTGAAGAGGATAGTAATATAGAGAATATGTTAGAACACTTTTTAGAATTATTAAAGCTTCTTGGCAAGAAAAAGAGAAGCCGCGGGGGCCGTTCCCGCCGCTCTCCGCTGCCTTGTGCAGCACCAGTTCCTAGGAAAAGTCAAACATACAAGTGTTTTACTTGTGGAGGAACAGGACACATAGCAAAACAGTGTCCTTCTAATAAAGGGGTTAATAAAGGAAATGGCAGAGGTCCCAAGCAACCTGGACTATGCCCTAAATGTAAAAAAGGAAAACATTGGGCAAATGAGTGTAAATCTAAGACAGATATCCAGGGAAATTCTTTGCCTCAACACCAGTTGGGAAACTACCAAAAGGGGCCAGCCCAGACACAGCAAATAACAGGGGCATTGTCTATTTACCCTCCTGTCCCTGTGCCGTCTCAAGGCCAGCAGGCTGCACAGCACCCAGCCCGCCCCAGAGAGCAAAATAGATACAAGAGCTATTCCGAGCAACCCCCGGAAGTGCCAGGCTGGACCTTGGATCCATAGGAATAAGACATTCTGTCTGCCCTGGGTGCTGCCCTTGCCTACTGAAATAAACAAAATATTAGATTTAAAACCTCCCACATAGAGAAGAAATGATGGTTTCCTTGCATTTCCGATACAACTACAGCAAATGCCACCGAATCTGAAAATTAAAAATATGTCTGGGATTTCTGTACACGTGTAAAGAGAAAACTGGCTTGGAACTAAGGCGCGCATTGTCCGATTTTGGACATTTAGATAGAGTTTCAAGCTAAAATCTCTTTACAAATATACAAAATAAAACCCAAGACTGATTATTTCCTAAGTAAGATGGCAAAATTTAACCCAAAGGAAAAAAGATGCTGGCTATATTCTAGCAGCAGGATTGGCATTTCCATAATAAAGAACAGTTTTTAAATACTAATAAAGAATATTAAAAGGTTAATTTCAAGGCCAAAAAGGAAAGTTAGTAAAATTGTCTCTATTAAAAGAATTTACTAAAGAATATGCTTTAAAATAATAAATTGAATTTAAATCTCAAGAATTATTAAAATATATTAATTATAAAAATCTAAGTAGCCCAGGTAAAAGACGGCTACGCCCTTTAATTAAGGCTGGCTTCCCAAAGCAGTTTCTAATAGAGGAAGGGCTAGCCTCCTTTCCCCCAACAGAGCAGGTAGGCCAAAAATTTCCTGCCAGTGACAACTTTAAAAAAGAGGCTTGCTTCTCAGTTTCCCATCCTTAATAGAAAGAATGTAACTAATTTGTATTTTAATAGTTACCTGTTTTCAGTGAATGGCACCCCAAGGCTTAGGAGTTTACTAAATTAAATTAAATATTCTAAAATAACAAAATGCTAAAATATTAATCTAAATGTCCCTCACAAAAAATCTAGAGGATAGAATTAAATCTATTGATTATGTCATGTATTTTTGAAGTTTATTCTTAAAAATGTTACTGATTAAGAAATACTAAATATTTAACTTGCCAGCTAAGAGTCTAAAGTTCTGGTTACATAAATTGGGAGAAATCATATAATTATAATAAAATTTCAACATTTATCTAATTGAAAAAAGAGGATAAATTCTATAATCCCAACCAAAATTTTTAAATACAAAGAACAGTTTTAATTTAATTGATATCTCTTAATAATTATAAAAGGTATATAATCTTTAAATTATATATACACATATATATTTAATAGTTTTTTAAGTTAGATTTCAAAACTATAATCAAGGAATGACTTTGGGACATTTCATGGGCCCTGAAATGTTTTCAAAAGTTTATTCTCTTTTCTTAAAAGATTTTTTAATAAAGCCAATCTAATATTCTTGAAATCACATAAAAAGCTTTATCAGATAAATATTAATAAATATATATTTTAAGTTTTTGCCTCTAAGAAAGGGCAAAACACGTTATCTTATTTAATATTTCTTAAAATACAGCAGTAGAATTTTAAGATATAATTTAAAATAACAAAAGCTCATTAATAATTTTTAATATTTTACAACAGCATATTAACATTTATTCCAAACAAGCTTACAAACTAATTGTTTGGCAGGAATTTAATGAAAACATAAAAGGATTTTATCCCTTCCACTGTGTGGAAGGCCGCCTGGGAAGGCACTTAAGCATTCTATATTGACCTCTCTTGCCCTTTTTGCCAAGGGGGTCCCTCTTCCAATTGCCTACAACTGTTACCTAAGCTCTCTGTTCATACTGAGGTTGAAGCCTCATGGTGGCTGGTACCATGGATCTGTCTCTTGCCCAATGGCGTAAGCTGGGCCCTCTCTAGAGAAGAAATCTGGGTTCCCCATGATCAATGCCGGGGCCTGCCAGCAGGCGAGGGGATCCAAAGGCAGTTACTGGGCATGGAGGCCACAGGGGCATACGCTACCAAGGAGACAAAACTAAACCTCACATCACCCTGCTTGGCCCCGGAGGATGGCTGGTTAGTCAACGACGGGTAAGACCCCTCTGGGAGGGGCGACCTAAGACAGGCACAGTCGCAGGGGGCCTCAGGGGAAAACTTGGGGGTCAACACAGGTGGGGCAGAGATCCTCACCCCCCCAACTATGCAGGGGCTTGAACACTCGCCCCTTCTGAGGGAGGTCTCCTGCCCCCATGGCTGCTGCGCTTCCCATGCCCAGCTCAGATCGGGACCCAGATAACAGAAAGAGACTTAAACCAGCCGAAATCGATACCCAGATAACAGAGACTTGGCTAACAGCAACTACCCTATATATAAATCTCGCTTAACACCAGGAATGCTCAGGGCCTTCTCAAGGATGCAAAATAGGTTTATAGTATATTAAGCAAATTCATTTGTCCATGAAATGAAAATTTTGATTAATACTTTTTGAATAATTACTTATATTAATTAGTAAAATTTAACTAATCTGAAAACTTGACTACTATTTTACTGTTAAATTTAATACTTTAATAACAATCTTAGTTTATACTGTAAATATAATGGAAAGGATTTTCCATTAATATTTACAGTATAAACTAAGATTGTTATTAAAGTATTAAATTTAACAGTAAAATAGTAGTCAAGTTTTCAGATTAGTTAAATTTTACTAATTAATATAAGTAATTATTCAAAAAGTATTAATCAAAATTTTCATTTTTTTTATAAAAATTAAAAGTTATCAAGATTACACTAAAAAATTTCCTAAAACCTCCTAATATTAAAAAATAAAAAAAGGGGGATAGTGGAATAATAACCTGTTAAGTAAATAATAACCTGTTAAGTAAATGCCTTAATTGCTTTAATATTTTTACTTGAAAATTAATTTTTTCATTTATAATGCTAATAGCAAGACACCCATGAGAAACATACGTGGTGTCAAAATAAGCCAAAGGAAAATCGTTTGGACAAAAATTAAAAGAATCCCAAGTCTAAATTATAGATATGATTCCTTTATTAACCTTTGGTCGAGAATACATTTGTATATTTTCAGAAAACAACTCCAAGACCATATGGATTCCTGCAACAGAGAGGAATTTTCAGGACTGCTCCAGCAACAGAATAGCAGTGGCCCCATGAGACAACGAGAAGAGAAGCAGTCCAGAAATAAAGATGGTGAAGACGCCTTATCATGCTAGCAGTCAGCAGCTGTGCATCGCTGCAAGTTGCCCAGGACCAAACCAGAGAGGGTCGGACCTGCATTGCCACCATTTGTCCACCATCCAGAACTGAAATATTACTGCTGACATGTACTCATAAGAAACTGTTGGACACTGAAACATGAACTTTGCCTAAAAAACAAAGAAGGGGGATCTGTTGGGGGCCAGATGTAAGCTGGCAAGGTCCTTGCACCTGCAGGGGCTAGCAAGGCTGGGACCCTTACCCACACAGTTTTCCCAGACTTGTTTGGATGGCGATTATCAGTAGAATGGGAGTAACATTTGTAGAATGAGAACAGCCTTTCATAGCTTGCCAAGAAGTCTATAACTATTTACTGAGATATGCTGTACTGAGAACTTGTCCTTCTGCTGTATCTCTCCCTCAGAGATTAAGAGGAACAAAGAATACATTCCTCTTGACAGACCTCCTATTCAGTGTGTTGTGTATAAATAGGATTGTATAGCTAATAAACTCGCTTCAGTTCATCAAGAGAACTGGGGTCCTCCCGACCCCGCTTTCCTGTCTTTCTTTCTTTTCTCAATTCCCACCTCCCTGCCTCAGCCCGGCTCAACCCTGTCAGGCTGGCCCTGGCAGAATTTCCATTTAATTTCTCAAGGAAATATTTATCCCTCCATAACCAAGCACTTGTTTTCATACTTAGTGCAATTATAATTAATTGCAGTAAGTAGCTTTTGAAAACTAAAAAAAAAAAAAATCCATATATCTTATAAATTGAAAAAAGTGAATTTAACCCCAAATCTCCAGGATTCCAGGTCCTTTGATCTTAAATATTATGCTATTCTTTCCTCTGACTAAACTGTACCTGGAAGATATTATTCATGATCCTTGGAGTAGCAGTAAACAAGACTAACATTATCAATGATGTAAATGTCAGGGATGGCCAAAATAAACAGGAAGTGATTTACTTTTACAGAAGTAAAATTGAAGACTTACATATATGTTTTCTTATTTTTTTCAACATTCCTTTTTTTGTCTTGGCTATTACTGCTTCTAGAAAACTCAGAAACTGTTTTGTAAAATAGCAATATATAAATGCTGTGAGGCTGAGAGTCGGTTACTTAATAACTGAACAAGGAAAAAAAAAAAAAAAAGAGTATTCGCTTTTCTCTCTTTTTTCTATCATTGAGCACAGTTTTTCCAGTAAATCAGCTAAGGCCAATTCTGACCAGCAGATATAAATTATTGTGACAAGGTTATACCATTTCCAAAAGAAAAAAGACAAATTTCATTTTGATGTTTGACTTTTTATAATAAAAGAAAAAAAAATTAAAATTTTCCAAATGTGAAGATGAATTTCCTAGAATGATGTTTGTTCCAATTTTAAAGTGCATATGGTACATTTTCAAAAAATTTTCCTTTGGCTCTTTCTTGCATGCTTTTAAGGTAGATAACTTGTTGTAATTTTTTTGGCATATATTCAAGTTCATATACAGAATTTCTTTTGTAAAGTCATGCAGAGGATATAGGCTAAAACAATGTGCTCAACAGAACAATATTATCTCTACTTCACAGATGACAGAACTGAGACAGAAAAGTAAAATGACATGTTTAATGCCACAGTATGAGTCACTGGGAAAATCGGGATTAGAACTCACTGTCCATGACTTCCAAGACTGAATGTTGGCAGAACTTCCCCCATATTTGAATGGAGGTATTTGTTAGCTTTGCAAACTCCAACACAAGCAAATTCATTCAGAAAACTGGTGTGGAAAAAAATACAAACCTCTATTTAGAAATAAACATGATACATAGTTGTTTTTTTTTTTTTCATAGTAGAAATAGATTTGAATATAAGATGTGATCCATGGTGTATCCAATTTGGGTAAAAATGAAGTGTACTATAAGTAAAAGCATATCTATATATTCACCTTTAAAGCATATCCTATTTTGTTTAAGCCATATGTCTCATGTTCAATATTTTGTATTTAAAAGTGATAATTTCATATGGTTTCACCTTACATATGAATACATAGAAATATAATCAGGTAAATCATTTCTTTTTCTCCTGAAAATAAAATCTTAAAATCAGAGCTTCCCCAAACATGAAGGGCTGTATATCTCATTTATATGACATTTCATGGTCTGAGCTGTGACAATGCAGGAAGAGACCAAATTCCTCTCAACTGCTATGGCCCTAAAACATTGCTTCTCAAAATGATTCCAAAATGCCTGGACTCTGCAGACCTTTTCATGGGATTGATGTGGTCAAAGCTACTCACAAACTCCTAAGACATATGTGCCTTTTTCCTCTCGTTCTCTCATGAGTGTCTAGAGTCTGCATCACATTTGATGACATTATTGCTTTGATGGCTAATAAGTGCTTTTGAATTCTCATCTCTTAATTATTTTTGTTTTAATTTCTAATAATGATAAATATCAATAGATATTGCCACAATAACAAAACCTCTTCCAAGTACTTAATAATTTTAAGACCAAAAGGAGACTTTAGACCAAAAAGTTTGGGAACTGTTATTCTAAGAGAAATAAAAACTTAGCAAAAGAGAGAGATGTATAAACAAATAAATGTAAGATATTGCAATGCCTGCAGATATGGCATTATATATAGAATTCAGTGGGGATATTATATCTGATGGGGACTAATTCTTCTGAAAACTCAGGGAATTTCTAAACAGAATACTTGACTAACCATTTTGACTATTGAGTATCTGGGCACTACCTGAGGAGGGAACCCATTGTGTTTATGTGATCATGTATATTATCCGAAATGACAAGTCAAGGTTTTAGAACTGGCAGCAATACAAGTAGAGTTCTCACTGGCAACTTCCTGATTGTGGTGGCTTCCTAGTTATTGCAACAATAGCCATGAGGCGATAACACCCTGGTGGCTACTTTTGAGGTGTAACTTTAAGAATTCCTTCACGTTTATATAGCTTTGCAAACAATTCTGTAAGCCATTTAAAAAGCTAAAATAAATCTATTTCTCTATAAACTAGCCACATTTGTCCTCATCTGAACTTGACAATAAGCCATGTCTTTTCAGTTAGGTAAAAAAAGATATTTCCATGGCAGGAAGGACTAAAATTCATTTAAAAAGTGTTTTGTTCAGGAAATGATGACAAATCTAGTCTAACTAAACCTAGGAAGCATGGCTATAAATGAGAGAAAATGGTCTAAAGAGTGAGGGTAAGGGATGGAGTTTGCAAGGCCTTAAAAATGTCAAGTTGAATAATTTACACATTATTCTTTGGGGGATATATATATATATATATATATATATATATATATATATATATAATCTCCTATCTAATAGTAGACAAACATGATAATTGACTGTACCTTCGCTACACCTCCCATTGACTAATCAGTGTGATATGCAAATTAGCCGTCAATAAAAGATGGTAGCTAATTTGCATACTGCAGGCAAGGCAGGACAGCATAGCCGCCAATGCATCCAGGCCCCTGTGTGCGACCCCAGAAGCCGCCGGCCTGCCGTCAGTGATTGGATCCAATCCTGGACGCAGGCCGGCCCCAGAAGCCCCAGAAGCCGCCCAGAAGCCAGTGATCAGGGGAATATGGGGGTCCCTTGCCCAGACCTGATGCCTCTGTTGGAGGCAAGGGGCTGATCCGGCGATCAGAGGGTGATGGAGGTTGATGCTTCTGGCTAAGGCGTCCGGCCTGGGTGGGGGGGCGGAGCCGGCAATCGGAGGGGTCTGGGGGTCCCCTGCCCAGGCCTGACGCCTCAGCCAGAGGTGTGGACCTCCATCACCCTCTGATCACTGGATCGACCTCTTTCCCAGGCCTGACAACTCTGGCCCAGGCTTCAGGCCTGGGCAAGAGACCGATCTGGCAATCGGAGGGTGATGGGGGTTGACGACTCTTGCCGAGGCATCAGGACTGGGCAAGGGCAGAGCCGGTGATCGGGTTGGGGGGTCCCCTGCCCAGGCCTGAAGCCTGGGCCAGAGGTGTCAGGCTTGGGCAGGAGGCGGAGCTGGCAATCGGAGGGGTCTGGGGGTCACCTGCCCAGGCCTGATGCCTCAGTGAGAGGCGTCAGGCCTCGGTGGGGAGGGGAGCCAGTGATCTGGGAGAGATGGGGTCCCCTTCCCAGGCCTGAAGCCTGGGCCTGAGGCGTCAGGCCTGGGCAGGGGTAAGAGCTGACAATCGGAGGGGTCTGAGGGTCCCCTGCCCAGACCTGCAGCCTCGGCTAGAGGCTACAGGCCTGGTCATGGGTAGAGCCGGGATTGGAGGGGCCTGGGCAGGGCCAGACCCGGGAGTGAACTACAGAGCGAACTACAGAGGAAACACCTTTTCTGACCGCTCATTGGCTAAGCTCCCTGTATGCCACTGATAATATTCTTAGTAACTTGGGTAATAAGAATCCAAAAGGGTGATCTAGGGTTTTTCACCACACTCCTGGAGAAAAAAAACAAAGGTCTGCTGCTGGAGGGCTAAGAAATGTCATATCCTGCCCTAGCTGGTTTGGCTCAGAGGATAATGCCTTGGCCTGCCGACGGAAGGGTCTGGGTTCAATTCTGACCAAGGGCATGTACCTAGGTTGCAGGCTCCTCCCTGGCCGGGGCCCAGGTCAGGGCTCATGCAGGAGGCAGCCAATCAAAGAGTTCCTCTCACTTTGATATTTCTCTCTGTCTTTCCCTTTCTCTTCCACATTCTCTAAGAATCAATGGAAACATATCCTCAGGTGAGGATAAAAAAATAATAAAAGATTATTATTATATGAAAGACACATCTTGAAAATGCCTAAAGTTGTCATTTTTTCATGGTGAAGGGACTGGAGTCCGTGTTGATGAAAAAACCTTGCTAGCTGTGGTGATTGGCAGTGGCTGCAGCAGTGGGGTGATGGGGCTGGTGCCTTCCCCTGATCAGCCCAGTCGCCTCCCACAAAGGGAGGCCAGACTGTGGCTTAGGCCCACTCCCCAAGGGGAGGAGGGAGTGGCCCTAAGCCATCACTAGGACATCCCCTGAGGGCTCCCAGTATGTGAGAGGGGGCAGGCTGGGCTGAGGGACACCCCCTCCCTCAGTGCATAAATTTCGTGCACCGGGCCCCTAGTATATATATAAATATTTTTATTTTTTATTTTTATAATGTTGTTTTCTTTATTGATTAAGGTATTAAGTAAGTGTCCTTATTGCCCCTGCCCAACACCCCACTCATGCCCTCACCCCCTGTTGTCTGTGTCCATTGGTTAGGCTTATATGCCTGCATACAAGTCCTTTGGTTGATCTCTCCCCCTTACTCCCACCCTCCCCTACCTTCCCTCTGAGGTTTGACAGTCTGATCGATGCTTCTCTGTCTCTGGATCTATTTTTGTTCATCATTTTATGTTTTTCATTATATTCCATAAATGAGTGAGATCATGTGATATTTATCTTTCTCTGATTGGCTTATTTCAGCTTAGCATTATGCTCTCCAGTTCCATCCAAGCTGTCGCAAATGGTAAGAATTCCTTCTTTTTTACAGCAGCGTAGTATTCCATTGTGTAGATGTACCACATTTTTTTAATCCACTCATCTGCTGATGGCCACTTAGGCTGTTTCCAAATCTTAGCTATGGTAAATTGTGCTGCTATGAACATAGGGGTGCATATATTTTTTCTGATTGGTGTTTCTAGTTTCTTTGGATATATTCCTAGAAGTGGGATCACTGGGTCAAATGGGAGTTCCATTTTTAGCTTTTTGAGGAAACTCCATACTTTTCACAGTGTCTGCACAGTCTGCATTCCCACCAACAGTGCATGAGGGTTACTTTTTCTTTGCATCCTCACCAGCACTTGTCATTCGTTGATTTGTTGATGATAGCAATTCTGACAGATGTGAGATAGTACCACATTGTCATTTTGATTTGCATCTCTCAGATGATTAGTGACTTTGAGCATGTTTTCATAAGTCTCTTGGCCTTCCTTACCTCTTCTTTTGAAAAGTATCTATTTAGGTCTGTTGACCTTTTTTTGATTGGGTTGTTTATCTTCAACATTTAGAGGAAACTCATACAACTTAACAAAAGGAAGATAAACAGCCCAATCAAAAAATGGGCATGAGTTTATATCTTCCTAGAAGTTATATGAAATATAGATTTCATGCCTCACTCCAGACATGTTTAGTGATGGTAATCTATATTTTATCAAAGCTTCCCAGTCTTTTTTTTTGGCCAGGATTTTGACCTAGACTTACACAATGGGAAAATAATTGAAGGCAGGGGAAATAAAGTAATCAGATATGTGTATTAGAAAAAAGTCTCTGTTTTTGCTACTGGTAATTGGTTGTGAAAGTTTAATAGGAAAGAAGACAATATTCAATACTCTTATTAATATAGTCAAGATATTATAAAACAATTAACATTGGGAAAAGATAAATGATTATCAATTTAAGAAACATTTTATGTGACCCTCTTTCTTTATCATGCTTATCTCCCTAACTAGAATATATTTTTCTTGCTTATACCAATACTAGAGGCATGTGGGATCAGGCCTAAACCAGCAGCCAGACATCCCTCTCACAATCTGGGACCGCTGGCTCCTAAATGCTCGCCTGCCTGCCTGCCTGCCTGATTGCCTCTAACTCCTCTGCCTGCCTACCTGATCATCCCTAACCATTTTCTGCCTGCCTGATCATCCCTAACCACTCTGCCTGCCTGATCACCCTTAACCACTCGCCTGCCTGCCTGATTACCCCAAACTGCTCGACTGCCTGCCTGATTGCCCTTAACGGCCTCTGCCTCGGCCACCGCCACCATGTCTTTGTCCGGAAGGACATCTGGAATGACATCCAGAAGGTTGCTTGGCTGTCCAGTCTAATTAGCATATTACATTTTATTATAGACTAGAAGTCCAGTGCACAAATTCGTTCATGGGTGGGGTCTTGCTGGCCCAGCCCCAATTGGCATATGAGGGCCGGGCCTGTCAGGAGGAGGAGACAGTGGGAGGTTGGCCCGCCAGCCCACCCTGATTGGGGCCCAATCAGGGCTGGGCTGGCTGGGGGGAGGGGCCACAGGTTATTGGCCGGTGGGCCCCAACCCCTATCGGGATGGGGTGCTGATTAGGGATGAGGCAAACAGTGGGGAGGGGCTGTGGGTGGTGGGCAGGCCAGTCCATCCCCCAAATGGAGTGGGGGGAGCCAATTGGGGGTCAGCATCCAGGGGAGGGGCTGTGGGAGGTTGGCCGGCTGACCCTGCCCCCTATTGGTGTGGGAGAGGCTGATCAAGGGTGGGGCTGGCCAGCCAATCTCTCCTGGACCCTCCTCCTGGCTGGCCGGCCCCACCCCCCGATCAGGCCAGTTCGCTGGCCACAGTGGACATCATAGCGAATGGTGGTTCTGGTCATTATGGTGTTCCAGTCATTATGGCAGTGGTTCTCAACCTTCCTAATGCCGCGACCCTTTAATACAGTTCCTCATGTTGTGGTGACCCCCAACCATAAAATTATTTTCATTGCTACTTCATAACTGCAATTTTGCTACTGTTATGAATCGTAATGTAAATATCTGATACGCTATATGTGTTTTCCGATGGTCGCGACCCACAGGTTGAGAACATCTGAATTATGGTGTTCTGGTCACTGGCTATATATATATAACCAAAAGTGCTCTCTTATCCCAGTTTTGAATTCATATATTTAAAAAAAAACCACTCAATTCCCCTTCTACAGGAAATTTGCTAAATGCACACCTCAACCATTTATCTTATCAGGCTCTAACACTCCTGGGTTACAAATACGTATCCAACTTTCAAAAGCCTTGATGCAAAGCAACTTGGGACACCCCATTTTCTGAGGACTTGTGGTGTCATTCAAAACACACAGTCCACAAGAAGCCCCCCAAATCTCGCTAACCCTATCCTATTTGCCATACAGAAGCCGCTTCCTGCAGTTACAGCAGTTGTTGCTGCTTTCATAGGTGTAACCCTTACGGTGGTTTTGCCTGGCAGTCTTCTCCCGTTGACAGTTATTGAGTCCTTTCATCTAGTCCAGAGGCATTGTGTTGTGATCCACCATCATCAGACCCTCACAAACATTAAAACAATAAAATATCTTCATAGATAAATCTTTCCATCTATCTTTTCTACAGTCTACATTTGTTAGAATGATAGAATATGCAGAAAGGCTCAATAAATATTGTTTATATTAAATTGGAAGTGTATCTTTTTCACTAATTCTAATTCATAGGTGGCTAACTGCATCCTCTATTGAATTTTGAATTAATAAATAGGAATCTGTTAGTTGGAATCTGTTAGTTAAAAGCAAACTTTTCTTGATAAAGAAAGAGTCAGTGAGATGCTGACCCTTTAACTTTATTGAATTTTTAAAGTTAAATTTATTGGGATGACTGGAAAATAAGATTCTATAGGTTGCAAGTGTAAAATTCAATATAGTTCAATTTTATATTTAACTTTAAAGACAATCCTCAATTCCCTTTGTATTTGAAAATCTGTTTGTTCTTATTATTCTAGTGCATGACATTTATATCTTCTAATTATATAAATGCTACATGATTAACATATGTGGTATATATGTTTGTTGTCTTTCTTCTATCTCTTCTCATTGAAATATATGCTTCACCAGGGCTGCAAGTCTTGTATGTTGTGATCACTGCCAGAGCAGAGTATAAAGATCAGTGCTTATTACACAGTAGGTGCAGAATATACAGATATATATATATATATATATATATATATATATATATATATATGAATAATTCAAAGAATCTGTGAAATAGGGAATCACTATCTTTTCTCCAGGGTTTAGTATTGTTATACATATTAGAGATAATGCACATACTCTGTTTAGCACATGATACACTATTGAAATGTGTTAGAGATTGTGCCTATAAATAAAAGAGTTTAAAAAGAAAGAAATAGAATTGCTAACCTAATAGTTGGGTTTAATGATGAATGACTAATAAAATCTCTGCGGATTGTATAAAGATATCTTCTCTTAACATGATGTTTATAGAATTATAAAAAATAGAAAATAGAAGCTAAAATAAAATCCCAACTAAATTCAAAACAGTCTAATTATTAGGAAAAGGAATGGCATGTTTCCAACTGAAAAAATAATCCTCCTTATTATAAGTTCCCCAAGATCATATATGTTGAGTAAGATAAGAATATCAAATTATATATATATATATATATATATGATTACACGTCTATGATTACTGTTCCCATGTTTATTTTGGAGCTATTTCTATATATCGGCAAACACGTCCTTTGTGAAGATAGTTTGGTTTCTTCCTTCCAAATATTTACACTTTTTATTTATTTTTATTGTTTAATTACACCAGCTAAGACTCCCGGAATGATGTTGAGTAAGAGAGTGATAGGGGGCATCCTTGCCTATTTTCATTCATAGAGGGAAATCATCCAGTTTCTCACCATGAAGCATGATAAGAGCCGTAGGTATTTTGCAGATTTTTTTTTTTTATCAAGTTGATGAAGCTGCTGCTATTCCTGGTTTTATCATTAACTAGTGGCCTGATGCACAAAATTCGTGCAAGGGGCTTGGCCTTTGAAGCCCCAGCTTTGTCCAGAAGGTCTTCCGAAAGGACGACTGGAAGGTCGTTTGGCTGTCCAGTCTAATTAGCCTATTACACTTTTGTTATTATAGATGAGGGTTGGATTTTGTCAAATGCTTTCTCTCCATCAAATTAATATTTTTCTTCTTCTTTTTTTAAATCCTCACCTGAGGGTATACTTACTGATTTTAGAGAGAGGGGAAAGGAGCAGGAAAGATGGAGAAAGAGAAACATCATTGTGAAAGAGAAACATGGATTGGTTGCATCCTGTATGCACCCCAACTGGGTATCAAGTCCGCAACCTTCTGGTATACAGAACAATACTCCAACCAACCGAGCCACCCAGCAAGGGCTGATTTTTCTTCTTCATTCTGTTGCTATGGTATATTATACTAATTGATTTTCAAAAGTGAATCAGCCTTGCATACTCGGAATAAGTTCTCATTTTATGATATACTAGTAGCCTGGTGCATGAAATTCGTGCACACTAAAAGGTAATTAATTGCCCTAACAGGTTTGGCTCAGTGGATAAAGCATCGGCCTGCGGACTGAAAGGTCCCAGGTTCGATTCCAGTCAAGGGCATGTACCTTGGTTGTGGGCACATCCCCAGTGGGGAGTGTGCAGGAGGCAGCTGATCGATGTTTCTCTCTCATCGATGTTTCTAACTCTCTAACCCTCTCCCTTCCTCTCTGTAAAAAATCAATAAAATATATTTTTTTAAAAAAGGGAATTAATTAGCAGAGATATTTTAATATTGCTATTTGCCCTTTCTCTATAATATAAGTGTGAGAGATGAAAGGAAATTAGTAAAATGTATATGAATATAATATATAAATTTATTAACAAATAAACAGTAACAAAAGGAGCTGATTCCATGAGGAAAGGGGCTCCCTCCTCCCTCCTGTCAGGGTCCAGGGTGCAGGAGAAAGGGGTTCCTGGCTGGCAGGCCACTGACAGCAAGCTATCCAACAGCGGATTCTGTGAGGAATGGGGATCCCTCCTTTCTACCGTCAGAGTCTGGTTTGAAGGCCGGCCATAGCCCCTGTTGGGTCAGATCCAGAGTTCTACCCCGCCATAGCTTCCACCTCAGCAACCCAGGACTGACTGCTGCTGGGCGCTTCTGGTATTCTGAGGGGGGGGGGGGGTTCTTCCCTCAGGCCACGTGGGAAACAGTTGGGGAAGGTGCAGCCCTTGGCAAAATGACCCAGGATTCAGTGGGTCCACACTCTGAGGGCAGGTTCCTGCCTCAAACCCTGCCCTCGCTGGAAACAGCTCCAGGAAAGACAACCCCTACAGGACTGACTTCCTTCCGCTTGGTCATGGTGGTTCAGGTCGTGATGAACACAACCATGGTTTTTATATAAGTAGATAATTTTATTTACATTTTTGAATTTTACTTGTTATATTTGTTGTGTTTATGCAGAATTTATGCTGTATAACAACTGATAGAATAATATACTTCTATTGCTATTATAAATAGTATATGCTATTAAATAATTATATTTAGTTAATGATGTCCTGCAAATAAATTGGGCTTTTGTATATTGATTCTATATCCAGCCAAAACTTACCTAAAAATTATTGTGCTTTTCTATTATGTATCTGAGCATTACATCTGTGAAAATCATTGTATGGTTACTTTGTTTTTAGTCCCCCTAACTTTTATTTTTGTCTTCTTTTACTGCACTGCATAAAATAGATTGTATAGTAATTATGCTGATCAGGATTAATAATGGTATATTTATCTTGTTCTTAATAATAATGGAACAGGTTCCAACTACTAAAGTCTTTTTTAAAATATTTTTATTGATTTCAGAGAGGAAGGGAGAAAAAGAAAGAAAGCAACATTAATGATGAGAGAGAATCATTGATTGGCTGCCTCCTACATGTCCCACACCTGGGATTGAGTCTGCAACCCAGCATGTGCCCTGACCGGGAATCCAACTGTGACCTCCTGGATCAACCACTGACCCATGAAGGTAAGGCAACTACTAAAGTCTTTGATGTTAATTTCTCTCCTGACTTCTCAAATTATACAAGTATCATGAATATGGAGTAGGTTGAAGAATTAAGGTCAAAACTCTGACAAACCCACAACAGTACTTTAAGAAAATTTTAACAATATGTGCCAGACAACCACTGAGGAAAGTTTAAAACTTTACTAAAGTTATTACAGAAAATCTGCCTTATTTATCTATGTTTTTGATTATACAAGTTCCAGCTCATGTTTGAGTAATTATCTGGGAATTCTGAAGTAAAGGGATTTAGGATGATTAACTTAGAGCAAAATTTTACTTGCATTTTCCAGGTCCTAAAAGGCAATACCAATCTTGAATCACATTAAATGATTTGGGGATAGATTTTTTTTTTCTTTCAAGAGAATGAACCAGCATTATTGGCAAGAACTGTCTATGCTCTATGATTACAAATTCTCAGAGGATTCTATTGCTGTTTTCAATAAGCAGGGGAAGCAGCAGGTTTTCTCACACACACCCTTCAGGCAACAGCACAGTACTCTGGGGTGTCCCCACACAGGAAAACTGTTTCTTTGCAGCCCAAACCTACTTCGGTGTAAAGCCTGATACTACAATTCCTAGTGGTTAGTGTACTCACAACCGATGATTTAGCATTTGTGCTTAACAAGTTCTTACTGCTTACTTTATGTTTCAATGAAGCTTTAAAAAGAATGTCTTTGTGTTCTCTGACTTCTGATAGATGTTCTCCTCACTCTATATTAAAAAATATTTACTGAATTCTGATTATGTAGAATATGCAGGTGAAGTAGAATGAAATACAGGTACCAACTGTCCTGGAGCTTATAATCTATTTAGTGTTATGCACTACTCATGTCTGAAGAAGCATTGCAATGTCACATTTCAAAAGATGCATGCTGAAAATAAATGTATCTAATAGCCTAGGCAAGTATAATAGGAAAAAAACGTGCAGGTACAGTCAAAGTGGAATGCAATTAATTAGGGACAACCATTTAATGCAGCGGTTCTCAACCTGTGGATCTCGACCCCTTTGGCGGTCGAACGACCCTTTCACAGGGGTCACCTAAGGCCATCCTGCATATCAGATATTTACATTACGATTCATAACAGTAGCAACATTACAGTTATGAAGTAGCAACAAAAATAATTTTATGGTTGGGTCACAACATGAGGAACTGTATTTAAAGGGCCAGAAGGTTGAGAACCACTGATAATGTAACAAGAGACTAAACTTTAAGAAGGCAATAAAAGTACACTGCTTTTAAAAATATATATTGGCCCTAGCCGGTTTGGATCAGTGGATAGAGCATCGGCCTGCAGACTGAAGGGTCCTGGGTTCGATTCCGGTAAAGGGCACATGCCTGGGTTGTGGGCTCCGTCTCCAGTGGGGGTCATGCAGGAGGCAGCTGATCAATGATTCTCTCTCATCATGGATGCTTCTATCTCTTGCTCTCTCTTCTTTCCTCTCTGAGATCAATAAAAATATATTTGAAAATATATATATATATATATATTTTTTCAGGATCCTCAATGATTATGTGGTTGTTAAAACGCTGTGTTCCCAATACCTCCAGCTACTGTAAAGATGCCTGCTTGCTCACAGCAGAGATTTGCCTCATTCCATTGCTTTCTTAATGTACTTTGCTATATTTGTTGTACATTTTATCTCATTTGTTGGGCTGGGTGATTATTTACTTCTGAAATTACTTCAAACATATGAGCACAAAAATGATTGACTTAAAACATGAAATTTGGCAAGTGATTATATGTAATGTTCTCTAATTACTTGCAGTAGAGCTTTTATCCTATGAATTTTTCATAAGGATAAAAAATGCATGGCAAGTAATTAATTGATTATTTATTTTCATTTAAACAGTGAATATGTTTGTGGATTAACGATTAAGACAATTGTTGTGGTTGACTAACACTATCACACATTTTCAAATGTTATGTAAACACATTGTTAAAGCTGCTCGTATCTGTAAATAAATCATAGGAATTTATTTCAAACAGCTATAATTATTTTTACCAATGGGTTCTTAAAAATCCTGAGACTAGATATTTTCTATTCCCTATGCACATATAAATTTCCCCCAAAATATATGTGTTTTTAAGTATAACATGCAATTATAAACCCTAGTCAACTGAAATCAAGGTTCACTTTTGGTCCAGAATTATAATTCATTTTTTTCACCTCATACATTAAAGAAACTTAAAATATATTTTAATTACTTTCAAGGAAGTTTTTGAAAACATATATTGGTGGTGTCAAATTGGGAAGAATTAAAGAAGAAGAAAAGGGAGGAGAAAGAAGAGGAAGGGGAGGAGTAAGATGAACAGAAAAGAAATTGCAGTGACCAGCAAGATATGCTCAATTCTTAATAAAAGGTACTGTGGATTTTTAACAATATTATTAAAAATTATAATTGATTCTTTTCTCAATATAAGCATTGCATTTATTACTTTTACTTTGAAACAGTTTGTAACTTTTAGGCATAACTCACTTCATTTATAACCTGGTATACTGAATAAGTCAGTATTTTTAAAAATATATTTTTATTAATTTCAGAGAGGACAGGGGAGAGAGAGAGAGAGAGAGAGAGAGAGAGAGAGAGAGAGAGAGAGAGGGAAAGAGAGAGAGAGAGAGAAACATCAATGATGAGAGAGAATCATTGATTGGATGCCTCCTGCATGCCCCCTACTGGACATGTGCCCTGACTGGGAATCGAACTGTGACCTCCTGGTTCATAGGTTGATGCTCAACCGCTGAGCCACACTTGCAGGGCAACAAGTCAGTATATTTTATTTATTTTTTTTTAATATATTTTATTTATTTTTTACAGAGAAGAAGGGAAAGGGATAGAAAGTCAGAAACATCGATGAGAGAGATCGATCAGCTGCCTCCTGCATGCCCCCCAGTGGGGACATGCCTGCAACCAAGGTACATGCCCTTGACCGGAATCGAACCCGGGACCCTTGAGTCCGCAGGCCGACGCTCTATCCACTGAGCCAAACCGGTTCGGCAAGTCAGTATATTTTAAGTCCACATACACCTTGACTTATAAGCAGTATTTGCTTAACATTATAGATAATTTAATACAATTAATACAATTAACATCTAGTTAACTGTTCCATTAACTTATATTAGTCTCCTAGGGATGTCATAGCAAGTTATCTAAAACTGAATAGTTTAAAAGAATAGAAATATATTTTCTCAAGCTTCTACAAGCCAGAAGTGGAGGTGCTGGCAGTGCCATGCTCCCTCTGATATTTCTAGAAAGAGGTAAAGAGGTCCCTGATCTAAAGCAAGTTTGCAGTCCAATAGGGCAATTTTCAATAGGTTTCAAGGCCTGAGTATGATTCCCTGTGGCTTGGTCTGCCCTCTGAACCTCTGGAGGCCCTGCAGGCCCTGCTCTAAGCTGTGTCAGCTCTGGACTCTGGCCTCTGAGTCTGCATCTGCACTGTGACCCAGAAGTGATTTTTTTTTCTTCAAAAGTAGTGCACGTTTGTAGCTGAGTAATTCTATCAGTCTATTTGCTGCCTATGTAATGCTAGAAGTCTAACAGCTTCCCTTCACTTTTCCCTATCTATGCCCTATTCAGTCCAAACTGGAAGTGTCTGCTGACATAACATTCTCAAAAGCCTTGTTGGTCTTGTATCGATGTCAAGGGGATTAATGCCATTACCCAGTAGAGCTCTCTATAGATCCTCCCATTGCTATTCCTGGCTTCTCCTGAGATGATAGACTGGATCCATGCAACACAAAACTACTCTCTATAGCATACGATTGTCCGGTCATACCTGTGGCCCTGTGGCCAGAATACATTAACTAGGAAGGCTATTACCCAAATCATCAAGTGCTGGTTCCTTTACGCTTAACAGTTCCTTCCTCCATTTATCTCCTTCATATTTTACTATAAGCATCAAGGGGAAACCAGGCTGCACTTACACACTGCTTGAAATCTCAGCTAAATGTCCAAGTTCATAGCTTGCAAGATCTACTTTACACACAGCACAATCCAGCTGGGATTTTTGCCACTTTGTTACAAGGATCACCTTCCCTCCAGTCTCCAACAGCAAGATACACAATTCTTTCTTATTATTACCCTTAATTTCATATTTCCACCAACATACTGTTAATGACAATTTATGTGTTCTTTAAGACAACAGAAGCTTTCTCTATCATTCTCTTTTTTTCCTTCTGAGTTGTCAACAAAGTCACCCTTAACATTCATGTTTCTCTTCAAGGCAACATGGACTTTTTCAAACATCTTCCAGCCTCTACACATTATCCAATTCCAAGGCCATATACCTAAAGTCAGCTGATTGTTAATGTTAATTACATTCTGACATCTACAAAATACCTTCACAGAAACACCTAGGTTACTCTTTGTTTAAATAACTGTGTCATTTAAACAAAGACAGGTCAACACATAAAATTGACCATCATATTGACCATTCCATAAAATAAAATATATATTCTGCTATTGTGATATCTGATTCCTTGATTCATAGAGAAATGTCTTCTAGGAAAGAAATGACATTAAATATGACCCTGCCTCCATCAACCCACTTTCATGCCTTCAACAAAAGTACCTTTCCCATCATATCTCTACTTTAATGTATTCTTTGTGTTGCCAGTAAATCTCCAAAGTAACCATGATTTTGACCAGAACTGACATTTTCTATTACCTACCTATTTATATGAAAAATAAATGAATAATGACAGCCAGTATTTAAAGCCAATTTTAATTTCAAAATTAGCAATTACCAAAAAAATGCTTCTAATTTCAAGCTAATAAACAATAAATGCTTGAGAATACTTAAAAGGCAATATTACTTTTTTGATAAGCTGTTTTTATAGCATATATTAAGTAGAGAGGATAGAAAATAAAGAAGTAGAAGTGTATGCCCTAGCCAGTTTGGCTCAGTGAATGGAGCGTCGGCCTGTGGACTCAAGGGTCCCAGGTTCGATTCTGGTTGGGGGCACATGCCTAGGTTGTAGGCTCAGTCCAATGTGCAGGAGGCAGCCGATCAGTGATTCCCTCTCATCTTTGATGTATCTATCTCTCTCTTCCTCTCCCTTCCTCTCTGAAATTAATAAAAATATATATTTTTTAAAAAAAGACATACTCTGGTTTCTCTTCAGAGCATATAAATCTTTCGCCTTTTACTAAAAAAGAAGTAGAAGTGTACATAGAGTATATCTAATTGATAAATTTAAACACAAAAGAAGGAGAGAACCTGGTCACAAGTTGAAATTCACAGTAAATTCCAGTGACACTATTGGGGAAGTGATATATTGGGGATCTGAGATTATTTAAGAGTAGAACCAATTGAGAAAAGAGCACCATAAGTGCTACATAGGAAAGGAGCAGTTACTAACAGAGTAAACCAGTATAGATGTAGAAGATGATTGGACAGGGTAGTTGTGCAAAATTTTAGGGAGAGTGAACTGGCTGGAGAGAACAATAAGAAGTTAATGGAAACTTGCAGGAGAGAAATACGAAATAAGTGAGCAGAAAGAATCAGATGAGGTAAGACTCAAGTCACTTTATTATTTACCTAGGAATCAATAAAAAGTACATTGAGCTGCAGACCCCAAGGAGATTCC
This sequence comes from Myotis nattereri, assembly GCF_964212035.1. Classification (NCBI taxonomy): domain Eukaryota; kingdom Metazoa; phylum Chordata; class Mammalia; order Chiroptera; family Vespertilionidae; genus Myotis; species Myotis nattereri. Next base: position 18,455,985 of record NC_138086.1, on the reverse strand, counting down.
TTTTACAATTCATTGCCCATTTCTGTATTCTGCCCTGTCAAAATAGTTCAGTTATAAAGTATGAAAAATTAAGTTGGCTTCCGAAAGCTTGCCTAACAGAGATTTGTTATTGGATCAAAGCCCACAATGACATATTAATCCATAAGCATAATTTTATATTGAAATGAAAATAGAGTACATCTGCAGTCATTCAGGCCATTATTGTCGACAATTATTGAACTATATTCCCTACTCTCAACAACAATATAACTTACTAATAATATTCAATCATTTTATTCAGCCCAATCCAGTCTGCTCATCTAGTTAGAGTCTGGTTTTGATATGCCACACACTCATATTTATCACTGCAAAAAACAGGAAGGCGCTATAGTAGCCTTAGTAGAGTCACCTTCTGCATATCTGGAATCCGTATTGAAAAGAATTTTGGCATTAGCATGAGTCTGCATGGGCTGTCACAACAGAGTAGCATGGACTTGCTGAATTAACCAAACAATAAACACTTATTTTTTCACAGTTCTGGAGGCTGGATTTCCAAGATCAAGCTGCCAACAGGGTTCTTTTCTGATGAAACCTCTCTTCCTGGCTTGTACACAGCTTCCTTTTTGCTGTGTCCTCTCAAGACCTTCCCTCTATGCCCATGCTCTCCTGGTGTCTCTGTCATATAAGCAAGCTGGTGCTATGGATTAGGCCCCCAATCCTGTGACCTCATTAAAACGTAATCACGTCCTTAAAGGCCTTGTCTCAAAATACAATCTTTTGGGGGGTTAAGGCTTCAAGATGTTAATTAGGGGTAAGGGATGAGGGGAACACAATTCAGTCCACAACAACATGATAGCATAAAATAAAATATAGTAATTATTTTTATCTTAATGACATGCCTGTTTAGTTGTAATGATAAAGCTCTTTACATTAGAAGCAAAATTAGCCTCTTGCTGGCAGCCAGTATTAACAACAGATTTTTGCCCCCGGCAAATGGATTCATTTATTCTAAAGTCTTCCCATAAGTCTACGCATTAAGCAAACCTCCCTCTGTTATTGACATTATGCAAAAAAAAAAAAAAATACTAAAAGAAATTACACTCTAGCTGCAAGAAGTGTCATCACCAAAATGATCTGAAGACAATTCTAATAGGATCACTTTTCTGTCTTATACATAAGCTGATAATTGTTTTGTCTAAATTTTTGCAAAGACATCCATTCAATTACAAAAAATTATGTTGGATATGGTGCCATCATTGTTCACCAGAACAAAAAGAGAAGAATAAACTATTCATAATAGTTGGAGTCCTTCCTCTATCATAATTCTTTATTTCTGGACTTGGGAGGAGCTTTGGCTGTGCAGACACAACCATGCAAATGCCACCGCATGACTTCAGTGAGGCTTTCTAATGTGTGTCCAACAGGAATTTAGGCTTGAGGTATCCACAGCTTCAAAAGTACAATCTAACCTGAATGTGGATTCCTGAAAGGGGCCCTTCAGGAAGTCAAATCAGTGTTGTGAGTGGTTCTAGAGCAGCAGGGAAAAAGAGCTGCTGAATTATCTGAAGACTCAGTGAAGGACTGAAGTGTTATCTTCAGAAGGACATCCTGAAACTAAAGCCATCACCAGCATATTAACGCTGTCACATATTCCTACTTTTGGTCCCCATGTTCTTTATTTTTGAATGTTTGTAGCAGCTTTATTCATTATTGCCAAAACTTAGAAAAAACCAAGATGTCCTTCAGACTATAAAAGGATACGTGAACAGTTGTACATCCGGACAATAGAATATTATTCAGCAATAAAAAGAAATAAGCTATCAAACCAAGAAAAGACATGGAGAAAACTTAAATGCATATTACTAAATGAAATTACTATGTCAGTTAGAAAGACCACATACTGTAAGACTGCAATTATATGACATTTGGTAAAAGGAAAAATATGGAGACAACAAAAAGACCAGTGGTTGGCAGGGGCTAGGGGAAGATAGGGGTGAATAAGTGGAGAAGAGATGGCTTTTAGGGTAATGAAACTACTCTGTACGATAAAGGAATGGTATACTCACATTCTTCATCTGCACCAGAGAAGCAATAACAAATAATTCTCAGAGCCATTGAGCTATGGAGAAATCTCTTGGGAACTCACTTTTGGAGATGTAAGCATTGTTTTCCTTGGCACAAATATACAAAAATCATTCTGCAGGGTAAACTATTAAGAATTCATATGTATATGTCAGTGACCTAAGTGACCATTACGGTAGAACAACCAGAATGACCGGTTGCTATGATGCGCACTGACCACCAGGGGGTAGATGCTCAATGCAGGAGCTGCCCCCTGGTGATCAGTGTGCTCCCATAGGGGGAGCACCACTCAGCCAGAAGCTGGGCTTACAGCTGGCAAGTGCAGCTGTGGTGGTGGGAAGCCTCTCCTGCCTCCACAGCAACATTAAGGAGCAGCAAGCTGAGGGGTAAGGAGCAGCAAGCAGGTGGGCGGTAAGGAGCGAAGGATCCTGGACTGCGAGAGTGAACAGGCTGGGCTGAGGGACCCTCCCCCACTGTGCACAAATTTTGTGCACTGGGCCTCCAGTGTAATATATATATATATATATATATATATATATATATATATATATGTATATGTATATGTATACATATAGATATACATATATGTATATGTATATGTATACATATACATATATATGTATACTAGAGGCCTGGTGCACAAAACTTTGTGGACTCGGGGGGAAGGGGGTTCCCTCAGCTTGGCCTGTGCCCTCTAGCAGTCTGGGACCCCTCGGGAGATAACAACCTGCTGGCTTAGGCCTGCTCCCGGGTGGCAGAGGGCAGGCCCAATCCCTAGGTGCAGCCACTGGTCGGGCTCAGAGCAGGGCCGATTGGGGAGTTGGGGCGCCGCCCCCTGTCATGCACAGAGCAGGGCGGATCAGGAGGTTGCAATGCCACCCTCAGTCACGCTCAGGGGTTGGGGCACCGCCCCCTGTCACACTCAAGGCAGGGTCAATGGGGGGGGGGGTTGCGGTGCCACCCCCTGTCACGTACAGAGCAGGACTGATCAAGGGTTGGGGCACCACAGCCTGTCACACACAGAGCCGCAGGTCGATCAGGGGGTTGGGGAGCTCCCCGCTATCAAGCACAGAGCAGGGCTGATCAGGTGGTTGGGGCACCTTCCCCTGTCACGAACAGAGCAGGGCAGATAGGGAGGTTGTGGCCCCGCCCCCTGTCACACACAGAGCCGCAGGGTGATCAGGGGGTTTGGGTGCTGCCCCCTGTCACGCTGATCCTGGTGCCGGGAGGCCTCACAGCTCCGCTGATCCTGATGCTGGGAGGCATATTACCCTTTTTCCATATAGGATAGAGGCCTGGTGCACGGGTGGGGGCTGGTTGGTTTGCCCTGAAGGGTGTCCTGGATCAGGGTGGGGGTCCCCACTGGGGTGCCTGGCCAGTCTGGGTGAGGGGCTGAGGGCTGTTTTCAGGCTGGTGGGTGACTGAAGCTCCCCACCGCTCCTTTTTTTCTTTTTTTCTTCTTTTTTTTTATTCTGGGCCAGCTTTAGCTCTGAGGCTTGGGTCCAGCTCTTAGGCCTCTGCTGCTGACAGCAGGTATCTGGTTTGTTTGGGTTCTATAATCAAAACATTATTTCAACTCCAGCTCTGAGATCCCGGCTGGCTGAAAGCAGGTTTCTGGGGTTTTGTTTAGCTTCTATATTTGTAACAATGTTTCAAACTGCAAGCTCAGAGGCCGGCAGCGGCAGGCGGGGAACGTTGGAGTCCTCCATCACTGAAGCAAGCAAGCCTCATGCTCACTTCAAGCTGTCTGACTGCCGGCCGCCATCTTGGCTGACAGTTAATTTGCATATTGCCCTGATTAGCCAATGGGAAGGGTAGCAGACATACAGCTAATTACCATGTTTCTCTTTATATATATATTCTCTTACTAATGCTGATTTCTCACTATAATATCCTCTAAAATGTATCTATTAGATTAATATAATTGGGTGCAGATACCTGTCAGTGGCATACGTTACAAATCCTTTTCCTTCAAACAAACTGGGATCTTGGTACATTTCAGGTCTTCATTTCTCCTAAAAATTGTTATCTATACATCTCTCACAAAGGTCTGGAGTGTCTTCTTGTACAAGAAAGCATTTGTGTTACTGGTAAGAATAGAAGACTTCTATCTGCAGTCCCTAATGATGCTGTATAAGCCAGAGAAAAAGTATCTTATGACTTGCAAAGGACATTGTGCCTAAATTGCCATATGTACTGTCATTGGATACCAGAGCATACGTTTGATATCAGGGTCTAATACCATGAAAAGGGTACAACACAAATATGGGGACTAAGGGAATGTCTGTTTTATCCCTACATCGTTAGTGTCCTGAATGATGCATTAAAAAATGTCTGAGTAATTGGGAGGTCCCATTACTGAGCATGTTCAGATTAAAGAAGTTTGGCTCGTTAAATACCTTTACAGCATGGCACTAAGGCTTTGGAGCTATCAGAAGAAAGACATTTTATGAAAGAAATATTTGGTTACACAATCAGATAATAATTCTAGTTCATTTGTTTATTCACAATAATTGTTTAGTATGTCTGACTGTATTCTACTTATGAAGATACAGAATAAAAATGATAAAATCTTGACCTCATGGAGCTTAGATCCTAGCAAAAAAAAAAAAAAAGACATGCTCAATAAATTCATTCTATGTTTTTTTAAGAAATGTAATATTTTTAAAAAAATCTTTTTCTAACCCAGAAAACTTCTCACAAGGATAGAAGAAAATGAAAATAATTTCATCCCTGAATAAATATTAAACCAGAATGTGTTGTAAATCACAGGTAACCCTTAAAACATTGCAAAGACACAATGAAATATCATCCTTTATAAGACAAGCAAATACACCCATTACACACATGTTCTCAAGATAAACAGTCACTGTGCCTCAGGTAGTATACGTGAGGCACCATTCCTCATCCGTACTTCATTTTAATGTCACTGTAATAGGGATGGTCATCTAAGTTTGCCAATTGGCTTTATCCAAAGGGAAAATAAACTTCTTTGTTTTAAATTCCTTTTTTATTATTGTTTAAAGTATTACATATAGTACTACAAATGTCTCCTTTTTCTCCCATTGACCCCCTCCCAGCACATGCCCTCACGCCCTTAGTGTCTGTGTCCGTTGGTTAGGCTTTTATGCATGCGTAGTCCTTTGGTTGATCTCTCACCACCCCTCCCCTGCCTTCCCACTGAAGATGGACAGTCTGTTTGATGCTTCTCTGTCTCTGGATCTATTTTTGTTCGCCAGTTTATGTTGTTCCTTATATTCCACAAATGAGTGAGATCATGAGACATTTATCTTTCTCTGATTGGCTGATTTTGCTTAGCATAATGCTCTCCAGGTCCATGTATCTTTATAACAAGAGGTAGTTTTGCAAGCTGAACGGAGGTGCTGGAAGTTAGATCCCTACCCTCCCACGAAACTAGAAGAGAGGCTCAGTATCTTCCTTGATGATTACACACCAGAGATGGTGCCCAGGTCCTGGAGAAAGACATTTCTCAGACTTAAAGCTGCAAAGGCCCTATTTTGATTTTTATCAATTTGTATACATTCCAAATGTAGAGAGAGAACTTAACATTATAAGTGTTCTAAAGTAAATGCACTAAGAAAAGGGAGGGAAGTCTTTTGTTTTCAACAGGGAGAATTAAACTTGTTTCGTTTTTTAATTTGTATTTGCCATTATACTCTCCTACCTGTGTTACTGTAAAATAGTAGCATTACAGTTTTCTAATTATCTCCATTGCTATTTTTACCTTCCTCTGGGCAAGTTGCAGACAACTAAATATCTAGCAAATCCAATGAAATTAAACACTTTCTCTGCAGTTTGTGATAAAACAAATCTTAAGACTGCGGGTTTAAGAAAAAAGTTCTGCATTGAAGACAATTTTATCAACCTTATCTATATTGTAACAGTGTCTTGGAAATGAAAGTAAGATATTACTTGGTCAGATACTGAATTTCTTTTGAGTTTTCTCTCTCTTTTTTTCTCTTCCACATATCCTCTCCACCTACTTCCCCCCTCCCCCCTTTCCCTCTGAGATTCATTAACTCTTTCTTTTGATGGAGAGAAAAGTGTTGGGCTAGGGTACTGTGACAATCTCCAAAGGTAGAAAAAGGGAAAGAAAAAACAAACCAAAACAGTACCACCTGTTTTTCAATAGAATTTCCAGTTGTCATTTCTACTCATACCAACTGGTGATAATTGGTGATACCACCTAAATAAGAATATAAGATGTGGTCCTCAGTCTAACTGGTAAAATAATTTTCAAGTCTTAGAATTCATTTGGATAACTCAAGTCTTCTATTATTTATCAGATGACCCATGCTCCACAAGTTGGTGATTATGGGGAAGTACACATAGGGGAAGAAAAGGGAAATAAGCAGGGGATAAAATGCCTAGTAAAAATAGCCATCTTATTCTAATCTTAATTATTTAACACTAGAGGCCCAGTGCACAAATTTGTGCACCAGTGGGGTCCCTCAGCTTGGCCTTCGGGATCAGACCAAAACCAACTCTCTGACATCCCCCAAGGGGTCCCAGATTGGGAGAGGGCACAGGCCAAGCCAAGGGACCCCACCAGTGCATGATTGGGGCCAGGGAGGGACATGGGAATTTGGCCATCTGGAGAGGGACCATGGGAGGGCTCCAGGGAGTGTCCAGCCCACCACGCTTAGTCTTGATCAGCTGGACCCCAGCAGCAAGTTAACATACCAGTCAGAGTGTCTGCCCCCTGGTGGTCAGTGCACATCATAATGAGCAGTTGAGTGGCCTTAACATGCATTAGCATATTACGCTTTGATTGGTTGAACGGCTGACCTGACGACCGAACACTTAGCATATCAGGTTTTATTATATAGGATTATTACCCAGATTAATCAAAACAGTTTGCCACAGTGGCTCGCTGTACTATTTTGGGTTCTCTGGAAAATCTGTGGAATGTTCCTTAATTTTCAGCACAACTCATCCCCCTCTTAGCTCACATCTTACTACCCATGCTCCATCCCTTTCCTTCTCTCTGCTGCAGCCACACCAACCTCTTCCCTGTAACTCAGCAGTTACTCTCCTAGCTCAGAGCCTTTGTACTGCTTTTCTCTGTGCCTGGAATATTCAACCCTCCCCAAAACCCAGGCATCCAATCATTGAGCTCATTCTTTTCCTTCCATTAGGTTTCCCCTCCTACATAATTTTGTCAGACAGGATTTATCTGACTACCCTACATAAATACATTCTCTTTCACTGCTAGAACTTCCCCCATCCCATTTACCCTGCCTCATATCTCCCCAGGCCCATAGACAACACCTGACATGTGTAAGGGCAAAATGTGGCTTGTACATTGAGTCATCCCCTTTTGTAACCTCTACTGACTCCTCTCATACTCACTAGTGTTATGCAATTTTCTCAGTATATATAAACTTAGAGTTTTCTTTCCCTTCTTAAAACATTATTATATCTTTTTTTCCCTAGGCTATGGTGTACATATTTATCCCATAGCATTTTCTGCCTTTAATATGTTATTACTAGGGGCCCGGTGCACGAAATTCGTGCACTGGGTGTGTGGGTGGGGGAGAGTGTCCCTCAGTCCAGCCTGCCCCCTCTCACATACTGGGAGCCGTCAGGCGTTGACCCCCATCACCCTCCGATCGCCTGATCGGCCCCTTGCCCAGGCCTGACGCCTCCGCCAGAGGTGTCAGGCTTGGACAGGGGACCCCCATCTCCCCCTGATCACTGGCTCTAGCCCCCGCCCAGGCCTGAGGCCTCTGGCCCAGGAATCATGCCTGGGCAGGAGACCCCCATCTCCCTCTGATCGCTTGCTCCACCCCCCGCCCAAGCCTGACGCCTCTGACCCAGGCTTCAGGCCTGGGCAAGGGGACCATCATATCCCCCCAATCCCCGGCTCCGCCCCCCACCCAGGCCTGATGTTTCAGCCAGAGGAGTTGATCCTCATCACCCTCCGATCACCAATCACCGGATTGGCCCCTTGACCAGGCCTGAGGCCTCCGGCAGAGGTATCAGGCCTGGGCAGGGGACCCCCAGCTCCCCACGGTTGCAGGCTCCGCCCCTGCCCAGGCCTAACACCTCTGGCCTAGGCGTCCGGCCCAGGCAGCGGGGACCTGCAGTGGCAGTGGGGGGGCGCCGCGATCATGGGCTTCGCTTTAGGCCCAGGCAAGGGACCCCTAGCTCCTGGGACTGCCAGCTTCGACCGTGCCCAGCTCCCATCGCTGGCTCCACCCCTACTTCCTGCTATCACTGGCCAGGGCGGCAAAGGCGCCTGATTCTCTGATCATGGCTGGGGGGCAGGGCAAAGGCGGCCCCAGGGCCGCCTTTGCCCTGCCCCCCAGCTCTTAGCTCCCCCCTGGGTTTCCGATCACTGTCAGTGGCAGGGGGCTTCTTCCTGCTTTCCCTTTTGCCTCCCTGCATTGTGCCTACATATGCAAATTAGCCGCCATCTTGTTGGCAGTTAACTGCCAATCTTAGTTGGCAGTTAATTTGCATATAGCCCTGATTAGCCAATGAAAACGGTATCGCCGTACGCCAATTACCATTTTTCTCTTTTATTAGTGTAGATAGTGAGCTATGTACAAGTCTCTACTATAAGAACTGAAGGCCTTCGAAAGCAAAGACTACATTCTGTCTCTCTTTTACCCTAAATGTTGAGTTGCTAACAAGTTGTATGTACCAAATAACATGTACCAAATAATTAGCTGGTAAATGTTAATATTTGTTCAACTATAAAATAAAAATATTAAAGTCTATAATTTTATGTAAAGCTGAATTATTTCTAATAAAGCAAATTTAAAAAAAATAAATATTGCAGAGTGAATTTTTTAACTTTCCCAGGACATATTGGAATTTGGATGGTGGGACTTACTGCCCTGTTCCAAAGGTGAAATGGGCTTGCAAACCTATTCTTATGGTTGAGAACATAAAGGTGTTAGATTCTTCTTAGGTAACACTGTGTAGACTGCCTGCTCCTGCTTCCTAATAACAATTGACCTATTATTGTGCTTCTAAATAAGAGGTCCTTTTGAAATGGAGCCAATTTTCTATACACTGTTCTTTCTTGTTTGAGATTATTGTGTAAACCTGCAGGATTTGTTACTGATGGTACTATTTTATTTCTTTTTCCTTCCTTTTTCTACCTTTGGATACTGTCACAGCAACCTTCACTCCATGAAATGAAAGAGATAGATCAAAAGACATTCAATACCTCAAAAGGCAATATCTTTCTTTCAATTCCAGTGTACTGTTACAACATAGATATAACTGATAAAACTGTTTCAGGAGCAAACTCTTTTTTAACACCAAAGTCTTCTCTAGGAGGAGAGAAAAATATAAATATTTTTCTTACTACAGAAGATAAATTAAATAATAAAAGATTAATTTTATCTCAAATTCCATATATGGTAACTCTGAAATTAATTTAAAAAATAATTTTCAATTGTAAAAATATGAATCATTGGAGTTCCAAAATGGCAGCAGAGTAAGTGGGAACTATACTGACACTCTCCCAGGACAAAACTGGAATTACAAATAAAATACAGGAAAAAAAAACCCAGCTTGAATAGTCAACTGAAGACTAGCTGGAGAGAATCCTGATAACCAAGGATGGAAAGTGGAGGAGACCTAAGAGAGACAGGTAGGAAGTGTGCAGGCACAAGAAGGCTGGCAGAGCTTCTACGGGTAGCAGCTGAAGTTCCAGAGGAATATCTAAGCTGTGAGAACTCTGAGAACTCTGGGGTCTAAACCCCATGCTGGGCTCTCCAGCCCAGAGCACCAGAACTGAGAAAGGTGCCCACATAACATCTGGTGAAAAACAGTGGGGTTGCTATCTTCCAGGGAAAGACAGCTGGAAATGCAGGTACCCACTTAAAGGGCCAGCTTACAAAATTTTGTGTGCAGCCACTCACCTGGGTCTCCTGTAGAGGGAAGGCAGAGTGGACTGGAGCAGTGTGAGGAGAATCCAGTGTTGGGGGCTCTGGGGTTAGAGCTCAGGAGGCAGCCACCCCAGTTTTCTGTACTGAATAATTCCCTCATACTGCAGAGGACATCTTTCTCAGGCAGACCTTTACCATCTAGGCAGCTTTTGCCTGGTGGGGAAGCAATTGCCCCACCTGTTGGAAAACCCCTCACCCCACCCTGTGGAGTCTATAGCCTGAGGCTCATTAAGACTCTGAGAATAACAATCAGACTGCAGTTAAAGGCAGATCTCTAGAGGCTTTGAGTGTTCCTGATGTCCTTTTGGACCCAGGGCTAGAAAAATGGTATTAGGAAAATTGGACAGATACATGAAGAAAAAAAAAAAAGAAACTGGACTATCAACTTACACCATACACAAAAATAAACTCTAAATGGATAAAAGATTTAAATGTAAGCCATGAAACCATAAAAATCATAGAAGAAACCATAGGCAGCAAAATCTTAGACATCTCTCATAGCAATATGTTTGCCAATACATCTTCTAGAGTAAAAGAAACAAGAGAGAAAATAAGCAAATGGTACGGTATCAAAATAAAAAGCTACTGCACAGCAAAAGAAACCATCAAATAATGAAAAGGGAGCCCACTGTATGGGAGAACATACTTGCCAATATGCATCTGATAAAAGGTTAATATCCAAAATATATAAATAATTCATACAACTTAACAAAAGGATGACAAACACTCTAATTTAAAAAATGGACAAAGAACCTAATTAGACACTTCTCTAAAGTGGACTTATAGATGGCCAAGAAACATGAAAAATTGCTCAAAGTCACTAATCATTAGAGAGATGCCAATTAAAACTACAAGGAGGTGCCAGAATGGCTACTATCAATAAATCAACAAGCAACAAGGGCTGGTGAGGATGCTGAGAAAAGGGAACCCTAGTACACTGCTGGTGGGAATGCAAACTGTTGCTGCCATTATGGAAAATAATATGGAGTTTCCTCAAAAGTTTAAAAATGGAATTGCCATGTGACCCAGTCATCCCAAACCCAAGAAACCTGAAATACCAATCAAAATGAATATATGTAGTAGTGCAATTTGCAATAGCTAATGTCTGCAAATAGCCCAAGTGGCCATCAGTAGATAAGTAGATAAAAAAGCTGTGGTACATTTACACCATGGAACTATGCAGCAGTAAAAAAGTAGAATCTCCTACCCTTTGAGATAGTGTGGAGGGCCCTGGAGAGTATTATGCTAAGTGAAATAAGCCAGTCAGAGAAAGACAAGTATCACATGATCTCACTCGTATGTGGAATCTAATGAACAAAATAAACTGTTGAACTAATAGATCCATAGAAGCATGGAATAATCTGTTGAATCTCAGATGGAAGGTGGGGGTGGGTAGGTAGGAAGAGATTAACCAAAGAACTTATATGCATATATGTATAGCCCATGGACATAGACAATAATGTATGAAGGTCTGGGGCAGGGGGTGGGTGCAGGCTAGAAAGGGTCAATGGGGGCAGAAAGGGGACATCTGTAATACTTTCAACAACTAAGATTTTGTTTAAAAAATATGAATCATCATCTTCAATCTATTCAGTATTAAAAAAAGCCCCACAAGCTAAATCACTTTATGTAAGGAATATATTCATACAAATATTTTTAAAACTATATATATCATGTTATATATTGAAACTAGAAACCCAGTGCACGAATTCATGCACCTTGAAAGGAACTGTGGGCCACGAGGCTGCTGTGGGCACAGGGGCGGGACTCAGCCCATCCTCTGCAACCCCACCTGGTCGCTCCCTTCATGGCCTCCAGTTCCCTGTCTGCCAGCAACCCTGCTCCTGCTGCCACTCCCACGTGCTGATGGCGCCGACTCTGTTCACACCCACTGATGGTGTGGACCAATTGGGGTCAGTACCAGCAGTGGATACAAGTGGGGCCAGCACTGGCAGCAGGTGCAAGTGCCCACTGGGACTATAGCGTTTGATAGCGAAGAATTTGCTAACCACCAGAAGCTTGACAGCGACCACCCTGCCTTGGTCTGGCACCTCCGCTCACCTGCTCCACCATCCGACCATGGCCGATGCCCCTTATGTTCTGCATTCTGCTGCCTACTGCCGATGCCTGCCATGTTCTGCACGCACCTCCTGGTGATCAGCACACATCATAGTGACTGGTTGTTCAGTTGTTCAACCATTCGGTCTATTTGCATATTAGGGTTTTAAATATACAGATTGTTTAGTATTTTATATAGTAAGGTTAAAGATATTTTCTTTCCTCCCCACTTTTTTTTGTTGGTGTTTTGTTTTCCCTTGAACTAAAGTTCTCTACCCAAAGCAATCTCTCCAGCATTTGGAGCCCAGTCTTTTTCCCTTTGAAAAGTTGGCCCACATTGGTGGATGTTGGATTCTGTAATGAATACTTGCCTCCTCCCCCTAATCTATGTCTAGTGTTTCCCTTTTCTTTTCCTAATAGACACACTTCTATTCATTAAACTCAATTCACTGAATGACTACTAATTTGACAGGTAAAATGCCACACTTCTTGTATAACTTGGGGACAGAACAAAGAAACATCCTTTCTGGCCCTGCCTCCTTGTCTCACCCATATCTCCCTCCCTACTCTTGGCAAGGACACTTCCCTTTTTCTTTCCTTCCTTAAGAATCCTTGGGAATCCTTCCCCAGGCTTTTCAAATCCACAGCTTTTTCAATCTTTACTAAAAAATTGAATGTATTGGGGTAACATTGTTTTATAAAATTATATAGGTCTCAGGTATATAACTCTATATTACATCATCTGTACATTGCATTGTGTTTACCACCCTGAGTCAAGTCTCCTTATAGCATCATATAGTCCCCCTTTACTCTCTTCTATCTTCCCCTCCTTCCCCCTTCCCTCTGGCAATCACCATTTTGTACCTGTCCACCAGTCCTCTTTTTTCTTTGCTTACAGTCTAAGGATAGTTTCTTTATGTCAATTAAGAAGAGTAAATTGGGTTATAAACTCATTATTAAAATAATTCAAGTTTCTTTGGATTATTTTTTCTGATCATATGTTGTTATAGGACAGTTCTGTTAAAACCTCTCAGAAGATGAATGGATAGGTAAATGGAAATGATAAGCTTGGTGTCTAAATTTAGTGATTTTAGATATTCGAATATTATGAAAAGATGTGTATTGGAAATGGTTTTTAAGTCTAGCAGAAAACTGGCTGCTGCCTGGTTATTAAAAATAGGTATGTTTTCTTGTGTGTGTGTGTTTGTTTGTTTTCAGCAATGTTTCATGTGATCACATCTACTCCTTCGTGCAAGGGAAATCGGGTGAGGTGGCAGAAGAACTCCACTGAGGAAGTCCATCACTTCCCACTAGGCAGGGTCCTATCTAGTCACTCATTTAATTGACCTGTGGCCAAACAGGCATCCTCTCTGAGATTCACAGAGTGTTTGTTATCAGTAATTAAATACTTTGCCAAATAAATATGGAAAGTCGTGTCATTTTAAAGCACAATTAAATATAACCATTTGTTTTCAGTCCCTCCTTTGAGGTTGGTTACCAAAATCTATGTACCAATGGAGAAGCTGGAGAGGGTTCAAATCATTCTCCAACCTAGTTTTAGTCCAAAGCAAAAACCCAAAAACAAACAAACCAAAGAACGATTTACCTCCAAGATTCAAAAGGATTTCCTTCTCCATAACACAGCCAGAAGCCTTGCAGAGAATCTGCTATTTAGGTTCTCAATAAAGACAGATTTAATGGAATTCATTTTTATTAGACATGGAAGCTATGTGCGTCCTTAGTGCCCTAGCACAGTCTACTTGACACACCCCTTGAGTGTCAGGCTGTCAGATTGACTGCCTGGATTTTCATAAATGGGTTGTCTTAGTCCATTTGGGCCACCGCAACAAAATACAGAAGACTGGGTAGCTTATACATAACAAAGATTTTTGCTTTAAAGGATGAAAATCTAAGATCAGGGTGCAGGCATAGTTGGGTGAGGGCCCCCATGGTTGGCTGGGGCTCGGACTTCTCATTGTTATTGCACATGGTTCAAGGAGACCTCTCTGGAGCCACTTTTATAAACATGAATCCTATTCATAAGGGTTCCACACTCACCTCCCCAAAGCCCTATATCCTCATGTCACCACATTTGAGGCAGGATTTTAACATATTTTTTGGGGGGAAGATATAATCATTCATATTACAGCATAGGTGTAAAGCAAAACCAACAAAAATCACGAAGACATTCAATCAGAGAGTGGCAAACAGAAAGAGTATATATTCTGGTCTCTTACATTACCCCTTAAACTGCCAGTGAAATATATCCTGTTGGCAGCAGGTGCAGGCACCTATGCATAATTCCGTCATGGAAAAACCTGAATTCCTTTACTTCATTGTGAGAATGGAGAAACACACACACACAAGCTCGTGATTTTTTTATGGGAATTACTTTCAAATTAAAAAAAAAAAGGATTCACACATGGTACCATAATATAAGGCAACATCTGTGGCACCGAATTAGAAAGAGATAATGAAATAACATGAAGAGACTAATTTGAATTAGACTGTAGGGCGCACGATGTGAGCAAGTCTCATACTGAGCATAGCCTGTCTTATTACCTTTCCCATAAAGTATTACCGAAGGGTTCCTTGGAACTCATAAAAGTCAGATCAATACCAAAGTCACCCCTCCACCTATCCAATTAGAAGCAAAACACTGGCTATTTTTTTTTCTAATTATGAACTCCGAATTTGACATGTAATAAGATAATTTAAAAATTTTTAATGGGTGTTAATGTGTGAGTGCTAGGTTTACAGTGCAAAACATCAGGGTTAATAAGAGTCAGAATAGGGGAGGCAAAGATGGCTGTACCCTAACAAGAGGCTGAGCCCCCTTGTTCCCAGCCACGGGCTGGATTTCCAGCTAAAATACTGCACAGTCAGCTTGGAAAAACAAGAGGAGTATAGCTGATTGGACACACTTTGTCTAAGGAGCACTGAGGAAACTATAGAAACTGGTAAGAAAGGGAGAGTTGCGGAAAGGGGGAGTCCCTTGGAGGCAATAGTGGCAAAGCCTGGGGGACAGTGGCTGCAAAGCTCCCTCCCCTTGGGAGTGTGGACTGGCATCCAAACACAGGGATCTCAAACCCTGAGTTATGAAGATGGGAGAGCCCTGCAATTTTAGGCAGAGGGATCCAGGGGAACAGTCTGCCTGAGAGGTGAGGTCCATACCTTCCCCGTGAAAGAACATGCCTAATGGCAGCAGCAGAGATTTGCTGGCACCTACACGCTCTGACTGCTGGAAAGGCTGTGCTGTGCTGTGTGGCTCCAGAATTCAAAGGGGCCTGAGGCTGCACCCAGCAGTGACCTAAAGTGACCCTCTGCTTTCCTGCAAGGCATTGCACAGAGCCCCAGACAGCATAGACTGTGTGTGGGGTGGGGAAGGGGAAGAGGAGGCAGGCCCCTGGGCCACCAGAGAGAGAGACTGGAGCTGCTGGCAGGGATGAGTGGGGATTTTTGACCCGCACCAAGGAGAGTTGGGATTAAGGATGGAGCTGGGAATTTCAGCCCCAGCTGTACTGAGATCAGCTGTGTGGAAGACATGCCCAGGGCTGACTTTGTAATCCCTCTGGCTTGGACCAGAGGTGCAAGGATGCTGGGTTTTTACAAAGCAGGTTTTCTGCTTTTTTGTTTTATGTTTTTGATTTTTGGATGGCACCCCACAACATCAACTGGGAAGGCTTACATTGGGGAGACAGACCAGAGAGAGCTGGGCTTTGTGTGTGCATTGTGGAGAGGCTGACCTGAGCATCCTGAGTTCAGCCAGCCAGAGCTGGGAAGGACGGTGTAGGCTAAACCCAACTCCCCCAACATGAAAGGGGCCATATGAGCTCTCTGAAGCCTAAGATACACCCACTGGGCACAGTTCCTTGGGGGAAGAGAGAAAAGCTTAGAGGAGGGCATCCCAAGAGTAAGACTCTATTGTTTGGGACAAGGAAGAAATGCTTAACACCCTTCCTGGGGGCTGATCAGGCAGTGTGTTCACCTGAATCTCTTTTGATCAATCCCACTGAGCCCAGGCCAGCTGAGACTGCCCATACAGAACAGGCAGCAGGCTGAGTCCAATCTGAACCTGCATCAGGCCATTCTGGGGAAACTAGAGTTAGAGGGTATGGTAGAGACTGAGGAGTTGGCTTTGAAGCAGAGATTAATTCCCCCTCAGTGAGTGTCTGACAGTGAAATCTCTAAGTAAGGGGCTCCCTAGCCCTAGTTACACTAGCCTGCCTCTACCCTAATGACACTTTTTGGAAGACACTGGAGAAAGACCAGGCAACCGCAGAGGGAGGTGGAATAGCTGACAGGTGAGGTGGTGCACAGAAAGCCTCAGAACCAGCCAGCTAAAAAGAACATGGAGAGCCAAACTTGGACAGCGATGCCTGAAATCAGAATACACAACAGCAAGCCTCACACATCAGAAGCCACCCAAACAAATACTCTTGGCTGGCTTTTTTTTTTTTTTTTTTTAATATTTTGTTGTTTTTTAACTTTGCTTTTTTTGTCCTTTTTTCAATATTTTATTGATGTTCTCTGCTGTATTGCCTTGTAATAATCATTAAGTTTATTGCTTTTCTGTCTTATTTCTTCCATATGTCTTATTGGCCTCCTTCCTTACTCTAGCTTTTCTTTTCTTTTGCTATTCACTTTTTCATTTCCACTCTTTCTTTTGCTTTATCTTTCTCTTGTTACCTTTGAAAAACTGTTTTTCTTTCTCTGTCTTCTTGTCTTTTTAAAAAATTTTTCTGTTCCTGCTCTCTATCTTATTTTTTCTCCCTCTTCTTGCATTTTGAAATATTTTTCTGCCCCTTTTATCTCCCCAGTAGCCTCTTTATTTTATTTATTTTTTCACTACTAGCAATGATATCCTTCTCTCTCTCTCTTTTTGCCTTAGTATTTGTGTTCTCTCTTCTCTTTCCTAATTCTTTTTTCTCTTGGGTTGTTTTCATTGTGGTTGACAGGATATTTTTTGTGTGTTCCTGTTTGTTTCCCATCAGTTGATTTTGTTCTGTTTTTCCCTGTCAGCACCTGTGTTACTGCTCACACCACATGGTAGTGGCTTAGCCTCACAGCCAGCTTGAGAGAAGAGTACTCTCATGAATGGGACAACAATCTAGACCCAATTACAGCAAGAGAGTCTAAATATTCCACAAAAGGGACACACACCTAGAGCATATTGCTCAGAAGCACAAAGAAAACACACTTGTGAGTTCCACAGGACATTCATTACAAAAACCCACCCCACAAGATTTGGAGCATAGCAAATTAATGCATAGATACAAACACAAAGAGACAACTAACATGGGAAGACAAAGAAGCAACCCCAAAATTAAAGAAAAGGAGTAATCACCAGAAAAAGACCTAGATGAGATGGAGGAAAGTACGTTATCAGAGATAGAGTTCAGAGTAATGGTTATAAAGATGTTCAAGGAACTTAGTGAGAATTATAATAAACTTAATGGGAACTTACAGGAACTTAGTTGCAACTACAACAAATTGAGAGGGAGCTATACCAGAATAAAAAATAAGATATAGATCAGGGGTCCTCAAACTTTTTAAACAGGGGGCCAGTTCACTATCCCTCAGACCGTTGGAGGGCCGGACTATAGTTAAAAAACACACAAAACTATGAACAAATTCCTATGCACACTGCATATATCTTATTTTGAAGTAAAAAAACAAAACGAGAACAAATACAATATTTGTATTTGCATGTGGCCTGCGGGCCATAGTTTGAGGACCCCTGATGTAGATATTATGAATAAGAACCAGGAAGAAATGAAAAATTCTATATCTGACATAAAAAAAATGCTGGAAAGAATTAAAAGCAGGTTCAATGAAGCAGAGGACAGAATGAGTATATTAGAAGACAAGGTAGAGAGAAAAAACAATCAGTGGAACAAAAAGAAAAAAATACTTAAACAACATGAGGACAGTTAAGGGAACTTTGGGAAACATGAAATAAAACAATATCCTCATAACAGGGGTACCAGAGGGAGAAAAAAGTGAGCAAGGGATAGAGACTACTTTGGAAGAAATAATGACGGTAAACTTCTTTAAGATGGTGAGGAAAAAAGCCACATAAGTTCAGGAAGCACAGAGGGTACCAATCAAGGGAACCCAAAGAGACTCACTTTAAGACACATCATAATTAAAATGGCAAACATTAAGGACAAAGAGAGAATCTTAAGGGCAGCAAGAGAGAGACAGTCAGTGATCTACAAAGTAGCTCCCATAAGACTGTCAGCTGACTTCTCAACAGAAACACTACAAGCCAGAAGGAATGGCATGAATTATTCAAGGTAATGAAAAGCAAGGATCTGAAACCAAGATTATTATATCCAGCAAGGTTATCATTCAAAATAGATGATGAAATAAAAAGCTTCCCAGACAAAAAAAAAAGCCTAGAGGAGTTTATAACCACTAAACCAGGATTGAAAGAAATGTTAAAGGGTCTGCTGTAATAATAATAAGAAGAAATACAAAGAGAAACATGGGCATAAAGAATAAAAATGGCAATAAATAAGTACCTATCAATAATAACATTAAATGTAAATAGATTAAATGCTCCAATCAAAAGGCATAGGGTAGCTGAATGGATTAGAAGACATGACCCACATATATACTGTCAACAAGAGCCTCCTCCCTCAGAACAAAAGACATACACAGGATGAAAGTGAAGGGATGAAAATAATTTTTCCATGCAAATGGAAACAAACAAACAAACAAAAAGCAGGGGAAACAATATTTGTATCTGACAAAATAGACTTCAAAACAAAGGCAATAACAAGAGACAAAAATGGACAATACATCCAATAAGACAGTGGTTCTCAACCTTCTGGCCCTTTAAATACAGTTCTTCATGTTGTGACCCAACCATAAAATTATTTTCGTTGCTACTTCATAACTGTAATGTTGCTACTGTTATGAATCATAATGTAAATATCTGATATACAGGATGGTCTTAGGCGACCCCTGTGAAAGGTTCGTTCGACCGCCAAAGGGGTCGTGACCCACAGGTTGAGAACCGCTGCAATAAGAGGGTATAACCCTGATAAACATATATGCACCCAATATAGAGGTACCTAAATATATAACAAAGCTCTTGGAACAATTTAACAGGAAGATCAATAGCAAAACAGTCACAGTAGGGGACTTTAACATGCCACTGACATCCCTGGATAAATTTTCCAGACAAAAAATCAACAAGGGAACAGAGACCTTAAACAACACACTAGATCAGATGGATTTAATTTATATTTAAAGAACATTCCTCCCCAGAGCTGCAGAATATACATTCTTCTCAAGTGCACATGGGTCATTGTCAAAGATAGACAATATGTTAAGACACAAAACAAGTATCTACAAGTTCAAGAGGACTGAAATCATATCAAGCATCTTCTTAGGAAGAGATTAACCAAAGAGCTTACATACATAGCCCATGGACCAACAATAGTTGTGGAAACTCTAGGGAGGGGGCATTATTGGGTAGAGGGGGTTAACAGGGGGAAATAGGGGTCATCTGTAATACTTTCAACAATAAAAAAAAGTCAGAATGATTCATCTCTTAAAAGGCAATATATCCTGTTGTTTAGTTGCAGAAAATGGGGATGGGCAGTTTCATTTCTTACCTTAGGAGCATGCTTTCTTTTAAAAACCCATTAATTTTGTCCATGTTTGGTCTAAATTATATTTAATTTTCTCCTAAATAAGGTATAGTAAGACCTGTTAAAGACAGTAATTACTACAGTGCCTGGGCAAGGATTGATCTACTTTCTTGTTTTCTCTCAGAAGATACTACACTTATTTAATTTATTATTGCCTCTAGTTTTAACACACATTAAGGCCATATTTACACATATTTGTATTCATATGATGTTCTTCTCCAGAACTTCAGCAAATCTCTCTTAGTGAAGGTCACTTTCTGATCAAAAATTAGAGAATTTTATAAACATTCCTGAGACATACACCACAGGCAGGATGCCAAATACATTTAGCACAGAAAGTAAATCTTTGGCATGTGCTACTTCATGTTCAACAAGAATGACACAGTTAATTACTTGCTGAATCAAAAATTAAATGTATACATCCTTTACTTCAACATATAATCTACTCATGTTCACATAATTTCACCTGATTAATGAAAGGATTCTGTTTAGATATTTGTAATGCATGTGTATGTTAAAAGAACATTGTAGATTTAGGATTCCATCACGTCCAGGTAACTGGACAATTATTTTGTACTACACATTTAAATCTACATGACCACATTTTTTCCCAAAATTAAGGCAATCGTTAAATAATAATTACAAAACAAGTAACAAAAATAAGGTAGCTCAGTAATATGTGATAATGATGGAATTTGTAGAAGTATGCATGATAAAGTAAATGTCATAGGTCATTGTAACCCAAAAGTTATTCAATAATAAAAAAAATGTAAGAAAATATCTTCATGAAATTCTAATTTTAGATGCCAATAATGCATGTTTTTGAAATATTTTTTAAAAATATATTTATTGATTTTTTACAGAGAGAAAGGGAGAGGGATAGATAGTTAGAAACATTGATCAGCTGCCTCCTGCACACTCCCTACTGGGGATGTGCCCGCAACCAAGGTACACGCCCTTGACCGGAGTTGA
Source organism: Myotis nattereri (assembly GCF_964212035.1). Lineage (NCBI taxonomy): Eukaryota > Metazoa > Chordata > Mammalia > Chiroptera > Vespertilionidae > Myotis > Myotis nattereri. The sequence goes on along the minus strand of NC_138086.1, from coordinate 18,435,302 downwards.
ACCTGGGACCCTTGAGTCTGCAGGCCGATGCTCTATCCACTGAGCCAAACCGGTTAGGGCTGAATATTTTTTATTTATTCATAATTGCCACTGTTTCGGAACTGGAGTATGTGCACAATTTTAGGGTAATTCAAGTCATAATTTCATGCCCTGGTCAGTGTGGTTCAGGTGGTTGGAGCATTGTCCCATACACCAAAAGTTGTGGCTTTAATTCCAAGTCAGGACACATACCTAGGTTACAGGTTCAATTCCTGGTCTGGGAATGTGCTGGAAAGCAGCTAATAGATGTTTCTCCCTCTCATGATGTACATGATGTCTCTCTCTCTCTCTCTCTCTCCTCTCTCTCTCTCTCTCTCTCTCTCTCTCTCTCTCTCTCTCTCTCTCTCTCTCATCTCTTTCTACCTCTACCTCCGTCTCTAGCTCTAGCTCTAGCTCTAGCTCTAGCTCTAGCTCTGTCTCTAGCTCTATCTCTAACTCTATCTATCTCTATCTCTATCTCTATCTATTTCTCCATTCTTCTCTCTAAAAATCAATAAAGAAAAATGCAACATATTTTTAAAAAGAAAGATATTAGATCAGCTTGAATTAAAATCATTTCCTGTGATGAAAGAAAAGAAACTAGATTTTTCTAAAGAAAAGTGCCATGGGGCAAAAAAGTTACAATAATTGAAAAAGAAGATAGTACATTCAGTTTAATCAGTATTGGAAGTAAAGGAGGTTATAAATTGGACTTTTAACTCACACAGAAAGTAATTATAGTAGCTAAAGCATCTTGAAAGACAAAGGAAAATGATCTATGTGGAAGTCTAAAGAGAACAAATATGAGTTATTTAAGTAGTGTCTAGTGAAACAAGGCACACTGTGATATGTGAACCTGTAAACTAGATTTTGGCAATAGAGAAACTGCCATAACGTTTATCATGGGACTTAGAATACAACCGAAAGAGAAACCCTTTGATTAAAGGTCATTCTTTTTCTCTCTCTCAGTCTCATCTAGTTTTCAACTGTTTGTAAATCTCATGTGAACACAGAACTCTCTTCTTGTCTTTTCATTTTTCTCTGCTCCTGCTTTGCTCTTTAAAATTATTTTTAGCTCAGCTTCACAACAAAAGATATATAATTTTATAAAGGTTTTGGATATTTTTTATATTAAAAAATGCCACTAAAGTGAATAAAGAGTAGGCTCTTATTTAAGACAATTCAAACTCAATAAATTAGATTAAGAAATCAAAACAACTTTTGGATTCCACTCAGGATGTAGAAAACTAGAAAGGAAATTACTCCTAGCCTTACAGTAACACCAAACATTTGGACAAACTGCGGGATCATGGCTTCTGTTGAAACCATAAGAGAATTGAGGTCACAAGGCAACCATCCACCCAGAAATCTAATGACAGATAAGCTACTGCAGGGAGAGATGGAGCACAAGCACTTGCTTACCTGAGAAAGCCCAATCAGCTGGAAGAGTTACTGAGTTAGTAGAGGCTGACTGTGGAGCCCTGATAGTCATCGGAGTAGGGAGACTTTATAGCCTCTGGTGGGCTCTTTTCCACTGCTCACACTCAGGGTATGTCGAAATTAGGTTTACAGTCGTTCATATGGAAAATAATATCATTTATATATACAAAAGGTTAATATGCAAAGTGTCCCCTCAGGAGTTCGACCAGGAGACTGGGAATTTGATCACTTGCTATGATGTGCGCTCACCACCAGGGGTGGCGTGGAATGAAGGAAGGCCCCGGCCGGCAGCTAGAAGGCCCTAATCGGCCCTGATCACCAGCCAGGCCTAGGGACCCTACCTGTGCACGAATTGCATGCACTGGGCCTCTAGTAATTAATAAATAATAATACATGTGTTTCATGTACTCTAAACTATAAACCTACTTTTGCCCGCACCCTGTATAAAACCAGACACAGAAAAGAAGAAGAAGAAGAAGAAGAAGAAGAAGGAGGAGGAGGAGGAGGAGGAGGAGGAGGAGGAGGAGGAGGAGGGAAAGAGATAAAGAAAACAAAGACAATGAAGAGGCCAGGTAGAAATAACAATGGTGAGAGCCCTGATCAAGTCTCTCCCAGGATGCATGCCTGTGGGAGGGAAACAAGGAAAGGCCTCTATCAGAGAAACAGGAAACTCCATCTGAACCCTTATTTTTAATCTCTACTATAGAACGAAAACCTTAATCTGTGTAAGGACAGGCAACAAACACCATCCCCCTTAGGACACTGGGGAAAAGTCATTGCAGATGGATTAAGAGAAAAGAAAAATCTAGGTTAATAGAAATTACCCAAACGGACACACAGATAAAAGAGCTAATTAAAAAGGACACACCATCCAAGAGCTGTGGAACAATGTCAGATGGTCTAACATATAGGTAATAGAAATCCCAGAAAAAAGAAAGAATATGGTGGATGAAATAGTTTTTTTTAAATTCTGGCAGGATGGGGGAGATGGGGCGGGTCAGAAGGGGTCAATGGGAGGGGGGGAGGGGAGCATATGTAATACTCCCAAAAATAAAGATTTTTAAAAAAGAAAAAAAAACAATGCCACACCGTCTAGTCTAGACAGATAGATAAATGATAGATGGTAGGTAGATGATAGATAGATGATAAATAGATAGATAGATGGATAGATAGATAGATAGATAGATAGATAGATAGATAGATAGATAGATATCTCTTTACAGAAAAAAAAATTGTGGCTTAGAATCTTTTAAATTAGTAACAAACACCAAACACATATCCAAAAAGATCAGAGAACACAGACGTGAATAAATACCAATGAAATAACATTTGTGAATTGTGGCTTCAGTTCCGACATCTGGAGAGCTTGGACATTGTCACTCCTATTATTACAGGAAGAAAATGCTCAAAGAACTGAAGCTTAATAATTTTTTTTATATGCCAGAGACATACATAAAGTTGCAGCACAAACTGTCACCCCGAGGTCTGGAAATACAGACAAATCCAGCATCACAGTTGAGGCGTACTTATCAGGAGAAGCAGCCATAAATGAGCAATAATATTTAAATGGTAATTTGTTGAATTGTGGGAGGGTCGTGTGTTTACTAGTGTTAGAGTGAAAGACTCCTGGGGGCCACATGCTTAGGGGCAAACTTAGTTAAAACTTTCATGGGTCCTGCAGGTGAGGATTCAAGAAAGATCCCCACATGGTTCTGGTATTGAAAGAAAAGAATGATTATTGCGAAATAAACCTAAAAAAAGAGCCTACTCTCTCGGTAAATAGATTTTGTCAGAGCCTTATCCTAATGGAAGGACATCCATCCCACTCCTGCTCCCTCTAGCATTCTTTTCTCATCTAAGGTGTGTGTGTAAGGGGGGAGCTGTACCACTGGGATACACTTGTGAAGGTGACAGCCCCATGTCACTTGCCTACTGAAAAACTAAACTTAATCATAACATTATAGAATGCTTCCCTTCCCCCATACCTATTTAGGGAGTCCCAAACATAAGAAAAGAGACAAAAAAAACAAACAAAACAAAAACAAAGACAGGAGAAATTTGCAGCCTCCAGTGTCTTTACCTAAAGCAAATATAGTAAACACAACCAACTGCTAGCCAGATTAACATTACCCCATACTACTTATCTGGCTTTCAATTAAAAGGTACAAAGCATGTGAAAAGGCAAGTAAAAATGCAGTCTGAAGATATAATCAAACATTAAAATCAGACTCAGAAATAACCCAGATGTTGGGGATTTAAAGTAAGTGATTAATATGTTATGGGCTACGATGGGAAAAATTAAACACAAGAACAGATGAATATTATATGCAGAGAGAAAAGAAAATCTAATAAATATCAAAATAAAATGCTAGAAATAAAAACATTGATAGGAATGGGAAGAAAAGCCCTCAATTAATTCATCAGTAGACCGAGAGCATGGTTAAAGAATCTATGAGCTTGAAAATGAGTCAATAGAAACTTCTGAAACTAAAATGCGAAAGGAAAAACAAATTAAACGCGCGCGCGCACACACACACACACACACACACACACACCAGAACAACACATCCAAGAAACATGAGACAATTTCAAAAGGTATGATATAAGTGAAAATGGAATACAGAAGAAAAAAAAGAGAATGAACCAGAGGAAATATATGGAGTATTAGTGAATAAAATGTTCCAATATTAGAAAGACATCAGACCACAAATTTAGAAAGCTCAGAGAATGCCAAACAGGATAATAGTTAAAGAATTGGAAAGAAAACCAAAAAAAACAAAAAACTACTAACAGAATTCTATGTCCATTAGAGATTAGCCTTTAAAAATGAAGGTAATATAAAGACTTTCTCAGATAAATAATAACAGGACAAATTTGTGACCTGAATTGCAAGAAATGACAAAAAGAATTCCTTTAGGCAAAAGAAAAAGATCAGAAATCTGTATCTTCAGAGTTTACCCAAGAGGCATCTAAGGACACATGATAAGTGTGTGTAATGTGATCTGCGGGGTGGGACCCTGTAAGGGAAAAAGGTCATGATGTACAAACGAAGAAAAGTTGGTTAAAGTATGGGCCTTAGTCAATGATGATGGTTTAATACTTGTTAATTGCAACATATGTGCCATACTGGTGTAACTTGTTGATAACAGGGAAAATGGGTGTGGAATATATGGAAACTCTCTATAATATCCTTACAACGTTTCTGTATACCTAAAAGTATTCTAAAATAAAAATGTTTTTATTTTAAACTAACAAACAAAAATACCTTGAAATATCATATTGAAAATGTTGAGAACAAAATATAAAATCTTGAAAACATCAGAAAAAGGACACATTACATAGACAGGAACAAAAGATATGAACCACAGATTTTTCTATGGAAACCATGTGAGCCTGAAGACATACAGCGATGCCTTAAATAGCTAAAACACTAAAATATACATAAACCCACATCCATAACACCTACACACACACATGCATACATGCAATTATCAACCTAAAATTCTACATCCAGAAAAATAACTGTTAAAATTGAAGGATAGTTTTCAGGTCTGACTAAATTGAAATAATCACCATACTCTTGCTCTAACTCTTCCACTGATCACAGCTCAAAACCCTGGAAAATAAAGAAACAGCTATCTGCTTAGACTCTGGAATACACGTAATGGCAAGCAGACTGGAAGGGAAATCCAAGCTTAAATACTAGCTGATAAGGTGATGATGTCTTTTTTGTTATTGCTGTTTCATACACTCAGGTTTAGACTCTGTGATTGCTGCTGACCCAGAGCTGTGCAGTGAGCACAGATCAAAAGTCTTCAAGAGAAATCTCTCTGCTGACAGAGGCCCAGGAAGGGGAACAATGGGAGTAATTCATTTCTCTCTCTCTCTCTCTCTCTCTCTCTCTCTCTCTCTCTCTCTCTCTCTCTCTCATATTTTTATTGTTGATAATATTGCAGATTTCTTCCCTCCTCCCTCCACCTTTGTACTCCTCCTCCTCGCCTTTACCCACCCCCTTTATCATTTGTTTGTTTGTTTGACCCTTTTGGACCCAAGCAAGTTATAATAATGAGGTTTCTCTCTGAGATCAGCAGAGGCCAAAAGGTACCTAAACGTGTGAGAGAAAAATCTTTCTTTTTGGCCAAAGGAACAGGAAAATAGATGTCCCTCTGGTCCGAAGTTTATGTGGGGAATTCCTGCTATCTTTTTCTCTCTACTCGACCTCAAAAGGAGACCAATTTAAGGAAATGTGTGGGAGATGAAAACACAATTTTAGCCAGAGAACCACGAAAAGAGAGCCATAGGATGTGAGGAAACCTAAGGAGAAAAGGAAGTTGGAAAAAGAGAACTCCTAAATGTGTGTACAGTCTTGCATTGGTCCCGAGCTGCACATGTGTGGAACTGAGTTAATTATTATGGTCTCACTCTTAACAAGTTGATTGCCTACTAAAGGAAAATAAAATGAAAACAGCCCACAAATTAAATAGTCTCTGTACAGTTTTCATAGGATCCAAATGCATCAACCACAGCAGCAAAAATGTTTATGATCACTTTGTTATAATAAGAACCAGAAAAATTTTCAAATACTAAGGAAAAAGAAAATCAACAGTCTTTAACCTGAAACCCGTTTGAATGAGATGCCACTGGCTGATTCTAGAACAATTTAATCATCAAAACAAATAGGTATAATAATAGATTATAATCCATAGATGAAAATAAAAAATATTTGTTTATAATAATATAAATGAATGAATAAATAGTAAATGGGGATAAGGGAACCTCTTCTTTATCGTTTAATATCAACTAAAAATATAGGAGACATGAGGTTATCAAATTATTCATACCTGCTAAAACAAAGGGATAAAGGTTTGATGAGGAATAGAATATTTACCTATGTTTACGTACATAACCTCAAAATATAACCCCACAAATTACTTATTCCAAAGGGTATTGCAGGAGTTTACAGTAGAGAAAATGGCAGACATTCTTTTATCTGATGAAAGTCAATATTATCACTTCTTGGCCTAATGCTCCAGTTACTTCAGTTTAAAACTGAGTCCAGTCCAATTTAAAATCTCAATTTCAAGTGAAAATCTCAAGGCTGCACTTGCTTGAGACACCCAGCAGCCACTCGTGCAGAGCTGTGCACCCTGAAGGTTAAGCGGTCTGTCCCCACAGCTCTTTCTCCTCCTGGGCCTGTTCTGCGGATGGTGATAGGCAGTGAAGGGATGCCTGCTCATGGACTGTGACAGCAGTTGTGGTGAATTTATCCTCTTCTTTCTTAGAGTTCCTTGTCTGCCCATGTCCTTCAGTCTGGTTTCAGATTTTACTGGTTAATTAGCAGCCAGCCTTAATGTGTGGCACATTAGGCAGGTTTCGAATTCAAAGCTGATACCACCGTGTTAACCTTTCTGAAAGGGGGGCGGGGATTCCTCATGAGCTCCAACACTAGTCTATTACATCTCAATGCAGCGGGTACCTTCTTTTTTCCTTCTTTCGTTCTTTCATGCCTTCTTGCCTGCCTGCCTGCTGCCTGCCTTTCTCCAGTGTTCAGTAGGCACCTACGATTCAAATTATTTCAGATAATCTTTTAATAATTCTGAATATTATTATTAATGATTCATCTCTATAGTATCACTCTTACTGAAATATGCATTAATAATATTTAATATTTGAGTGCCATCATTACAATCTTAGTCATTAAGTCCAGAAAAAGATACAAAATGTGTGCTTATAATGCCAGTTAAGTAATTCAAGATATATTAAGGCCCATAACAAAATATCTTCCAGACATTTCTCTGCAATGTTAATAAACTTGTGATTGCTCCAAAATCAAATTCCATAAAGCTCTTCAAGCTGGATTATGAAACCAAGTATCAATGGCAATATATAGCAGCATCAAATTGTGATTTCATTAAGGTCTTAATGAACCCGAGAAAGGTCCCTGGGTTTCAATTCGGCAATATAAAAATTACTAGGATTTCACAGTGAACAAGGAAAGCTTGATGATCATCACATGGTATCTGTATAAATTCAGAGAGGTTTAAAGAAGGTCTAATAGAAGAAGATTCTGTCTACAGAGCAGACCAATGTCCTCAAATCTGACAATGCTTCCATTTGATGTCAAGAAACCATCAACTCAATCCACTGTACCACAGAAACTCCTTCCCGTGTTCCAGAATCAAGCTGCTAGCACAGTTCATCTCCATAAATTGGGTATCTACAAATAAAATTCTTCATTATCTACTTTCTTATCAAAACACTAAGAAAACATGTTGCCATGTATCCAATAAAAAGTATTTAAAGGGGTTTAAAAATTGTTTTGAAGCTTGGATTTATAGTTTATATACCAAGTTTAGAAAAATATATAGATGCTAAACAATGGTACAAAAACAAAAATAAATTTTGATGCACAAAATCCAATAAGTGGCATTAATTGCTACATGGAACAGAGAACATTAGGAATATGTAATGTTTGGGGGACAGTAAGAAGACTGCCAGAGAGTTATTGCAGATATATGGACTTCCTAGTTTAGTATAAAAAGAAAATACATTATTTTTTAATCATGAATTGACTACCATTATACATTTGCCCAGGCCACAAGTCTGGCGATTCTCTTAAAGTTGTGGCCCCTCCGTCAATGTATAATGTTCATTAAGACACATTAGCTCTTCCTCATCATTAAACATCTTCTCTCCTTTTCCACTGACTCTTTTTCTAATTTAATTTTTAAATTAAAATTTACATTAAATATTAGTCTGTATTAGACAATCATATACTTTACATATGGTCCCACCTATATTTCAAGTACCCACCTGGCCCCATTCATACTAGTAGTTATTACAATATTATTAACCATGTTCCCTATGCTGTAACTTATATCCCTGTGACTATTCTGTAATTATCAATTTATAATTCTCAATCCCTTTTTATTTTTCACATAACCCCCCAAATCCCTGCCTCTCTGGGAGCAATCAGTCTGTTCTCTGTATTTATAAGTCTGTTTTTATTTTGTTTGCTCTTAACATTTGGCTTATAAGTTAAATTATGGTATTTGTCTTTCTCTGTCTGACTTATTTAACTTAGCATAATACTCTCTAGGTCAGTGATGTCGAACCTATGACACGAGTGTCAGAGGTGACACGCGAACTCATTTTTTTGGTTGATTTTTCTTTGTTAAATGGCATTTAAATATATAAAATAAATGTAAAAATATAAGTCTTTGCTTTACTATGGTTGCAAATATCAAAAAATTCCTATATGTGACATGGCACCAGAGTTAAGTTAGGGTTTTTCAAAATGCTGACACGCCAAGCTCAAAAGGTTCGCTATCACTGCTCTAGGTCCATCGATACTGTCACAAAAGTTAAGATTTCAAACTAAATTTATTTTTCACAGCAAATGAAACCATCAACAAAATGAAAAGACAACCTACTAAATGGAAGAATATATTTGCCAATGATGCATCTGATATGGATTAATAGCCAAAAATTTTTAAGAACTCAGAAAACTCAACACCAGGAAAATGAACAAACCAATTAAAATCTAGGCAGAAGACTTGAATAGACATTTCTCTAAAGAGGACATACAGATGGACAATAGATATGTAAAAAGTTGCTCAGCATCACTAATCACCAGAGAAATGCAAATCAAAAACAGGATGAGATACCACCTCAAACCTGTCAGAATGGCTATCATCAACAAATCAACTAATACCAAGGATGTGAAGAAACTGGAACCCTCGTGGTGGGAATGCAGAATGGTGCAGTCACTATGGAAAATGGTGTGGAAGTTCCTCAAAAAAAGTAAATATGGAACTGCCTTATTACCCTACGAATTCCACTTCTGCCTATATATCAAAAAAAACCCCAAAATACTAATTTGAAAAAATATATGCAATCCTGTTCATTGCAGCATCTACACTAATAAAAGAGAAAGATGCAAATTGACTGTACCTTTGCAATGCCCCCCAGCCAATCAGGAGTGAGTATACAAATTAACCTCATCGCTTCCATGGAGACTGACAGCAGGGAGGAGGCAGCTTCCAGCACAGCCCAACCTGCTTCGTCCACAGGCAACTCCTAGCAAAGCCTGCTTGGCTGTCGCCAGGGTGGCCAGGGAGCAGGAAAGTGCCACCTGCAGGTAGCACCCAGCACTGCCTGCTTGGCATTCGCTGCAGTGTGGAGCAGGCAGGCCCTGCAGAGAACCACAGGGAACAGGCCTAAGCCATCAGTAGGACATCCCCTTTGGGCTCCCGGATTGGAGAGGGTGCAGGTCAGGCTGAGGGACACACACACACACACACACACACACACACACACACACACCCCTGCACAAATTTCATGCACTGGGCCTCTAGTTATTTATAATAGCCAAGATATGAAAGCAGGTCAATTGCTCATCAACCGATGAATGGATAGAATTGCATGGTACATTTGCATAATGAAATACTACTCGGCCATAAAAAATAATAAGAAAAATGAAATCTTACCTTTTTGGTTGCACTGACTTTATTTCACATTCTCATTATGTCTTGCTCCAGGTTACTATTATAAACTGGCAATAGATATCCCTCTTACCCTCTCTCTCTCCATTGCAGTTCCATTAATAAATTGTCACACGTTTGCCAGAATATTGTTTAAATATCAAGTAGATGATGTCATTTCTTTTTAATAGTTCTTTGTTGCTCTTAGGAAAAAATGCACACTCTTTATCATGACATATAATACTCCTCAAAATGTGCCCTTCTTTCCCTCAACATCAAATGTGCCTCATGTTTCAACTTGTTAAATTTATTAAACTTTCTCATATTTATCATATTCTTGAACATCTCCATAACTTTCCTGTACCTGGAATCATTTTATTCATTTTTTTCACCTGGTTGGCTTCTTGAATAGAAGGAAAAATTTGTTCCATGATATCATGTCTTGACTGTCATAAGTATTCCTGTAGCACCTTGTAAACTTTTTAGATCAAACTTGTTATAAATGCACCTTTAATTTCTAATGCCCCTATTACATACACATTTTTAAAAAATATAAAATATAAATTTTACTTTAAGGAGTTTATATTTATTTGGTGGAAATGTTAAAATATATGAACAAAGATTATATTTAAGGACACATAGCATATTTTATTGCAGGTGCTTTTTGTACCAATTTTTATAAAACCTAATTTATAAATCTCTTTAAAGCAACCTTGCCTTCAACAATTCTATGTCAATATCCTCTCAAGTGACCACCAAAACGTAATCTCATATCTCTTTAATGCATTATCATCACTGCTGGCAGACTGATGTTTCTAAAATATAGATTGGATTCTGTAACTTTCCAGCTTAAAAGCTTTCAGTGGCACCACATCGTCTATGAGATAAAATTAATACTTGGTGACATTCACTTCATGACCTATTAAAACCTAACTCTAAATTACCTTTCATGCTTTATTTCCTACAGTTCTACTCCAGTGTTAGCTACAACAAATCATATCATTCTTTGAACCTACCATGACTTCTCTGCATGTTATTCATTTTTCTTGAAATCATTTCTACTTGAAGAATCAATACTAACAATATTACATTCCCCTCCCAAGTTTTCTTTGACTTGTCACTCCCTGATATCATTGGTTACTCATTAAACTATAACCACAAAAACCTACTAAATACTTGTGCAATAGTATGATGTTGTACTTTCATTACAGAACAACACTGTGTGACTCTGATTAGATTGGAGATTCCTCAGATGCAGAGACTATCCTTTTTCATCTTTGTGCTTTCAAGGGCTAACACAGACTAATTTATAAGGGATTAATCCATGTTTGTGAAACAAATGAATAAAAAATGGAAGAATGTAAACATAGTCATACACACATATATGCTTTTATCCATCTTATTTTTATATCACAATGTTTTTCATCCATATTGCAAATAAATCATGTATTTTACATACAAATGAGTATATGATATGCCATTTATATGCCATTTATACATATACATACATATATATACATATACATACATATATATGTGTGTATCCTATATAATAAATGCCTAATATGCTAAGTGTCCAGTTGTCTGGTTGTCCATTCAACCAATCAAAGTGTAATATGCTAATGATATGCTTAAGCCACTCAACCGCTCACTATGATGTGCACTGACCACCAGGGGGAAGGCAGTCCACCGGTTGACCACTTGTTATGATGTGCACTGACCACCAGGGGCAGACACTCCAACCAGTAGATTAGCTTGCTGCTGGGGTCTGGCTGATCGGGCTGAGCAGGACAGGCCAGACATGCCCTGGAGCTCTCCTGTGGTCCCTCCCTGGCTGGCCAACCTCCCCCATCCCTTCCTGGCCCTCTTGCAATCTGGAACCCCTTGGGGGATGTTAGAGAGCCGGTTTTATCCCAATCCCACAGTCCAGGCCGAGGAACCCCACTGGTGCATGAATTTGTGTACTGGGTCTCTAGTGTATATCTATAATAAAAAAAGTGTAATATGCTAATTAGACTGGCCATCCTTCCAGGTGACCTTCGGACTAAGCCAGGGATGCGAGGGCTGAGACAAGCCACCACAGCTGCGAGGGCCAAACCCCTTGCACAAATTTCATGCATACGGCCTCTATTTTAGATAGATAGATAGATAGATAGATAGATAGATAGATAGATAGATGATAGATAGATAGATAGATAGATGATAGATAGATAGATAGATAGATAGATAGATAGATAGATAGATAGTATATATATGCAGAGTTTAAATAATAAGAATACATGTATTCACTATTAGAAAAGTGAGCACCATAGTTTAAAGAAATGTGATCTGGCATGCTGTGTTATAGGTGGAAGTACTAGCAAAGGCATTGGGGCAGGAAAGGTATATCTGGAATAGATGCCAATTCCAATCAGGATAAACTACTATCCCTGAACAGTTAGGACAAGATTCATATAATCGATTAGAAACATATAATTAGATTATCCCATTAGTTGACTTTGTTTCTTTTAAAATCTTTATTGTTGAAAGTATTACATATGTCACTTTTTCCTCCCATTGACCCCTTATAGCCCACCTTTGTCCCAGGCCTCCACAACCCTATTGTCTGGTCTGTGTCCATGGGTTCTGCAGATATGCATACAAGGTCTTTGGTTGATCTCTTCCCACTCACCTACCCACCCCACCTTCCCTCTGAGATTCTACAGTCTGTTCCATGCTTCTGTGTCTCTGGATCTATTTTGTTCTACAGTGTGTTTTGTTCATTAGATTCTACATATGGATGAGATCATGTGACACTTGTCCTTCTCTGACTGGCTTATTTTGCTTTATTATGTGCTCCACGTTCATCTCCAATACTGGCACATCAAGCATGGAGCAGTGGCAGTAGCTAGATCAGGTGTAGAGATAGGGAAACCCTGTTATTGGACTATTCCCTTCATGTGCCCATTGCTCGAGCACTGGGGTGGCTGAGAATAAATTCTGACTAATATCCTTAAGAGGAATCCTTTTACCTCTACTGTTGCTAACAGGGCCTCCTCTAGATTAGATGCTCTAAGATAATAATGCAAGATACAGATTTTCATGCTTTATGCCCACACCCATCATTTTATCCATGTGCCTCCTCTGTAAAGTTCTTATTGTTAATTCACTTTACCCCAATCTTCTTTTCAGGCCCTGACCAACCAGCCCCTGTCCCCCAGTTTGTGACTGCTCAAGTGTCTATGACTATAAAGTCAGATTACATCTACCTAACAAGTTGATCACAGCTATTCACACTGGGAGGGGAGAAGTTTCTCTTCCTATTGTCTTTAGGTCCATCTCTGATCAGGGTGCAGTACAGAGAAAGTTCAGTTTGGTTTGCAGCGATACATCAAGGTAAGTTCTTCAGTTAGGGAAACCCACAAGAAGTCATACTCATGGGCTCAGAGAAAAGCATTGCTTCTAGGGAGTAAGTGCAATAATTTACACTTCATGTAAGTTAGTGTTCCTTCTGGCCCAGCTAAGACCCAGATCCAAATGCACTATTTCAAATATACACTAAGTTATAATGTATATGTTGGACTTCAATGGTCGAAACCTGACCTGATCACATAGTCAACCGATATTCCACATGTTGCATTCAATTTCTGCTGGTCCCTGTAGCTACTAAAGATCTGGTTTTCAGAGAGCAGATGGTCCTCTCATACGGAGGACATGACCTTGTGATATATGCAACTATATCTAGTCTGGATACTTCTGACACCACTGAATTTAAGTCATGCGATGCAAGCAGCAAGTCGATTCTCTCTGCACTAGAACATTAGTTCCAAGTATGAAAGACCCACAAAGTCCCGTGACTCTATCACAGTAGCAGGATGTACAAGGAACAATAAATTGTCTTTTATTTCCAAAAGTAAATCCTCATTGATGTGGTATGACTCTAATCTTCTTGAAGTTTATTTTCCACTTCTGGGGTGCATGTAGCTTACTAAGGTATTTAGAATACTTGTGGAACTACCAAAGACAACCAACAAAATGAAATAACATGGTGAACCCCTGTGATGCCCCATAAAATTATAAGATTCCCAAGGCCTCAGCAGAGTATAGTGTGTTAAGAGCAAGAGATTTACTGTAGTTCTTGGTAGAAAACTGTAAATGAATATTGGTCCCCTTAATAAAATGTGTTACTTTGATAATCTATTGATAGAAATGAAGAGAATGCATTTTCTATACCCAAGTACCAGATTTTCCTGAATTGATATTTGGTTATAGAAACACATCCAGAAAACAGTTTCAAATATGGTATCATTATTTAGATATATAGTAATCCACGGTCACTCACCATAGTTTATCCATGGTTTAAAAGGACCATACAGGTGGATGGAATGGAGATATCATAGAAAAAAATCATTCTGACTCCAAAAACTTTGAGGTACAATTTTCTGATTCACTATCCTGAACTTGAGTGAGTGTAAGGATGCTGGAGCATTTCTGTGGTCTTTCCTTCTGTAATGACTTACCCTCAACAGGTCCGGAATTAACCAGATTCTAAATATATCCATCCCAGTGTTCCATTTTTTTAAAAAAGAGTATTCTATAATCTTATTAAAATATATTTGATTATTTATTTTTATTTTATTCCTTACTTCAAGATATGTTTTCCCCTGATTCTGCAGAGAGAGGAGGAGAGGGTGAGGGGGAGAGAAACATTGATGTAACAGAGAAACATCAATCAGTTGCCTCCCATACACACCCCAACCAGGGATCAAACCCACAATCTGGGTATGTTCCCTGACTGGGAATCAAATCCATGACCCTTTGATGCATAAGAAGATGCTCTAACCAACTGAGCCACACTGACTAGGGTGCTTATTATTTGTTTTATTTTACACATGATCCTTTATGGAACATTTTTTTTTGGTTTATTTATTTAACTAGAGGCCCAGTGCATGATAATTCAGCCCAGCCTGCCCCCTCTCACAGTCTGGGAGACATCAGGGGCAGGTGGTGACCCAGTGATCAGTGGAAGGTGACACCCAATCACACCTCTGCTGCTGCCACTGCCGGCAATGCAAGCCTCGGTCGAGCCTGGTTACCTGCGCCTTGGGCCAGCCTTGGGCAGCTGGGGGCGCTGAGGGGGCTGGGGGACTCCAGAGGCAGGTGCACCAGCATGGCTGAGGGGATCAGCGACCCCATCTTGTGGCTGTGGGCGCTGCCACCTTAGAGGGTGTGGCAGCCAATTAACATATTTCCTCCTTATTGGCTGTGGGTGCTGTCCTTTCTTAGATAGGATTTTTAAACAGCTGTAATGAAGTGTAGTTTACTTAATGTAATTATGCACTTGATTTTACATTAAGAAGTTCTTATTTTAGTGAAGATTTTCTAAATTTAGACTCATAATTTAAACAAGCATATAAATCTCTGTAGCTTTGGCCATCAAGTGTAGAACTGGGCATCAAGACTCATAGAAACCTCAAAGGTGCGGAGTGCTATAAAAGATCTGGTTATAAATGCATTAAACCCAGTAAGAGTTCTCACAACGTAGTTCACAGCTTGAACACCTCAGGACTGTGTCTTAGAGAGTTTACCATGTAGTATTTGTTTTTGTCGCCAGTTATATACTATGTTGCCTTGATAATGAGTGCTAAACTCAAAGTACTCAACTGTTATTTTCTTTGCCATCGATTTTTTAATCTCAAGGTGACCCAGTCTGATGTATGCCTATACCCGTATACAAAGTTCCCAATATATCCTAGCAGGCAATGCTAAAGATAATAAAAGTTGGAAGTCATCTATCTAAAGCTACCCGGATAATAAAAGCTTATTTCAGGGAGCTGAATAGATAAGATATTGATTCTGGTGAAAGACAATGCATGTTCAACTCATGGTCTGGTAATGGAACAGAATTAGAAAGATTGGCTGTCACCACAAATAACCTGAATCTCCTCATGAACTAAGATGGTTTCTAAATGTGTAAAACTTTCAACTTGGAGGAACTTGAAAAATACAACATGGTCAAGTAAAGCAGAATGAATGTAGAAGAGAATTTCATTATTCAATTATAATCCAGATACTAGATGTAGCTCTTCAATTAAAATTAGCCAAGTTACTAGTCTACATCACATATTAAACTGAGGTACCTTTTTCTTCTCCACTATTTTCTTAAAGAGAAGTGCTTTTTGTTTGTTTTGTTGTTTTATTTTTAGCGCCTTATGTCCCCAGGCATTGTTCTAAGATTTAGAGACCCAGTATTGAATAATGAATGAAATAGAAAAATAACTGAGTTTACAGAACTTGTATTGGAGTGGAAGAGACAAAAATAAAGAAGCCAAATGTATAATATTATTTTTCAGTAGTGAAAAATGAATAGTATAAGGAATTTTAGGAAAATAGAAACATGTTTTTAGATAGAGTTATCAGGGAATACCTGTATGAAAATGATACTTGAGCAGAGAATGACATGAAGTGAAATTATAGCTCTATGAATAGCTAGGCATGAGCTTTTTAACCCGAGGGTAAAGCAGTATCAATCTTCAGTAGAAAATATGATAGGCATATTTTGTGGAAAAAGTCTAAACTATTTGAGCAAGAATATGAAAAGCCATACATGAGGTCTCAGAGTTATCCAGGGATAAAGTCAACTAGGGCCTTATGAGGACTTGCTAGGTCCTATGGATGGTATTCTAATATGGTTGGAAATCCATGCAGATATTTTGAGTAAAAGAACAACAGTCATTTTTAAAAGAAATTGTCTGTTGAGAGGAGTTGCAAAGAGAGGAATCATGGAGACAAGTTGATAGAGTTTTGGACTAAGTTAGACAAAAGATAAAAGTGCTAATATAAGAATTTTAGTTATTATAGTGTGGAGATAATGTGCCAAATTTAGTAAATAAATCAAAGATGAAGTATACAGATTGTCCTTATGTATTGGATATAGTATCTGAGAAAAGAGTAAAATATGATGACAATATCTTGAGTCTGATGGACTGGTAGTCCCATATACTTACAAAAGACTGAGCAATGAAAAACATTTATGGAGATCATGTGGGAATAAAGAGATTGGACTTGAATATATTATGCTTTAAATGCATTTAGATATCAAGAGGGAAAAATAAAAAACCATGTGTCTGGGTTTTGAATAGTCACAAGAGAATGAGAGAAAGGATGAGTTTTTAAGTAAATATTTATGGGTCATCAGTAGAGAAAATTTGTATAGTCATGGGTTGGGAAAAATGAAAAAAAAAGTACATAAAAGCACATAGGACCTTTGGGATACTACGTCACCTCAAAGAAAGAAAATCAAGAGAAAAGGTACTTAAAAAAATTCATTGATTTCTACCAGAATCCAAGAAACAAAATTGTTTTAAGAAAGTGATCAATGGTATTGGTTGCTCTGAAAGTTCAATTTAAAAATAACTGAATTTTAATAGATAATGCTATAACATACAACCCCAAATCTCCAAGGGGTAATAAATATTTATTTCTCATCAACATAGGAATTAAATGTGCATCAGCAGAGGGAAGAAATGATGGAGTTTGCTCCATGTTCTCATTTTCATGCCAGGCTTCTTCTGACTCCAGAAGGAATAATTTAGTTGTAGGAGCAGGTCAACCTGGGGTAGAGGCACATAGCCAATGTCTTTGGCAATATCTCAAGAAAGGAGTTAGAAATACATATCCCTACTTTACTTAATCCTGGCCCCTCATCTCTTGCTGATCCTTCCATTGATTAAGTTCAGCTGGAAAATGAGAATAAAGGAAAGCACTAATGACGTTCATAAGTTTAAAAAATGTGGAGAGAGGTCAAGTGTAGATTTGGTGGGGCAAACATAAGATATCAATACACCGTTGTTTTAATTGCTAGAATTATGTAATAAATACTGAGGTGTGACTATATGTTCTCCTCTTGTATAGCATTTTGGATATTCTTACACATAGCATACACTCTATAAATTTAATTTGCATATAAAAATGTGCTATAATTATAATTGAAATATTTTATATTTATGGATCAATCCATGAATAATTGATTTTTATGACATTAAGCCCCTACATCCATGAAATGTATTTATTTAATCATTTAAGTCGTCTATGTAGCATTCACAACATTTTGTAATTTCCTGCCTAGAAATACTACACATTCTTCCTTAGGTTATTTTCTATGTATCCTATAGATTTTTCAAAATGTATCTTCCAATTGGTTATCACTGATGTTTAGTATCACAATGGTCTTCATATACATATTTCTCATGTATCACAGAATGATATTATCATTAATCTCTAGGTGTTTCATCCCTCCTACCAAATATTTTTCCAAAAAAAAAATAATAATAACTGAATTGTTGATAAAATCACTTGCAGGAAGCTCTGGGCTTCTTATGTATTCATTTTTGTGAAGAAAGCATAATTGGTGCTATATTTAAATTTTTTCCCTTAGTAGATATTATTTTACTCAATAGGTATTATATCTAATTTTAATTAAAAATAGAAAATAACCAAAATTGGAAAATGTACTTATTTCTCATTCCCTCCTTCATTTGACTTAATCAAGTTTTATGTATTCCACTCTCTCTGCCACATATTTTCTCCATTCATTTTTAAAAAATAGCTTTTAAGTTCCTTTAGTAATTACTCTTAAATATGCATATCTATGTGTATCTATCTATATAATATATGCAATTAAATTATTATTATGCGTTAAAGTCTGACTTCTGGTTCTGGATTTGAGTAAGAGGCATCAACATGAACTCATATTGCATGTTATTGAGGAGTATTAATACATACACAGAAGATACAGGAGCAGATACAGAAATATATATGTGCGTGTATACATGTGGTTAGTATATATACATCTCCCAGTGCTCTCCACTAAGAGGATCTATAAACAGTGTCATTACTATGACACACCCAGATATTGCTGTCTAAATTCCATTCCCAGTAAAAGAAGCCAGAGCTCCCTGAAGAAGTGGCTAGTTCCAGAGCTTAAGCAGGGCAAATAGGGCACAAACTTGGGGTATGTTGGGGTGCAGAAAGAGAGCTCACAGTTTGTTTTCATATATATTAAAATATTAAATTAACATTATAATCAAACCAACAGTTTGGAGGTATTTTATCAAAGTTATAAAAAAAGACAAAATTTGGTTAATATCTATAGGGAAAAATATAATCCACAGATTATTATTTTGATAGTTATTGACATTATTTAGACATTTATCTTAAAATTATTACTTCTTATTTGTAATTCATGCTTAATGCTGTTAAAACCGCTTATATTTAGTTTTTCTCTTCAAGAGATCTTGGTATACAATTTTTATAATTAATGGGTTAGACCTCTGAGCACAGAAGACCAATTTATACTTTAAACTGATATATGTAAAAGAAAAAGATGATGCATGATTATTTCCAGGTATGTATCGTCTTCCCTATGCCCTCCTTCAAATAAAAGTCACCACCTTTAACTGCTAAGCATTTTATTTACCTAATCAAAGCTGATGATTTGAAAAAGATACAAACTCCTAAACCAAGGATATCTGGATTGCGGAAAAAGCATTTTTTCAAACAGAAAGGGAGGAGGATAATATACAATACAGAATGGAGCTGCAGAACTCATGAGTCAAAAACCCAAGACTTCAGAAAGACTTTTTAGTTGGATATTTAGAGTTGAAATGAGGGCAGTTTCAGGCAGCTTTCTTGGTAAGGAATTATGACAAGGGTGAAATGCAAATAATTGATTCTAAGAAGTGTTCATTAACCCTCACCACCTCCCCCCACAAATACTCTTCTATCCCCCCCACCCCCCCACACACACTTGGGGGTTTCTTAAAGGTCTGGGTAAAATTTTGAAATATTTACTTTTGACATAGTGTTATTTATTTAGTTAGATGGGTCTTATTTAAAGTATTGCACCTATATCACCCATAAATATTAGTTTATAGTAAAATATAGCAAATGGTCTTAAATGAATGAATTTATTGAGGCATTCCAAATTGATGGTTATGTTGAGTTATAATATATATATATATATATATATATATATATATATATATATATATATATATGGTTCAGAGTTAGGTAATCAGGGGAGCTATACTGAGGAAGTGGGGAAAGGGATATTATAAAGGTATATGATTTTTCTTTGTTCTTTTAAGCTAGTATTTAGGATGCCAAGATCCTTGACTTCATTAAGGTTTACATAGCCAAGGAGAGAGAATTTAAAGTACATAAATCTTTCCAGAACATTGCAAGGCAGGCATGTAATAAGCTGTTAACTAGTTTTCTCCTCCTTAATTCTTCTTTCTTGCTACTTCTTTTATTATTGATTTCTTGAGTCTACTTATAATGATAATCCTTCAGATTTCTGAAAACCTGGGTCCTCTTTTAGTTCACTCCCTGTTTGTCTAAGTTTCTAAAATTTCACCATTAACGCTAAAATATATTTTTCCTTCCAGAATTATTGGTTAAATAGAAGGTAACAACATATGCTTTTAGAAGGATATGATTTAAAGTGATTGAGAGTAGGAATATCAATGAAAATATTTTAATTAATTCCTAATATGCATACAATAAAATATGACTACAATGTGGACACTAGCTTTGGAGAATTTAACTTTCATTAACAGAGTAGAAAGAAATATGTACTTAGAAGGATATAATCAATCTATTTAAAAAGCAAAACACAAGTTGATTAAAGTATTAATAAGATACAGGAAGGGACTCAAGGAGTAATATGCATTTAAAGTCAATCTTTAGGGCAAAGAAGAGCTTTATTATGGGATAAACTGAATCTGTCGAGAGAGAGAGAGAGAGAGAGAGAGAGAGAGAGAGAGAGAGAGAGAGAGAGAGAATAAAGAGGACAAGGAGGAGGAAGGAAGGGAGAGAGGGAGGGACAAAGGGGAAGGATGGGGGAGAAAGAATGACTGACTTGATTTTAGAGAGAAACTGTTAAAAGGATGGATGGACCATTCTGCTTGAGATTTAGCGGAGGTGCTAATGATTAATGTACAGGTCCTTTGTTATGACATATTAAGAAAAATACATATGGACTCATAGGCCTGATCTTTCCTTTACTCAAGAATAAAGAGGTACACGCTGGGAAATGTGCTGGCACACTTCCCTGAAGGTCTGGCTTTTCTCATGGGCAAGGAAAACACTGGATCAGGCGAGGTTAGAGAGGAGCTTGGCCTTAGAGGGCAGCAGGATGGGATGATAGACAAGACACTGAGTTCAGGGTGCTAGCAAAACTAAATAGGACTATGCTCCAAGCACAGCTCACTGCTGCCCACATGGGGGCGGGGCCGGGAGCAAAAGTAAAGTAGTGAAAGGGCTCAGCAATGGGCAGAGGAGCTGCATTTGAGCAAATGTACTTAAATAACGGCCATTTCTACTATCATCAGTTCAATGTGATGTTTTTAATATTATAGTTTTATTCTTCCCAAACCTCTAGGAAAGTTTTATTAAAAGTCACATCTTCACAAGTGGGATAAAACGTTAAAACAGACAAATCTGAGTAAAGGGAACAGGGATTTTTTTTTTTTTTTGTACTATTCATATTCTTGCAACTCTTCTATAAGGATAAAATAACTTTCAAATAAAAAGCTGAGAAAAGAAAAGAAAAAAAATACATATGCACCTTTAGCAAAAACCCAGTACTATTATATATGTCAAGGGTCAAATTCATGTAAGGCATTGGAATAAAACCAGCCAAAGCTTAGCTGGTTTCAAGGTAAGTTTTTAGCTTCTATTTATCTAACAAAGAAGGTTAGCAAATCCAAACTAGTTTGTGAAACTCAGATATTTTAGTTTTGGTTCACCTCCAAGGTCATATTTCAAGCTATCCAGGACATATGGATTGTATACATATCACACCTTTGCCAGAAGCCCTGTCTCCAAAAAGTAGAATACTTTTAAATCCCAATTAATTCAGAGGCTGGAGCAAACAAGACTTTTTTTTTTTTTTCACTTGTATGGAGCTTCACTTAATGTGTAAAGAGTTCACCTGACCTAGATATAACTTCTCAAGGTCTGTTCCAAAGCTGGAAATGTTTTTGTAAGGTAATTCAGCAAAACCCAGCAAAAGTTTAATAATTCATCCAGGAAATATTTGTGCAAACTTTCTGAAAAAAATGTGATATAGAAACTGTTAAAAAATAAGAAATCAAGTAATTTACTAAAAAATTTTTACTAAATAAAATAGTAGAAAAATGAGGCACTCTGTGACTTCATATATTCATGGATATATTCTTTTATTATTATTACTTTTAATATACATATATATTTACTGGTATTGTTGATAGTATTACAGATGTCTCTCATTGCCTCCTCTTTACCTCCCTCCTCCCAGCACCTACTTACCCCACCCCACACCAGCTCTTCCCCACACTATTGCCCATGTCCATGGGCTATGCATGTAAGTATATAAGTTCTTTGGTTTATCTCTTCTCATCTCCCCAAACACACATCAAGTTATATCAGTCTGTTCCAGGCTTCCATGCTTTGGGTTCTTATTTTGTTGGTCAATTCATTTACTTCATTAGATTCCACAAATAAGTGAGGGTATGTGATATTTGTCTTATTCAGATTGGCTTATTTCACTTAGCATAATAGTCTCCAGGTCTTCTGAAGTAGAAAAATTTAAGGTATTTTATGAATGATTCTGTTAACTATCAGACTAACTTTTGTATCTGAACTGCAATATGAATAAATACTCATGGTCTACAGAGAAAGAAATATACATTCAGAAAAAAGAAATTATACTTAAAAGTACTATAAAGATACAGATAATCTTTAAATAATTATTTATAAATCTCTTAAGATTCTGGATAAATAAAATTTATGGCATTTTAGATTTCTATAGGCTGCTTACAATCTTAAAGCAAAATCTTAATGCTATTGATTTTTCTCAAAAATTAATATATACCTGTTAATATGATAATGTTAACATGTCAGAAAATTGAAAGTTTTAAAATATTCTCACTATATTTTTAAATATTTAAAATTATTTGCTATTAAATTTCAACATGTGGTTTAAGAGATATTAAGAAATTATTTTAAAATATCTATCAAAGCACCACACTTTAAAATGAGTTAGATCTACTAGAGTCTTTATTTCTAAGTAAACTAAGGAAAATGTAAAAGGCATTAGTTTTCCCACAAGGAATATTTAAAAATAAATTGGGTTATTGTGATAATATGTAAATAAACTTTGGTATTTTGCACTGTTTATGCAGTGTAACAAACCCATCATAAAGTTTAAAGACAGAAATCATTTTTGTCATTATTCTATGACTAAAGATATTTATGGCTCACAGAAAGTATATTTCTCTCAACTTCATAGAGAATAAAAATTGATCAGCTTTTTGGTTTGGATTGGTATAATTATTTTCATCTATAATATAATAAAATATATTTTATTTCAACTGTTAACATGGTAGATTTAAGTTTAGAGCTAAATATTTAGCCATATTTAATAATTATGAACTCTTGAATCCAAATTTTATTTTTATCCTGTTGCATAGTAAAGACTATCGGAAGTTGCCTAAACATTTTTGAAGAGAGAATTATGTGGTAGATAAGTAAATATACAGATGTATACAGCTATGATTTTTTTTATATGGGAAGCACATATTTCTCTGGACCCCTTCCCATGGAATTAGTTCCAAATCAAAGGTAAGAAAACATCTGCCTCCCACAATCGCTGGTTTACATCTTGCACTTTTCCCCTCTATAAACGGAATATCCCACAGCTCTCCTGAGGTAACAGCATAGAAAGGATGTGCTATTTTGATTCTATTTTTCAACAACAGAGACATCAGTGTTTATAACAGTGTCTGCTGTGATAAAATCCTTGCTAAAAATAAGACAAATGACGAAAAGCAATAGGTAGGCAAGGTTCCGTGTTGTGAAACACAATAAACAGAAGTGAATAGGAAAGAGGAAAAAATAGAGACCAAGTTGCTTATTGGGTACATGATGTAAACTTGGCACTTCTTCCAGCAACCCCAGGTTCCTCACCCAAGCTCCTCTCAGATAGCCTCTCTGGGAGTTTCCTTTCCCAAGCCATTAAGCAGTATAGCTACCTAATTTTACAGGTAAGGAAATAAAGTTTCAATTGTTACACAACTTACCAAAATCATACTTCATTATAAAACGAGCTATTATATAATAAATAAAAATATGATCAAGCTTAGTTTGTAGAAAATATCCAAGTAAAGAATAATGCAATTAAAAAGACATAATGGAATGGAATGGATTGAAATGTCTAAGTCAGCTTCCTGTGTGTGCATGCGTACCATTGTTTGCTAAGAAACATTTAACAATGCTTACTAATGATAAATCTGGTTCTCTCCATATTTCAACACATATACGTTAGTATCTGTCTTTTATAAGTCAACACTGCACAAGGAATCTAGACCATCCATTTTACATGGAAAACTGACAAGTGTTTTTCAAAGTCAGGATTCATTTATTTAACAAAACTGCCTTC
Organism: Myotis nattereri; assembly: GCF_964212035.1. Lineage (NCBI taxonomy): Eukaryota > Metazoa > Chordata > Mammalia > Chiroptera > Vespertilionidae > Myotis > Myotis nattereri. Next base: position 18,410,900 of record NC_138086.1, on the reverse strand, counting down.
TTGTCTCCATTTTGAAGTAAAAATGTGTATGTATTGTGTCTGTATGCGCTAACTAACCTTATGGAAGCTGGAGAGGTAGAAAAGTTAAAAGTTGAACTTTAACCTATCATATCCCAAGCTAGATAAAAAAATATCCAACCAAAAACTGTCTATAATTTTGTTCTGTATTATTGCTGCTTAGTCATAGCCTTTTATCTGAAAATATTATTTTCTTTTCTTTTTTTTTAAATATATTTTATTGATTTTTTACAGAGAGGAAGGGAGAGAGATAGAGAGTCAGAAACATCGATGAGAGAGAAAAATCGATCAGCTGCCTCCTGCACATCTCCTACTGGAGACGTGCCCGCAACCCAGGTACATGCCCTTGACCGGAATCGAACCTGGGACCCTTCAGTCCGCAGGCCGACGCTCTATCCACTGAGCCAAACCAGTTTCGGCTGAAAATATTATTTTCAATATTAAAGGGTAAGATTCTATATTGTTAGAAGATTGGTTATATGTAAATTGAGGCAGCATGCAGCATGGGGAGGAGATAATAGTTCAAACAATGATAATTTTCTTTGGTGAGACAGCCGTATAGAAAGCATTCAAGTACCTGGCAAGCAGACAGTTTTGCAAGGCCATTGAAGCATAATCGCCAGATGCTGGCACGATGCAATAGGCAAAAAGATGAACCCGGATTTGAAATGCTTAAAGGAGAGGCCACTGATAAGTAACAGGTTCTGGCAATTTGATGAATCATGATACTGATTGTTTAAAGTTAGAGGAAATGTAAACAAATATTCAGATTGAGTCAGCAGAAACACAGTCAAGACAGTAAATTCAGCAACACATCTCCTGCCTCATGGCAGAGGATTTTGTACTTGAATTCATGTGTCCAGAGATACAGAAAAAGTGGAGAAAGCATCTAAAACAAAGGTAAAAAGTGGAGTCCTTGAGGCACCTGGCAAGGAAAATGGCACAGCTTTGGAATCTAGTCCAGACTGGCCCAGTAGTTGAGCCCACTTGATGGTGAACCACTTGACTCATTTAGGCTTTATTAAGTATTTAGTTAAGGTTCAGCTTGTCTTAGTACTGGGGATGCAACAATGAGTAAAAGGAAAGTCTTAAAATATATCTGCATATTCTCTTTGGAAGTGATTATGATGAAAGTCAGAAAGATACCTGTAACCTTCTAAGGTGGAAAATCAGAGTGTGGCAGGAATTTAAGGGAAGAATGACCAGTGCTCGGGGATGGTCAATAGAATGATAAATCACTTTTTAAAGTAAATTGGAAGGAATTGTTATGATGGGGCTGGACCATTAGCTGTGCTCAAATGTGAAATTGTGGGTATTTGCATGAGAGGAAGCATCTTACAAGAAAATAGAAACTAATTGTTGGTAGATCAAGTCATCGGTATAAATAAAATGAGCAGAGAGAGAATCCAGATGGGATATAAATTAGGGTACATACTAGGAATTAAAGAGTTCAATGACGATGTGAAGTAATGAACCCGGAGTAATTCTTTTAGTTTGCAGATACATGGTCAAAGCATCCTTATATCCTTGTTCCTGTGTACTGAGTGGCTTCTGTTAGTTTTGCCCTTGTTCACACAGGCTCAGGAAATGGAATGCAGCTGTTTAAAGTATATAAACATAGTCAGATAACATTGAGATGACTACTCTTGAGAAAGGTTATTTAAAAATCTCCCATTACTTGAGGTTGAGAGATAAGAATGGGTGATACAACTTTTACATATTCTACAGCGTGTCTAGGTTAACATTTCATTTGTACTGTGGTAACAGACAAATTAGATCAAATTTATATAAGAAGATATCTCCAAACTGAGGTATGCTTGAGTCTCATATGCTCTCTCCATTCAAGCAGTTGAAATCCCAGGAGAAGTTGTAACTCTGAGATAACTAGGGAAAATGCAAGATATGCATGTAGAGAGAGAAACAGACGTGTTACCATTGTGTATCTTTATCAGTACTTCAGAAAATGTAGCTCTGTAGCAAATGTGAAGATGAATGGGATGTTTGGCAGAAAATAGGGTGACTGGAAAAAATAATAGCGGAAGCACATGAAAATACTAGTAAAATGGGAGCTTACTGGGCCATATGGAGATAGGGAAATGGTACCTTTTATAAGATATTTCAGAAATCCATTTTTGAAGCCAAGTGACTCTAGTTGGAACCACATAAGTATTAGGAGGACAAAGCCAAAAAGAGATAGAGATCCAAAAAGATAAGTAAATTTGTTTAAGAATCGATAGGTAAATTAAGGCTAGTTTGACACTGAACCCTCTCCATCTACAGGTTACTAATACATTATATTCAATATTGAGACTGTGGATATTTTAAAATATTAATGTGCCATGTATTATTTATAAATTCTTTTATTTGATAAATTTACTTTACAAAATTGGTAACCAATTCAAATATTTTGATGTATCTCTAAAGCAGATTAAATATTTCTTTCTAAAGCATTTTACCAGAATACTGAGAGTCTACATTATAAATTAATATTCATTTCACCCTGGCTGGTGGTGTTCAGTGTTTAGAGTGTCGGCCTCCACACTGAAGGGTCGCAGGTTCGATCCCGAGTCCCAGTTGGGATGTGTGGGGAAGGCAACTAATCAATGTCTCTCTCTCTCCCTCCACCACCCTCCCTCCTTTCCTCACTCTCTAATATTCAATGTCTCTAAAATTCAATGGAAAAAATATCCTCAGGTGAAGATTAACAAATAATAATAATATAATAGTTATTTCTATAGATGACTGTATTTGATCTTTTTTAACTAACCCAAAAAGGACAATGTAACTTGAGTCCAGTTTAAAATGTTGAATTTGAGCCAGTCATAAACATCACATGATCTCACTCATTTGTGGAATATAATGAACATCATAAACTGATGAACAAAAATAGATACAGAGACAGAGAATCATCAACAGACTGTCAAACTTCAGCGGGAAGGTAGGGGAGGGTTGAGGGGAGGGAAGAGATCAACCAAAGGACTTGTATGCATGCATATAAGCCTAACCAATGGACACAGACACTTGAGTTGGGGGTGTGTGAGGGCATGTACCAGGTGGGTGGGGGAGGCCAGGGGGAGGTCAATAGGTGGAAAAGGAGACATATGTTCTACTATTTGTAATACTCTAAACAATAAAAAAGGACAATATCAATAAAATAATGGTTGATAAAAATAAATAAATAAATAAATAAATAAATAAAATGTTGAATCTAAGTGCTACATAATTCCCTTATGCACTTTGAAAAATTGCTTGCTGTAATGATTAATGCTTAGAAAAAGAGCACACCAGTCTGTCATGCTTACTCTCAATTCTTTGTTTGTTTGTTTCCTCAGTCAATATGCTTTATTCAGAGATTCAAAGCAGGTAAACTTGCTATTCATGGCACATACCTAAATGGACACCTGTGAAAAATAATGGATAAACATTAAGATTCCAAAGTTCTTATCCATGGAGTCATCAGGCTATTGATCTTGCTTATTTATATTTTCCTTGCCAATAAAATTTTTCTTACTCATCTGAAAAATCATAATATCTGTAATATCTGACATAAACATAGTGTGACTTCATAAGCTATTTTCTATTGCAAATATGACATAATGTGATTTCAAATTAAATCATGTGTAAAACTGTATTTTTACATTTTTATTTGGAAATAATACTTAAAACTGAATCCTAACCAAATGAATCATGATGACTTATTAATGATCATACCTTATGCCATCTATTTTCTGTATGAAATGCAAACTCCAAATCATTAAGTTATACATGGAAGCATTAACTTGCATTTATTTTCATGGAGTCATATCAAAATAGTTATCAATACTTGCAATGCATTCATGTATTTGGATTTCAGGTTTCCCCCAAAATGAGTCGCTTAAAATACAAGCCAAGTCACTGACATAGAGGTAAAAGTCTGATAAATGAAACAAAATGATGTGCCTTGAAAAATACAATAATCTCATCTCTTTGCCACAGTAATCCTGTGCAATCTTCAATAATTGGCAACTGTTGCATTCTTACCTTTGGATAAATGGGACTGAAAATATTTAATTTGGGACTTAATGTGTGCTGAATGCCGGATAAATATGTCTGCTATTTAGGTTTAACCTGGTTTTGTTGGATACAGATTGTTTTAAAAAAATGTTTTGTGATCTTCCTTTTCAATGCCAGAGATATATTTTCTCATATGTGTCTTTATGGAAGATGATAACTATATTAATCAATGTAAGTATTAATTAATACCAGCATGTATTATGGGCCTATAATATGTCAAAACTGTATGAGTGACTTGAATACCTCATTTCAGTTATTCCTCTCAACCCTAGGGTACCTAGAAATAGAATTTTGCAATAGAAGATAGTAAGGCTCAGGAGATACTAATGCTATAATATTTCCCCCAAAAAGTGGGGCATTTGCAATACTCTCAACAATAAATCCAAAAGTTCACAAAGACTAGTAAGTGACAGAACTGGGATTCAGGTTTTCATTTATTTTCAAGTATTGTGTTCATAAATTAGAAGAATCAAAATGTCCATACCACGCAAAGCAATCTACAGATTCAACACAATCCCTATTAAAATACCAATGACATATTTCACAGATCTAAAACAAACATTCCAAAAATTAATGTGGAACCAAAAAAAAACCCAAAGAGCCACAGCAATCTTGAGAAAGAAGAACAAAGTTATCAAAATAGCAGATATAAAACTATAATACAAAGCCATTGTAATCAAAACAGCCTGGTACTGGCACAAGAACAAACAAATAGACCACTGGAACAGAACAGAGATCCCAGAAATTGACGCAGGCCATTATGCTCCATTAACAATGAATAAGAAGAGGTAACAGCATACAATGGAGTAAAGATAGACCTTTCAGTGAATGGTGTTGGGAAAATTGGACAAGTGCATGCAAAAAAAAATTAAATTAGACCACCAACTTACACCATACACAAGAATAAACTCAAAATGAATAAAAGACTTAAATGGAAGCCATGAAATTATAAAAATCCTACAAGTAGAAAACATAGACAGTAAAATCTCAGGTATCTCACATAGCAGTGTTTTCACATCCCCAAGGGCAAGAAAAACAAAGGAAAAATAAATGAATGGGATTATATCAAAGTAAAAAGCTTCTGCACAGCAAAAGAATCCATCAACAAAATTAAAAGGGAACCCACTATATGGGGAAACAGATTGGCCAATGCTACATCTCATAAAGGTTAATTTCCAAAATATATAAAGAACTCATACAATGGGCAAAGGACCTAAGTAGACACTTTTCGAAAGAGGACATTCAGAAAGCCAAGAGGCATATGAAAACATGCTCAAAGTCACTAATCACCCGAGAGATGCAAATCAAAACAACAATGAGGTACTATCTCACACCTGTCAGAATGGCTATCATCAACAAATCAACAAATGATAAGTACTGGCAAGGATGTGGAGAAAAAGGAACACTTGTGCACTGCTGGTGGGAATGCAGACTGGTGCAGCCACTGTGGAAAAAGGTATGGAGTTTCCTCAAAAAGTTAAAAATGGAACTCCCATTTGACCCACTAATCACACTTTAGGACTATATCCCAAGAAACCAGAAACACCAATCAGAAAGGATATATACACCCCAATGTTCATAGCAGCACAATTTACAATAGCTAAGATTTGGAAACAGCCTTAGTGACCATCAGCAGATGAGTAGATTAGAAAACTGTGGTACATCTACATAATGGAACACTACACTGCCATAAAAAAGAAGGAACTTTTACCATTTGCAACAGCTTGGATGGACCTGGAAAGCATTATGCTAAGCGAAATAAGCCAGTTGGAGAAAGATAAATATCACATGCTCTCACTCATATGTGGGATATAATGGTCAACATAAGCTGATGAACAAAAATGGATCCAGAGACAAGGTGGCACTGAGCACACCATCCAACATCGGAGAGAAGGCAGGGGATGGGAGGTTTAGAGATCAACCAAAGGACTTGTATGCATGCATATTAGCATGACCAATGCACACAGACACTGGGGCCTTGGGGGCTTGCCCTTGGGGGAGGGAGTGGCCAGGGGGTTAATTGGGGGGCGAGGGGGGTACGGGGCGGGGGGGAAGGAGACATGTAATACTTTAAACAATAAAAGTTGTTGGATTTTATTAAAAAGAAAACAAACAAAAAAAAACTCATACACTCAACACCAGGAAGACAATCAAATTTAAAACAGGCAAAGGACCTGTATAGACACTTCTCCAAAGAGAACATACAGATGCCCAATAGCCAGTGAAAAAAATGCTTAACTTCACTAATCATCTTACCCTTTGAGACAGCATGAAAGGACCTGAAGATTTTTATGCTAAGTGAAATAAGCTAGTCATACAAAGACAAATATCACATGCTCTCATTCATATGTGAGATGGAATCTAATGAGCAAAATAAACTGATGAATAAAGTAGATCTGTTGCAGAATTTACCAGGCAACTGGAAAACACCCAATGAGTACTCAGAAGAGTGAGGAAAAACCCTTTATTTGCAGATGTACTAGTTCAGTGACTTAGGGGAGTCAGCTTTCCAAAGCCTGAGTGATGAATATGGAGGAAGTTTTCCTTGTATCCCCTTAGTTTCTCTATTTCCTACCTTCTGGGCTTTCGTGGCAGGCTTTCAAAGCCCTACTAAGTCAGTTAGAATGGGGAAGTAAGATTACATCTGCAGGCCTGGCCTGGGTGGCGCCAGTGACCTCCCCTCTGGCTAAGCTGTTAAATTCTTAGTTTGTGGCCCTTGTAAACTGGGAGTATTTAGGAAAACAGATTATTGCCTAAAGAAGGGGCAGTGACTTAATTATAGGCTAACAAGAATGTGTGATCAGAATACTGGTTATTGGCACAGATCCAGATTGCTGGTGCCCCCCCCCCCCCGCCCATTGTCTTATATTCCCCCTCAGATCCAGAGGCATAGAAACAGAGAACAGACTGACAAATCTCAGAAGACATGGAGGAGGGACAGTGGGAAGAGATTAACCAAAGAACTTATATGCCTACAGGCATTGCCCATGGACACGGACAATGGCGGGGCGGGGGGGTGGGGTGGAAGGGGGGCAGCAGGATGAAGGCTTGGAGCATAGTGGGAACTGGGTGGAGAAAGGAAATGGAGGGGAAAAGATGGGACATCTGTAATACTCTCTCTCAACAATAAATATTTAAAAAAATAACTACAATTAGGTATCACCTCACACCTGCCAGAATGGCTCTCATCAATAAATCAACAAACTACAAGTGCTGGCAAGGATGTGGGAAAATGGAACCCTAGTACGCTGCTGGTGGGAATGCAGACTGGTGTAAAGCAGTAAAAAGTTTCCTCAAAATATTAAAAATGAAACTGCCATTTGACCCAGCCATCCCACTTCAGGAAATACATTCTAAGAATTCAGAAACACCAATCAGAAAGGATATATGTACTCCTATGTTCATAGCAGGATTATTTATAATAGCTAAGATCTGGAAACAGCCCAAGTGCCCATCAGTGATGAGTGGGTAAAAAAGCTCTGGTACATTTACACAAAGGAATACTATCCTATATAATAAAGAGCCAATATGCTAATTAGACTGAACAGCAGAACGACCGTCTAGATGACAGTTTGGACAAACTTCTGGACGAAGCTGGGGCTGTGAGGGCGGCTGAGGCTTCAAGGGCTGGTCAAGGCAGCCGGGCTGCAAGGGCAAAGCCCCTTGCACGAATTTTATGCATTGGGCCTCTATTGCTGCTATAAAAAAGAAGGATCTCTGAGCCTTTCATCAGAATGGAGGGACCTGGAGAGTATTTTACAAAGCTAAATACTCCAGACAAAGAAAGTCAAATATTTCATGATCTCACTTATATGTGGAAATCTAATGAATAATATAACTTGATGAAATAAATAGGACCAGAGGCATGGATGCATGGAACAGACTGATAGATCTCAGAGAGGAGAGCAGTGGGAGCATGGGAAAATATTAACCGAAGTATATACTATATAGATGCATAGCCAGTGGACCCACACAATAGTGTGCTGAAGGCCTGGGCTGCAGCAGGGGCTGGGTAGAGGGGGACAATGGTGGGAAAATGGAGGACATCTGTAATACTGACAACAATAAATAAAATAACAATAGGTAAGTGTGACTTCCTCAGTAAAATGGTTTAAGGTTACTTGAAGAAATAATATCAAAGAGAAAAATGCCTTAGATTGGTAACTGAGTTAGGCATATTTAAGAAATGACATTGTCGCCGAAACCGGTTTGGCTCAGTGGATAGAGCGTCGGCCTGTGGACTGAAAGGTCCCAGGTTTGATTCCGGTCAAGGGCATGTACCTGGGTTGCGGGCACATCCCCAGTGGGAGATGTGCAGGAGGCAGCTGATTGATGTTTCTCTCTCATCGATGTTTCTAACTCTCTATTCCTCTCCTTTCCTCTCTGTAAAAAATCAATAAAATATATTTAAAAAAAAAAAGAAAAAAGAAATGACATTGTCAATAAATCAGGGAAGCAGAGGTGCAAAGTACATATAGGATGCATTTTCAATCAACAGATAAGAAAGGACGCTTTGGAGAAGATTGGGATGAACTTTATGAACTGTAGTAAGAAATAGGATACAAACCTTTGGAAAGTGAACAAAATGCTCCTTCCTTCTCAAAAAACATATAACTCTGTTTGCAGTGGTTATATTTTATTGCTTAGAGAAGGGAGGTAGGGAAATAATTGTTTTAAGCAGCAGCATAAGAATTTGTACAATTAAATTTTGGGGTTTATTCACTTGAAAAGCAGCACAGTCCCTGAAGAGCACCTCCATTATTGACAGGGAGGTGACTGAGTTCCCAAAGGGACTTTCATTGTCAGATGAAACATATGTCTAACTTAATGTAGAAATATTATGTACCCTCAGTTTGTGGCAACATTGTGACATAAAGTCTGAAGAAGAGATTTGAGATGATGATTTCAAAAATTAGAGGGAAATCATGGAACAAGTCCAATAAAGTTTCCTGTGAGTCATGAGCACATAAAACAAATTAATAGTATATGGAATATTATAGAAAGTATTGTAAGGTAAAAGTTAACTCCTGAAAATGGGAAGAGAGTTTTCCAGCCAAGGGTGCCATGTCAGATTTTGGATCAGAAACAGGCAGAATCAGAGCATTGTTAGAAAGTAACTGAGAATTAATAACAATATGTGAAACTCCAGAAACTGAAGAGTAAATAGACTTGAAGATGCCACCAATTACCCCTTTCTGACAAAGAAGAAAAAAGAAATCATGCTTGTTTTTGGAGTAGTCTAGATTATCTGATTTAGTGTGCACAGAGGTTAGGACTATCAGAGCATTAAGCAAACAAACAAAAAAATCAAGAACCTTCATATCCTCACACTGGACATGGAGAATGATGGGAAGGAGAACTATCAAAAGAGGTAGGTATTATTAGTATAAATGTCATTCACTTTCGTTAAACTTGATTTTTCACCAAAAGGCCATATGTAATTATGGCTTCCGATTTGAAAAATCATCCAATAGGTCTATTTAGAGCTAGTTCTACTAGTTCTATTTTTTATTATTATTTAGTATTTCAAATAAACTAGCATTTTTTACATAATCTTTTAAAAAATCCTCACCCAGGGACATGTTTATTGATTTGAGAGGGAGGGTGGAGGAGAGAGAGAGGAGAGAGAGAGAGAGAGAGAGAGAGAGAGAGAGAGAGAGAGAGAGAGAAGTGTCAGAGACAAACACCAATCAGTTGCTTCCCACACGTGTCCCAACCAGGGCCTGAAGTTGCCATCCAGGTGTGTGGCCTGATCAGGAATCAAATCCGTGACCATTTGGTGTATTGAATGATGCTCCAACCAACTGAGCCACAATGGCCAGGGCTCAAATAACTTTTATGAAAGTCTTAATATTGAATAAAAGCAGTTAATAAATGTTTAAACAGTAAAGAAATTTAATTTCTACTACCTGGTTATTAAAAGTAAATGTGAGGATAAATAGAAAAGTATTTTAAAACAAAACATGTTAAAATTTGTGAAGTTATTTGAACAATGAAATGCAACCTTCCTTTGGACACACTGCTTCCATGACTCCATATGACTGTCATTATATTTGAAATAAAGCATTACAGATACCATCTTAAGGACTGTAAAATATGTCAAGAATTCCATTTTCTATAATTTTCTTATTTTCATTTTTCAATAGGAGAGTGATTCTGTTTTGGGATTTTTTCCCCCCTAGCTTTTATTTTTGTGGAGTTCCTTCAAGGCAACCTTTTCACAATATAATATCAAACATCTGTTTTCATTTAAATGGCAACATATGGCTTGAAATTATAGAATCTCTTTAAGTGACTTACTCCATTGCCCAATCACTGTAGAAGGAGACAGGGCTCTATGAATCAATTATTAGAAACTGAAATGGAAATAGCTGAAATGTTCCTTAGGCAACATGTTATGGCTGCGAGGGTGGTTTTTGTTCATTTATTCCTTTTCATTGTTTGCAAATATAGTTTTTAAATATAAGAAAACCAGACTAGTAGAAACTGAAGTAATTGAAGCTACCATGACACTTGATCTCTCTCATAACTTATTTTAAACTATACGTAGATCAACTTACAATGCTCTTAGGGAAAAGATCCGGCACAATGTCAGCAAGAGACAAAATAAAATAAATTTTCACATCTTTGCTATTTTGAACTTATAGATCATGCCACAGAGTCAATTTTTATATTTTTTTTTTGTTTTCTTAAGATTCAACATCACTAATGAAAAACTAGTCAACATTTGCTAAATGTATGGACTATTATGGTTACTTGATTGCTCTTAGAGCAATTGTAATTCCAGATATTTTTGCAACTTTTAAAGTATAATTAACATGTTGCTATTTTATACATGTACATACATACATACATATATACAAAACTTCCCTAGCTAGTCCACTTGAAGACTTGGGAACAATGATAATGCAAAGGCATTAAGAATGATAACAACAGATCTTTTTTCACCATCTCCACTTAAAGGAACATGGTGCCTGTCCCCTGTGTTGGCACAGGAAAAGCACAAAATGATCCTGAAACTCTGATTGTTACAGAAAAAAAAGGAAGCACAAATTAGTGAGAGGGACTTGTCCAGGATATGCCTGGAGAAGACCTCCCCTTCTGGTTGAGATATAGTCATGGGGACTCTTCTTCCTGAAATAACTAATACATGAACAATAAAATATATGAAACAATGGTTTTTAAGACACTGGGCATCAAACAACAAAATACAGTGATCCCTGAACATGGAAAACAAATAAGGTGAACAGGATGATTGTCCCTACTTAGAGCTTGGACAGAGTCTCAAGGTCATGGTGCAAAAAGAGGGGACTCAGGTAGAGTCCAGTGGAATCCTCCAGGTGAGGAGATGAAATCGGAGGCTTGGGAGATCCAAGTATCTATAAGACAAGAATTCCATTCTGAGTGGGGGGAAAAAAGTCCTTTGAAAGTGAGGGCAAAAGCAAACTCACTCAAAAGCACAAAAGCTGAAAGAATTCATTCCTACATATTCACAGTCTAGAAGTGTTAAAGGGAGTCTTTAAGTGTGAAGGAAAATACCAGATGAAAATCTTGATATACATAAAGGAATAAAGAACATGCAAGGCAATTCAATGGGATTTTGTTTTATAATAATTAACTATCTTTAAAATTTAAGATAATTGACTTCTGTTTCCGGGGTCACCAGGACACCCCCTCAGACTTGAAGATGTGTACAGGTACTCACAGGACTCCTGAAAGCAGCTATACTTACAGCTACAGCTACTTACAGCAAAACGGTACAGTTTAGAATCAGCAAAGGGAAAAGGGTGCATGGTGAAATCCAGGAGAAACAGGCACTAGCTTCCAGGTGTCCCCTCCCAGAGGAGACGTATGGATGTACTTAGTCCTTCCAACATCCTGTGTCAACATACGTGCAATGTGAAAAGCTCACCTGAGCCTTGTTGTCAGGGTTTTAGATGGCCAATCCTGTAGTCACTGATTGAGTCATCACTTTCTGCAATCTAAACACAGCCTACTGTCTCAGGCCTCTTTAGAAACATGACCTTTTTCCAGGTAGGTTTATGAATGGGCACCAATAACATTCGCATACGTGAAATACACATCCATCTTTCACTATCCATAGCCCAACCAAGTGCTTTGTTTGCCTCTTGCTTAGTTCCAAGGGTAAGAAACAACAGTCGTTTATTTTTTAAAATATATTTTTATTGATTTCAGAGAGGATGAGAGATGGGGAGAGAGGTAGAAACATCACTGATGAGAGAGAATCATTGATCAGCTGCCTCCTGCGTGCCCCCTATTGGGGATCGAGCCCACAATCCAGCCATATGCCTTGACCAGGATTTGAAACTGGTTCATAGGTCGATGGATACTCAACCACTGAGCCACACCTGGGCAACAGCAGTTTATTTTTAGTTGCCTATGGAATGTTCCAGGTGCCTCCTGCCCAGGCTCTTCCGGATAACCTCACCTGGTATCTCTGCTGGATCTATACATGGGCCTCTGTGAGGTACTCGTGTCACCTGTGCATGTCAGTCTAGTTTAGTCTTCAGTTTCTGATACTATCATGGTATCAAGAAGAAGTGTATTTTCACATTCGGTCTCTGAATCAAGTCCAAATACCTATCAAATAATGACAATAAGATGGTGATTTCAAATAACCCTGTGAATACAGTAAACCAGGCTTGCATCTGGTTTCTACTAGACTTCACCCATGCACCGTTTTCCCTTTGCTGGTTTTAAACTATATCATTTTGCTGTAAGTAGTTGTAGCCATAAGTATAGCTGCTTTCAGGAGTCCTTTGAGTACCTGTACATGAAGGCAAACTGCTGTTGGCTCCTTTCCAAGACTGCGATGAAGAACAAAAGCATTTGTAAATTCAATCGCTGAGTACCTTTGTCCTTTAGCTTGATGTATATTTTGCAGTTTTGAAACCATATCAAGGACTGCTGATGCTAGAGGTGGTGATTAACTATTTTATTAAAGTCTCAGTAATCTACTGTTGTTCTCCACGTACCCTTTTTTTGTCATGAGCCACTCAGGGCTATTGCACATATGTTGATAGCAGCACTCTAACTTCCAATATGCCATTCATTTAACTGGTGTTTTAGTTTCCTGGAGCCATCATAAAAACGTGATTACAAACTGGTAGCTTAAAACAACATACACATTTTTGTCTCACTGTTCTGCTTCTCAAAGCCCAAACTGAAGCTGTTAAATCTGAGGCAGTTCAAGCCTTTCGATCCAGCTGCCAATTTGCAGGACATGCAGAAGACAAAAGTACATAGTGAATCATTCCATGACTGTGCAATCAACCATTCAGATTGTGGGATACTCTATAAGTTAATGGCTTGGGTGAGTTAACTGATAGAATGTAATCAACAAGGTTGCATGGAAAGAAAGTTGTACATTAGTATTTTTTTAAAGATGTGACTTAAATTTATAATTTAAAAAAGATTAAAGATGTCACTGGTAAGTGCAGATGTTTTGACATATTCTCTGATTTTTTCTCAATTTAGATATGTTGGTAGAAAGTTAGAAAGTAAAATAGAGAGACTACAGAAATTGTGCAGTCTAATAGGACTAAAGGCAATCCTTGTTCTAACTACCGTTTGAATAATTTTGAATATTCTAGAGAATTAGTGCCAATTATATTCTTTATTTACCTGAAATGGCATATAAGAAATGTGCTAATCAATTAGGCTGATAAATACATTTTAGCGATAGATAATTCTATAAATTGAGGAGATTGTTAAGAATCTGCTGTTTCTGTCCTGGTGCGTCAAGGTTGCGGGTTTCAACCCCAGTCGGGGCACATACAAGAATCAACCAATGAATGCATAAATGCAGCAAATCTCTCTCTCTCTCTCTCTCTCTCTCTCTCTCTCTCTCTCTCTCTCTCTCTCACCTGTCCCCTTCTCTCTCCCTCCCAGTCTCCCTTCTTCTGTCTCTCTAAAATCAATAAATAAAAATTAAAAACAAAAACACTACAAAAAGAGAATCCACTGTTTCTAATTATTGGCAACCTACGCCTGAAGACAATTAGCTATTTCATACTAATATGTGATTTACATGTCTGGTACAGGCAAATGTTGACTCCCGAACCATTCCATCTGTTTGCTGCCCTATTGCTCATGCCTTGCAGTGGTTGCCTGCGCTGGGTACCCTATAGTCTCACCCTTTCATAAGCAGAGAAGCTACAAGACTGGGGCTTGGAACTGATGTAAATACCTAGATAACGACAAGGTAAGAAACTTTACCTCACAGATGGGTGAAATAGTCATGTGTTGCATTCTTTCATTAGCTCACTGAGGTATTAAGTGTGTAAATGAGAGTGCTTTCAAAAGGGAAAAAAAAAGGTATAATTTCTTAAAGTGAGAAAAATATTGCCAACTGATTTTAATGCCATTTCAATTCCTTTTGAATCCAGTCACTCTTTAACACCCACAAGCTGTCTGTAGAAAGGCCACAGGCTGTTGGCTGCCCTTGGTGTCTGGCTGTCCTCCACCCAGGCTCCGATAAAATAAGCTGTCTTTATAATAACAGCATTAAGTTGGCTGTAATTGAAATACATGTTTCATTGTTTTTTTTATCTTTAACCAAGACTTTACAAGAGGTAATGTTTTCATTTTATATAGCTGGTGCCTTATCTTTGGAATACGAAATTTCAGGGTGAGCTTCTTAAGATGTGATATCCTAAAGTTATCTGCCTGTTCCTCTTGACAATGCTGAACAGTGAAAAAAGAAAAATGTCACGTTCATAAATGGCATTGAACCCAAGATTTAGAGAGTTACAGAGACATGTTTTGATTTAAAAACTGAGCAGAACATGTCAGATGAGAGAGAATGAGAATATACACATGCCAAAATGTCATTTTCATAAAATACCTGTTTGAAGGATACTTCATTTTAAGCAGAACTTTAAATAAAACTGCAAAGAAATAACTAGGACCACTTTAGAGCACTCAGGATACTTCTTTGTGTGGATTTATATTGTGGATACAAGGTCATTATCACTCCTATGCCAGGAAAACTAGGTGTTTGTGACAGATTGAAAATAGATCAATGAAATGCATCATCAGCAATGTTATCACCATGCTTATCAAAAAGATTTAAAGTTAAGTCAGAAAAATGCCCATTTCCTATAGAATAATGATCTTATAGATTGTATTCAAGTCATATAAGCCTTTTCAACTTCCTAAAACAAAATAGGATAGGTCTGATAGGAGAAACAATATAAACTCTTCCCTAATTTAAGCTAAACTTAACAGGGCTTCTTGTCATTTCCAATTAGTGATATAAGTTTGGTAAAATGTTGCATTTTAGCATATGATTGCTAGCTTTAGCTAAAATTATAAGTAATTTATTTTTTAAAATATATTTTTCTTGATTTCAGAGAGGAAAGGAGAGGAAGAGAGAGATAGAAACATCAATTATGAAAGAGAATCATTCATTGGTTGCCTCCTGCATGCCCCACACTTGGAACCGGGCCCACAACCTGGGCATGTGCCCTGACCGGGAATTGAACTATGACCTCCTGGTTCATAGGTCAACACTCAACTGCTGAGCCATGCTGGCTGAGCTAAAATTATAAGCAACATAAATGTTACATTCTTATCAATTTCTTTAAGAGATATTGGCAAGTTTCCTATTATTTTTAATCAGTTAATGTTCATAATTCTGTTTCAAATCAGTTTGCTTCTATCTACACTGTCACTAATTTAGCACAAACTACCTTCATGCTGCATCTATGCTAATAAAGAAGTTCCATGTTTGTCCTTTTCATGTGCAGTCTCGCCTTTTCTAAATACTTTATACTTAGGCCAAAATGATCCGCCTAGTGTGACAATTTTATCTGACCAATTCCTGCCTAAAAGCATCAATTATCAATTACCAGTTGCCTTTTGTTTTGTTTTGTTTTGTTTTGTTTTGTTTTGTTTTATATTGTTTTGTTTTTAATCCTCACCTGAGGTTATTTTTTCCATTGATTTCCAGAGAGAGTGGAAGAGAGGTGGGAGGGGGAGAGAGAGAAAACCATGGATGTGAGAGAGATACATTGATTGGTTGCCCCAGCTCTGGCCTGGTCTGGGGTACCTGCAACTGAGGTACATTCCCTTGAACTAGAATAGAACCCGAGACCCTTGGGTCTGAAGGCCGGATGCTCTAGCTACTGACCCTGTTTTTTCCCCCTGGTTGTTGCTTTTGGTAGAATATGAGACCCAAAACTGCCATGAGCTCCTCATGACTTGGTTTTTTCTTACTTTGTCAACCTCATCTCTTACTTCTCTCTAACTTAGCCTTTAGATGACCCAGATCTGCTGAACTAATTGCAAAACCTCTAGTCCTTTGCATAATCTATGATCAGGCCTACCTATAACAATCCACCCTCAATCTTATCTACTCTCCTTCACTAATTCAACAAATATTTATTGATCTCCAACCAGTAGGTTAGCTTGCTGCTGGGGTCCAGATGATCAGGACTGAGGGAGATGGGCTGGACACGCCCTGGAGCCCTTCCGCAATCCCTCCCTGGCTGGCCAACCTCCTGCATCCTTCTCCAGCCCCGATCATGTACCAGTGGGGTGCCTAGGCCTGGTCTGCATCCTCTCACAATCCTGGACCCCTGGTGGAATGTCAGAGAGCTGGTTTCAACCTGACAGAGGAACAACTGGTCACTATGATGCACACTGACCACCAGGGGCAAGATGCTCAATGCAGGAGCTGCCCCCTGGTGGTCAGTGTGCTCCCACAGGGGGAGCACCACTCAGCCAGAAGCTGGGCTCACGGCTGGCAAGCGCAGCAGCAGTGGTGGGAGCCTTTCCCGCCTCTGCAGCAGTGCTAAGGATGTCCAACTGATGGCTTAGTCCTGCTCCCTGCCATCAGTTGGACATCCCCCCCAGGACTTCTGGTCTGCAAGAGGGCACAGGTCAGGCTGAGCGACCCCCTCCCCAAGTACACGAATTTCATGCACCAGGCCTCTAGTTGTAAAGAAAGAGATGCTTCTGCGACTCACAAATTGCCAGGTGGTGTCACTGTGTGATAGCACAGAAGAGTCAGTCACTAGTGAATATAGGACATAAAATAGGTATATGAGGATATCAGTTATTAAGAAATAAAGGATGGACTGTTTGAAAACTAAAGATTTTATCCCTTCCTGTGTCCCAAGCCCCTGTGTATTTTGCTCATTTCTCCCAGTATTGTAGAATTCTAATCAATAAATATGTGCCCTATTACCCTTTCCTATTTTCATAGTTCCTTTTCTTGAAGACAAACACTTAATATAAGATTCAAAGGCCAATTTGAATGTGTTTAAAACCTCTGAAGGTTTATAAAGTTATACTCAAGTTAAATGAGACATAGATAAGATTCATTTTGTTTATTCCTGCTTATTACCCACAATTTGGAGGCATTCTTACTGTGTTTCTGACTTCCCTTTGACATGCTTTTATTTAAAAAGAAATCAAGTAATATTCCTAATTCCTCCCCCTAATTTTAACTAAAACCCCCTAGTTAAGGGAAGAGGGAAAAATATATACACGATCTGGATAATCACCTTAGGTGTCTATTTCATTTTGCCTTAGTAAAACTAATTTTTACTTACTGGACATAATTTCTAAAAATGGTAGTATTGTAAGGCTTTCGACAGAGGCGCTAGCAGCAGTCATATTTATTGCTCCCCATAAAAGCCCTGCTTAGTCGAAGGAAGCATTCGATGCTGTATTTGACTTGCAGCCCAGCCATTCAGCAAAATTCCGTTCCAACATCCTCTACAAACATGTAAGCGAAGCAAAGGAAGTGTCTTTTAAACGTATTATCAACAAAAGGTCCTCATCCAATGCATTAGTAACAATAATAAAAGCGAAGTACACGCAGAGCAAAGGCACGGAGCTGAGCCAGAGGCCTCTGGAAGCTCTTTGCATAAAGCAATTTATGAAGCCTTTCCCATGGGGTATCCAATGAAC
Source organism: Myotis nattereri (assembly GCF_964212035.1). Taxonomy (NCBI): domain Eukaryota; kingdom Metazoa; phylum Chordata; class Mammalia; order Chiroptera; family Vespertilionidae; genus Myotis; species Myotis nattereri. Next base: position 18,392,888 of record NC_138086.1, on the reverse strand, counting down.
TGTAAGTAAAACTTCAGACACATTTAAAAATTCTTCCTTCCCCTAAGAAATGACGGTCAGAAATAGGCCCCTGTTAGCAATCATTCCTGGCTTTTACCAGTTAGCACAACAGCCTTGGCCATGGCTAAAAGGTTTAATTTTTATGTTTCAATGGTCCCAAAGTCAAAAACATGGATTTATCGACAATGGCAAAGAAAACTATAAATTCTATTACTGGTGACAGCAATATTCCTTCAAATACCTTAGGCTGAACGTAACTTTATTGCTACTTCTAGCAGGGACTTACAAGCCATTTTCATTTTACGGCCCCCGCCGCCGTGAGTTGACTCCACAATCCCAAGCAGCAGCCGTCTCAAATCGGTGCATAATTGAAAGGCAGCGTGTGAGCCGTGCATGGTACGATCCACCTGCACCTGCCTCTGCGTCCTGGCTGCTTCATCATCCGCCAGCTCCAGCCAATCAATACGTCTGGCCTGTCAGGTCGGATTGACAAGGTGCTTGCTGTGGCAGTTTTTACAGTGCGCTCGCTATTATCGTCGCATGGTGTTCTTCCCTGGCCCCGGTTGGGAGACTGTGGCATCAAAATGCAGCCGAAGTCAATAGTTTGCATGGAACCGTTTTGTAAATGAGAAGTCACTAACTAGAGGCCCCTCTGATGGAGTTAGTGCACGAACGGCATAATATCAACTCTTTCCACAGCAAATATCAAGGTTTTAAAAAGAGTTTAGAAAAAAAAATTGTTTTAGATGTGAGATTAATAACAGAACTAGTATATTTTGGGCACAATTTGAAGGAAAAAAGTCACCTATATAATAAAGGCATATAAATTTATGTTTATAAGTTTACTTACTAGAATATTAACATAGAGGACAGAACTATTATGTTTTCATTTCAGCCTGATTAACAGAGAAATATCCTGACTGCAAATCTCTGAGGTTGGGGGAATACTTGAACACATCTGTTATGATAGTATTACTATTATGAGGAAAAATTCATCCATATTCTTATTTTTGACCTTACCAAGCCTTTTTAGATATTTCAAGGCATAGGATTGTCTCAACATGGAAAAAAATGAGTAATCCTATCTAATAAAGAGGAAATATGCTAATTGACCCTCACACCATTGCAAATATGGCAGCACCCACAGCCAATAAGGAGGAAATATGCTAATTGACTGCCCCACCCTCAAAGATGGTGGCACCCACAGCCACAGGATGGCGGCACCCAGTCCCCTCAGTCCTGCCAGGATGGCAGGTGCCCGGCCACTCTGCACACCTGCCTCCAGAATCCCCCAGTCCCCTCAGACCAGGGCCGGCCTGAGGTGCAGGCAAGCCTTGGATGGTGGTTGGGCACCACCCAGGGCCACCCGAGGCTTGCGCTGCCGGCAGTGGCAACTTCAGAGGTGTGATGGGGCGTCGCCTTTTCCTGATCACCAGGTCACCTCCCACCCCTGATGGCTCCTGGACTTTGAGAGAGGGCAGGCCGGGCTGAGGGACCCCCGCTCCAGTGCATGAATTTTCATGCACCAGGCCTCTAGTGTATTACATAAAATTGTATTGAAACTCAGAATATTTAAATTACTTATTTAGGATAACACTGCTATTTAATGAGCAGTGTCTTTTTTAAAAATATGTTTTATTGATTTCAGAGAGGAAGAGAGAGGGAGAGAGAGATAGAAATATCAAGGATGAGAGAGAATCATGGATCGGCTGTCTCCTGCACACCCCCTCCTGGGGATTGAGCCCACAATCTTGGCATGTGCCCTGACTAGGAATCAAACCTTGACCTCCTGGTTCATGGGTCAATGCTCAACCACTGAGCCACACTGGCCAGGAAACCAACAATGTCTTGTATGTTGCTAAATATCAGAATTATGACCAGAACCCAGAAACAAGTGTATAAAGATAATGAGCACTTAATGAATAACTGTGGACCAAGCAAATGAAGACTATTTTGAATACATGATTGAAGCTGTAGAAAAAGATCTACTCACATATAAGCCTAATTCATTTATCTTATTTTTAGCCATTGTTTCCTTATGTCAGATGGAAATGCTTTTAAAAGAATAGGTCTCTATGAAAAAAAATGACCTAAGTTGACTGGCCAACTTAAATTTATTTGTTGTCTTTACTCATATGGCATCCTAACCAAAAATAATGATGCAAGACACATAATTTACAGCCAGACATTCTTGCACTCATTTTCCCTGACATTTGGTATAAATGACATTTATAAATGTATTAAATGTGATTTACTTCTGTAGTTTAATTCAATATTTGTGTCATGAATGGTGTTCAAAGACAAACAGATGTGCAAACATATGAATGATGGGAAAATATTGAGAAGAAAACATGTTCATAAAATTCAAAATTAAAAGCCTTAATTAAAAGTTCAGCAGATGCCCCAATCTGCCCACCCAGTTTTGTTCTTTTTATTTCTCCCAGAAATTTTCAAAATCCTAAGTCACTTTTTAATCTATGTGAGATTTTTATTTTTTGGCAGATGCAAATTTTCTGTGTAGGTATAATTTTTCATAATGCACTCGGATAAGCCGCATTTTCAAATGTCTCATTTTATTAGTTTCTCTAAGTGTCTAATTTGTGGTTCCAATTTGCCATTCTAATTTGTATTTTACCACATCCCACGCGTCTCACCCAGTAGATAGAATTGTGTGTCTCAGCAATTAGTGCCTCTGGAATCTGCTAAATCTCTCCCCACACACCTCAAGCTTTTGGGTCTCTGCGCATTAACTCACTCCTTTACCCCGCAGTGTAAAGTGTTTTCCAAGAACTTTTCCCCAGTCTGCCTCTTTCTGAGAGTTTCATAATCTTATTTTTAAAGCAAACTCATGAGGGGCTTGCGAAGATGCTTCCACGTGGAAAATTCAATTATGTTTCGCTGTCCTAAAAACAATGCTGCAGAATCGAGGGCACGGAAGTCACTCTGTTCAAACTGAACCCCGAGCCTCCTGCCCATGTCAGGAAGCATAAAGCATAATGAGACCATGAAAGGAGCATTGCGGATCAGGCTTCTAGAAGAATCCATTTGGGGGCTCTGCCATCTCACTGTTGACTCCCTTGAGAGATGGAGGAAATGGACATCACCTCTTCCATTCTTCCTGTTCAACACAAACTACCCTTGTGGAGACAGCGCAGCACCAGGGCCGTTTACAGTGGTGAGCTCTGCAGAATGGGCATCGCTTCAGTCAGTGAAAATTCTTACAAAGAGATCTGTGGTGGCGGAGATAAATCAAACAGCTAAAGAAGCATAAAAAATGCAAAAGGATGATGGCAAGGCACACGCACTTAGCACATAGTTATTCAGCAGACAAAGGAACAGAGCTGAGACTTGGCAAGCTTTCACTGTAGAAAACCTCACCAGCTCTTCCCCTCAGCGATTCCCTAAATGAGAGAGAAAAGCAGGGGTTCTGAAAACGTAGATAAAACTTTCAAGTCGCACACTTCATTTTTTAAAGTATAAATCATCCCCATTCTCATGATGAACTTTTAGTTAATCAGAATAACTATATAGAGAGAAAATTATCCTTTGTCTGGTGTTGCTAATGTGGATTAGTTCCTGAAAGAATTGCTATTGCTAGGAATTATGCAGAATACCTTGTCTGCCAACAGAAATTCACAGCACAAACAATAATACTACTAGGAATATCTGTTATAATTCCTTACATATGTGAAAAACACAGCTAATATGTCAATTGTAACTTTCCATATCAACAATCAGGTCCTCTCTCATTTATTTAAAAATTCTCTCACATTTCATAGTTTTCTTTATGAATGAGTTGTCTTGTCAGGAGAGCCCAGAATGGAGAAAATAAGCAAGGTCTATGTTTTTGTGTTTCTCTGCCTTCCAAAGCTGCTTAGCAGAAGTTAAATGAAGAAGTAAAGGTGTCCTCAATACCCACCCTCCTCACCCACAATGCATGGTCACACATACACATCCTGCAGGCACATATCCCATGTGCAGGCACACTGCCCAGCTCTTCCCATACCTTTATTTCAGTAAATGTATAGCTAATAAGGAATTCATCTAAGATGCCTAATTCAAATTGGGACATACATTTTGAAATTCCTTGTGATAAAATCTATTTTAAAACGCCATAGAGCCGAAACCGGTTTGGCTCAGTGGATAGAGCGTCGGCCTGCGGACTGAAAGGTCCCAGGTTCGATTCCGGTCAAGGGCATGTACCTGGGTTGCGGGCACATCCCCAGTAGGAGATGTGCAGGAGGCAGCTGATCGATGATTCTCTCTCATCGATGTTTCTAACTCTCTATCTCTCTCCCTTCCTCTCTGTAAAAAAATCAATAAAATATATTTAAAAAAAATAAAATAAAACGCCATAGAAATATCAAAACAGAAAAAAATAAAGAGCACGGTAGTATGCTGATCAATTTATTCTTATAAATCACAGTATCTATAGACAATAACTTAATACCTAGATACTGCCCAACAAATACTCATTTTGCAAAACCTACAGCTAACAACATACTCTTCCCAAGGTTAGGATCCAATCCAAGGTTGTCTTCTCTCATCAGTTCTATATAACATTTGGCTTGATACCTAGCCAGTGAAATAAAGCAACATAAGAAAATATTACTGGAAAGGCAGTAATAAAATTAACGATTCACAAATGACATACTTGTTTAGTTAAAAATTGTGAGGAACACACAGAAAAACGTTAATCTCAGAATTAATAAGTGAGATTAGCAAGGCACACAATTTTAAAACAAACATCAACTGCATTTTTCCTATATTATCATTAAACAATTGGAAAAAATAATCATTAGAAATAAATGCTTAGAAACAATCTATGCAAAGCATCTACACTGAAAACTAAAACTAATCTATATATATAAAAGCCTAAGTGACCAGCTGGTAGTTATGATGCTCAATGACCACCAGGGGCAGATGCTCAACACAGGAGCTGCTGAGTAACAGCAACTTTGCAGAGTGCCCTCTCGCACTCTGGGACCCCTTTGGGGATGTTGGACTGCTGGTTTCAGCCCAATCCTCACTGGCCAGGCTCAGGGACCCCACCTGCCAGAGGGACCCTGCTCACTCCGCAGACACCCTTCGAGCCCCTGTGCCACCCCAGGTGCAGCCGGCCAGAGAGGAACCATGGGAGGTTGGCTCCAGGGTGTGTCCAGCCACCCAGTCTCACCCTGCCCAGTCCTGCCCTGCTGGCCACCTTCTAATTAATTTCCTTTCAATGTGCATGAATCCATGCACTGGGCCTCTAGTTATATATAAAAGGTATCCCTGAAAAAAATTAAAGTTCTAAATAAATAGAAATAGTCCATATAATAACAGATTAATATGCAAATTGACCAAATGGAAGAATGTCCACCAGGGGCCAGAAGCTAAACACAGGAGCTGCCCCTAGCCCATATGCCCCAGGCCAGCCAAGGTGGGTGCCAGCAGGGGCCCCCTGACTACCCCGTCAATCACCCCACAGATCGGCCCTGATCACTGGCCACTTAGGGACCCTACCCATGCACAAATTTCATTCACTGGGCCTCTAGTATATTCATCATTAAAATACTCATATTATTAAAATGTCCATGCTTCCCAACTTGATCTATAGTAATCCAAATCATAATCATAGAATGTTTTTAATGGAAATGAATAAAGTGAACCTAAATTTTTTATAGAAATGCAAAGAACCTAAAGTATTCTTTTTCTTTTAAGATGGCTTTATTCATTTTAGAGAGAAAGGAAGGGAGAGGAATAGATAGAAACATTGATGAAAGAGAAACATCCATCGGCTGCCTCCTGCACACCCCCTTACTGGGGATTGAGCCCACAATAGTGCATACACCCTGACCAGGAATTGAACTGGTGACCTTTTGATTCATGGGTCAACACTCAACCACTGAGCCACACCAGCAGGGCGAACTTAAAATATTATTTAAAAAAGAGGAACAAAGCTGGACACCAAATATACAATAAAATTACAGTAATCAAAATAGTATAATATACAATAGAAGTAAAGAAATAGAACTTTTAAAAAGTGTTAGAGAAATTCAATGGGGAAATGAAAGCATCTTAATAAATGGTGCTAGAAAACTTGGATATCTAATTGGGAAAAACACACACAGGAAATATATCACAACTCCTATCTCATAACTCACATAAAAGTTAACCTGAGATGGGTCATTGGTTAAGTGTAAAAGCTAAATATATAAAGCATCTAGAAGCAAACATGGGAGAATAATGTCATAAATTTTGAGTAAGCAAAGATTTGTTTGAAATGATCATAAAAGGTCATTGATAAGAAAGACTTTATAAATATTAAATAGTTCCTGTCATCAAAATACAACATTACAAAGATAATGAGACAAGGCATGGACTGAGAAAAAATTATAAGATAGATATTTGATGAAGAACTTTTATCATACTTAGAACCAAACCCTCTCACTTTGATAATTAAATGACAAAAAGTCTAATAAAGAAATGATTAAAAGAATTAAAGATATGCTTCCCAAGTAAGATTAATGAAGGATCAATAACAACATAAACATAAATTAAATCAGGATAATATGAATTAAGACAATAATGAGGTGTCACTACACAAACACTAGAACAAGAATGAAAAAAGACTGACATAAAAATTTGGTGAGGATATGACACAACTATAACTCCCTTGTATTACTGGGGAGCAATGTCTAATAAAAGTAAACACACAATTAAAATATTACCTAGAAGTAACTCTCTTAAATATTCACCCAAGAGAAATAAATAAAGATGTCCACAAATGACCTATGTAAGAAGGTTCATAACAGTTTTACTTATAATATTTTAATCTCCCTAAACTTCATATTACACAAATGTCCACCACAGGGGAATGGGTAGCTAATTGTGCTATAGTCATACAATGGAATATTACTTAATCATAAAAATTAGCAGATTACTGATATATGAAACAAAATGGATGCTTCTAAAAGGCTTTATGATGTGTAAAATAGCTGAGAACAAAAAGAACATAATGTGTATTTTCATTCAGATGAATTTTTAAGAAAGATCAAATTAATCTGTGGGGAAGAAAAAATTTAAAATGATCATCCTTAGGAAAATGTTTGACAGGGGAAAACATCAAGGGAATTTTCCTGGGTGATCAAATATTCTATATCTAGATAGGATTTATACAGGTCTACTTGTGAAAAATAGAAGGTTATAGAGGTCTATCTGTAAAAAATATGAAGTTATACAACAAAGATATGTATATCTAAATGTACTTAAATTTTATGTCAAAATATTGTGTAAAACAATTGAACTCTAATTGGAATGCATGCTTTTAAAAATTCTACTTGTTATGAATTCTCAAAAACTTTGTGTCTGCTGTGGTTGAATGAATGTATAAATATATTATTGATAATGAAAGCCAGATCTATCATTACTCACAAAGAGAGTTATCTGACCTTGTGGAGACTATATTGTGGTTTTACTTTTCATTTCTCTGGTGATTGTTGACACTGAATCTCTTTTCATACATCTCTTTGCCGTCTGTATGCCCTCTTTGGAGAAGTGTCTGTTAAAGCCCTTGGCCCATTTTTTAATTGGATTATTTATTTGTTGAGTTTTATAAGCCCTTTATAAATTTTGGATATTAACTCTTTAGCAGATGTATCATTGGCAAGAATGTCCTAACATTTAGTGGGTTCCCAGCAATTCCATTTCTGGGAATATACCAGAAGAAACTGGAAACCCTAATTAGAAAGGATATCTGCACTCCTATGTTCATTGCAGCATTATTTACAACTAGAGGCCCGATGCACAAAATTCGTGCAAGAGTAGGCCTTCCTTTCCCCAGCTGTCGGCACAGGCTTCCCTCTGGCACCCAGGACCCAGGCTTTGCTCCAGCCCCAGCTGGTCCAGAAGGATGTCCAGGGTGACATCCAGACTAATTAGCATATTACCATTTTATTATTATAGATAGCCAAATTAAGTTTAATTTAGACTTGGAAAAGTAAAATCTTTCCATTTCTTACAAAATGTGATTTTTATGTAGGTATTGCCATTTAGAGAAATCAAGTTGTTAGGTTATCTAGCAAGGACAACTACTGAGTTTTCTTGGACAAAAAATAGTTTGCCCAAGTGACTATGTATTAGTAAAGAACATCGATTCAATTTGCCATGCTTGCTAGTTCCATGTTTGCATCCCCACAAGGAGCTGTGACAGACAGTATGTGGCCTGTGGGGAATTGTTCATAACCTCCTTCTGTGATATCTGACAGTGTATCTTGTTCTGTTCCCTGGCTTGACAGGAATTCTGCAACAAGGCTGAGAATGGTTGAGAACCTGGCCAATTTATGCCTGTCAACCTCGTTGACAGGCAGACACTGGAGCTGCCCTCCTCAATGCCATCTAGCTCAGCTTCTAGGCACACCAGAATGGCGGGGGGGCGGGCTTCTTTTCCAATGAATAAAGGGTAGCCCATGACACAGAACGTGACACTTTAAATATTGCCACTCCATTCTGGTTTGTTGCTTAAACAGATTGTTCCTCCAACCACTCCTGGGTCAGATCAGCCCTTAACCATTATGCAACTCTAAATTAATCCCCAAGAACCTGAGCATTTCACTATGTACTTCCATATAAAAGTCCTTTCATGCCCAGCTAGTGTGGCTCAGTGGTTGAGCATCGACCCATGGACCAAAAGGTCCCAGGTTTGATCCCTGGCCAAGGCGCATGCGTGGGTTTCAGGCTCCATTCCCAGTGGGGGGCATGCAGGAGGCAGCGCAGTGATATGTCTTTCATCAGTGTTTCTCTCTCTCCCTCCTCCTCTCCCTTCCTCTTGATCTAAAAATCAATAAAAATATGTTTGTTTGTCTTTAAAAGAGTCCTCTCAAACTTGTCCTATTATTACACCCCCCCCCTCAATAGTCAGCATGGCTGCTATAACAAAATGCTAAACAAGGGACACTGATTTCAGAGTCCTGGAGGCTGGAAAGTTCAAGATCCAAGGTGCCCACTGATTCAGTGTCCGATAAGAGCCTTCTTCCTGGTTTTCAGGTAGCCACCTTCTTGATGTAGCCTCACATGATGGAGACAGAAAAAGCTATAGTCTCTTTTTTTGTAAGGACATTAATTCCATCCTCATGACCTCACCTAAACTGAATTACCTTCCAAAGGCCCCACTTCCTAATATGTGAGGATTAGGGTTTAGGGTTTCAACCTCTGGATTCGGGGAGAGACAACAACCTGTCTATAATACCTACACCTTATTTTACATGATTCTACTCTTAAGTATTGACATTAGTATTTAACACATCTATTTTATTTTGTATAAGGATATTAATTACTGGGTCATGGTAATTTAATTCAGTTACTGTAAATAAAGCTATCACCTTTACAATATGTATATTACTAGTAGATGCTCAGTAAATTGTAGAGTATTGAATAAATGTAAAAATTATCCCCAAAACCGGTTTGGCTCAGTGGATAGAGCGTCGGCCTGCGGACTGAAAGGTCCCAGGTTCGATTCTGGTCAAGGGCATGTACCTGGGTTGCGGGCACATCCCCAGTAGGAGGTGTGCAGGAGGCAGCTGATCGATGTTTCTCTCTCATCGATGTTTCTAACTCTCTATCTCTCTCCCTTCCTCTCTGTAAAAAATCAATAAAATATATATTTTTAAAAAATGTAAAACTTATCAAATATAGTATATGAAAAGCAAAGTATGAAATGTATCATAATAATTTATCATTATAAATTTTAACCTAAAATCAGGTTTTATAAACTTTACATTAATACTAGAGGCCCAGTGCATGAATTCATGCACAGGTGGGGTCCCTCAGCCTGGCCAGTGATCAGGGCCATCTCACCCAGTCCATAGGGAGGGACTGCAAGAGGTTGGCAGGCCACAGAAGGTTGGCTGTGGGAGCACACTGACCACCAAGAGACAGCTCCTGCGTTGAGCGTCTGCCCCATGGTGGTCAGTGTGCATCATAGTGATCAGTAGACTAGGCATTTGGTCAACGGCTCATAACAGTCATTTAGGCTTTTATATACATAGATTTGGATAAATACTGAAAGGACAGCAGAGAAATTAAAATGGTGTGATTAGCTAAAAATGAAAATGAGTTTTCTTATGTTTTTATTTTTGATTCATATGATCATTATGTTATTTTGGGGAGGAAATCAATATATAAAAGAAATGCTGGCTATGAATATTGCATGAGATGTAAAAAACTAAATTTCTATACTATATCACTGTTTTTATTCTCCGAAAGCCAATTGGGTGTGATTCTTCCATGATCACTCTAGCCAATAAAATCATAACTACCTAAAGGACATACAAATACTCTATTTTATAATAAATCTCTTTACTTTAAATACATACGTATTTCTCCTTAATGTAACATATGAAAATATTTATCAAAAGGTATTTATTTTTTAAAAACTATGCATTTCTTAAAATTATTTTACATAATCACAATATGTAACACTAGTGGCCCAGTACATGGATTCGTGCACAATGACAGGCAATGGATTTTTATAATTATTTTTAATTTTTCAATTACAATCGACATATATTATTTTATATTAGTTTCAAGTGTACTGTATAGTGGTGAGTCATTTATTTTATTTGCAACATGATACCCTTTATACATCTAGTATCTATCTGGTACCATATACATTTCTAACAATATTATTAACTATATTCCCTATGCTGTACTTTACATCCCATGACTATTTTGTAACTACCAATTTGTATTTCTTAATCTCTTCAACTTTTTTTGCCCAGCCTCTAAACCACCCTCAATTTGGCAACCATAATTTTGTTCTCTCTTTATAAATGTGCTTCTGTTTTAATTTGTTCTTTAGATTCCACTTGTAAGTCAAATTATGTGGTATTTGTCTTTCAAGGTCTGACATATTTCACTTAGCACACTACCCTTTAGATCCATCCAAGTTATTGCAAATGATAAGATTTCATTCTTTTTTGTGATCAAGTAATATACCATTGTATATTCATATTACATCTTCTTTAACCAATCCTCTATTGGTGGGCACTTAGGTTGCTTCCATACCTTGGCTTTTGTAAATAATGCTGCAATGAACATAGCAATGCATATATCTTTTCAAATTAGTGTTGTGGTTTTCTTTAGATAACTATGCAGAAGTAGAATTGGTGGATCATTGGAAGTTCCATTTTTAATTTTTTAAGGAACCTTCATATTGTTTTCCATGTAGATTGGCTGCACCAAACTACATGCTATCAACAATGCATGAAGATTCCATTTTCTCCACATCCTCGCCAACACTTGTTGTTTTTTGATTCACTGATAGCCATTCTGAAAAGTGTAATCTGATATTTCATTGTGTTTTTAATTTGCAAGGCAATATATTTTAAAACATTATGCTGCCTTGAGTATGTAAATAATTTAAAAATAAAATTTAGAAGTTCTTCAGTATTCATATTCATATATACATATATGTTGTACATTTTGCAATGTTGTAGCTTGAAAATAAATCTCTTTACTTTAAACACATATGTATTTCTCCTTAATGTAATATATGAAAATATTTATTTGAAGCTATTTATTTTTAAAAATCTATGCATTTCTTAAAATTTTACATAATCATAATATGTAATACTAGTGGCCCAGTCCATGGATTCGTGCACCTTGAAAGGAAATTAATTTAGAAGAAATGTTTTAATATCGCCATTTCTCTATAATAGAAGTGTCAGAGATGAAAGAAAACTAATAAAATGTATATGAAAATAATATATAAATTGATTAATAAACAAAACATAATATAACAACAATAAGACATGATATAAAAAACATGATAGAAAAACAACATTGATAAAAACAATGACTGATAAATTGATTAGACTTATTCTAATATCTCCCTGTATACCACATTAAGAGTAAAAACATTTTCAGAGTGCTTGACTAATTTCCCTTGTGATGAAGTATTTACAACTTTAACTTTAATGCCACACGCTCTTCAAACTCGAGAGAAAGCAACATATAACTGACCATGTCCGAAAATGGGTTTAGGTAGGAATATTCATACTCTGTTTAGAGTTTGTCCTTTTGATGTATTAGTAGTCATTGCAAATGCTGGTATCACAGGAAACTTTCTTCAAATTAATTTAAATGCAGGCCAGTGTCAGACAGGGACAAATCAATTCTTGGAATCAGAACAACCTCTACTTCTGCAGGTCCTGTTAATACTTCAGCTTTGATATGTTAGGTCGAAACACACGCACATGTGCAAGGCAATGTTTATTTTTATTTATTTATTTATTTATTTATTTATTTATTTATTTATTTTTTTAAATATATTTTATTGATTTTTTACAGAGAGGAAAGGAGAGAGATAGAGAGTTAGAAACATCGATGAGAGAGAAACATCGATCAGCTGCCTCCTGCACATCTCCTACTGGGGATATGCCTGCAACCCAGGTACATGCCCTTGACCGGAATCGAACCTGGGACCTTTCAGTCCGCAGGCCAACGCTCTATCCACTGAGCCAAACCGGTTTCAGCGCAATGTTTATTTTTAAATTGCCAGGGTGCATCATATGTACCGGCTGGTTGATCAGACAGTCAGATGGATGGACGATCACTTAGCCTTTTATATATATATACTAGAGGCCTGGTAAACAAAAATTTGTGCACTCGGGGGGCTCCCTCAGCCTGGTCTGTGCCCTCTCGCAGTCTGGGACCCCTCGGGGAATGACCACCTGTTGGCTTAGGCCTGCTACCTGGGGAATTGGGCCTAAGCTGGCAGTCAGACATCACTCTGGCAGCCCGGCAGCCCTCGGGGGATGTCCACTTGCCAGTGGGGAGCAGGTCTAAGCTGCAATTGGACATCCTTAGCGCTGTTGAGGAGGCAGGAGAGAATCCCACCACCACCGCTGTACTGGCAGCCGTCAACCTGGCTTGTGGCTGAGCAGTGCTCCCCCTGTGGGAGAGCACTGACCACCAGGGGGCAGCTCCTGCATTGAGAGTCTGCTCCCTGGTGGTCAGTGTGTGTCATAGTGACCAGTCATTCCCAGTCTTTCTGCTGTTAGGGTCAGTTTGCATATTACCCTTTTATTATATAGGATAGAGGCCTGGTGCATGGGTGGGGGCCGGCTGATTTACCCTGAAAGTGTCCCGGATCAGCGTGGGGGTCCCGCTTGGGTGCCTGGCCAGCCTGGATGACAGGCTGAAGACTGTTTGCAGCTGGTCACACCCCCTTCAAGGTGGGAGTCCCCACTGGGGTGCCTGCCCAGCGTGGGTGAGGGTCTGATGGCTGTTGCAGGCTGGTCAAGCCTCCCCCAGTTGGGACCCTCACCCATGGAGGTTTGACCAGCCTGTGGTAGGGGCTGATGGTTGTTTTCAGGCTGGCCACACCCCTTTTAGCGTGGAGATTCCCACTGGGGTGCCTGGCCAGTCTGGATGAGGGGCTTAGGGCCATTTTCAGGCTGGCCAAGACCCCCAGTGACGGAAGCTCCCAGCCTCTCCTTTTTTCCTTTTTTTTTTTTTATTCTGGGATTCATTTACCTTCTATAATTGAAACTTTATTGCCTTCAGTGGAACTCAGAGCCAGCCGGGAAACTTGGCTTCTTCCATCACTGGAGCAACCAAGCCTCCTGCTCGCTCAGCTCCGTGGCTGCCAGCTGCCATCGTGGCTGGGTTAATTTGCATATAGTTGCTCTGATTGGATGGTGGGAGTAGCTTAAGGTGTAGCAAAGGTATGGTCAATTTGAATGTTTGTATTTTATTAGTGTAGATAGATTGCACTGCAATATATTAAAGATAAAAATTGAATAAATCAAATAACTAAAAAATGCTACCATGATCGAAGTTTTATTTGGCCTACTGACTGTGTCAGCTATTTTATTTTGAGTTCTATGCCAGGGAAGGAGTTTAGTTCATAGGAAATACTCAGAGAACAGATACACAATTATAATTCAGCAATAACAAGCATATCTATGGGTCCCTAAAATTAAATCATAATCTGTGGCAAACAAATATGTGTTTTTCCTTCAAAGGTACTTCGTTTTAACTCAATAAGTATTATATTTAAAGAGAATGAAATTAATGTGTTTGTAGAGAAGCATATGATTAATATTGTATGTCAGCTATGCTTTAATTTAAAAGTTTTACATTCCAGAATAAAAATTAGACATGAAAAATAATATATGCTACTCTTTTACTAAATATTAAAAGTTGGTATTCCAATTCATTAGCTCTTCTGTAAGTACATTTCTATATTTATTATTGAGGTAAAATTTATATGAACAGAATCTTCTCCAAATAGCATATCTGTGAGTAAAAATAGAATGAAGTAGCTATTCAATAGAACTTTTAATTCAAATATTCACATTTTATGGTAATTTTCTTCATCACTCATAATGAATTTTTATTTACTATTGCAGGGCATATATTTTAGCATTAACATTAAAAACTATATTTTATATATATTACATAATTATCCTATATAGTGGGGCCTTGACTTACAAGTGTCCCGACTAACGAGTTTTTCGAGATACGAGCCATCTCTCGGCCGATTTTTGCTTTGAGTTGCGAGTTAAAATTCGGGTTACGAGCCAGCTTCAGATTCCCCACCGCTAGTTGGTGCAGCGAACGTCACAGTGAACGCCACAACATCAGCCCAGCATCACGTGTCTCACTTGTTCACTTTTTGATTTGACATACGAGTAATTTGAGTTACGAGCTCCATAACAGAACGAATTAAACTTGTAAGTCAAGGCCCCACTGTACAATAAAAGCCTAATATGCAAATTGACTGAACAGCAGAATGACCTGAGGAACAACCGGTCGCTATGATGTGCACTGACCACCAGAGTGCAGACATTCAACACAGGAGCTTCCCCCAGTCTTCAGGCCCCAGACCAGCCAAGGCAGGTGCCAGTGGGGGCCCTCTGATTGCCCTGCTGGTTGCCCCACAGACCAGCCCCGATCGTCGGCCAGGCCTAGGGACGCTACCCTTGCACTGGGCCTGTAGTATAATACATAGTAACCATTAACATATTATTTAACATATAAGAACTGTATATGTTAGCATTAAAATAAAATATTTTAGCATTCAAAATTACAATTAGTTGATATCCGTTTATAAATCTTTAGTTCTTTAATGAAGTCAACTTGTTATATGATTAATTGTGGCAAAAAAAAGGGGGGGAATATGGTCTTCCATATTCTTTTTCAACCCCATTGTTAATTTTGACATCCCAATTGACCCACTCTCAAGTCATCATTATTTCAATATTCAGAAGAGCAATTGCGGTTAAAGGACAACTTCAATCAATTGCTTAATAAATTAATAGGCTATTACAGTAAATATGCACACAGTTTGATGGCATTCTCCACAGCTCCCACTTCACAGAGACGGTGAAGGATCAGCTCTGGCACCACCGCATGTGCTCGGAGCGATTTCATCCCTCTGTCTCCACAGCAGCTTCACGCTGCTCAGGGATTACCTCCGCTCTGATAATAACAGACTTAAAGTGACTGGCGTGCCCAGCCCAGAAGCCAGAGTGAATGAACACGACAACGCACTGTGGCTCAGAAACAACAAACTGAGAAAACTTTAACTTCTCTATATAAGAAATATACACATCTGAGATAAAACAGCTCATGACACAGAGATCTGTTAAAACAGCACAAACAAAAATGTTACCAAGCATGTTATACCAAGTATTGTCCTAGTTACTGAACAGTGACCCCTGGCAATGAAAAACCAAGAAAAACTCTTTGCCCTCATGGAGCTTATAATAAGCCATAAGTAAACAGAAATAAAAAGAGCCCTAGGTCAGGAGTTGATTAGTTTTATGAAGGCAATAACAGGATAAGGGCATAAGGAACAACCGATGTGGGAGTCCTAATTTTATAAAAGAGAAATCAGGAAGGATCTCTCTGGGAAGGTGATATAGAACAGAAACCTGAAGAACATGGCATTAGCAAAATGTACATCTAGGAGAAGAAAAGTAGCAATAAAGTCAGTGTGACTTGGGCCGTAGGAGTGGGAGTGGGGTGGTTTGGGGTTGTCAGGGGCTAAATAACTTAATATTTTATAGGTTAAGATAAGAACATTAATTTTATTTACCTTAAATGAAATGCTTTATCACTGGAGGGTTTAAATTCAGAAGCTGAGTTTGATTTTAAAAAGTTGTTCTGGCCTTGAGAAATTACAAGAAGTGGTAAAGTTGCAGCTTGCAGACAAATTAATAGTCTATTCCAATAGTTTATTCAAGATATGATAGTGGATTAAAGAAAATTGGTAATGGTGTTTGACATGCTGATTAAACATTATGTGTTTTAAATGCTTATTCAATAGTCCAATGGAGAGGCTGAATAGGCAGTTACTTTTTTTTTTTTTCCTAAAAATTCTGGCATTTGTAATAGAGACTCCTGCTGGAGATGTAATTTGGAAGATTTTTATAGTAGGGACAGTATCATCATTTGGGCTCAGACAAAGCCATATTACCTGGGGCAATGCACCAATGAGGGACCTCTGGAAGTAGGGGTCACAGTAAGAAAACAGGCATGGTGAGACAGAGAAGGAGAAAACTCCAAAATAAATGTTCATTATCGAGGTTGATGTTACAAGTTTTGGGAGTTTGATTCCACAGGAATCTCTAGAGAAATATGAACAGACATCTCCTAGAATTTTCCATCTGAATAATGGAGGCTGGGGAATTTATATTTGGGCTCCAGTTCTAGATCATTATTTGAGAGTTGTTCCTAGGAGCTTGAAGTCACCCTGTGTATCCCAGCTACACTTTCCCAGGGTCAAATATACTTCTGATGATCTGGGGGAGAAAATAAAAATATGCTTAGTGCATGGCTAAGGTGGGACCACTGTACTGTGGATCAGTCTGAGCTTGCGTGGAACTATCCACCATAGGGAAGTCTGCAATCAGAGCTGACCTGAAGGAACGTGGCATAGGATACCAGAGACATTATATAATGTCTCGGTTACAGATTATAAACCAAGGTTAGAAGATGGGAAGATTCTCTCTAAGGACCTAACGGAATTAGAGAACTCGCTGCCCTAGAGCATGTGGGTATTTCCAATATTTGGACGTTGGAGAAATGTGGAAGGACTGGTATAAAAGATTGAAAAGGAACCTCCAGGTAAGTAAAGAGAACCAAGAATGGATATCTCAGAGGCCAAGTGAAAAAGACAAACCAAGAAAGCGTTCATTTTTAAGAGTCAAATGCTGCTAACAGATAAATTAAGGATTGAGAACTCATTATTGATTTCATCAATAATGACACTGAAAATACGGCCCACAGTCCTAACTGAAATACATTTAGTTGTGAATAGAAAAATAGGATGTGAAAACAAGGAAACAAAAATAAACAACAAACAAACAATACTAGTAAATAAATGAGTAAATACATAAAAGGGGTTTTTATTGACTCCACATTTTTCTCAAGCTATCACCACTTCTTTACCACCTTTGACTGCAAAATCCCTTAGGGTCAATAACAAATAGCATTGTATTAATACCTTTATTAGTCCATTGTAATGGAGTAATGAGTTAAGCTGGGTATT
Source organism: Myotis nattereri (assembly GCF_964212035.1). NCBI lineage: Eukaryota > Metazoa > Chordata > Mammalia > Chiroptera > Vespertilionidae > Myotis > Myotis nattereri. Next base: position 18,375,346 of record NC_138086.1, on the reverse strand, counting down.
GTACTTGAAAATTAAAACTTGTGGCTAGAGGAGGACAACCCAGGTTGAAGTGCACTGCTTGACACTGCTTGGCATTCAAGATAGAATACACCGCAGAATAAATATTTAAGATGGCATTCCTTCCATCCATCACTGTCCCCCCCCCCCTTTCATTTTTTTTTAAATATATTTTATTGATTTTTCACAGAGAGGAAGGGAGAGAGATAGAGAGTCAGAAACATCGATGAGAGAGAAACATCGATCAGCTGCCTCCTGCACATCTCCCACTAGGGATGTGCCCCCAACCAAGGTACATGCCCTTGACCGGAATTGAACCTGGGACCTTTGAGTCCGCAGGTCGACGCTCTATCCACTGAGCCAAACCGGTTTTGGCCCCTTTCATTTTCTTTTCCTCTTCTCAAACATATTTTTCTTTCACCACTTAACCTAATATCCCTCACCAATATCAAGCCAAACACATTTTTTCTTGTTGTTTTTTTCTCTCTCCATATTTTAAGGTAGGCATCTGTATAAGTAACGTAGAACTTTGGGGCCCCGGTCCAACAGAATGCCATGTAAGCAAATAAATAAGCAAAACCAATATAAACAGCATAATTTCCAGTCAAGAGCATGTAGTTTAGAGTGTGGCGTGAGATCAACAAAAAAAGAATTCTTAGCAGACTAGACAAGAACATTTATGAAGCAAGTGCTTGTGCTATTCCAAACCCGTGGCCAAAGAGTGTAATGATGCAATAGATAAGGAAAGCAGTTAAACAACATGCTTTGCAAAAGCATTTAAATATTTTAAATATATCAAGTGATACAGTTACATTTCTATGAATATTAATTACATATTTTTGTCAATGACAGCAAGAAGCTTGTTTGTATTGTTATTTCAACTTGAAGGATAAAGAGCTCAAATCAGGAATGTGTTTTTAATGAACTACAATCATCTCACATGTTTATATAATAATTACACTATGTAATAATATTTAAAGTTCATTGGTAAGAAGTATCATAGAGTAGTTACTAATCCAGGCATTGGAATGTTCTAGTCTTGGTTAGAAGAATTTTCTTCCTCAGGAAAAAATTGTTGTAGGAAATATAATGAAGAAAAGAATATAATATTGATGCTATAATTAGTCATCTGTATTTTTATCATCAAAACACTGACTACATTTTTTTAAAAAGGATGTGAGCACAAATGCATATTATTTATTCACTCATCCTCTATGTTGCTTGTAAAATAGGCATATAACTTGCTTGAAGATTAAACTTGAATATAATTAAACCAGTAAAATATACAAACATAGAGGCTTCACTGCTCTCCGTACAAGGTAAAGAAACAATTCCTTGTTCACCAGAGTTAATGCTAAACAACAAAAAGGTCCATATTCATATTTTCAGTGAATTAAATATTTACTAATTATTAAAATGGTGCTATGAGAATAGCATTATTTGGAAGAAGTTTAAAACTACATAAATTTAAAGTTAGTATTATTCACAAATAAGCATTTGAAAATAAGAGAAGAAATATCATTTTAAGAGATTTAACAAAATGTCACTTTCTACTTGAATTGTGTAACTTACATTTTTCCTTTTAAAATCAATTTCATTTTACTTTTTTATTTAAGCCTAAATTCAAGCTGAAAGAAAAATATATCCAATAATGTTCACTTTCAATGTAATCTTTCAGTCTCAGAAGATATTGAAATGTCACTCTGCTTTCTTTAAATTTTTAAGGTAATTAACCTAGATTATACCTACAATTGTGCTATTGAATAGGTAACTACCAGTCACTTATGGACAATTGTGTGCTTGAAATAAAGATTGGGCCGAAATCCAGATACACACTGGATTTCTAACATTTTCCATTAAAAAATTATAAATGATCTCATTAACATAATTTTATACTTATGAAATTGTGAAATACCATTTTAAATATATTTGGCTAAATAAAATATGTATTATGAAGTTTAATTTACTTATCTCTTCTTATTTTTAATGTGGCTATTAGAAATTTTAAATTTTAAAAATATATGTAATAACAATCAATAAAAAAATAAAAAAAAAATAAATCAAAAACAAGATGAAAAAAAAATTCAGTCTGGAAGGCTGAATTCTAAGAAAGTCCCCAAGACCCCCAGCCTCGCCAAAACCGGTTTGGCTCAGTGGATAGAGCGTCGGCCTGCGGACTGAAGGGTCCCGGGTTCGATTCTGGTCAAGGGCATGTACCTGGGCTGCGGGCACATCCCCAGTGGGAGATGTGCAGGGGGCGGCTGATCGATGTTTCTTTCCCATCGATGTTTCTAACTCTCTATCTCTCTCCCTTCCTCTCTGTAAAAAATCAATAAAATATATTAAAAAAAAAAAGACCCCCAGCCTCTGGTATATACATACATACCTTTTCTCAGTTATTCAATTAAGCAATAATGTAGATGTTGCTGTGAAGGGATTTTGCAGGTGTAATTAAAGCCATAAATCTGTTGACCTGAAGAAAAGAGTATGATCAGAGTGGGTTTGACCTAATTATATGGGTCTTTATTTCCTCCACCTGGCCGCAAAAGAGGAAGTCCAAGAGACGCTCTCTGGCTGGCCAGAAAAAGGCAAGCATCTTTGTTGTGAAATGCTTATGAGGTGGCTTAGCTAACTCTTGATGCCACAGCAAAATATCATAGATTGGGTGGCTTAAACAAAAGAAATGTATTTTCCCATATTTCCGGAAGCTGGAAGCCTAAGATCAAGGTGCCAGCGTGGGCAGGTCCTGGAGAGAGAGTGGTCCTTGCGGTTTGCACAAAGCCTCCTTCCGGCTGGGTTCTCTCTCTAAAAGGCCACCAATCCTATTGGATTAGGATCCCACCTGTCTGACCATATTTATCCTTAATTCTTTCTAAAAGCCCCATCTCCATAAACACTCATGTTGGAGTTAGAACTTCAACATTTGTATTTTGTGGAACACAGTTCAGTCCATAGTAGGTGGCCACATGGAAGGAGCTTCCTGTAGCAGCTGAGAGCAGTCCCTGGCTGATGGCTTGTGGGAAGGAGCACCTTCTGTCCTACAACCTCCAGGAATGGAACCAGTGAGTTTGGAAGAGGATCTTGAACCCCAGATGAAAGCCACAATCACATGACCCACTGATTTCAGCCCAAGAAGAATATTTAGCCTTATTCTCCCCATATTTCTTACCTACAAATATTATGAAATAATAAATGGATATTGTTTCAAGCTGCTGAGTTTGTGGTAATGTGTAATTCAGCAAGAGAAAATACATGCAGCTCATATTTTGGTTTGCATTATATTTTATTAAACAGTAGTTACCCAATAGCTGTGTTTCTGGATTTCATCTGGTTAGGAAAGCTGCAAAATTCTTTAATTGTTTCCTGAACTTGAAGATCACTTTGAAAATCTAGTGGCCTTCTATGGAAAACAGGACGGAGATTCTAAAAAAAAAAAAAAAAAAAAAAAAAAAAATTACAAGCTAGCCTTCAGACCCAGCAATTCCACTTCTGGGTATATATTTGAAGAAAACTAAAGCACTGACTTATAAAGACATATGCATCCCTATGTTCATTGCAGTGTTATTTACAATATCCAAGATACAGAAGCCACCTAAGAGTCCATCAATAGACAAATGGGTAAAGAAGATGTGGTACATATATACAATGGAATGTTACTTGGTCATAAAAAGGAATGAAATCTTACCATTTGCAACTGCATGAATGAACCTACAGGGTATTATGCTAAGTGGACTAAGTCTAACAGAGAAAAACAAATATGCTATTTCACTTATATGTGAAATCTAAAGAACAAAATAAATGAACAGACAAAACAGAAACAGACCTATAGATGCAGAGAACAAACTGATGTTTGCCAGATGGGAGGGAGGTTCAGGGGCTGAGTGAGAAAGGTGAAGAGATTAAGAAGTACAAATTGGTAGTTACAGTCATGGAAGTAAAGTAAAGCATAGGGAATATAGTCAATAGTAGTGTAATAACTATATATGGTGGCTGGTGGGTACTAGACTTACAGGGGGGATCACTTCATAAATTATATAAATGTTTACCTCTATGTCAGTGGTCGGCAAACTCATTAGTCAACAGAACCAAATATCAACAGTACAACGATTGAAATTTCTTTTGAGAGCCAAATTTTTTAAACTTAAATTATATAGGTAGGTACATTGTTATTAACTTAATTAGGGTACTCCTAAGGCTTAGGAAGAGCCACACTCAAGGGCCCAAAGAGCCTCATGTGACTCTCGAGCCGCAGTTTGCCGACCATGGCTCTATGCCATGCACCTAAAATTAACATAATATAATTTAAATGTCAACTGTAATTTAAAAATTAAAACATAGTTTAAAAAATAAAAAAGGAGTGACATTTTCCCTATCATACAGTCTCTGTCTTGAATCTTCATTCATTCATCATTCATTCATTCATTCATCAAACACTTAACAAATGCATACTATCTACCACGACATAGGATAGTTACTGATGACTGCAGTGTTAAAATGTCATCATCCTGTAGCCATGGAAATTAATATATAAAATCCACTTTAAATTGTATAAAATAAAATTAGTGGTTGATTTTTCATGAAAAAATTTTTAAAAGCCAAATATGTATATAATTTATATTTTAAATGGGTTTTGATTATGTTAGCTAAATCTCATTCCTAAACTCAGAATCAGTTCAATTTTAAAAAGTCATTGTTATTTGGCCAACAACAGCATACTAAAATGGCAAAACAAGAATCAGATAATCCAGAAACCTTAAACACACCAATCATTTCTGCAATAATCTAATGGAGAGTCAGTTGGACAAAGAACTGTTATGATTTAGGTCCATGACAACTAGCCTTGAAGAATCTATCTTTCCCAAATTGCCTTCCTAGTAAAATTCTTTAAATTATTCCACAAGCTATAGAAAATGTCTCTAAAAGTATAGCTTGTGCCAAAAGTCATGGCAGAAAGAAATCAGCATGAGCAGTTTTTTTCATTCCATCAAATGAATGCGGAGATGTCAGAATCAAGTGATAAAACCTATGGTCATGTGCTTCCGTCATTTCTGCAAAGGGAGAAAGTAGCTTGAAGAAGAGGTTAACTAGCCCTGACCGATTTGGCTCAGTGGATAGAGCGTCTGCCTGCAGACTCAAAGGTCCCAGGTTTGATTCTGGTCAAGGGCATGTACCTTGGTTATAGGCACATCCCCAGCAGGGAGTGTGCAGGAAGCAGCTGATTGATATTTCTAACTCTCTATTCCTCTCCCTTCCTGCCTGTAAAAAAATCAATAAAATATACTTAAAAAAAAAAAGAAGAGGTTAACTAACAACCTGAAAGTCGGTTCACCTTTTCCCAGAATTAAAATGACATACAAGAATAAGGGCCATAAGCAACAGTAAAATCTCCTTAAGACATTTCTATTTGTAGATCCCCACTTCATTAGCATTTTAGCTTCTAATTTTCATATTTTGGAAAATGTTTTTCATAAAAAATTGTCTTGAAAAACTCATCCTTGGGTTAAGTTACTCTCATGAATACTAAACCCAGGAGCACCCCAAGCTGGTTGATGTGTCTCTAGTACCACAAACCCAGTGACTGCATATAAAACTCTATCACAGAATTACTTCACTCCACTCTGTCAAAATAAAAAATTATTCACTTAGTGCCTGCCTTTCCAAAACTTCATTATGGTTGTAGAAATAAAAGGGAGTCTTGGAATAAAAATAGGGATGTGATAATAAAAGTGTGATTTAAAAAAAGATACAAGATAAATGCTTCACTAGAGAAAAGAGTAATCAGTTATACTAAATCATATTTGCAGAATTCATATTAAAAAGCAAATTGTTCACAAGATGAGAAAGAAAAACAGGATTAGGAATGGCAGGATGACATGCTTGCATGCGAATGGAAATCAATCGTCTATTCATTGACATAAACAAAGCTCTAAAGAAAAGTGATTGCAAGGCATTCCAGAGAAAGTAGCCCAAAGAGCAAGAGTTTGCAGTCCACCAAACACTGAGCCGAGTAGCTCTTGTCACAGTTGGTGAATCACAGCATCACTGATCAGTTGCAATATTCCTGGACATTTCTCAGGGATATTTATTTTTGCTTCCATTTTTCCAAGTACAGGCAAAAACAGTTATGTGTTTTTACTTATTTTACATCTTGCCCTGATAGAAGAAAAGAAGCATTGTCAGCGGTACAAGTAAATAATCTGCTCTCTGGAAAGCACTCACTGAATTAATTAATTAGCCTTATACTTTATACGTTATTTCCTTGTAAATTCGAAATTTGCAAGGGCAGATTGTCATTGACTAGGTTGTGGCAGAGAGAATGCTATGTGTTCAAGATATTCTCATAGACCCTGAGAAAGCTGTACTCCTCAACACCGTTGCAATTAGGTTAGTATAAGTGACTGCTTTGGTGCAGTGAGGCTCTATCAAAAGGTCATGTGTGACTGCAGGAAAGTCAGGGAATGTTCCCTGTCTGATGCTCAGGCTCTACTAACCCCAGCCCATGTGGTACAAGAAGGTCTCATATTGTGTGGTAGAGCCATGAGGTCTATACTGTAGCACAGCTCATCTGGAGAGTGCCCCATACCTGCTGTGGACATCACATGAGAGTCAGAGACTATATTGTGCAAAAAATAGGAAAAAAATGTGCTCATGATAAAATTAAAACAGAAATAACAGAGTCAACAGTTTTGGTATAGCATAAACAATGGATAAGAAACCAATATTATTACAAGTAATTCAGTTCAGCTAGATTGTAATAAAAGCTATGAGTTTGTAGATGGATATTCCTTGAATTTTTTTGCAAACTCTTTTACCACTTTAATGAGTGGCATTAACCAGATCCCACATAAAGCATTTCCTTTAAATGATCTACTAGCAATTTCTGTAAATGATCTACAGCAAAGAAAATATTATTCTAAGAAAAGTATTTTACTTTTATATGAGAGAGTAAATGAAGCATCCATCACTTTGTTTTTCAAATAGACAGTTATATTTTCACCAGACGCAATAAGGTTCAATAAAATGAGTAAAGGATGAAATTTCTAAATAATACATGTCGATCAATTATGTTCAACAACTTTGAGAATAGACTTGTGATATAAATTGATAAAGTAAACAGACACTCACCTGGGAAGTTCAAGTATTTTATTTTCATCAAAAATAGTTATCTATAGAGCAAAAAGCTTTCCTATATAATAGTGATCAATGTAAACATATCTAGCATTGAGCACGAACATAGTGTTTCATAACTATTTTATCTCACTTTATCAACATCTGCCTTCCTATATAATAACCTGTTTGAATTTCTGATATTTGAATTTCTGAAGGATTTTAGTATTACTTAGCAATGTTAATATCTGACCCAAACAAATTGTGCAAACTATAAATGATCTACTTTGTACAACCACTCCTTATATCAATATCATTATAACACATTTTCATAAATATTATTTTTAGAAGTCATTTGTGTTAGCTTCTTTATTTAAAAATTTTTTTAAATATCTTTATTGATTTCAGAGAGGATGGGAGATGGAAAGAGAGATAGATACATCAATGATGAGAGAGAATCATTGATTGACTGCCTCCTGCAGGTCCCCTACTGGGGATCAAGCCCACAACCCAGGCATGTGCCTTGACCAGAATCGAACCTGGGATCCTTCAGTCTGCAGGCTGACGCTCTATCCACTGAGTCAAACTAGCTAGGGCATTTGTATTAACTTTCTTAAGCAATCAGATCCATTCCTCTATGCCATCTTAATGATGTCCTAAAGAAAATTGTCTATTGTCAAGCATGCATACCCCTTCATTGTATTAATCCCTTATTATTATAAGTAGTTGTCATATATGATAGACACTGCTGCTCATGGAAAAGAAAAAAAATGTAATTCCCATGACCTCAACTTCAGGGCTTAATTTTCTGCCAAATTACCTAAACTTTAATAAATATACTTATTCCAATTGCACTATACATTTGTATACATTGCATACACAGAGAAGAACATGTACTACTAGCATACTTTTTGGGTGGGACATAATAATGTAAATGCTATTTCTTCTTTCAAAGTTTTTTGCTTACCCTAAGGACAGAGCATAAATATCTTGGTATGTAATTTTCAGATTAGAAGGTAAATGACATCAACCTTTTTAAAAATATAGATGTTTTTATTTATTTTAGAGAGAGAGGTAGAGAAGAGAGAGAGAGAGAGAGAGAGAGAGAGAGAGAGAGAGAGAGAGAGAGAGAGAAACATCAATGTGAGAGAGAAACATCGAGCAGTTGCCTCTTGCAAGTACCCCAACCAGGGATAGAACCTGCACCCTGGGCATGTGCCCTGACTGGTATTGAACCAGTGACCTTTTGGTGCATGGACTTTACACCTTGTTCTCTTGGATCACTCAACCTGGAAAAGCCATCTGCCATGTCTTTTCAGATAACATGGAATAAATACTTTAGAGAGGACACCCAAAAAGCCATGTAGAAAGATCCATGGGTTGACGACCTGAGGCCTCTTGCCAACAGCCATCATCAACTTGCGATTTCTTATGTCAATAGTTAGGGAAAGAGAAGTACTCCAAGTGTTCCAAACTAGTTAGTTGTAGCCTCAGATAATAATTAAATGTTATTTTCCTGCTCAGAATTATCACATTTACATCTTCTCTTTGTCCCTGGAAATGAGTAGGGATGACTGAGACAAGTAAGGATCCAGACATTACATGAAACCCTAAAAATTACTCACCTCATTTTCATGTTTATTTTTCACTGTTAGCCCTATGGCATTGCAGAAAATATAAAAATGCAAAACCTGTTTATTTTTCTAATACTAATTTTAGATTGTGCCCATATTGATTCTTTCTTAATCTGTTGATTTTTTTAAGTAGAATAAAGTATTCGAAACACTCTTCCCCTGGCTCCTCCTATTGTTCATAACACAGCAACGTGTCATGAGATTACTTTTTAAAATATTAGCAAATAATATAGTAGTTTAATTTTGTCTCATGTATGTGTGGTGCCTTGTAAAAATCTGGAGAACCACATAATAGCCACTGCAGTGTATAAACTATTACAGGAGCTTCAAAGAAAAGAAGTTTTATGCCTTATTCTTTAAGTTTAGCCATTTGAAATGTTCAACAATGCTGGTAATACCTTATAAAAATTTATGAGAAAAATGTAAGACCAGCTTTTCTTCAGTAAATAATTTGTAGATAGGATTCCTTTTTACAGAAGTAAATATTTTTCTTCATTCTCTATCTTTTAATGGCTGTTACTCTAATTTATTTTTCTGTAACAACTTTCACTTTTTAAATATCCTTATATACTAGTACTATTCAAGAAGCAATACACATACAAACACATACAAAAAAGTACTTATTATCAACTTCTTTATGAATCAGATATAAAGCTTATGCTGAGCCATAACTTGTATGTATCTATCAGTTATGTTTAAGTTGTGAAAGATTCTTTGTATACTGCAGAGTAATTGTTATATTTTATATATGTTTTCAAAGCACAGAATGTACAGACAAAAACTGCTGAGTAATTATTTGGGTTTAGATGTGATTATATTGTAATTGTAAGACTACATATATATTTATACAGCTTCTTTTGCCTTATTTCACATTACAGTTCTTCAAATCTCCTTAGTTTTTGCCTAATGTGCTTTTTCAGTTCCAGGATCTCACCTCATTGGAGATCTCACCTCTATTAAGATCCAGGATCTCACCACATTACATTATGTCTCCTTAGGCTCCTCTTGGCTGTGACAGTTTCTCAGACTTTCTTTCGTTTTGATAACCGTGATAGTTTTGAGGAGTAGGTCATTGTAGAATGTTTCTCAACTGAGGGCTCATGATTTTTCTCATGATGAGACTGGAATTATGGGTTTGGGAGAAGAAGATAACAAAGTCAAAATGTCATTAATGTCACATCATATCAAGAGCATCTACCATCAACATGACTAACAGCTGTCCATGCTAATTCTGGGCACAGGGTTGATGCAGTGTCTACTGGTTTCTTCACTGTGAAGTCACTATTTTTACTCCCATTCCATGCTGTACTCGGAAAAAGTCGCTACTCATAGCCCATTCTTAACGAGTCGAGTTATTTTTATCAATTGCCCTTGGTCTCTAACATCAACTAGATAATTAAAGTAGACTTGAACATAGTCTCTCCCAATTGTATATTGTGTGTTTACCTAAGTATAAGTGTACTCACACACCCAGCCACACACATTGATTTATTTTTTATTTTTCAATTACAGTCTACATTCAATATTGTTCTGTGTGAGCCTCAGATGTACAGTATAGTAGCTAGACAACCATATACTCCACAGAGTGGTCTTCCCAATACTTCAAGCACCCACCTGGCCTCCTCTATAGTTATTATAATATTACTGACTATATTCCCTGTGCTGTAATTTACATTTCTGTGACTATTCTGTAAATACCAATGCACACATTGGTTTGATTTCAGCCAATTCTCTCTCTTTTCCTCTTTTCCACAACCAAACTTCTTGAAAGGTTTGCCTAGGCTGCCTCTTTTGAACATATATGGAGGCAGTCATCTATATAATAAAAGCCTAAGTAAGCATTATGGTGGAATGACCAGACCAGAATGACCAGTCACTATAATGCCTATTGACCACCAGGGGCAGACGCTCAATGCAGGAACTGCCCTCTGGTGGTCAGTGCACTCCCACAGGGGGAACAGCTCAGCCAAAAGCTAAGGAGCAGCGAGTTGAGCGGTAAGGAGCCTGCTGCTAAGGAGTAGCAAGCTGAGCTGTAATGAGCAAGCAGGCAGGCAGTAAGGAGCAAGGGATCCCAGATTGTGAGAGGGATGTCTGATACCGGTTTAGGCCCGACTGCCAGTTTAGGCCCGATCCCCCCAGGGGATCGGGCCTAAGCTGGCAGTCAGACATACCCTGAGGCATTCAGGACTACAAGAGGGAGCAGGCTGGGCTGAAGGACGCCCCGCTCCCCACCTCCCACCCCCATTGCATGCATTTCGTGCACCGGGCCTCTAGTCTTCAATAAAAGGATGTGTGAAACAAACTTTTAAATATTTCTATTAGCTATAATAAACCATACCTCAAGTAGAAAATTTTTAAGATGCTAGTCATTTCTCATCAGCAAATTGACAGTCTTCCCATCAAAAATACTGACCTCAAATAATTTATTCCATGTGAAAGACACTTCTATAAATGATCAATCAGCATAGACATAGGGAAAGACAATTATACCAGAAGCTTCTTGAGAGAATATCAGTATATACTATCCAAGCAGCTCCAATACTTATGCATACATTTGAGATGAATTATTTTAGTCCTTCAAAGAATGCTAATTGCCAGGTAAATTAGAAAATACGGGTGCACTACAAAGGATGGAAGAACATGAAAGGACTGCACGCCTGAGAGAAGAGATAAACTGACTGCTGAAGAAGGCTGCTGAACTGCTCAGACTTGTCATCTTTGCTTTTCAAATATTATCCTTGATTAATCTTGTTCTCTTTCTGGGATTACAATTATCCATAACAATAGCTCCTTTCTTACCTCTGTTTTTTTAAACCTTATCTGCAAACTCCTTTCAATTTACCTCATTTGTCTATGGTTCAGGTATCAGCCAGCTCAATTAAGGACACTTGATTGCTTTTGTATGCCTATTGGCATACAAAAGACTGAACTACTAAGCAAAATAAACACTCATAGATAGAGAGCAGGCAGACAGCTGGGTTGGGTGTTGGGGGTATGTGGAGGGATTGAGCAAAAAAGACAAAGAGAGAGAGCTCATGGACATGGATGGCAGTGTGGTGATTGCAGGGTGGTGGGGGATGGGTGGAGGTAGAAGAAGGCATAGAGGGGATAGAAGGTGATGGAAAAAATAAAATTATTTTTTTTAAAAAAGAGCCCTAGCTGGTTTGGTTCAGTGGATAGAGCGTCAGCCTGCAGACTGAAGGATCCCAGGTTGGATTCCAGTCAAGGACACATGCCCAGGTTGTGGGCTTGATGCCCAGTAGGGGACATGCAGGAAGCAGCCAATCAATGATTCTCTCTCATCACTGATGTTTCTCCCTCTCCCTTCCTCTCTGAAATCAATAAAAATATATTTTAAAACCTTTTTTTAAAAAAAGAAATTTAGGTTTATTCTTTCTCCTGTTCTCTTTCTGCTTCCTCTCTTTATTTTTCTTGTTTTACCTTTCCTTCTTTTCTTCCTCCTTTTTCTTTCCGTTTCCTCTTCATTCTTGCTTTTTAAAATGCTATCTTGGATTTAAACTTATAGCTAAGTTTATTTTTCTGTAATTTATTTAGGTTGTGCATGTAACAAGACACCTTTCTTAATACAGAATCTGTTGTAGTGCATGAAATGAAATCCTGGCCTCAAGTAAGAAGAAGTAAAACAAAAACTTCCAGGAAATATTTGTTTATTTCCACCCAAAATATTCATAATGAGGTTATAATTAATTTGTTCCATCTTATTTAGTTTAAAACGGTCAATTTTAAAAACAACTATTTGATCTGGCCCTTGTGTTAGTCAGTTGGTTGAACATCCTCCTATGGTTGCTGGTTCAATTCCCTGTCAAGGCACATACTCAGCTTGTGGGTTCAATCCCCAGTTGGGGTGCATGCCAGAGGCAACCGATTGATGTTTCTCTCTCTCTCTCTTCCCTCTTCCTTCTTCTCTCTAAAATCAATAAAAATATATTTTAAAAAATTTAAAACAATTTTTTACATTGAATTTTTCAGCATTGTTTTTCCACAAAGCTTTTAAATATTTATTTTCTCTATACAGTTCACTTGTATTTCTGGCATTTTTCTTTCTCTGATAAAGAAAACTAAACAGAAAAACCTTAAAATATTTTTCTTCTCAACCATTACAACTTTCCTTATGGCTAAACTTGATTTGTAATGTTATTTTATACATTTATTGAGTTCATTTAACATTGGTTCTAGTCTCACTTTATATTTTTTGACAGTAGATTTGGGCATTTTCTTTCCTGTTGCTGACCACAATCATTGGAGACCTGACTGCTACAGAATATCATGTTTGACAGTACTAAGATGTTATATAGGAAATGAAGGTTAAAGCAATCTTTCTGATAGTGAACTGTGATTATCTGTGGATTGTCTGTTTGAGAGCATGAGATAGATTCTTTTCCTGAGCTTTTTCTATTACAGTACATGAAACTCAGATTTTCATCTTAGATACTTGAAGTAAAGAATTCCTACAGATCACATTACTCAAAAGAAAAAAAAAATAATATGTTTCTCGTTGTGGCCAAACTATTGGTACTCACCTACACAAGTACCTATGATTGCTTTTCTGCTTGCTCCCAAGAGGTGAGCCAAGATACATTCTTAATACCGAGTGTCATACGCTAGATCTCAGGATTTTGTTTGTTTGGCTTTATAACAAGATAAGATAAATTCATACTAAATCCACAGATAAACAATGCTTCTATTAAAGCCATGACTCGAATTGTATTATAAACTAAATATGTGCTCTATGAATATAATGTTTTGCTCAGAGATAGTAAAATCATTGGCAAGATTGCAAATTTTATATTTCTAAGAACATTGCAAATTTATCTGCAGTTTAAGTTTTTAAAATAAATGTCTTCATTTAGAAATTCAGTTTCAAGGATTTAATGATGCATTTGCATTTACCAGAGAGCACAGATAAACAAATTCTTATTTGGAAATACTGTAATCTTAAATAAAATGATGTGTCTTAATCAGATCACCTTGACTGATCAGAATTTAAATGATATGTTGAGTTTTTCAACACACTTAAAAAATATATGTGTGTATATATTAATTATATATTACTATATGCTAATTAAACATATATATTAGTAATTATGATGTGATTCAACCAAGGCTATGGAGAAAAATAAAAATACCATATGAAAACATGTTCTTATATATGAATAGTCATATGTATCTTTTAAATTTAACTTCATAAAATTATTGAAATCTACATTTGTTTGATTTTAAACAATATGAGTGTTTTTTTTTACCCTCACTCTAGGAGATTATATATATATATATATATATATATATATATATATATATATAATTTTAGAAAAGAAGAGAGAGAGAGAGAGAAACATCAATTGGTTGCTTCCAGTATCAGTCCTAGGTATGTGCAACCTAGGTATGTGCCCTGAGATACCCAGTCATGGCACAATATGATATTTTTTAATGTTATAAATCACATATTCCCTTTTACATATATAGTTAAATTAACCATTCAGCAACATTTGTTAGATTTATTTTGTTTACAATGCCTGTTACATAATACTAGAGGCCCAGTGCACAAAAATTTGTGCACTTGGGGGCAGGGGAGGGAGGGTCCCTCAACCCGGCCTGTGCCCTCTCGCAGACTGGGACCCTGGGGAGATAATGCCCTGCTGGCTTAGGCTTGCTCCTGGGTGGCAGAGGGCAGGCCCAATCCCTAGGTGCAGCCACTGGTCGGGCTCAGAGCAGGGCCGATTGGGGAGTAGGGGCGCCGCCACCTGTCACGCACAGAGCAGGGCAGATTGGGAGGTTGCGATGCCACCCTCAGTCACGCTCAGGGTAGGGTCGATTGGGGGGTTGGGGCACCGCCCCCTGTCACACTCAAGGCAGGGTCAATGGGGAGGTTGCGGCGCCACCCCCTGTCACGCAAAGAGCAGGGCCGATAGGGGATTTGGGGCACTGCCCCCTGTCACCCACAGAGCAGGCCCTATCAGGGGGGTGGGGCGCCGCCACTCTCACACTCAGGGCAGGGCCGATGGGGAGGTTATGGCTCTACCCCGACCCAAACAGAGCAGGGCCTGTGGGGGAGGGGGAGTTGGGGCACCACACCCTGTCACACACAGAGCAGGGCCGATCAGGGGGTTGGAGAGCCCCCCCCATCAGGCACCTAGCAGGGCTGATCAGGGAGTTGGGGCGCTTTCCCCTGTCACAAACAGAGAAGGGCAAATAGGGAGGTTGTGGCCCCGCCCCCTGTCACACACAGAGCCACAGAGCGATCAGGGGGTTTGGGCGCTGCCCCCTGTCACTCTGATCGCGGTGCAGGGAGGCCTCTCGGCTCCGCTGATCCCGGTGCTGGGAGGCATATTACCATTTTACTATATAGGATAGAGGCCTGGTGCACGGGTAGGGACTGGCTGGTTTGCCCTGAAGGGTGTCCTGGATCAGGGTGGGGGTCCTCACTGGGGTGCCTGGCCAGCCTGGTTGAGGGGATGATGGCTGTTTTCAGGCTGGCGGGTGACTGAAGCTCCCAACTGCTCCTTTTTTTCTTTTTTTTTTTTTTATTCTGGGACAGCTTTAGCTCTGGCTCCAGCTCTGAGGCCTCTGCTGCTGAAAGCAGGTATCTGGTTTGTTTGGGTTCTATAATCAAAACAATGTATAACTCCAGTTCTGAGATCCCGGCTCGCTGAAAGCAGGTTTCTGGGGTTTTGTTTAGCTTCTATATTTGTTACAATGTTTCAAACTGCAAGCTCAGAGGCCAGCAAGGCAGGCGGGGAATGTTGGAGTCCTCCGTCACTGAAGCAAGCAAGCCTCTTGTTAGCTTCCAGCTGCCTGGCTGCCGGCCACCATCTTGCCTGGCAGTTAATTTTCATGTCGCCCTGATTAGCCAATGGGAAGTGTAGCAGTCATACGCTACTTACCATGTTTCTTTTTTATTAGATAAGATGGATAAAATTTAAAAGTCCTACTCAATAGATTTAGGATCTTTTGGGTAAGATTGAGCACACTATTTAGGAGACTAAAAACTGTGTAAGGAACAGTATATAAACAAGGTATATCATTTTCTTTCAAGTTAAATATATTAATAGTGAGTCAATTCCATGAATTTCCTTATATTGGTTTAATCGGGAAAAATTTATTTTTAAAAATTGTAATATAACTCATAGCTGCTAGTGAGGATAAATTGTTCATTTTCTACTTAAAACAGACTGATATTAAGGAAAGGTCTTAGTCACCTCTTGCCCTGATTTTCGTATGTAACAACCATTCCAAATGTCCTTCATTTACAACAAACAGGTGGCTTCCAAGATAGCTCTAAGTTACGCTGAATTTCATCTGGGATACAGGCTTCTATTTTGGATTCCCATCTTTTGACATTCTCCTGAGAGTAGTAGATGACTAAAGCAGGTTCTTTTCTTTACAGTTCACAATAGCACAAGAACATAAGCAGAGGCATGTGAAAACTCAAATGCGTGGGCCAAACTGGCAAAGTGTCATTTCTGTCCATATCCCATTGACAAGATGGAGATATGACAACATGGACGTATTTCATACACTGGGCCTCTAGTGAGAATATAATTTGCAGAGTTAAAAAAATAAACTTCATTTGAAACAAGTTTAAAATCTACAAAGCAGATAACTGGGATGGGGGTGTGGGGGACCCTCAGCCTAGCCTGTACCCTCTCACAGTCCAGGACCCCTCGGGGGATGTCTGACTGCCAGCTTAGGCCCTCTGAAGCGGGACTCTGAAGCTGGCTTCTGGCTGAGGCAATCCCCTGTGGGAGCGCACTGACCACCAGTGGGCAGCTCCTGTGTTGAGTGTCTACCCTCTGGTGGTCAGTGCACATCATAGCGATCGGTTGTTTTGGTCATTCTGCCTTAACGGTCTCTTAGGCTTTTATTATATAGATTATTTTTCACAAGTTTACTTTAGAATAAAAATCTCCCTTCCTTATTTTCTGATTTTCTCAAAATGAGTCTATTTTTCTTCGTCTTATCATGTACAAATTCCATTGGTTCCATTGGGAATTTTAAATTAGTAATGCAAAGTAGAATCTTCCTAAAAATTCAGTTACTTGTATAACTAAAATTATTAAACTGTACTTTTCTACACTGGAGATACATTGGTGAGACCCATGTGTATTTTCCTGTGTTTATTTATTCCCAAAAGAGATAAGGTTTCTATAGGATTGTTAAATTTTTTGTAATAATTGAGAAGAGAAAGTGTAATTTTCTTGGTCTTTCTTATATTTCAAGTGATTGTTTTCTGGTAAATCCCTTTATGTTCTACTGGTTATGTGTCTCCATTTTAAGGCAAGAGAGACATATACTTTTGAGTTCTTTTTAGAAATAATGTATTCATTCAATTAATATTTATATATCTAGATTCTGCTTAATATTTAAAAAGTAGAGGAAACATACTTTTTAAGTGAGTGTACTCTAGCTTTCTGTCTTTTTCCCCTTGTCTCTTTCTCTTCTTACAATTTCTCTTTCCATTTCAGCTCTTCCAATTCTGTTGTTTTGTGTGTGTTTTTTCAACTTCCTTTCTTATAAAATAAGACACAATTACAAATGCAGAACTCCAGGATCAAAGTAGCACATAAGAATATTGTGAGTATGCATTACATCATGTATTTACAAAGAATTCGGAATATTCAACATCTCTGATTAACAGGGATTTGTTGTAAAGGAAGCAGGCATTTGAGTGACTTATTGAGAAAATTGTTTAAAGCAAAAGAACAGTACAAAATATATTATTTTATATATGTACGTAATATTACACATACACATATATAACTTTATACACATGCTCAAAAACACTTAAATACAGAAAACTTTTCTCTATGATCCAAAATAACTTAATATTAATTAAATGTATATTTCAACTTTATAACTTGTTCCCAGAATTTGCTTATATATGTTTCAGGATAACCTCTAAAATGAAAATTACATAATTTAATTTGGGTTCAATATGTCATTGGATTAACAGTCAAGAATTTATTGTTTGATGTCCTACCTATATAATCTATCTCAATCATTTAGCTCTGAGATTTGCGCAAAATACCTAAGATCCACTGACTAGTTTTCCTCACAAGTGAAATAGGGGAATCCAATGTAACTACTTCACAGAGTCTTGGTAGGGTTTAATATCATAGTTTATATATTTGAATAGTGTCTGGAACATCTGTAATTGTTCAATAAATGAATAATGATGATAATTATTATCTATGCTAAAGTTCCATGAATTTAACTTCTACTGGTTCCTCATTACTGCACACCATTTGCTTTTACTCATTATTATTAATAACCCAGCATATTTACTTGAATTATGTGTTAGTTTCTTAGGACTACTACCTGGTATATCAAAGTACTATAGACTGGATGGCTTAAGTAACACAAATTATTTTCTCACATTTCTGGAGGCTAGAAATCTGCTATCAAGGTATCAGCTGGTTTGATTTCTTCTGAGGCCTCTCTTGTAGATTGCTGTCTTGTTCTCCCTGTGTCTTCACACATCTTCCTTATTAGCATTCACATATGTAATCTGGAATTAGGATACAGATAGATATGTGTAGCTGCATATGAATCTGTATCCTAATTCCTGCAAGGTAGCTACACATCTATCTGCATTCTAATTCCCTTTATTATAAGGACACCAGTTATATTAGACTAAGACCCACCCAAATGACCCCATTTTAACTTAATTACTCCTTTAAAGAACTTACGTCTAAATACAATCACCTTCTGAGGTACTGGGGGTTAGAACATCAACAGGTGAATTTTTTTTTGAGGGGGGGCAAGGGCAGACACAATTTAGCTTATAGCAAATAATATTTGAAATCATTTTAAGTTTTTGAAAAGTATTAAATTTTTAACCTTGAATTATCATGAATACTTACTGTCCACTATTTGTTTATACATATTTTTAAGAATAAAGTAAAACTTATCAATTCTATTATTTCCCTAAAGAATGTATTTGATTTTATCCCAAACATAACAGGAGAAAGAGACTCAATATGTATGGAGAGCTGAAATATATTAAAGTGAAAGAGAAGGTTCAGAATGCATATCTAAGAGTTGTATAGTCACACACACACACACACACACACACACACACACACACACACGCCCTATACAAACTAATATAGTGTCTCCTATGTGAATAGTTCTAGCCAGGAAGCAATTTTCATATCTAATTTACATGCTTATTAATAAACACAAATATTTATTAGAAAACTAATCTTTGAATACTCAACAAATTACTAAAAAATAAAGTAATATAGAATACTCAATGTTTAACAGTTAGCTTTTAATCCTTTAAAGATTATTAATAACTTCAAGAAGGTTACTGTTTTGTTTTTTTTCCTGAAGAAATCACATTATACTAACAAAAAATACCTCCTTAAATATATTCCTACAGTTAAGTTAAATTCGATATTATGTTGTGGAATCATTTTTAGAATAATTCAAGTTAGAATATAGCTGCTACTAGTCACCAATATATAATCCTTTAGAACTTTAATTGCTTTCAAGAATCTTAGAGAACTTGAAGACAGACAGGAAGCAAATATTCTTATTTATGCTTTGCAGATTGCTCAGCTAAGCTATCGAGAGCTGCAGGAATAGCTTAAAGTAACAGAAGGAATTTTTGAAATCCTCTATGCCTTTGGAATTGAACCCCCGCTTCTTTTTTGCCCCTACTCATCCCTCATACCAGAATCACTTCCTTTGCTTATAGGGTACACAACACCATGCATAACATCAAAGTTGCTCAGTGTAACAGCTCTAGCTCCACAGAAACTGAAAAATCACCTTGGGTTGTGTTTGAACACTGTCAGCTGAGGGTTTGAGAGACGATTTTGCTATCTCCAGGTACACCATGCCTACCAAAACATGCTGAATCCATTTCCATTCATAATAAAATTTTATAACATTTTTCAGAGACGTTGGTATTTGAATAAGTACAACATCAATAAATATTAACCTAGATGGCATGCAATCACTTCATGTAAGGAGATTAAGAAGGTATCAGATACACTGCTGTATTAAAGTCAACTTTAATTTCCCCAGATGATTCCAATGGACATGCATATTCCTGAAAATAATTTTCCATGAATCTAGTGCAAAGAAGTGAGCAAAATATTTGAAGAAATGATTTATAGGGTCATGTGCTCATCCCTCTTTGGTTAATAATCATGAATATTAATGATGTACTAGCTATCTGTATCACCACAGTGAGTAATGATTTTGTGAAGTAACATGATTGATAAACTATTAAAATAACTGAAGTATTGGGCAATGAAGCAACAGCTGAACATTACAAATTATTAGAGTTGACCCAATATGACTTTTGTAATAAATAAATGCCAAGGTGTCTTCATTAATTTTAGAATCTAAAATATCAACGTTCATATAAGAATAGGATTACTCCCAACTTTTCTCAGTAATAAGGGCCTAAAGATGGTGAATCTAAGAGAAGGAATAGGGGCATAATGGAATAATAACATTCTATCTACTTTTTCTTCAACCCCTTTGGTTCACATTGCCCTACCAAGTATACTGACTAATGCATCACTTTTCTTTTTTACCTGCACGGTAGCTCCCTATTCATATTCAATTAACTTTGATATAGTCTGATTCTTTTGCACTGACCTTTTACTAAATTACTAGTAAGTGTCAGCAAAACAGAAACTGTAAAACCAAATTACAGATATAGGTGAAAATAAAACATAAAGGTAAAGTATACATGGAAATGGAATAGGAGAAAATGTCCTCTTTATTTCTAGGAAATAAAAATTCAAAAACTAGCCAGAACTGGTTTGGCTCAGTGGATAGAGCGTCGGCCTGCGGACTGAAAGGTCCCAGGTTCGATTCCGGTCAAGGGCATGTCCCTGGGTTGCAGGCACATCCCCACTATGAGATGTGCAGGAGGCAGCTGATCGATGTTCTCTCTCATCGATGTTTCTAACTCTCTATCTCTCTCCCTTCCTCTCTGTAAAAAATCAATAAAATATATTTTAAAAAAAATTAAAAAACTAGAATTTGTCAATCAATTGAATTTGGTACAGTTTCTTTAAATGTTCCTGGTTCATTGCCAAGAAATATTTAAACATTTTATGTATTAGCTCTTAGGTTTGAAAGGATCATAAATATCAATTTAATTCCCACCCCATCCTCTATCTTGTATTATTGAGTTTCACAAAATGATCTCATTTGATTGTTATGATAACTGATAGATGTATGCCTATAACAGATTTGCCTCATTAATAAATTCATACATAAATTTCAAATAATTATTTGTATTTCAATCAAAACTATCTTATGAATGCCCAGCTTCTGCTTAAGATATAGAAATTGGAAAGAATGTCACAGAAAAGCTAAATAAAATGCAAAGTCAGATAATGCACACTACCATAACTTTTCCTGAACACATCTGAGAGCTTAGGTCACACGAAACTACATGAAATCTAAGGGAAAACAGGCACCATCAAGTAGAGATGGGCCAAAGAAGACAGAGACAAGTAAGAAGTGAATAATATGAAATCAACTAAAATTTTTAATAAATTACTAAAAGCTGAGTCCAGGCTAACATGAAAATGTAGAACCTTTGGGACAGGCAACTCAAGTGATGTCTGGTGTTCTCACACTCCCATCAAGTGTACTAATAAGCCCCAACAGATTTCAGGAGTTTTTTCATGGATTCACATATCAGCAGTCAGAGAAAAACTGCTATTTTTTAGGTTCCTTATCACAAAAAAAAACCAAAAAACCACCACAGAGCCCATTGGATTCTTTGCATATTAGAGACCATACAAATTCTGTGATTGATGATTTTACCAGTTAGAGCTTCCAGTGGAATATATCTTCCACCTGAAGGCACTCTTTAGGGATTTGGACTTGCGGCTTCCCTGATATAGCTACCAGGCACCCTCATTTGGAAAAGCAGCAGTTAGTTCAATACTGAACACTTATCAAAATTGCACACCTGACCCATGGAGGAATTGCAAAACTCTAGCTTGAGTTCCCATTTGTTGGTGGGACCATTCAGATTCAATGACTAACAAGGTGAGAAAAGCTCAAAAATTTTCCATTGTCACAAAGAAATGGTATACTCAAGAATATAGTCACCTTGGTCTCAGATACCTCCATTTTCCCAACAATGGAAACTTTATCTTCCATTCTACCACCAAAGGCAAAGCCAAAGGTCCATTGAATAAGAATCTGTAAAGTGTTCCTAAAGGGTAGATAGTGAATATTTTAGGGGTGCTGACCATGTGATCTCTGTAGTAAGTACTTAACACTGATGTTGCACAAAAACAACCAAAATGCATAAATGTCTGTGTTTGTGTTCCAATAAAACTTTATTTACAAAAACAGGCAGCCAGCCATGATATAATTTAACTCCTGACCCACCCAAATACTTAATCGTTCTTCATTTACAGTTTAGAAAAATAGAGAAAACTATGTAGAAACAAGAGCTGACATGGGTAAAACTCACACTCTTAGTCTATTGATAATGGTTTAGCTATTTGGTTTGCCAATTAGAAAACTACAGGATGAAAAAATTGTGGAATTCTATGGCATAGTATAGAAGTAATTTACGTAATATAGAAGACAGAATTAGTAAACTGACTAATGTCAATAGAATAAGTCTATAATATCAAGAAAAATATATCATTACTTGAGATATATGAAGCCTTCTGAAAATGTCTCATATACATGAAACAGAAATCCCAAAGTATAGGAAAAGAGAGAATTGGCATAATTGGTATCTGAAAAAATACTGGCTGAGAATTTAGAAAAACTGATGAAACATATCAAGCTCCTCAAGAAGCTCCACAGATTCCAAATAGAATAATTAAAAGCCAATTAGGCACATCATGAAAAATCTGCTAAAATACTGAAGACAAGTCTTAAAAGAAACTTGAAAAAAAGACACGTTGTGGTCAAAGCAATCAATCAATAAACAGGCTGACTTTTAAAGGGAAACAAGAGAGGCTAGAAGACAACTGAATGTCACGCTTAATGTGCTCTACTGTTGGTTTCACCATGGTTCTTGGCTCATCCTTCTGAGAGAGTATTCTTTTTTATTTTTTTTTGTCTCCTTGGCCAAATATGAAGAGGAAAATGGAAAACATTCTCTTATGGGAAACTAGAGGCCAAAATCAGCTCTCCGACATCCCCCAAAGAGTCCCAGATTGCGAGAGGGTGCAGGCCAGGCCGAGGGACCCCACCAGTGCATGATCTGGGCCGGGGAGGGACATGGGAGTTTGGCCAGCTGGAGAGGGACCGCGGGAAGGCTCCAGGGCATGTCTGGCCCATCTTGCTTAGTCCCAATCAGCCAGAGCCCAGTAGCAAGCTAACCTACTGGTCAGAGTGTCTGCCTCCTGGTGATCAGTGCATGTCATAGCAAGCAGTTGAGCGGCCTTACCATATCATTAGCATATTATGCTTTGATTGGTTGAATCGAAGACCAGATACAGCATATTAGGCTTTTATTATATAGGATTAGCAGCAGGATTCTGTACTTATTTCTTGTCAATATATAGTTTTAGGCTTAAGGATAAATCCAAGTCTCCAAAACCCAGTCTACTAACTCTTAGCAGTGACTTTCTCCCCAAAACATTGTAGTTTCCACATCTGTTTTAAAAAGTTAGTTCCATGAGTGGCCAGTTTCACACACAATTATTTTTGAGAACTGCCTCTCCGTCTGTAATTATTTTCAGATAACTTCTTTGAGAAATAAAAGCCCTTAATTTTTCCTTGAATAAATTTGGCCTCCTAGAAGAAAAAAAAATATTTCACTGAGCCATTTTAACCAGGATTTGAAAGCCAGGCCACTATGGGTTATTTTTTCCACTGAGGCTTTATTTCAATTAAGTTTTTAATGAAAATTGTTTATCATGATTATTTTTGAATGATAAAATATGAAAACTAGTTGCATCTTACAACTCTGAAAATCGAAGAATGTTTGGTTTCTCTATATAGCCTTTCATTATCATTTATAAAAGTTACTTGCCTAATTCTTATTGAATCTCCTTCTCTCTCATTCCTTATATACAACAGACAATTCAACCAAGACACACCATAACAATCTGTTTCCTTACTGATTAAAACTGTGACTTCATTGATACAGAAAGTATCATCCCAATTCTTTCAGACAAAAAAACAAAAAAATGGTTTACTACAAATCAATATGAATTGCCATATTATCATTGGTTTCCTAGTCACTGCTAACAGATTCCTCTCCATTAGCCTCTGCTTCCAAAGCCAGTGCTATATAATATACATTTTTATTTTCTTTAAATGTAACTCCACTTGTATTTATATGTTAGTTTTTGCTAGGTTTTACTGTAGTAACAAGTCAAAATATTATAATACAAACCAAAGTCTTACAAAAGTTTATTCCTTGCTCACAGTATATAACATTTATATACCAACATATGGCTTGTGCCTGCAGCCTATAGGTCTACTAGGGGTTCTGCTTCCTATACAGGGTTGGGCAAAAGCGGGTGTATAGTTGTGAGTGTGCAAAACACAAAGTTTATTCTTGTATTATCATCCATTAATTACTGTATTATTGCCCATATGAACAACTGTAAGCCTACTTTTGCCCAACCTTGTATTTACACCATTTTGGGATATAGGTGAAAAGCCTATTCCAAACCTGGGATATGACAACATCAAGATGAATGGGAAAAAGCACAGTGTGATAGCTCCCAATTCCTCCGCCCCCCAGATGTTCCCTTAGTAATTTATAAACATTGAATTGAATTGGTCAAAAGGAGTGACAGGGCTATGTTTGGTATCAAACAAATGGGGAAGAAAGCTATTAAAGGCTTTTGTTCTCAATACTACTGTGACTATAATTAGTTCTTCACTCGAATGCCATATCCCCACCTAATCATACATGTTAAAGGCTAGAAATATTTTATGAAGTACATATAAACAGGACATAATGTAATACAATCCTTGGTTATAAGCCGACAAATAATAGATGACCTTCATCATTTACCTTTAGTCAGAGGCAAACTACATGATATATAAGAGGTTTTACAATCTCTTGTTTCTATTCGGGAAGTTCATGTAAGATATAAGACCTTTAAAATAGGAAAAGACATACTGCATATTAAAGGGGCTGCTTGAATAAAAGAAAACCTTAAGATCTATCTTATAGATTATAATATAGCATGTAGCAGGACTGGCTAACAACCGATTAGTTTGCTTGCTGAAACCTGATGAAGAAATAACTAAACTGGCATTTCCAGAGATAGCATCAATTTCTCTATGATCTCTGATATAAAGAACATACTTTATTGAACACAATAAAGTTGGTACACAAGCATGAAAGCTAAGATACTTCTGGGAATTCAAAACAGATTTTCTTTACCCTGAAAGCCAATTATATTGTTCCATTGCCACATTTTTGCATTTAAGATTCAATGATAAACTTTTTTTTTTCTTATTTAACTATATAAAGCAACAAATATGTGTAATATTATTGGAAATAGAAATAGAAATGAGAAAAATATCTCAAATCTGCTTCTAGTGTCTTCTCCCCGTAGTATCAACGCTTTGGTTTGTATGACTGCTTTCATAAAACCATCTTTCCCATTGCAATCATCTTCAGCATGGCAATCTTCAACTAGAGCGGTTAGGCTGAGCCTCACCATCATCAGAAACATATTCCGATACACCTAGCCCAAAATATCTTCCTCGTCCAGGTGACTTAGGCAAAGGTGAACATATACCTAGCTGTGCAAAGAAGAAGCAGAGTGAACACATCAGCAAAACAACTACAGAGAGTGTCGATAAATTACTATGCCTGCAGTGTAATGCTGAACTTTTATAAATAGCCTATGACATTTAAAGTAACATAATTGTAACACTACGTTAAAATGCTATTAAAATTCTAGGTTATTTCGTTATCTTCATTCTACAATGATGACATTTATCTTCTGATAAACATTGATTTTAACGCCTGCCATTCAACATTTGGCTAAACTGTGTATTTGTTAAAACTGTATTAAATTCCAGCATGATTCATTGCATATTTATAATTTGGTTACATGCACAACTGGTTTTGCTCACAACACCTTTTTAAATCCTGAACTTTTTATATAATTGACGAGTGCTCGTGAGCAAGTCAACCATATGCTAACATCTGCCACTCCTCATGTGATTGTGATTTTATTTCATCGCTTACCACTTTCTCCTTGTTCTTTCTGACCCTGCCACACTGACCTTCTTGCACTTGGCTTAAATGTGAGGCTCTTAGAACATTTGTTCTAAATATTTCTCCTGGCTGGAATACAGCTAACTTCCTCAAATATTTGCTTGGCTTTGTACCTCACTTTCCTTAATCAAATCTCACTTCCTAAATGACAGTGACCTTGGCATCCTATTTTAACAAAAACTCTTGCTCTCAGCACTTGTAATTCCCTCAGCCCTTATCTATGTTTTCTAATTTTATATCACCTACTGAGATATGCAAATTTTACATTTCAGTTGCTTTGGTTGTACATTGATTGCCCACTCCCTTCCCCCATTTCCAAATAAGTTCATTAAGGTCAGAGATCTTGGTCTGTTTTGTACCTAGTGTACAGTAGTCTTTCAAGAAATATTTCATAAATAAGTCATAAAATAGGGCTTTGAGTATCACCATGTCTGAAATGGTGATTATCCTGTTCATAAGCCATCCACCCTTAAGAGCTTAATTCTCTGTAAACACTTTAAAGCTTCAGCAAAGCTCCTGGATAGATATTGTTTTTATATGACAATAACATCGTTTTTATATGAATATTGATGATTAAGTAAGTTCTTCAAAAAAAAGAAGTAAAGATCCTAACTAGCCAGATTTCCCCCCTGGGTACATGTCTACTAAAATGTCACAATGTACACAAATTCGTGATGAGATGGCAATGATTACATTAATTTATTTTACCTTATTTATTTCTTTTAATAAATATGTTTAGAATTGACTTGTAGAGAGAGAGGAAGAGGGAGAGAGATATAAACATCAATGTGAGAGAGAAACATCAATTGGTTGTCTACTGTATGCCCAGACTGGGGATTGAACCCACAACCTAGGTATGTGCCCTGACCAGGAATAGAACCCACAACCTTTTGCTGTACCCGATGATGCTCCACCAACTGAGGCATACGGCCAGGTCTGATTGCATCATTTTAAATTTACTTCATACCAAGCGTTTTTTGGTGGCAATGAGGTTATTATATGAGTTCAACTCTTTTCTTTCACTTTGGAGGACCAAAAATCTAACGTGAAAGCAAATACAATATTATTTTTTATGTTGGAGTTAAATGATATGAAAAGACTTCCTCTATAGATAATAGGCACGGTACATTGATTTATGCTAATGATAGTAATCAGGCAAAGCATACTTTTATGATTTTATAAAATGACTGATAGGACTTAGTTATCTCAACCATGCATATCTCTCATTATAACTTATGAAATGAGACTGTTAGTTCATAGAAAAATTGTGGGTCTATCCACAAAACATCCACTTTCAATAATTTTAGATGCTGCTCTCTCTAATGTCAATAAACTATTTGGTGACAGAGAGAGTTAGGAATATAGCATCTATGTTTGTCTTAGCACACACAATGCCTGTGTTCTCTACAACACTGAGAATTCCATGTGGGCAGGCCTCGTGTCTGCTTGTTCCCTTCTGAATCAAAGGGCCAGCTGGCAAGGCCTCTCACAGCTATCGTACATTTGCATCAGAAAGTATCAATCTCATACTTTTGGGCATAGCAACTGCAAACTAGTGTTGTTTTCTTGAAAATAATTGGCAAAGTTTTATTCGGGAAGTGATGCAGTGTGCACTAGAACAGTGGTCGGCAAACTCATTAGTCAACAGAGCCAAATATCAACAGTACAAAGATTGAAATTTCTTTTGAGAGCCAAATTTTTTAAACTTAAACTATATGGGTAGGTACATTGTTATTAACTTAATTAGGGTACTCCTAAGCTGGCCTTTGCTAAAAACGTCCTCAATCTGATTGAGGTACATTCGCTGAGGTCGACCCCTTCCAACTCTCCCATCCACACTTGTCTTGTATACTTGTTTGGTCTGTCTCCTTTCCGAAAACCGACTTCTGCGCATGGGCCACGAAGTTTCAATCGCACTGTACGTGCACGCCCGCACGGCATGGGACGGTCATTAGATTTAGATGGGATAAACCTGCTAAGGCACCATGCAGTATATATGCAATAACATTAGCTGGTACTTAAAATTAATTTAGGCAACTGCATGTAAAGTTTGAATCAATCTTTTGAGGCTCCTTCCAAAGCATAAAACACTGTGCAGAACAATTACAGCAGCCACAGGAGCTGACGCTACTGTAAGTCTAGCTGCGTGAATTTTTCTCTAAGTAAATATGCCCATGTGAGCAGACGTAAACCACTTGAGCCTTGGAAGACTCTCTTATGACCCCTCTAATGACAACCGCTCCAAAGACAATAACAAACACTAGTTTTGCCTGTTTTAGAAATGGAACCCTAATGTATGCATGCTTTTGGTACCTGACTCACCCCACCCCACACGCTCCCTCCACCCAACTCTTGCAACCACTGATCTTTTTTAGTCTCCGTTGTTTTGTTTGTTTGTTTTGTTTTAAGAATGTCACTGAGTTGGAATCATGCCGTACATGGGTTTTCAGATCGGTTCCTTCACCAGATGCATTTACATTTCCTCCAACTCTTTCTTGACTTGATGGATCATTTACTTTTATTTCTGAATGACATTCCGTTTGTGTGCATGCATCGCAGTGTGGGTTTCTTTCCAGGCACCTATTAAAGGCCTTCTGGTTTGCGTCCAAGTTTGATCCGTTGTGAATAAAACTGTGATAAACATTCATGGGCACATTCTTGTATTTTTTTGGGTGGAGATGTAAGTTTTCAATCATATGGGTAATTTTAAAAAGCAGGATTGTTGGGTAATACAGTAGGAGTGTGTTTAGTGTTGTAAGAAACTGACAATGTCTTCCAAAGCGGCAATTCTTTCATGAGGATGACTGCGTCACTATTGAAGACAACAGGATTATGACTAGAAAATTCAAAATGGTGAGAAGCACGGCCTGCTTCAATTTCCTTTTCTTTTCTTTCATGGCATTTGTTTTTTGGCAATTGTTTTTGTGGTATATATATATATATATATATATATATATATATATATATATATTTATTGAGTTTTTACAGAGAGGAAGGGAGAGGGATAGAGAGTTAGAAACATCGATGCGAGAGAAACATCGACCAGCTGCTTCCTGCACACTCCCCACTGGGGATGTGCCCGCAACCCAGGTACATGCCCTTGACCGGAATCGAACCTGGGACCTTTCAGTCCTCAGGCCAATGCTCTATCCACTGAGCCAAACCCGTTTCGGCTTTGTGGGGTTTTTTAAATGTTGGCTATTTTTCCTCTTTCTCTCTTTAGGTGTATTGCACATCGCACATCAAGCCAGGACCTAAGAGAGACTCAGATGTGCATAAGCAAATGTTAACTTAAATAAAACAAACTACTTTGAACGTGGCTTTCTTTTCTTTGTACTTTGTAAATATCTTCAATGTAGTAACAATTATTTTCATAATGTGATACTCCCCTCTTTTCATGATCAAAATCTAATAGACTCTCCTTTCAAGAGCTGCTCAAGGTTCTCCAAGAAGCTTTTATTTTTATGCCCCTTCCCCCTGCAGTAAACTGTAAAAATGGTTCCAAGGCTTTGTGACCATTAAGAGATGGAGTCTATTTCCCTATTCTCTGAATCCATGGTTTGACCAAAGGATGCAGAAGAGTGATACTGTGCAAATTCTGGGCCATTGTAGACTGTGGATTCCTCTCTTTCAGCTCCTGGAAACACTGCTATGTGGAAATGTTGCTGGTGGATGAAATTCCCTTGTCATTGGTGGAGGCGAAGGGGGGGGGGGGGCGCGAGGTTCGTGGGACGCTGCTGAAAGAAGCATTTTCAGAAGCCCCCATGGGAGGAGGGGGTGTGGGAGAAGGCTTCATTTGTGTAAAGTTACATTTCTCGGGTTCCAATGTCCCCTGCCCCTTAAGCCAGCCCTGGAAAAGGTGCGGCTGGGAGTTCAGCAGAGTCAGAAACAGGGCCAGTGTCCAGAGTTCCCGTTGCTTGTTGTAAGCGGGTGTAATTTAGCATTCAGGCCAGATTAAAGTGCATCCGTCCATTTGTGGAGTCCAACATGGCTGTAGGCCATGCAGGCAGAGGGGAGAGCGCTCCTGCCACAGGAGTCACAGGGGCCAGGCGCCCTCCAGCCAAGAGACAGTGTTTTTTTGTTTATTTTTTTTTCTTTATTAAGGTATTACATATGTGTCCTGATCCCCCGCCATTGCCCCCCTCCCCACACTCCTGCTGTGCCCTCACCCCCCTAGTGTCTGTGTCCATTGGTTATGCTTATATGCATGCATACAAGTCCTTTGGTTGATCTCTCTCCCCTTACTCCCATCTTCCCCTGTCTTCCCTCTGAGGTTTGATGGCCTGATTGATGCTTCTCTGTCTCTGAATCTGTTTTTGTTCATCAGTTTATGTTGTTCATTACATTCCACAAATGGGCGAGATCATGTGATATCTATCTGTCTCTGGTTGACTGAGAGTGGCTTCTTTGTTGGGAAGTTTATATATGTAGATTTCCCAAGCTTGCAGTGGCCACACCCATCCTGGTCCTACCTGTGATTGATGGGCATTAGCCTCTGTATCACTCAGACCTTACTGGGCATGCCTCAAATTGCCTTTGTCTAGTCCAGTGATGGCGAACCTATGACACGTGTGTCAGAGGTGACACACAAACTCATTTTTTTGGTTGATTATTCTTTGTTAAATGGCATTTAAATATATAAAATAAATATCAAAAATATAAATCTTTGTTTTACTGTGGTTGCAAATATCAAAAATATTCTATATGTGACACGGCACCAGAGTTAAGTTAGGGTTTTTCAAAATGCTGACACGCCGAGCTCAAAAGGTTCGCCATCACTGGCCTAGGCCCTTCCCCCATCAATCAGCGGGGAATAGATGGAGAAAGTTAAATGCAGCTGTTGGACAGAGCTCTGTAGATGGCATGCCTGTATCTTTCTGTTTCCCCTTTCACTCTCTTCCTGTTAAATAATAACCAGGTATTTACAATGGTATCAAATACAACAATAATTAGACTGCTCAATGATTAACAACACATAGGCCAGCCATCCTCCCTGTCCTGACAGTCTAGTGACCAGATATGTGAGTGAGACTATCCTCGGTCATTCATTCACCAGCTAGCCCACCAGTTTCTGCTACCAGTTTACTGAAGACTAATGATCAAGTTGGCTGTAATCAGCTTTGGCTCAAACCAAGAGGACCACCCAGACTAAACTATCATAAGCTAAATAAATTGTTGTTTTAAGTCATGAGAGTTCGAGGTGACTATGCAACAATAGATAACTGATAAATTCCTAGTAAAATAAATTGACTGTTCCTCTTCAGTGTCCTTCCCAAGTATTCGGCATATAGTTTCATCCTAGCATAAATAACAATAGAATAAAATACTACTTTATGTATGCCAGACTATTTTGTAGTCTATAGGGACAGAAACTTCAACTTTTGTTATAAAGATGTTATTGTTAGGTATGGTAAGGCCAACAGGTCAGGAGATGATGCCAGTGAAAACGTAGTTTATTATATTCACAGATCTCAAGAGAGGAAGTATATGGAATGCCATGGGGGGCAGGGGACACAAGAAATCACTGGGTGGGTCTGAAGGCAGAGGGAGAGGGGGCAACTGTGAGCAAGAGTCTTCATTGTATCTCATGAAGCAACCTGCAAGGCAGGGAAACAGGGTTAACATTAGCTGCCCCTGGTTATCTGTCACCGGGCCCCAGGGTGGATAGAGTGGCTCTAAGTGACAGAGCCCAAGGAGAGTGGCTGGTATGTGGACTTAATTGGAAGAGAAACTGACAGCCTCTAGCCAGGGCCTCAAAATTAGATGAAGGCAGCATTTACGTAAAAACTATATTATCCTTTGCGGTCCTGATTTTCTGTTCTGTTTCTGTCTCCTCCCTGGTTCTGATATCCTATGCTGTTACCTGGCTCCACCCATTAAAATGCATTTAGCCCTGGCCAGTGGCTCAGTGGTTAGAGCATCGGCCCATGGACTGAAGGGTCCTGGGTTTGATTTCGGTCAAGGGAATCGATCCCCCTTGGTTGCAGGCTCAATCCCCAGTCCTAGTCTGATTCGTGCTGGAGGCAATGAATCGATGTGTTTCTCTCACTTCGATGTTTCCCTGTCTGTCTCTCCCCCTCCCTTCCACTCTCTCTCTCTAAAAAAAAAAAATCAATGGAAAAATATCCTCAGGTGAGGATTTTTTTAAAAAAAGTATTTAAAGCAACCTTAAGACAAATTGAATTAATGTTATTTGCTTCTCTAGTAGGCCTTTTAATTGCAATCTTTGCTTCAAATCACAGAATAAAAGGCATTTATTTTTCATAGCTAAATTCATTCAAAGTAGATTTTAAAATATTTTCTTGGGCTTGTCTGTATAGCCCTGTAATAAAGTTTTTGTTTGAAATAAGTAATTAAGACAATAACTGACAAACACAGCATGCCAGTGCTGACATAGAGAAAATCATAATACTGTACTCACAAGTTTTTCCAAATCGGCATTCCATTGTCATAGTGCATTAGGTCTCATCAAAATTACTAGATTAGCCCAACCAGCAGTCAGAGAAGGAAACTATCTATATAGCCAACAACCATCATTTCATTTTTCCATCTTTAGTGCTTAGGTCTCTCTTCTAATCAAACCCTTTTAAATTAAATATAGAAGAATTAATTAGCTCCTTACTATAGAATTGAAATTGCAAGAAGCTGTGGAGAGAAGAAAAAGTTGAAGATACGTCCTTGAATTAGTTAGTTGAATCAGTACCTCTGGTTAGATGGTAAGAGCATTATCTTTAAGAAAAATAATGTAGGATAAATAAAAAACATTGCATTATTGAGTGCTAGGTTGTTTGGTAATGACTGTGTGATAGAATTCAGAGCAAAGAACAAATCATTATGTCTGAAGATAAGTGAAGGAAGGATTACTGAAGAAGCTAGAATGTAAGAAGTGCCTACAAAGGATTATAAGAAATGGGATAGTAGAAAGAGGAAAAGGCCTTAACCAAAATGAGGCTTAATGTATTTTTTTCTGTTCAATATTTCCTGATGAAAAATAAGAGGAAACGTGTATTCCTGAATCAGCCTGATATAAACATTTTTTTAATACTCACTTGAAGATATGTTCTTTTAATTGAATTTTTGAGAGAGACAGAGAAAGAGAAAGAGAGAGAGAGAGAGAGAGAGAGAGAGAGAGAGAGAGAGAGAGAATTGATGCATGAGAAAAACATTGATGTGTGAGAAAAACATTGATCAGTTGCCTCCCCTATGTCCTCCAACTGGGGACCAAATTTACAACCTGGGTATGTGCCCTGACTGGGAATCGAACCCACAACTTTTTGGTGTAATAGAGAAAGCTCCAACCAACTGAGCAACCAGCTAGGGCTAAACTTGGATTTTAAACTTAAATAATAAGTTAGAATTAGAGGCCGAAACCGGTTTGGCTCAGTGGATAGAGCGTCGGCCTGCGGACTGAAAGGTCCCAGGTTCTATTCCGGTCAAGGGCATGTACCTGGGTTGCGGGCACATCCCCAGTGGGAGATGTGCGGGAGGCAGCTGATCGATGTTTCTCTCTCATTGATGTTTCTAGCTTTCTATCTCTCTCCCTTCCTCTCTGTGAAAAATCAATGAAGTATATTTAAAAAAAAAAAAAAAGTTAGAATTAGAGAAAATCTGTAAATGTAGTATAAACAATTTTTAATATGCTTCACCCAATTTCTCCTAATGTTAACATTTTACCAACTTTGCTTCTCACTCTCTTCGTGTGTATGTGTGTATATATACATATACATCCACTGACATATACACATACATATCTCACACAATTTTCTGAACTATCTGAGAGTAAATCACATACATAAATGCCCAATGACCCTCAACTCAAATACTTCAGGACATATTTCCTAATAACATTCTCTTGTTAATAGTCCTTTCCTAAGGACATTTTCTTACACTTCTACAATACAATGATCAAAAGTGGAAATTAATATTAATGTATTTCAGAATCTACTCTATGGATTATATTTGAGTTGGCCAATTTTCCTACTAATGTTCTTTAAAGCAAGTCAGTATTGCATGTCAATTTTATTATGTTTCTTTAATATATTTTAATTTGCTTTATATTTAATGACCTTGATATTTCTGGAGAGAAAAGATTATTTATTTTGTAGAATATCTGTCAGGTTTTGTCTGATGTTTCCCCCTGATAACATTTTTGGCAGGAATATCACAGAAACAATGTTATGCCTTTCCCAGACAATGTATATGGAGGCAAATGATATATATCTGTCCTATATTGATGATAATAATGGATTATAACCATTCAAATAAAATTAAAATCTATGAGTCTATGCTGACAAATCTATATATATAAAAGCGTAAGCGACCATTCGACTATCCGGTAGTCCGATAGCTATGATGCTCACTGACCAACAGGGGGCAGATGCTTAATGCACAGGCATGGAAACATGGAACAGACTGATGAATCTCAGAGGGAAAAGGGGAGGGTGGGTGGGAAGAGATTAACCAAAGATCTTATATGCAAACTAGAGGCCCGGTGCATGAATTCGTGCACCAGTGAGGTCCCTCGGCCTGGCCTGCGGGGATTGGGTCAAAACCAGCAGTCCAACATCCCCTGAGGGGTCCTGGGTTGTGAGAGGGCACAGGCCAGGCCGAGGGACCCCACCGGTGCATGAATTCATGCATCAGCCTCTAGTAAATAAATAAGAAAGAGGGGGGAGTTCTTCTTTTTAATAGAATAAAACTATAAGATGTAAATTAATGATAGAAGTAGAAAATTACTCTTGGTAGCTATCACAAAAATAATTGATTTAGGGAAGAATAAATAATATAATTTAGGAGAAACAAGTTATTTATTTATGTAGTCTCAAAATATCTTCCCATGAGACACTTAATTACAAAAGACAAAATACTAACTTCATATTCTAGAAAACTGGTAAATACCAACTAAACCAAGTGATGAAATGAAGACTTTTAAAAAAAATGAAATTTACAAATATTTATAAGTATATATTCATCTAAAATTATTAGACATGATCTAAAATGGCAGAAAACAACTAATATAACAGTGTATCATCATAATTAACAGCTCTGTAAAAATATTATTTCTCTACATAATTTGGTTAATAATTATTTGTTTAGTAATCTGGACACACTTTTCTAATGTGGCATCTTAACCCAGTTGATAGACAATGACACCTTTATTTTTGCATCTTAAGGGAAATGGTCACAATAATCCTTCAGGTTATTCATTTTACTCTTCAAAATGATTTTTTTCACTAATTTCTCTTCACTCCTGATATAATTAGACACACAAAAAACTTCCAGGTTTCAAGAAAGTGAAATACATCAAAGGAAAAATACCACTTACTGAGGCCAGTTATATATAATTGAGTTAACGCTGCTTAGAGGTAAATTGATTTAACTTTAGTTAAGTTACAGCATAGTACTGCCTGCAGAGAACAATTCAAAATAGAACAACATATTCAATAATACACCCCAATGTTTCTTAAATAAGGAAAGATATGCACTTTAAGTAGAACAAGAGAAAAGCAGTAAGATTTTGTTGTATCAGGTAGAGTAAAACCTCAATATAATGGACTAATGTGTGCCAGGGGGTGTCCATTATACAATAAAGTAGATTTTCCAAATGCATGTATTAAGAGACTGACAAATTAGTTTACCTGTTTTTACTTACATAGGCACATTTATGTAATTAAAATTAAGTATGTATGAACAGTGTAATTTCACGTAAAGGTTTTCTATATGTATTTCTGTAATTTTAAATTTATACTGTAAATGTGTCTAGTAAACGTGTGCATTCACCATGAGTAAGCGGATGCCCATGGCTGGGGCATGGCTCAGCACAGGTAAGCCTGTACATGTTAAACCTACTGCAGAAAATCACCATGCACACCCTGTCCAGTGTGGTACAGTGGTTGGAGTGTTGGTCCATGCACTGAAGGATCACAGATTCAATTCCCAGTCAGGGCTCATAACTAGGCTACAGATTTGGTCCCCAGCCCTGATCTGGATGGGCTGGAGGCAGCGAATTGATCTCTCTGTCTCTGTCTCCATCTCTCTCAGTTCCCCCTTCCCTTCCCTCCCTTCCACTCTCTCTCAAAAGCAATTGGGGGAAAAAAATACCTTGGAGTTAGGGTTAACAAAGAAAGTCAGGCCCTCAACAACAGAACCAATTACCCCAAGTGCGATAACATATTAACCATTTGTAGAACATGGATTACAAGCTTCTTGTATTTAAATATCTAGACTATAATTATTATGTAATATTTAGGTTGGTGAAATTACTTAGGGTTTTTTTCCAACAGATAGCCTATGGCCTATTTGCTAAAATTTGTTAAAAGAAAGAGAGAATTAATAACAAAAATATCCTGTTAATTTAATGATAAGCCCATCTTGATTAAAAGCATTTTAAAATTAATAAAGTATTAATGTTCACATATGAAATAAGGACTGGAAATTTTGTTCCTTAAATCCGAAGTCTATTAAATCAAGGTCCTGAAAATTGAGCGTTTATTCTACTGCTTTAAGGGAAAAGATTGACATATCTACACAGTGGAATACATGACAATTAAAACAAGGTAGAGATAAGAACTACTTGAGACATTTCCGAGGAGAAGGAAGGAGACATGGGCTAGCCCTGGTGCAATTAGCAGAAAGGCAGGGAAATCAATGCTGATCCCAAGTGGCTGAGTGACTTAGCTCATCTTAACTTCACATTTAATAAAAACAACTGAAAACTGAAGGCAAATGCTAAAGATATGTAGAAAATTAAAAAAGCAAGGGAGATAACACCAAATTAAGCACTATTTTACAAAGAAATAATGCCCTAAAATCATTGAGTACACTTAGGCATGGCCCATTTTAAAACAAACATATTTATGGAAACATCAGTATTGTCCAGTTATTTAGAAAGAAAGACTATAGATATGGCAAGTATAGAAACTTTATAGAATATATTGAGATATGTGAATAATCCCTTGAATTTATTACTAGAGTTTGAAGGTAAAACCTTGCCTTTTGAGGTTTATCATATAAGCCATGCCAGAATGCTGTGAGAATGGAATATAGCCAATGAAACAAAATGTAAAGATTCAAGGAAAAAAGGAGAATGTACTCAAAGGGCTCCTTAATTAGCTTTTCTCCACATTGAAACTCTGAAATTTGTCGTGCCATTTTATATACCTGAAAATTCCTGAAAATTCCATTTTAAAATATTCTCCAATTTCTCTGTTTCACATCTTCATGCAAACCGGCATCTTCCAGAATTACTTCTATAAATATTAGTTAGATATCAGGAGTTTCCTAAAATTTATTATGTACTATTGTACTATATTGTCTTATTTCAGACTGCCGTAACAAAAATATCATAAACTGCATTGCTTAACTAACAAACATCACAGTTATATTAGAGGCTGGGAAGCCCAAGATCAAAACATCAGTGAAACTTGTGTCTGATGAAAGCCCACGTCAGAGCTTGCAGATGGCCACCTTCTCCCTGTGTCCTCACATGGCTGAGAGAGAAAACTCTAGTCTCTTCCTCTTCTTAAAAGGACACTAATCCTTACATGGGTGTTCCACCCTCTTGACCTCAGCTAAATTGAATTACCCCTCAAATGTCCCATTATTAATACCATTCCATTGCGTATTAGGGTTTCAACATATACATTTGGAGGGGGGGTGACAAAAACATACAGTCCATATAGTAATGAATAATCCAAGCCAAAGAACCACCTGTAAAGCTTTTTTGCATTTTATCGCCAGGAGTATAATTCATCTGTTACTCAGAAAATACTTGAATCAGAAATTTCATCTAGTTGTAAAATTTTTAGTGTAGGTAGCAGATAGTTTGAAATTGAATGATTGTCTTCTTGATGCGATAATATGTGATTACCTTGATATGTAAGCCAATTGAAAGCAAATAAATGGGATTGTAATTGGGGGCTGGAGGAACAGATGATCTAGACATTGGGGAAAAGTTTACATTTTTTTTCTGAAAAAATAACTTGAATTCTCTATTCATTGTGAAGAATTTCAGCCAGAGAAGGTGTTAGACAAATGGGATATAGTCTAGAAAAGATGAACAAATGTGTTATGAAAATGGTAATTTTTGAAGAAAGTTAATGTTTGATTCTATGTGAATAAGTGGGAGACTTTTTATATTTCAAAATATGAAACTGTAAAAAGAAAGACTGGTTGGTAAGCCAATTGCAGCATACTATAATTTAGTCAGTGGAATCACCTGCATGTCAGTTTGCCTTTGTATAAAGTACTGAATTTAAATAGCCATTATTGTTCATGTGAATTCTTCAAAATTCATCCCACCTCTCAGAGATACTCAAATACTAAAACATGACCATAGATGCACGTAGTACTTAATTCTTAGTATTCATGTTCTTTTTCAAAGGTGACAAATTAAGTAGTACAGTTCTCATTGCCTTTAGAGAAAATAATATAGAATGAAGGGAAATGGAAAAATAAAGCTTCCCAATAATTGGCCTTGGAAACTACCTGCTCTTCATCTTAGTCCTCTTATTATTACAAAACCAAGCCAAAATATTCTTAGTAATTATATTAAGAAAATTGAGTCTCATTTAAAATGGAATTCATGCTGCCTTAATTGTCCTCCAAAGCAAGATAATGATTTCTCTTATCTATAGATTTAAAACTTTAAGATTGTAATCTTTACAATCATAATTCTTGATACATTTCATAGGCAGAAAATCTATTATAAATGTGTCTGATATCAGAGACCTCTGAGGCAAAGATTAATCTCATTCTTCTGAAGTATTAATTGAGAGTCCACTATTACTTAGACAGAATTTTACATACTGGAGAATCATCAATAAACTAAACAAAAAACCTGCCCTACCCGGTTGGGCTCAGTGGATAGAGCATCTGCCTGTGGACTGATGGGTCCCGGATTCCATTCCTGCTAGGGGCACATGCCTGGGTTGTGGGTTAAATCCCCAGTAGGGGGCTTGCAGGAGGCAGCCAATCAATGATTCTTTCTCATCATTGATGTTCCTATCTCTCTTTCCCTATTCCTCCCTCTCTGAAATCAATAAAAATATATTTTAAAAAAACTAAACAAAAAGTATGCCTTCATGAGGTTCATATTCTAGTAGCAGATAAAAGCAATAAATAATAAATACATGAATAAAAATGATAAGTATGAAAATGAAGTGGAGAAAAATAGAAGGGACAACATTATAGAAAATGACTTTTGAGCTGAGTCCTTTGAAAGATAAGGAGTGAAGTGTAAATAATCAACCAGGAAGCTATGAAATATATCAGTGCTGAGGACAGATCCCAAATCAGTTCATCTGAATATCTGTGTTTAGGGCCCAAAAAAGATCCTAGAGTAATCTGTTCACAGTGAAAAATAAGAGCAAACAATGAACCTACAGGCACTGAGATAGGAATAAATGTTTGTGTGCTAAAGAGAAAGGAAGAAGACAAGAATAGTTCCAGCTTAATTAATCACTGGGAGAATAAACTAAGATGTGGTCAATAAAGAAGGTGAGAATTTTAAAAAAAGTCAGGTCTTTTAAGCTACACTAAAGATTTAGATTCTACTCTAAGGTTGAGAGGAAGTCATTTGGGAGACACACAAAGGAATTACATGATCTAACTTATCTTTTTTTAAAAATCACACTAGAGGCTGTGAATTTTAACTATAGAAGAGGAAAACCACCTGTCTGCTTTCCTTGCTAAAATCACAGCTCCTGCCCTGACCTCTCCAAAGAACTTCCTATCATTATATTGTGCTGCCCCTCTCTCCCCTTGGAAAACTAATAGACATCCCACAGGGATCTTGCCCACAACCAGGTCCTCTGTCCAGTTCCTAAGGAAGTATCTTTAATTCATTCCAGGTGTCAGTAAAGACAGTTGTTTTGGCCCTAGGAAGAAAAAAGAATTGGTAGAATCCCTGAGAAATCATAAATACAAGTTGGGCCTCCCTGACTTTAAAGCCCAAAATCAAATTACATCGTGGATTTACTTTAGACTGGGAGCCCTAGGCGTCTGAAACATCTTCTGAGGAACCCTCACCTCACGCTCAGCCACAGATGATTTCTGCATATTATTTGTCAAAGAAAGCCAGCATCACACAAAGGAACAGAACTTCTTATAAACAAAAATAGAGCAAGAATAAGCAGAAATAACAAGCAAATAGAGTACCAGAACTATAAGTTGTGGGGTTATCCAACAATATGAGCAAACAACAGTGTCTAGAATGTTTTAAGAAATAAAAGGCACTAGTAAAAACACCTATAGGGAGCAAACAGCAAAATTAATGTCCTAGTAGATTTTTTTTAAAAAAGGACCAATTTGAACTGAAATTCAACTGAACTTGAAATTCAAAGGCAGATGGATCCACTTCATTCATCAGTTTATTTTGTTACTTAGATTTCACATAGAAGTAAGATCATGTAATACTTGTCTTTCTCTGACTGGCTTATTTCACTTAGCATGATACTCTCCAGGTCTCTCCATGCTATCTCAAATGGTAAGAGATTCCTCTTTTTTACTTCTGTATAGCATTCCATGGTGTAAATGTACCACAGCTTTTTATCCACTCATCTACTGATGGGCACTTGGGCTGTTTCCAGATCTTAGCTATTATAAGTTATGCTGCTATGAACATAGGGCTGCATTCATTCATTTTGATTGGTGTTTCTGGTTTCTTAGGACATATTACTAGAAATTAAATCACTGGGTCAAATGGCAGTTTCATATTTAATTTTTTGAGAAAATTACACATTGTTTTCTGTAATGGCTGCACCAGTCTGCATTCTCACCAGCAGTGTTCCAGGGTTCCTTTTTCTCCATATCCTCACCAACACTTATCAATACGTTTTTAAATATAGATAAGATGTTTGTATGAAACAAAAAAATGATAAATTAAAATACCTTTTTATGAAAAAATGGTATTTTGATCTTTAATTATTAAAAATTAATAATTTGTTAAGAGATAACATTAAGATACATAAACTAAAATAATTTGAGAGGATAAGTGGATTTAGTCTTAACTTTTCCTCCTTTCCTAAAAGGATGATAATGGCATTGATTAGATTTGCACAACAGTAAGTAAATTATGCATGTTGTAATTTATAATGCAACTGCTAAAGTAAAGAATAAAATAAAGTGTATAAAACAGGCACAGTAGAAGAAGGAAAAATAAATATTGAACAATAATAATAAACCCAAAAATATGAATGGATATTTTTTAAAAACATAGGAAGAACAAAGAGAAGATATCACTCCTAAATAATCAAATGCTCAAGAGATTGTCAGAATGAATATAAAATACCCAAATAATGGCATGTTTATAAAATATACATCATAAATATAATGATATCAGTAACTGAAGGCAGAGGCCGGTCTATGTTTTGCAGGACATCCAATTTAGGGGAGCGCTAAGAAAAATAATAAAAATTATCAATGTAGTATTAGGAGCAAAAATGAATGTATAGAGTGAGAAATTAAAGACTTAAACATGTGCAGATACTGTGAACATCATGAATCAGGGAAATAGCATACTATCATCTTAATTATTACTGCTTATTCTAACTTATTTCCATTATATTACAGATAAGAGCTAATTTCATCTTACACTAGCATGCTGTTGTGATTATTAATAGTTTCAGAAATAAAATGTTTAGCTTCACAACTCAATATAGCACAACTGCTACCTCTCTAACTTTCTCTGCCATTTCTGGCCCAGGTGTGCTTTCATCAGGGGCCAAGCTCTCAGGGAACTCCAGCCCACTCACTATGAATGTCCTGATCCCCTTCTTCTCTGCTGAGTTGATCCTTACACAAAGGAAACTAGGTTTGAAACTAGAGTCTTATTAATCCCAAAGCAGCAACTTAGCAGGGTCTCATTTAGATTTCTTCTTATGAGCAAACTTAAGGACCTAATGCTAGATGAAGCCCACCAGGGGCAGGTTGTCTCTGAGGACCAGAGCAATCGGTGTCCATGTGACCGGGCACGTCAATGTCACATCGGGATGATCCCAGGCCAGGCGCAAGGTAGAAAATACTAGTAAGGATTCTTCCCTGTGAGTCTAGAAGAGATCATATGGAGATTAGAGTCCTCATGGGAAATCCAAATCTTATTGACAATAAAATAATGAAAAAGGTACCCCATTCTAATACTAGCCAAAAGAAAACTGTAGTTGCTCTGTTAATATCAGGCATAAAAGACGTAAAGGCAAAAAGGATTTCTAATGGAAAAGAGATTTGCTATATAGTGATCAAAAGTTGAATTCATCTGCAAACTACAGCTTTAAATCTGTATGTGCCTAATGATACATCATCTTAAAATCTATACAATAGTGAGAAACCTATAAGGAATAATAGACAAGTCTATGATAGCAGGAACTTCAGTATTTGCTAGATCAAATAGACAAACATATCAGTAAGGATAGGAAAGTTGGGCAATGTGATAAACAAAGTGAATCCAAACTGCTGAACACACATTCTTTCCCATTACATACATGACATTCAAAATACGGCAATTCCACATAGCCAGTAATGTACTTTGCAACAAGTTTTGAAGATAATATCTGCTTTATTTCCTTCCAGTCTCTCTCTCTCTCTCTCTCTCTCTCTCTCTCTCTCTCTCTCTCTCTCTCTCTCTCTCTCTCTCTCTCCCTCTCTCCTAATCACCTTTCCCCAAAAAGGTGGTTTTAAGAGAGAAAATTACAAACTTTGAAGAAGAGATTGGTGTCTTTAAAAGTATCCAACCCCCCAAAATCAATTATCTACCGATTTCTTTTTTGAAATCATTGATATTATATGTTGGTGAGGTTAATCTACCTTAGAATAATTTCTGTAAGAAAAAAAATCAAGTACACTCTAATGCTAAGACTTAGATATAAAATGGTAACAGATATCTTGAGGGCCTCAAAGTCCATCATTATTCACTTCAGCTGTTCAGAAGCCCAGCTATAATCTAGTTAATGTCCGAGGCCGTCGCCGCAGGCATTTATTGCATTTCTGGAAAACTTCCCCATAACCTTCCTTCAAACCCCTGCTGCGCCTGAAACTACCAACTGTTTCACTTTAACGGATATTAGTGATTTTAAAATT
This sequence comes from Myotis nattereri, assembly GCF_964212035.1. Taxonomy (NCBI): domain Eukaryota; kingdom Metazoa; phylum Chordata; class Mammalia; order Chiroptera; family Vespertilionidae; genus Myotis; species Myotis nattereri. Next base: position 18,332,317 of record NC_138086.1, on the reverse strand, counting down.
GCCTCTCTTAGAGAGGGAGTAATTGATAAAAATCCCAAAGGGCAGTGGCCAGGAAAAAAAAACTGTCACGGGTAATAGCAGGGAATAAAACTGCCAATGAATTTCCTGATTGATGGAACTGAGATACAACTGAGGTTCCGTTTCAAAGGGTGCTGCTGACGGAATGGAAAAGATGACCAAGGCACAAGTACCCACATGTGTACACACATCTAGGGGGGGAAACATTCAAAAGCAATTTCTGTGATTTTTAAATCATATGTTAGATAAATTAGTTTTTAGCAACAAGATTCTAACCTTTGTGGGAGCAGTTATTTTCCATTTTCTTCTTTTCACTTATCATTAAGTATGACATTTTCAACAATTAAAATACGCTTACTTTCAACACTAGAGAAGGAAACGAGTGTCCAAGAAACCAATGGGAAGAATGTGGATATTACCAAAGGCAAAGGGGAAACAAAAAACTTTTAGGGACATTTGGATGCCTCAGCAAAACTTATGCCTACATCCTTTATTCCTTTAAAAATACACATGCACACACAAAATTATCTAGAGCAAAACTAAATATTAATTGCATTTAATACTGTGCTTTAAGTACCTAAAAACACAGTGATAGAATTCTTTAAGATTAATGACACAATATTATTCTTACTTTCAATGTTAATTGTTTCTCCCTGTTTTTGTATCTTGTAGTTTTTAAAAAAGCAATTATACAATAGTAGTAAGATAGTACAGTGGTATTTAATTTTGTGATTATAAACATAACCTAAAAGAATAAATAAATTAGTTTTTCTGCCAAGATTCCATAAGTAATACTGACATTAACAGAGTAGTATACCTTCGTTCCTAGCATATGGCAAGCTTTCACATAATATATTTACAATGAATTCTATTTTGTACAAGGAAAATGAAACATAATGTTTGGAAGGTTAGCAGTATTAGACTGTGTTCCCCCCAGAGAGTCACTCATTGTGTTCTGCTTGAGAGTTTGTTGTCAATAACTCAAACTGTCCCACTCTGAAGTCTGGTGCTAAGCAGCAAATAATGACATGACAAATGTCATTCATCAACCTGATAGTTCCTACTCAACCAGTATGTTCTGAAGAAGGCAATTCTGAAACCCTTTTTTATAAATGAACGCCTTTCTTTATATAAAAACAATGGAGCAGTCCCTTTAGAATTCTAGGACCATATTTTTTTTATTTCTTTATTTTTATTTTTTTAGGATCATATTTTTAAGGAACACCGTATCATACTTTTTCTTTATTTTTAATGATCTTCCTTTCTTCTTTCATTCTTCCTTCTTGGGAAAGTGTATGAGAGCAAACATATCCACAGGCAGCCTATTCGATCAGCTGCCCACTATTGCATGGGCTGACTTCTCACTTCTCACATGCCTGGATACCAGGCTGAGGACCCCAAACCCTGAGTGACTGGCAAGTCCCATGATTGTGTTGATGTCCTGTGATACCTCTCTGGATAGTGCCACCTTGAATGCATACATTACTGGTGAATATATGGACTGGATTGGTAGATGTTTACTTTCTTTTCCCCAAAAAGGTTCCTCTAAGCACAATAATGCTTGCAGTGCTCTATACCTTTACAAAATATATATTGACTAATACTATGTAGAAATGAGAATGAATACTAGTAAACAACATCCACATTAAACAGATTAATCTCACTAAACTTTTTAAATTAAAAAATATTGAAAAAGAAAAGACTGTCTATCTGCATTTATTAAAAAGTTAAAATCTAAACTAAACCAATCTGTAGTGTTAAAAATAAGGACTTGCCCAGAGAGCAGGTTATGACTACAAGAAGGCATGAGGTGGGCTTTTGGGAAGCAGGTAATATTCTATTTCTTGATCTGAGTACTGGTTAGCTTCTGATGGTATTTTTTATTAAAGAAAAAAAGCGAATTTTTAAAATTAATTTCAAAGCAGAGAGTAACTAAGAAATGGTCAGCATGCAATTAGGCACTTCGGAAACTGAACTAAGTTTTTTCTGGTCACTGGTATGACCTTTATTAAATACATAATTCCACAACACATATTTTAATAAGAAATGCCATCATTTGCAAATGTTTTTAAATTCCTAAGGGCCAGATAACTAATGTGGAATAGTTTTAGCATCTTAATTATGTACAAAGATGGTAATTTTGTACATGGATGGTATGCTATGGCACATGATAAAGTACACAAGTCAGGAAAAAATCAATCAAAGAAAAGTAATCAGGTTTCCTTTGTAGTCATTGATGTTTGAGTGTCTCTTATTTGCTAAAAACTTTTCTCAGTCTTTCTTACTTCTGTTGTCCTAATGATTTCTATTCAGCAGTTGAATAGTTAGGTTCTTAACAGGATAAGTATAAACAGAATCTTTTATGTTTGAAGAGAAACCAGAGTAAATGACTAAGGTTTATCAATCACAATTCCAGATTTACAATAGAAACTAGAATAGAGGCCATGGTTTTTATAAATAATGGATAAGAAAAATTTTGTTTATTTAGCTACATTTTTTTCCCATTAGAAAAAAAAGTCAAGAAAGCATCGTTAATGTTCTCTATTTAACACAATATAATAGGGATGCATTTCACATCAATTTTCTGTTCTTTACTGTAGGAGTAATTTCAAAATTATATGACACATTATTTCTCTCACACACAAAAAGGTAGATTATCATTTCCTCTAGGTAGAAAACCAATAGAAGATATTTTTTAAAAAGAGATATTATTGCAGACATGATACAGTCTTAGCAGAGGGCATATATGCTTGGTCTTTCTCTCTTAGAAAATAGAAGTTGTCGATGTAATTTGCTCAGGCCTGTGTTACTAAGCATAGCTATTTATCTCTTCATTTCTCCTTTAAAAAAAGAAAAAACGGAAAAAAATTGAGAACACTGGGTTTGAAAGTACCCTGGTGGATTCTTCATTAGAATCTTGCCCACTGCCCTGTTTTATAATTCCAGAGCTTTCCCCCAGAATCTTTGATATATTTCTGCTCCATCAACTGGAGCTCTTCCCTATGCTTTCCAGAGAACATTAAATGTGTTCCTGTTCATCAGTCTATGTTGTTCTCTATATTCCACAAATAAGTGAGATCATAAACAGGGACAGATCCAAAGACAGAGAAACAGCGATCAGACTGTCAATCCCCAGAGGGAAAGTAGGGGAGGGAGGGGGTAAGGGGAAGAGATCAACCAAAGGACTTGTATGCATGCATATAAGCCAAACCAATGGACACGGACAACAGGGGGTTGAGAGCATGAGTGGGAGGCAGGGGAGGTTGGGGGTTTAATGAGGGGATGAGGACACATTTGTAATACCTTAACCAATAAAGAAATTAAAGATTTAAAAAAAATGTGTTCCTGCTACCAGAACTTGACTTTATAATGGATGAGCAGCACTCATTATCTGTTCCAGAAACTCCACACAAGAGATCTCATTGCTGGGTTCCTTTCTCCAGTGAAACAAGCATAAATGGTGAAAATTATAAAAATACCCAAAGTCTCTGAAAATTGTTATATGGGCAAACATGAAATAGAGAAACATGTATTTAAGAAAATCTATTAAATCTTGGTAAGAACAGCAAAAAGATGTGGCATTTCAGCCATGACCTGTCCACCTCCACCCATGTTCATCATGATGAAAGCTCTACTCAAAATTGATCCAACTTTCCTAACCAGTTACAGATTTCCACCTTCATGGCTCATTTTTATATCTCATCAGATGAAATCTACATTTAATAGCAGTCACTGATAAGCCTAGAGAAAGAGAAGTCGGAAGGGTTAGTCATTATTACTAAGAAAAGGATATGGCGGGGGAAACTTACATGTCATCAGGAATTATAGACAGTGACTAGATTTAAAAATTGATTCAAGTTGCCTGATTGCTCACCCATCAGAGAGATCTTGCTTGGAGGGAAGCTTCATTTGATTGGCACCTACTATGGGTGTGAGGGGAAAACAATAATACCACAAAAAATCTTGTCTCCAAGAGGTTGGGAGATCAAAATAAAGGGTATAAGAAGTACATAGTTACACAACCACATTTGCCCATTATTTCACGTGAGCAAATAAAACATTTACTGGAGTGTAAATCACAGGTTCCATTTGGAATCTTGAAAATTCATACCCATATCTGGGAATTGTAGATATATGACATATTGATGATGGAGATTGAAGGATAAGTTTATGATTTTAACTATAGATAATGGTGTGATCAAAGATTCTAGGATGAGAAAAATGTTGTTTTGCAATAGGCGCAAGCAAACAGTGATTCCACAGCATTGTTTCAAATTGTTAATGAGCTCAAGTAAAACAGAGGTCTCCTTTCCAATGTTTTTCTTCCTCATTTTTTACACCACTGTTTCCCTTGTCTGTTTGATTCATTCGCATATGCATTCATTCACCATCAGTAATTATAGAACATGAGGCTAAGAACATTTTCTATTTTATTTGTCACTATATACCAAACATTGAACAAGATGTCTAATAGACTTTGAACAATTAATATTTGATGATTTTGTCTAAAAACTGCATTATCTAGGTAAATTATATACTTCAAAGTAGAAGTAGACATCAGAATGAGAATAACAAATTTATTAAAATAAGACAAAATTATTTGTGTTATGTAGTTCTAAATACATAATATTCTAGGTTCTTAATGCCAGTTTTGACACATAAAAGTACACTACTATGAGTAGAGTTAGACATCCCCAGGTCAAGGTCAATTTTCATCTACAGAAGAAATTATTAGCTGTGTTTGTGTGCACATGGTGCTTATGCAATCAATACTATTTCATAACCTCAATTAATATGTGAAGGGCTACTATAACTCTCCCGCTATTCCCTACATTTGACACAAATCTTTGCTTCTGCTTTAGCACTTTTGGGTCATTTGCTCCTTATCCCAGGTAAAGCCCCCTTCTTCATTGCCTTATCTCAGCCATAGCATTTTCCTCTGTACTCTCTCTTATTATCCATGTATTGTAAAGCTTTGATCTGCAATCCTCTGCAATCATTTCGACCATGTTTTCCTTGCAATGCTATCCTTTTCAACATCAATGCATTCATACTCAATTGTTCCACAGATTATTTGCTGCTCTTCTCCCTGACATTTGAGCTATTTATCAAACAATTTTGCTAATTTTCATTTTGCACCTCTTTTGTGATCATACATATGGTAGGATACGTGTGAGAGGATAAAGTGATAAATACACATGTCAAATAAAATACTAGGGAAGCAGCAATTTGAACCACAAAGTTGCTGATCACATGTCTGTTGCACTAGAGAACATTGGTTTCTCAAATTTTTATTCAATAGTACAATCAATGTGGTTTGAAAGGAACCAGTCTAAAAAGCTCTGAATATATTTCTTAATGTTTAAATATACTGTGTGCAAAGTCCAGCTGAGCAAAACTCAATGACTGCATTGATCATTTCCAATTCCTTTCTCTCCCATTACATTCCAATCAATAAACCCTTTCCTCACATTAATTCTGAAATCCTCTCTGAAGAACAGCACATAACTTTTGGAGTTGTTTCAGTAAGGTCTCCTAGTTAATTTTAGAGTTCTTCAATTTTATTTTCCTTAGCTTCTGGAGTTTGGGTATAAGTTTGAATGACACTGAGGAAGCACATTCCACTGAATTTCAGAACCCTGCTTCAGAAAGATGTCAGAGTCTTTTCATTTTATTTTTTCTTTTATTCACATCTATGAAATTATTTGTCAAAAGTTACTAGATGAGAAGTATGAGTCTACAGATTTGCTGAAAGACCAATGTATACCAGTAGTTTTCTCTTGTACCATCAAACACGCTATCCTTTTCAACATCAAGCTAAGTGGCCTTGAGCTTGTTGGATGCTAAATCCAAGTGTTACCACATTTCCAAGATGTTTCTAATGCAAGCAGTCTTTCACATATAAAAAGCAGCGACTTCGTTTGTACCATATTTACTAAAATATCTTCCTGTTCAACCTTAATTTTCAAATGTCCTCCAACAACTTTTGAATGAGAATCACTCTACTCTCAGGGATTTCTTTTATGTCTAAAATAATTATGATAATGGATAGGTTTCACTTCACTTGCAAGTATTTCAAGGACCTCGTTAATATAAAGCAGTATGCTTTAAGCTGTGGGGATATAAATAATAATTATACAGGATTTGTGTTCACAAAGAGCTTATGGATTAGCAGGAAGATATGAGATTTGTAAAGAAAAAAAAGGCAACATTATTGGTAGGACATACCAATGTCCAATAAGTGACTCTACTAAGCACTTTAGATGTTCACAGGGAGGGATCATGAACACCTTCATCAAAGCAAAGTGGGCATCACCACTAATGGAACAAGTCAAAATTATGTGCCACCTGATAAGAAGCAATAGCAACCACACAGCAACCTTTATGTGACATTCTTGCTAAGGACGCATAAAGTAAATCTAATTATGAAAAGTATCAGATAAAACCAAATTGAGGGACATGCCATTAAATATGAGGCCTATAACTTCCAAAGTAGTTATGAGAATCAAAGACAAACTGAATAACTGTTCCAAGGAGAAGGAGCCTGAATACACGTGGCAACTAAAGCAACACATGCCTCTGAACTAGATCCTTTCTTATGAAGAACGCCATGGAGAATCAGGGGAACTTCACCCAGGTGTGTGTGCCATACCCCAGGGGGTAGTAATGTATCATTATTCATTTTCTCATTTTGAGACTTTGTATTGTGGTTGTGTAGGAGAATGTCTTTGTGTGTACGAAATGCGTATTAACGTGTTTGGGTGTGGTAGGGCATCATACAGGAAAATTACTTTCAGATGGTTCAGGTAAAAGTAGTCTTTGAACTACCTGTATTTTCAAATTTTCTGTACATTTAATATGGTTTCAAAAAATAATTATATATTTTTGGGGACTGTTTCATAACAAAAGCAAAAGGAATATACTTTTTCAATTTTACAATTTCACAAATGAAAAATATGGCCAAAAAGCAAATACATCAGGATTTTTGATGCAAATGAAATAAAGAAAAGTTGATTTCATTGTAAAAAGAATCTTTATTTATACTGAGGACTTTAATAGTTGTCACAAGAACAGGGAGGAAGAGAGTAAAGGCAATAATAGTTGACTAAAGGTCATGGGTAAAAGATGGGCACATGGAAGCAGTAGACAGAAGGTGCTTCTCCTTCAGGCTGGAGCCCATGGTTAATCTTGAAATTTAGTCTCAGAACAACAGGCTCTATAACAGGGGTCCTCAAACTTTTTAAACAGGGGGCCAGTTCACTGTCCCTCAGACCGATGGAGGGCCGGACTATAGTGTAAAAAAAAAAAACTATGAACAAATTCCAATGCACACTGCACATATCTTATTTTGAAGTAAAAATACAAAATGGGAACAAATACAATATTTGTATTTGTAAGTGGCCCACGGGCCATAGTTTGAGGACCCCTGCTCTATAACATCTAATGACACACCTGAATAGAATCATCTAATCTCAGGACCAAAGGAGTGTTTTTCCTTCAATGTACATTTTTCACTTAAAAACACTACAGTATATTTTTGTTCCCACACCTTTATAATATGAAAGATGCATAAATAGAATTATAATTTTTATTGTTAAATAAGAATCAGTTACTACCATTAGACTAGTTGTGAGTTGCTTAGACTAGACAAATTGGTCAGTAATGATCAAGTTAACCTTTACTGATTATTTTACAGGCGTCTATAATAGGATGACATGTATAGGACAGTTTATATCCCATTTAGCTCAGTGCACTATAGCAGAAAGATATTTTTAGTATGTACAAGTCTAACATGAATGCTTTTCTTTGATATAATTGAAAGTTTAGGGGTTTTAATGTTTTATAAATGATATGAAGAGGTCAGATAATGTTATTTTGTTATTAGCTGTCACAAATTTAAAGTTTACTGACTTACTGATTCACTACCCCTTCATAAGTCATCACTCTACTGTAAAGCAATTTCCAATGAGTCTCATTATTGTATTTACTGAGCCATCATGGTTCGGTGAAGGAGATCTGTAAAATACCACACATAGCAATACATGGAGAAACTAAAGTTCAAGAAGTGTAGTGAGACTTTCCTGTCTCAATAGCCACACTGCCAAAATAGTGCAGTTATCTGGATTTAGTCATTGATTCTCCATTGCTTATATTATGACATTTCTCTCTTTCCCCATGAGCTTTTCTATTGAAATACAAAAATCCATTCCTTTTATTTATTGAGTAGTTCAATAAGCAAAATACTCTGTGATAGACAACAATGATATAAAATCCATAAGACATAGATCATGCTCAATATACTTTACAAGAAAAGCAAAGCAGTTTGTGAATTAAAGATAACCATCGATTATTTTCAGAATGTTCAATAATCACATGGCATACAGGTTGAATATTAAAGAACATATAAAATATCAACATGTAGGGTGGAGAGAGCAAGTTAACCTAAGTGGTGGAAATAAGATTAAGAAAATTAAATTGGGAAGAAATAGTGACCCTAGTGAGAGAAGATGATTGTTAGGTTCATGAGAGACCGGTAGGAACTATGTCCAGAAAGTTATATTCTGATCACATTTTGGAGGATGTTGAATGCTAAATTATGGGGTTTGAATTTATTCTAAAGACTTTGGGAAACCACTGTTATGGCACAATTAATGTTCTATTTCAGAGGGATCAATTGGGAAGCTATAAAGTATGTGAGAAAAAGAAATACACTAGATGGACAAAACAGTTGGGATATGATTGCAATGTTTATAAGTGTGAGATACCAGGCTTACTTAACTTACTAATGTCCTATACAATAAAAGGGTAATATGCAAATTAATAAACAGCAGAAAAACAAGTCACTATGATGCACACTGACCACCAGGGGGAAGACACAGGAGCTGCCTCCTGGTGGTCAGTGTGCTCCCACAGGGAGAGCACTGCTCAGCCAGAAGCCGGGCTGACGGCTGGCGAGCACAGCAGCAGTGGAGGGAGCCTCTCCTGCCTCCATGGCAGCACTAAGGATGTCCGACTGACAGATGTCCATGGGGATCGGGCCTAAGCCGTCAGTCAGACATCCCCTGAGGGCTCCTGGACTGCGAAAGGGCACAGGCCAGGCTGAGAGATATGCCCCCCCCCCCACCCTGAGTGCACAAATGTTGTGCACCAGGCCTCTAGTTGTTGATAAAGAGGATGGGAAACTAAAACATATCATTAAGATAGAATAGACAGGATGTGGCAACTGCTTGGATGTGGAATCAAATGTAAAAGATATGTCAAGAATTTATAGGGACTTTGTACCTGAATGACTAGGACAATGGTGATGTCACTAAAGGAAATTAGGTTTAAAGCAGAAGGTTATTGGGAGAGAAGATAGTGAATTCAATTTAGAATGATACTTGAGAGTCCCTAGAATATGGTGTTCTGACTGTCCTAATACAACAATAATCTTGTATAGTCACCATCTCTTTCCTCTCCAAATCTGGAAAAGGATGAGTTTCCAGCTGATTTCTCATAAGAAATGATGGATTGCCCTAAACCAGTGATGGCAAACCTCTGACATGCATGTCAGAGGTGACACACAAACTCATTTTTTTTGGTTGATTTTTCTTTGTTAAATGGCATTTAAATATATAAAATAAATATCAAAAATATAAGCCTTTGTTTTACTATGGTTGCCAATATAAAAAAATTTCTTTATGTGACACAGCACCAGAGTTAAGTTAGGGTTTTTCAAAATGCTGACACGCCGAGCTCAAAAGGTTCGCCATCACTGCCCTAAACCAACCAGAACTTCTCATTTAAGTAAAGCTCATGACCCAAATTTGATAAAACGACTAACAGCAATTCAGACATTTCCATTTGGGGACTGAAGAAAACAACTGAAAATACACATTGTCATTATTTAAGTAATGCATAATAGAAATGTTTTAGGATGTTGGTTTTAGAACAAACAATTACATTTGCCTTGGAATTACAGTTAAATTTTTCCCATTATCAGTATTGGTTTTTGCACTGGACTGTTATAATCAGGAGATTTAGAACAAAATTTTTATATCGCCCATGACTTTTAATAATATAAAGGTCAATGTGGGTTTTGCCTTTGGATTATATTTATATGTGCATCTTTAATTGGAAAATATGGAAATATGTATTAGATTATTTTAGCATCCAATTAAAGATTATTCTATCAGCTCACTGAATGAAAAATCAAATCTGGTTTATTCCCAAGTCCATGTTTTCTCAGAAATGCTATTCAGTCTTATCATTAATTGCTGCCTTCCCCCCCCCCCAAGACAGTTCTTTTTTTATTTTCTGAACAATTATTATAGAGAAGAGATAACATGCTTTGAATTAATACTAAGAACATATTTAAAGTTTTTTTCAATGCCAAGCGTTTTCCTGATAGTCATTTAAAAATATATGAACATATCAGAACATAATAGAAAAACAAACTGTTGTGTTCAAATCTTATAAAAACAAGGTTTGCTAAAAAATGCTTTTCTATCCTACTGCATATATACACAATATATAACTGAAAACTTTATCTTATAGGAAATTAACCATTCAAATCTGACTTATTCAAATGCTGGATCTGCCCATCATTAGCTTTGTGACCTGACAAAAGTTACCCAGTCTCTTTACATACATATGATTTGTCTTATTAAAAAATAATAATAATAAATAATTCATGGAGTTGTAAGAATTAAATTAGATGATATAACATATATTATAGTGCTAGATTCATGGTAAGTATGTAATTAATGTCAATGATTAGATCTGGTTTGATATCATTTTTGTTATTAATAATATTATCACATATTATGTGCCTGCCATATTTCTGAGAGTCTCTCTAAACTATCTCCCATCTTTCCATCAACATCCACTAGGATATTATGTCCTAAATCTTAAATAATTCTCAAGTTTTTCCTCTCATTATCAATGTTGCTGCTGCTGCCTTTGTGTAAGCTATAATCTCCCACAGGTATTATAGAAATAGCCTCCTAATTCTATCTCAAAATTATCTAAACTTGACATAGAGTGTTGTGTCTCCACATCTTTGCCCTGGAAACATGTTTGAGACCATTGTTTCATATCTATTGTATGGCCATATATGATTCTGTCCAATTCATGGAAGTAAATGTAAAAACAGAAAATATAGGCATACTTTAACTGCCTTGTACATAAGTGTTAGAAAATTTTTTCAGAGAAAACTCCAGAAATGTTCTTTTTGAAATAAACCTATTCTTGTGGAATTCTGATATTAGTTATTTTTTAAAAAGCATAATTCATATAAGCTAATGAACAAAATAGATTCAGAGACATAGAAACATGGAACAGACTGTTGAGTCTCAGAGGGAAGACAGTGGAGGGGAGGAGGGTGGGTGGGAAGAGATTAACCAAAGAACTTGTATGAATAACCTGGACACAGACAATAGTGTGGTGAAGGCTTGGGGCAGGGGCGGGGGCAGTAATGGGCTAAAAGGGGTCAATGAGGAAAAAAGGGGATATCTGTAATACTTTCAACAGTAAAGATTTAAAAAATTAAATCACCTAGGAGTTAAAGATTATTTCACCTTATGTAAGAAAATAAACAATGTATGTAAGGGGGTGGGGGCATAGTTCAGTTTATTCATCAAGATTCAACTTTAATACCTTTTCTGCTAGCCTCATAGTGGACTATGCCCTTTTTTTTGTCCCTGGCCCCAATTTACCGTAGAAGGATTAAATGTTATATCATATGTGCAATGAAATTTTACATATTTGTAGTAAGCATAATAACTTGCTTTAGTATTTTTTCATTTTGAAGAATACTTGGCAAAGTTCAGTGATGGCGAACCTTTTGAGCTCGGAGTGTCAGCATTTTGAAAAACCCTAACTTAACGCTGGTGCTGTGTCACATATAGAAATTTTTTGATCTTTGCAACCATAGTAAAACAAAGATTTATATTTTTGATATTTATTTTATATATTTAAATGCCATTTAACAAAGAAAAATCAACCAAAAAAATGAGTTCGCGTGTCACCTCTGACACGCGTGTCATAGGTTCGCCATCACTGGTGGAGATGCTTGGTAATATGAAAAGTGAACTGACAAACTTACTAGTACTGATTGTGGAGAAGACGTTTCCCACAGTGGAAGGAACAGGGAAGGCAGATTGTAAATCCTGACAAATAGTTCATTTTTATCAGAAAACTACAGGAACTTAAATCACAAACATAGAAAATTGGGGAAACAATATGTGTTCTACCTGTGTTTCCATCAAGATTTAGTTGATCCTCGTTACTCACGGATTCCATATTGGTAAGTCAGCCTACTCACTAAATGGATTTGTAACCTCAAAATGAAAACTCCGAACGCTTTCCTCACATACCTGGACTCACACACAGAGCAGAGCAGTGGAAAACTTGAGGAACCTCATGCAGTTCTCAGCTGAGGCAGGACGAGAGAGCACTCCGCCCCCTTGTTTGAAGTTTCAGTGAAAACAAGCATCCTGTTCAGTCTATTTAGTGCCACAGTTTTCCCATGGTTGTGTGTGTGGTTTTGGGGTGTGTGTGTGTGTGTGTGTGTGTGTGTGTGTGTGATTTCACGGTTCAAAATGGTTCCCATGTGCAGTGCTGAAATACTGCTGTCGAGCAATCCTCTGTGCAAGACGGCTGTAATGTGACTCAGAGAGAAATTGTGTTAGATAGACTTTGTTCAGGCCTGTGTGCTATCAGCTGTGAGTTCAATGTTAATAAATCAAATATATATGTACATATATATCATTAAATATATACCAAATAAGGTGTCTTTACACAGAAACACATAAAACAACGTTATGTACTGAACATTCAATGAAAATATTGTAACCAGAGGCTCACAGGAAATGAACTCTGCGTGCCCCCTAGAAACAATGGCTCAATATTCACGGGTTCAAAATTCATGGTGACTTTCTAGAACATAGAACATAACTACTGTGAACAGTGATAATTGACTATACTTTGGTGTGAAAACTCAGGGTTTAAAGAAAAGAAGAAAAAGCACTTAATACAACTAAAGAACTCTTCCTCCACAGCGTGGTGCTTCTGGTTTTGATGGATGAGGGATGATGAGCTTTCTCAGGGTCAAACAAAAATGAAAACAGCTTTAACTCAGGAGGAAGCAAAAGAACACAGTTCTTTTCTTTTCTTTTCTTTTCTTTTCTTTTCTTTTCTTTTCTTTTCTTTTCTTTTTTCTTTTCTTCTTTTTTCTTTGCATGCTGTGCAGTCCCACAAGGATGTGAACAATATTTGGCCTTCCTTACTAAAACAAATAGTCACTTTATAAAAAATGATGCATGCGGACTGGCTGTACCTTCTCATGGCTACTCCCTGTGGAAAGAGGAACAAATGTTACAATCCGTTTTTAATAGTTCTGTTGCCTGGGCTTGGCAGGGCTTGGCAATGAGAGATCTGCTGGTGGCTGGGAGAGCGCCAGGGTTCCTGCTCACTCCTGTGGGCAAAGGTGCCTGCATGTGAGATAGGCACGGGAGGTCTATGGAGAAATAGATGTGTGAGGGAATGTGGTCCAGAGAATGGGAAATAAATAACTGACCTATGAATTTAGTAATATGTACATACTCAAAATTACAGATAATCCTGTCAGATAAATATTTTTGAATATATGGGGGAGTATTTCTTCTTTAAAGGAAATGACACCTTTTGCTTCGCACACATATACATGTTTATATATGTATCCATCTTTGTGTACAAATGTATGTATTTGAGGTATTAAATAAAAATGCACAGCTATTAAATATGCATTTGGATAGATTGTGACTATTGCATACATCCATGTAACCACTAAAAATATACACATATACACTTCTTATTCCCTGTTCCCTTGTATAGGGCTTGGAAGTTGCTACTTCAGCCTAACAACAAGTAAAGAGCTGAACGGACTGCAAAAAATCGACATCTCTTTTTAGATTCATAAGAGAAGGGAAGACACACGGCAACCACTGCCCCCAGGATTAGAGAAACAGACAGATTAAATCAGGGTGCCATGCTTAATCAGAACAGAAACCCTTGAGCAGAAATCAAGGCAGAAACCAGTGGTGGGCATAGGAAAACCTGAACTGTAATTGACAAATTGCTGGAGGCCCATTTGTGGACAATTCTGAGAATTAAAAACCCCCAGAGGACTCAGTCATCAGGGCAGCCACCAAATATTGTTAAGATTTACCCACAGGAGCTTGCTGAGGTTCCCATAGTAAATATCAGACAAAAATCCTGTGCTTCTGGCAGGGAGAGAGAAAAGTAAGCATTTTGAATTATGCCAGAACACTCTGTTCTTAACAAGTCTGCCTGCGGGGAAAACTAGGTCCCCAGAGCCTGAGGTGCTGGGGTACCATCGGTGTCTGTCTGACCTGGGGAGGAGAATACCCACCTGACCACTCTAACCATCCCCCTCCCACCTAACGGGGGAGGGAAAACCCTGAGAAACACTTGTGAAGTTCACAGTTCTAGGCACATGCTCGCTAAAAGACCTAATCATAGGCTTCCCCCACCTCCACAGTCATCACCGCACTGAAGGCCTATACACAGCGCTGCCTTTTAGCCAGAGCATCATTTCAGGCTATCAAGAAAAATATTATAAGGCATACCAAAAGGCAAAACACACCCTTGAAAAGACAGCACCAGAACTAAAGATGGCAGTGTGTTGGAATGATCAGAATGAGAATTTATAACAACCATGGTTCATATGCTAAGAGTGCTAATGGGTAAATTAGCATGAAAGAATAGATGGACAATCTAAGCAGAGATTTGGAAATCATAAGAAAGAACCTAAGAGAAATGCTAGAAATAAAAAATAATAATAAGGATGCTGCAAGATATATTTTTAAATGCCTTTAATTGGCTTATTAGGAGACTGCAAATGGTGAAGAAAATCTCTTAGCTAGAGGACATAGCCATAGAGTCCTCAAAAACCAAGAAGCAAAGAGAAAATCTACTGAAAAAGTATAATAGCCAAGGACTGTGGGTCAGCTACAAAAGGTGTAACACATGTGTAAGGGGGTTACCAGGAGAAGAAAGAGAAAGAGAACGAATATCTGAATCAATAATGACTAAGAATTTCCACAAGTTCATGTCAGACAGCAAATCATAGATCCAGGAAGTGTGGAGAATAACAAGCAGCATAAATGCTAAAACAAACAAACACACCTAGGCATGTGACTTTCAAACTATAGAAAATCAAAGATTAATAAATAATCCTGAAAAAAAGACAGAGGGAATAAAACACTTTATTCTACCAGGGAGCAAAGATAAGGATTACTTTCGACTTCTCCTCAGAAACCATGCAAGCAAGAGGAGAGTGGAGTAAAATATTTAAAGTGTTGAGAAAAACCCACAAACCTAGAATTGTGATTCCTACAAAATTATCCTTCAACAGTGAAGGAGAAATAAAGACTTTATCAGACAAACAAAAACTGAGAAAATTTGTTACTAGTAGACCTGCCTTGTAAGAAATGTTAAAAGTTCTTTGATTTGCATCTCTCTGATGATCAGTGAGCATTTTTTTAAAAGTCTGTTGATCATCCTATGTCCCCTTTGGAGAAGTGTCTATTTAGGTCCTTTGCCCATTTTTTAATTGGATTGTTTGTCTTCCTTTTGTTAAGTTGTATGAGTTCTTTAGAGAGAAGAAAAATAATGTTAGGAACTCAGATCTATATAAAGTAAGGACAAGTAAAGGTAAAATAAAACTTTTATTTTTCTTACTCTTAATTTCTTGAACAGGTAACAATTTGTTCAATCAGACATCCTTGCATTCAATTTGACTCTTTTATAATTTCCACGTGGTGCTTGATAAGCTTCCTATTTCTTTCATATTTTCCATCTTTTCCATTTTCATCTTAGTAATATGAATGTAATAATGAATAATTTAGTAATGATAAATAACTTCCACATCTGGGCCAAGTCTGTATTTGCTTCTATTGACTGTTTCCTCTCTTGAGAACTGATTATATTTTTATGTCATCATAATCTTTAATTATAATGCCCGAAGTTTTAATTAAAGGAACAGTAGCTACTGCAGTAAATAACATTTACCTTGGGAAAGTGGTCCTACTCTTTTTCTGCCACTCTGCTAGCTTGGTTGCTGAATCAAACTTCATTGCATCTCTGGGCAGCTGTAATTTGACTCACTGCAGCACGGCTTTCCATTGTTTTGTGGGCTGGATCAGTTTGTTCCTTTCAGGGGAGTCTGAAATCTAGGATTGCTGAGATTCCAGAAAGCTTCCTTTGCCTCACAGCTGAGTAGCATGCTTTTGTGAGCATGAGTCCTCAGCTCTCCAGCTGTGCACCTTGAGAAATTTCAGCTGTTACCCCTCCCGTAACTTCCACAGCCACCACCCTCACATTTTAGAAAGTCCCTGGAGTTGGGTATCTTAGCTTTCCTGCCTTACTTCAGTCTTTGGTAGTTGGAATTCCAAGGTGCGGTGGAGGGGGGGAGGGTGGGAAGATGGTGTTTCTCCCAGTTCTCTTGCCAGCCCTGCACCCGGAAAGACACTGGAATGAAAGGGACTTGGAGAGCATCTAATGGCTTCCTCTCACCTCTTTCACCCGGTCCTTGCCTTGGGAAAACGGACGAGCTTGCACTTGGGTGAAGCCCCACGTGCCTCATGGGAGATCTTACATGTCAAGGCAAGGAAGGAGGGGGGAAGCAAGAAGTGGGGAAGGGTCATAGACAGCTAGGCAGCGAGGCATGCCTGAAGGGATCCTAGGGAGAGAAAGAAGAGCACACACATTCTAAACCCCGTGTCCCTGGTGGCTTGTTGCCCTGCCATACTGCCACAGCGGCACCGATCTGAGGCCAGTTCTGGAGATTAAACAGTCATTACTTTGTGCATATTTCCCCACCTCTTCTGGAAACAGCCCTCTTGCCGAAACCGGTTTGGCTCAGTGGATAGAGCGTCGGCCTGCGCACTGAAGGGTCCCAGGTTCGATTCCGGTCAAGGGCATGTGCCAGGGTTGCAGGCACATCCCCACTAGGAGATGCGCAGGAGGCAGCTGATCGATGTTTCTCTCTCATCGATGTTTCTAACTCTCTGTCTCTCTCCCTTCCTCTCTGTGGAAAATCAATAAAAATATATTAAAAAAAAAAAAGAAAGAAATATCCCTCTGACAAGGGGTTGATCAAGCATAAGCAGGATGCCTCTAGTTAATTAGCATATCTGAGGCAGGGGCTATTATCTTGAAGGCCGTGGGAGAAATACAAACTAGAATTACAGAGAGAGCAAGAGCGAGCGCTTTCATTGTTACAATCTTCCAAGCTCCCTCTGCTGTGTCTTTAGTTTGGATTGCTAACTTGAACCTGGAATGATGACAGATATAACCTCTAGGGTTCCCACAGCTTGCTAATTTGTAGTGTGTTTGTCACATACAAGATCAATATCTGCTCCTTGAACATTAACTCAGGTTTAGAACCTTGATTTGGAAGCTTATAATCAACTCACATCTTGCATTAGACAAAAAGAGTGCCCACAGGACAGTGAAAGGCCAAAATCAGAGATCACAATCTTAGCTTCTTCCTCTTCCTTGTAAGAGAAACCTCCAGCTGTATGCAACGGGGTATAGGTAATGGAGAAATAATTGAATCTCAGAGCCCAGGATTCTCATTTACCAACAGCCAACAACACAAGATGTTTCTTCATTTGGGAGCGTTATTAGGGACTCTGTGGCACCTGCCTTCTTTCTCCTACACATTCAGCTGTGCCAGGGGACTCTAATTTCTAGGTATCTACTGGAATGGGGAGAAGGAAACGCATGCTTCTCCCATTCATACTTATTCTACTGCTAGATGACAGTTTGGAATTTCCAGAAGCTCTAGCCAATCAACAAAATATTCACCCGCGATATTCACTTAGAGAATCTGTTAGATAAAAAATACAGTGAGCTTGTGTAACACATATTGGTTCATTTCCAAAAAGGTATTCTGGAATTATGACACTGTAGACACCATTCTGTGAAGAACTCTGAGAAAACTACCTAATGTCCTGCTTAAATTTTATGAATATTCCAGCATTCTGAAAAGGTTGATTTTACATTTAGTATATAGTTGGCGCTAAGATTTTATCTTCAACTGCTACTTGGTGTTCTAACACAGGCAGTAGTATGCATATTCCTGGAACTAGTAGCAAATAGCATCACCCATTGAGACCTACAAGAGTAACTTTTTCTTCAATAAAATTTATCACAGAATCCCATTCTACAACAACAATACTCTACAGTGATTCTCACTGTACAATGCTCTCTCCACTGGGAACATCCTTGGTCCTTACCCTAGTTTGCATCATAATCAAAGTCAAACATAAGTATGTACTATATACAAATTAAATTTTAGGATCAGAGTACCCCAAACGTAAGGCAATAATTGACTTGGGGACAATGTTCCGATCTTAGCTTTTGATCTCACTCTGCATATATAACCCTCTGCTAAAGAGGTCAATGGGACTAACTGTTGAACTGCATAGAAAGAAAAATATTAACTCAGTGATGCCTAATCACACATGTAGACACCCTTGCTTTAAGAGGAAATGTAGAAGGAGAAAGGGGATAAAAATTGAGAGGAAGAAATGGAGCAAGCAAGGAAAGGTAAGTAGGGTAGCAGATAGAAGCAGCAGTTTTCAAAAATTCAAAAATTTCTATCTTGAGAATTAAGATTTAATACAATAACCTAACTAACAACATAGCCAGGAAAATAATGGAACATTTATAACAAAGTAAAAACTTTTCACTTGTAGAATTAAATGTCATTGCATGGAGAAAGCAATAGAGCTTAGGAATTAGGGCAACAGAGAAATCTTTAAAGAGAGAATCAATGAGACCAAAAAGTGCCATGGTCTGTCAGAGTCACATAATCCATTAAGAGATAAGTGAACAAAATCCTGAATTCCATTTCCTTTATATCATCAGCCTGTTAACATTTAATAATTTAAATCAGAAAACTGCGTTTTTTCTAGCAGTTATTAAAACTACAAGTAAAGCAGATGGAAGCATCTGTATGGACATGTTATGAATCTAACATACAACTTTAACATTTCTTCATTTTTTATATCATTTATAAAACTTATTTCTTGAGTACATGGATATGAAGTGAAATCAACTATTAAGATACTCCTACTCATGTCCAAAATTACATTTTCCTTAGACACAGAGACTCTTTGGCAATTTAAATGGTTAAGGGTGTTCCCTGTCAATCCAAGTCCTATTCTTGCATATGGATAGCATGATTAACAAAAATGCCTCCCAGCTCTCTAGATCAGTTATTACATCTTTATTAAAATGAAGAGTCTCTCTCCTTATTCCCTACATGGTGAATAAAACAGGGAATCTTTATTAAAAATTATATTCAAATGATTTGAATGCAGCTATCCTGGCTCTTGTCTTCAGACTGACGTTTAGAATTCTTCTTCAGAGCTCCATATTGCACATGTTAGTCACTATACAAAAGGCTGATTATTTAAATCCCACCTCTCATGTGTTCAGTGTCATCACTGCCTACCTTCCTTCCAGTTCCCAATGTGTTCACATTTTAGCTCGGCCAACCAACGATCAAACTCAGTGCTCACTGAATTCCATTTTTAATCTGATAACCACAGTTCATATGAATTATCTGCAATATGTGAGGACTTAGTTTTTCGCTCCAAGGATCCCAAATGCCTAAATGGCAAGTCTGGAATTTACATCATATCTTCAGAAGACAAATAGTGAGCTGATTTGCCATGACAAGCACTTGAGAAAATGGACCTTCTCCTGCAGTTTAAGCCTCAGTGGACAGAGTTTAGCTTTGAAATATTGCCAATCAGAAGCTGATGCTCTGAGACTATACTCAACTCCTACATAATGGGGTGAGTGTGGTCAGAGAAGTGAATCCAAACGTGTCAGAGGATTACCTTTTCTCAACCTACTGGCAGTACGGTGTGAAACCTTATCCCTCTCTGAGAAGCTGTTCCTAGAATATATGCATCTATCAGCCCACACAGGGCAGCTTAATGTAAAAAGAAAGAACGTAGATGCTTCTGTATTATATTATAATCATTATCAGCCAAGACCATGAGAATTACCACACTGAATCATTGCCAGATTTGGTCTTCTGGCTGAAGATTTTAAAGAGCTCAGCACATTTTGAAGATGTCTAAAATTCTTAGGCTTCTGTCAATAAATGCAAAACCTAGAGCTTAGTGTCAGCTGTTTTAAAGAGGAAAAAAATTCAAATCCTTAAGACATTTTTAGATGTAAATCAGCATTGCTAGAGCATTAAGAGGAAAATGTCATTAATGCATTCAAATCTTTATCAGTTGGAAAGGCCAGACGGAAGACACATCAAAATATGTGTGATCAACATAGAAAACAAATTGTATGTACATTGAAATTGTCTATGACATTTCAAGACATTTAGGAAACTACCACAATGTCTTTTGGAAGTAAGATCAATATGTGTAATAGGTGAAGAGTATATCAAGATTAAAAAATGCAGACGTTATAAAACAAGAGACTGAATAGAAAAACAAGCACTCTTGTATTTTAGGTAAAATCTTCTAGGTCATTTAGAAACATAACTGTTTGGTCAAGCAAGTGTTTTAAAGAAATTGCACTTTATGTGGCAAGAGCTGTAGTTAGTAATTCTGTCACATGAATAAATGCATGAAAGTCTAAGGACAGGATAGGCTATAACATGACAAATGTGTAAACTGCTTTCTTCTTTACTATTAAACATTAAGATCGTGTCATATAACCACAGGGGATATTGTTAAAAAGGATTACAAAGTGATTTTTAAGTGAGAAATATATTTTTATGCAGCCCAAGAAGAGAGTAAAAGATGAAAATGTGTAAATACATTTGATATGACCCATTTAATTAAAATTTTAGCAGTATATTAGGAATAACTGAACTTTATCTGCCAATCACATGAATCAAATGGTGGCTGAGTGTAAAATAAAGTTCATTGCATTTACCACTGCGATTTGGGAGGATTTGTATCCTCTGCACCTTAATAGAATTCCTATACCCCACTGAATGCTACTTGCAGTGCTTTCGAATAACTCTAGTTCAGCAGAGGGTTAACCAAATTTCAATCCTTGATCAGTTCATGACATAAAGGAAGGTTGTTTTAGAGATCAGATGAGTTTTAGCTAGAGTAAGTTTGGCAGCAAAGCAGTGAAAGTTGAAGCCTACGAAATAAAGAAGTGCAAGAAACAATCAATTTCTTCCAATCTTTATTTTGCTCACCCACTTGATTTGAAACCACATATCGCTGCTCCCAAAAGTCAGTTAAGGCATCTTCTTGCAACTCAACCAGCATTACAAATGTACACTCGATTTTGTGTATATTGGAAACCTTACCATAAAAGATCTTCTGAAGCATCTATATTTAAAATAACAGCATTTTCTAGATAAGGCAGCAGATTTAAACACATAGAAATAAAGAAAATTTCTGGAGAATTAGCTTTCTGGTATAAATTTTGGTTAACTATGTGCATATTTATTCATTTATTTTATACAATCTTCTCCTTTGTTTCAAAAGTAGATAGTCCTGTTTCAATGTTCATTGTAAGCCCAATTTGGTTTTACTTACTGTGCTTTGTTGGCATCTGCTTTGCTGGAAATAATAGCTGGCCATTATCACAGCATTGCATGCCTCACAACTGTGTTGTTTTTATGTAAAACAGATATTTGTAAAATAATTACAGATGGGAGAGTATGTCCCATGGAATTGTTTCTTCATTACAAAATGACCCTGTTCTGATCATTTTATATCCATTTCATTATAAGAGGAAGAAATATGTCAATTATAGTAGCAATCTTCAAAGTATTCCATCTTTCTGAGTGAGAAATGGTGGATTATATATAAAAGGAAATATTATGAAAAGATTTCCCCTCCTTTCACTACCCTCTCCATTATATAAGACCAACCTACCTCAGTCACATATAAGTGTCCTGTGAAAGTTTCCAGATGTTAAGACTTGGCAGCTAAAATCCAGAAGAGGAGGATTTGCCAGAAAGTATTTTTTAGTCATCACTGAATCCAGCTTCGCCTTCCATCTTTCAGTAGGATAACTCTGAGCTGAATGTTCTTCATCTTAGTCCAGATCTATTTTTCACCCTTCTCTGCCCTGCTGTTTGCCTTAGAAAGTTGACCCAAATGTACTATATCAACTGAAATCCTTTGTCTTATAATTCTTTGTTAGGTTTCACCATTGGAAAGCACCAGAGAAGGAGAGAGAGGGTAGGGATGTGTTCCCCAGACTCTATCACTGCTCAGCTTCTGTAGGCCATATCTATATCCTTCTGCTGAAGTCCGTAGCTCCTGTTGGGCAACGCTTCCTTATAGCTTCCATTCTTCACAGGTTCTGGTAACTGCTCCTTCTCTTTACCAAGTCAAGTCTAATTAATGTGTCAATGACTTCAAATTGAAGTTAGCTGCAGGATACATTATCATTTTTTCTTGGTGTCCTTTGTGCAAATATTGTATGTAATCCCTTCATTAAGTTGTCCCATCGCCTATGTTCCTCGACAATATAGGTCCCTACCTACATTTTGTTTCTGTGGAAATAGAGACCCAAGAGGCTTGAGATTTCTTGAGTTGCATAATGATAGATTATTAGGAGTATTGTACACTTAACTGTGATGAAAACAAGACCCCAAAATATGAAGGATTCTGCCCAATCACATAGCTAATTGGTTGAAGAAATGAAACCCAACCAGTTTTCCATTCCCCAGTCAAGATTTCTTTTGTTTTGCCTTTACCTTAACAAAATATGTAGTCGATCATCCAGAATTCAAACATGAGATATGTCAACAGGGATATGAGTTTTGCTTATTTCTTTATTTTTTGTTTGTTTTTATTGTATTTTTTGAGGAAGATTCATACAAATAGTGGAAATGAAAGAGATAAATACAAGACAGAAAAAAAGGAAGATTATAAAAGTTGAGGAAGACAATATAAGGACATGAACAGTTGGATTTTTAAATTTAAATCATTGACAAAATTCATTTCAGCAGCCCCAGTTTATCTCTTCAATTTATGCTAGGAATGAATAAACCCCGCTTGCAGAGTAAATTCTGTTTCTAAATCCTTTAAAGCATGTCTGCCAACCTCATATTAAAAGGTTCATTATTTCATAAAATGGGCTCAAGAGGGTCTTCAAGTCTGTATTTTAGTGATGAAAAAAGCATATTTCTATTAGATGATTATTCTTTGAATGATAAACATAAAACTCCCTGAAACTAGAACTAATATAAACATTTCACTTTGTTCATGCGTAACCTACCTATTATTTTATGACTTGTAGAAGTCTACACATATTCCAAGCCCTCAGAAACAGTTTCTAAGAAGAACCCTTAGTCCCTTGGCATATTTTATTACCCTTCATATTAAGTTACTTCTAAAAAAATAGAATTAAAATACATTTCCTTCACCTTTCTATGGGCAATGCAGTATGGGGAGAATGAAAATAAGTTGTTCCATAAACTGGTTGGGAAAAGCTACCCTTTAATTTGCAAGCATAATTGTGTATGTGGAATTCACTAATTCAACAAAAAAACAGAAAAGACAATTTATGATGCACACAGACAAACACACACACACAAAGCAGCCATTGTTTATATAGTTATATTTTACTTTTAAATGTATACATAACAAAAATAGAAAACACTAATATAAAACATCGTGGTATTTCATTCTATTGAGATAATTCAATTGTTAAATATTATTTTGCCTGAATTCATCAAGCATCTGTCATACATACATTGTAAACCACAGAAAGTATCTTTGCCATAGAATATAAATCAGGAGATGATTTGAATAAAGATACCAGTTGATTTTATATTTAAAGAGGGTACACAGTAAAATACCAACATCTATGAAGTAATGAATAACATTAGGCTGTAAGCCTCATTAAAGCCCCATAGCTTTGAATCTGGCTTTGATAAAGATTCAAACACAGCCTACATGAACAAATACATAAAAAAAAAATTAAATGGGAAAATATACAAATCAGCTACCCATCAATAATAACACAACTACCAGAGAAAACACATGAGGCCTAGAACAAAGACAATTAAGACATTAAGGATCTGGCACATTTCTTCTAACAAATGCGACCACAGTGATGGTGTTCATCAGAAGTTGGCTGACAGTGGTGCAGCCCTCACATG
This sequence comes from Myotis nattereri, assembly GCF_964212035.1. Lineage (NCBI taxonomy): Eukaryota > Metazoa > Chordata > Mammalia > Chiroptera > Vespertilionidae > Myotis > Myotis nattereri. Next base: position 18,308,136 of record NC_138086.1, on the reverse strand, counting down.
CATGAGGCTGGCCTTCAGGCTCCAAGATGCCCTTGAGCATCATGTACTGGTCCAGAGAACCAGAAAGTGGCTGCAATCAGCCCAATTGGTGTTCTCCCAAATCATGTAGTTTGATCACTGCTACTCAACACAAACCAAAAAGCAACAGGAAAAATAGCAGCTAAGATTATATGGGATCAGAGGGTCCATCTTATTTACCTCTCTGCCATTAAAGCTGGTATGTTCTTATAGTTAAGTCATTAAGTCTTAGATTGCATTGAATAAATTAATTAGAGCCCATTCATTGCTAGTAACCTGTTGTATGAATTTGAACAGTTATTTTAACTCTCTGAGCTTCAGTTTCAATATCTGAAAATGGGGAATTATAATGGTGCCACCTCCTGTTTTTGGTTTTTGTGTGTGGTTTTTTTTTTTTCTCCCAAGAATGAAATGAGATAATGCACAGAAACATGCATGGTTGGATTTATTTATTTAACAATTGTTCAGCTTTATTTTTCAAGAGATTCAATAATACTTTTGATTTAAATGAAAATTGATTTGTAAACACTTTTATTTTTAACATTTCTGCCCTTAGTACAAAAAGATTGCTCATTGTTTTCCAATATAAATGAGAGAGAGTTCCATAAAGGACACACACACACACACACACACACACACACACACACAAAAGAGAGAGCTATGAAATATGGCATTTTTAGGACATGTCTACAGAGCTGATGTTCCTCTCAAGGGAAGCCCTATTGGCATAAAAGACCACTGAACTTTACCAGAGAAAAAATAACTGGACACATTTGTTCACACAGCAAGTTCCCAGTGTCTGCGACAGCCCACCTGTGACAGCGACAAAAAGAAACTGGCTTATATAACACAAAGCAGTGCAGTCTTGGCAGTTCAAGGAAGCTGTCAAATAGTTTAATAACTGAGAATTTCTAAAAGTCCTGTAAGCAAATTTACCCCCAGGAGAAAATGAGGTCTTTTCTCCTTACCTCTGAAAAAAAAGGTAGTGTCTTGTGAAACAAATCAGTGATAATGACCATAAAAATAGCTACCAATGGGCAAACAGAAAAGTAGGTATGGATGAGAAGTGAGGGCAGAGGTGACAGAAATGAATAATTAATATTGTTTGTGAAAATGGGAGAAAAGTCACCTTGAGGCAAGAAAAATATGGTAGTGAAACATGAGATCAGCATGAAAAGATGACGAGGTTGGGCCACATATATGAAATGTGGGGTTTAGGGTGCAGATTTCTTCCAGTGGGTCCTTGTCCAACAAAGATGAAGAATGAATTCATAGACTAATAGATTTCTTTAATAAAAATGTGGAAGTTTATTGGAAGCATATAGAAACTCCGTCTGGGCAGGGGTGTCACCAAAGCGGACCCCCTGGGGAGGGGTCCCCAAATGGGGGGAAAGCCTGCTCTCTCTCTCTCTCTCTCTCTCTCTCTCTCTCTCTCTCTCTAATGGGAAAAAATCTAAATCCAAAAATCTATAATCTGTCTGGTGTTCCGTTGTCTCAGTTTATACATGCTGCAGTTCTTTGTTAGAACCTGACCCTTTCTAATTGGACCTTTCCTTGGCTTAGGACCCTCGCATTCCTCATTGGTCATTCTGCTACATAGAGTCAGTTTCAAAGCTCAAAGCTCATGTGGTGCCCCACTCTCGCTTTATCTTGAAGCATTCCTTTATCCTCTGTGAAAATATGTTTCCTTCTTCCCGATAGCTTGTGACTTTTCTTTATCCTCTGTGAATGTATGCCACCACCACCCCCCACCCCCCTGCCACACACACACTCCTTATCCTGTGGTATTTATCTATCCTCTGTAAGATAAGCATTTTGGCATCTCCAAGCCCCCATCTATGCATTCCTCTCCTATGGACCATCATTATTCCCTAAACCTGCCTGTTTTGTCTCTAAATTTTTTTAGTAGGCATTACTTGAAATATATGTATTCCTACATTCCCAACAGATACTAATTATGGAATTTCAGAACAAGAAATGAGAAATACTAAATCATAGGTTATTCATAAATTACCAACATTTGTCATACTCTTGACTCCTTATTATAGTTTAAATGCTTACTACTTTGAAAATACTGTTTAGTAGTATTTACAAAACTTTTAGCCTATAGCAAATATTTCAAAATTGGAAAACACAAGCAAATATTATTGGCTAGTTTTCAAATAATAGCATTAGTATCTTCTATAATGATTAAAAGCACTATTTTATTTCCAAAATGTATTATCTCTTAAAACATCTTAGAAGATCTGTATAAAGTATACTAGGCATATAAACTTACTACTTTTTATTTTATTAGCAAGAATGACTCAGCCTTGGCAAGCTAGGACTACCACAAACATAGATATTACACGAATGCAGCCATGAGCAAGACTGGCTAGTTAGGAATAATAAATTAGGAACAAGAAGAGACAAGCAAGGAGTATACTTGTGGAGATTAGGGAGACCATGTAGTGCCTAAGAAATGACAAGAGAAGCTTGATTTTCTACTTCTTAGTTTTATTTCCCATAATACCATCTATCTTTAGATAAAATTGCCTAATATATCTTTATAAGAAAACTAGAGGCCCAGTGCCCAAATTCTTCACCAGTGGGGTCCAGCTGGCCTTTCAGGAGGAGGAGACGGTGGGAGGTTGGCTGATAGGACTGCCCAAATCAGGCCAATAAGGGCTGGGCCAGCTGGAAGGAGGGGCCATGGGCGATTGGCTGGTGGGCCCCGCCCCTGATTGGGGTAGAAGGGCAGAGCTGGCTTGGGGAAGGGACCATGGGCCAACCATGGTGGTGGGGGCTGATCTGGGTTGGAGCCAGTGGTGGGGAGGGGCTGTGGGCAGTGGGCCGGCTGGCCCCGCTACCGAAAGGGGGTGCCAATCAGGGGCCAGCCAGCCAGCCCTGCCCCCTATTGGCTTGCAGGGGGGGGGGAGGTGATCAGGGATGGGGCCGGCCAGAGGGAGGGGCTGCAGGCTGATTGGGGTGGGAGAGGCCAGTCAGGGGTCATGAGAGGTTGGCCAGCTGGCCCCACGCCCCATGGGCAGGTTAGCTGGCCGCAGTGGCATCATCGCGACTGGTCGTTACAGCATTCCAGTCACTGGCTTTTTATATATATAGATATACTTCCCCTCACTTTTTGCTGGAGTTAGCTGCAGGGATCTCGCCTTGCAACTAAAATGACCCTAATTAGAGAGTTTATGTTGTTTGAAAAAGCCCATGCATGTTTCTGTATTTATTTATTTTTTCTGTGTGTGTGTGTGTATATATATTTATAAAACGAGTCTCTTTTCATCTCAAGGTATTAGTTCTGTTTTGTTTTTAGACATACTTCTATCTGCTACCTCAGTTGGAGAAAGAGTAAATCTTGCTACAATCTCTTGCTTGTAGGAAAGGAAGCGTAACTGGACAAACAACGTTTGTCCCTCGTGCTGCCTGTCACTACTTGCGCCAATTAAGCAGAGACAGGGTTGAATCATATGTGAATGTTTATGTCAGTACTGCCCGCAGTATGGGAGAGCAACAGTCATTCACAAAAATCTGCTCTGCACCCACCATAAACTGGCTGCTTACTAGCATATTGGTAGAAGTACAAAGGAGTGCATGGGGAAATAGCCAAAGGGTATGACAAATGGGCAGTTAGTAGGTAAGCAAGCTAGAGATTTGCAAAGGCCTACAGGTATGCAAAAGGGTTGGGGATTTTGAAAGGGCTTAGTGATATGCAAGGACTGGGGATCTTCAAAGGGCTGGTGATTCTGGTTTCTGCAGCAGAGTTGTTAATCTTTCCACAATAATAGCAGCTCCTATTATGGGGAGGAAGGGCTGAACTTCCAGGTAAGCTCCCAGGTCCTGAGTGCAGCTGTCAGCCAGGTTAGAATGTGCCTTCTTTAATCAGAATAAAACAATCATGGCTAACAGAGCATGATTAATATTTCTTACAATTCTAGCTGGTTCCCCAACATTCTATTTCTGCCCCTCTCAGAAGCAGTTCAAAAAGGGAATAAGAAATAATATGGCCCTGACCAGTTTGGCTCAGTGGATAGAGCGTCGGCCTGTGGACCAAAGGGTCCTGGGTTCGATTCCAGTCAGGGGCATGTACCTTGGTTGCAGGCATATCCCCGGTGAGGGGTGTGCAGGAGGCAGCTGATCGATGTTCCTCTCTCATCGGTGTTTCTAATTCTCTATCCCTCTCCCTTCCTTGCTGTAAAAAAAAAAATTCAATAAAATATATTTTTAAAAAAAGAAATAATATAAATCATAATTTATGATTCATAAGAATAATATTTAATTACCCTCCCAATCTTAGCCATATAGCCTGAAAATTCAGCTTTACACAATGAGATCTACATCTACCACATATCTACAACAATTACTAAAGAAATTTAGTTTTTCCAGAAACAAGCAATTAATACAAATAATAGAAAATGGGGATCCCTTAAACATATCTTGAAGACTGCATTTCACCACGCCACTTAATGTAATTTTTACCACAACTGTTAGTGTTTCATTGATTTAACCTGAGCATTTTTATTCAATATGAAAACTGTACAAAATAATGTCCATTTGTAACTTACCATCCTGACAGCGAAACTTAAGTTTGGGTCAAAAGTATCTTCATACAGTAGAATCAAAATGAATACAATTAATGTCCTTATGTGGTTTAATAAACCCAATTGAATTATTTTATAGTCACACTACTATAACTCCCAACCAAATTGTAACGTGCTACGATTCTAGTTAATGAAAAGCAAAGACGGGTTTTCTGAGCGTGTGACTGTTTTTAGGCATGGAAACATCCATGGCAGTTGGGTTTCTGGATATGGTCAGAGGGAATTAAGCATGCAATATGGATGTAAGTGTTTGAGCAGGAAGAGCAAAAATATGTGAACCATTAGATCAGCCCCCACACAGGGGTAAGTCACTTCAACAGGTTATTCCTAGAAACACTTAATCAACAGTCACCCGTTTGCCCAGGGCAGAGCTTCAGTCCTCCTGTTAGGACTTTCTGTAAATACAAAAGCAGACTGTGTTCTCCTATCAGCGGTTCTCAACCTGCGCGTCACGACCCCTTTGGGGGTCGAACGACCCTTTCACAGGGGTCGGCCTAAGACCATCGGAAAACACATATATAATTACATATTGTTTACAGTAGCAAAATTACAGTTATGAAGTAGCAACGAAAATAATTTTATGGTTGGGGGTCACCACCACATGAGGAACTGTATTAAAGGGTGGCGGTATTAGGAAGGTTGAGAACCACTGCCATAGATCATTGACTTCAGCAGTTTTCCTCTGATTTCTCTGCTTCGTTTTCTCCTACTGTCCCATTCATCTCCTCATGAATCTTGATGATATCCTGCGTGGCGCTACCCAGGGGCCACTGTCAGACCAACGGTAATCCCTCCTGCAGTCCGTATCTTTGGCCGATGGTTCCCTGAAGCAAACGCAGAAGCACTGAGCTCTGTTCTCTCTGCTGTCACTATCAGGATGGCCTCCCCATTGACCATGAGATCTTCTGTGATGGCTTCTTTCTCTAGCCAGTGAGAAGCATTTTCATTATTTTGTGACGTGAAAGGGAGGGGAATGGTCAGCCCTTGTCCTGGAGGCATTGTTTACTCTGGCCCTGAGAGCTTCAGCTGAGACTAGCCTACCTACAGCCTTTTTTCCTCGTCACTCCAGGCAGTATTCTCTCAGGAGTCCCACAGTCCCTTCTTTCACTTTGACTGTTTCCATGGAATCCTGCATCTGGTAAGCCGGTCTCCTTATTCCCTATCCGGGGTATGTTCTAGGCCGTTGCCCAGGATGCTGCCCAACTCTTTACAAATAATAAGCCAAACGAATCTAAATAGACAATCAGATTCCCAAGAACACCATGACTGTTAAAGATGCTGCCTGTAACAACTGAGAGGCATGTGGGATGCAGGTAGGTGTTCTAAAGAGAAGCGTACTCAATGTTGCTTAATTTTACACACTGTCCTCTCTGAGTATCATTTTTTCATGCAGGCAAGAACTGGGATCTAGGTAGAAATGTCTGCATATAAATTCTAGTTATGAAACATTTTGGTAACTTCAGAACTTGGTGTAAAATATTGCTAGCTCCATTCCATTGGAGCCGATAAAATGTGAATTTAAATATTTGAGGCTTCAAGGTCAAGAGAGAACAGTATTGAAGATGACTCTGTAGACCAGTGGTCCTCAACCTTCTGGCCCTTTAACTACAGTGCCTCATGTTGTGACCCAACCATAAAATTATTTTCGTTGCTACTTCATAACTGTAATGTTGCTACTGTTATGAATCGTAAATATCTGATATGCAGGATGGTCTTAGGCGACCCCTATGAAAGGGTCGTTCGACCGCCAAAGGGGTCGCGACCCACAGGTTGAGAACTGATGCTGGTGACCAAAAGGGGCCACATTTGAATCCTGGGGAGGCCTGTGTGGTCGACTAACAAACTCAGAGACCTAAAATAGCCACAAAGGATGGTTTGAAATTGAAACTTTTCAACTAAAAGCAGTTTATGGTGGGTAGTCATGTCCTAGGCTGGCATGTTCCCTGACAAGGGTGAGTCTTTACCCTAACTGAGCCTGTTTATTGTCTTTTTGCATCTACAATAACATATCTTTGGTATGTCAAAGTAATTTTCCTTTTCCCAGACCCCTCAAAGCAGCAGTCACCAACCTTTCAGACCTCACAGACCACCAATGGCCCACGGACCACCAGTTGGCGACCGCTGCCTCAAAGCACAAGCACAGCTCTGCAGAGACCACAAATGTCCTCATTGTTAGTGAGTTAATTGTTGACTGTTAACTGTCCTATACCCACCTAGTAAAAGAAGTATGTGTCTATCATTTTACTTTGTATCCAAACCCGGAGGTTCTCCCCACTCTCTTTGCTTTCTCCCACCTCCTGAGCCTATCACCAATGGATTTCATGTAACACACCTATCTCCTCTTTCTATTGTAATGTATAAAATAAGGTGCAAAACTGTCATCCTCTGGAGCATTTTCTAAATTCCTTGAGATTTTGCTTCCCAGCAATTGTCGACAGTTTAGCTCAAATAAACTCACAAAAATTCTCTATAGGTTTGAATGTTTCTTATGTTGACAATTCTATTAGTGAGAACTAAACACAGGAGTTAGATTTCTTCTTAACTTTGTCATTCTTGTTTTCCTCCTCCTACAACTGTATTTCCCCCACCAGAATCTGTATTTATGTTGAAGATAATATTAGGCTGTAGTAGTGGCCCTGGGTATGTAACAGCTTAGTAAGTACTTATAATTAGCAATCTATGCAAGAATAATTGTCCTTTTTTCATGACTTGGATATTGGCATTAACCAATGTGTGTGTGTGAGAGAGTGTTATGTGTGTGTGTAAACATTATTAGAAACTTATTAGGGAGTATTAGCTAAGTTTAGAAATAAAATAATCTCTCCTAGTGTACAAAATTATTGTAGTAATATATAGAAATGTTTAAAAATGTCTAAAAAATGTTAAGAAGATTTTAAAATGTTTGAGTTAACTTTCCTTAAAACTTAAAGTGTGATATTAAGGACACATTCCCCACTGCTCTGAAGCGTGTATACCCCATAGATAAGGATCTGAACTTCAGTTACTGACTTAGAGTGACTTGCTAAGATAACCATTTGTGTGAGTGATGTAGTCTCCCTAGATAACCACATGTAGCCCCTCGCCCTGTTTGAAATTAACATATGTGCATTGATGTAATTCATTGATAGCCACCTGAACTTCTACGGGTGCCGTACAGGCTTTAAAAATGGGGATCCTGACCAGCCAAGTGCTCGCCTGTTGAAACAGCCACAAAGGCACTTCCTCTTGTCAGTCTGGCAATCGATGCTGCTCCATGCTCCTCTCTCTGCCAGACAACAGAAGAATGGCCAGTACCTCTCGATTGAGAGGTGACCGAGCTCTTGGGTGAGGAACACTGGCCCCCTGCCTCTGGACCGGACCAGCCCAGCTGCCAGACCCCAGAGAACAGCACCACCAGGATCCCCCATTAAGCCTGCACCCGCAGCATCAGGAACTTTTGTGAATAATAAAGTGCTGTGTGATTTGGAACTGTATATGTTTCATGGGGTGTAATTCCTCCGGGAGTTAATTGAATTATTTTGCGTATGCTCAAAATTAAAATAAAAGCTCTGGTCTTTTCGGTCCTAGGCCTTCCCTTGGTCCTGCTTTCATAGAGTAGCCTCTTCACTAGCAACTACGTGCATGCCCTACACCTGCACAGTTAAAGTTTATCTCAAGGGACGTCTTAGATAAACACCTCAGATCCTTTCACAGAATCTAATTGGGACAAAAATATAATTAGATGTAAATTAAATATTTAACACCAGATTCTTGGATCACTGATATAAAATGTCCTTTTCTTCTTTTCCTAAAATACTGCCTTTCACAGGCTATTTTATAAAATTGATTCATTACCTTCTTTCCCAAAATGTTTTCTTTTTGCAATTTCCTTTTCATCTTTATTACCACTACCATTCTACCAATCCCAATTTCATATACCCACATTATATTTTATTGCTCTTTCTTCATATCCAATAAAACACCAAATCATTTTTTAAAGTCAGTTCACAAACTTCTTACATTTTCCCTATCCTGGCCCTCATTTTATTGGAACTCGTTATTTCAAATTTAGGGTGTCTATGGCATATGCTGATTTCTCCTACCAAGACAGTGTATTAACGCCTGCAGCATAAAATATGACGCTTTACATTCAGCAGATCCTCAGTTTAAAAAATGTTAATGTCTTTTCCAATTCCATTTCCTTCCTTGCTTTCTTTCCTCCTCCACATTTATATTCTCTGTGGTAGTGCCAGACTTGACTGTGCTTTCATCATACCATTTCCTTCTTAAACAACTTTTCACTAGTTCCTTATTGCCTAAGAAATAAACCTAATTTCTCTGCTTAATCTTTTATCTGGCCAAAGTCAGGCCCTACCATACCAATGAAATGTTTAAATCTTTTTGTTGTCTCAGTTTACCCTCCACCAGATAGAATTTAAGCTAGAATTTTCCCTTTTTATAAAGGAATAAAAAGTGAACTTGTTATTTGAAAATTGATAGTTAGTGACTAGAGATAAGCTTGAAATACTAGAATACATTATAAGCCCAATCATAGGTAGTCTTATGAAAATGTGTATCTTAACTATTTTTCAAATCTATTGTTTTCAAGATATTTTAAGTTATATCTTTTTCCTCTTTTCAGAGCTGCTTCTTTGGGGCACTTTTTTTTTTTAATTGAAGTATAATTCACAAGGGGTAACATTTTATAAAAAAAGTATTTTTATTGATTTCAGAGAGGAAGGGCGAGAGACAGAGAGAAACATCAATGATGAGAGAGAATCATTGATTGGACGACACTTCCTGTATGCCCCACACTGGGGATCAAGCCCACAACCTGGGCATATGGCCTGACCAGGAATCAAACCTTGACCTACTGGTTCATAGGTCGAGCCACAGAGGCTGGGCAGAACAACATTTTTTTTACAAGGTTTCTTATAACTATGGCTGGATGTTTTCACTAGTCTTCCAAGAAGGAAGTGATTTTTTAGAATCACTTCTAAAGTCCTGTAGTCTAACTTTGGGGACTATTTTGTATATGAGTGCTAATAAGTATTTAAAACCAAGTAGATCTCATCACATGTCACTCTATGAATGTTGACAAATGGAAGGGACTACTTTGCCTATAGTATAAATATCAGTTCTGAACTGAAAAGCTGGGGAAGAAATATTATTTTTCTGCATATATCAGAAAAATAGCTAGCATATGAAGTTTCCTTCTTAACCTCAGCAGATAAACTTAGCTGACAGTGTTAATTCAGATTCAGGAAATTATCTGAATCTCGGTTTGTGTAGATTTGTAATTCCCATATATGCAATATTAACTAAATAAAAAAGCATTTATAGCTTCACATGTATACATAGACTCTCCCTACTTTTTTTAGCATCCATTAGTTATTGAACTTTGTAAACTGGCATTGAAACATTATAACACTGCTTTGTTGTAGCAATTTTATAAATGTTTACAGTGTAATACGTGTTATTTTTCAGAAACAAATCGAAGGTTAATTTCTCAAGGTTCTTGCTGCCTGTTTGAACAGCATTTGGAGGATCTTTTATATACATTTGTAATAGATAAAAAATAAAACAGATTGCAAGTCTTTTTTTAAAATGCTTAAACCATGTACCAAGTTTTTGGTGCAAATCATGTAAAATAAGTTAAATTTAAATTGCATTATATTAACCAACATGAGTGTATTTCTGTAAGCACAGTTATGTTGAAATAAAGTTTTAAAAAGAAAAAAAATCACAAAAACAAACCAACCAAAAGCCCTCATTTTCTAACATCTTCCCCAGCATAAACTGCTTTAGCCAACCCGGCCTTAACACAGTTCTTTCAAGACGACATGCTTATGCCTGATTCCATTCTTCTATTTTGCTAAGAATGCCTTCTCCTCTTCAAGTTTATTGTTCAAAGGAGGTTAAGTCCAGTTTTTAAAATATCTACGAAGTACTACCAATTTTGCTCTTTTAGGCTTCTCTTAATTGTGTGCTACCACTTTATAAGAGTTTTTATTATTTGCTTTCTTCCCCAGTGAGAAAGTAAATGTCTCAGTGGCAGGGTCAGGCCACATACTCCAAGTATTATAGAACCTATGACTAGAAACGACCCTGTAAACCAACTACACTTTAAAGCTGATAACTGCGGCTCAGAGTAGTTAACTGACTTTCAAAAGGCCATACAGCCTTTAGCAACAGAGTTGGTAATAACATCCAATTAAACTTAGTACATTGCACCACATCATTTATATATATATATCTCCTATCTAGTAAAAGGGTAATATGCAAATTGACCATCACTCCATCACAAAGATGGCGGCACCCAGTCCTCTCAGCCCTGCCGGAGTCCTCCAGTCCCGGGGGGTGGGTGGCCGCTGAGAGCGGGCAGCGTGAGCAGCCTGGCAGAATGCTTGCTTCATTGCCGCAGCGACAAGGCAAGCGTTCCACCCCGGCCACGGAAGGCGTCTGTCTGGTCAGTGAGTGCGGAATGGTGTGGGGGAGTAGCCTTTCCACTGCCAGGTGCGGAGGAGGGCCTCTGACCAGGCTGGGCGCAGAACACTTGTGTCCTGGAGACTCTGCCAACTGGAAGGAGGAAGTCCCACCCCCACAGAATCAGCCAGAATCAGCCATTGGTCAGACAGCTCTCAGCGGCCTGACAGATAGGACTCTCATTCACCTGCATCTCAGATCGTGACAGCAGGGAGGTGGGACTATGTCTAAAGAGAAACTACTGATACAACGTAGCTCTGCAGCCGAAAGAAGCCAGCGTTATCGACAGAAAATGTCTGAAGACCAATGTGTGTCTGATCATGAAAGATCAGTCAGGCAGGCAGAGAGGTTAGGGGTGATCAGGCAGGCGGGCAGAGGGATTAGGGGCAATCAGGCAGGCAGGCAGGTGAGTGGTTAGGAGCCAGTGGTCCCAGATTGTGAGAGGGGTGTCTGACTGCCGGTTTAGGCCTGATGCCACAGGTGCAAATCATCCCCACAAGGATCAGGCCTAAACTGGTGGTCAGACATCCCCAACAGGTTCGTGATTGGAGAGGGTACAGGCTGGGCTGAGAGACTACCTGCCCCTCCGCCCCCACCAGTGCAAAAATTTCATGCACCTGGCCTCTAATGTGCTAGGTTCCTTCAGCCCAGCCTGCACCATCTCCCAGTCCGGGAACCCTTGGAGGATGCCCGCTCGCCTGCTTGCTGCTCTACAATGCTGCCACAGAGGCAGGAGCGGCTCCCACCACCATTGCTATGCTCCCCAGCCATGATATGGTCTTCTGGCTGAGCAGCACTCCCCCTGTGGGAGCCCACTGACCACCAGGGGGTAGCACCTGAGTTGAGCATCTGTCCCCTGGTGGTCAGTGTGCATCATAGCGACCAGTTGTTCCACTGTTCAGTCAATTTGCATATCAGACTTTTATTATATACTAGAGGCCCGGTGCCCAAACATTTGTGCACTCAGGGAGCGGGGGGGCGTCCCTCAGCCCGGCCTGTGCCCTTTCTCAGTCTGGGACCCCTCAGGGGATGACCACCTGCTGGCTTAGGCCTGCTTCTCAGGGGATTGGGCCTAAGCTGGCAATCAGACATCCCTCTGGCAGCCCGGCAGCCCTCGGGGGATGTCCACTTGCCAGCGGGAAGCAGGCCTAAGCTGCAGTCGGACATCCTTAGCGCTGCTGAGGAGGCAGGAGAGGCTCCCGCCACCACCGCTGTACTGGCAGCCATCAGCCTGGCTTGTGGCTGAGCAGAGCTCCCCCATGTGAGAGCACACTGACCACCAGAGGGCAGCTCCTGCATTGAGAGTCTGCTCCCTGGTGGTCAGTGTGTGTCATAGTGACCAGTCATTCCCAGTCTTTTTGCTGTTAGGGTCAGTTTTCATATTACCCTTTTACTATGTAGGTGCACGGTTGGGGGCCGGCTGGTTTGCCCTAAAGGGTGTCCCGGATCAGGGTGGGGGTCCCACTTGGGTGCCTGGCCAGCCTGGATGAGGGGATGATGGCTGTTTGCAGCTGGTCACACCCCCTTCTGGGTGGGGGTCCCCACTGGGGTGCCTGGCCAGTCTGGGTGAGGGGCTGAGAGCTGTTTTCAGGCTGGCCAAGCCGGCGACAGAAGCCCCCAGACTCTCCTTTTTTTCTCTTTTTTTTTATTCTGGGATTTTTTTACTTTCTATAATTGAAACTTTGTTGCCACTCCATTTCCGAGGCCGGGGCCTGCTGAAAGCAGGTATCTGGAGTTTGTTTAGCTTCTATAATTGCAACTTTGTTGCTTAGAGTGGAGCTCAGAGCCGGGCCACGGCAGGCAGGGAACCTTGGCTCCTCCATCACTGGAGTAAGCAAGCCTCCTGCTCGCTTCAGCTGCGTGGCTGCCAGCCGCCATCTTGGTTGGGTTAATTTGCATATCCTGCTGATTAACCAATGGTAAGCGTAGCAGAGGTATGGTGAATTACCATGCTTGTCTATTATTAGATTAGATGATATATATATATATATGTACATATACATATTTCATATAAACATATATATACTTTACATATACATATATACTTCTATACACATATGTGTAGTATATATATGCTATCTTTACTATATTATAATTATATAAATATATAAATATAAAATTGTCACTTCTTGATTTCCGTTTAAATAATAGGTAAGAAAGGGTGATTATTTTCTCAGTGAAATAGTGCTCATAAGGGATTGATTTCAAAGTGTCCTGCTGTGACAGGAAATGAAAAAAAATAGCATGAAAAGTATATTTATTTATAAACAGTTATTGTATTCTAAGGAGAATGGAAAATCAGGTATTTTTACTGAGTAAGATGATGTACACAGTCAAATTTGAAAACAGGGGAAAGCTATGAAGCAAAAGACTTATAAAGAAAAAAAGAGATGGAGAACAAAATGAAAAATTTTGGAGTAAAATGTTAAATGCTGTGTATTGTAATGTCCTTTACTTCCCTAATCACTCACAAAACCTTTAATAAATTAATCATATAACTCACTAAATTTTAAATATTTATGATGCACTATTTCAATGTGAGTAAAAAGGAAAAGCTTACGGTCTTAGGCCCATCTGTATTGATCTATAATAATGCAATAATCTGCTACCTTTTAAATTTTAAAATATTTTGTCTTCTTTTTAATACTGACAAAATCCTAATCTAATTAAAATAATATAATTTATAAAAATTAAATATTTCTAGATATTTTATGAAATATTCTACACCTATACATCAAAGATACATTTCAATTATTAAAGAAAATTTCTCACTTGGGTAAAAATATGAATAGAATTGGCAAATTTTCTGAATAAAACTGAACTGGTAAAATTTTTAAATGAAAACTGATTTTACAGCAGTGATTTCATAAAATTTTGATGAGTCATCAGGTGGTACCTTAGTTGATGAACACAATTTAGATGTAGCAGAAACATTTAAAATGTTAATTATAGATGGAAATCTTTAGCTCGTTTAATTGCAATAAATTCCTCACCTAATAAGTAGAAAATATACAAGTATCTATTGATTCCACATTTCACTTGATTAGTGATTTATATAGTTTGTGCCCTTTATTTATAGCTGGAGCTGAATGGGGATCTTGGCATGATCTTTAGCCTCTTTCCACAGACCAGAAGAATGCCATACATGCTGACCATTTAAATTTTCATTAATGTTCATAATCTCAGATAAACCAACACCATAAAATATTCTGTTCTGGGAAATATTCTCTTACTTAAATTTAACTATTATTTGGAAAAAATCAGCTCTCCAATTTTTGGATTCTGTTTAATAAAATTGGAATTAATTTAGTCAATGTACCAACCCATTGTATTTGTTCTTAAGCATTGCTTTAACCAGTTACCTCAGATTTAGTGTTTATTTAAACAACTCAAATTTATTAAAGTTTTAGAGATCAGAAGTCCAAAATGGGCTAAAAGCAAGGGCTGTGATCCTCTGTAGGCTCTGTGGAGAACTGCTTCCCTGCCTTCCTAACTTCAAGAGTCAGCCTGCATTCCTTGACTTGTGCCCCCTTCCACCATTTGCAAAGCATCTTCAAACGTTTCTCTGACTCTCTGTCTTCTGCCTTCTTCCTCTACTTATAAGGAATCAAGAGTTTCCATCCATCCAGCCCACTAAAATAATCCAGGATAAAATCATCTCATGGGAGGTTAATTAGCATTCTAATTCCACCTGCAACCTTAATTCCCAGAGCCTAACATATTTACAGATTCCAGAGATGAAGTCATGGATATCTTTGGGGGACCACCCTCAATCACTAAGAATAATTGAAGTTGCTTTATTTTATAATTTCTCTAGCTCTGATTTTCAACCATTTTTAGATTGCTATTTTACCATGTACCCTGTTCCCTGCAGACCCATAGGACAAATTTTGTGTGAATAGGATTGATCTATTTTTGTGTTAAAAATTCTCCAGCATCTTTCCAAATTGGGGAGATACAATAAGATGCACCAAATCTTAGATATGTATGCATTCCCCACTTTATAGAGATTGGCTAGGATCTTACTAAAAAATTAAGGGTGGGGGGGGTAAGAGATCAACCAAAGGACTTATATGCATGCATATAAGCATTACCAGTGGACATAGTCACTGGGGGGGGGGGGGTGAAAGCATATGCTGGGGGGTGGGAGTGGCCGGAGAGAGGTCAATGGAGGAAAAAAAAATACTGTAATAGCTATGTATGGGCTGGGGGTGGGTGGAGGAGAATACTTGAAATATTAGGGGGACCACTCTGTAAAGTATATGATTGTCTAACCACTAGATTGTACACCTGAAACTAATACAGAATAATATTTAATGTGAACCATAATGGAGAAAAAGATGGAAAATTATATATTATGTGTTTTTCATCATCATCATCATATAAAAAAAATGCATGACAAATGAATGCCTAGGGAGAGAGGGTTTTTTCTTCCCTCTCCTCCATCACTCTTTGGCTATACAAGTTATGCTGTAAATGTCAGAATCTGCTTTCTACAATTCCATTTTAAAAGTTTTCCTTCTGCAGTAACTGAAATTTAACAATTGATGAACCAAGCCATAAACCTAAACTTTATAGGCAAAAGTAGCTTTCAAAATAATGGAATTTTAGTATTGACTTAATAAAACACCCTTATGTTGCAAAAAGTTTTTATGATATTCACTGTAAGACTGTATTTCATATTTGGCATTTAAAACTAGAAGAACAAATTTAAGTTGCAATCCACATTAAATTTATATAGTTCAATTATCCTAAACACTGGACATTACTCTCTAAGAACATGTCTTTATAAGATCTAAAAGAAATGTAATATGGAATTAATTATTATTATAGAATAACTTTGTAATAGTTATCTTTTAATCTAATATTCTGAATGTTCCATAAATAGATATTTGGGAGTGACTATGGTTAAAAATATTTCTGTAAACACTGATTTACCTGAGGTAGATATATTGATTCTAAGGGGATCAAAAACATTTCCTTGTTTTCTGACTTAATATAGTCCCACAGTAAGATATCAAGTATTTAGCTTAGATGGCATTTAGAAGTTTTGTCTAGTGGATAAAGATGCCTACTTTATAGAATACTATAATAACAGTAATAATTGTTGACAATTTCTTATACTTTCTAGATCTGGAAATATAGGGGCTTTGACTCAGGTGTCCCAGACCTGCAATTAATTACACATGTGGCTTCATACCTGTTTTCTCATATGAAGCTATCAAGAATAATGTAACCTCCTAAGATTGAGGATTAACTATAAGTAAAATATTGGTGCTTAGCATGTGCACATGCATTTTACTTGACTCAATAAATAATAGCAATTTATGAAATTAAAATATCTTTTGGTTAGCATAAAATTGGTAACAAATAGTAACAAGTATGTATAAAGAATGTATCTGGAATTTCACATTTAATTATGATAGAGAAATTAGTCCTGAACCAGTCATAAATAAACATAAAATAAAATAAAAACATACAACCCTGGCTATAATTAATTAATCAATGGATTGTTGGTTTAGTTTTTTTTTAAATATTTGGAAGAAAGCTTATCATTTTTCAAATGTTTTTTCTTTCCCCTTCTCAAATTCCTTTCTTCTGTGTCTCAAATTGCTTCTTTGTTTAATATTAAGCCATAAAACATTTAGAATGCTTATTTTATTTTTATTAGAGGTCCGGTGCATGAAATTTGTGCACTCGGGGTGGGGGAGGGGGTCCCTCAGCCCTCATTGCAAGAGGGTGCAGACCAGGCTGGGAGACCCCATCAGTGCACAATCGGGGCTGGGGAGGGATGTGGGAGGTTGGCCAGCCAGGGAGGGACCATGGGACACCAGCAGCAAGCTAACCTACCAGTTGGAGTGCCTAACCCCTGATGGTCAGTGCACATAATAATGATGGGTCGACCAGTTGATTGTCTGCCCCCTAGTGGTCAGTGCATGTCATAGCAAGTGGTTGAGCGGCCTTAGCATTCATTAGCATATTACGCTTTGACTGGTTGAATGGCTGACCGGACGACCAGACACTTAGCATATTAGGCTTTTATTATATAGGATTCTCAGAATGAATTTTAATATAATAATATTTTATTTCAATTTAAGCTCAGTGCATTTGATTTCAGTTTTCTCTATCACTTTAGTTAGTATAATTTCTATAGACTTTTCTACTATGTCTGATCTGTAATGCTCACCAAGTGAATTATTTTTATTTCAAATATCACATATTTTATTTCTCAGTTCCTATCTCATTCTTTCAGAAGTTTTTGTATCTCTTTTAATATATTGCATATTCTTATCTCATCTTATTATATATATATATATATATCAATTGTACTAGCATATTTTACTTAGTTATTTTTACAGTTTTTCTCTCTCAACTTTAACATCTGTGTCATTTGTTTGTCCTTTCTTCTTCCTCTTTAATCCCTCTCGATTATGGCTTTATTTTCCTGCTTGTATAGAGTAACATTTATCATATTCTGGACATTGAAAAATTACATTGTAAAGATTCTGAATTCTTTTATGTCCCATTGAAGATTACTGAATATTGTCCAACAGGCATATATATTATTGGTGTTTCACTTTGATTAAATGGAGATTTTTTTTAAATATTTTGCCTGGGTGCAATTATTTTGGTTTTGCAATTAGTTCCCTTTTTCCTGAGATATGGTTATTATTTCTTAAATCCTTCTAGGGTTTTGCTGAAAACCTGAGTATTAAAATATGCCCTCTATTTCGGCAAAAATTCAACTTGAATATCTGTATTCCCAGAACTAAACCTGGAAGATTCTGTATAGTCTGCTCAGTTTTTAGTTTTTTTAGATGTTCCTTTCATCTTCTGGGTCCCTTGAAACTATACTGTACTTTGCTTCCCTTTTATTCCAATCTTGTATCACCACCAGTATCTACTACAAACAAATGTTTATAACTATTTTATTTAAACTACTAAAAACTAGAAGTAAATAAGATGGCCATTGATAGATGGATGGATAAGCACAGTTAGTACATCCACACAATTAAATATTATTCAGCAAAGAAAAAAATGAGCTATCTAGGTATACACATACAGAGATGAACCCTGAGTGAATATATTGCTATGTGAAAGAAATCAATTTGGAAAGGCTGAATACTGTATGATTTCAATTAATCATTCTAGAAAAGAATCATCTAGGAAAGAATTCAAAGGCAAGACAGCATAGAGTTTAAAGAGAAAATGAATTTATTAATGAAGCAGTGAGACAGAAAATGGGCTACTCCACAGACAGGGCAGCCACCCCGTAGCACAGTTTGCTTCCTTTCTTGAGGTTTATTTAATCAGGAGATAATGTACTTAATGAGGGCAAAGAATATTCAGGATCTTCCAGGGAAAGACATGGAGATTTCTTAGAGGAGCTCTGTTGGCTCAGTTATTTTGTGTCCCTTTATGGGCTTTCTGTTTCCCTCATGCTGGCATAGGGTGTGTCATTCAGCATGCTAATGTATTACAATCCTATATAATAAAAGACTAGTATGCAAATAGACCGAACATCAGAACAACCTAACAACCAAACAACCTAACAATTGGTCACTATGACATGCACTGACCACCAGGGGGCGTGTATGGAACATAGCGGGCATTGGCCTCAGCAGGATGGTTGAGCAGGAGGGGGGGGGGCAGTGGTGGGCAGATAAAGGTGGGGCACCAGTCCCTGTCATTGGGGCCAGCCTCTGGTGGTTACTGAAAATTCTTTGTTCCTGTGTGCTGCAGTCTTGTGTGGCGCTCGCACCTGCTGCCGGTGCGGGCCCTGCTTGCACCCGCAGCTGGCAGTGGAGCCGCCACTCACACCTGCTGCTGGTGCCTGGTGCTGGTCCGATCACTTGGCATCATCAGTGGGTGCGAGCGGTGGCTGCCGGCCCTGAACACCCCTGAGGGCTTCTCCACCTCCCCCTTCTCCTGAGGGGTGATCAGGGGCAGCAGCCACTGCTTGCACCCGCTGATGGCATGGAGCAATTGGGGCCGGCACCGTCAGCGCATGGGAACTGCGGCAGCAGGAGCAGGGCTGCCAGCAGACAGGGGACAAAGGGCCATGGCGGGAGGGGCTGGGCGGGGTCGCAGAGGATGGGCCGAGACCTGCCCCTGTGCCTTTATACCCTTAGTTCCTTTGCCCCCCAAATATGGATCAGGCTTTGGGACTTTTCACGGGCTTTGCTGCCCCCCTTGAGTTGGGATGGGGGAAGTGAGATTACACTCAGAGTCCTGTCTGGTGCCAGTGCTGCCAACCCCCTCAAGGGGTTGCATATGGTTCACGGCTTATGGCCTCTGTAAAATGGGAGTATTCTGGGACACAGGTTCTTCAAGGCAGGACAGGCATCACAGGTAAGAATGGAGTTTATCGGCAAGCAAGAGTGTGCGTCCGAATGCAGGTTACTGGTGCAGATTCAGATAGCTGGTCCCCCAAATGTCTTATTTTCCCTTTCAAAATTAGTGGCCATGTTGGCTCATGCTTGTCTCTTCCAGTTTTAGGCCATAAATCCTGTGAGAGCTGGTCTTCCGTCTTTGTGACAGCTCCTGTATCTTTTAGCAATTGCAGCTGTTATACCACATACCCTATCTCAATTCCAGCTGAAGTATTTTTAGTTTATTGGTGAAATATAATTCTTTAAATAGCTTGGCAAAAAAAAAAAAATAATAAGATACCTAGGAATAAACTTAACGAAGGTCTTTTACCTGCCCTCATTAATTTATTCATCCATGCCTATATTTCTTCCTGTAGTAATAGGAACAAGGGGTGAGTCAGTGATAGTATTTTATGAGAGAGTGTCTTGGTCCAAGGGGCGGTGCTGCCCAGGATATTTTATTTCTTCAATGTATGCAGAAGCCTGACTCCAATCTAATTTTTACCATTGGTGATGAAATGTTTCACGAAACAGAAGGCACAGTCTCTGCCTTCCCAGAGGGTACAATTCAGTCAGGACTAACATCAGACAATGAAGAGAAATTTCTGTCATTTGTTGTTTTAGTTATAAAAGTAAAAGGCCAAACTCAGCTGTTCAGAGGTACCCAAGTGCTGAAGGGAATTGTTAGAGGGATGGTGGCAGCTGAGATGGGCTTAGGCTGGGAAGGCTCTGTATTTCTAATTCCCTGAGTGATTTATCCTCTCCTTCCAACAACCTTGAGTTTATTGCTTCCTGTTTGAAAATTAGCCTTAGTGTCTCTGTTCTCTCTGATTCTTTAAAGTACACATTTTTCAATGCTGAAAAAAATAAGCAGTTTAATCGAAAGTTGACAGAAAAAAATCTTTGGAACAATGGCTACACAATGTTTTTTTAAAAAAACTACATTTAAATTTCCTAGAGATTTTAATTATATTTTCTTACTTTCCTGATTCACTAACCCCAACTTACTAATCACCCTTTTCATATACTCTATTTCTCTTTAAAACTGTAGTATGGCCTATTGGAATGTCAGTGACATAGGTGGAAAGAAAGTACATTCCAGAGAAGGGGAAAGAAAGTAGAGAAGATTGAGTACTAGATCGCCAATTTAGATGTTGCTACGGCAACACCAATGGCAGGGCTCTGAGTGTATCTAAGAGAGAAACCTCGAGGGCATGAGAAAGAATGGAGAATAAAAATTGCAAAGAACAGAAAAGAATGGAAAATACAATATAAGAATTTGCAGTGGGGCGGTAAGTAGGAAGTTACTCAGTTTTTGCCAAATCTGACCCTAAAATGACTAGGATATATTGTCCGTGGTATATCAGTGCAACAAAAATATTAACTTTTTCATGTGGTAGACACAATGCTAAAAATGAGATTACAAAATTGATTTTCAAGTCTGTTTTTCTTTCAAACTAGCAATAACTTAGCCAAGATACATATTTACTAGAGCCTGGTGCACGAATTTGTGCATGGGTGGGGTCCCTGGGGGTGGCCTGCAGAGATCGGGCCCCAGCTCACGGCCCCAGCCTCGCAGCTCCACAGCCCCGCCTGGCACCACACCTTGGCCTGGTGCTGCTGCTTCACCTGCTCCTCCATCCCACCTGCAGGGCGATCAATCGGGGCTCTCACCCCCACCTGGCTCCCTCAGCACTTGGGAGCCAGACAGCGGCCCACCCTTCGCCACTGCTGCTGGTCACCGTCTGTGGGGACAACCGGACCTCTGCTCGCACCTGCCATGGCCTGGCACCGCCCGCTCACCTGCTCCACAATCCCACTGCAGTCCCACTCCCGCTGGGGCTCATCGGGGTCAGCAGTGCCTCCACTGCCACTGCTGCCAGTGCTGTCACCAGCGCCTACCATGTTCCGCACTGCCCCCTGGTGGCCAGTGCATGTCATAGTGCGCAGTCAAACTCCTGGTCTCCTGGTGGAACTCCCAGTTGAACAACCACCTGAGGGGACAATTTGCATATTAGGCTTTTATTATATAGGACATCAACTTATCAATTTGCAATCACTGCTAGTTTAGTCTTGAAAGCATCCCTCTCTTACTGGTAAGTTGCTTACTGTGTATTTTCTGCTAATTGTTTTCCCTATTGGTATTTACCCAACCTATTTTATTAGAACATCCATTCATCTACTCACAATTTATTTAATTTCTAATTATTTATTGATGTTGTCTATGTACCAACTAGTGAAGATTCAACAGTGAACAACTTTCCATTCTTTACCTGACTATCACTCTTTACCCCTGAGATGGTTTCAAGGGTATGTGTATTTGTGTATGTAGCAGAGATGTTATATGTGTGTGCATGATACATGGGGCTTGAGGAATCCAGAGGCCTTTTACGCTATAGAATTATAGTATCTCAAGAACCTTGGTGGAAAATTGGTAGCTGTTCAGTGCCAACCCAGTATTTCCTGTGTCTTGAAATCTGCCTTACATATTGTCTTCTTACTATACCCAAATTATATCATTCAGACATGACTTCATCTCCAACTCAGGTTTACTTTCAGTAATTCACATCCATATTCACCTTTTCATTCAATCAATATGCTTTGAGTGACTGCTCCATACAATTATACAACCTATGCGAGGTGTTTGAGAGGCAATAATAATGCAGTCCAAGCCCTCTGATGCTGGAACTTATATTTTTGTTGCAGGGGGAGGGGCAAGGCAGGCATTCCATTACCAATAAGAGTATTAATTATTTACACAAATTGTGATAAATGGCACAAGGGAAGAGACATAAGGTCAATACATATTGTAATGGGGGAAATTGACCTACTGTGGAAAGAAAGGTAATAAAACTACTTCTTGAGAAAGTGACTAAGTGAAGATCATAAAGTAGCTAGGTGAAGATGTAGAAGCCATGCAAATGACCTACGCTTTGAGATAGAAAGGAACAAGTGATGTGAATAAAAACCTTATATAATAAATTCAAATGGAGGAGAAACATTACTTTTATATTTCCCTTTAAAGTAAATAACAAATTATTCCAATCACGCAAAGGTGAATGGGAATTTAATCTGTGTCATTATCCTGACTTCCTGCCATATTTCTCACAGACATGCGAGGTTCCAGATCTTAGCCTGAACGGAATACTCAGGAAGTCCTCTCCAGTTACCAGTTCACCATAATCACAAAAGAGATGTTGGTAGTCTGGTTTTATGACACTTTTAAACCCAGCTGCTTCACTATTTCTGTGCAATCTTGGACAAGGCAAATATTTCTTAGGAAAGGCCCCTGGTTCCTGGGTTATAGAATCCTCAGATGTATGGTATCCTCCCGGGGTCCTTATGAGGAAGCCAATCAAGGAACACTTCTATTAGTTACAGCTCTCACAGCCATCAACTCCCTATCCTTAAAGGGGGCTGCTCTCCTCATTCACTTTGCATAAGCCTCTCAAATAACTCAGGATACTGAAAAAGAGCAAATGGCTCGCAACTTTTGTTTTTGGTACTCCTAAGGCAAGGGAACACAAAATCTTGATGATTTGGTGAATTCAGTGAAAATTTCAAGAAAAATAAGTCAGTTTAACAATTTCAATTATGATGCTACACATAGCGTGTTCATAAAATAATAAAAATATGTCACAGTAGCCATTCAGAAAATATTTGGTTAATTTATTTGTTTAAAGAGGAATAAAATAATACAGAGTCTTGAAGATCACCTAAACATCAATGTCTACCATCATACGAAACATGCTAATAATAATATTAATACCTGTTAATATGCTGAGACTAATATTAATGTATACAACATTTTACAAAAATATGCATTATGTATAAATACACATAAATAGATGTGTGTATGTGTTTAACGCCTTATTTTCTGAAGAGTAATAGGAGTAGAAATTATACTACTGATAATGCTAGAGGTATGTTACAATCAGTTACTACGAATCAGAAAAATATCTAATTATTAGAAGGCTCTCTATCCTTGAGAACTACAAAAATGTCATGTTAAATCTACTGCTGCCTGAGATGCCCACCCTCCTCACTTTACAAAGTGTACTTTTAAATTTCTCGTTAGCTACTCATCATGGATTAAAGGAAATTAAAAGATTTAATCAGCCACGCTGTCATTTACTTTGGCTATTACAGTTTAAAATGCTGAATGTTTCTCAGGCAATTGAGAACTTGTGAGGTTTTTATTTCCTTTCTCTTCTTACTCCTAAGGCTTTTCGAAAGTAAATATTTTCATCGTGATGTAGAGACCTAGGAGGATAATGGCATAGAGAACACGGTTTATATCATACACAGGACTTGATAAAAAAAAAAAAGACATGAGCTGGAAATGATAGTTCTTGCTCTAAAATATTTTATTTTTTAAGTTTATTTTTTTTTTAAGGCATTACAGATATTCCCTATTTTTTCCTGCATTTACCCCTTCCACCCAACCTATAGCTCACTCCAGGCCTTCACCACACTATTGCCTGTGTCCGTGGTATATATGCTCTTTGGCTAAATTCTTCTCATCCCTCCTTACCCCTTCTCCTCTGAGATCTGTTAGTCTGTTGCATGCATCCATGCCTATGGACCTATTTTGCTCCTCACTTTATTTTTTTTTCATTAGAGTCCACATATAAGTGAGATCATGTGATATTTGTCTTATTTGACTGGCTTATTTCACCAAACATAATGGTCTCCAGGTCCATCCATGCTGTTACAAAGGGTAAGTATTATCACAGTCCCACATCATCTTATGGAGGACTTATCTGATGGAGAAACAAGAGGAAGTTCTGAGAACAGGGTGAAAGAGATTTGAAGGCCCTAACTACAGAGAAGTGGAGCATTTACATTTTAATTTACGTGGCTTGGCTCTTGTGCACGTGAGTCAGAGGCTGAGTCATTGAGTAATGCAGGCATTATGGGTTGTTCGGAAATGAAGAGAATTATGCTAATGTTAGTGAGGGGGAGAGCCACCAGGGAGACAGAATCCTGAAGCACATGAGGCCTGGTCACCAGGCCATATCGACTTGACGACTTATGAAAGATGGCACAGTGACAAATGGATGTTCATTTAATGTTTATGCAACAGATTTATTTAGTGACTACCATAAGCCAGAAATAGCACTAAGTCCTGAGTGTGGACAAAGAACAGATTAACAGTAACATTTGGATTGTTCCCGGTGAAGCAACTAATGTGATTGTTTTGCTCATAATGCATCACATTTCTACTAGAATTGTTATACTTTTGGATGCTATCTTTATGATGACAAATGTGTTCCTAAATCATATTTGTTATTTTCATTAAATACATTCAATGTATTTTCAGTCATGTTTTGATTAATCTTTTAGTAAATGTTATTCAGGGTTAATGATAAGTTTTATTGTCCAATATTTCTTTGAACAGGAAAGTTGAATGTATATTTATAATGATATCGAAGCCAAAAAAAGAAAGGTTTCTTCCCAGGATGATCTTAGGGACTGTAATTTTTGAAACTTATGGGGTCAAAGCTATGTTAACATGAGGCATATATCTATGTGAAATTAATTTCTGCCATCTCTGGTAAAAATTAGTGATTGTTTTGACAGAATGTCTTTTCAGTAGACTGAAAAGGGAGCTGAAACAAAGGGGGAATGAGGAAATAAGATATAAGGTTGAGGGGCTAGAGAAAGGATCTTGCAGAGCACTGCCTCTTTAGCTGCCCTATCAGCACAAATGAATGACTTGAAGAGGATAACCTCTCTCCATTCAATTCTCAGTTCTTCTCAAGTCATATTCCTCCCTTGACATGTATTTGCCATTGTGTTGAAGACTCTCATACATCTCCAGTCTCTTCTGGCACGTGTTTTTAATTGGCAAAGAAGTATTGCAGGAAATTATTGCCACAGTCCCACATCATCGCTAAGAACGACTAAGACAGTGCTAGGGAAGCATCTGACCACTCTAGATGGCTCTGCAGATCAAGACTGGGTATCCACAATGCTGGAAAGAGCCATAAGCCAGTAGCAACTGCAGCAGCCAGAGCAGGCACAAAATAGTCCCACAGATTCCTGTTGTAAGATATTAAGCCTGAATTTCCTGATTAGGCAATATGGAAAGTAACAGAAATACTAAGCAATGCATGCCAATTAATAAAGTTTTCTCAAAGTACCATATCACATTAGCTTCTTCCCCTCAGTTAATTTCACCTTTATTTTTCACTTCATGCAAAAATAAAATAAAATCATTGAATATCTCAAAATGATGTCTTGGTAATTAAACATTATAAAATTTAATTGTTGCCAGTCACACCCTGGCATAAGCATGGTTAGTTAAATGCAAATAAAAATAATTTTGAGTACAAAAATAAAGTGAATTAAATCACAAGGATTATAAGTGTGAAAGACATGTATAGTTGAAATCTATTGGAGAAATTATACACAAGAAAATACAAAAAGAATACTGTGTAAGTTGCTGTCATTTAGCTTAATAAAGCCACTACTTTTACAATTCTTTAATCATTTCCTCACTAGAGAAATTATATACCAAAATTAGAACATCATGACTCCCCAAACAGAAAAAAAGAGGAACAATTAAATAAAGCAAAATTAAAAGATCTTCACACCATATAATAAGTTTATTGGCTTTAGATATTCAGATATACATGGAGTCAATAAAGGTGCTAACAGTATACAGTTTGTCTTATGACTTTCAAAACTGGTTTCAACAGAATGACCAATGGAATATATCACAGCCACTAACACAAACATTTAAAGGGAAATAATAGCCAGGCATTTTATATCATTGAAAAAACTAGTAATCATAAGTAATGAAGAATAGAATTTTATTCAACAAAATATGCCTCTAAAGGTTCCACTTTTGGTAACTGGAGAAAAGTCATAGAATGCGTTATCTTCCTGCAGATGTTAATTATGAACTCTGGCCAAATGCACATATATAATTTTATGTTGAAATATATCAATTTGTATAAATATAAAACTAGATATTTATTTATATCATCACTTAGAGTGACCGAAGCGGCCAGAAACTGGCAAGAGCTATTCTGTCCCTGAAAGAATGGCAACGCCCACATGCCTTTTCCTCCGAGGGTCTTTCCTAAAATGAACTCCAAAGGTCCCTGCCTCCTGGCGTGCATGCTATTGTGTAATCCCCTCGGCTTGACAGTGGGCTGAACCCGGTGACAACGCCTTCTAACAAACTAACAAACTGAACATGGCAAAGGTAACCGTGTCAATTCTGGGATTAGGTTACAGGAAGACTGGGTGCCACCTTGCTCACTCTTTTCGGAGGCCTCGGCTTCCAAGTGGCGGAACCTGAAGGAGAGGCCATGTGGCAAGGCACTGACAGAGAGCATCCAGGAGTCCGAGCTTGAAAATAATCTTTTGAGGCCTGCCAACACCCACCCGCAGGAGCTCGGGAGCTGATTCTCCCTCCATTGAGCCGTGGGATGACTACACTTTTGCTCACTCCCTTAGTGGCAGCTTTGAGAGAGATCCTGGGCCTAAAGACCCAGCTAAGATGCACCTGCATTTCTGCCTCTCAGACACTGTAAGATAATAAAGCTTTGTTGGCTTACTACTAAGTTAGTAAATTTAGTAATTGCTATAAATATAACAACACAGAAGAATGTCTTTATATTTACAATAATGACTAGTATCAGTCAGGAAAAAATGGACCCCAAGATGATTCAGCATTTGTAATCAACAGGACAAAACTTTTTATTGATTTGAGAGAGAGAGAGAGGAAGGGAGAGGGAGAGAGAGATAGTAAAAAACAACGATGAGAAAGATCAACAGCAATTGTCTGCCTCCTCCATGCCCCCTACTAGGGATCAGTCTGAAACCAGGGAATCAAACTGGCCACCTCTTGGTGCATGGGTCGACCTCCAACCACTGAGCTGCACTGGCCTGGCAGGAACGAGCTTTTAAAGAGGCAATTAGAAATATGTTCAATGACATATAAGTAAAGATGGTTTCAATGAATGAATGTCTAGGTTGCAGTAGTAAATATCTGAAATTAGAAACAAACTTGTATGAAGTAACAGCAAATGAGATGGAAGAGGAGAAGGTTAGGGATACTGAAGACCGATGAACAGAAAGTACTCATTTTACAAAAGTGAGGGGGAAAAGACTGAACATTTAAAATAGCCTCAGGTGTCTGTGGAAAAATAATTAAGCTGTCTGACATACATGAAAATGAAATAACAAAAGGAGAGGATAGCTAGAAGGAATAGAGTGTTTAAATCAGTAATGACCATAATATGCCAAGTAGTATAGTGTAAAAAATTAACTTACTGATTTGAGAAGTTTATTAAACCTCAAGAAGGAAAATACAAAGCAAACCACACATAAGTACATCATCAAAGTGATTAAAATTAAAAATAAAGAAAAACTTAAAAATAGCCAAGGAGGAAACATAAAAAGACACAAACTATCAATCCAGAATTCTTGACTATGCAGCATATTCTAGAAAATAAGTACAAATATTCTTCAGATAAAATTTTTAAGACCAATAAATCTAGAGTAATGAAAGCAGTGCAGTATAGGCAAATATTAAAAATATAAATAAGTTAATAATGAGTCCAGAAATAGACCAACACATATATGGTCAATTGATTTTCCATAAGATTGTCAAGATAATTTATTGAGGAAACAGCCTTTTCAACAAATATTTCTGGACTATGGGTATCCAAATGTAAAAATTAAAGGAACAACTTTTTCTTAGCAGCATACAGAAAAATTCAGTTGAAATGGATCAGAAACCATAATGTGTTAAAACTATAAATTTCCAGGAAAAATCAGATTTTTAGATCTTATTTCAGACAACAATATATTAATTGGACATGTAAGGCACTAATTCTTAATACAAAACTAATTTGACTTCAAAATTTTAATACCCCTGTCTTCAAAAGACAATGTCAGAGGGGAGGAGCTTGGAGGGCTGGATGAAAGAAGGTGAAGGAATTAATTTTTAAAAAACACCATATATATATATATATATATATATATATATATATATATATATATATGCAACAGTGTGGTATTAGCCAAAGTGAAAGTGGAGAAATGGAGTGGGGTTAGATGGAGTTGGACAAAGCGGGGGGGGGGGGGGGAATGGGAATGGAAAAATACTTTACTTAGGGCTATAGATACATGATTCAGTGTGCAGATGATGATTTTGTGAACCAATATCACCCCCAATAAATTTTTTTTAAAAATTTAAGACAATGCTATAAAAATAAAAAGACAATCCAGGTTGGAAGAAAATTTTGACAATACACATATCTAGTAAATGCTTTTCCCCCCCAAAGTATATAAATATGTTTTATAGCTCAATATTAAGACAAACAACTTAACTTAAAAATGTAAAAGATTTGAAGAGATAGTTCATAAAAATGTTATAGATGTCCAATAAGAACTACAAATGAAGCAAACACTCCTACACAACATTAGTCATCTGCAAAGAATACGCTTAAATGACAATGAGAGAAGACACTGTTGGAATAACTGAAATTAAAAAAGATGGACTCTATCTGGCGGTGCTCTGCTGTGTTCTGAAGCCAGCCACAGGTTATGTTGGTTCCAGAGCCTCTGGGAGGGTCTCCAATGCAGGTCAATGTCAGAGGATGCCTGTGACCAGCTCTGGGCTACCTGTTGGGAGGAGCTACAAAGCAATCCACTGTTGGTAGCTGCCAGTGTTGAGCCTGGGTGAGTCTGGGAGGGGTCAAGCTGGTTGCCACCAGAACCAGGCCTTGGGCAAGTGGGCAAATGGCTCAAGGCACCCCAAAGAGGAGGGCAGTTAGGGGAGCTGGGTGAAAAAGGTGAAGGAATTAAAAAGTACAAACTGATAGTTAAAATTACTCACAAGGTTATGAAGTACAGCATAGGGGATATAGTTAATAAT
Organism: Myotis nattereri; assembly: GCF_964212035.1. Taxonomy (NCBI): domain Eukaryota; kingdom Metazoa; phylum Chordata; class Mammalia; order Chiroptera; family Vespertilionidae; genus Myotis; species Myotis nattereri. The sequence goes on along the minus strand of NC_138086.1, from coordinate 18,278,791 downwards.
ATTGCAATAACTATGCATGGTGCCAGATGGGAATATCAGGGGAAATATTTTATAAATTATATGATTGTCTAACCACTATGTTGTACACCTGAAATTAAGATAAAGTAATATTAAATGTCAACTGTAACTGAAAAATAAAATTTTCAAAATAATAAGAAAAATACAATGATGAAAACCAAATTATAAATAGACATATAGGCAGGACATTGTATACATTTTTATGGAAATGCAAATTGTACTATCACCTTGGAAACGCTTTATGAGTTTTGCATAAAATTAAACATACATTACCATAGGATGTAGCAATCCTTCCTTCAGGTTACCCAAGGGAAATAAAACACATGTCCACACAAAGTCCTGCATGTGGATTTTGTATAGCAACTTTATAATAGCTCAGAACAAGAAACAACCACATATCCAAAGGTTAAATATAAGATAGTGAAAAGAGGTACATCTTGTCGCTGACTGAGGATGCCCAGGATTCACTGCAAAGGAGCTATGGAAATGCTCTTAGTCTTGATGTTATAGTGTTCACATGACAGAAATAATTTGTTATAATGCACTGAATCAAACTTTATAAATGACTCAATTTTGCCATATGTAAATTATTTTATCTAATAAAAGGCTAATATGCAAATCAACCTAACAGCAGAACAACCGAGCTATGACACTATGACATGCACTGACCACCAGGGGTCAGACGCTCAACGCAGGAGCTGCCCCCTGGTGGTCAGTGTGCTCCCACAGGGGGAGCAACTCAGCCAGAAGCCGGGCTCACAGCTGACAAGCGCAGCAGCAGTGGCAGCAGCACTAAGAATGTCTGACTGCCCACTGGGAGCCCCAGACTGTGAGAGGGTGCAGGCACAAAACTCATGCACCAGGCCTCTAGTAACTCTATAAGCCTGATTTGAAAAATGAGGGCCCTTTAACTAACTCATCAAATGAGCATTGATTAACAAGATATTTGCTTAGAAAAAAATGTGAGGATTTACTTTCCTTTTACTATTGGATGATCACTTACAGAAATCTAACATTCCCCTACTACGCTCCTTATGAATCAACTAAGACCAGTAAACAGAAGTTGCAAAAGGACAGAGTTGATGTGTAAATAAGGAGAAGTCCCACCAAAAGCAGCATAGATTGTTCTATGAGCTGGTGAGTACTTGATCACTCAACTAAGAAGAAGCTGGAGGACCACATATTTGAGATGGTGCAGAAGGGTTCATTAATTACATTATTTGGTTGCGTTTCATTAATGATTCATTCTAATTATAAGGGTCACTGGTTTTATGCTATAAATCTGAAAGTCAGAAAGAGAAAACACAGGATATCGTATTTTTATTTTTGTGATGGCTAACAAAAATAATCATCATAGTGTTATCACTGTCTTGTAATTTGTAGGATCTATAAGTTTGATATTGTATCAATTACAAATTAATTATTCTTTATAATGTAATTTATTCTTTCATATTTAGGAGACAAAGAAAACAAGCTGCTCTTTGCTCAGAAAGCTTGAACAATTTCATATTTAGTGAATATCTGCTACATGACACTGATTAGAATAGAAATACAAAACTGTTTAATAAAAAGTTTTCTATAAAAAATTCAATGTCTGAACGGAAACAAGGAGTTGATAAAGAAACTGTACAGAAATAGGTTTTATTGAGTGAAAATACATGAAAAAAATATTCAGAAGTCAAATGAGAAAAATATGCTATTTTAATCTCTATCAACATTTTTAAAGTTTCAAATTATGAGTATGCTAATCTTTAAAAGTTATTAGATTACATGTCATCTAGTTCTGAAAAAAAATCATGTCTGGATACCTCAAATAACATGGTCTTTCAGAAACAGTGATCAAGAAGCTCAAGTTGACAGCAAAGAATGAAAAGATAGATTTGAACTGTAAAAAGAAGGGGCCGGAAAACAAAGTTCATCAGATGGAAAATCAAAATACAGCACACTTTGAAGACTCAGACAGTTAAGGTGGCAATTGGTTATGTCTGAAAAAGAAATGCACTAATGAAGACCAATGGATTGAAGACGCAGAAAGGGTTGCTTGTTCCGAAGACAAATACATACTAGCAGGCATAGAGGTGAGGCAAGAGACACGGTGCATAGAATGAATGATAACGCCTGAAGAGGCAGCACGTTTATACTGAAGTAGTTCATAGCACAATAGATAAAAACCAAAAGTGTATTAACTCATTTAATGACGTGATGAATCATGGAAGGAGACTCATTACGATGGTATGATGTTACATAAAACCACATGTTCCAGAAAAGATATCCATGGTCATCTGCAACCTTCCTCAGGGATTTATCAATTTAGATTTTCTCATGTGAACAAGACCAAATATTAAATGTCTCCTAGAGGAGTGACAAATCTTGTTATTTTTCAGAATACTGCAATAAAATTTAGTCACTCACAGACATGCTGATTTATCACAGGATGTGTTAAATCTAAAAATCAAACTTGTGAGATGACATCAAAATTTAGATGACAAATACTTCCCCCCCCCAAAAAAAAATGTTATGGCTTTCCAGAATTAAAGGTAATTGGTGAATCATAGGAAAGTATGTTTTTAAACCAACTTTTTACATTTTTAAAATCTAAAATAAGACATATGTAACGAATATCTCTACATTTTTGAAATAGCATTCATATATGAGTATGCTGAATAGTAAGTAGTCAGTAGCAACTAAATTAATGCAAAGGAATAGAAACTAGTTATATCTTGATTATACATTAGTATCATTAGGCATGATAATTTAGCTAAATAAACACCAGATCATAGATTTAGGATATTGAATTAGATTTTTGTCTTTCAATTTAGAAAAATTAAAATTCATGTACCTTATGCATTTGAAACCAAGAATATTCAATTAAATTTTTATGAACATAGGCATTATTTACATACTAGCATCTAATGCTGACATACATAGAAAGGATTAATCATTGTATCAAACAACATAGACATTGGATCACTTGCCACTTATATTTTTATAAATTACTCAGTAAATCAACAAATGTTGATTAAGCGGTAATAAGTTTCTAGTCACTTATTAGACAATGAAAGATACAATGGAAGAAAGGTATGCAATTCATATAATAAAAACCTCAGTTTTTGGGTGACCACTATGACTTATTTGTGAGTTTCACACTTTATAACACAGATAAAAATTTGAAAAGTATTGTAATTAAATTAGATGAGGTTTTCTTCTTTACCAAGCAAAATAGGTGGTATGTTTTTGTATGAGTACAACTTTTCTTTTAATAATCAAAATGAGAGCTTAATATCAATGTGGTCTAAAAATGTGTACTAAACAAGTCTGTTCTGTTACTTTTTTCCAAATGCAACCCTAAGTATAAACTTATAGTTCAACATGTGTTAAACAAAGCTATTAAGCTGAATGAAAGAATCGGGACATTGGTCATTGTACTTCTAATATATATTTTTTTAAATATCTGCATGAACTGTGAAACAGGAATTTTAGGGGTAAAATAGGACAGGTTTAGGAAATTTTAGAAATTTTGGAAATTAAGGGGACCATGGAGGAAACACAGGGCTGCAGAGCAGCAGAAGGTATATTTCCATAGAACAGGGGAAGCTGAAAAGCTGCAACAGGTACATTTCCATAGAATGAGGGAGCTGGGAACAGAAGAAGGTCTATATTTACAAAATAAAGGGAAGGAGGCCCTTCATTCAGAAGGAGAAGAAGAAAGCCCAAAGGGAATAGGAAAACAATAAGGAAGGAGGTGGGGAGAACCTCACATGTCCCATGATAGGCTCAACCTTTGAGCCCAGGAGTTACTATAGTAACGAGTCTAAGGGAAGTGACCAATCAGAGGGGATATCAAGGCACCAGGATCTGCAGCCTTTATAAACCATAAGGAAAAGGAACTCAGTGGGACCCTTTCCCCCTCCCGCCATGGGAGTCCATTCTGTGGGACTCTCCCTCTCCCCACGTGGGAGTCTGTACTTGTTCTTCAATAAATCTCCACCTTCGCTATACCACTTTCTGCCCGTGGATTCATTCTTCGATTCCCGTGAACAAAGAATCTGGGTTCCAGTTCAAAAATTTTGTTTCAAAACAATTTTATATCCTATCGTATCTCTTTTTTGGGGGAAATTAAAATCAATAAAAAATTGTCAAATGTTTTCCTCAAAATATCTAAAGTTAAAAGTAACTTTGTAGGTGTACATAGATGGCAAGAAATTTATCTCTATTATTTTCAGGCCTCAGGACTTGATGCCTAAATATATTTTTGAGGTAAAGTTCAATGAGTTTTCTAAATGTAAAAAACACACCATTTATTTCACTGATGGTGTCCTATCAAAACATTAGAAAGCAGGATTTTATTCTTTCTATAATTTTAATTACTTAATTTTAAAATGCATAGGCCATATTTCAATCTAATCATTGCAGTTTATTTTATTTTTGCCCTTAGAATCTTGGTTTCCCCCTGTACTTCCTTAGGCCTGGTATTTCCTTGCATGGGGTAGTTATGCCCTTAAGCAACATTCAGCAGAGGTGTTTGCAAAGAAAGGAAAAGAGGATTTTGCTACATCCTAAGGTGAAGTAACAGGAATGAAATCATGGTATCATTTACCCTTTCACCTGAAAAAACAACAGCAGCACAAATTTACTTTAAAAAAAATAGATAACATGACAAGGTGTACATCTAATAATAAAATTGAATTTGTTGTTAAAAACCTCCCCATAAGAGAACTGAGGTGCATATGATTTAAATGGTAAATTCTAAAAATATTATTTAGAGAAATAATAATACTAATTTTATGCAAATTCTTCAAGATAATTGAAGAATACGGAAGATTTTTTTTAACTCATTCAAACATACTAGAATTACTCTACACATTACAAAAAAAACTATAAACTCCTTTATGAACATAGGTGCAAAAATTTCAAACAAAATATCAGTACATTAAATCACAAAGCATATATAATAATATCTCATGACCCTATGGGGTTTATCTCGGTAATGTAAATTTGGTTTACTATTTGAAAATTACTCAGTCTAATTCACTATATAACAATTTTAAAAAACCATATGATACTCTCAAATGCACATAGAAAAACACCCACTCCTTACCAAAAGGAAAAATAAGTTGACAAAAACATTAAATGTCTGCAGTCAAAGAACACAAGGGTATATCCTGAACTACATAAAGGGTATTAAAGAAAAATCTGAAGCCCTGCCTGGTTTGGCTCGGTGGATGAAGCATAGGCCTGTGGCCTGGAGGGTCCCGGTTCGATTCTGGTCAAGGACAAAAGCCTGGGTTGCAGGATCTGTCTTCAGTGGGGGAACGTGTGGGAGGCAGCCAATGGATGATCCTCTCTCATCATTGATGTTTCTCTCTCTCCCTCTTCCTTCTTCTCTGAAATCAATAAAAATATATTTAAAAAAGAAAACCTTGAAGCTAACCATATACTTAATAGGGAAAATTAAATTCTTTCCACACACACACACAAAAAGCAACACAAAGAAATCCACTGTCACCATTTATGCTCAAGGTTGTACTGGAGATCTAGACAGTTCAAAAGACAAGAAATAGCCATCTGTTGTGGCTCTAGTGGTTAGAGCATTGCCCCATGCAATGTAGGGTCACAGGTTCAATTCCTCTTCGGGGCACATACCCAGTTTGTGATCAAAACCACAGGTCAGTGCACATATGGGAGGAGACTATAGATGTTTCTCTCTCACATAGATGATTTTATTTTCCTTTCCCTGCCTCTCTCTTTAAAATCAATAATAAATGTAACTTTGGGTGAGGATAAAAAAAAAGACAAGAAATTAAAGATCAAAATTGAAGAGGAAGAAGTTAAATTTTCTTTATTCATAAAGAATGTGATTTATCCAGATTGCAGTATACACAGTTCATATAAGAAATTACATTCCTAAAGGAACAAAGGGAGCTCCTAGAAAAGCCTGCTCAGTCCAGCCAAAGGATCAGAAAAGGGAGGTCTGAAAAGTAGCCTTTCTGATCATACATACCTATACCGCCCGAAGGACAAAGGAAGACTTGTTCCTTCCTCAGCTGTACAGTTGAACGTGAATCTGAATTTCCACTATCGAGGGGCAGTTACCAGGGGGTGTGGTAAATTGTTGGTTTGCAAGCCTGCAACCCCGAGTTCTCAAGGTGAAAGACCAGCAGGAAGTGGGGGGTAGGAAAAGGTAAATAGAGTCAAATATATGGGGATGTCCCTAGCCTGTGGTCGGCAAACTGTGGCTCGCGAGCCACATGTGGCTCTTTGGCCCCTTGAGTGTGGCTCTTCCTAAGCCTTAGGAGTACCCTAATTAAGTTAATAACAATGTACCTACCTATATAAGTTTAAGTTTAAAAAATTTGGCCCTCAAAAGAAATTTCAATCATTGTTCTGTTGATATTTGGCTCTGTTGACTAATGAGTTTGCCAACCACTGCCCTAGCCCATTTTGCTCAGTGGATAGAGCACCTGCTTTCAGACTGAAGGGTCCTGGGGTTGAGGGCACATGCCTCAGTTGCAGGCTCGATCCCTGCCCCCACTCCTCAGGGCACATGTGGGAGGCAACCGATTGATGTGTCTCTCACATAGATGTTTCTTTCTCTCCCTCTCCCCCTCCCTTCCACTCTCTCTAAGAATCAACAGAAAAGCATCCTCAGGTGAGGATTAACAACAACAGCTATATATATTTGGAGATGGAAGAAGATTTGACTTTGGGTGGTGCCCACACAGTGCGGTATACAGACGATGTATCGTAGAATTATGGGAGGGTTAACTTGAAATGCAAGCAGACAGGCAGGGTTCCAGTGGAAAGCAAAGGCAGATGGAACATAGGGGCAGACATGGCAGTTTGAGCAGCCTAATCGCAGAAACCAACCAAGCAAAATAATAAAATGTTTCTGGACTAAAGCAGGAGGCATGGGAAACCGAGGGAGGGCCTGCAGCAACAAGGTGTATGAGCGCATGGAAACAGAGAAAGTTCAGCACAGGAACAGAGAAAGCACACACAGAAGCAGGGAACGTTCCGGTCCGTTGCTGGGCAACAACAACTGAGGGAATCAATCAGGAGATGACATGGATAGATATAGAAGCAGGCTTGTAGCAAATATACACCCCGGACTACAGGCTTCACGGGGCAGCCCATGATTGGGCCCCCATCCCCGTGAGGGGAGTCTGAAACTGCTTGTAATACATTTTCCACACTTTTGCTTAAACCTTCTGGTCCAAGGAGCTCATTCTTCAGCATCTCAAGACACAACCCCAGGAAAAACACCTTGGCTCACATTCTGGTTATCAATTATACACTTGAAACCTATGTTATTTTATTAATCAGGGTCACCCAATTAATTTAATTTACGGAAAGTAAAAGACTCTGGCCTCTACAAAAGGAGTGCAAGGGAGAACAAAAACAAACACACAAACAAAGAGGTAGGCCACTCCAGAAAAGTGGTGGCCGGTTTAATAAGCAACGGAACTGACAAGACTTGTCTTTGGCAGCCACAGGAAGAATAGATCCCATGCTGCGCACCAGATTCTTAAGAGTGAATATTGAAAGAACAAAGCAGAACTGACTATCTCCATACTTGTAGAGCTGGGTCTTCAGCCTGACCCCCCCCCCCAGGGAGTGACCACAGGAATGCCAGAAATGTCCTAACTCCCCCAACCACTGCCTGAGTGGACCAATGAAGCTCAAGGAATGCAGCTAAGGTCCTAACAAGGCTATACCATAAATTGTTCCCTATGCTTCGCTGTTGACCAATCAGGATATAGTGAGGGATGGCTCAAACCTTAGAATGTATTGGTCACTTCCTGATCACTGTGCTGTAAGACCCAGCTGAAAGACCCTGACCAAAGTGACCAGTCTCTGTAACCCACGTCACTTACCTAAGCCCACCCAAATGACTAGCCCTATATAACCTTTGTTCTCCTGGGAATCACGCTCTCGTCTCACTGCTGCTTCGGTAAAGGGGCTGAAGGCCATACCCAGGTTTGCAATAAAGACTCTTCGTTTATTTCATCGGAGGAGGCTCCCTGGTGGTTGATTCTTGGGGACCCTGAACTCTGGGCATAACAAATATAGAGGCCTTAACTGGCTTCAGTTACCTATGAGTCTAGATGGTCTGGAGGGTAATGGGGTCAAACATATGGGGATGGCCCTAGCCCCGTGGTCGGCAAACTGCGGCTCACAAGCCACATGCGGCTCTTCCTAAGGCAGCCTTAGGAGTACCCTAATTAAATTAATAACAATGTACCTACCTATATAGTTTACGTTTAAAAAATTTGGCTCTCGCCCTGACTGGTTTGGCTCAGTGGATAGAGCGTCGGCCTGGGGACTGAAGGGTCCCAGGTTCGATTCCGATCAAGGGCATGTACCTTGGTTGCAGGCACATCCCCAGTACGGGGTGTGCACAATGCAGCTGATCAATGTTTCTCTCTCATCGATGTTTCTAACTCTCTATCCCTCTCCCTTCCTCTCTGTAAAAAAATCAATAAAATATATTTTAAAAAAAAATTGGCTCTCAATATTTGGCTCTGTTGACTAATACGTTTGCAGACCACTGCCCTAGCCAATTTGGCACAGTGGTCTGGATGGTGTCAGGGTAGTAAAGGGTAAATGTGTCCCTCATCTCTCAAAGCCCTTTCCTTGAAGAGGCTCCCAGCATGGTGGGTGAAGACACATTCCAAGGAGGGTGGGGAGAATAAGGAACCTGGGATTGCCCAGAAATTCCTCAAGTGTCAACCAGTGATGGCGTCCTCTCCATGACTTCTTCCAACAGATCCTTCTGGCGAATCTAAAATTATTTCAAAATTTAAAAATAAGCCATAGTGATTGCCTAGGGCCAGGGGTGAGAGGGGAAATAGGTTGCAAAAGCAAATGAGAAATACTTTTTATGGATATGAAATGAGAGAATGTTCTTTTTCTTGATTGTGGTAATGATTACACAGATAGATGCTGAAGCAGGAATTTTGGGGGAACATAGGCAGGCTTAGGGATTTTTTAGAATTGGGGTCCATGGAAAAGCGTGGGGCTGCAGACTGGAAGAAGGTACATTTCCATAACACAGGAAGCCAGGTGCAGTTACATTTCCATAAGACAAGGGAGCAGCAACAGTTGCATTTACATGGGACAAGGGAACTGGAAGTAGCCAGGAAAGTTCTATATTTACAAAATAAAGAGAAGGAAACCCTTCATTAAGAAGAAGAAGGAGAAAGCCCAGAGGAGTGAACCAACTATGAGGGAGGAGGGCCTTAGGAATTACTATAGTAACCAATTCAAACAGGAATAGTGACCAATCAGAGGGGATATCAGGACACAGGAACTGCAGCCTTTATAAGCCATGGGGAAAAAGAACCCAGTGGGACCCTCTCCCGCTATCACCCCCACCGTTGCTATACCACTTACTGTCCATGGATTCATTCTTCCATTCCCACAGACAAAGAATCCGGATTCCAGTCCAAAAATTCAGTATCAATACATTTATCGAAAATCATTAATACCTATATTTAATATGGGTGCATTTTACACTCCAATAAAGTTGCCTTATAGTAAATTCACTTGAATGTGGAACAATATTTCAAAGTAAATACAGGGGAAATATTTAATTTGTTTTACTTAAAAAAAATCACATTTTTTCTATTAAGTAGGAATTCTTAGTTTGTATTTAGACAATGAATTTCTGAGTAAGAATTAAAAATTAATCAGATATGGATTTTTAATATTTTTGGTTAAATGATATTATGTTATGATATGGTATTCTTCATCTCATATTTGATTTGAACATTAAAACATTTTTTTCCAAAATATAAAATATTTCACCAATTTTTCTATGAAGCTCATCATCCTTACATATTTTTTCCATTGCAGGTGTTAACTTATCTAACTTATTGACAATTTAAAAATTTGATACCTCAACATACTCTTTGATTTGACCAATTCTTCAATCTCTGGCTGGTGTGGCTCAGTGGTCGAGCATTAAACTTTGAACCAGGAGGTCATGGTTCAATTCCACAGTTCAGTCCCCCATGTGGGAAGCAGCCGATCAATGATTCTCTCTCATCGTTGGTGTTTCTATCTCTTTCTCTCTCTCACTTCCTCTCTGAAAACAATAAAAATAAGAAGAAGAAGAAAAAGAGGTAGACACTGATGTTAATATAGCAAGAAAAAACCACCAGTTTTAAGCAGAATTTTCTAGTGTTCCATTTATTAGTGAATATTTTCACATTTATTAACTTTTCCTCTCCTAGGCTACATCATAACTAGAGGGATATGAATTCTGGGGAAACAAGAATTCTATATATGAAAGCCCAAATATTAAGGAAACAGGTTTTAGTAGGAGGCAGAGCTCAGATTCTATTCCTAATAATGCTTCATCACCTCAAATAAATACAATAGACCCGGCTCTCGCTATTCTTTTCTCACAGGTATATTTTAAGTTTCTTTCCAGTGTTAAAAATAACATAAACTATATAAAGAGGTATTATAAATATGGACTCTTCCCATTTAAATTCAGCAATATGTTTCCCTAGAGCTATTTTTTTTTATCTCTATTATTCAATAAGAAAGTATACCTTGGACTCACCTTCACTGGCCTCCCTTATACAATAGCCTTTCCTTACAAAATATTTAAATTATGAGCCAACTAATGACCTAATTTTTATAAGAACTCGTACATAGTCCTGCACTCATGCAGTCTTAAATGTACTAATCTATACACATGAGTAATACTGACTATAAACCTGAACTAAGAAAGACACCATGGAGACACTAGCCAATGTCTCATGTAGTGCACATTTTATAGCTCAATTCATAGACTCATATCCATCTTTCAAAACAATAACAATTTACAGTTCCATTTCAATTGTGGAGAATGAAAATACATAAACAAACAACGCAAACACATAAAAAATTATATTCAACTGAGGCACCTGCCTCAGTTGCATAACAAAATGTAACTTTGCCAAGAATTTAGTCATCAAATTATTCTATATAGGAGCTGAACACAAACTCATATAATGATGAGAAAGGAAGTTTGTTAGAATTATATTCCATTAGAAGGCTTGGAATTTGGAGAGCTTGGCCAGCTACATCACTCAAAATGAGAAAAATATCTACCTGCGAACAGAGAAAAGCACATGACACTGATAGGCGCGATTTCAGTTTCTAACTTAAATATTTTCAAAATACTTTTCTCATGTTACAAAAGAAAAAGTAGGCAGAGACGAGGGAGTTAAAATTTAATATTTAAGTCAGAAGATAAGATTAAAAACATTCCTATTTCACTCACGAGATTATTAAGCACTAGAGGCCCCATGCATGAAATTTGTGCAAGACTAGGCCTTCGCAGTCCCGGCTGCCTCGGCCCTCACATGCCCGGCTTTGTCCGGAAGGTTGTTTTACTGTTCAGCTGTTCAGTCAATTTGCATATTACGCTTTTATTATTATAGATTTCCCATCCTGACCAATGTCCTCTCTCTTATTGAAGAAAGCAACTCACTTAAAAAATTGAATACAATTTAATTTAATATGTGCCATAAGCATCTTAGACAAGAAGGCAGTTCTATATTTTCCTTCAAATAAGAAGGGCTTCCAGGTTTGCTCGCCAGATGCAAACTAGAGAAACAGAATTATGGTTGCGCTGCCTTTAGACAAATTTCATTAGTATGCGAAGAATTATTCTGTCAGCCTTTTAGGTAGACGTTTAATTAGATTTGTCTTTAAAAACCTTAAGTGACAGAAAGACAGCTGCATACTTACCTTGAAAATGACATTTCGTGTTTTTCCTGTAAGCTGAACTGCTGCAGCTGTCTGATAATTTTCACTCTTTTAAGGAAATGGTTTATAAGAACTAGACAAGCGATCAGCTTTGGGCCCTTACGGACTTTTACAGGACTTTGGAAAGGCTAGGCAAAAGATCAAAGGGAAATAAACTCAGACCCGTGCTGAAAGCTGGTCACGCACTTGTGATTTCTGCTGCTTTAGTGAGACTCCTTCATTACTGTATTATTATTTCTTTTTCTAAAAAAGAAAAAAAAAATGAGCTAAATTTTGAAATGCAAATAATACAGACAGAGAATAAAAAATCTTGCCTATGTGGTAATTTAAAGCTGGCACACTGTATTTCTGACATTTCATTGCTTTCCAGTAATGCTTTCTCCTCTTTCGAGTTTATGAATTACTCTGGAGGCACTGGAATATTCATTTATCTTTGGTTACTTTTGCACAGTCTGTTATTTTAGAGGAAAGACGTTGATGTTACTGGGAAATGTATGGCTCAAGAGATAAATAGTGACAGAGAAATGAAATATTTCAAAAAATCACATTGTTAAATGAAAAATATATTGCTTGTTAAGTCTTTTGGTGCTGAAAGTTCCAATATTAAGCCTGGGAGTTTTCTTCAAAACATTTAGATCAGATGTCAGTTGTGTTTGTGAATAATGGGCGCTAGTAGACTCAGGGAGGGATGTAGGGAGCTGGGGGTACTGGCTGTCTAGGAAGCGAGTTACTTGTGGGAACAGTGACTGGGAAGAAACCTATGGTAGGTTGAAATAGAAAAGGCTTTAATTTTCTGGGAATACATGGCAGAGGTGAAGGTCCAAGTTTACCAATGAGATAGATCAAACTCAGACGAAAAAATACAAGTTGATATAATGATTGAAAAAAAAAAAAAAAACAACCCACAGAAGGCTGTATCTAAGGGACATGGGCATGGAGGTGCCCCAAATAGCCGTCAGTTCACGGAAGAGTAGCTTGTTTGTGGCTGCTCTACCAGTCCCAAGCCGGGATGATTTGTGTGGCAGGATTGCCTAGCTATCCTCAGTGTATTCCCAGTGTACACCTTTAGGAATATTTTACAACTATACATTTTAAACACATTCATATTTATAATCAGTGGTGCTTCTTCTACACTCTGAATTCAAAGAAGTTTAAACAGCAGATGAAGGGAAGCTGTCTCAGTGAGTTTCCCACGGGATGAAAATAGAATTGGGGAATTTCAGAAAAGCAGCATCATGAGATGAAGCCAAAGCTGAGTTGGGCACTTTTGCTCAGTTCTGTTTCAGTTTCCCAGTTCAATCAAACACTACTCCTTTAGGGATTACTTTTCTTTAGGTAGGAATCAGGGCGGGAGGGTGGAGTATAGGGCGCAAGAAGAGCTATGTTTTCCCATACTTTCCCTCTCTGGAGTTGGGTTTAGGTGCTCCGCCCCACAGCTTTCCCCATTGTCCTACTTTTCCCACTGCGATTAGCAGTGATCCTATAGTCAACCAAAGGGAGGCTGGACAACAATCTATAACAGGGGTGGGCAAACTTTTTGACTCGAGGGCCACAGTGGGTTCTTAAACTGGACCGGAGGGCCGGAACAAAAGCATGGATGGAGTGTTTGTGTGGACTACTCCATGTTAACACTGCTGCTGGTGAAGGAGCGGAGGGGAGAGCAAGAGAACCCTCCGCTCTTTCCGCTCCGCGGGCCGGATAGAACAGCCGAACGGGCCAGATCCGGCCTGCGGGCCGTAGTTTGCCCACGGCTGATCTATAATAATTAAAGCATAATATGCTAATTAGACTGGAGAGCCAAATGACCTTCCAGACATCATTCCAGATGACCTTCCGGATGAAGCTGTGGTGGCGGGGGTGAGGCAGAGGCGGTTAGGGGTAATCAGGCAGGCAGGCAAGCAGTTAGGGGTGATCAAGCAGGCAGGCAGAGGGCTTAGGGGTGATCAGGTAGGCAGGCAGGTGAGCAGTTAGGAGCCAGTGGTCCAGGATTGTAAGAGGATATCTAACTGCCAGTTTAGGCCTGATCCCGCTGGCATTCCCGATGCCCCTAACTACTCACCTGATGCCGCTAACTGCTCACCTGCCTGCCTGATCGCCCCTAACCACCTCTTCCTGCCTTCCTTATTGCCCCTAACTGCTCACCTGCCTTTCTGATCACCCCTAACTGCCTCTGCCTACCTGCCTGATCACCCCCTAACCACCACCCTGCCAGCCTGATCAATGCCTAACTGCTCCCCTGCCATCCTGATTGCCCCTAACTGCCCTCCCCTGCTGGCCTGGTCACCCCCAACTGTCCTCCCCTGCAGGCCTGGCTGCCCCCAACTGCCCTCCCCTGCTGGCCCGGTCACCCCTAACTACCCTCCTTTGCCAGCCTGGTCTCCCATAACTGTCCTCCCCTGCTGTCCTAGTTTCCCCAAACTTCCCTCCCATGCTGGCCTGCTCTCTCCTAACTGCCCTCCCCTGCAGGCATGGTCACCCCTAACTGCCTTCCCCTACAGACCTGATTGCCCCCAACTGCCTTCCCTTGCAGGCCTGGTTCCTCCCCTGCTGGCCTGATTGCCCACAACTGCCCTCCCCTGCTGGCCATCTTGTGGCCACATGGGGGTGGCCATCTTGTGTGTTGGAGTGATGGTTAATTTTCATATTAACTCTTTATTATATATGATGTATGTACGTATATGTGTATATATGCTCACTCTTCATTTTTGTAAAGTGATATATTTTATAATAATAGATATTGCATATCCATAATATTGGGGTTAGCTTACATATAACATGAAAGAGAATGAAAAATGATTTTTAAGATTCTAAAATGTAAGTCAACACCTGAAGATAAATACATTTCTTCCAAATTAAAACAAAATAACGACAGTGGAAATGAACTGACCTCAGTGATATTAAGGACATTTCAAATTTTAAAACATATAATTAGAAAATTTTTACATGAGAAAAATTATAGCATTTAATTTTATCTTCAAAAAGGATAATTCCAAATGAAAAAGTGTCCATTTTTTGGTCATTGGGGAACATTCAAATTAAACCAGTAATTAGATCATTAAATACTCCAGAGCCAGACATTTAAAAAAAGGAGATGTGAAGCAGCAAGAATATCTGAACATTGCTGATGGGAATACAAATTGGTACAACCACTTTGGAAAATGCTTTGGCCTTACCTAAGTATACTTTATGTTCTTATACCTATGAATCAGCAAAAACACCCAATAGAAATGCATGCTTATCTATATATGTAAAAGCCTACTACGCAGAGTGTCCCCGCAGGAGTTCGACCAGGAGACCTATAGCTCACTATGACGTGGGCTGTAAGTATCAACACTGGCACTTCAGTATAGAGACCTAAGTTTTGAAATCTTCTGTTGTAGTGTCTGCTCATTGTTAGAGCTGACTGGTCAAGCTACTTCATTTTTATTCTATGTATCCATGCCTTTGTTTCTATTTTGTTTGTCAGTTTCTTTTGTTCATTAAATTCCACATATAAGTGAGATTATGTGGCATTTGTCTTTCTCTGACTGCTTATTTCACTTATCTTATTAATCTCCAGGTTCATCCATCCTGTGGCAAAAGGTAAGAGTTAATGCCTTTTATGGCTATGCAGTATTCCATTGTATAAATGTACCATGGCTTTTTTTTTTATCTATTCATCTACTAATGGACACTTGGACTGTTTCCAGATGTTGGCTATTGTAAATAACGTTGCTATGAACATAGGGATGTGTATATTTTTTCAAATTGGTATTTCAGCATTCTAAGGATATATTCACAGAGGTGAAATCACTGGGTCAAAAGGCAGATCCATTTTAAAATTTTTGAGGAAACTCCACACTGTTTTCCACCATGGCTAACACCAGTCTGAATTCCCACCAATTGGGGTTCCCTTTTCTCCACATCCTTGCCATCACTTGTTTGCTGAATTATTGATGTTAGCCATTCTGGCAGGTGTGAGGTGACACCTCATTGTGGTTTTAATTTGCATCTCTCAGATGATTAGTGATGCTGAGCATTTTTTCATGTTTCTTGGCCTTCTATATGTTTTCTTTGGAGAAGTGTCTATTCAGGTCTCTTGCCCATTTTTTCATTGGAGCGTTTGTCTACTTCTGTTGAGTTCTCTATTTATTTTGGAAGTTAGACCCCTATGAGATGTCTCATTGCCAAATATGTTCTCCCATACATTGGGTACTCTTCTCATTTTGTTGGTAGTTTCTTTTGCAGTACAAAGGTTTTTAGTTTGATGTAGGTAGTCCCACTGTGTTTATATTTTCTTTGCTTCCCTTGCTCTAGGAGACATAGCAGCAAAAATATTGCTGCAAGAGATGCTTGAGATTTTACTGCCAATGGTTTCTTCTAGGATTTTTTATGGTTTCATGATTTATATTTGTCTTATTTCTATTTGGAGTTCATTCTTGTGTATGTTGTAAATTGGTGGTCTTGTTTCTTTTCTTTCTTTCTTTCTTTCTTTTTTTTTTTTTTTTGCATGTACTTGTCCAATTTTCCCAATACCATTTATTAAACAGACTATCTTTACTCCATTGTATGCTCTTGCCTTCTTTGTCAAATGTTAATTGACTATGAAGGCTCTGATTCTATTCCATTGATCTATAGGCCTATTCTTCTGCCAGTATCAGGTTGTTTTGATTATAATGGCCTTCTACTACAGTTTGATATCTGGTATTATGATCCCTCCAGCTTTGTGCTTCTTTTTCAAGATTGCTGAGGCTTTGGGGGCACTATTTTTTGTTCCATATATATTTTTGAAATATTTGTTACAGATCTGTGAAATATGCCATTGGCATTTTAATAGGAATTGCATTGAATCTATAGATTGATTTGGGTAGTATGGACATTTTAATGATGTTAATTCTTCCAATCCATGAACATGGTATATGCTTCCAGTTCCATTTGTATCTTCCTCAATTTCTTTCTTCAATATCCTATAGTTCTCCAAGTACAAGTCTTTTACTTCCTTGGTTAATTTATTTTTAGGTATCATCTTATTATTTTTTATAACTGTAAATGGGATTATTTTCTTCATTTCTCTTTCTGAGAGTTGATTATTGGTGTATAAAAATGTCACTGGTTTCTGAATATGAATTATGTATCCTGCTACTTTGCCAAATTCATTTAGTAAATTTTGGTGGAGTCTTTAGAGCAGTGATGGCGAACCTTTTGAGCTCGGCATGTCAGCATTTTGAAAAACCCTAACTTAACTCTGGTGCCGTGTCACATATAGAATTTTTTTGATATTTGCAACCGTAGTAAAACAAAGACATATTTTTGATATTTATTTTATATATTTAAATTAGGGGCCCGGTGCATGAAATTCGTGCACTGGGTGTGTGTGTGGGGGGGTGTCCCTCAGCCCAGCCTGCCCCCTCTCACATACTGGGAGCCCTCAGGCGTTGACCCCCATCACCCTCCAATCGCAGGATCGGCCCCTTGCCCAGGCCTGATGCCTCTGACAGAGGCGTCAGGCCTGGGCAGGGGACCCTCATTTCCCCCCATCACTGGTTCTGCCCCCAGCCCAGGCCTCATGCCTCTGGCCCAGGCATCAGGCCTGGGCAGGGGACCCCCAGACCCCTCCGATTGCTGGCACTGCCCCTTGCCCAGGCCTGATGCCTCAGCCAGAGGCGTAGACCCCCATCACCCTCTGATCACCTGATCGGCCCCTTGCCCAGGCCTGACGCCTCCGCCAGAGGTGTCAGGCTTGGACAGGGGACCCCCATCTCCCCCAGATCACTGGCTCTGGCCCCCGCCCAGGCCTGAGGCCTCTGGCCCAGGAATCATGCCTGGGCAGGGGACCCCCATCTCCCTCTGATCACTTGCTCCACCCCCCGCCCAAGCCTGACGCCTCTGACCCAGGCTTCAGGCCTGGGCAAGGGGACCATCATATCCCCCCAATCCCCGGCTCAGCCCCCTGCCCAGGCCTGATGCCTCGGCTAGAGGAGTTGACCCTCATCACCCTCCGATCACCAATCACCGGATCAGCCGCCCCTTGACCAGGCCTGAGGCCTCCGGCAGAAGTGTCAGGCCTGGGCAGGGGACCCCCAGCTCCCCGTGGTTGCAGGCTCCTCCCCTTCCCAGGCCTAACGCCTCTGGCTGAGGCGTCCGGCCTGGGCAGCGGGGACCCGCAGCTGCAGCGGCCCCGCGATTGTGGGCTTCGCTTTAGGCCCAGGCAAGGGACCCCTAGCTCCCGGGACTGCCAGCTTCGACCGTGTCCAGCTCCCATTGCTGGCTCCACCCCTACTTCCTGCTGTCACTGGCCAGGGCGGCAAAGGCGCCTGATTCTCCGATCATGGCTGGGGGGCAGGGCAAAGGCGGCCCCAGGGCGGCCTTTGCCCTGCCTCCCAGCTCTTAGCTCCCCCCTGGGTTTCCGATCACTGTCAGTGGCAGGGGGCTTCTTCCTGCTTTCCCTTTCGCCTCCCTGCATTGTGCCTACATATGCAAATTAGCCGCCATCTTGTTGGCAGTTAACTGCCAGTCTTAGTTGGCAGTTAATTTGCATATAGCCCTGATTAGCCAATGAAAAGGGTATCGTCGTACGCCAATTACCATTTTTCTCTTTTATTAGTGTAGATGCCATTTAACAAAGAAAAATCAACCAAAAGAATGAGTTCGCGACACACGTGTCATAGGTTCACTATCACTGCTTTAGAGTTTTCTATGTGTAATATGTCATCTCTAAATAATGACAGATTTATTTTCTTTTTTACAATTTGGATGCCTTTTATTTATTCTTCTTCTCTGATCTCCGTGGCTAGGATTTTCAGTACTATGTTGAATAAGAGTGGTAAAAGTGGACATCCTGTCTTGTTCCTGATCTTAAGGGAAACACTTTTAGTTTTTGCACATTGAGTGTGATGTTGACTGTATATTTGTCATGTATGGCCTTTATTATGTTGAGATATAATCCTGATATTCCACATTGCTGAGAGTTTTTATCATAAATGGGTACTGGTTTTTATCAAATGCTTTTTCTGCGTCTATTAATATAAAAAGTTCTCATCATTTTACCTTAAAGAAATTGTTTGTATTTAATTCTATTCCTTAAAAGAATAAAGGCATTGCTTTCCCCCCACCCCACCCCCACCCCCCAGGTATTGGAAGGGGTGTTTATCAGGAATGATAATTTCTGAAACATTTAACACAATTTTGCAACATAAATTAGAATATGAGAGTGTAAGGTTAGAGACGTCCCTGAAAGTGATTTATGTTTTAAAACCAGGGTACAGCGAAGCCAAATATCTCATCTTAACACCATTCAAGGTTACTACACTCAGAAAGAACCAAAGGAGAAGAGACAGAGTGCAAATTTACCACTTTCGGACTATATATTAGAATGCTTTCCAAAATAATTAATTTACCAATACATCACCTCTGTCATTCTTATACAAATATCATACGAAATTTGGAACTTGTTTTACATCTCACATTTGATCTTGATCTTCTCTTCTTGTATTTTCCAAGTTCAATTTTTTAAATATATTTTATTGATTTCAGAGAGGAAGGAAGAGGGAGAGAGAAATGAAAACATCAGTGATGAGAGAGAATCATTGATTGGCTGCCTGCTGCACATTCCACGCTGGGGATTAAGCCAGCAATCGGGGCCTGTGCCCTGACTGGGATTCAAACTGCAACCTTCTGGTTCATAGGCCGACGTTCAACCACTGAGCCATGTGGGCTGGGCTCTAAATTCAATTTTTGAGGCCAATATCATCTAACAGATTTTCACATGCAATTTTCTCAGTAGCTTCTATGACCGTGTTACCTAAAACTTTCAGTCTTTTTTTTAAAGAGCAGAAGTAGTGCTTAAGATTATGTTGATCTTATAAAATCAAAGAGAATATTTGTAAGTCTATATTTTTATTGTTCTCATTTATTGTCTCTCAACAATAAAACATGAAGAGCTTAAGGATACAAATAAGGTAAGTCATAGCAAATGAGGATAAAATATCTAACATTAAATGCAAACAAAATTTAATTTGCATTAATTGTACATCTCTGGCCCAGAGGATTATAAAATGTCATAGTTGTGGTCTCACTTAAAGAGGACATTAAACTTTAAAAAGCATATAGGGCAAATGATGCTGGAAAACACTTGGTTGTATCTTTAAGCCTAATTATATTTTTATAGGATTTAAATTTGTATTTAATTCTATTCCTTGTGCAATGTCTAATAAGAATGAACTGAAATCCCTGGCTATTTTGGCTCAGTGGATAGAGCGTAGGCCTGCAGACTGAAGGGTCCCGGGTTCGATTATGGTCAGGGGCACGTGCCTGGGTTGTGGGCTTGATCCCCAGTGGAAGGCATGAAGGAGACAGCCAATGAATGATTCTCTCTTATCATTGATGTTTCTATCTCTCTCTCCCTCTCCCTTCCTCTCTGAAATCAATAACAATATATTTTTTTAAAAAAAAGAAAGAATGAACTGAAAAATTGACATTCATTTTCATTTCATTACTATTAGTACTGTTATCACCATTATATTCCTGTAGTAAGACATTGGCTCTTTGCATCTGAAGACATGGATTTAGTAGTAAATAGCCAGCTGAGTGGAAAGAGATCAAGTATCATTTTAAGCCCAAGTTGGTGAATTGTAAATAACTGCCATGTAAATGCCTGATTAGATTCATGTTATCAGTTTTTGGAATTCTAATTAAATTAATGTAGCTTTGATGTTTATCACAACCACATTTGAGGAAACACCTGTTTCAATAATTTGATTTACAACGGTGAATTTCCATATTGCTATGTTTACCATTATGACAACTTTGCTCATTGCAAGAAAAAGTGGAATATGCATTTGCTCAACCAAGGAGAATTTTTAGAACAATAGTAACAACCACAGCAACAAAGTACGGCATTGATCATTGTATCAGGCACTAAACTAAGCATTTTACTTGAAATATTATTTCATTTTAAACACTATTAAGATTTTCAGTATACAAATAAAGAATATGTGCCTCGAAGAGTTTAAATAAATTATCAATGCACTTTCAGTTAATAAGTGTACTGTACTGATTATAAACTATTCATTCATTTTCCCCAAATTTGTGAAGCATAATCATTGTTATCCATTATTTCCAAATGGGGATAACTGTTGAGAGAGTGAAGTAATCTGTTGAAGATGAACATGCCTACAAAAGCTGCAGAATGAATGGCTGAATTAAAATAATATGTCAAAATAAAAGTCAAAGAAGTAAACATCATTGAACTAAGATTCATAAAAGTCTAAAAATTTCTATACATAACCTCAACATGCATTAACTATATTAACATGTTCACTGGCTTATGTCCGAATAATTATGTGACTAAAATTTTGTTATTTCAGTTTCTTAAAAGTCATATATTTCTCCACATTTCTTCATATATTCCACCTACAATATTCTGGCGATCATGTCAAGTATCTTTCTTCCTTGATATTCTTTGGGTCAACTAAAACAATTGGCTAGAAAGAGCTTAAAATGTAGTGATGGTTTTTCTATGTCCTCTATTTAAAGCATTTTCCTATGGAAGCCATCTCAACCTGCTGGGGCCAGAGTTATTAGTATGGGAAACAAATGTATCCCAGTGAGCCTCTGGGTGTGATAGTAAGTACAGCCATTCCTGCTTGCTCCTCTAAGTTCTCATAGCCAAGTAGCTTACGACTAAGTCCACAGATCATGTAGAATAAACAAAACAAAACAATGTCTTTATTTAGAGTACAAACTCATCGTGGAGGATGGTACCTCATCAATGCAGAATTTCTTCTACAAGCTGGCACTTTCATGAGGCCATTTCATGGTGCAACATGAAAAAGGTCCATTTACTGGTATCTCATGGGAAAATCCCCATTGCTACATACATACCCTTTTATGGAAAGGGTGTCCCTTGGTCCAGTGTGATGTGCCAGAGGAAAAACCATAGGACAGAACATTTCAGCAGTTGTCAGGGTTTAAGGAAGGAGGGGGTAGAGTTTGGTGACAAATAGGCAATATGAGGAGTTTCTTTGGAAAGATGGTAGAGGCAACATAACATCATACATTTGTCAAATATCTATTGTACACCCAAAATAGTATTTTACTGTAAGTAAAAAAAAATAAAAATTTTCAAATAAATAAGTAATAAAAATTTTAAGATTATATATATATATATATTCTCCTTTGTAAAGAGATACCCTCATTCCCAAATAATGAAACGGTTTATTCCTTTAATGCTGATGACTGCACCTTTTGACTAAATAGAATTTTTGAGCTATTATTAACATCAGCTTAAAGAATGTCAACACTTAAATCTCTTTTTTATTCAGCATTTTTAAAATTGGTGGATCACCAGTGAATAAAGCAAACTATTCATGCTGCTCTGTAATGATCCTCTTATAATTACTTTTACTATTTTATACATGACATTTTTTTCCTAAAATCCAAAGATCCCCAATATTTTTTAAACTAGATATTAAAAGAGAATGATCTTTCTAGCTCCGCTTTTATTCCTTTATGCTCATGCTTTCTTCTCAGAAATCTCTTAATGCCTTGCCAATCTTCTTCTAATTAACCAATTATCACCAGTTTGTTTTAAAGGTAATTTTATGTTCTGCTAAAACTGCTAAATGTCTTTACAGACTATCTCTGCTTCTATTTTTAAGCTTTTGTTGTTTATAAACATTGGTGCAGGAAATAAGGACAGTGTACATTCCTCCTAAATTACTCTCATGGATCACAGCACTTGAACCCTAACCCTGCCCATCATCTTCTATCAGCTTCTGGAGTATGAGGATATACATATTAAGAGATGTTATGCCTGGCTGCTGGTGTGGCTCAGTGGTTGAGCGTGGACCCTTCAACCAGGAGGTAGCAGTTCGATTCCCAGACAGGGCACATGCCTGGGTTGCCGGCTTGATCCCTAGTAGATGGTGTGCAGGAGGCAGCCAATCAATGATTCACTCTCATCATTGATGGCTCTATCTCTTCCTCTCCTTTCCTATCTCTGAAATCAATAAAAACATATTTTAAAATAAAATAAAAATTAAGAGACGTTAAAGAAAAAGGCCAAGAAAAAGGAAAGCTATGAGGAAAGAATCTATGATAAATATTGCACAGAGTTATTTATTCCTGCTCAAGTAAAATCACTTAAGAAAGAATGAGAGATTGATTTGATTTTGGCCTTTGTTACCTAAATTAGTGATTGCTCCAAGGAGTTTAATTTAAAAAGTCATTTCATTCTTATTCTTTTCAAAACAATGCCGAGGGAGTCCAGGCATCAGTTCCACCAAACATACTGCTTATTTGTAAAATAAACATATTGCATATTATATCCTATTCAGGTGAACGGCAAATACCAAAGCTCATAAACACAAGTAGGTTTGTTTTCTGACATTCTCTGGCTTTAAGACCACAACCACAAATACTTTGCCAGTCTTTTCTTTTTAACTGAATAATGGGAGACAGTTACTGAAATAGTCACTTTGGCTGCAGCCTTCAGATCCATCCTACCAGCGCCCGGCCCATCCTACACAGGCACTTTGACCACCTGCTGGTTTGGAAGAAAAAGGGTTGGGGAGCGGGGAGAGTCACAGGAGCAAAAAGATGAAGAAGAAGAAAAGCAACCCCCCTGAAAAACACTGCAGTGTAGTCTATACCGATAAGTGATCACGGACTGAAATAATTATGAGTGACACTTATTTTCATAAGACTTCATGTTTAAAAAGCTATGTCCACATTAACTATTTTACTTAATGCTTAGGGAGCCGTCCAAAGCAGACAGAACAAGCGAAATGACTGGCTTTTGTTTGTGATAAAACAGTCTCAGAGTAAAATTTCCTTTTGTGTCATAGTCATTCCTGGAGTCTCTTTAAGCCCAGATCTCTCTCCACAATACTCAGTAGCCTATAAACAAACACACGCCAGAGTTCACTTATACTTTTCTATCCATATTTCAGTTGCTTCTCATTTTCACTGTTATTCTTAACATAATACCAATGTTCTTAATAATAGTAACAAGTCTGGGATATGGGGGTCCCTTCAAGATCCCTTCTATACCGCCCATCACTGATACCAAAGGCCAAGGCCTTATACCTACCATGACATAGTCCCTCCTTCTCTTCATTTTGTCTATCATTAGCCTTCTTACATTTTTATTGTTAAAATGCCTAATATTTATTTTTATATGTTATCACATTTGGCAATTCTGTGTTGGGACTGATAGGTTTAGATATTCTTGATATTCTTCCTGAACCTTATTGATAACGTCAGTGTTAATCCTTTTCTGATGATATATAATAAGAGCTTATTGGAATACAACCATAACGATAAAATGACTGAAATTCCTTCTATGTCAGAAGCAATCAGCCCCAATTCTAAGGTGAGTCATTACAGCTCATCACGAGCAGATGTCTCTGTTGTTGGTATCCCATTGGTTCAGTTTTATGGAGCCCTTTGTTGATATCGTGTGGTGTTGGTTCTGGATGTTATGTTGGACCTTTACATAAGGTCATGAAAAGGAAGCTCTGCTGCCCAGGCCAGTGAAAATGTAAAAAGTTTCCATTGCCTCATGCTTCTGAGAAAATGTCTCTATTGATTACTATGCAGTCTGTCTTCAGAGAGCATGAACAATGATGAATTGCTTTGCCTTGCTTATACCCCAGAAATCCTGACATTACCAGTTTGAATTTGCAGATTTGGCTTAGCAATATCAGTTGTTTCAACAATTTTGAATAAAATACATGAAAAGAAAATATAAAAAAAATGGAGGCAAATGACCTACCTGGATTTAGTTAGTCTTTATTGAAGATACCGCAAAAAAAAAAAAAATAGCATGTATATAATTTTTCTGTAACAAAAACTATTACAAAATCTGGATGTTTGCATGTAAAGTGACCTTTCCGTCATTAAAAAGTGCAGCCCAAGTACTGAATGGTTTAAACCAGGAGTGGGGAACCTTTTTTTCTGCCAAGGACCATCTGCATATTTATAACATCATTCACTTAATATAACTCACTTAATATAAATTTATGTTGCTAGGAAAAAAGCTCCTAGATTTATTGAATACAAGTCCCACCTGCGGTTGCCTTGGCAGGCCCAGACCAAATGATTTCCCAGGTCTTATACGGCCTTTGGGCTGGACGTTTCCCACTCCTGGTTTAAACCTTTCTCTGAATCCCTAGCTTCAGTTAGTGACTCTCCAGTCTTTTTTCCATAGCTCTTATATATATATTTACTTGGATATATATTTACATTTATAGGGAGATGAAGATAGATAGAGAGGTAGATAGATAGATGATATAGATAAATAGATAGATAATCACCCAATAAGCAATATAGTCACCCAAGGACTCTGGACTCCTGAGCATGCTTTATTATGATTTTAGTAGTAATGATAGATAACAGAGTGTGTAGGCGCTCAATAATTTACTTTGAAAAAGTTCATGAATATGAATTTTAAATAGTGTGTTTTTTTGAAAACCCAAGAAATTTAAATTAGCATCAATAGGAACCTGTAAAAAATTTTCTTTCCATGTATTACAGTGTAAACATTAGAGGTGACTGTAAAACCAACTCTTAGTTTCAGAGCCCATGACTCAAAGTAAAGGATCTATCTGCCTCTCTGTTCATCTATCAATCAATCTGTCTACATCCATGCATACACATATGCACATACATATATTATACACTTGGGCAAATCAGTTAATCTGATTTTTAGAAAAATGAACAAATTAAGATTTGTTCATTTGATTTTTAGAGCAAATTAAGCCTGAACTATCACTGGAGTCAAAAGTGACAAAACTGAAGCTTAGTTCAAGAACATGATGAGAAGGCCGGGATCTTTGGAAAAGACAATACTGTTGGGAAAAACAGAAGGCAGCAAGAAAAGGGGAAGATCAAGTATGAGATGGACTGACTCCATGAAAGCAGCCGTGGGCATGAGTCGACAGGACGGGAGCAGGGCTGTTGAGGACAGGACAGTGTGGGCCTCGCTCACTCATAGGGTCGCCAGGAGTCAAACACACAGGGATAATCGTTAAAACTGCTTCTTACACTTTCTTTTACATTCATAGCATCCATTTTAATACTGAGTGTATTCCAACTGTGAAAACCAGAGGAATTAAAATATATCCATTTCTTTTATAGCAATAGTAACGTATCTGAAAAAATATACTATGTAAGAGACACTTTCTCACACCTTTAATAAGTAAAAGCACACGAAAAATAAAAATTATAATTTCACTAGAGGCCCGGTGCACAGGTGGGGGGGGGGGGCCCCCCTCAGCCCGGCCTGTACTCTCTCTCAGTCTGGGAGCCCTTGGGGGAGTCAGACATCCTTAGTGTTGCCACAGAGGCAGGAGAGGCTCCCACCACCACTGCTGCGCTAGCCAGCCATGAGCCCGGCTTCTGGCTGAGTGGTGCTCCCCCTGTGGGAACACACTGACCACCAGGGGGCAGCTCCTGCATTGAGCTGATGGTGGTCAGTGTGAGTCATAGCAACTGGTCGTTCCACCATTCGGTCGATTTGCATATTAGCCTTTTATTATATAGGATAGTAAATATAGTTAATATTTAAGTCACAGTCTTTTTTTGAATTTTGATTCAAATTTTATTCATACGTTAAGTTCATTTACACACTGATCTCAATAAAATAATGCATGTTGATTAATCTATGTGATCCTTTCAAAATCCCTCTCCTATCAGATGTCTCTAGACATAAATGACATTCCTTTTAAATACTAGAATAGCACCTTATTAAATAATTTAATTTATTACTATTACAAAGTGAAAATGCACTTTTTTCAAAATCATTTCTTAAATTCAGTTTACATACTTCTTCTTGATAATAAATGCTTATATCAAAAGATGTAATCCATTCCTTAAGATACCAAAATTATGTGACAACTTAAGCCACTGTGACTCTGTGAATGATGTTTCTAATGAATGGCCTTGTATACTAAAAGTTTTAGTTGCATTGCAAAATGTAACAAAACGGCACAAAGAGATCAAAGTCACTTTATAACTGTGCTCACACACACACATACACACACACACACAAAAAAAAAAACCCACCAAAGTCTCTCCATGCTAAAGTTATATTTCATAGTAAAAACAAGTAGAGGATCATCTCAAAAGAGTTTTATAAATAAGCCAGTGAAAGGTGTGGTTTGGGGTACAGACTTCTTCTAGGGGGTTCTTTTCCAATGAAGATTTCTTTAATAAAAATGTAGAAGTTTTTTGGAAGCAGATACAAACTCCATCTGGGCAGGGGATTCCCCAAAGGGGGCCCCCCTGGGGGGGAGCCCCAAATGGGAAAAAGCCTGCTCGCTCTCTCTTTAATGGGAAAGCCAATCTAAAAAACGTGTCTCGTGTCCCTTTGTCTCCAGTTTATACCAGTGTATGCTGCAGTTCTTTGTCTGGAACTGACCCTTTCTAATTGGACCCTTCCTTGATCTAGGACCCTGTGCTCTCCTCATTGGTCATTTTGCTACATGGTATTAGTTTCAAAGCTCAAAGTCCATGTGGTGCCCCCCCCCTCCCCTTATCATGCAACATTCCTTTATCCTCTGTACAAGTAAGATAAGCATCTGGCATCTCCAAGCCCCCATCTATGCATTCCTCTCCCATGGACCCTCTCTCAGTTGTCCTGGCTGGAGATGTTTTATTACCCCTTAGATCTAGCTTATGGCTGCTTTAATCACTCAGACCAGAAATGTTACCATCTGCCTGGACTGTCACTCCCCCCCTCCTTCCTGTCTACCTAACTAAGCTATCTAATTAACCCTTATCACCAGCATATGTGTTTGTTTTAAAACATAAAAAAAAAATGTAATTCCCTAAGGAATATTATGTTTAAGTCATTATTTCCATGTTAAAGTGCATTAATGCCTAAATTGATAACATGAACCACACTCTGAATTTAACTATTTAATTAAAAATTTAATCTAACAAGATAGCTGGGTTTGTCAAGAGCCTGGTACTCCAGCTGGAGGAGTTGCTCTCATACAGGTGCCCTGTCTTCCCAAATACAATCACTGGGTTTGGGATTTGGAGGCAACATGGTGAGTTATATATTTTTTTTTTTACTTCCCAGTAGGGGAATAAACATGGAACAGAATAATCGATAATCAAACACTTACTTAAAGCTGTCTGATATACTCTCAGTCAGATAAAGAAAAATGAAAAATAACAGTAGTTCCCTAGAGGGGAAGCTCGCCATAGGAAAATGGGTCTCCTTGGGTAATCAAATTCAATGTTCGAGCCTCAGATATCAAAATCAAGTGTTGATTATCAGCACAGTATGCAGCTAATGCAGAATGACCCCCCAAAAAGCCAAAAAAAAAAAAAGAATAACAATCCCCATCTGAGTGTTAGTTTCACAGTGAGAACTTGAGGAGAGTTCATTATAACATGCTTGATCACAAGGGACACCTCTTGGACCCTCACTGCGTGTCATACTGAAAAGAATATCATTCTGTTAGCAAAAGGAGCCATCTTATCTGCATGAATAAACACATAGAAGTGGCCATCATGAGGGAGACACTGGATTTGCAAAGATAAGGGCTTTTCCTGTCCTGAGAATGAGGCCAAAATGATGAAGAGGAAGAGTCACCAGCCAGTCACTTTTCAGAGTTTTGCCTCATTGGGACACCTGATTCCTGGAAGGTTATCTCAGATGAATTTGGGAAAGACTGGTTCAAAAATAAGCATAAGTAATCCAGAAGACACTCAAGTTTTTATTTGGAATGAAACCTTCGAAAAAAGACCATAGTAAGTAATTCTAGCAATCTAATTATAAGACAGCCATTATTTGAAGTCCTTTATATTTAACTAGAGGCCTGGTGCACGAATTCGTGCACGGGTGGGGTCACTCGGCCTGGCCAGCGATTTGGCTGATCAGGGCCATCTCGTGGGAGGTTGGCCGGCTGGAGGGAGGGACCACGGGAGGTTGGCTGTGGGAGCACACTGGCCACCAGGGGGCAACTCCTGCATCGAGTGTCTGCCCCCCTGGTGGTCAGAGTGCATCATAGCTACCAGCCAGTCATCTGGTCATAATGGTCACTTAGGCTTTTATATAGAGAGACTAGTGGCCCGGTGCACGAAATTAGTGCACATTGAAAGGGAATCAATTAGAGGAAATATTTTAATATTGCTATTTGCCCTTTCTCTATAATAAAAATGTGAGAGATAAAAGGAAATGAGTACAATGTATATGAAAATAATACATAATTTTATTAATAAATAAACAGTAATAAAATGATATAACAACAAACTCATGATGTTAAAACAACACTGATGCAAGAGCGGGTCGGGGGCGTGACTGCGGGCGGACGCCGCAGCCGCCCCACAAGCCCCGGTCTGCTGGCGGGAGAGCCGATTGGGGTCTTGGCCAGTAGGGGACAGCTGCGGTCACGCCCCACCAGCGCTGGGTTCGGTCGCCACCATCCAGGTCACAGCAGGCCTGGATGGTGGAGGGGCAGGCAGGATGGCGCTGCCCCATCCTGCCTGCAGTATGCAAATTGGCCGCCATCTTTGTTGGCGGTTAACTGCCATCTTAGTTGGCAGTTAATTTGCATATCGCCGTGATTAGCCAATGGGAAGGGTAGTGGTCATACGCCAATTACCATGTTTCTCTTTTATTAGTGTAGATGCTCCTTTCAGTTCTCAAAACCAGTCCCTTTAACAGAGGATAATTGGAGGTCCTAAGATATTAAGTAACTTGCCAAAGTACACACATTTTATAACAGGTAGAATCACTGTTAGGACCCAAGAAATCTGATTCTAAAATTTTACTTTTAAAATCATTACCCTAACACAGGCTATTCTAGAAAATGGAAATTTACTGTGAAGATAAGGCTAATAAGATCTGAAACAGTTGGGTTTCAGTTGAGTTCCTGCTATTTACTTTAGTCTGTATGAAGAGTATTTAACTTACAAGACATAATTCTTGTATCTTCCCAACTGAAAGTTTAAGTCATTCCCACCAATGGAGCTTGAAAAACAAATATCTTTTTTTTGATAAATAATCATCTTGCTATCAGCATCTAAGAGTTATTACCAGAAACATACCTTCTGCCAGACAGACGAATGGTATTATTTCTTATCCCAGTGCCTTGGGGTATGACAGGCATTTTGATTGTTATTCTTTTTATTGTGTTTACTTCTGGGATCTTCTTCTTTGAGGTTGCTATCCTTATCATTTGCTAGAAGCTACAAAATGAATTTTGCATTCAAATCTGTGTTTTTTCCTTTGTATGCAAATATTATACTGCTTTCAAATGATAATATTATTTGTTCACATTTTTATTAGAAGAACTCAAATATCAATACTGTTCTCTTTGAAGATGGTGATCTAAGTTTTTATACAATAAACATTTGAATTAAATTATTGGCTTGAAAGGATGTATTTTAACATTTGATGACAGATACTTAAAAATGCTTTTGTCAGATTAATGAGGCATAGCCATTTGTATCTCATCACTTTATTTTCATACATGGACACATAGCTGTGCTCCAATTCATGGATAATTATTTTTAGGATTAGAAGCATTTCTACACTCCAGGTTTCTATTTAAGATATGTATAAACAAGCTTAGATTTTTTTCAACACATTTGCTACATTTAAGTGAAGATTTGGATATAAAAGTTGTTCTATCCCCTTCATTGCTCCTAAAATTTCAGATTAGAAGTGATTATATAGGAAACCTTTACAAAATGCGTTAAATATAACATATAAAATGAAACTTAATGCTTATAGCCTATTAATAAAAGTAAAATTGATAATTCATGAGCTATAAAATGACCTTTTGTAGAGTAGCTGCAATCAATTACAATTGTCACAAAGAAAACTCACTCAACCAGGTTTAAGAGTATTAAACAACATCCTTATGAACACTGCCTCTCCATTAACAAACCAGCTGCAAGATTAACAAACTCACTGCCTATTTGGAGATACTTAAAATATCCCAAATTAATAGTTCAGGAATCACAAGGGGATTTTAAAAACAAAATATTTTGAGAACTTCCATAATTGGTGCCTCTGAAATCTGAAAACTGTATGTGAATGGGGTTTGTTTGCTGGTCTTCACTGCCTTTCAAGATTGGCTGAGGTTAACATGTAGCATTAAATCAGATATCATCTCTTCCATGACATTTTAAGGTGGTAAAGAAAGGAAAACCACTTCTGTTTCCCCTTTATATTCATGCAATTCTGCCTCTTCTCCTTAGGGAGCATTTATTAGTGACATCAGCCTTTGTTCATGTTAAACAAGACTGATTTACACTAAACTCCTGCTGAGAACAATTAGAGAATCTAGACACAAATACCTACTTGAAGACATAAAAGATGTAAGATTACAAAGAATAATTAGTGTGGATCTATGGAAGGATGGAAAGCTAGAGAGGCAAGTTTACAGCTTCTTCTAAGTATTTTCTCATTCAAAAGAAAGCACCAGAGAAGCTGAGAGGATAAACAATACATTAACAGTCTTGCTGTGCGAGGAAGTAGAAATTGGAGTTCAGAGATGGTAACCTGGTGAACCCATCTTGGTTTGAGATAAGTATGATCAATAAGTAGTTGAAAATCACAATAACTCAGGCTCAGACTTAAATCTACTCAGTCCTTGAAATTTGATTAAATTGATCCTGGATTGCTAGTATCTCAAAGTGCATGGATGAAACAAGTAGGTATTTTGAGAAAGGATCATTTCATCTAAGACCAAACTATTTCTGCAGACAACTTTGCTGATACAATATTGAGCACACAATGTAAAAGAAATAATAAACAAATGTAAAAGAAATAATAAACAAATGTAAAAGAAATAATAAACAAATGTAAAAGAAATAATAAACAAATAAAAATCATATATATATACACTAGAGGCCTGATGCACGAAATTCGTGCAAGAGTAGGCCTGCCTTCCCTCTGGCACCCAGGACCCGGGCTTCCCTCGCAGCCCCAGCTTCATCTGGAAGGTCGTCCAGAAGGATGCCCAGTCTAATTAGCATATTATGCTTTTATATATATATATATATATATATATATATATATATATATATATACACTAGAGGCCCGGTGCATGAACTTCGTGCACTTGGAGAGGAACCCCTCAGCCCAGCCTGTGCCCTCTCACAGTCTGGAGCCCTTGGGGGATGTCCGACTGCTGTGGAGGCAGGAGAGGCTTCTGACACCACCATTTAGTTTGCCAGCCGTGAGCCTGGCTCCTTGCTAAGCAACACTCCCCCTGTGAGAGCATACTAACCACCAGGGAGCAGTTCCTGTGTTGAGCGTCTGCCCCCTGGTGGCCAGTGCACATCATAGCAACCAGTCATTCCACTGTTTGGTCGATTTGCATATTAGCCTTTTATTATATAGGAGATATATATATGCCTAAGTGACCATCTCAACCAAAACAACTGAACGGATGACTGAACAGGTTGCATGGGGCGACCAGGCCGGCAGGGGGGGTAGTGAAGGACGACCAAATGACTGAACAGAGGGCTGCATGGGGCAACCAGGGGGCAGTGAGGGATGACCAAATGACCGAACAGCAGGTTGTGTGGGGAGACCAATCTGGCAGGGGGGCAGTGAGGGGTGACCAGGCTGGTGGGGGGGCAGTTGGGAGCAACCAGGCTGGCAGGGGTGCAGTAAGGGGCAACCAGGTCGGTGGGGGTGGGAGCAGTTGGGGTTGATCAGGCAGACAGGCAGGTGAGCACTTAGGAGCCAGTGGTCCCACAGGGATCAGGCCTAAACCAGCAGTCAGACATCCCTCAAGGGGTCCCTGATTGGAGAGGGCACAGGCCGGGCTGAGGGGACCCCCCCACCCCCATGCACGAATTTTGTGCACCGGGCCTCAAGTATATAATAAAGAGCTAATATGTTAATTAGAGCAAACAGCAGAATGACCATCCAGACGACCTTCCAGATGAACCTGGGGCTGCAAGGGCCGAGCTCCTTGCACATATTTCGTGCTTCAGACTTCTAGTAAATAAATAAATACCACATTGTACATGAGGAAAGAAGACAATACAATAATGCCTTACAAGTCAAGGTAATCAATAGACAGAAATATAAACTCATGGGTAGGGTTTTCATATGTAGCAAATATAATAGAAGAAACCCTGTTAAACTTGAATTTCAGATAAATATTGACTATCACATGCAATATTTGAAATATACATATACTAAAAGATTATGCATTGCTGACCTAAAACTCCACTTGATGTCTATGTGAAATTCAAATCCACCTAGGTATTCTTTATTTTATCTGGCCATCCCACCCAGAGGGGCCCCACATATTAGACTTCCCTGAATCAGATTTTAAACTAACTATGCTAACAAAGATTAAGGAACGAAAATATAGGCAAGAGAGGAAAGACAACATAAAGTCACCAGGTTTTAGCAGCAGTTGCAGACAGGACAAGGATCGGGCAGATGAGATAAACCATCACTGCAGAGGCCTGTGAACAGCACAAACACAGCAGTTGGTTCAAGGCACCCCTCCTCCTCCCACCACCAGAAGAGCCCAGGAAGAAGACTCACTCTTCATACCCATCTCCAACGGTGCTGAGCTTTTAGCTAAAGTGAAGTCATCCAATAGCTCATGTACAATTCCTCTCTGTAGTTAATTTTAGAGTAAATTGAATATAGAAAGTGAAATGAAAACATTTACCACAGAAAAGGAGGAGATTTGGAAAAATGAAGTTTGTTTATTCCTCAGCAGGGTGAGAGCCTGTTGAGGAAGACCAATGAACCATAGATGTAATTTTGTCTTCCAGATTCATTTTTTAAGGATAATGTTAAAGCTACTGTTTTGTTTTTTTACAAAGTATTTTCACTGCCCTAAAATCTCCTCTGTGCTTTGACTATTAAATTCATCCTCTTCCTCCACCCTACTCCCTCTATTCCCGCAAACCCTGGTGATCACTGATCTTTTTAAATGTCTCCATAGTTTTGCCTTCCAGAATGTCACATAGTTGGAATAATACAAAATATAACCATTTCAGATTGGCTTCTTTCACTTATTAATATGTATTTATGGTTCTTCCATGACTTTTCTGGATTGATAGCTCATTTCTTTTTAGCATTGAGTAATAGTCCAGTCTGAATGTACCCCACACATTTATTTATCAATTCACCTACTGAAGGACATCTTAGTTGCCTCCAAGTTTTGGCAATTATGAATAAAGCTGCTAAAAACATCACTTGCAGTTCTGTGTGGACATAAACTTTCAACTCCTTTGTGCAAATATCAGGGAACACAATTGCTGGATTCTATGGATGAGAGCATGTTTAGTGTTGTTAAGAAATCTTCAAACTGTTTTTCCAAAGTGGCTGTGCATTTTATATTTCCACGAGCAATAAATGAGACTTCCTGTTGCTCCACGTTCTCACCAGCATGTTGTCAGTGTTCCAGATTTTGGCCAGTCTAATAGGTGTTAGTGGTATCTCACTGTTGTAATTTGCATTTCCCTCATGACAGATGATGTGGAACATCTTTCCATATGCTTCTTTTCTATCTATATATCTTCTTTGCTTTAATGAGGTGTCTTTTAAGATCTTTGGCCCATTTTTAATTGGGTTGCTTGTTTCTTATTGTTGATTTTAAAAGTTCTTTGTATATTTGGATGACAGTCTTATCTGATATGTCTTAAGCAAATATTTTATTCTAGTCTGTTGCTTGTATTCTCATTTTCTTGATCTTGTCTTGTGCAGAGCAGAAGTTAATTTTAATGAAGTTCAGCTAATCAGTCATTTCTGTCATGAATTGTACCTTTGGTGTTGTATCTAAAAAATCAGTGCCATACTCAAGGTAATCCAGGTTTTCTCTTATGTTATTATTATCTTCTAGGAGTGTTATAGTTTTATATTTCACAGGTCTGTGAACCATTTTGAAATCATTTTTGTGAAGGGTGTAAAGTTTATGTCCAGATTCATTTTTTTGTATGTGGATGTCCAGTTGTGCCAGCACCATTTATTGAAAAGACTATCTTTGCTCCATTATATTGGCTCTGCTCTCTTGTTAAGAATCAGTTTATTATATTTATATGGGTCTCTTTCTCTTTCTCTTCTAATTCTGTTTCATTGATCCATTTGTCTATTGTTTCACCAACACCACACTGTCTTGATCACTTTAGTTTTATAGCAAGTCTTAAAGTTGGGTAGTATCAGTCCTACTTTGTTCTTCTCCTTCAATACTGTGTTGGTTACTCTGGGTATTTTGCCTGTCTTTGTAAACTG
This sequence comes from Myotis nattereri, assembly GCF_964212035.1. Taxonomy (NCBI): domain Eukaryota; kingdom Metazoa; phylum Chordata; class Mammalia; order Chiroptera; family Vespertilionidae; genus Myotis; species Myotis nattereri. The sequence goes on along the minus strand of NC_138086.1, from coordinate 18,243,798 downwards.
TAATATCAATGTACCTATACTCAAAAGTAACTTGGTGAGATTTTAATTGGGATTGCACTGAATTTATAGATCAAGTTGGGAAGGACTGACATCTTGACAATATTGAGTCTTCCTATCCATGAACATGTGATATCATTCCATTTACTTAGTACTACTTTGATTTCTTTTATTTTATCATGAATGAGTGTTAGATTTTTGTCCAGTGTTTTCTCTGCATATATTGATATAATCATGTGATTTTCATTTTTAGCCTGTTTATATGATTACATTAGTTGATTTTAAAATGTTGATAAATTCCACTGGGGTATGGTATATAATTCTTTTTATACATTGTTGGAGATGATTTGCTAATATTTTGTTAAGGCCTTTTGCATCTGTATTTATTAGAGATATTGATCTTTAGCTGTTTTCCTTTTAACATTTTGTCTGGTTTTGGTAATGCTGAACTTATAAATTAAGTTAGAAAGTATTCCCTCTTTTATACTCTGAAAGAGATTGTAGAGAAATGGTATGTTTGGTAGCTTTCTGTTTGGATGGTTATTAAGTATTGATTCAATTTTTAACAGATTATAAGCCTATTCAGTTGTATGACTTTTGGCAAATTATATTTTTCTAAGAATTAGTCAATTTCACCTAGATTATCAAATTTGTGTGTGTTTTTCATAATATTATCCTTTTAGTGTACATAAGTTCTGAAATAGGAATTTTAGGAGTAAAATAAAACAGGTTTAGGAAATTTTGGAAAGTAAGGGGACCGTGGAGGAAGCATAGGGCTGCAGAGCAGCAGAAGGTATATTTCCATAGAATACGGGAAGTGAAAAGCTGCAACAGGTACATTTCCATAGAATGAGGGAGCTGGGAACAGCAAACGGTCTATATTTACAAAATAAAGAGAAGGAAGCCCTTCATCCAGAAGGAGAAGAAAGTCCAGGAAGGAAGGAGGGGCAGGAGGGGAACCTCACATGTAGCTTGTGAGGTTCAACCTTTGAGCCCAGGAGTTACTATAGTAACCAGTCTAAGGGAATAGTGACCAATCAGAGGGGATCTCAAGGCACAGGATCTGCAGCCTTGATAAGCCACAGGGAAAAGGAACTCCATGAGACCCTTTTCCCCCTCCCTACTTGCGAGTCCATTCTGTGGGACTCTTTCCCTCTCCCCATGTGGGAGTTTGTACTTGTTCTTCAATAAATATCCACCTTTGCTATACCACTTTCTGTCCATGGATTCATTCTTCTATTCCGGTGGACAAAGAATCCAGGTTCCAGTCCAAAAATTGTTTCAGTTCTATAGTGATGACTTCTCTTTCATTTCTGATATTTATGCATTATTTCCTCTCTTTTTTTCCCTTCATTAACCTGGTTAGGGCTTAGTTATTTTGTTGATCTTTTCAAAGGACCAGCTTTTGGTTTTGTTGATTTCCTCAATTAATTTCCTGTTTTAAATTTTATTGATTTCTGCTCTAGATTTGATTATTTTTTCTCTTCTTACTTTGGATTTAATTTGCTTTTTTTTCTAATTTCCTTAGGTAGAAATTTAGATTATTGATTTTCAACCTTTTTCTTTTCTAATATATGCATTCATTACTATAACTTCCCTACACTGCGTTTATTGCATCCAACAAATTTCAGCGAGTTGAGTTTTCGTTTTTATTTAGTTGAAATTATTTTAATTTCTCTTGAGAGTTCTTTGACTCATTACTTAGAAGTGTGTTGTTTAATTGCCAGGGATTTGGTAGTTTCCCGTTATATTTCTGTTATTGATTCCTAGTTTAATTTATTGTGGTCTGAGGGCAAGTAGTGTATGATTTCTAATGTTTCAAATTTTTTAAGGTGTGTTTTATGGTGGAGGGTGTGTTCTATCTTGAATTTCTATGTGAACTTAAGAAGAATGTGTGTTTTGCCGTTGTTGGGAGAAGTAGTCTATATTTGTCAAATATATCCAGTTGATTATGGTGTTACTGAGCTTAACTATGTTATTATATGTTATTTTTTCACTTACAGTTGACATACAATGTTATATTAGTTTCAGGTGTATATCCCAGTGATTAGACATTATATAACTTATGGAGTGATCATCCCAATAAATCCTGTACCCATCTGACACCTTGCATAGTTATTAAAATATTACATCCTCATGACTCTTCTGTAAGAACCAATTTGTTATCCATCCCCCAAACCTGTTTCCTATTTGGCAATCATCAAAATGTTCCCTGTATCTATGAGTCAGTTTCTGTTCTGCTTGTTTATTTTTTAGATTTAATTGTTGATAGATATGCATTTATTGCCATTTTATTGGTAATATTTTTGTCTTTTTTTCTTCTTTTTCTTAAAGAAGGGACCTCTACACTCCTCATGTTTTCAGCATATTATTTCTAATATTCCTGAAACCTGTTAAGAGTTTTCTTAATACACCATTTCCTATGCACATATTTAAGCAGAGACTGTTTGTATTCTCAGAAAGTATAACTGTGTAACCCCGAATCAATGTTCTTTTTGACCAAAATTTTAACCCTTCTAAAATTAAGCACTTACGGCATTTTAAGAAATACTAATAGATAACATTGAATAAGCATTTACCACAGGCCCAATCTCTTTTAAGTATATTACATGTAGTTGTACAGCAAATACTCAAAATACCTCTGAGACAGGATTATTTGATTCAAGACTATTTGACAGATTTTACATGTAAGTCACACCACTAGGAAATGATCACTTTAACCTCTATCTTTACTGCTTCTCTACATTTGCTTTCTTTAAAAAATAAATATTTTTATTGATTTCAGAGAGGAAGGGAGAGGGAGAGAAAGAGCGATACAAACATCAATGATGAGAGAGAATCATTGATTGGCTGCCTCCTGCATGCACCCTCCTGGGGATCTGGCCTACAGCTTAGCATGTGCCCTGACTTGGAACCATGACCTCCTGGTTCATAGGTCAACGTTCAACCACCTAGCCACACTGGCTGCGCTACTTGTGCTTTCTTCAACAATACTTTTTAAAAAATCAACAATTTTTTTGTCTTTCAATAATAATTTACTTTTTTTATTCCTATTGAGTAGACTTTATCTTTTTCTTTTCTCTTCCTTCAGTTATCTGCTGCCACATATTGATTGTGTTTTTAATGAAGAAGAATCTTCTTCATTCTTTGTCATTCATTTCTTTAAAGCAGTGATGTTTCAAACTTTTTGATCTCATGACATACAAACTAATTACAAAAGTTCTGTGGCACACCAAAAAATATGCTATATCTTTCGCTAATCTGACAAAAAGGAAAACCCACAGATGTAATGTTGATTCATTCACACCAGATAACTACTGTGTTGGCTGTTGTCATTTTTTTTTTTAATTTGATAATCTCAGGGGAAAGAGGTCAGTGCCTTGACTAAATAGTCAGATATTGTATGTTTTAAAATTCCTGTGGCATATTGGCTGAAAATCACTGCTTTAAAGAGATATTCAAGCCCAATTTGAGTAAGAACAATGTTGCTATACTTTTGTTTTATGTTGCTATTAAATTTCTTTTTGCTGGCTCTGTTACACTTTTCCTTTGAAGGAAATAAACTATAGATGAGAAGCCTGATGAAATATAAGCCCTATTTTTTAAAAAAACTTATTAAGTAAGAGCCTTAAGGGAGAAAAAAGATTACCAGAAGTCCAGTTGTAGCAAATCTCCATTTTCTGACTGCAGTAAACATAGTGCTATATGCTATTAACTGATTTTGAAATCAAATCCACAGGCCATGCATGGCTCAATGTGGCTGTAATAATTGCTACACTTTAGATATTGAACCAACTTTTAATGTCAGAGATAATTTTTAATACATAGATGTTTAGGTTTTGTCCATCTCTCTAATACAAGCTAAATAATTTGTGGGAATGTGTTAGTACTGTCTACATAAGCAGTGAGTTTGCAGCTAGGTTACAGAAATGTATGTTGTTATGTGAACAGCCTACAAAATTATTTATAAAGAAATAAATATTAGAAATATGCACATGAACTTAGAGAACACATCTAGTTGGAAAGAATACTTGTAACTTTCCAATTAGAATTTCAATATAAAATAGTAAATACTTGGCACAAAATCCACGTTCTAACATTATCCGATGGCAGTAACTATGACTAATTTTTAAGGCACAAGACCCCACATGACTTCCATGTTGACCCCTTGATATATATGTTGCTGATATGGGATTTTTGGACTAGAACCCGGATTCTTTGTCTGCCGAAGTTGAAGAATAAATCCATGCACAGAGGGTAGTATAGCAAAGGTGGAGATTTATTGGAGAACAAGTAGAGATTCCCACGTGGGGAGGGGGGAAAGGTCCCACTGAGTTCCTTTTCCTTATGGCTTATAAAAGCTGCAGATCCTGGTGCCCTGATATCCCCTCTGATTGGTCACTATTCCCTTGGACTTGTTACTATAGTAACTCCTGGGCTCAAAGGTAGAAGCCCAGGAGGTTCCCATGTGAGGTTCTCCCCACCTCCTTCCTTATTGTTTTCCTATTCCCTTTGGGCTTCCTTCTTCTCCTTCTGGATGAAGAGCTTCCTTCTTCTCCTTCTGGATGAAGAGCTTCCTTCCCTTTATTTTGTAAATACAGACCTTTTGTTGTTCCCAGGTCACTCATTCTATGGAAATGTACCTGTTGCAGCTTTTCAGCTTCCCTATTCTATGGAAATATACCATCTGCTGCTCTGCAGCCCTGTGCTTCCTCCATGGTCCCCTTAATTTCCAAAATTTCCTAAACCTGTTCTATTTTATCCCTAAAGTTCCTGTTTTATTGCTATATGCTATTGTATTATAACTCTTCTCTTTGAACCATGTAGTTCCCACTAGCATAAACCATAGCTTAAAATCAAAGAAAGGCTTGAAAAAGCATTAATATTGTATATAATTATTGAAAGAAACTTTGAAATTGACAATGTGGAACTAAGATTTCTGGGTATATTTGACATATTTTGTAAGAAAATCCAATGTACTCTTATGTAACATTGTATACTTTTTTTGTTGCTAATCTTCACCAGAAGATATTTTTTCCAATGATTTTTAGAGAGAGTGGAAGGGATGAGAAAGATGAAGAGAGAGAGAGAGAGAGAGAGAGAGAGAGAGAGAGAGAGAGAGAGAGATGTGAGAAAAAAACATCAATCAATTGCCTCCCGCATGTGCCCTAACAGAGATTATTGCTTTGAGGAAGTAGAGCAAACATCCTTAGTTGCTGATCTAACAGTCATTTCCCCTGACACTTCTCTCCTGAAAAAGTATTGATTGCATTCATCTATTCCAGGGGTGGGGAACGTCTGGCCCGCAGGCTGTATAAGCCCATGAAATCGTTTGCCATGGCATTAGGGGTGAGTTAATTAAATGACCAAATATAGTAGGTTAATTTTTAAGTTGATAATTCTGTATGGCCCACAAATGATGTTATCAAATCCAAATGGCCCTCGGCAGGAAAAAGGTTCCCCACCCCTGATATTCGCTCTTGGACACAATGCTTGGGAAAGATCATAACTTGGGAGGAAAGTAAAGAGAATGAGCAGAGAACCCGCCCAGGTACCTTGGTATCCCTGAGCTCCTTCATGCACTAGCATTGTAGTCATCTTCCTTCAGAAACTGTGCGAGTGGAAAAGTGAAACTCGTTGTCAGATTACTGGAAGGTGCATCTTTCTTTTATTGCAGGAAAAGCATTCTAATAGACACAAAATCTGAAGCACGAATGATGAAGAGTCAAGTTATAACCAAGTCAGGAAAAAAGTATATTTCAGACAGAGAAAGTGGCTGGTGTAAAGAACGTATAACTGGAAAAAGCTTTCAAAAAAGAACATAATGCGCCTGGGGCTCATGGGAAGGATGAGAGCAAGCAAAGAGGTGGGAATAGAGCTGTAGCAGCATCACACTGTTGGGCTGAGGTGTTTGACTTTATTCTAAGTGTTCTAATCTGGGGAGTGACATTCCCTAGACTAACATTCTAAAGAAATCACTCTGATTCTTATGTGTGGAGCCTGAAGAAGCAAAAGTGAAACTAGAGAATTACAGAACTCTAAGTAATAGATAATAATGCTATGGATTGGATAACAACAGTGGAGAAGCAGGAGTAAATGAATTTGATATATAGTTTGCTGGATTTGTCAGACCTAATAATGGATTGGATATATAAGTGAAAGAAAGAGACAATGAGATGAATTTAGTGCTTTAGTTGGCCTTTTAACTAAAATGGGCTCAAATATTTAGATTTAAGGAGAATGTATGTAAATATTGCATATACATAAATATCTAGCATGGAACAAATTAAACCTTTTCTAATGTGAAGGAAAACCCTTATTCTGTAAAACTACTGTTTGGAATTCTCTGCTATTCTTTGGTCGGCCTCTTATTCTGAAAAAATAACTTTGTTTTCTAGCCTGCTTGAATAGTGGGGGAGATGAATTTAGCTGTCTGACCTTGTAGGCCAGAGACTAGATGCACCCAATGCCATGCCAGGTGCATTTTTAATTGGATAGAACTGTGTAGTTTTCAAGGCCGCCGCCAGCAAGGGCACAAAGGGCTGGCTCTTCCATAAAAAGGGAAGTTCTGCTTGTAGCTCTGCTTAGAATTTGGATTCATTTTCCTAAGCCCGCCACGGTGAAAAAAGTGTGACTCCAAACTCTCAGAGCGCTGTTTGGTTCTCGTCTGGTTTTTCTGTAACACTAATAGAATTAAAATATTTGCTTATATAAAATATTATTAAATGTCTATTATAAAATTATATTTTGTGTCACTGATTAAAACTATAGATGAGAAATAGCTCCTACCTAGAAAGTTCTCATTAACTTGAGAGATTGTTATGTAAATAACTACTCTGAAGAGTAACAGGTGTTCTACAAGACATATGTGTAAGATGCTGTAGGTACCAAATACAGTAAATGCAGAATTCTAGGTATCTTTTTTTCTCAACAACTAGGTTGACAACTTCCTTAGAGTAGAATGTGCTTCTCTTGTTTCTTTGTTGCACCCATAGTACCAAGGAAATGCAAGGCATATAATGATCATCCAAAATCTGCATGGAAGTTTAGAAGTTCTGATCTGTGTAATTAACTGACATGCCATTTCCAGGTAAATTCTGAGTAAAAATTTCTCAGTAAAAGATGCTTTGTTCTTTTGCAAAGAACAAAATAAATATCCAGAAAAGAGGGCTCTCTTCCTCACAATATAGCAGGTGCAGTCAGACATAATTCCTCCATCTATAAAACAAGGTAAATGTCTAATGATCAAAGACGAGTAGGTAAACAGCACATGTTTTAGATATATGGGTAAAATAAGGTCTCTTTTAGCTTTTATACCTCTCATCTATAGCATGATTCCTCGACAGAGCTCTATAGTCCAGCTTAACTCTGTTTAAAATGGGTTAAAAGTAAGCTATTCATGACAGTTCCTCTGCATCCCATTGAGCTCACTCACCAGTGCAGCTGTCCTTCTAAACAAGACCGCAGCCAAGTATGCAAATGCCCGCCCTGTGCTGAGGGGACATGCCAGCGGCCGATCCTCTGGCCAACTGCCAATTACCATGTTTGGTGGGTTCACTGAATGTCCTTCCCCTTTGGCAGAAGGGAAGATAAGAGCATTCTCATTTGTTTATCAAGAATATCTATCTATATCTATATCTATATCTATCTCTATATCTATAGCTATATCTATATCGATATCGATATCTATATCTAAAAAAATAGACATAGATGATATAGATATCAATATAGATATAGATATAGATAATAGATAGATAAATATAGCTGATATAGATATAGATATAGATATAGATAATAGATAGATAAATATAGATGATATAGATATAGAGATAGAGATAGATATAGAGATAGAGATAGAGATGATAGAGATAGAGATAGAGATAGAGATAGAGATAGAGATAGAGATAGAGATAGAGATATACATCTTTTGCTGGTAACTTGTTTACTGATTTTAGTGGGAGAAAGATCTAAAGTTAATCAGTTCTGCCCTCACTAAGGCAGTCAGTGGAAATCATTACCGTTGGCTTCAGGGGACACAAGGATAATTTGTTCATCCAAAAGAGAAATTAAATATTGTAAAAACGAAAATCATAACGTGGCAGCATGATGGTGGGAAGAAGCTGACTTTCTTCAGTTGCACACAAATATTTGAGTTCTAAACAAACAAGCAAAACACCACCCAGAGTAACATGTCCTCAGTTAAATTACAACTTTTCCTGATCTTTCAAAAGTAAAGTTGGTCTCTCTGCTAAGATGCCGTTTGTTGTGACCTTACATGCACAGCCCCATTATTCGCCTATGCCTACATTCTTCCTTTTGTCTAACATTTAAACTCAGCCCTCCATGCTTTACTACAAAAGACATTTACAAAACAGATACGCTCTGCAGCACTTTTAGACAAGCTCCATGCCTGAAGCACAGAAGTCCATTTGGTAGATCTATAATGGGATGTTTTAATTTTTAACCCGAAGCAGCTTACCCCAAGATTTAAAATGCCAAGGGGATCAATCCATTGTTGAAATAAAGTTTCAGACAGTCTCTTTTTAAAATAACTCTTAAAAAATATGCACAAAGATTTTTGTTGGTTCAATAATGATGAAATCAAACACCAGTCTTCTACTTAAAAAATATTCTTCCCCTATTTATATAGAACATTGTCTTAATGTTTTAAATGAATACACTTCTCTCATATTCACATAGTTCTCCTCATAGAATAACATGAATGCAAACAAATAAATATGTTCTAAGATGCTATCATGATTAAAAAAAAATTAGGTAGGAGCTATTAATAATATAAGTATCAAAATTGTATATAAATTGTCATATACAAACCATGGATTAGTCATATTTCACTGGATTTAGGGCTAGGTCATGGTTCTGCAACTACTTAGTGTGATAATTTCAGCATGTTTCCCCTAAGATTTGGGTTTCTTGTTTTTATTTTCTTTCTTCTCTTTCCCCCTACCTCCCCCCTCTCTCTCAGTCCCTTGGTCTCTCCATACACATTCTAGTGTAGATAGCTAGGTAGTAAAATAGATGGCATAGCTGATGATAATAAGAGCTATTAAGAAAACATATAGCTCGGCCAGCGTGGCTCAATGGTTGAGCATCGACCTATGAACCAAGAGGTAACAGTTTGATTCCAGGTCAGGGCACATGCCCTCGTTTGTGGTCTCAATCCCCAGTGTGGGGCCTGCAAGAGGCAGCAAATCATGATTTTCTTTCATTATTGATGTCTCTCTCTCTCTCTCTCTCTCTCTCTCTCTCTCTCTCTCTCTCTCTCTTTTCCTCTATGAAATAAATAAAAAATTATTTAAAGAAAACATAGCAAGGAAAGAGAATTGACAGTTGTGGGGATTTTTTGTTATTTTATATAGGGCTATCAAGGAGGTCTTTACTTATGGAAAAGGTGACAATTGAGAAGAACTGAAGAAGATAGGTAATAAGCCTTATTAGGATAGCTGGCAAAACATCATTCCAGGAAGATGGAACAGAATGAAAATCTTTTGGGGGTAGTTTATGTGTTCAAAAACAGAAAGTGGATAAAGCTAGAGCTGAGTGAAGTGGGTGAAGAATTTCAACTAATGGTGTCAAAAGTTAAAGGCATATAGAATCGTGTGGTGGGAAATCATAAATAATCATGTAGGATGCTCTGATGACTTTAGGCCACTCAACTCTGAGTTAAAATCCATGGCATGATTTTGAAAGAGAAGAGACATGTTTCAGGTGGATCACTCTGGCCTCTAACTTAGAGCCCCTGTATAGGAGCAGGGCTAAACAATGCAAAACCTGATGATGATCTAGGCCAGTGATGGTGAACCGATGACACGCGTGTCAGGGGCGACACGCGAACTCATTTTTTTGGTTGATTTTTTCATTGTTAAATGGCACTTAAATATATAAAATAAATATCAAAAATATAAATCCTTGTTTTACTATGGTTGCAAATATCAAAAAATTTCTATATGTGACCCGGCACCAGAGTTAAGTTAGGGTTTTTCAAAATGCTGACATGCCGAGTTCAAAGGTTCGTCATCACTGATAGGCTAAGATGGCATCAGTGAAGAAAATGAGAATTAGCCAGATTATATTTCTTGTTATGAAAGTATTTATTTTCAATTAAGAAATTTTAATATATGCAGTTTTCTATTTTTAAAAATTGAACAGAAAATATAGTCAGAAATACTATAGCTACTACCACTTAGAAGAGCTTAACTTCATTACAGACTAATTATCAAGAAACTCCAACACAGCCCGGCCTGCATGGCTCAGTGGTTGAGCATCAACCTATGAACCAGGAGGTCATGGTTCGATTCCCTGTCAGGGCACATGCCCGGGTTGTGGGCTCCATCTCCAGTGGGGGACACTCAAGAGGCAGCCAATCAATGATTCTCTCTCATCATTGATGTTTCTACCTCTCTTATTATCATTAGCTATGCCATCTATTTTACTGCCCAGCTATCTACACTAGAATGTGTAGGGAGAGACCAAGGGACTGAGGGAAAGAGGGGAGGAAGGGGAAAAGAGAAGAAAGAAAATAACAAGAAAACCAAATCTTAGAGGAAACGTGTTTCATGTACTCACAACTGTAAACCTACTTTTGCCCCAGTGTGTATATCCTTTGGAATAATAGGATCACAGAAGTATTCAAACCTGGATTCTTTTTTTAAATAAATATATTTTATTGATTTCAGATAGGAAGGGAGAGGTAGAGAGATATAGAAATATCAATGATTAGAGAGAATCATTGACCAGCTGCCTCCTGCATGCCCCCTCTTGGGGAATCAAGCCCGCAACCCGGGCATGTGCCCTTGAACAGAATCAAACCTGGGACCTTTCAGTCCATAGGCCAATGCTCTATCCACTGAGCCAAACCAGCTAGGGCCAAACTTGGATTCTGACTCTGAAATTCTCCAATTATCTAAACAGGTTTATTCCAAAATTTCTGTTCTCTATAGAGGTACTATAGATGAAGTCATTGTTATTTATTCCTTTACACATTTGATAATAATAATTTAAATAATTAATTACATCTACACAATGGAATACTATGCTGCTGTGAAAAGGAAGGAACTCTTACCATTTGCAATGGCATGGATGGAACTGGAGAGCATTATGCTAAGTGAAATAAGCCAGTCAATGAAGGAAAAATACCACATGATCTCACTCATTCATGGATAATAGAGACCATTATAAACTTTTGAACAATAATAGATACAGAGGCAGAGCTGCCTCAAACAGATTGTCAAACTGCAGCAGGAAGGCCGGAGAGGGTTGCGGGGCAGGAGGGAGGGGGGTAAGAGATCAACCAAAGGACTTGTATGCATGCATAAAAGCATAACCAATGGACATAAGACACTGGGGGATAGGGGAGGATAGGGGACAGTCAAGGGAGGGGGGGAAAAAAAGAGTTAAAAGGAGGGGAGAAATGTCTGGATGACACATTATTATGGAAAAAAGAAACAAAAAACTATGAGCCAAAAAATAAATAAATAAATAAATAAATAAATAAATAAATAAATAAATAAATAACTATTTACTGGGCATGTCATATATATTTAGCCATATTCTTATCACTTCATTTCAAAAGCCTCTCTGTAAATGCTTTATTTTGAATGGCATTATTTTCCTCACCATGTCCTTTTTCCTAGTTCATATCCTTTTTGAGACTATTCTAGTTACAAACCAACTAATCATAACAATATGTATTGAACTAGTCAGATTTTATTAATAAAAGTTGGTGAGTTTACAATCCTTGGCAGAGGAGAAAAGAATGGTTAGACTTTGACAGTAAACCTGGGTGGGATGGAAGAGAATTAGAACCTTGTTCAATTAAAGGGGAAAAAAATAGTAAGGAATAAGTTGATTTCCCTATCTACTCAATTATAGAATATTTGAAAGTTATAATCAAAGACCTATACTATCTTGGTTTTTAAAATAAAGTGGCTGGTCTGTAGTTACAAACACACAAAGGTGGCTTAATTGGTTTTCTCAAAGTTCTCCAAGATTATTTATTCTTTCTTTACTTCTTTTCTGTGTTATTTTCTGTGATTGGCTAATTTGAGTCTCACCTTGTTGGAGGTCTATAAAGTTGTCAGCAAGAATAGTTGTTCTTATCTTGAACCATTCATTAGGGGGGAAAAGAGCTGAAAACTTTTTTTACACCTTTGTTTGGTTTAAATACCATCTGAAGATTTTGATTTGGTAGGTCTGGGATAGGGTCCAAGTATTGATATATTTCTAAAGTTTCCATGGCTAATGCTGATGCATACTTTCTCCCTCCCAGTAATGTTAATTGGTTTACAAGAAATTGGGAGAAAAATATAAAAGCATCCAGAGTTTCCTCAACTTATATAGTTTATGTACATTAAATATATTAGAACCCAAACAAAACCAGATACATCCAATGACTTTTACTGACCCTAGAAAAGGAAGTATTCCACAAATATTTTCTCAAATGAACGTTCAATTTCTAGTCAGTTGTTGTTTTTCAATAATAAGTATTGTGGCATTCCTATTCTTTACTTTTTAAATAAACTTTGTAATACTTGAGTTTTCTAATGTTCTACCTTCCAGCTGTCCTTGAAGTCCACTGGAAAATCCAGATGAAGCAATCCATCTTAAGATGGGCACTGTCCTCAAAGACAAGCCATCCCCCCAGAACAGGAATAAGTCCAAGTGTTTTCTGACCTCTTTGTCTTCAACTGTTCTAACTATTAATTATCGTTGAAATGTTCTCTTTGGGTCTTTGAGACACCCCAGAAGTGAGTTTTCCGGCAGTAACATTTTGATAATGACTCGAAATAAGTTTTACAAAGATGTAATGATTAAGTATTTTCTTCTTATCACTTTTAAATTGTCTATAGGCATATAGCGCATGTAAAGGGTGGGGCAAAAGTAGGTTTACAGTTGTGACTATGAGCAACACAGTTTATTCTGGTATTAGTTATTGTGTTATTTCCCATATGAATAACTGTAAACCTCTTTTTGCCCCACTCTGTATGTACCTCTGTACCATCTTTCCTATATAATAAAAGCCTAATATACAAATAGACTGAACAGTGGAACAATCGGTGGAACGACTGGTAGCTATGATGCGTACTGACCATCAGGGGGCAGACGCTCTACACAAGAGCTTCCCCCAGTCTGCAGGCCCCAGGCCAGCCAAGGCGGGTGCCAGCAGCCCCCCCCCCCCCCCCCGATTGCCCGACCGGTCACCCACAGATTGGCCATGGTTGCCGGCCAGCCCTAGGGACCCTACACATGCATAAATTTCATGCACTGGGCCTCTAGTAATATATACATATATAGTGTGAACATCCATTTACCTATCTGTATTTATTGCATGAGTATACAGATAGGCAGTACATATATACCACATAGGTGAACATACACATATTCCCTTTATCTCCGATGGTTGCCGTAGTATCGGACTGCCCAATTAAGGGTTACTGAATAGCTAGATTAATGGATAATTGAGTGGATAAATTGACTTAGGAAGTGCTGACTTTCAAAAGGACACAAGCACACATACACACATGCAGTGTTTGCTGTATCTGTGTGCACATGACCTCTTTTAGGTCCCATCCTAGGCAATCACAAAAGGACCATTAAAAGACCCCAGGTATATGTGCAGCTTCTGATCATAATGCATTTGCACTCATTTTTTTGTTTTGTTTTCTATTTACTAGACATTATTTTCAGAGCAGTTTTAGGTTTACAGAATATTGGACAGGAAGTACAGAGAACTCTCATTTACCTCCTTAATCCTCACCATAATTATACCAAATTGTTACCATTTTGCATTACTGTGATACAGTAGTTATAATTAATGCATTTATATTGATTCATTATTATTAGGTAAAGTCCATAGCTTGCATTAGTTTCACTCTTTGTGTTGTACATTCTGTTTTGACAAATGTAAAATGACATGTATCCACCACTACATTATCATACAGATCACTTTCACTGCCATGGAAGCCTGGCGTGCTCCTCTTCTCCATCCCTTCTCCAACCATCCTTTTTTTTTTTTTTACTGTCTCCAGAGTTTGGCCATTTCCAAGATGGGATAAGTAAACTGCAGTCTGTTCATGGTTTGAGAGCTCATTTCTTTTCATTGTCGAAAAATAATACATTCCATGTATATGCCTAAGATCATTTATCCATTCACCTGTTGAGGGACATATTTGTTGCTTCTAATTTTTGGTAATCATGAAAAAAGCTGCTGTACACTTTTGTGTGCAGGGATCTGTGTGAATACAAATGTTTAAACAGACATTCCACTAGAGAAGATACACAGATAGTAAATAAGGGTATGAAAAGATGTTCCATGTCATATGTCACTACCAAGTGGCAAATTAAAGCAACAGCGTGAGACCACCACATAGCTAATAGAATGTCTAAAATCCAAAACACTGTCAACACCAAATGTTGGCCATGGTGTGGAACAACAGGAACTCTCATCCATTGCTGGTGGGAATGCAACATGATACAGTCGCTTTGGAAGATGGTTTGGTGGCTTCTTACAAAATTATAGCTACTTTGCCATTTGACCAAGCAATTGTGCTCTTTATTTACCCAAATGAGTTGAAAACTTATGTCCACACAAAAATCTGCTCATGATATTTATAGCAGCTTTATTCATAATCGCTAACATTTGGAGGCAACCAAGATGCTCATCAGTAGGTGAATGGATAAGTAAACTGTAGTCCATCCAGACAATAGAATTGATTCGGCACTAAAAGGAAATGAGCTATCAAGCCATGAAAAGACATAGAGGAACTTTAAGTGCATGTCGCTAAATGAAAGAAGACAATGTGAAAAGGCTACATCCTGCATGTTGCTAACATTATGACATTCTGGAAAGGTGAACACTATGGAAAGAGTAAATAGATCTGTGGTTGTTAAGGGTGGGGGAGGGGGAAGCATTAATAGGCAGAGCAGAGGATTTTAGAGGATTTTAGTCAAAATACTATAGAGGTGGAATCATGCTATAGTGATAGATATATGCCATTATACCTGTGTCAAAACTCACAGAATTATAACACCAGGAATGAATTGTTATGGAAACTATGAGCTTTGGGTGATTAAGATGTGTCAGTATAGGTTGATGGACTGTAAGAAATGTACCATGCTGAAAGAGGATGTTGATAATGAGGGAGGTTATGCATACGGTGGAGGGAGGGAGAGAGTGCATAGAAATTCTCTGTACTTTCTTCTTAATTTTACTGTAAACCTAAAATAAAGTCTTTGAAAAGGAGAGGGCATGATCCAAGATGGGAATCACTGCTTTGGAAAAGATTCTGGCACACAGTTGGATAATTATGTCACCAAAGGGTACATCCATGTTTTAATGACTTATAAATGTACTAATCAGAAAGTGACAATAAGAATATTTGGGAAGTCTGAAACTAAGTCTAGGACAAAAGAGGAAGATAAATTATATTCTGAGAAAATGAATTACAAGTCAATACACATACAGTTAATTCAGACTACCTGTGTGGTACAAAGAAAAAAAAATTCTTAGGAAGAAAATTTAATCTAAAATGGTCTCGGGTTGGTAGGACCTCTTGTGACTGGCATAAGCAAATTCATATTGTCTCTGGAAAAATGCAATAATCCAGGCCAGCAGTGTTTATAAAATGACTTGGTTTCTAAAAGCAATTTCGGAGATGTTAAAATGTTAAAAATCACTGCCCCTCAAAATTATGAAATTTTGTATACCTGCTCATTACACCCCTTTCTTTGCTGTTCTGAGACAGCTGTCTTACTTATTCCTTAAATTGATATGCTAATCTAATATCTGATATCAGAAGTGTGTTTTCCAATAATGTTCTTTAATGGGTACTTCTTTTCCATATAGCATTTATAATGTTTTCCATTCAGTCTGTCTCAAAACTTGTTTTTTTCTTTGAATTCTCTAGGATTTTACTCTTGTGGAAGTCCTCTATTTGTCTGAATACTTCTGATTTTCACAAATCCCTTCTCTATCAGCTGGTCTTTAAGTGTTGTTCCTTAGAGTGCTAGCCTCAGCTATTTTCACTTCCACTCCACATTGCATAAGCTCTTTACTTCAAATGTCAATGGAACTCAAATCTCTATGTCCAGCCAAGATATTTTTCAAGTTTTCTTTTAAAACAACAATCTGAATATTTCAGAGTAACCTCAAATCCAAACATTTCTGACATAATAATTCATTCCTCCATTTCAAGGTGATTTCTTCTGATGTCTCATATTTTTCATGTCTTTCAATATTGAATGTATGGATCAAGCTAGAAAACTGTAAGTCATTTTTATTCTTCCTTTCTCTTGTCTCTTCTACAATTAATTTACTGAAAATCTTTATATTTTTTATTAAAATATTTCTTATATATGGGCCAACATTTCCATTCTACATCACTTATTCCCAAATTATTGAAATTACTTCACTGTTTTTTGTTTTTTTTTCTGTCTGCAGTTTCAGACCCTTACATCCATAATCCACAGTATTGTTGTATTAGTTCCCTAGAGATTGCAAAACTAAGTATCACAAATTAGGTGGCTTAAAAAACACAGCAATCTGTATTGCCTCACCATTCTGAAGGCCATAGTACAAAGTGAACGTGTGAGTAGGGTTGCTTCCTTTTGAGGGCAGGAAGGAAGAATCTGTTCTAGGCCTCTCTCCTACTTTCTGGTAGCCTCAGGCATTTCTTGACTTATAAATGGTGTTATCTCTGTCCACAGCATCTTCCCTTTTGTATGTATATGTTTATGCCTAAATTTCCTCTTTGTATAGGGATAGCAGTCCTATTGGGTTAGGCTTTACCCTAATAATTTCATCTTAACTTGATCATCTGCAAAGACTATACTTCCAAATAAGATCATAGTTATAGATACTGGAGATGAGGAGTTCAACATTTTTGGTGTGTAGCGGGGAATGGGGGCGGAGGGTGGGGGGGGGGGCACAATTCATTCTATACCAAAGTATGCCAAAAAGTATCATTATAAAAGAAATCAAAGCATAGCGGTCCTTGTCTTAGTTCCTCATGACTATTTAAAAGTTCACTTTCTTAGGCTAGAATTAAAACTGTTTCCATTACACTCCCAATCTACCTTTCTCATCTCATCTTCTGTTAGTGCCTCTCAATAACCCTTTGCTCTAGTTAGTACATGCCTGATCTTTGTCTCTTTTTGAAAGGGCAGAGCAGGACTAACTCCATTTTGTACTGCGTCCTCCATCTTGTGTAACTATGTCCCCGACATGACCACTTTTCTGAAAAAAACAAAACAAAACAAAAAAACACAGAATGTATCAGTTACCCAACCCACCCTAAAATCAGCCAATAGGAACGCACAGGAAATAACCAAAGGCCAGAAGTATGCTAACCACATCCTGTCACTGTGTAACTGGACCCTAGCCCTCACCCAACCAATCGGAGTCAGCCAACTCAGTGGTCCGAGCATCACCCCATCACCCGACCCCAAGCCCTATAAAATTGCTGTACTTCTGGAACTCAAGGCTCTTTTGCATCCTGCCGCTACGTCGGTGGAGGCGGAGAGACCGAGCTCGAGCTTGAATAAAGGCTCTTTGCTTCTGCATTGGACTCGGCTCCCTGGTGGTCTTTGGGGATCTTGAAATCTGGGCATAACATTTTCAACTTAGTTGATATTAACATATTTACCTGAAATTTTTTTCCTGAATATTAAAAAGTAACTTTTACAACCCAAACGCAAAAAAATGTATTTTTATGGAGCCTCAATTGATTCTGAGTCCCAAGTGATCATCTCCTATTCCATTTTCCTGGGGCATCTATTGAATGCTCTTCAAATGTAAGTTGCTAAGCTTGACTCCATTAGTTATCCTATGAGTCTTTTCTTCTAATTCTTAGATGGATTCTGTTGTATTAGGTGGATTCTATTGTATTCCTTTTAACAGACCCAAATGGAATGTAAATAGTAGCTATGCAAGGATAGTCTATTTGTGAAATTGAACTCTGTTTAAAAGTAGATAAATCTCCAACCTGCTCAAAATTTCAAGCTGATAGAATTACAGTGTTATCGACAGAGATGGGTAAGCTAGCTAGAGCAGCCTCTTTGTCAAAATTATGAGTTTGATTGTTGTTGGATACCTGTTGGATATGTCATGGTAGAATTCACTTTGTGCTTGCAAATGTGAGAGTTAAATTTATTACATAAAATCTCAAGCAGAGAATATAAGAAGAGAACTAGAGACTACGCAGTTTTGGGAGACTCTATATTTATGTGGTTGAAGGAGAAATGATTGCCAGAAGTAGATAAAGTGAGGAAATTAAAGGTCAAAAGGAAGATAGAATGTATCCAGTTGGTATAGGATATAAATTTAAAAATTGTTGATTCACATCTTAGTTCTAGACTATAGGAATAAAGGTAGCACAAAGTTGGAAATATAGGCTAATATGTTTATATAGATAGCTAGATAACTTATTTTTCATAGAAAATGTTCTGAAAGGTTTTAATAAAAATATACATACAGATATATATATTTTTTAACTAAGGAAAGTTGTTTTCCCAACTATCTGCTTTAGAAACATAAATAGCAACAAGGAGAACATTCTCTTTGTGATCTTGGTCTGTTTTTTCTTTTCATATACTTTCATTCTCATAGTAAATCATAACATTTAGCTGAGCTTTAACATTCATACTTAAGATGAAAACCTTAAAGTACACATTTAATGGGAATGAAATTCATAAATCATACTACTTTATGATGGCTGATTTAAGACTTTCATTTCAATTAAGTCTATGTATAAAGTTATAATTATTGTCAGTCTGCCTTTCTATTTATACTTTTGCCACTCCTCAAGAGGCCTAATGAGTTTATTGGATAATTTTGGGAGGTTAAACCTAAATCCAACTTTTTTTTTTATTTCATTTGAAATTCTAAATGCAATGGTTCACCTTCAGCATTTGGTTACATAATGGATAACACAGTTAATTTATCTTCCCCTGATGATAATTCTGGCTTTTACTTAAAAGGCATCATAATTTAAGTGCTATAAATTTAACCACTAGATGATAATTCCCACCCACCCTAGGATTATGACAAAGCAACTTGAGAGTAACTGATGAGTTTCTAGCACCATTTGCCAAGAGCAAAGGAGCAATCCTCTATGGCTCCCTTCTTAATGGGAAAATGAGCGCTTTTATGTGTGACCAAATACATCTCTTAAAAATCTTTGCTTCCTTTTAGATTGTTAATTTTAAGACAATTACATTGAAAGGAAGAAAATGCAAGTGAAACCACAGCTAGAATCCCTTAAATGATGCCTGCAATTGGAAATAACAATTGGAGTTAACCCAAAATAATCCCATAATCTTATAAGATGTTTTACAAGTCATTGCTGCTCTATCCCAGTGGGAATGTTCTGAAGACAGAAGGTGATGTTTTTACATGTTTCATGCTATAAAATACAGTGTGATCTTGTTTACTATCCCCAGTGACCTGCCAATGTGGAATTCTTATTTGCTTCTTTTGGGGATTGTGGTCAGAATTTTTAATTTGAAATATGTCTCCTGATTGGGGGGATGAGGGACATTGGGGGGATAAGGACACATTTGTAATATCTTATTCAATAAAAGAAAAAAAAAGAAATATGTCTCCTTCTCTACTATGCATAGAATCTCATGTTTCATAGTATTTTAGAAAGGAAATGTTCAAAAATCCAGAGAGGTATACAATTTGAAAACAAAACACTTCTTAAAAAATAATATTTTCTAGAACCAGGCAGAGCTGAGGAAGTGCCCTCTTGCCCCTCCTCTAAGCTACGGGCACCACCACCAATACAAGTCTGTTTAAACCATCCTGACTGGGCCACAGATACCTCCATAAAGCACAGTTCCAGTTCAAAAGGAGAGGAGAGCAGCTCAGAACAAGAACATTGAAGGGTGAGTCTCTAAGCAGACCCAGCTTCTGGACTACGGAGGCCCTGACCACCTGACCACAAGGTATAGTGATTGCAAAGTAAGAAATAAAACTTTTTAAAAAAATACAGGTGATATAAACAACAGGAAAGCTTCTAGAGATAAGTATTAAAAATCAGTGAGTTCAGCAAAATTATGGAACACAGGCTGACATGTGAAAATGGGTTATTTTCTAAAACTGCATTTAAAAATAGAAATTTTAAGATATCAATTGCAATAGCAAACAATAGTATCAAATAGGAATGAATCGAAGATAATTTGTGCAAGAGCATCACACAGATAACTGCACAGCAACTCGCTTTTATTTTTTTCTTCTGGAGTTGCATGTTGGCTTCTCTCATTCATCAACTCTGCTGTTTAGATGTCAGAAAACATCTGACTGACTCAGCTCAGCTTGTTTCTCCAATGCCTTAAAATGGATTCTTATTTGCTTGTTTTGTGTTACCCAGTTTTTCTAATTTTACTCTGGGAAAAGTGGTCTACTAAAAGCTGGGTTATCACAGTAAGAAGTCAGAAGTTTTTCTAAAACCTTGTTTTACCAACAGGGAGATATTTCCTTTCTATATATTCATCCTTAAAAATTAGCTAATGCCCTGATATGAGAACATTTAGTAAAGTACTTTGCATTTACCTTTATTTTTATTTTATATTTTTTATTGATTTCAGAGAGGAAGGGAGAGAGGGAGAGAGAGATAGAAACATCAAATGATGAGAGAGAATCATTGATTGGCTGCCTCCTGCACACCCACATTAGGGATCGCACCCACAATCCAGGGCATGTGCCCTGACCAGGAATCTAACCATGAACTCCTGGTTCATAGGTCAATGCTCAACCACTGAGCCACGCTGGTCAGGCTGCATTTACCTTTTAAATATAGAAAACTAATTGTGTAGTTGACAAATTTTACTTGATTAAAGAGTATTAAATTACCAATTATTTTTTTTCATTTTCATGCACCTATTTGAGTACTACAGACACTAGTTTTTATATATGAAATGTTAATTCTTAAAATTTCACATTGTAATACCTGAATATACACAAAATATTAAAACCCGATGATTATGTTTGAACTAAAATATAATTTTCTATTTTTCACAGTTTTTTACTGCTCTAAATATTTTATATAACATAGCAATCTAATTAAATTGTGTAGATTCTAGATTTTGATTGCTCAGATTCAAATCCTATCTTCATCACTTACATGTAACTTAAAATCTTTGTATCTTAATGGAAAAAGGTCATTAAGACTAGTACCTATATAGGATTGGGGTGGGGCTTACCTGAGATAATGCATATAATGTATTGGCACAATTGCCAGCCACAAGTAATACCTGATGCTCCAATTTAAATCCCTATTATCTTTGTGATTTAAGACAGTGTATCCAATATTTTTATTCTCATTATCAAGATACTAGAGGCCCACTGCAGAAAAATTGGTGCACTTGCTGGGGGTGTCCCTCAGCCTGGCCTGTGCCCTCTCACAGTCTGGGACCCCTCAGGAGATGACCACTTGCTGGCTTAGGCCCTCTCCCTGGGGGATTGGCCTAAGCTGGCAGTCAGACATCCCTCTAGCAGCCCAGCAGCCCTCGGGGGATGTCCACTTGCCAGCAGAGAGCAGACCTAAGCTGCAGTCGGACATCCTTAGCGCTGCTGAGGAGGCGGGAGAGGCTCCCACCACCACCACTGTACTGGCAGCCATCAGCCTGACTTGTGGATGAGCAAAGTTCCCCCTTTGGGAGTGCACTGACCACCAGGTGGCAGCTCCTCCATTGAGCATCTGCTCCCTGGTGGTCAATGTGTGTCATAGTGACCAGTCATTCCTAGTTGTTCTGCTGTTAGGGTCAATTTGCATATTGCCCTTTTACTATATAGGATAGAGGCCTGGTGTACGGGTGGGGGCCGTCGGGTTTGCCCCAAAGGGTGTCCCAGATCAGGGTGGGGGTCCCGCTGGGGTGCCTGGCCAGCCTGGGTGAGGGGCTGATGGCTGTTTGCAGCTGGTCACACCCCCTTCAGGGTGGGGGTCCCCACTGGGGTGCCTGGCCAGTCTGGATGAGGGAATGAGGGCTGTTTTCAGGCTGGCCAAGCCCCCCTGGTGATGGAAGCTCCCAGCCTCTCCTTTTTGTCTTTTTTGTTTTTTATTCTGGGATTTATTTACCTTCTGTAATTGAAACTTTATAGCCTTGAGAGGAGCTCAGAGCCGGCCACAGTGGGCGGGAGGCAAGCTTGACTTCCTCCATCACCAGGGACAACCTAAGCCTCCTGCTCACTCCAGCTCTGTGGCCATGGCCGGCTGAAAGCAAGGTATCTGGGGTTTATTTATCTTCTATAATTGAAACTTTGTTGCTTTGAGTGGAGCTCAGAGCCGGCTAAGGCAGGCGGGAAGCTTGGCTTCCTCCATCACTGGGGCAACCAAGCCTCCTGTTTACTCCAGATCTGTGGCTGCCGGCCGCCATCTTGGTTGGGTTAATTTGCATATAGTCACTCTTTTTGGCTGGTGGGCGTGGCTTAAAGCATAGCGAAGGTAGGGTCAATTTGCATGTTTGTCTTTTATTAGTGTAAATAAAATTATACAATAGTATCCTTTTAAGAACTTGAAATGTGCTCAGATGTTTGTATGGCACCTAAAACCAGTTTCCCAACTCACAAATATTGTTCTTTTATTGATACATGATCACTTTCTCAATTTAATGTTGGGGATTATACAACAAAGAGCATAAGTCCCAAAGAATGAGAATGCTACTGTATTAGTGCTTGGAATGTTTAATATAAATGATTTTCTTACCATCAAAAACTTTCCTTGTTTTTACTTTCCCTTCCTTTTGCTCTATGGCCATCTACTGCACGTTGTTTTAAGCACTGGGAACACAGACATAAAAGTTAATTCCTGTTGTCAAGAAACCCACAGACTAAAGGGAGGCAAGAATTAAAAGAGGGCATTATTATTTGTGTGATGGTAAGGAGATGTACAAGAGAACATGAAATGACAGTGGTGGTGTTTTCTGCAATAATTTTTTTTTTTGGTTTTTGTTGTTTTCAGTTCGATCTTATTAATCTAAAAATATGTTTTAAGTAAAGGAAAATAAAAGCGAGCTACATCTGAGTAGAATAACAATGGAATGTCTATTGCTATTGCCTATCTTGAGAAGGAAATGATTAAGACATAGTCATTTTTTTTTTTTTTTTTTTTTTTTTAGGTAAAGAGAATGACAGGCATTGCCAAAGAAAGTGCATTCTTAAAAAAAAAAAAATTGAAAATACTACACCCTCTTAATTTATGTTCAGTAAAGCACTTTTTAGGAGCTTCTTCCAAAATCTTACTAGTGATTTAGTGAAAGCAAAATTACTTGCCAGTAATGATTATTTGAAGCGGTATTAAGTCTGACTAGTAAGTAAAATGATTTAATAGCTGTGCTTAGAATCCATCTTGCTCCTTTGGAGTACACTGTGTGAATAGGAAATCTAGGGGTATAATCTGCCACAATCCTGCCCTGAAGAGTGAATATGTGGACAAATTAAAAACATGTGCCCCGAGGAGCACTCTCACCTACTCCTTGGCTTTTCCATGAGGCCTCCACACACAGGTTCCGACACGTGGCCTCAGCATGCCCAGCACTTAGTTACAGTGGCTAAGGAAGGATTGGAAGCAAGAACAATAAGAGAAAAAATATATTCAGAATGAATGTACAGTACCAGATCTCCCCAAAGCCCAAAGCCTTAGCCTTTGGTAAGGGCCAGTAGCTTATTAGCATGGAGTTTTGGACACATCACTTTTTATAGGAAGCCAATAAAGGGTACTTCTTCCAAAGGAAGTTGAAATATGCCACATATGAATTCCTGTGTGTACTGAATAAGCATTGAAAATTCCAAGTCAAGAGTAGTGAGGGATATGTCCTTCTATGTACTGTTTTCAGTTGATTAAATTGGTACAAACCAGTTTAGTTATGTACATTAAGCCTTAAAAATATCAATGATAGCTTTTTAAAATCAACTCTACATGTAGTTTATAATAAATAGACAAGAGATATATAAAAGGCTAAATGCACAAAAGATGTTCTTTATATAATTGTATAATATAAATATAAAAAATTAAGTGTCTAATAACAAAATGTTTGAATAATTCATAGTAAATAATTATAATGAAAAGCATATAACTGTAAGATGGCATTAACAAACCCAACTTCAATGGCCTGGGGAAGTGCAAATGCTATAATGTTAAGTAAAATCACACAATAAAAATGTCAGTTACAGTATATGGTCATATTAAAATAAATGTATATAGTCTATATAGAGGAAAAATTATTTCTTTTAATAAATTAGCACAAATCAAAATAAAAATATTCAAATATTAATCGATTTTCTTTGAGTGACAACTTTATAGAGATGTAGATTTATTTTCATTCTAAAATTTTTTATTAAGAAAAATTTCCTAGATTTAAAATTAGGGAAAATACTTTTAAGCTTCAAATCACATATATATTTTTATTTAGCATTTTTAGGTAAATATTTAAAGTCTAACTTACTACGATTTTATATGTCAATCGTTATTCATAAGTATCCTTGCTAGTACTTATATAACAGAACATGAGAATCCCCGTGAAATCAAGTGTAGTTATGCTAATGCTGCCATGATGCACTTTTTTTAAAAATCCTCACCTGAGGTTATTTTTCCATTTATTTTTTAAAGAGAGTAGAAGGGAAGGAGGGAAAGAGGTTGGGAGAAAAAGAGAGAGAGAGAGAGAAAGAGAGAGACATTGGCGTGAGAGAGACAGATCAATTGGTTAACTCCTGTACATGCCTCAAGCCTGCAACCCAGGTACAAGACTGATGTGGGTACTCAGTAACCTAGACAAGCAATTCCAGAGCACCAAAATCTAACATGGAAATCAGCAAGATTGTCCACAGAAGTTACAGAGTGGAGAGATAAACTTGGGAAAAGTCATTCATTATAGCCGTCAGAGGAAGACCATTGATAAAGTAAAAGAAAGGGCGAAAAGATGAGAAATAGTTATAGAGCAATTTATAATTAATTCAAAAATGGAAGGGTCATGAAACACTTGACCAGAGATTATGAGTAAATGTCATTTTTTTTTTTAATTCTCGCCCAAGGAGTATGAACATTTTTTCCAGTGATCTTTCAAGTAAGTGGAGAGAATGGATGAGGGGGGAGAAAGAGAGAGAGAGAGAAAAAGACTGATGTGAGAGAGATGCATTGACTGGTTGCCTCCTGCACATGACCCACCCAAGCTGGGGGTCAAAACTGCCACCCAGGTATGTGCCCTTGACTGGGAGTTGAACCCGTGACCTTTCATGTGCCGTGTGCAGACCAACTCTGCCACACTGGCCAGGGCATGACGTACTTTCAAAAGTATAACTCAACAAACGTATCTTCTGAAGTCTAATATCCCTGAAATTATGCAATCTGAACAAAAATCAGTGGAAATCAAATAAATGTGACCATAAACACCCTCATAGGGGGGAGAAATGTTTGCAGAGACCGTTTTCACATAATGCACTGCGAGATCTGGGCAGCTTATGCTTCACTTTCTAGCACCTGCTGCTGCATGTCCTCAGGGAGGCATTTTACACGGGCGAGCTCATAGCTCTCTCAGCTACTACAGATGAGATCTCAGCACACAGCACCGAGAAACAGGATTTGGATTTGTGCTAGTTTCTGAGGAATTGTGAGGTCTATAAACTAAGAAAAGATAATATTACTTCTCTATTACTCATTTTCTGGAATGCCAGACAGTGTTTCTATGTTATTGTTTATATGCTATTGTTTTAAATGGAAACCAGTATTACTAAGTTTAGAAAGTTACATGTAGACCAACTAAATGTTTACAACTAAACAGAGAAAAGTTAAAAATTCCTGCCAGGGAAAAACAAAATGGGTTTGTTTACTGAACAGAAGCAGATAGAGTTCCTGTTTCCAGAATAATATTATTTAACTATAGGCCTGGTGCGAGAATGTGCACCAGGGGTCCCTTGGCCTGGCCTGCAAGATCGGGCTGAAACCGGCTCTCTGACATTCCCCAGGGGTCAAGGGATTGCGAGAGGGTGCAGGCCAGGCCGAGGGACCCCACTGGTGCATGATTGGGTCCAGGGAGGGATGCAGGAGTTTGGCCAGCTGGGGAGAGACTGCAGGGAGGGCTCCAGGGCATGTCCGGCCCGTCTCCCTCAGTCCCGATTGGCTGGACCCCAGCAGCAAGCTAACCTACCAATTGGAGCATCTGCCCCCTGCTGATCAGTGCACATCATAGCAACTGGTCGACAGTTGACTGCTTCCTGGTGGTCAGTGCACATCACACTGAGCAGTTAAGCGGCCTTACTATATCATTAGCATATTACTCTTTGATTCGTTGAATGGTCGACTGGTGGACCAGATACTTAGCATATTAGGCTTTTATTTATATAGGATAGGAAGACTACATATGCCTCACTTACATGCCTTAGATGCATGGATAAAATGTGCATTTATATTTTTACAAATACTCTTCTATCAGAAGAGTTTCAAGTGAAATAAATAGTAAAGCATAAAATAGGACCCAAACTTTTGAAATGTGATGCCTGTGGCCAAAGTGCAATGGAAAAGTCATAAACCACTCTCCTGCAATGCCTATTTCTTTTCCTCTTGCATTTTTTATTTCTTGATTTTTTTGACACTAATTCAATGCACTTGACTCAGATACCTGAAGCACAGAGCTAGAAGAGCAACACCGAGACTGAGATTATTCAAAAGAGGGGACAAGGGGGAGGGGCAGTATTATAGAGAGCCTGGGGATAAATACTCAGAGGGGACACCAGGTTGCTAACCTTTCTATACAAATGACTAGAGAAGGTTTAGGGAGAAATGTTGGCTCTTTAAAAGACATAAAACTTCTTACATGTTCTTCCTCCCCTCTCTCTAGATATATAACATCACCTCTTACTCATATCATGCTCTAGTGAAAGCAAAATAGTTCTTTTTCTGCAGACATGCTACAGGCATACATTTTTCAGTGACTCTGCATAGAATGTTGCTCTACTTGTGCTGTTCCTTCCTTTGTTCAAGGTTCAATGTTGCATACTCATTAAAATCAGCCCAGCCTGTGATTGAAAGCTTTGGGTAGCTACTAATGCAGGGATGCACATCAAGGTAACTCCAGCTTTCTGCATGCCCTTCGCCACTGGGATGCTTACCAAGTCTCAGAAGAAGGCAGAAGGCTGAGAAGTGCGACAGAAGACCTCTGCTAACAAGTTGAAAAAAAAAACAAAAACAGCAGAATTTGAAGCAATCTCTGAGGAACTCTGAGACAAACACTGAATTTGGGATTGCCAAGGGATACAGAAATTGACAAACTAGATCCTCAAGAAAGGGTAACACAGAGAAGTGAAACACTTTACACTGGTTTTCCCCTTAGGACAGTTACCTAAGGTAAGGGACTTAGAAGCCAAACAGAAATGTATGAAATATAGAGGAGAGATTTTGGATAGCTCACTGACACAAAATTTAAGATCCAGAAATCACCAAATATGAGAGATCCTATGCAAATTCTAGAATGCACATTTGTAACTACAAAGGGCTACAAGAGTGAGGGTAAATCTGAAGGAAAGAAAAAAGAAAAAGAGAAAGGGGCTCCAAAACTTGCCATCAGCCATCTCTGTCTTGAATTGGATAGGACTGATCTGCTCCTCTGATTCTGGCAAATGATGGTGTAACTTATCTTTGTAGAGAAAAGTAGGAATACATTGAAATGTGTAACACAGTGTAACTTCAGTCCTAGACTAGAGGAGGGAGGGGAGTGTTAAGCCTAGCTTTCAGGATTCCCAATAGACCACCAGGGAGCCAGCTGAGTCCAATGCAAAAGCAGAGAGAGTCTTTATTCGAGCTAGCTCGTGCTCCCTGACCACACTTGCCGACGCAGCAGCAGGAGGCAGAGAGAGAGCTAGCCCTGTGGAAAGAGGGGTTTTATAGGGGGGTTGGAGTAAGGGGAGGAGAGAGGACTGTGGGCCCTGCCGATTGGCCAGGTGCAAGTCTGGGTCTTGTTACACAGGATGTGGTTGTGTCTGTGGCGCGCACTTCCCTTGATTGTCATTGGTTAGCAGAGGCTTGGGCTTCCAGGAAGAAGCTCCTTGCTGAGCACATGGCTAATGGCTGCTGCCCAAAAATGGAGGATACGGGGTAAGATGGAGGGCGTAGCCCTCACCCTTTCAGGGAGAAGAAATATTTAAAGAATTAATGGTCAAGAACTTCCCAAAACTGACCAAAGGCATCAAGCCACAGATTAAAGACATTGTACAAAACCCAAGTAAGTAAATAAGAAGAAAACTACATCATCGTAAACTTACTGAAAGGCAATGGCAAAGAAAAACATCTTAAAAGCAGTCAGAGGTGGAAAATAATATGCTTTCTTCAAAGGTAGGCAATTAAATGAGCAGCTGATAAAAGAAAAGATTTCACATGCTGAAAGTAAACTATTACCAGCCTCGAGTTCTAGATCTGGTGAAAATTTCCTTCAAAATGAAGAAAAAAATAAATCCTGTTTCCAGTTTTTTAAAAAAAGGTAAATAACATAATTTGTTGCCAATAAATCAAGATTAGCACATTTTTAAATGTACAATATGGTATTGTTACCTATAGGCAGTGTCATACAGCAGATCTCTAAAATTTATCTTAACCGAAACCTTTTGCTAATTTTATTATCAACTCCTCATTCTTCACCCCAAACCAATAGCAATATTAAAGAAAAACTAAAATGAGCTCTTCAGGCAAAAGGAAAATAACCCTAGAAACAAAATCATGGAAATTCACAAAAGAATAAAGACTATCAGAACAAATTTTCATGTAAATATATAGGAACACTTACTGTACAAAAATAGAGCAGTACTTTATTTAGGGGTTAAATATATGCTTTATTCACATTATAATTTTAATCTGCAATTTTTTAAAAAAGAGTCTACATGATAAAGAGGAAAAACAATTAATTGTATTTTCCTTGGAGAATTCAACAGCTCTAAGAGCATTGGTTTGTGGTTCCTCCAAGCTATATTGATAAATGCTTGTGAAGATAATAAAACAGAACATATGGATCTGGGTATGAAGATTTAGTGATATTTGAAAATATTCATGAGGACATACAGATTTTGGAGCCACATTACATTCAAATTTGAAAAAAAATCTTCAAAGTTATTACTAGTAATTGTAACTGATAGTTATGGAAAACTCTTCATCCAGGAATAAAAATATACAGGAAGGTTTTACAAATCCTGACAGGAAACACAATTCCCATCACTGTAATATATACACATCTCAGATGATGTCTTTACAGCAACCTCCCATTTAAATGTCAAATACTGAAACAGGCTTTATTTGAAAAGGCATTTTGAATATAGGTGTTATTTTCTCAAGGTTACAATCAGTTGATAGCAGAATTGGGATTCTGACCTAGAACTCCATGTATTTTACATGTAGTATAAGCTATATATTTGGAAATTGTTTGTTGTATTGAATATTAATCTGTTAGAAGGCTATAAATATATTTCAGTACAGCACAAGTAAAGTCTTTCCCCCTTTCATTATAATTAATAAAACTCACAAATGGAAACTTAATATAACAAGGTTTTCTTGATCAGGTGATAAGGAAGCCAAACAAAAAAACGTGTTTTGTTGGCTTATGATGATATGATATGGTGTTTAGAATTTTTGGTAAGGCAAAGAACAAAAGTAAACTGAACTCTAAATATTACTTATTTGACTTCCTATAAAAATGCCATTACCTTTCAATCGTATACCTTGCTCAAAAATGCCAAAATCTGTCAACCCATTTAAAAAAAGAGGTAAATTCACAAATTGCCCATCACAATAAGATGACCCCTCTAATAGTTCTGGAGCTTAGAGAATGAAGTATGGGCATTGCTTTTCTTATAGAGATGAAAGCAATTGTCATTTTAATCTATTACAAAAAGCTAGTCTGAGCTACATTTCATCATTAGGTGCTATAACTATGAATGTGCTTTCTTACAATTACAGGTATAATGAAATTTAACTATAATTAAATGGTATGGTGTTTGTTAAAATTAGATTTTACTTTATCATTTCACAAAAATAAAATAGTCATATAGTTGTTTCTGTGATGATCCACTTACATTATTCTTTCTTTGGGGGCAAAATTTTTACATTTTAAATTTCATATATATTGTCTATGAAACAGTACTCACTTCAGAACGTTTTTTAGAAATAATATGGAGAGGGAAAGAGAGGAGCAGACAGACAGACACTTACATAAAAACATACCACACCCAAGTACCCAAGGTTTTTCTCCCTTTTGAGAGCTAAAAATTATCTTTCTATCTAGAACAGTGGTTCTCAACCTTGGCTGCACATTAGAATCACCTGGGAAACCGGTTTGGCTCAGTGGATAGAGCGTCGGCCTGCGGACTGAAAGGTCCCAGGTTCGATTCCGGTCAAGGGCATGTACGTTGGTTGCGGGCACATCCCCAGTAGGAGATGTGCAGGAGGCAGCTGATCGATGTTTCTCTCTCATCGATGTTTCTAACTCTCTACCTCTCTCCCTTCCTCTCTGTAAAAAAATCAATAAAATATATAAAATAAATAAATAAATAAATAAATAAATAAATAAATAAATAAATTAAATAAAAAATAAAATCCTGATTTCTGGGCCCCATCCTCTGGAAATTCTGTTTCTTTGTTATGGGGTGGGGCCACAACATTAGTAACAAAGAAACAGAATTTTCGGAGGATGAGGCCCAGAAATCAGGATTTTAAAAAGATTCCCAGGTGATTCTAATGTGCAGCCAAGGTTGAGAACCACTGACCTATTCTAGAATATTTTTGTCTTAGCTTTGGTCCTTCCAGTTTATCAATTTCCCTATTAAGCTAGAGTATGTATAACCAAACACAACACTCCATATGCTGTCTGATTAATTCACTATTTGGGACAATATGCTGTATTTATTGAAATCAGATGACCCCTTAAAATCTCAAGCATTGTATTCCAGGCTTAACAATCAATGCTCCTCTTTATCATTGATGCTCTGCTAGTCTGTAAGGTTGTGCTTAAGATTGGTTATTTTCTCATTTATTGTGCTATACTTCAGGAATCCTTTTAATCTGTTTTTTAATATCCATTAGCACCATAAATATTATTTAGTATTAAGTTTGATAATTTACTTCTCTTCATTTCCTCTGTTTTTTTTTGTTTGTTTGTTTGTTTTTTAATAGAGTTTCTCCTAATCAGATGCTGAGACTCCAAGGCTGTATTTCTACAACTTTCACTTTTTCTCTCATTTTTTTCATAGTTGTGTTTTGGGTTTAATTTATCAGAATTTCTTTAACTTAATTGTTCTCTCCTAATAATGGCTGTTTAAAAGATACATAGTCATTCTTTTTAAATTAAAAACTGCTCCTTATTCTCTCTTTCATAAAACATCTTATTTTTATACCATGGTTAAAATATATTTTCAAAATTCTTTTAGAGGCTAATTTTGAGATGTTTTTGTTTTCTCCTTCTCTCTTTTCTTTTTTTTTAAAAAAGGTTCTTCTTGCCCTGAACGGTTTGGATAGAGCGTCGGCCTGCGGACTGAAGGGTCCCAGGTTCAATTCTGGTCAAGGGCATGTACCTTGGTTGCGGGCCCATCCCCAGTAGGGGGTGTGCAGGAGGCAGCTGATCAATGTTTCCCATCAATGTTTCTAACTCTCTATCCCTCTCCCTTTCTCTCTGTAAAAAAAAAAAAAAAAAAAAAAAAAAAAATCAATAAAATATATTTTTAAAAAAAGGTTCTTCTGTTTCTTCTTCTCTGCCCTCAATTTTGTATGATATTTTTTCTTTAAAATTTATAGCTCTAATTTTCATAATATATTAGGTGAATACTGGTCTGCTTTTAACATAAAACAAGAAGTAATTTTTTAAAATCCCTTTACAACTCTCTGAACATCATTCTAACTTTCCATTCAATGACAAAAGCAAGTCAAATGAAGAAAGATAGTCTTTTCAACTAGCCTTTTCAATAATGGAGCATTTGAAAGTCTATAGGCCGAAAATGAACTTTGATCTAGATCTCACACTACATATAAATATTAACTCAAAATGAATCCTGGATATAAGCTAAAGTGTAAAACTATGAAACTTACAGGAAAAAATAAAAGGCAGACAAACATTTTCAGGGTCTAGGTCCAAGCAGAGTTCTTAAAACCAATAGTATGGTCCATGAAGGGGAAAATCTGATAAACTAGATGTCAAAAAATTAAAAATTTTTACTCTGTGACTCTAAGAGAAATAAAAGACAAGCTAAATCGTGGAAGAAAATGTTGGAGAACTACATATTGGACAAAGGACTAGTATTTAAAATAAAGAAAGAACTTTTGAAACTCAAGAGTAAAAATACAAACATGTGCAAAAGACTGGAAGTGGCATTTCAACAAAGAGGACATGCAGATGGCAAGTTGGTGAGACAGGGTATGTCTCAGGCAACTGCAATCCATGAGCTGTCATAAAGAGGGACCCCCCCCCCCACCCCTACTGGAATTTTGGCTTGGAACAAACAGAGAGCAGCTGGATTTAACACAGCCACTAATTTTACCTATCTGTAGCCCCTTGTCTCATTATATGCTCCTTTTAATGCATTAACATAGTAAACAACACCCCCCACGCTGCCATGATTGGAAATGGAAAGCTTATGTAAGGGTGCAAAATTGCTGACCGGGCTCTTTTAAGAAGTCTCCACCCCTTTTCGGGAAAGATCCTGAATATTCCTCCTCCTCTTTGAATGCCCTACCCCTCGATTAAATGAGCCTCAATAACAGAAGTAAATCCCACTAGAGAGAGGCTGCTCTGCCAGTGGAGTAGCCCACTGTCTGTCTCACTGCTTCACTAATAAACTCACTTTCATTTTAAATTCTGTGCTGGCTTGTATTTGAATTCTTTCCCACATGAAGCTAAGAACCACAGTGGGCCATGGCCCTAAGAGTGCCTACATCAGTAGCACATAAAATATATTTAATATTATCAGCCGTGAAAAGATTTTAAATTAAAACCACAATAAACTGTCACTACATACCTAACAGAATGACTAAAAATATGGACAACACCAAATGTTGGTTACAGTGTGATTTCACTCACCCAGTTTCTATTGGATCACTCATACATTGCTGGTGGGGATGTTAAACAGCACAGCAATTCTGTAAAACAATTTGTCAGTTTCTTAAAATAACTAACTCGCAACTACCAACTATTGCATTCCTGCACATATAGCCCAGAAAAATGAGAACTTAATCCCCACAAAAACCCTCACACAATTGTTCACAGCAGCTTTTTTGAAAATATTTTTTTTTATTGATTTTAGAGAGAAAGGAAGCAGGAGGGAGAGAGAAACATTGATGTGAGAGAGAAATATCCATCAGCTGCCTCCTGCACACACCCCAACCAAGGGTGGAGTCTACAACCTGGGCATGTGCCCTGACTGGGAATTGAACTGGCAGCCTTTCATTGCACAGGATGATGCTCAACCAACTGAGTCACACCAGCCACAGCAAAGCAACTTTTTTTGGTAATTGTGAAAAACAGGAATAATCAACCCAGATTGTTCTTTAGCAGGTGAAAGTTTAAGAAAGCTTTGTGTATCCATACCATGGAATCCTTTTCAGCAATAAAAACGCATGAAATATTGACACATGCAAAAACCTGCATGAATCACCAGAGAATTGTACAGAGTAAAAAACATCCAATCACAAAAGGTTATATATTATACTAGAGGTCTGGTGCACAGGCCCTTGGGGGATGTCTAACTGCCAGCCATGAGCCCAGCTTCTGGCTGAGCGGCACTCCCCCTGTGGAACACACTGACCACCAGGGGGCAGCTCCTGCATTGAGCATCTGCTCCTTGGTGGTCAGTGAGCATCATAGCAACCAGTCATTCCGCAGTTCAGTCAATTTACATATTAGCCTTTTATTATATAGGATTATTCCATTCATATAATGTCTTTAAATGAAAATTTTTAGAAATAGTAACGTGATTATCTCCAGAGTTTAAAAATGGGGATGGTAGAAGGGAAAAAGTGGGTGTGTGTAATCTGAGGGGTCCTTGTGACAAGTTTTGTATCTTCATTAGATCAATATCAATATCCTACTGTGAGATATTGTACTATAGTTTTGCTAAATGTCATTACTGGGACCATTGTGCAGGCAAGGTACAGTGCATGGACTTTCTTTGTATTTATTTGCCAACTGTTTGTGAATCTACAATTATGTCAAAATTAAACTTTTAATTTTAAAAAAGAAAAGGCATATAGATTAAAAAACTCCCTGAAGCCTGGAGAGATAGCTGGAACGATAACTGGAGATCACACAGAGAACCAGAATCATTCCTATTTTCATCAGTCTGTGAACTTAGGGCATGGATAGAGTACTGAGTTTGGGGGTTTTGTTTATTTGTGTTTTTGTTAGTAGGAAGTCAAAATTAGCCCTAAACTAAGTGTTAACAAAGGTTAAAAGCAATACAAAAAGTTATCAACTGTTCTCAAATAGCTCAACTGCCTCCCAGAGCAAAGCTTAAGAATGTTTTTAGGAATTCAAAACATCTAGCATCCGCCCTGCCAGTGTGGCTCAGTAGTTGAGCTTTGAGCTATGAACCAGGAGGTTACAGATCAATTCCTGATCAGGACACATGTGGGCTGGATCCCCATTGGGGGGCCTGCAGGAGGCAGCAGATCAATGATTCTCTCTAGTCATTGATGTGTATATCTCTCTCTCTTCTCTTTTCCTCTCTGAAAGCAATAAAAATATGTTTTATAAAAACAAAAAACATCCAGCATTCAGTCAAAAATCACCAAGCGATGTTTCTTCTTTCTGCTTTTTGTCTTCCTGAAAGACAGTCTAGTTCCCGTGGTCTGCAAACCGCGGATTGTGAGCCACATGAAGCTCTTTGGCCCCTTGAGTGTGGCTCTTCCACAAAATACCACGTGCAGGCACGCACATACAGTGCGATTGAAACTTAGTGGCCCATGCGCAGAAGTTGGTATTTTGTGGAAGAGCCAGTATTTTGTGGAAGAGCCACACTCAAGGGGCCAAAGAGCCACATGTGGCTCGCGAGCCGCGGTTTGCTGAGTTGCAGTTTGCCGACCACTGGTCTAGTCCTTTTTTAATGAGATGTTTCTATTTAGACCTCCTGAGGTAGAAAGCACCTTCTTGCTCAATACTAGTATATTTATTTTTGTTTTCTAAGTAATATATCCTTCACCTTCCTCCATTTGTATGAATCACAAATGTGATCAGCATAATACATTTGAGAAATTTAATTAATGCATTAAATGGAGAATTAATACAAATATAATTGACAAATAATATTCATTCCAATTATTTTTAAACAAATTGGGCCAAATATTGCTCACAATTATTAACTGCACATTAAGTTCCTGATCCATAGTTTATAACATTTACATTTTTTGCTCTAACACTGAATTCTAGCTGTAAGCTTCAAAGTTGAAAGAGATTTGCACTTCTGAGAAGTTAAACATCCTCTATATAGTACTCATGGGTAGCACCCCAAGGGTAAACATATTTTTTAATGAATGCAGTTGGAAGGGTAAGTGCTTGTTCAATAATAAATGTCCTACTGGGTATTAATATTAACTTTACCTTTATCCCCAAATTAATAAGTAGACATTGGAAAGAGGTGATCAGATTTGCATTTTCAAATTATTCTGAGAAGTGTACAGGATATACATTGGATAATTGAAGATTCCAAGCAGGAATGTTGGTGAGGAGGCTGTGTGCCACTGCCATGTAATATTACCACAATAGAAGGTAGTGGAAATGGGTACAAATAGAAGTTAATAGAGTCAATAGGCTTGTATGATATGGAATCACAGAAGGATATAAGAACAACATTTCTGGCTCGGGCTATGGGGTGGCTTTGCAACATATAATTAAGAGAGAATCTCACAGAGTGGATGTTGAGATGGGTTTTGTAGATAGTAATCTGAGATGCCTGTGGCACATCCTGGTGAAGGTGGTTCCTGCATTTCGATAGCTACCGCCTGGGTTATAGGGTACTCGTGAGTAAGGGAACCCCTGCAGCCTGGAAAGCACCATCTACCATTTCCTCCTCACTTTCTGTCTATGTCCACATGGACCCCTACCTTGACTTCCTTTGCCTTACCTTGGTACTTCTAGAGAACAATATATAGACCTTTGTCTTTAGAAAATCTTGATCCTAGTGAACATTCTTCTTGCTGTGTGTGTGAGTGTGTGTGTGGGTGTGTTTGCAGTGAACTTTCAGCAGAAAATGTCAACTCACATTCAGCCATGTACATATACACAGATACATATCAAATTATGAGTATTTATTGGGCGAAATGTTTAGGGAGCTCACAATTTTCCTGACTACAATTAAATTATTATTGAAATGAATTCAAATAATACGTATTGGGTTTATTTGTACCTTTTTTATTAAAGTAGTAAACAGTTAATGAAATTCATAATAGAGTTCAATGGAATTTCTACTAAAAATACTCCTTCCTTATTGATGCTGAAAGATAATTATACACATTTCTGGCATGTTTATTCTGTTAGTTAGAATGGCACGAGATTACATTACTATTTAGCACATATGTCTCAGTTTTGCTTGCAAAGATAGCTTGAAATATTTGTTAAATTCCTTGTTAATACCCAAAAACATAATGTAGCTTCTATTGTCAAAGGAAAGACATTATTAAAAAGAAAACAGTCAATGTGAAGTGAATTGGTCTTAGAGTACTTGTTAAAATATAACTTTAATAATTGGAGCACTTAGCCAGGAAGAGTCCTTTGAAGGTCTTTATCGCATGTCACTAATCTAACCCCACATTTTGACTTCAGAGGCTCACACAAGTACTTTTTTATTTTAAACTGGTAACCAAAGCTTTATTCTGGCTAGTTTTAAAATAGCTACAGTAGAAACTAACATTCAAAAAGTTTAACAGTCCAGCTGACTCAGTGCTTGAGTGTCGACCTATGAACCAGGAGGTCAGGGTTCAATTCCCAATCAGGGCACATGCCTGGGTTGTGGGTTCAATCCCCAGTGTGGGATGTGCTGGAAGCAGCTGATCAATGGTTCTCTCTCATCATGGATGTTTCTCTCTCTTTCTCTCTCTCCCTCTCCTTTCCCTTTAAAATTAATAAAAAATATATTTTAAAAAAATTAACAGTAGGGTAATGGTGATTTATTAAAAAAAATACCAAAATGTACAAAATAAGAAAATAATTTACCACAAGGTAAATAAATAAAGGTTCTAACAAAATAATTATGTTAATGGAGATCAACTCAAAAGTCTCCTTTCTTCTCCTCTACACTCTCTCCAATTGATAGTTCCAAAATAAGTATCTCTAGCCAAATTCAGTCTTCAGGGCTGTAATCTCCACATGTCAAACTTGCTACTTAAGATTCCTTGTTGGAAGTTGCACAGTCATAAGTATTTTACATGTCTTAGAAAATAATATTTTCATCTCTCTAAACCCCAGTCTTTCACATAGCAGTAAAATTTTCACCAAATTGCTTGTTATTAATTCAAAAAGTCTGTCTAAATTCATCTTCTTCCCTGACTGTATACATGTGATTAATGACCCTCCATTTCTCTGCCTTAATGCTAGTGCAGTCCACCATCATCACTTACATGGCAACAGTATAATCACTGATCTTTCCTTTTCTACGCACATCTCCCGCAAGAAGGATTACCTGAACAGTGGCAAAAATATTCTTCTTGAAAGTGTTTTACATCAATCTATTCCTCATAAATCTTTTAAGATACATTTCTAATTGTCCTTAAAAAATAATCTAACTCTTTATCTCTGCTAACTTCTCTGTGATATGTTTCTTCCTACCTCATTTGATATCATTCAGTAGCCAGAATGATATACTTTAAATAAAAGAAAACTCATTCCATCATCTTGTTTAAAATCCTTGTTTCTATTTACTTATTTCTTTATTGATTAAGGTGTTACTTATCCCCCCATTGCCTCCCCCCACCACACTCATTCCCTCACCCCACTGGTGTCTATGTCATTGGTTATGCTTATATGCATGCATACAAGTCCTTTGTTTGATCTCTCCCCCTTACCACCGCCCTCCCCTACCTTCCCTCTGAGGTTTGATGGTCTGATGGATGCTTCTCTATCTCTGGAAATCCTTGTTTTTATCTTAAATTTAATTTCCTCCCTAGCATAGTACTTACACTATTTTGTTAATATCTATCATAATTATTGAGAGGATCAAAAAATAAAATAAATATATTGTGTGTCATGTACTAGGTATTCCATACTTGCTGGCAACTTTGTATATATCATCTCCATGACTCTCTTTGCTTTTATAAATATAAATGCAGAGATGTTATACTTGCTCTCCTGAGGGTTAAAGTCAGTGGTATTTGATATGTTTTAAATAAATAATAATCTATAAAGAATAAATGTTTTTTAAATTTTTATGGGGGTGACACTGGTCAACAAAATTATACAGGTTTCAGGAATACAATTCTGCATACAACATGTTATCTGTATACTTTTTGTATGTTTACCATCCCTAATCAAGTCTCAATCCATCACCATTTATCCCCCCATACCAAACTTATCCCCCCTCCACCAATGCTTTTTTTAATTTATGAGAAAGTATATTAATATATGAAATATCTTAAATCTCATTCTATACTATAGAAACTTTATATCATGGAGTGTATTTAAGGTAAAGTCTCTCTTATAGAATAACATTAGCAAATTGACTAAATAGGCAAAACCTATTAACAGCCTTTTTTTTCATGATTTCCTAAATAAGGGGGTGCTAATGTGATTTAATGTTTACAGGACTTTGAATGTGTTCATATTTTATACATTAACCCTGGCCATATCCACTGCTATCAGTTCAGTAACAGATATGGAATACAACACAGTTATCAAAGGGAGGGAGAGAAAGAAGATACTCTGAATTTATTATATCGTTGGAGGTGCTTAAAAATCACTTTTTAGGATTATTAAACACTTTCAGCTGACTGAGATTTCTTATCTTCATTCTCACCCTGCTTTGAAAACAACTAGAATACAGGCAAATGAGAAGTGGGGGAAAAAATTTAATGATCTAGAAAATACATATAACCCTATACACACTGTATGAAAAGGATAGCCAAGTGTACACAGTGGAAGAGACTGCCACAGAGCACACAGAACTAACCAGCAGGTCTCTCAGGTCAGAGAGGCCAAAAGGCCCCAAAATAGGGATAAGGATTTCATACTTGGAATTCTAAGGTCGTACGGCAGAAACTTACTATGATAGCTTCTTTGAAATTTGTTTAGTAGGACCCAAAGACAGGGGCTGGGCTGGAGGTTTCTGAGGAAACAAATGCACGAAATACTTCTGCAAAAAGCAGGCTGCTGGGGTGGCAAGGTGCACCTGCCACGTTTTGCCATCTGACAAGCATTAACAACTAAATCATACTAGAAAAAATGTCTTCACACAAACATGCACACACACACAGAGGCACAAATGAACTGCCACAGCTGTCGCAGCTTCATTGTGAACTTGACAGAGTTCCTGCTTGCAAGGAGCAGCAAGCAGAGCCACATCCAAATGTCCAGGCTAGTGAGGCTGTGTTTTAATCAAAGTTCTATTTTTTCAATTGAACTCATTGTCTTTTTCAATTGAATTTATTGGGGTGACGTTGGCTTACGAAACCATATAGTTTCAAGTGTACAACTCAAGAAAACATCTGCACACTGCATGGTGTTCCCATCACCCAAAGCAAAGTCTCTAAAAGTTACTATTGACTGTGGTTTTCAGCATTAGCTCAGGAATTTTACAGCTAATAACCCGCTGGCTCCAACCCAGACAATCAGAATCTTTGGGAATAAGATCCAGACAACACTATGTTTTAAAAGGCCCTCCCTTCATACTCCACCTTTGAAAATTCTAATATGAAGCTGGAATAAATTTGCTAGAATACAAAAACAGGAAGGCCAACGAAAACTAGAGGCAGGATGGAAAGGATGAGGAAATAGGAATCTTAATTTTTTATGAGTACTTACCATTCACACCAAACAATTAAGTAGCATTTTACAAAAGTTGATATAAGATATATAATAATAAATATAATCGTGATAAGAACCTAGTATGAGTATAAGCCCCCAACATATATACAGAAAATAAGACAAAGACAATGCAAAACAAATAAAGATATTAAGGAAGATTAAAAGAAAGAATTAAATAGTGCAAAAATAATATAAAACAAGGTGATAAATAAAGGCCAAGTACATCAGGACAAGAATATACATTCATATACACCGCACACATACTCATACATATGTTTGTACTCAGCAGTTCACAAGGAAAAAAACCCCATAAATATTTATTAAATATTAGACATAGCTTAATCTAACACAAGAAATCTGAAAGGAAAAGGATGGTCAAAGATATATCTAGAAAATGCAAGTAAAAAGAAAACAAGAAGCATAATCTTATATCAACAGTTTAAACTTAAGTGGGGAAAACCTTTTCCCAAGACAAAGAATGCCACTCTAAAATTAAAGAGCAAACTGAATCATGAAAATCGATCATAAGTATTTTTCTTCCAAGAATCCTGATATCAATATTAATTAAAACTAATTTGAATCAATTAAGAAAAATTTGAAAGTTGAGAAAGCATCATTACAGCGTATTGAGTAGGAAGAAGACTTTATAATGATGTTAAAATCAAACAGTAGACCTTTCATATTCATTAAAAAAAGAAAACTACAGAAAATGTTTCTCTCCATGGAATGAGCATAAGAAAATTCAGCAGAGATTTTTTTCTAGGATGTGATCAATTTATGCTATTAGGAATTTTACGGAGTCTGTTAGTTTTCTTTAATGTAAATGATAACCAGTTTCTGGCTAATAGTCTCAGGTTAATTAATTTGCTTAATTACTGAATGTCCACGAATAACCTAGTGCCCTCTTATTTGAGGGAATTGTTCCTCCCCTGACCCAACCATGCTATTGTAGAGGGAATTGGCTATCATTGTGCCCAAGAACTTTAGTGGCATTTTTGGACACTTGAGGAAAATCACACTAATTAGCACATCCTTCTACAACATTTTAAATCTAAGGACTGAAGTCTGTACAATGTCCCTTGCATAGCAAAACTGAGAACATACTAGCCTGAGAGCTGCCAAAGCCATGAGAATGATAGTCAGCTGTAAAAACTGAGAGAAAACACCAAGGTGAAGATGCAGAGAATGAGCAACACCTGCTGTCTTTCACATCCCTGTTCTCAGCCATTTCTGAAAATAGCTACTGCTTTGTAATTCCTGAAGTCTGGTTAGGTACACCACAAATGCCACTCTCTGAGTAAATGTGTTGTGGTTGAATTTCTTCCATTTACAATGAAAAGGAATCTTGGCTGGATATTCTGATGAATGCCCTATTATTTATAGGACTGACTTTTTTCTCACCCGTCTACAAGAATCCATAGCTGCATAGTCTAAACTGGATTAATACTCATCGTGTACAGCGAATCAGGCTTCAAAAGCAGGAGAATTTGTCACCTTTCACATTCTAGACTTTAACAGCTCCTGGTAGATTATGGAAAGACTCAACTGATTATTTCAGCCTCTACTGATGTACTAACATTTTGGCAACAAAAATCACTGCATATACATACTAGAGGCCAAGTGCACAGAATTTGTGCACGGGTGCGGTCCCTAGGCCTGGTTGGCAATTGATGCGCGAGCAACGAGTGTGGAAGGGCAGGTCCCAGCTGACCTCTGTGCCCTGGGGAGCATTGCTGCCCCCACACTCCCATGTCCCACCCTCTGCCTGAGTCATTGAGCCCCTGCCCAGCTCCCTCAGTGCCTGGGAACCGGGCGCTGGCCCCACCCCCTGCTGCCACCACTGGTCGACGTCTGCGAGGTGATCAGTGGGGCAATTGGGCCCCACTCGCACCTGCCTTGGCCTGGTGCCACCTGGTCACCTGCTCCACCATCCAGCTGCAGTTCCACTCTCCTCAGGGCCCATCGGGGCCAGCAGCACCTCCACTGTTGCCACTTGCCAGTGCTGTGTTGCTGACACCCGCCACATTCCACGCTGCCCCCTGGTGGTTAGCACACGGCATAGTGAGTGATTGAACTCCCGAGAAGACAATTTGCATATTAGGCTTTTATTATATAGGATGAACTATAAATCCTAATACACATTAAATCATTGCTCAGCAATTTAAATTCATTCCTTGTCCAAAAAAGAATGGTCTCTCTTTTTCACTGCCCTTCATTTTTCTTATATTGATATGGCCATTTATACATTCATTTAAAATATATCTGCTAAAAATCAAGTATATTTCCGATGCATAATGAGAACACACTATGATGCAAGCCTTACAACACAATGGAAAATCACTGTTCACCACTGTGTTTTGAAGTTGAATTTGTTAGCCACCCTTATTTTACTTGGAAAATGAGACATTATAAAATACTATAATCTTTGCTCGATGTTTAATTGTGTCAGTTTGACTGGGCTAAAGGGTGTCCAGGTAGTTGGTAAAACATGACTTCTAGGTGTGTCTGTGAGGGTGTTTCTGAAGGAGATTAACATTTCATTCAGTAGACTGAGTAAAGAATACTGTCCTCACCAATGCAAGTGGACATCATCTGATCCATGGAACCCAAATTGAACAAAAATATGAAGGAAGAATGAAGTTACCTTTTATTCAAGCTGGGCATCCATCTTTTCCTGCCCTTCGACATCAGTGCTGGTTCTCTGGCCTTTGGTCTGAGAGTGGGACTATAGCATTGGCTTTCCTGGGTTTTAGGACTTGAGGTTTTGGACTGAAACTACACCACCAGCTTTCCTGGGCCTCCAGCTTGCAGATAACAGATCAAGAGACTTCTCAGCCATTATCCTGTGAGCCAGTCTCTCATAAGAATTCTCTTTCTATCTATAATAGTAAAAGCATAATATGCTAATTAGACCAGACGGCTAAACAGTGGAATGACCATCTGGATGACCTTCCAGACAAAGCCAGTGCTGTGAGGGCCGAGCCCCTTGCACAAATTTTGTGCATCAGGCCTCTACTATATCTGTATGTAGCCTATTGATTCTATCTTCTCTGACTAATAGCTCTTTAGAGTTCATCAGAACCAGATGAATGAGGTCAGAATCAGCAGGTTATTTAACACAGGAGTGCTGAGGAAACTAACCTCATATGCCAAACAAAGCTTATCATTTTGAATGAACAGATTTCCATAATTCTAAACATTTTTCTTTCTTAAAACATCCAGAAATGCAAGATTATAAGTTACTTGTCCTTGGAACTATCAAAACTTATAATATCACAGAAAAAAAAATCATTCCCTTTTTCTAGAAAAAAAAATCCTTAAGAAAAAGGATACAGAACAAAATAGATTCCACTTAATTTTCATGCTAACTGCCATGTACATATTTGCTAAGCTTTATTACTTTTCTATAGAAATGGAAGTGATAGGTAATCCATTGCTTTACAAGATCAGAAGCATTGTGTGAGCGGATTCTTAAATATTATCATTAAAATTTTATCACCAAATATTAGCTTGACATTTGTGGCCTCAAGGATCAATTCTAATATTAATCAAAGTTGGATGAAAAATGTCTGGAGCTTATATATATCTCCCACAGAAGAATCAGAGTACAGAATACAGGCCACTACAAAAATACCTAAAAATGTTACAAAGCGATTAGTTTGGTCCAAGAGTGTTTAAAAAGACAGTGAGCATACAGGGGCAAGAGAAATGCAGTATCCATGCATTGGTAGAGTCCAAAA
Source organism: Myotis nattereri (assembly GCF_964212035.1). NCBI lineage: Eukaryota > Metazoa > Chordata > Mammalia > Chiroptera > Vespertilionidae > Myotis > Myotis nattereri. Next base: position 18,200,077 of record NC_138086.1, on the reverse strand, counting down.
GTCTCCACGGAATGAATAAAATTTCTTCTGGATCTAGGATACATGAGATTTTTCAGGAGAAAAACAAATAGGTAGAGGGTCTGTTAGTTTCCTAAAGCTAAAAAGGCTGTCATAACAAGATGCTGCAGACTGGGTGTCCTAGAACAGCAGAAATGTATTCTCTCACTGTTCTTAAATCTGGAAATCAAAGTGTTAACAGGGCCATCCTCCCTCTCATCCCAGGGAGAGATCCCTCCTGGCCTCTTCCAGGGTCTGCTAGTCCCAGGCATTCCCAGGTTTGTAAGAGTATAGCTCCAACTCCTCTCCTCATCTTCACAAGGCTGTCTCCTCCCTATGTGCCTCTTCGCTTTTTACAAGGTCACTAGTCATCCTGGATTAACAGCCTACCCCCCTCCAGTATTACCTCATCTTAACTTATTATATCTGCAATGATCTGTTCCAAATAAGGTAACATTCTGAGGTACTGGGGATTACCAGTTCAACATAGCTTCCTTGGGAGACACAAATTAGCCATCTAAGGCCACTCTAATGAGAAGAAGGCATTCTCAGCAGGAGAAAAAACTTGAAAAAAAATTCTCATAAATTTCACAATTAATCTTCTTTGGTTTAGATTTGAAGTAAACATTTTGTTTTAATGTTCCTTAGATCACTAACTTTATATGTTATTCCACATTTGAGCATAAAATAGTCTTTAGCTAACAAGTAGCAAAAATCAGTGTGATATATTTCAAGCCTTTACATGGCTTATTTTCATTATTTAAGATTTTTCTTTAATATCAGCTGCTTGTTATTTTAGAAAAACTTACTAAAAATGCTTTCATTGTACCACAAAGCAATAGCAGTGTTTCAACTCTATTGTAATGAGTTGAATGTTGTCCCCTCAAAAAAGATGCATTAGAGTTCTAACCCCAGTTCCTCAGAATGTGACCTATTTGGAATGAGGATCTTCAGAGAGAAAATCAAGTTAAAATGAAGTCCCTGGGGGGTGGGGGGTGGGGATCCTAATTCAATAGGACTAGTGTGAACCCCAGAGATAATGGCAGAGATTTGGGTGATGTATCTAAAAACCAAAGAGTATCAGAGATTGCCAGCAAACCCTCAGAGCTAGAGGTCATGGGACAGATTCTTCCTCAGGGCACTCAGAAGGAACCAACCTTGCTGACACTTTGACCTTGGACTTGTAGCCTCGGGAACTGTAAGACAATGAGTTCCTGGTGTTTAAGCCACCTCATTTGTGGGACTTCATCACAGCAGCTCCAGAGAATAACAGAAACTCGCAGGAAACTCAAGCACTAAGACATGTAGGTGGGCATTCCAAGTAGTAAAGAATTCATACAAAAGAGGAGATAACAGAGATGAGACAAACATTTCTGCTTTTAGAGTGGGGAATGCCGATGGAAGGGTGATTCTCCTGCCCATCCATGCTCATCTAGGCCAGCTCTCTTCCTTGTCCCCAGATTTCCATGCTTCAGAAAGAGTGGCCTTATTTCACATGTTTTAATGTGCTATGGTTCCCGATTCCTCACTCATTCTGTCCCTACTACTTAGTCAACCCCTTTTATGAATTATTTATATAGCAATGTAAATATCACTTCCATCCAGAAGACTTCTAGACCCCCAAAATAGGTTAGGTTCCCAAAAGCTCTATATTTCTCAGCAACTACTCAAAATAATAATGTTTTTATAATTTTTATTTAACGTCTGTCTAGATTCCAGACTTTAGAATTCATTAGGGAGAAGACTATATATGTTCACTGAAATTGTTCACATGTTCTGTTTCTAAACTATTTAGTGAAAGAAACTGACCGTGCTAAAATTTCCTGAGATCATTTAATCCATCAGTCTCTATTCCCTATGTTGCTCCAGGACCAAAAATATCATCACTATTCAAAAGGCAATTCTATTAAAAGACCACCTAGACTTCTTACTAAAACAGTGGTTCTCAACCTTGCTAATGCCGCGACCCTTTAATACAGTTCCTCATGTTGTGGTGACCCCCAACCATAAAATTATTTTCGTTGCTACTTCATAACTGTAATGTTGCTACTGTTACGAATTGTAATGTAAATATCTGATATGCAGGATGTATTTTCATTGTTACAAATTGAACATAATTAAAGCATAGTGATTAATCACAAAAACAATATGTAATTATATATGTGTTTTCCGATGGTCTTAGGCGACCCTGTGAAAGGGTCGTTCAACTCCCAAAGAGGTTGCAAACCACAGGTTGAGAACCGCTGTACTAGAGTGCTTTACATGGCAATTCAAAGACAGCCCTGTGCAGGTATGTTGCTGTAACTATAGCTGTAGTAATTTAGATTACACTTACTTTAAGAAATAAAGTACTGTTTTGTTTAAGGTTTTATTGCCAGTTTAATGCTACTCAAACTCACATGTTCTTGCAATTAGGATAGAATCCTATTAAAAGGAAATTTGAGTAGCAATAGGCAGAGTATTTTTTTAATATACACATTTAATCTTATAATTTATTTTATGAGTTATAATAAAAATACACTTTCTAAGCAACTGAAATCCACTTTTAGCCTACCCTGTGTATATAAATCAGGTACAATATTTATAATTAAATAATTTCAATTTTTAAAAGAATACATACATACATTTTAAAAACAGTTTAATAGCCTCTCAGGTGAATACAAGTGAACATTCTCATTTGTTTATGTATATGTTAACATACCTTTAAAACAAAGATTGGCTCATATAGACACAAGACCGTATTTCATACACAACTCTGTTTAGTTTTCTTTCATTTTTCTTGTCATCTTCTAAAATGCAAATATGATGATGTCACTCTCCAAAACAAAATATGGTGCTGGCTATGCACAGTACTTTGAAAACTTTTACATTTATTTGAATGGCTTTTAATCTGGCTTCAATCTGTTTCTTCTGTCATCTGTACCATTATATCTTATTTGTTGACTTGTTCCTAAGTATTCCAAGATCTTTTGACTTATATTTACTTCAAGTCAGTCTTCCCACCACACTATTTAGGAGATCCTTGAAATTTTACTATTGTTATTGTTGATATCCATTAAGAATTGGGTCAAATGTCACATTTTCTGTGAAGCTTTCCATTGGCAAACAAAAATAGTTACTTTCATTATTTTGTTTATTCCACTATCAGAATATATGACATAACTACATTAATTAGGGGAATTTGAAAAATCATTTTTTTCAATTGAAATTAAAATTTCAAGGAGAAAATTATCAAAATTAGATTAGTAGTTTTAGGAAAAGTAGAAAAAGGGGTGGATTGGGCAGTTGTCAGAAGAGATTCTGTAAATTTAGTCTGTGAGGAACCCAGACTTATTTGTGGAGAATGAGCCATTTGTAGAAAACATCACCTGAAGGGCATGGTAAACAAGAACAGAAAAAGAATAAGTTAATAAGAAGGAAACCCAGGGACAAAAGTCACTCAAAAATTCATGACAGCAGGCTGTGCCAGAGAACTTTATCTGCAGCCAAGAATAGCCTTAGTGCCATATCGTGTCTAGAAATTAGAAAATGTATGAAGAGAAAAGAGAAAAGACAAAGGCAAAACAAAGATCCACAGATGGACCCAGCATTAAATGGATTACTATGACAGGAATTCAAACCAAATATATATATATATATATATATATATATATATATATATATATATATATATGAGAGAAGAGCTGTCAGAATTGGAATCACCATGTGGATGTCAGACTCAAGCTTGATACCAAACCCCAAATACTTGTGATGAAATTTTAACTCATTTATACCTTACTTCAGTGATTCTTACACCCGCATGATTATCAAAATGCCTATTGCCTCTTAAAATACAAATCCCAAGTCCTACTTCCAAAGATTAGGATTCAATAAATCTGTGTTACAAATAAACAAATTAAAACCAGATAAAGAAAGGTCATTCTAATGTTTCAGCCTCTTTGTTCTAAGGCTCAACCTGTCATGCTCTACTTTTCTGTTTATCTAGAGTTTTCATTGCGCTTCACCAGTTTTCCATTGAAAACTTCTCTCGTTTTTAATAGCCATTCTTCTCAATTTTGTGGCTTGGATATCTTGCTCTATGTGATGCTTTTATTTCTCTTTCAAGGAACGATTCCAGGTGCCTGAACATGTGCTTTCTTCTCCTTTCCCAATAGTTCTCATCTTCAAATCCCTGATTGTGAGTAAGCTAGTATCTTTGATTTCACTTTCATTAGCATCAAGAAATTTTGACTTAGCAGCTTCTATCCTCACATTTCTGTCAGCAGATTCATCAAGAATCTTTACAATTAATATGCTTATGCTAGTGTTAATGGTACAGTTGAAAACCTATAATTACTACATCAATATCTAATTAATACTAACATTTCAACCATATATTTCAGCTGACAAATCTCTGATTAAATGAATGAACTAAATAAGTATTCAACAAACATCTATCTACAACTACTGTCTGAACTATAGTAATTAGATGAAGATTGGGGAACAATGACAAATCAATTCCAAAGGCCAATTTACAATCTCTTAAAAAGAAAAAAAGAAAACCACAATAAAGCCATGTTTTGAGGTAAATAATGGTGAAATAGTAGCACATATGTTATATGCAGACCATATACAGTATAATGAAATGTTTTATTATGCCCAATTATATTTTAATGCGGGAGTAGGATATGTTTTTCTAAAAAGAGACAGATAATAAATGTCTTTAGATTGATGGACCATATAGTCTTTGTTGTAGTTATTCAACTTTGCCACTATAGTATGAAAGCAGCCATAGACAATATATAAATGAGTGGGTCTGGCTGTATTCCAACAAATTTTATTTACAGAAAAACAGACAGGTGGCTGAATTTGGTCCCAGATTACATTCACCAGTGCCTGTTTTAGTGGATATGATTTGATTTATTGTATATAATATACTGGTGCAATGAACTTTGGAATTTTTTTCTTTTTATAAATCCTTCGCATAATATATATTAAATATATGATAAAATTCAATTATGTAGAATGTAGCAAATTATATTATAATATAAAAATTCCAGAATTCATGCCCTGCCGGTATGGCACAGTTGCTTGAGTGTCGTCCCATGCACCAGGAGGTTGCCAGTGCAATTCCTAGTCAGGGCATATGACTGTCTTTTGAGCTCAATCTCTATTAGGGAATGTGAAGGAGGCAGCCAATTGATGGTTCTTTCTCATCAATGTTTCCATCTCTCTCTCCCTCTCCGTGCCTCTCTCTGAAATAAAACACACACACACACACACACACACACACATATTTTTTAAAGGTTCTAGAATTCATGCCACCAGATACAGGGTGGGGCAAACTACGTTTATGGTTGTGAGTATGCAAACAAAAGTTATTCTTTTATTATTATTGTATTACTAGAGGCCTGGTGCATGAATTCATGCACACTGAAAGGAAATTAATTAGAAGAAATATTTTAATATCGCTATTTGCTCTTTCTCTATATTAGGAGTGTCAACCAAATTCACAATCCACAATGACAGATGGAAACACATGCTTTTGATTGGTGCCAGTGGAAGCTATATATATATATATATATATATATATATATATATATATATATAAAATTGCTTAATTAGACCTGCTTTCTGATTTAGCTAAACTTTTTCCAGCCCAGTGAAGCACCCCAGCTTCTCTTTCAGATAACTGTCAGCAACACAGCAGTAAATATCAACATGAAGCAGATTATTATTCTAGGTCATGCAGGGAGAACAAAGGGTGAAATATTTAACGATAGCAGTGTTTGACTATATTCTGTGCAGTGAGAAAACCGGAAGTCATTTTCAAGTTCCACCATTTCTTACTTCTTTTCAGTTGGGTCAAGTTTATAAACTTTCTAAATCTTCTTTTTCCGGCTAATGAAAATAAAATAGGATTCTACTGAGTCTCCTATCTACCTACTCCAGGACTTCTGTGAGGATCAAATGAGATGCAGCACGTGAAAACACTTTACAGACATTTGGGTAAAGTGTAAAATGCTTGCACCTGGCTATAAAACAAGTTGTATTCCTGGGCTGAAAAAACTTTAAGAAGGCTAGTCACTAGGGAGAGGAAGCTGGGCGTTGCTACATGATGTCAACCTGGTGCCCACATAGACCATTTCCAGGCTGGGCTGCGCTGTGGGCCTCATTTTGTACCATGGGGTCTTAGCAGCATTGGCTGCGATTTGATGGGGTGTCTCTCTAGAGTGGTGGCGGGGCCTGTGTCCCACTTGGGGGAAGCCAAATGTTGCTTTGTGGGCGCCAGGTCCATGGTGCCGTTTATTGTTAAATAGCCAGTGTATATCATGGCAGCTCCTGCTTTGAGCACCTGCCCCCTTGTGGTCAGTGTGCATCATAGCGACCGGTCAGACTGTCAGAGGGTCACTTAGCATATTAGCCTTTTATATATTTAGATTTTCCACACGAATAACTGTATTTATCCCATACTCTTTGCTGCATGGTGCAAGGGGAAAAGGACAGAAAAACATTTATTGGTATTAACATTTGTTTAATTGGAGCATAGGAGCATAGGATGGGCAGTGAATGGTGAGTCACCAGTCAGCAACAGATCAAGAAAGACATGGAATAGAGAAACTTGTTGCTCACAAGTCCTGGAGGAGGCACACAGCACACCTGGGGAGGCCACGAGGTAATATCAGCACTGGAGGCTACAGGGAAGGGTTCTTCCCTGGTGCTCTCAGAGGGAGCATGCCAGCAGCTTGATTTTTGATTGTTCGCCTCTGGAACTCTGAAAAAAATGCATTTCTATTGTTAATACCACCAGGTTTGGGTCATTCCTTAAGGCATCCCTAGTGGAAAAAAAACATGCATATCTTCTCAAAGCTGTACTGAAGAGATTGTTCTTGATCCTCTCAGTTGACCGAGTTAGGGATTGAGAAAACAGGTGACATACAAAAAATCCACTCTACCATTTCTACTTCTTTAAGCCTTGGACATCCAAAGGTCTTCTGATATCTCAGATATGTGTTTTTAATATTGGCCTAATTGGGTCCTAATTACATTAGCAATGGGATCATTAATGCCTTTAAATCGCATTAAACCAGAGAATCAATTCCAGATTCCCAACCTCAAGTCTGTCCCCACTAAAGCACTTCTGGTACCAAAAACTTTATTAATTTTGGTGTATTCAAGGAAATGGAGGCACTACAATTTTTCTAAGTTATCACTAATCAATTTTTCTTCATTATCATTATAATAAAAATAACATCAGCACAGCTTGTGTTTCAAGGGACCTGGCACATATGGCATACTGTTCTTAATATGTTTGCTCCCCCTCTTAACGCTATGTGTTTTAAACAGGACCACCTCCCCGAGAAAGATTGTTTCCCAGGTGAGGATTTTTATCAGTAAAACCCCTTAACTAAGTGCCAGGCAGGTAGTTAATCACTTTAACTACGAACAATCATGCTTAAGCTACATAATCTTTACTTAGAATAACCTCCTTCAGTTACTTCCTTGTAGCTTAATAGAACAATAGAGTAACCTTGGAATGGAGATAAGAAACGCCCTAACCTTTGGAATAGAATGGATAGGATTAAGATCAAATAGTATAAATACAGATGTAAGAGGACAATAAAGAGAGGAACCTGGCTATGATGATCACTTGAACTCTGCCTCCGTGTCATTCATTCTTTGCCAACTCCATCCACACCTTGGGGAACCCCTGGACCTGCTGGGGCTGGACCCCAACATATACTAGAGGCCCGGTGCAGGAAATTTGTGCATGGATAGTGTCCCTAGGCCTGGCCTGTGATCAGGCAGTTCTTCCCCAGCTGTTGGCAGCCGGCCCTGCCGCTGCCACCGGCCGCCCTCTGTGTGTAGGGCGACCAGCAGGCGATCGGGGCCCTGCTCGCACCTGCCGTGGCCTTGCACTGCCTGCATCCACCTCCAGTTCCTCATTCCCCATTGGACAATTGGAGCCTGTGGGCTGGGGGCAGCTCCTGCATTGAGCGTCTGCCCCCTGGTGGTCAGTGTGAGTCATCACAACGGATTGTTCTGTAGTCTGGCCGATTTGCATATTACCCTTTTATATATATATATAGATTCACTTGAAATTCATGTGCCTAAAGTAACTATTCCATAGTTTATGACAAGCCATCTTCATTGCAAAATTAAAATCTTGTTTGAATTTATTTGATTATATTTCCTCCTTAAACTTTCACCATCACCACCATTCCTTTCCTCCCATTAGCACACAGTCTTAAGATTTTGTTAAAATTCTTTTAATATAGTATCATTGTCCCTCCCAGGGGAAATGTAAAACAGGTTGCTAAGATAAAAATGACATGCTGGGAAGAATTTCACTTTCAATGCACTTTACAAAGACCCCTTGTTTTAAGGGTTTACCCCCACCCTACACAGGACAATAATAGTAAAGTAGTCAAACTACAAAGAAAAAAAAAATTCATTCCTTTCAAATGTTTTGCATTTACTGTTTTAGGGCAATAGAAAGTAAAAGTTCAAGTTTTTCCAGCCGTAATTGTATTCCACGTAGAATTTTCCCACAAGGTCTACATTAACGAGTTGAAATTTCTTCCCAACATGCATTACAGAGTCATAAACTTTTATTTGTTCAAATGCCAATATAGATGTGCAGGACCTAGCTTCATTATACATGAGCTATAACGGATCTGAATCATAATTACATGATTTTAAGAGGCACAAAAGAACTCACATTACTGCTAGTGATTTACTGTAGCCTCCTCCATAAGCCTCAATTTTCAACACAGAAGCAATTACATGGAAGGAGACACAGAGAATAAGGATACTCTCCTATATGATTATAAACTGATGGTGCAAAAGCAATAGAAACCCTCTCTTCCCAGTTTTCTGACAGAACATGCTAGTGTCAATTTTCTTAATAAGCACAGCATATGGACTAATTCTTTATTTTAAATTAAATACATTTTATTTTTCTTAATTGCTTTTTCCATATTGTCTTAAAAATAAATACCAGTATTTCTGATGTGGTGATGGTAATAGTTTTTTTAAAATATAAGTAACATTGTAACTCTGACAAAGAAGAGCGGAGCAAAAGAATTGAACTAGTTATTCCAACTTTGTGAGATCAAACATGATGCCCTTTGCCAGATATTAGGTAAATTGAAGAACAATAAGTCTCCATTATGCAATTATTACTAACAAGATCAATTTGTGATTTAGATTAGAAACAATCGTCTCTTTTATATTTCTGAGTATAGCTCATAGTTATAAGATAACTTGATGAGAATTGGAGGCTGGTCTTAACAAAAATCAATTTTCACCAGGGAGCAATAAAGAGACCATGCATTCAAACAGTACTATATTGATATGTAGGTAAATAAAATGAGAAATAAAAGTAAGAAGATGTTGAAAGGGAAGGTAGAATATAGATTTACAAGTATTTGCAGCCAGAGCTTCCCAATTCCTAATAAGAAAGGCCGTAACTGGATATTCATCCAGTATCAAAGGGACTCCATACTTGGCAAATACATGTGGCAATGAGGCAAAGAAAGGAAAAAAAAAATACAAGCACAAAAGTTGAAGAAAAATAATCAGTGAAAATTTTGTAGGACCATTAAAAACATGACATTTCAAAATGGAAGGATTGTATATTCAAGTCAAGTTGACAAGATAATCTGTTATACCTGTAGGTTTATTAGATATCTATAATGTATGCAATCAACATTATTAATGACATCATCACAGCTAAAAAAAAAATCATTGACTACCTACCATGAGTCAGACACTATACTGGTGTCCACCAGTTCCTCAAGGTAGCTAGTCTCTAAAATTTACAAATCAGTGAGTGAGGGCTGTCAGAGTTTCCACAGCCTGTTTTTCTACCTCATCCATCAGTAGAATGAGCTCTGGCAAGTATTTTAGCCATTTAACCTCTTGATTAACCATTGACTTATTATATTAGATCAGTGCTGTTGTTTAAAAGTGTACTTATTTATTTTATATCATTTGTGTCATTGATGCAGAATATAGTATGATAAACTTAAAAGAACACTGTAAAATTTTTAAATATAATGTTCTCCCATTAATTCTTCTTAGACATTTTCTTAATAATAATAGCTCTATGTTTAGGGTTTACCTGGAACAACCATTTTGCTTTCTTTCCTAAACACTAAATATCCTACCTCAAATTCAAGCTAGCACAGCCATTCTACAAAGGCAATTCTCCGAGCCAATCTTTTATTGGCTTAGACACAAGATGCAGTTATTGAGTTTTATCTAGGGTAATTTCTCAAAGTATATTGGTCTCATATCAAATTTTATAATTCTGGCAAAAGCAAAAAACTCTCTTTTTATTTTCCCACACTAAAGACTGAATGAAATCCAGCACATTACAACAATTAAAAAACCATTAAAAATATGTATTAGGCTTCTATGACAACCTTACATTTCTTTCCTAAGATTATGCTTGAGTAAATAGAACACTCTCAGATTTTGTACATTTTTCTAATAAAGACAATAGCTGTGTAGCTATTTTAAATCACAAACAATTGTAACATGTTTTGTGGGATAAATAATTTATTTTAAAGCAGACTTATCTTCCCAAGTGTACTTGTCTAAGGCTAAAATTTCCTCCCAATCTTTAAATATATGATCAGTTGAATAACCTGTTAGGTCTTAAGATGTTCTAAAGTGCATAAAGCCAGACAAATAATCCCATTCCACCACTCCATGGGGTAGAAGTGGAAAAAAAGAAAAGTTCTTAAAAAAACTGGATGTAACTATCAATAATTAACAAAGAGAAGACTTAGGATATAGGGTTTGGATTCAGTTATTCATTTTAAAAATGTATCTAGTTCAGATCATTTGTATTAACACTGACATTCCCTCCATTTATTTTTGCCTTCTTTTGAATATTAAAGAGCTGAAACATGGATGTGATTGGGGGAGGGCACGTAATAGAAAAGAGATTTTTTCTTATAGCTCCTGGGACACTGAAGGACGTGTCTCAAGAACAGGGCTGTGCAGATAAGGTGACCTCAAAGCACGGATGGGTCCATTACTCAGAAAAGAAAATAAATTTTTCAAGTGCAGATCAAGGCCAGAACCTATCTGAAAGGAGACAGCATTCTGGTCTCACTTTTTTCCACGGCTAATCTTTGCCAGGACAGGGGTAGAAGACAAACCCCAGGAACCCACTAACTTTACATTTTCCGCACCCACTAGCCCCATATAGGAGCTCGTTTGAAATAAAATGTCAGAGCAGTCTTTCTGGGGGGGGGGGGGGGGGGTGTTTCACCTGCTACTCTCTCAGGCTGCTGCCTCTCTGACTAGTAAACGCACCACAAAGATCCAACCTCATCTTCAGTTGTTTGACTCCGACAGTGATGGGCAGCCCAGACCCTTTCGTGTCCTATAACAGATGGAACAGGTCCCCCTACTCTCTCTGTTATAAACAGTGTGTTATTATCCTTGGCAGGATTTACAACGAGGAAAGATGGCAATAAATTACATCTCTCAATCAGTGAATTTTTTTAGTAAACATTCTTTTTTTTTTAGGAGTCTTTCTTTCTTTCTTTCTTTCTTTCTTTCTTTCTTTCTTTCTTTCTTTCTTCCTTCTTTCCTTCTTTCCTTCCTTCCTTCCTTCCTTCCTTTCTCGCTCTCTCTCTCTCTCTCTCTCTCTCTCTCTCTCTCTTCTTTCTTTCTTTCTTTCTTTCTTTCTTTCTTTCTTTCTTTCTTTCTTTCTTTCTTTCTTTCTAGCAAAGTTCTCTTTCCATCCAGCTTCAAAACTATATGTTTATCCCCAATTTTGAATTTTGTTTATTTGTTATTCTGACTAATAGCAGGGTGCACAATTTAATGCTGTCATCTGGGAATGGGTCTATATTCTACATATTATGTAGGTAAGCCAAGGAGTTTTTCTACCAAATTATATTCCCAGCAGGAATAGATGTAGACACTCTAACAAACTGGGCACAGTGACATCTGTATCTGTGAAAAGAGACTAATTTGCATGCCATCTGGCACCAGAGAATTGAGCTACTTAAGTCGTATTGGAGACATTTTGGCTCTGGCAATTAGGGTTACAGCGATGTGGTGAGTTAAATGCTCCATGCAGAGCTGCTGACAGGAGAATTACAGCCTGAAAAAGACCAACTGGGTGGTGTCACTGGGCTGGCTAGAGTTATTGTAACAAAAGGAAGACATCTAAGTGTGGAAAATACAGAGGCTTATGTGTCATAATAATTCACAGTATTAACGTTTATCCTTAACAAATAAGTTAGTTTGTAAAATAAAGATATCTGCCTTGAGACGCAATAAAAAAGGATAAGAATGTTCTGTTGAAGGTGCAGCATAATGTGTCTGTAAGTAACAGCTTGAGAGAAAATTGGAGTCATTAGGGTGCAATAGGAAAGAGTTTTTATTTCTACTTAATTCAAATTAAATCTGATTCAAAATACATGGGGAGCAGGGGTGGTTATTGCCGGGGATGCTATTAAAGCTTCTGTTTAGCATTTCTGTAGACTCTTCATTTAAATGGGAGTGAGGTGTATCACCCTCCCCTTTGCCTTTCTGTTTACTCTCTCACCACTGCCCTGGACACCATTGCTTCTGGTTGGAGGTAGAATTAGGGACAGCAGATGAAAGGACCTGGAAGGGGAGGCATGATTGGTAACAAATATTATTTGTTATAAGACAATGTTTCAAAAAAAATTATTCACGTTCCCAATAGTGAATCTATAAAAAGAAACTCTGCTCTTGGTTTGTGATGCCTGCATTTCAAAAATGAATTAAGGGCCCTAGCCAGTTTGGCTCAATGGATAGAGCATCGTTCTGCTAACTAAAGGGTCCCAGGCTTGATTCCGGCCAAGGGCACATGCCCAGGTTGAGGGCTTGATCCCCAATAGAGGGCGTGCAAGAGGCAGCCATTCAGTGATTCTCTCTCATCATTGATGTTTCTATCTCTCTCTCCCTCTCCCTTCCTCTCTGAAGTCAATAAAAAAAATAATTTAAAAAAATGAATTAAGGTATTGATTTAATATCTTTCCTTAAAAAGCTCATGGTAGAGTAATTTTCATATATAATTCTACCAAATTCCAAGAAGAAAATACTTAAAGCACTCGTTTTAAAATTTTGCCCCCAACAATCCATGTTTTATTTTCTGCCCCTGGTAAGATAGAAGGTACCAAATGATCAGAGCAGAAGCTAATAATTTCCACCAGTGCTAACTGCCATCTTTTTGTGGAAGATTGTGTAATCGATGTATATAAAAGGCTAATATGCAGTGTGTCCCCTCCAGAGTTTGACCAGGAGACCAGGAGTTCGATCACTAACTATGATGTGTGCTGACCACCAGGGGGTGGTGAAAAATGAAGGAAAGCCCCAGCCAGTAGCCAGAAGGCCCTGATCACTGGCCAGGCTTAGAGACCCTACCTGTGCATGAATTTCGTGCGGTGGGCCTCTAGTCATGTTATAATCATCAGCAGTGTTCTCTCAGGTGGAAGGAAATGGAAGGAAATCCCTGGCCTCCCTCCCTCTAGGGTCATTGATTCACTCAGGCATGGGTCTCATTGAACAATATCCTGAGGCAATGAAAGAAATCGTCTCTCTTTTTAAGAAGTGTAAAGTCTACTATTGGTTAAAAGGTAGCAAATAAGTAATTGTATGTAAGAGAAGGCAACGTGACAAGAGCCCTGAGTCAGTCAAGTGCATCAGGAAAAGGGGCAGAGAGACCACTCCCAATCATTGAATTTTTTAAACATGTTTTTATTGATTCCTGAAAGAGAGGAAGGGAGAGGGAGAGAAACATCAATTGGCTGCCTCCTGTACACCCCCTACTGTGGATTAAGCCAAAACCTGGGCATGTGCCCTGACTGGGAATTGAACCAGTGACCTTTTGGTACACACACCACACCCAACCAACTGACCCACACTGGCCAGGGCCCAATCATTGACTTAGCAAATACTTGGTCAGTTCCAGACATCACTCTACATATACTAGTATTCCAAATATTACTCATTTAATTCTTATAACAACCTTCTGCGAAACATATTATCTCAATTTTACAGATGAGAAAGCTCGAGTACAAATAGGTAAAAATTTTAAATAAAATCACATACCTAGAAAGATGTCTAAACCCAGACCCTCTGGCTCCATATTCCCTTTCTATATGCACTGAGCTGCCTCCTAGTGAGAGTCATTAGGGCCTGCCCTTTAAGTACTGTATTAAAACGCTGTGATTGGAGAAGACCAGGAACATTCTGGGTGATAAAAGCAGCTTAATTGATGACAGAAAAGCAAAGGACACAGCTAGTTTGTTTAGGTGATTATCATAGTTCAATTATCTAGAAGAGTATGAAGATGTGCAGCTTTATGTGATTTTCCACCAGCACATTAATGAATGAACAAAATTCCAAACCATTTGGTGGTGCCACTTATCCACAGACACCTTAACTTCCAAGTCCCCTTAACCTGAAATTTTTTTTAATATGTCATTTTGGTTTTATTTTGTTTTTATTTTGAATCAAATTTATTGGGTTAACGTTGGTTAATAAGATGATAAAGATCTCAAGTGCACATTTCTATGATATATCCTCTGTATATCGCATTGTGTGCCCACCATCCAAAGTCAAATCATCTTCCATCACCATATCTTTGACACCCTTTACATTTTACTACTCCCACCTACTTCCCTCTGGTAACCAACATACTGTTGTCTGTGTCTATGAGTTTATGTTTGTTTTTCCATTTGTTGATTTGTTGCTTTCAGTTTTATATCCCACATAAGTGAAATCATATAGTTTTTAACTTTTTCTGTATGTCTTATTTCACGGAGCATGATTCTCTCAAGGCCCATCATGTTGTCACAAATGGCAGTATTTCATCTTTTCTTATGGCTGAGAAGTATTCCATTATATAAATGTACATCTAATCTTAAGTTGAACACAAATGTGGAGCCCATAGAATATTTATTTGAGTATTTTCCATTTATTAGGAATTAATTATTTAGATTATCTCAGGTTTGGACATTTCTCTCAGTTCTTGAAATATGTTTTACTCATTACAAAAATTATTAAATTATATATAATTCATGATACTGTGGGGAAAATATAGTATAATGGTAAATAGTGTTAGAACCAGGCATACCTGGATTTAAATCACATTGCTGCTACATGCTAGTTATGTATAGCATATTTGCCTCCTTAAGGTTCAGTTGCTTTATCTGTAAAAAGGGGATAGAAACAGTTACTTATTTCTTGAAATGGCAGTTGTAAATATTAAATTAAATAGCTCACATCAAAATTCAGAGTAGAGAACCTGGCCCCTATTAATTACTCAGTAAACTGTAGCTACTATTGCTACCATAGCCAATCGTCTAATTTTCATGTTGATATAATAAGGCGGGGATTGAATTTTGAGGTATTAACTTCAGCGAACTGAAAGTTTTCCATGTTAAGAATGCTTATTTTTGAATAATGATAAGAGAGTCAGCAAGGCCGACCAGTTGAATAAGACAAACTGGGTTGGAATTCTAGCTCCATGACTTAGCATACTAATAACTGTGTGTAATTTTGAGTAAGTCAATTAGCTTTGTGAGTTATCCTTGGCATCTGAATAAAATAATACAAATAACATCATATATTCAAGAATTATAACGATAAAGAAACTAATATACTGCCAGAAACATAGTAGATACTCAGTAAATATGAACTTTTTGCTTTACAATGCTAATTAAACTCCAGTTATTCCCTTCTAAATGTTATATATGATAAAAGCTTCAAAAGTTATATCAGAAAGTTCGGCAAATAGCAGATTACCAGCGCATCGATGTTTGAACAAGAATTTGCTAATGGTTTCAATAGCATGTCATTGAGTTATTTTATATTGGGCCACAATAGAAAAATGATATCTCATGGTTTGTTGTTTTTATTTTACTTTTTCTCATTTTATAGTTTTAGGTCTATATTTGGTTTTGATAAAAGAAGTCAAATTGTTCATTGTTTGGAGACATTTGTGTGTCCAAAAAATACGAACTGGAAGTAGTACAGTAGCCAATTGTGCTGAAATGAGGTTTTTAGAATTTATTTACATAGTCGAATTAACCGCTGCTGACTGAATCAAAGAAATCAGTTTGGAAAATTTAGTACATTTCCTGACATCTGTTCTTGGGCCATTATTTACTGAAGCTACACGTTTATAGCTGGAGGGGCAATTATTATCAAGTTAGTTGCTAGCATTTTCACCAGCAGGAAAGAGCTGATTTTAAACTGTAAACGGATCTGAAAAATCTAAAGTACATATTTAGGCAGTCCCAGATTTATATATACAGCTTCTCTCCCTCCCTCCACCCCCCCCCCCCTTCACCAATACCAATAACTTCAGCTAGCATTTCTTGAGAACTTTTAGTGTCAAGCACTTTACAAAAAGTACCACATTTAACTAACAGTTTAGAACCTATGTGTCGATAGTTGATACCCCCCATTTTTCAGATGAGTAAATTTAAGTTTATATGAGTTAAACATTTTTGCTCATATTAGATCACTAGTAATTGGCAAATCTGAGATTTGAATTTAGCATGGCCAATTCTAAATCTAATATTTTTAACACTTCTAGTTAAATATCTTTATAGATAAATCAAGAAAATAATATATTTATGGTTAATCAGAGGAAATATGTTTTGGTAACCCTTCTATAGATATTACTTTTACCTTCCAAAACATATCGTATCTTATTTCTCACTTTCTTCATTGCCAGGATTCCCTCACCAATGGTTTAGGCTGGGCTCCTGTACTCCTCCCAACCCCCAGCCTGAACAGGACAGACTCATCACGTTCATCCTCTGGCCTGACTCTCACTCTTTCATGGCCTTTCTGCTGTCCTGACATCTGGAGAAGGTGTCCTGGGAGAGAAGATCAGAGTAGGTCATTTTCACTTTCTCTATTGCAAGCCCCAACAGACTAATTTTGGATGTTACATAGACAGCACTTTGATAAAATGACTAGTGTGTTTAGGATTTCCCTAAAAACAGATTAAAAATAAATTTATTTTATACTTTTACATACTGAAAAAATCTCGACTTTTTAAATTCATGTTTCATCACTTTTGAGTTTAATTCCAAAAGATAACTATGGTAGAACCAAAGGAGGGAGATTAATTTTTTTTTTTCTCTGTACTTTTTAACAACATCCATTAAGAGGGAAAATACAAGCACCAACTAGTAGCTTTTATTGGTGACTAGGAGATGGAGCAGATGTTTTATGACTCATTTTCTGTAAAAGGTTCAGAATAATAAAGACCCATGGAGAAAACAAAGAAAAATAACACAACTCTTAGAGTGAGAATAAAGGTAAAACACAAAGAAGATAAAGAGCAAAAAGAAAAATATGGAAGATTAGAAAGAAGCAGATTTCCAAGAGAATATTATACTATAACATTACACAGATATTGGATTCATCTATTATTACTGTCCACCAGATCCCAAATTCAAACCTCAGCTCTTCCCCTTATAGGCTTCCAAGCTTGGAGATTGTGAGTCTTTCTGAGTTTCAGAGTCATATTTTAGAAAGTTACAGTAAAGAGCAAATGGCACATATTGTACACTTTGTAAACTGGGCTTTGCAAAGGAACATGATTACATGTGAGGAGGTTAAAAAAGACACAGGATAAACATGAGATATGCCCATTAAGTGATATTTATTTAAAACTAGAGGCCTGGTACACGAAATTCGTGCACTGGGGATGGGTGGGGGGGTCCCTTCGCCTGGCCTGTGCCCTCTCGCAGTCCAGGACCCCTCCCTCCTTACCGCCCACCTGCTTGCTGCTTCCTATCGCTCTGCTTGCTGCCCCTTAGTGCTGCCATGAAGGCTCCCGCCACTGCCGCTGCACTCACCAGCTGTGAGCCCCGCTTTTGGCTGAGTGGCACTCCCCCTGTGGAAACACACTGACCACCAGGGGGCAGCTCCTGTGTTGAGCATCTACCCTTTGGTGGTCAGTTCATAGCCACCAGTCATTCCATCATTCGGTCAATTTGCATATGAGGGTTTTATTATTTAGGATAAGATATTGAATGTGAACTGTAAATGAAAAATAAAATTTAAAAAAGAACCAAATAAAATTTTAGATCTGAAAATTTTTTGATATATGTATATATTTAATTCTCACCTGAGAATGTTTTTAAAATTGATTTTTAGAGAGAGAAACATCCATGTGACAGAGAAATACCAGTAGGCTGCCTCTGCACCTGCTGTCCCACTGGGATCTAACCTAAACCTAAGTTTGTGCCCTAACCTAGAATCCAACAGGAAATCCTTTGGTGTCCAGGCTGAGACTCTGACCAATTGAGCCACCTGGCCAGGGCAGATCTGAAAAAAATTTTTAAGTGTACCTCCAGGTCCTGGTCAGTGTGGATCAGTAGTTAGAGTGTCCTCCCACTCACCAAAGGGTAATGGGTTTGATTCCAGGTGAGGGCACATACACAGGTTGTGGGTTCCATCCCTGTCAGAATGCTTGGGGAACTTTCTCCCTTCCTCTCTCTCTAGAATCAATGAAAAAAACATATCCTTAGGGGAGGACTTAAAAAGAAAAAAAAATGCTGGTTTGGTTGAGTGGATAGTGCTTCTGCAGGTGGACTGAAGGGTACCGGGTTGGATTCCAATCAAGGGTACGTACCTGGGTTGCAGGCTCAATCTGGGCCCTGGTCCAGGATTCAGCAAGAGGCAACCAATTGATGTCTCTCACATTAGTTTCTTTCTTTCTCCCTCCCTTCCACTCTCTGAAAAAAACAAAAAAATAAACTAAATGCAAAAATGTCCTCAGGTGAGGATTAACCAAAACAAACCAGCAAACACCTATCCCCAGTGTGATTATTGAAGGAGCATATGAAGTATTTGTTGAATGAGCGGGAAGGGATGGGACTTCACTTTCTAACTTTTTTAGCAACTCTGCAAGCCAGAGAGTTTATTTTTTATTTTAATTTTTATTGATTGATTATTTTAGAGAGAGGAAGGGAGGGAGAGAAACACCAGTGTGTTGTTCTGCTTGTTATGCTCTCTTTGGTTGCTTCTTGTCTGTGCCCTGACCAGGGATCCACCCCGCAACCTTGCTGTATCGAGAGGAGGTTCTAACCCACTGTCCTACATGCTGCCTGTCAGGGCCCCTCAACAAAACCCCTCTGGCTGCCCTGGCCCCTGCTGTGGGTCGGAGCTCCTCTGCCACAGCAAAGGTTTGGGTTCCATTCTGCCAGGGCACCTACTTAGGTTTCGGGTTTGATCCCCGGTCGGGGCTGACTGCTGCTCAGGAAGTGACTGAGGACCATGTGCTCTAGTCATTCGGTGGGGAGCTGGGGTTCCATTGCCAGCCTGGCAGACTCTGATCCCCGCTACCTCTGCTCCTATATCAAGGACGACTTCAACTATCATGGCCTCCAAAACCATACACACCCACATGGGTAGGTCACCCTCTCCATGGCTCACCAGGCATGGCTGCTGCACAGTCACCCCAGAGGTGGATTTCCGGGTTCCTAGGGAGAGTGCCCTCTGTGCCAGACTCCCAGGGAGAGCAGGGTCGGAGGGAAAGCACTTCGCCTGGAGCAGAGCACCCTTCCTGTGCAGGGCTCACAGGGTTTGTGTCTCCAATCCTGCCCTCAGCAGCCCCAACAATGTGGTGGTGGGGCTTGGTGCTGCTGAGTTCAGGGCCCCCCTGAGGGTTTGTGCCTCTGATCCGGCCCCCAGCAGCCCTAGTGCCATGGTGGCAGGGCTTGGGTCTGCTGGGTGCCAAGGGTGCTAGGTGCCAGTCCTTTGGGTTTGTGTCTTTGATCCCCCCAGCAACCCCAGCACCACGATGGCGGGGCTTGGCGCTCCTGGGCACTGGGGCTGCGGGTTTGTCTCTGATCCTGCCCCCAGCAGCCCCAGCACTGCGGTGGCGGGGCTTGGTTCTGCTGGGTGCCAGTCCTTTGGGTTTGTGTCTTTGATCCCCCCCAGCAACCCCAGCACCACGATGGCGGGGCTTGGCGCTCCTGGGCACTGGGGCTGCGGGTTTGTGTCTCTGATCCTGCCTCCAGCAGCCCCAGCACTGCGGTGGCGGGGCTTGGTTCTGCTGGATGCAGGCCCTCCTGTGTGTTTATGTCTCTCATCCGGCCTTCAGCAGCCCCAGCACCGCGGTGGCTGGCCTTGGGTTTGCTGGGTGCCTGGCCTGTGGGTTTGTGTCTCTGATACCCCTAGCAGCCCCAGCACCTTGATGGAGGGGCTTGGGGCTGCTGGGGCCTGACTGGAGACATAAACACACAGGGCTTCCGTCAGGCTTGGCTGCTCTGCCCAGGAGCTGTCAGGCTCCGCTCCACCGCTTGGAGCCTACGTATGCAAATTAACCGCCATCTTTGTTGCATTAATTTGCATACTCTCCTGATTGGCTGGTTAGTGTAGTGAAGGTACGGTCAATTTACATGTTTGTCTATTATTAGGTAAGATAATACTGAACAAAGGAGACAAGAACATACAATGGGGTAAAGACAGCCCATTCACTAAATGATGTTGAGTAAATTGGACAGATGTGTGCAAAAAAATAAGCCAGATCACCTTCTTTATGCCATACAGAAGAATAAACTAAAAATGGATTAAAGACTTTAATGTTAGACTCAAAACCATAAAACTCCTAGAAGAAAACATAAGCAGTAAAATCTCAGACATGTATCTTAGCAATATTTTTGTGATATATCTCCTTGAGCAAGGAAAACAAAAGAAAAAGTAAACAAATGGGACTGCATCAAACGAAAAAGCTTTTTGCACAGCAAAAACAAAAATCAAACAAAGCATCAACAAAATGAAAAGACAACCCACTGAATAGGAGAACGTATTCACCAATGATACATTTGATAAGAGGTTAATATCCAAGATTTATAAAGAACTCATACAATTCAAGACCAAAAGAAAACACAAAAAAAAACCACCCAAACAATCTATTAAAAAAAATGGTCAAAGGACTTGAATAGACACTTTTCCAAGTAGGACATACAGATGGCCAAAAGACATGGGAAACTATGCTCAACATCACTAGTCATTAGTGAAATGCAAATTAAAACCACAATGAGGTATCACCTCACACCTGTCAGCTGGGCTGTCAGTAATAAATCAATAAACAGCAAGTGTTGGCGAGAATGTGTAGAAAAGGGAACCCTCATGCACTGTTGGGGAATGCAGCCACTGTGGAAACCAGTATGGAGGGTTCTACAAAAATTAAAAAATGGAACTGCCTTATGAGCCAGTGATTCCACTTCTGAGAATATGTACAAACAAACCCAAAACACTAATTCAAAAGACTGTGCACCCCTATGTTCATAGTAGCATTTTTACAATAGCCAAGATATGGAAGCAACCCAAGTGCCCATCAGCAGATGAGTGAGTAAAAAGTGGCAGTACCCATATACAATGGAATATGACTTGTCCATGTAAAAGAACAAACTCTTACCATTTGTGACAGCATGCATGGACTTAGAGGGAATTATGCAAAGTGAAATAAGTCAGACAGGGAAAGACAAATACCATATGATTTTATTTATATATAGAATCTAAAGAACAAAGTAAACAAAATTGAGACACTCATAGACACTAAGAAATGTCTGAGAGTTGCCAGATGAGAAGGGAATTAAGGGACATGGTGAAAAAGGTGAAGGGATTAAAAAGTACAAATTGGTAGTTCTATAATAGTCATTGGGGTGTACAGTATAGCATAGGAAGTACAATCAATGATCTACACTAATAAAAGAGAAAGATGCAAATTGACCATACCCCCGAATGCTTCCCATTGGCTAATCAGCAGGATATGCAAATTAACTGCCAACCAAGATGGCGGCCGGCAGCCAGGCAGCTGAAGCGAACAGGAGGCTTGCTTGCTCCAGTGACAGAGGAAGCAAACGTTCCCGGCCTGCGGCAGCCCAGCTCTGAGATCCGGATGCAACAATGTTGCAATTATAGAAGCTAGACAAACTCCAGATACCTGCTTTCAGCAGTCAGTGGGCTCAGAGCTTAGAGTGCCAGTGATGGCAACAGAGTTTCAATTATAGAATCTAAACAAAGCCAGGATAACTTGCTTTCAGCAGCCGAGGCCTCAAGCTGGAGCTGGCCTCAGAGCTAAAGCCGGCTCTCAGCTCCAGTGACAGCCATAGAAGGTAAATAAATCCCAGAATAAAAAAAGAAAAAAAGGAGAGGTTGGGAGCTTCAGTCACCTGTCAGCCTGAAAACGGCCCTCAGCCCCTCATTCAGGCTGGCCAGGCACCCCAGTGGGGACCCCCACCCTAAGGGGGTGCCGGCAGCCTAAAAACAGCCATCAGCCCCTCACCCAGACTGGCCAGGCACCCCAGTGGGGACCGCCCCCAGAAGCCTCAGCAGCCGATCTTGCCTTGCGGCCTGGGAACTGCCCATCAGTGGATCCAGGCAAGGCCCGCCCCCAGCAGCAGGTCTTGCCTCGAGGCCCGGAACCGCCCATCAGTGGATCCAGGCAAGGCCCGCCCCCAGCAGTGGGTCTTGCCTTGAGGCTCGGAACCGCCCATCAGTGGGTCCAGGCTGCAAGACAAGGCCGGCCCCCAGAAGCCCCTGCAGCAAGTCTTGCCTTGGGGCCCGGGATCCGCTCATCAGTGGGTCCATGCTGCAAGGCAAGGCCTTCCCCCAGAAGCCCCAGCTACTTTAAAAATAGAAGGATCTCCTTTTGAACCAATCTGTTTAGATTCAGGATTAGTAAAACAGTATGGAACTAATGAAATACAGTGATAGGAATTAGGAAGTGTGACACTGATGGTTCTGGGCATGTGGAGGGTGAGGGACAGAGGGTACACACGGCCTTCCCTTCAGTTCTGCTGGAGAGATGAGCTCTGAGGGCCGGAGCTGCTCCATGCCCAGAGGAGGTGGGTGTGCTCAGTGGCTCTGTTACAGAACTTTTTGCCAAGCAGAGAGCTTACCCGACCCACAGGATCCTTTTTACTCCAGAAAACAGAAACAGCCAGTTCCCAATGGGCATGGGAAAACCAGTGTACCCTCCTGTGCACGACATCCTGATGGGGTGAGGTGGGAGGTGGGCGAGGGGAGCAGTGCAGAGTTGTTAGGCAGCTGGAGTGGGAGTGGAAAGGCCATGAAATGTCCACAGTCCTGGCTGTGCCCACGGCCTGGGCGGCTCCTCCAGGCACTGGCTGAGGGATTAGGGCTGATTCTCTCAGGAAGGGAATATTCCATGGGTGGACGATTTACAGGCTCAGGGTGGGCCGTGTGTTAGTTTGGGGCAAATCCCTCAGCATTCCTGCTGCCAAGCCCTCAAAGGAATGAGGCAGAGGCACCCCTCAGCCCTAGGACCCCTTCGTGGACATTTTAGCATCTACGTGATTTTTAATCCCTTCAGGGAGACTTTCTAACCTGCAGTCCTATCCCACCCCACTGTTGCTGTTTGTCTGCCAGCTGGGTCGAGCATCAAGGAAAAAGGGGGTTAATACTCACTGAAAGACTACTGATCCTACTGGGAAACCAATGTATTTACTGTACTGTTGTAAATATCATACCCTTTATATCCTATATATTGGCATCTTTTAAATAAATTGAAATGTCTTAGAAAAAAAGAAGAAGAAAAGGCAAGGCAGGGCGAGACCCAGAAGACCCAGAGCCGCCTGATGTGGTAGTAACTCTATCAGTAAGCACTCTGAAAGTCAGCGGCATAAATGCACCAATTAAAGGACAGATTATGAGGGTGAATCAAAAACAAAACCCACTTTAAATATAAAGACACATATAGATTAAAAGTAAATGAATTAAGCTGCAGCCTGTTTTGCTCAGTGGATAGAGCATTAGCCCGTGGACTGAAGGGTCCCAGGTTCGATTCCAGTCAAGGGCATGAACCTCAGTTCCTGGCTTGATCCCCAGTCCCTATCAAAGCATGTGCAGGAGGCAACCAATCAATGTGTCTCTCCCTTTCCCTTCACTCTCTCTAAAATTCAATGGAAAAATATCCTTGGGTGAAGAGTAACAAAAACAAAGTAAATGGATTAAGTAACATTAAAGAGATTATAAGAAAAATATATTCAAATTCTGTTAGTTGTATAATGATTATGTTTAAATTATTAACACCTAAGAAATTGGGTGAAGGGTACATATAATATGCTGTAGTATTTTATAGTTTTTTTGGATGTATGATATTATTTCAAATTAAAATATTAAAAAATTTAAAAATTAATAAAATATTAATTGAAATGTATCTGCAGTCCATGAAAAATCTCCTAATTGCTTCTAGCATAATTTATTAAATTGCACTAAAATTTACAAGGGTTCAATTAAAAAATATCTTAATTCTAAATGATACAATAGAAAATATATAATAGTGCAGTTATAAGCACTTATCTAAAAGTACAAATTTAAAGAAGTGAATTTAAAGAAGGGATTAGCCAAAGAAAATATATGCACAACCCATGGACACAGACAACAGTATGGTGATGGCCAGAGAGAAGTGGGGGGCAAGAGCTGGGTAAAGGGGGCAAAAGGGGGGAAATAGGGACATCCTATATAATAATAATAAAAGGCTAATATGCACATTGACTGAACAGCAGAATGACCGGTTGCTATGATGCACACTGGCCATCAGGGGGCAGATGCTCAATGCAGGAGCTGCCCCCTGGTGGTCAGTGCACTTCCATATGGGGAGTGCCACTCAGCCAGAAGCTGGCTCATGGCTGGCCAGCGCAGTGGTGGTGCCAGGAGCCTCTCCCACCACCGTGGCAGCACTAAGAATGTCCAACTAACGGTTTAGACCTGATCCCGTGGAGGCCTAAGCCTTTAGTCGGACATCCCCAAGGGCTCCCTGGCTGCTAGAAGGATGTCTGACTACAAGCTTAGGCCTGATCCCCTAGGGAGTGGGCCTAAGTCGACAGGTGGACATCCCCCAAGGGGTCCTGGACTGTGAATGGGCGCAGGCTGGGCTGAGGGAACCCCCACCACCCCGAGTGCACAAATTTTGGTGCACCAGGCCTCTAGTATTATAGTAACTGTGCATGGTGTCAGGTGGGGATTGTCAAACCATTATCCTGTACACTTGAAACTAATACAAAATAATACTGATTACAAATTGTAAAAATTTAATAAACATATAAAATATTATCTGTACCTTAAAACCTAAACCATGTTTGAAAGTAGCCAGCAAAATTCTACTTTTTTCCAGATTACATATAAAACTTTTAAAAAGTTAATACATATGAGGTAATCCTAATAAGCACTATTTGTTACCTTAAAGAAAATTAGATGTCCCATGAGATTTTAAAAGGCATTAGGGGTCTCCTAGTGAAATACATCTCAGAAACATGCTATGCTGTATTTGCAATGCGTATTAATGCACATTGTTATTAAAAACATTGACAGATTTTACAGAACAAAAACTTATTCAACTTATTCAATCACTAATTCCAGCACTAGTCAATGTATGTATTTATAAAATTCTACTTTTCTTTGGAATACCTATTAAAAACTCAGGGAACACTAATGGTCTGAGGGAAAAGTTTTAAAAAGCTGTTCTGAGAACTTTGCTCACTAGCTGCCATAAATACTACCCTTTTCAGGGAGCACACATTTGGAATTCTCCATAAATATCTTATAAAGAACTGTTTGAACATCATTCATATATAAGGTAAGAACAATTTTTATGTTACATGGTTTTGCTAAGAATTGGACCTCTTCATAATACATTCTCTGACTAAAATGGGAAAAATAGTTCTATATCCATTTCCTACATGAAAGTTGCCATATAAAAAGATTAAATATCTTCAATTTTATGTACAATTTATAACTTTTATCACAAAGTCAGAAATTTTTTTGATAAAATAAGTCTCATTTATATCTGTCAAATAAAGTTATTTATAAAACTATTAAATTAAATCTTGTTACTAAATTACAATATATAAAATTTTGTTTTTTCTCTGGAAATATTAATCAAGAATCCTGTATAATACGCAAAGTATTTATTTTAATAGAGTCACAGTTTATGTAAGGACAAGTAGAGGACAAGTAAAGTGTACTGAGATGGGCTTATAGGGCATTATAAAAACTCACTATCTGGCTAAATGAAAAAAATTAAACACTAAATTATTTAAATTCACCTAATCAAAATCTCACTCTACTACACAAAGGAACCTTACAGGTTAGTTAATTCAAGGAAAATGTGCAAAATATGCGCGTTGCTATGAAGAAACCTCAATCTCAGCCTTTTTATACTAGTTAATAACTGTTTAAATAAAATATCTTTATATTTTGTACATTCATTGTCTTGAATATACAAAAAATTGAAACAAAGTTTTCCATGTAGCTATTTATGGTTGGATGACAATTTAATCATCAATGTAGAAACCTGTAATTTTAAAATCTCCTGAGGCACTTGTTATTGATTATTTTCTCTGGTTGCACTACTTCAAATGAAAATAACTATTCAGACAATGTTGATTTAAAATATTTAGTAATTCAGGGGATATAGTTTAAATTTCATTTATGAAAAAAATGGTGTTGATTCAATGATTTGATTCTACATATAAGAGATACTGTGCAATTGTATCTGGTTTATGTTACATAGCATAACATCCCTAGGTTCATCCATGTTGTTGCAAATGGTAGTATCTCTGTTTCTCAAGGATAAATAATATTCCAATTTGTTTGTATGTCTGTGTGTCTATGCACACACAAAATAATTTTCCATTATCCTATCTAATAAAAGAGAAACATGGTAATTAGCCGTACGCCCACTACCCTTCCCATTGGCTAATCAGGGAAATATGCAAATTAACTGCCAGCCAAGATGGCGGCCGAAAGCCAAGCAGCTTGAAACTAGCATGAGGCTTGCTTGCTTCAGTGACAGAGGAAACCAACGTTTCCGCCTGCCTTGCCAGCCTCTGAACTTGCAGTTTGAAACATAGTTACAAATATAGAAGCTAAACAAAACCCCAGAAACCTGCTTTCAGCCAGCCAGGATCTCAGAGCTGGAGTTGAAACAGTGTTTCGATTATAGAACCCAAACAAACCAGATACCTGCTTTCAGCAGCAGAAGCCTCAGAGCTAGAGTCAGAGCTAAAGCTGGCCCAGAATAAAAAAAAGAAAAAAAGGTGCAGTTGGAAGCTTCAGTCACCTGCCAGCCTGAAAACAGCCATCAGCCCCTCACCCAGACTGGCCAGGCACCCCAGTGAGGACTCCCACCCTGAAGGGTGTGTGACCAGCTGCAAACAGCCATCATCCCCTCATCCAGGCTGGCCAGGCACCCCAGTGGGGACCCCCACCCTGATCCAGGACACCCTTCAGGGCAAACCAGCCAGCCCCTACCCATGCACCAGGCCTCTACCCTATATAGTAAAAGGGTAATATGCCTCCCAGCACCAGGATCAGCGTGACAGGGGGCAGTACCCAAACCCCCTGATCACCCTGCAGCTCTGTGTGTGACAGGGGGCGGGGCCACAACCTCCCTATCCGCCCTGCTCTGTTCATGACAGGGGAAGGAGCCCCAACCCCCTGATCAGCCCTGCTCTGTGCTTGATAGAGGGGAGCTTCCCAACCCCCTGATCGCCCTGTGGCTCTGTGTGTGACAGGGTGCAGTGCCCCAACTCCCCTATCGGCCCTACTCTGTGAGTGACAAGGGGGAGCTCCCCAACACCCTGATTGACCCTGCTCTGTGCGTGACAGGGTACGAAACCCCAACCCCCCGATGGGCCCTGCTCTGTGCATGACAGGGGGCAGCGCCCCAACCCGCTGATTGGCCCTGCTCTGTGCGTGACAGGGGGTGGCACTGCAACCTCCCCATCGACCCTGCCTTGAGTGTGACGGGGGTGGTGCCCCAACCCCCCAATTGGCCCTACCCTGAGCGTGACTGAGGGTGGCATCACAACCTCCCAATCCTCCCTGCTCTGTGCATGACAGGGGGCAGTGCCCCAACTCCCCAATCGGCCCTGCTCTGAGCCCAACCAGGGGCTGCACCTAGGGATTGGGCCTGCCCTCTACCACCTGGTAGCAGGCCTAAGCCAGCAGGTCGTTATCTCCTGAGCGGTCCCAGACTGTGAGAGGGCACAGGCTGGGCTGAGGGACCCTCCCTCCTCCCCGAGTGCACAAATTTTTGTGCACCAGGCCTCTAGTATATATATAGAAGATTCGTGCAATAGACCTTCCTTCCTCTGGCTGCCTGCACCAGTTTTTCTCTGGCACCTGGGACCCAGGCCTTTGGTCTGGCCACAGCGGAGAAGCCAAGCCTCTTTAGTCTTCAGTTGCCTTCGTCTTTGTTCCACACCTGCATATGCAAATTATCCCGCCATCTTCGTTGGGTTAATTTGCATACTAGTCCCGATTGGCTGCTGGGCATAGCGGAGTGACAACCAATTTACATATTTCTCTTTTATTAGTGTAGATACTAATAAAAGGGTAATATGCTAATTAGACTGGGAGACCTTCTGGACGTCCTTCCAGACAAAGCCATGGTGGTAGGGCTGAGGCAGAGGCTGTTAGGGGCAATCAAGCCAGGAGTGGAGGGTAGTTAGAGGTGATCAGGCCAGCAGGGGAGGCAGTAGGGGGTGAGAAAGCTGGCAGGCAGAGTGGTTAGGGGTGATCAGGCAGGCAGACAGGTGAGCGGTTAGGAGCCAGCAGTCCCAGATTGCAAGAGAGATGTCCCTATCTCTGTGGGCCTAAACAGGCAGTTGGACATCCCCCCAGGGGTCCCAGATTGAAAAGGGTGTTGATTTGCATATTAGCTTTTTATTATATAGGTTTATTATATAGGATATATACTCACAGTGTTGTACACCTTAAATATATATAATTTTTATTTAGAAATAAAATACATAAAAAACAAAATGATAGTATATATTAGATTCAATACTCTGGCAACAATTTATTCATTTAAAATAATCATCAATCCCTGCCAGCTAGGCTCAGTGGTTGAGAATCGATCTATGAACCAGGAGATTATGATTAGATTCCTGGTCAGGGCACATGCCCCGGTTGAGGGCTCAATCCCCAGTGTGGGGTGTGCTGGAGGTAGCCGATCAATGATTCTTTCTCTTCATTGATGTTTCTATCTCTCTTTCCCTTTCCCTCCCCCTCTGAAATCAATAATATATATAATTGTGAACAATATATGATTTTGATCAAATAAAAAATAATTTTAGAAAAAAGAAGGCAATATTTTCAGTAAAACATGGTTTTTTGACTGATCCATTTATATTCTATCATTTGAAGTGCTAATCATAAATTCTTACATCCTTCTACCTGAATCCTTATCAATACTAGTTTGGTCAAACTAGAGTTACCTGGTATAAATTTAATTAAATAAATTAACTTTTATTCTAAAATTCAGACTTTCTAACAATTCGGATTTTCTTTCTTTTTTTATTATTTCTGTGTAAGAATAATTTGGCATGCAAACATGTTACTCATTACTTTTTAAAAATTATTACTCTTAAGGAAGTCTTCAAAACACAATATTATGTACTTCAAACAATGCATGGAATGTCAGTTCTTTTTTTAAAGAGCATTAAAATCTATTAGAACAGATGATAGAATCCAGTGAATTACTAGCTATTATAAAAATATAGTCAGAAACTCTGGAAATAAAGTAGTTCATAATGAACTGATATAGTACTCTAATAATAGTGATTGATACTAAATACATTAAATTATGTACTTCATATTTAAAGACATATTTCTGATAATGTAGAATAAGGAAAATTCTTATAACAAATCTTGTCACCTCTACTTAAACCTAAGATTTTTCTCAAAATATTATTACTAAAATTAATATCAAATTATATTAGCTCTACAAATAAAAAATTAAACAATTGAATCACATTTTTATTGCAGTAAGAATACTTAACATAAAATCTACCCTCTTAGAAATTTTTCAAGTGTACAATACAGTATTGTTAACTATAGGCACAATGTCCCATACAGAACTTAATTATCTTGCATAATTGAAACTTTATATCCATTGAATAGCAACTTCCCATATGCTGCATGTCAAATACATAGAAACAGAGGATAGAATGGTGGTTGTCAGAAGCTGGGGGTAAGAGGAAATGGGGAGTTGAATCACATATTTTTAAGTAACTCTGAATCCATTGTAGTCAATTAGTGTCTTTAACAAAGAAGAGATTGCTGAAATAGTAACAGACTGGGATGCCTTTTAGCTATCATCAGAATCAGAGGAGTCAGGAGATGTAAATGATTATGAGTCTTTAGGCATTGTAAGAATATTTAAAACCAAAAAAAAAAAAAAATCAATTTCACTGGTACAGCCACTCTGGAAAACAGTATGGAGGCTCCTCAAAAAATTAAGAATAGAGTTACCATATAACCAGCAACCACCTTCTGGGTATCTACTCAAAAAACTAGACAACATTTATTTGTAAAGCTATATGCACCCTTTGTTCATTGCAGCATTATTCATGGTGACCAAGACATGGAAATAATTGAAGTGCTCTTCAATAGATGATTGGATAAAGATGTGGTCCACATATACAATGGAATACTACTCAGCCCTAAGGAAGCATGAAATACTGCCATTTGCACAACATGGATGGACCTTGAGGATATCATGCTAAGCAAAATAAGTCAGTCAGAAAAAGTTAAGAACCATATGTGGTATATAAAACTGAAAGCAACAAATGAACAAACAAGAAAATCAAACAAACAAAAACTCATTGACACAGACAACAGTGTGGTTGTTACCAGAGGGAAGGAGGGTGGAGGGGTGGGGGTAGTAAAGGGTAAAAGGGGCCAAATATATGGAGACAGAAGATGATTTGACTTTAGGTGGTGAACACACAATGCAATATACAGATCATGTGTCATAGAAAGGTATACTTGAAATTTATATAATCTTATTAACCAACTAGAGGCCCGGTACATGAAAATTCATGCACTGGAGGGGGGTCCTTCAGCCCGGCCTGCCCCTCTCACAGTCCAGGATCCCTCAGGGGCAGGAGGTGACCCAGAGATCAGGATAAGGCAACACACCTCTGCTGCTGCCACTGCTGGCAGTGCAAGCCTTGGCCCGCCCTGGTTAACTGGGCTTCGGGCAGCCCTGGGTGGCTGGGAAGCCGCCAGCTGAGGCTTGCCTGTGCCTCGGACCAGACCTGGGTGGCTGGGAGGCTGAGGGGACTGGGTGCTGCCATCTTGTGGCTGTGGGGGCCACCATCTTTGAGGGAATGGGAGTCAATTAACATATTCCCTCCTTATTGGCTGTGGGCTCTGCCATCTTTGCAACACCATGAAGGTCAATTAGCATATTCCCTCTTTATTAGATAGGATGGCACTTCAATAAATTTAATTAAAAATTCTGTGCTTGAACAGCACATTTCATTGGGACTGGGCTTAAGAGTTCCAATGAGATGACTAGCCAGTAATGGTAGTTAAATATGAACATCTGAATGGGCAAAAAATGTACCTTGGTATCTATTACCACAATTACATATGGAAAAATCACATCTTACACAGAAAGGTAAAAAAATGAACACTTACCAATAGCCATAGTAGAAGGCACATTGAGTTCAGTTATGCTTTGATTTCACCTGTTTTCTAAAAATGGATCAGATAATTATTTAAACTGTCAGCATTTATCAATAGTAACAACCTATTTGTATTTTCTAAATCCAGAATTCTTTGGTGTAAAATGCATATTATGGAAATCAAATATACTTATGAAATGCAAATGTAGGCTCACTTACTGATTGCTCTATATTTGAATATATATGTTCTAAATCTCGCCTTTCTGAAGTATAAATAAAGAATATCATTTTCAAAAAAATCTATTCAGCTGAGAAAACAGAAAACAGTTTTTGTGTTATAGCAGAAAATATGATAAAAATAGTTTTTTGATAACATGGGATATATCTAAAATTACTCCATTTGGTAATATTTATTATTAAATATGTTTATTTAGGTAACATTCTACAAATGCTACCAACCACACAGAGTAAGATAACCGAATCTGAAAAAGGCAAATGATATAAACATAACTGTAAGTGTTATGGGTTGGCTCAACGAGATAGACCACTGACTCAGAATTTAAATTTAAGAGCCTTTTATTAAGCGGGCCAGCTGACCACAGCCCGCACCTTCCCCCTCTGGGAAGGTTTGCAGCATGTGGCGGAGACCAAGGGTGCAGTATGATCTTTATATAGCAAAGCAGTGTTAAAAATCAACTACAAAGCATTCCATTAAAAGTTCATAAAGAGTTCGCAAGCACAAAGGGGGTAAACAGAGTCACACCTGGCTGGAGCATATCATAATTCATTGTTTTTCTAAGACAATCTAACAATTTTTCTTCTACTGTTACCTTGACACAATCCTGCTTCCACTGTTACCCTGACACAATCCTTGAACACAATCCTCCCTCGTACGTCCCCCTCCCTTCGAGCACATTCAATTTCTCATGTCTCATTTCCTTCCCTCAGCACATTCTGTAACATTCTGTAACCCTTCCATGGCTCCGTCCCCTACCCTGTAACATTCCCTACTGGTCTTATGCCCGAATCAAATCTTTGATTCAGCTCCCTCCTCTAAGATTCTGGTGTATTGGGTGTGTAGAACCATCAATTTTACAGGCTGTATTCGACTCTGTATGAAGTTGAGGAGGCATCTGGCAATGCAGGGGCCAAATATTAGCCCTAGGAGGAGTATAATGACTGGTCCTGCTAGTGCAGAGAGCAGGGTAGTTAGCCAGGGGGACCAAGAAAATAAATTCACATACCAATTGCCTTCTGCCCTCCTGGCCGTTTACGTAGCTGGCTAAGGCTTTCCCTGATTACCCCCGAGTGGTTGGTGTAAAAACAGCAGGTCTCCCCTAGGGCCAGACAGAGGCCTCCCTGCTTTAGGAAAAGCAGATCTAGGCCTGGTCTGTTTTGTAATACTACCTCTGCAAGTGAACTGAGGGAGTCCTCCAATTGGCTAACAGATTCCTCAAGAGTGCTTAAATCTTTATCTATCTGCTTGCTTAACTCTTTATAATTTTGGTGGCCAGTTGCTAGGGCGGCTGTTCCGACTGCCGTGGATCCTGCTAATCCTATTCCCATAAGAAGGGGAACTAGGATGGGGGCCCTTCTGACTCTCTTGGGCTCGAGGTTTAAATGTTCTCGGCCCCCTTCTCCCGAGTAATAGTACACCTGCGGGAGGATATGAGTTAGAATGCATAGTCCAGGGTTCGTAGGATGCTGGAGGGCTGGAGAGAAGATGCAAGGGGTTATACCAGTTGTACATGCCCACCAAGTCCCCTCTGGAGCTACTAAATAGGTGGGGGTCTCTCCTGTATAATTAGTTGGAAGTACAATAGATGAATTACACAGACCTGTATAAGCGGAACTGCTAAGGGGGTAGTTCCTTGGGTACACACAAGTCCCTGGGTTCAGGAGATCCCCAAGAGTAAGTCCTGGGCTCTTGTGTCCCCACATACACAGTCCGTCCGGCAGACTCTCTACCGAAAGGTTCCTGATGGCAGAGGCATCCCTCCCAAGCTTGGCCTCCGCCCCTATTCCAACATAATAAGGGGGTTCAGGGTTAAGGCACAGCCAGCAATCTGCGGTTAGATTTGGGGAGGTGCGATTCAGGAAAGAAAACATCAAGTCCAAAGTCCCCAGCAGCTGCTGGTTTGGTCTTCCTGCGCCTGCTCCTAAAAGCTGTTCTGTAGGTGGATCAGGACTGGGGTTCTCAGGCTTTTGTGACTCAGGGGAACCAGGAGGTTTAGCTGGGGCTGGGTGCTGTGGCAAGCTTGGCCTCCTCTGTTTGTCTGGGGGAAGTAAGGGGCCAATCGGGTTGAGCCACCGGGGAAGAGCCCGGCGCTGAATGGTGAAGAGTTGGCCAGGGTCTCGGCCGCTGACATAGAGTCTTAGCCCCCACGTCTTTCCCCCTTCCCATTGGT
Source organism: Myotis nattereri (assembly GCF_964212035.1). Classification (NCBI taxonomy): domain Eukaryota; kingdom Metazoa; phylum Chordata; class Mammalia; order Chiroptera; family Vespertilionidae; genus Myotis; species Myotis nattereri. Next base: position 18,166,215 of record NC_138086.1, on the reverse strand, counting down.
CTGTCCACCAGGCAAGAGGCATGAAGATGACGGGGTTGCAATCTCCAACAATGCAGTTCTTCTTTGGGGCCCCAGGCCGAACCTCTCTGGTCAGACGGAGGAGCTTGTCGGTGGGAGGTTTTTTCCACAGGGCTAGGGTCTCACAACCCCAAGAGGCACAATAGAAGTCGTCCTCTCCTCCACAGTCACTACTCCCTTCCCGGGGGCAGACATAATGTTCAGTGTGCCATAACCCTTGCTCTAAAGCCAAGCTACCACACCCATAACTCTTGCCTCCGGTGGCCCAGGGTTGGTCCCCCCAGCCATACCTGGTCGACATGGATTGGCTATGGGAGTTTCCCCAGTTCCTTCCAAACAGTTTGCAGAGATCTGTCCGGATGACAGGCACCCCTACTCCTACAACAGAACCTATAATAGTCCCATCAATAGTTCGTGTGACATCCCAAGAGTAATTCTTGGCTGAATGGGGATTTCCCAGTCCTGGCTGTATGCAGACAAGAAGAGTCAGGATGAACACCGGGTGAGCCTGACCTTTAGCGGGTCTCCTGTCCTCTGGACCCGCCATTCCCCGACGCTGTCGTTCGCCTTCTTAACCTGGGTACGATGGATCCAGTGCCTCTTTCCTGCGACTTTGATGGCAGTTGGAGTGCTCAGCACCACCTGGTAGGGTCCATCCCATCTAGGTTCCAGGCTGCCAGGGTCGTGGCGCTTCACCCAGACGAGGTCACCCGGGGAGAAGGCAGGCTGCGTTGGACTGGTTCTCGGTGCGTCCTCCTCTTGTACGGCTCTCACCACCCGTTGTGCCGACGTGGCGCTGCTCTGCAAAGCCTGTAAGGACTTAAGCAAATTTCGGGTAGACAGCCGGGCAATTTCTTCCTCCCTTAGGCGGGGAAGGAGAGGTGGCGGCCTGCCAAACATAATTTCAAAAGGGGTGAGTCCTTTTATATACGGGGTACACCTAGCTCTGAGGAGGGCAAAAGGAAGGAGACTAACCCAGTTTTCGCCAGTCTCTAATTTTAATTTAGTTAATGTTTCCTTTAAGGTCCGATTCATCCTCTCTACCTGTCCAGAACTCTGTGGTCTATAAATACAATGTAATTTCCAAGTTACTCTCAGGGCCTTAACTATGGATTGTGTAACTTTGGCGATGAACGCTGGGCCATTATCGGACCCCATGTAAAGTGGCAGGCCAAACCGGGGGACAATTTCAGTGAGGAGTTTTCTAACTACTACCTGTGCTGTCTCTGTCTTGGTTGGGTATGCCTCAGGCCAGCCAGAGAAGGTATCAACAAAGACCAGCAGGTACTTATATCCTCCTCATCCTCCTGGTATCTCAGTGAAGTCCACTTCCCAGTGTTCTCCGGGGTTCTGACCTCGGAATCGCTGTCCCGGTGCGGCCACAACAGGGGGCCCTTGATTCACCTGGGCACACACTTGGCACCTCCTAGCCACATCTTGGGATATTTTCTGGAGCCCTGGGATGTAAAATTCTCTTCCCAGTAGTTCTGATAGCTTCGTTCCCCCCAGGTGGGTGCTTTGGTGGGTCTGGGAAGCGATGGTCCGCCCCAGGGCTTCTGGTACTATAGGCCTCCCATCTGGCAGAATTAGCCATCCAGCCTCTCCTTCCCGAGCCCTTAGCTTCTCAGCTAGCCTCTGCTCCTCTGGTAGATAAATAGGCTTCTCTGGGAGCCTTCGTGCTGGCAGGGCTACGAGAACCTCCAAGGGCCCTACTGGTCTTTTAGCCACCTCCTTGGCGGTTTGGTCTGCAAGTCGATTTCCCTGTGCTTCGGGACTATTTCCCTTCTGGTGCCCCCGGCAATGAATTACTGCCACTTCCTTTGGCCTCCATATGGCTGCCAGGAGGTTAAGTATCTCAGAAGCATTTTTAATGTCCTTTCCTCCTGAGGTCAGAAGGCCTTTTTTCTGATATAGAGCCCCATGCACGTGCACAGTGGCGAAAGCATACCGACTGAGAAAATGTTCACTCTTTTTCCTTTTCCCCACCGGAGGGCCTGAGTGAGTGCTATAAGTTCTGCCTTTTGGGCTGAGGTGCCTCGTCCTAAGGCCTGTGCCCAGAGAACCTCCTTTTGTGTCACCACCGCCGCCCCCGCATACCGGGTACCTTCCTCTACGAAGCTGCTCCCGTCCGTGTAGAGGGTCTCATCTGGATTCTGCAGGGGCTGGTCCACAAGGTCCTCTCGGAGGGAAGTGAGGGCAGTCAGTGTCTCCTCACAGTCATGCAAAGGGGGCTCTGCCTCCTCGTCAGGGAGGAGTGTGCCCGGGTTCAAGGCAGCTGTTTTCAGGAAGCTGACTCGTGGTGGGTCTAGCAGCAACACCTGGTACTGGGTAATGCGGGTGTTGGACATCCATCTCTCCGGGGGGCTTCTTAATAAGGTCTCAACTGCATGCGGGGCAACTACTTGGAGATTTTGGCCAAAAGTTAGTTTTGAGGCTTCCTTTACCAGGAGGGCAGTGGCTGCAATGGCTCTCAAGCAGTTGGGCCATCCCGATGCCACTGGGTCAAGTCTCTTAGAGAGATAAGCTACGGGGCGTTTCCATGGTCCTAGGGGTTGTGTGAGGACCCCTTTCGCCACCCCTTTCTTTTCAGCTACATATAGCTGAAAGGGTTTGGTTAGGTCTGGCAGGGTGAGTGCTGGGGCACTTACCAAGGCTTCTTTCAGCTTCCTATAAGCCTCTTCTTCCTTTTCTGTCCAGACTAGGGCGGTCTCCTTTCCCCCCGTTGCAGAGTATAATGGCCGTGCAACTTCCGCAAAACCTAGTATCCATAGCCTGCAATAACCCACTGCCCCGAGGAACTCCCGGACTTGCCTTTTGGTGGTAGGCCTTGGGATTGACAAGATGGCCTTTATTCTGCTACAAGATAAAGTTCGCCTACCCGCTTCTATGTTGTAACCCAAATATGTCACTCGGGTAGTGCATAGCTGAGCTTTCTTAGCTGAGACCCGATACCCCAAATAATCTAGGGTGGTCAGCAGTTCTCGAGTGGCCTGCCTACAATCCTGTTCCTCCTCTGTGGCCAGTAGGAGGTCGTCTACATATTGGAGCAGAGTCACCCGTGGATGGTCCTGACGAAACTCCCGGAGGTCTTGGTTTAGGGCCTCATCGAACAGAGTGGGTGAGTTCTTAAACCCTTGCGGCAGCCTAGTCCAAGTTAACTGTCCAGACTCTCCCTCTGTTGGGTCCACCCACTCAAAGGCAAAGATAGGTTGACTCTGCTTTGCCAGGCGTAGGGAGAAAAAGGCATCCTTTAGGTCTAAAACAGTATAGAACCGGTGGTCTGGCTTGAGGAGGCTGAGAAGAGTGTAAGGGTTCGGAACTGTGGGATGGATAGTCTCAACCCTCTTGTTTACTTCCCTTAAGTCCTGCACCGGCCTGAAATCCTCAGTCCCTGGTTTCTGTACTGGCAACAGGGGAGTGTTCCAAGCAGATTGGCAAGGAATCAAGATTCCAGCCTCTTTCATCCTCTTAATGTGCTTGGCAATTCCCACTCTCGGCTTCTGGCTCATTGGATATTGCCGGACTCTGACTGGGGTGGCACTGCTGGTCAGCTGGACTACAATGGGAGGCCGGTGTTTAGCTAGCCCTGGCGGATTGTCCTCCGCCCAAACTCCCGGGATAGCCTGTCTTAGTTGTTGAAGATAGGCATCTGCTGAGACTTCCCCAGGCTCTTCCTCATGTAGTAAATATTCCTCCTGTAAGGGCAATGTCAGGAGATACATTCCCGCAGTCCCTGGGTCTTGCAACTTGACCTCTGGCCCTGGCCCTTCAAAAGAGATTGTGGCCCGTAATTTACTCAGCAAGTCCCGGCCTATCAAAGGGTACGGGCACTCTGGCATTACTAAAAATGAGTGAGTCGCTGAGCCATTTCCTAGGTCACTGATCCGACCTCTAGTCCATGGGTAGGATTTTACTTTTCCAGTTGCCCCTTTTATGGGGATTTTGGTCTTAGAAACCGGACCCAATGGCTGTTGTAGGACAAAGTAGGTGGCTCCCGCGTCCACATGGAAGTCCACCTTTTGGCCCCCCACTGTCAGAGTTATCCTGGGCTCTTGGGGGCCAGCTGAGCCCTGACAACCCTAATCCACCTCCTCCACCAACACAGGATTCGGCTCCCGCGCACGTTCAGGGCACTCCCTTTTCCAGTGTCCTTCCTCTTTGCAAAGTGCACACTGATTTTTCCCAAGCCGGGGTCGGAATTCTTTTTTTCCGGGAGGCTTTCCTTTGCCCTTATTGTCTTTCCAGCCCCTTGGGTCTTTTTCCTCATTTAGGGCCAGGAGGACCTTGGCCATCCAGGTGTTCAAACCTGTCATCGGGTCCTCCCGATTGTTGAAAACCTTCTGGGCCACCTCAACCAACTCAGAGATTGATTTCCCCTCAAAGCCTTCTAACTTCTGTAATTTTTTTCCTAATATCTGGGGCCGACTGGGAAACAAATGCAACAATGACAGCCCTCCGATTTTCCGGGGCATCAGGGTCAATGGGGGTATGCACCCGATAGGCCTCGTACAGCCTCTCCAGGAAAGCTGCCGGGCTCTCATTAGGCCCCTGGACTGTCTCTGTCACCTTAGAGAGGTTTGTGGGTCTCCGCGCAGCAGCTCGGATGGCCCCCAACAGAGTCTGGCGATACTGATTGAGAGCCTCCTTTCCCCTCTCAGTATTGGGATTCCAGGTAGGTCTCCTGGAGGGAAACACAGCCTCTAATCTATCTTGGTCAGAGGTAGGCTGCCCATCCGGACCCAGCACAAATCTCCTCCCTTCCGCCTTGACTCTCTCTCCTCTGAAGTGAAAAGAGTTTGCATCAACTGTTGACAATCATCCCAGGTAGGTTGATGGGTAAAAAACACAGACTCTAAAAGAGAGATTAACCCCTGTGGGTTCTGGGAGAAAGAAGGATTCTGGTTCTTCCAATTGTACAGGTCACTGGTAGAAAAGGGAACATAAACCATGAAAGGCTGCCCGTCTGGACCTAAATCTAAAGGGCCTGCCTGCCTTAATGGCAATATGGGAGCTGCAGGACTGGTGGATGCTGCAGGGCCCTGCAGCTTCTTTCCCCCTCCTTCTCTCTCTCCATCCGCTGTCCCCTGCCTCGTGAGAGAAGGGGAGACCGGAGCCGGGCCCTGGACTGGGGTTTCCGGAGGAACGGAAACCGGCTGTGGAGAAAGCCGGGGCTCCTGACCGGGGTCATTTGCCACCGTGGGGCCGGTGGAGGGAGGAGCATATGGGGGAGGCCTGACCTTGGAGAGTGCCTCCTCACCCATATCTTGCAGAACAGGGGGAGTTTTGCCCTTCTTGACTGAGGCCAAGAGGACTGTCTGTCTCTGTCCCAATTTCTTTTCTTTATTTTGACAACTCTGTATCCACCTTGGTTTTTCAGTCAAAATATCGACCCATACTTGAATATAGGGAATTTGGTCAGGGTGACCCGGCCGGCCGTAGACAACATGGTGAACCCGATAAGCGGTGGTTAAATCAAAAGTCCCTACGTCCGGCCATCCCACCTGGAAAGTGTGCCACTCCCTTTCACAGAATTTCTGCAAATCAGAAGCATTAACATCATGACTATATCCTTCAGCTCGCTTCTTGAAGTCCTGAAAATTGTTCAGAAAACATTGCAGCAGGGTGCACACAGAAGCGGACGACGACGACCCTTGACCCATTTTGACAAACACCAAGACAACAAATATCAGACAGATAAACCCAGTGCAGCCTACAGCCGCACAAACCAGGGACCCCGGCCACCGTCATGGCCGCGGGTCAGGACCAGGAGTACCGCTGCGTCCAGCCCTCCGTATAGGTCCTTCCGTGGGACGTCCTAATTCCAGTTTAACGACCGGTCCTTACCTCTCTCGAGAGTCCAGGTGGCTCAGTTTCCAAATTGAAAGTTTTGGGGTGGACTGGAGGCCTCCTTGGTAGTCGTTCTCCACAGGTGTGGGGTATCTCGCTGAGTGCCCGGCAACAAGTGGGGGAGAGCCTCCTGCCTTGAATAGGGGGTCCCTCTCACCCCTGCCGGGGGAGAGCCTCCTGCCCTAAACAAGGGGTCCCTCTCACCCCTGCCGGGGGAGAGCCTCCTGCCTTAAATAGGGGGGCCCTCTCTTCCCTGCCGGGTATCTCGCTGGGGCCTCCAAATGTTATGGGTTGGCTCAACGAGATAGACCACTGACTCAGAATTTAAATTTAAGAGCCTTTTATTAAGCTGGCCAGCTGACCACAGCCCGCACCTTCCCCCTCTGGGAAGGTTTGCAGCATGTGGCGGAGACCAAGGGTGCAGTATGATCTTTATATAGCAAAGCAGTGTTAAAAATCAACTACAAAGCATTCCATTAAAAGTTCATAAAGAGTTCGCAAGCACAAAGGGGGTAAACAGAGTCACACCTGGCTGGAGCATATCATAATTCATTGTTTTTCTAAGACAATCTAACAATTTTTCTTCTACTGTTACCCTGACACAATCCTGCTTCCACGGTTACCCTGACACAATCCTTGAACACAATCCTCCCTCGTACATCCCCCTCCCTTCGAGCACATTCAATTTCTCATGTCTCATTTCCTCCCCTCAGCACATTCTGTAACATTCTGTAACTCTTCCATGGCTCCGTCCCCTACCCTGTAACATAAGCATGCTTTTATGGGGTTTTTAAATTCTCTTGTGTTACTTTGCAAATTTGTTAATTATTTTCTCATCTGATCTTTTTTGTTTGTTTGTAATATATTGCCAAATGTAACCAACAACAACCAACACATGCTCCTAACACTATGTGTTCCAACCTCTTCCAGAAGTCAGCAAATTGATTAGGTATTGGTCTATGTTCCATATTTCCCAACATCCCGTCATCATTTATTTGCTATCCACCAGTCCGACCCTAAACAAACCCTACATACATGTTTCCCCTAATGGCAGTATTCATTTTTAAATCAGTCAAGATACTAAGTTAAAAGGCAGAACAAACTACTTCAAATTCCTTAATGACTTAAAAACACTAAAGGTAAGTTTTCATTCACATTATATGTACTTTGCAGGTCAGCTGGAGGTTCTGTTCTGCGTCACCCTCACTCAGGAGCCTCCATTGTCAAAGAAAGCGTTTCCTAAAATAACACTGGTCACTGTGACAAACAGAAGAGAAAGTATTGTGGATCATATGCTGACTCGGTCCACCCATGTTTCATTCCAGAAATGACACAAGTCACTTCTGTTCACATTTCATTGTCCAGAGCAGTCCATCTGTCCATTCTCAATTGCAAGGTGGCAGGGGAGGAGAAGCAGGCATTACTGGTGAATTGCACTTATGACTACTACATGCATTATTTGAATCAAGGTTGTGATACTGGCTATTGTTAGGGTTTTTTGTTTTGTTTTGTGCTTGGGTAGTTTTGTTTTGTTTTAGGTGCAGAGAGAAAGTTTATTTTACTTTCCCCAAGGGAAAAGGCCCCTGCATTGCTAACCAATGCGAGGGCGAGAAACAAAAGGCAGTTCCCCCTTTTAAAGCCTTGGCTGCTGTTGCTAGGTGACAAGGAAGGGAGAGGGATTTGGGGGCTGAAACTGAGCAGACATCAAGGTGCTGTCTTTGAAAAGTTTGTTTGTTTTTTAGGAGATAGTCCAGGCAGATTTCCTAGGGATGTGTATCAGCACCTTTACAAGCCTGTAAAACATTCTTAGAGTGAAAGTTACAAAGAGTTTGAAAGTGGGGGGGCAGCTTGGGTTTGAAAGGGAGGGAGTAGAGAATTTCTACTGACTAGAAACTTTCTCTTGCTGATTTCCCTGGAGTTATTAAACCTTAGGGAAGGGGATAGGCAAAAATGTAGCCTTGAAAGTATCTTGCCTTGCAGTTTGAATCAGAGCTAGCAATCTTGGGGGTTAATTACCAGGTGCTTCTCATACATTGTGGAAGGTTATGGCAAGGAAAAAGAGGTGTTTTTTTTTTTCTGTCCTTACAGTTACATTCAATTTCTAACTGAAAATGAAGAGCACTTTCTAAGAGAATCTTTAGGCATAATCTATAACTGTTTACAACTCGTAATGCAGCATTCCAACGTGTGAAGTTCTGAAATACAGAGCACAGCAAGGAGTTCCCTTGCACTGAAAGACACAGAATTTTAATGATAAACTCATTATTCTATCCACACTTGAGTTCCTAGTACATTCCAGCTAGTCCCATATACCAAGTATTTTAGAAAAAAACATCATTTTAATGCATTACAATATTTATAGAGAATGGCATTATCACACAGTATTGTTACTACTTTAGAAAATAAGAGTGTAAACTACAGTTTTACCTCATTTGATTATATCTGCATGAAAAGATTCTTGACTCTATCATAAGGAGATCATTCTTGTATAAAAATTAGCTGCAAAATAGGAGCCCCGTGTGTGAGAGTCAAGGCAATGAGACTCCCTTTCAGGAAAGTGAAAGGAAACATAAGGGTGCATTCGGACAAGGATGCTCTGCAGCTCCTATTTTAGGGCCAATACTGTAGTGTTCTAAGGCCTTGCGTGAGCCACAGTGGCCTTTGCTATTAAGGGGTAGAGATGGAGAGTTCCATTGTAGACAGTGTCCATGCTGGAGTACTGATGGGAGGGGAAGCTTTACAGCAGCAGTTCTCCACCTGTGGGTCGAAACCCCTCTGATGGTCAAACGACCCTTTCACAGGGGTCGCCTAAGACCATCCTGCATACCAGATATTTACATTACGATTCATAACAGTAGCAACATTACAGTTATGAAGTAGCAACGAAAATAATTTTATGGTTGGGTCACAACATGAGGAACTGTATGTAAAGGGCCAGAAGGTTGAGAACTACTGCTTTACAGCATGAGCCTCTCAATGGCATTCTTTTTAGATTTCATTGGGGTTTAACTATTGAAATACATAACGTCCCTGACACTGGAAATAGCAAAATAAAGAAGTGAAAGAAAGTAATTTAGTCAGAAATGATGAAGATTGACTGTCATCATTAATTTATATTCTGCAGTAAATTGCCTATTTTATAGCATCCTTCAAGCCATTTTATGGGATTTCTTCTAGGAAGGAGAAATTATTTTGTAAACAACAAGCTGTCGGAAACAAAAAGGAATTGTATGAGCAGTAACAAACCTGAGATCATCATAGAGTGCAAGACATTAAAAATCCATGAGTCCATAAAGCTTGTAAGAGACAGAGAAGGTAACAAATGAACTAATGACAAGAACCTGTAGTGAGCTATTACGCCTGTAATGATGCCTTAGAGACCCCCTAATAAATGCCTAATTTGTTTCTTGGCAGGAAGAAATGCCTTGCAAGACCTAAGGTGATCTGGTCAAAGCAATATGAACAAAAAATTGCTTTTTGATAGCTACATAATGAAGCGTGCATGACTTTAAAAGGGTCAGCGTTTAATAGAATTATTTTCAAAGCCAACCTTACTTCTTCTCTCACGGCGCATGGCTAAGAGCCAAGTGTCCTGCAAGGGGCTTCCTTTGTCCGAGAATCTCAATTAGTCATCTTTATATGCATTCCTGGTCCTTTTTGATCAATCTCACTGCACATCATTGCCAGTCCTGTGTAGCTGTATCTAAATCAGCTTTTGATTTTTATCCTGTGCCTCTAACTTTTGGGTTTGTCACTGGAGTCTTCCTTGGTCCAAGAGCCCACAGTTGCCTACCTGACATTAGTTTCTCCTTTCTTCAGGTTCTATGGACACAGGTCCAACCACCCTAACTACTCTCACTAACTCTGGCTTCTGGGCTTCAGCTCGTGTCAGAGTTACTCTTATTCCTGAGAAAGGTGTTCAAGCAAGGAGGTAAGAAAAGTCAGGTTGACTCAGTTAGTGCCTGCTGCTATTGAAATGATGAAACAAAAAATAAGACACGATGATTTCAGAATCCCATGCAAGGAACAGGGTGACTGATGTGGGAACTCAATAACCCAGACAAGCACTTTCAGAGTACAGAAATCTAATATGGAAATCAGCAAGATTGTCCACAAGATTTACAGAGTCAAGAGATAAACTTGGGAAAAGTCATTAATCATAGCTGTGCCAGAGGAAGAACATCAATAAAGTAAAAGAAAGGGGGAAGTGATAAGAAATAGTTATAAAGCAATTTATAATTAATTCAAAGATAGAAGGGTCATGAAACACTTGACCAGGGTTTATGAGTAGGTTTCACACTTTAACTAATCAATAGCATAACACATTCCCAAAGGAATCATAATAAAGACCAAATTGGAATTCATCTTTGGTTGAAAGTCCAATAAAATCTTAGGCCCATAACCATACAAATATATTTAAGTATCACACCCAAAAAAAGCTTCATGTTATTTTTATCTAACTAATGGGGTTTTTAGTTAAATAAGAAAATGTTGGAATGAGAAAATAAATAGTTCAGTACTGGGAGGTTCTCTAACTTTCTCTAGGAAATAAAACATCAATAGCAATTCCAAAAATGTATCACCTGTTTACAATCTCCTAAATTGAGAACTGTGTCTTATTTTTCTGAAAGTATAGCTCAGTCATTAATAGCAAGTCAACTATAATAATAAAACCGTAATATGCTAATTAGACTGGACGACCTTCTGGACAAGCCGCAGCGGCGGTGGCTGAAGCAGAGGCAGCTGCCACAGTGGTGGGGGCCAAGCCCTTGCACAAATTTCATGCATCGGGCCTCTAGTTGATCTATAAAAGAAAAACATATTGCCCTAACTGGTTTGGCTCAGTGGATAGAGCTTTGGCCTACAGACTGAGGGTCCCAGGTTCGATTCCCGTCAAGGGCATGTACCTTGGTTGTGGGCACATCCCCAGTAGGGGGTGTGCAGGAGGCAGCTGATCGATGTTTCTCTCTCATCAATGTTTCTAGCTTTCTATCCCTCTCCCTTCCTCTCTGTAAAAAAAACAATAAAATATATTTAAAAAAAAAAAAAAGAAAAACATATCTATTTACTGGTCCTTAAGAACTTATCTAAGTGAAGGACAGAAAAACAATTCCTCTCTACCTCAGAGTTTTTCAGTGACACAGGAAAAACCAAAAGGTTGAGGATAAGCAATAAAGGACAACAAAAGAATTTGATTTCTGTTTTTCTGTGAATTAATTGCATCTAACACAACCAAAATGGCTGATGAAGATCTCAGGATGGACTATAGAGTATAGAGACTTTCAACACTAGGTTATTTATTTTATTTCTTCAACTACCATGGTATTGGTAGTGATTTGTGAGAAAGGAATATGCAGTGTCAGTTGGAACTCTAAGCTGTACATACTTATTAGGCACTAGAGGCCCAATGCACAAAAATTTGTGTAAGAGTAGGCCTTCCCTCCCCCTATTGCCGACACCGGCTTCCCTCCGGCACCTGGGACCCGGGCTTCCCTCCTCCCGCCACAGGCAGGCACCCGGTACCCGTGGCTGGCTTCACCTGGGCTGCCCACAGGCACCCGGAACCCCGGTTGGCTTTACCTGGGACACAGCTTTCTCAGGAAGGATGTCCGGAAGACATCCGGTCTAATTAGCATATTACCCTTTTATTAGTATAGATTATATTTTGTGGCAATTCCTCTTTGACTATACATGTCAAAATTTATGCTAACCAGACATATATTTTAATCTTTTGGGAGAAAAATACAAGTATTTTAGTGTGTAATATTTTTTTAAAACATTTTGTTTTCAAAGAATTGCAAGGATAGTAAGAGAGTTTCAGTACACCCTTCACTTTTCTATCCCTAGTGTTAACATTTTATGTAACTATGGCACATATATTTTCAAATTGTCCCCATATGCGAGTGAATATATAGTGAAAAGGAGCTTATAAACATTGGCATACTGAGCATAGATGCAGCAGCCTGCCTGGAGGCTTAAAAGTGAGTCTTCTAGGCTAAGGAACAGATTATATGAGTGAAATTTCATTAATAAGAAAAAGCATTCTAGGACCCTTGAAGGCTTTCGGTAGTGTGTAAAACGTTATTTAGGAACTGGGAACCACTTCCATATCTCATTTACCTAACTGATGAGAGATAAATGAGCTAAGCATTTAACGCACAGCCTTGAGGTATTTTTTTTGCACATGAACCGCAGTCTAACTCTACTGAAAGACAAGAGAGCCATTAACTTTCTGCTACCACAGTGCCAGAAGCAGTTACTAACCTTTCCAACCATAAATAGTTTCAGAAATAATACAGAACAATTACAAATTCCGATTTTCATCACTGACTTAGTACATTTTATAAAGCTAAGCCAGAAATCCTTTAAATGGTAATGCTTTAGTATGTGTAAACAAGATATTATTATTTATTAAAAAATGTCATTAAATCTCACTATGGTAGTGTGAAAATGATTCATTCTGCCTCACAGAAGGCCTTTTCTATGGAGCCAGCTGAGACATAAACATTCTGTAGATCGCTTTAAAAACGGGTGAAAATTCCATTTGCTGGAAGGGTGAACATCACCACCACTTGGGCAATGTTAAAATCAGACTTCACATTATTGCCAAGACTAGAATCTCCCTTGCTGGTACAAACGCTGGTGGGGGGAAAAATGTCTACATTTATAATGCAATAGAAGTAATATTAATTAGAAAATATGATAATTCTTTCTAATACTAGGGGTATGGGTTGTGTGGTAAGTTTGTATTTAGCTTTGTAACAGACTCCAAAACTGTCTTCCAAATGGCTGTACTATTTTTAATTTTCAGCATTAATATATGAGAGTTCTTTTTGTCTTACAGCCTCACCAGCAACTATTAGTGTCTATTGTTTTAAATTTTAGCTACTCTTATAGATGTATAGGAGTATCTTGTTGCCGTGTTTTGTTTTAATTTGTAACTCCCTAATGACTATGATATTGAGAAGTTTTTCATATGTCTATTTGCTATTGGTATGTCTTTTTTAATAAGGTATCTCTTTAGATCTTTTACCCTTTTCCTAAACTGGGCTGTTCATTTTCTTAGTTCTGAGTTTTAAGCATTCTTTGTATATTTTAGATACAAATCTTTTTTCAAATATGTGTATATATATATATATATATATATATATATATATATATATATATATATAGTTTTAAAATTGTGTAGTTTGAGTTGTTCAACTTTTTCTTCTCAGTATTTTGTTGGCTATTCTAGTTCTACTGCCTTTCCATATAAACTTTAGAATCAGTTTGTAAATTAGCCTGCTGGTATTTTTTCATTCAGAATGCATTGTATCTATGGAGCAAGAGGGAAGAATTGACATCTTAACAATATTGAGTCTTCCACTCTCTGAATCTATCTTTCCACTTATTTAGATCTTCTGTGATTGTTTACATCTATTGTAGTTTTTTAGGTTTTCCCTTTAGATCATATCCATATTTTCCTAGATTTATACCAAAGTACTTCCTTTGTGTGTTATTACAAATAGTATTACTTTCACTTCAAATTCCTAGTGTTCACTACTGGTATATAGGAAAGCAATTGTCTTTTGAGTGTTAACCTTGCATCCTGCAACCTTTATGTACTCAATTATTAGTCTATAGGTTATTTTTGTCAATTTTTGGTATTTTATACACAGCTAATCATGCTACCTACAAATAAAAATGGTTTTGTTTCTCTTTTTTCCAGTTTTCAAGCATTTCGTAGATTTTCTTATTGAACCAACTAGAACAAATAGGAGAGGTGAGGGTAAAAGTATTCACTCTTTTACAATTAAGCGTAACATTAGCTATTGGTATTTTGCATATTTGTTGGATAATTTCCCCTCTATTCTTAGTTTGCTGATATCCTTATCATGAATAGGTACTGGATGTTAAACATTTTTCTGCTTCAATTGATATGGTCATATAAATGTTCTTCTTTAGCCCATTTTATAAATGTGATGGATTATATCTTTGAATGTTTAATCATCCTTGAATACCTGGTGTAATGTTTTTTAATACACTGTGGAAATTGATTTGCTAATATTTGCCAATAATCTTACACCTGTGTTCATAAGAGAATTCTCAGTAACTTTTGTTTCTTATTATCTCTCGTCTGATTTGGGTATTATAGTAAGGCTGGCCTGATTGAATGTGTTAGGAACCGTTTCCTCGGATATAATTTTCTGGAAGAGATTATGAAAAAGTGCATTATTTCCTTCCTTAATCTTAGTAGAAATCAACAATGAAACTATCTGAGCCTGCTACATTCTTTTTTGAAAGGTTGTTAATTATTGATCCAATTTCTCTTATAAAAACAGGGCTATTTAGGTTATCTGTTTCTCCCTGTCTCAGTTTTGATAGGTTGTCCTTCAAAGAATTAGCCCTTTTCAGTAAAATATCAGACTTATGGGTATAGAATTGTTGGTAGCATTAATTTATTACCCATTCAATGTCTGTGGGATCTGTATTGATGCCCCCTCTTTCATTCCTGAATTTGGCAGTTTATGGGTGTGTTGTTTTTTTCTTGGTTATTCCAATTAGAGGTTTATTAATTGTATTTATCCATTAAAAGAACCAGCCTTTGCTTTTGTTGATTTTACCTATTTCCTGACATGCCTTGTAAACTTTTGTTGAAAGAAAGATATGTTATATAAGATACTGGAAATATTTTATGACTTTAGCAGCTTCTGCCTCTAATAAGCAGATCTCACTGTGACTCTCAAGATAGACCGATCCCTGTAGATTTGAGAATGTGATTTTCTCTGAAACCTTAATCCTCTGATGGCGTCAAGAAAAGTCACTGGTTTTCAGTTTTCCAAGTTTTTTTCTTATTGTAAGGACAGGAGTGATGACATCTAAGCTCTTTTCATGTTGAAGCTGAAAAAGGAAGTATTCTCTTTTTAAATGAAAATTCTTAGAACATTTGTTCTAGCCCATCTGATACCTATAATTATTTCAAAAATAAAACTCTTCATTTATTAATAAAACCACTAACAATACACATTGATCAATGTCTAAATCCTTCATTGATGAAATATATATGTATAAATAAAGGAGGCTGATAACTGGGAAGTATGACTATATAAATCATAATAGAAAATCCATGGCTTAGTTATTATTAATGATATTATTTTAAATTATTTACAAAAAGGTGAAAAGTAACACCAAAATCATTACCTATAAAAAATTGGTAAGTAGAATTTTATTAAGATGTAAAAGTTCTGTTCTGCAAATAATGCTATAAAAGAATTAAAAAACAAGACACATACTGGGAGAAGATATTTGCAAAACATGTAATCTGATAAAGAACTTGCATCTAAAATATACAGAGAACTTCTAATACTCAATAAAAAAATGTACAAAGATGTATAATTAAAAAACAAATATGTTCAAACAAAAGGTCTGCATAAGCAGCTCAACAAGAAGATATACAGATGGCAAATAAGCATATTAAAAGATTTTCAGTATGATATGCAAATTAAAACAATGAACACCACCAAATACCTATTAGAATAGCTAAAATCCAAAACACTGACAAAACTAAATTCTGGTGAGGGTAGGGAGCACCAAGAATGCTCATCCATTGATGGTGGGAATCCATGTGATACAGTCACTTGGGAAGACAGCTGGATAGTTTCTTACAAAGCTAAACATAATCTTACTGAACAATATAGCAATCTCACTCTTAGGTGTTTACCCAAATGAGCTAAAAACTTATCTTTCTCTATGGTTTATATTTTATTCATTAATCTCCCTATTACTCCAGACATTCTGAAAGACCATGGCCCTGGGGCTAATTACTTAGATGATTACTGCTGATTTTGTCTTAATTAAATAACAATGCTTTCCTTCAGATATCCTGGTACTAGCCTCATATATGTCTAGTCATCTTACACCCTGGTAAATTATTTTAAAGACATTTTTTTATTGGTTTTTAGAGAGAGAGGAAGGAAGAAGGATAGAGAAACATGGACATGAAAGCGACACATCCATCGGACTGCCTCCTGCACACCTCCTATCTGGAATTGAGCCCGCAATCCAGGCGTGTGCCCTGACAGGGAATGGAACAGGTACCTTTCCAATGAATGGGATGGCACCCAACTGAGCCACACAGGCCAGGGCAGCCCGGTAAATTTTTATAACCAATTATCTCTGTCCTGGTTTTGTATTATGTTGTCAACTTCTCACTGTTTCTCATAGTTTGATTCTTCTGAGCATCCCTATTCCTAAAGCATAATGCCAGGGATATTCTAGTGATAATCCTTGACTATCACATGCATTTAGAGTGAGGCATTAAAATTTATGATGATTTAAGCAACAATTAACAGAAAACAAATTTTATTAACTAAATCAGAGTATATTCCTTCATATTAAAGAGATAATCAAGGAAGAACTTGCAGGTTTGGCTAATTGAGTTGATCAACAATATCAAGAACTCAGTTTCCTTCTCCCTTTTCATTCTGTCCCCCTCAATGTGTTTTGTATAGATTAGCACCATTTCTAGAGAAGATATCTGATAGAAGAAGATCTATGATAGAATAATACATGTACTTTTGTTGCATGTATGATTCTTTTCCCAGTGGCCCCCAGCCAATATTGCCCCATACCTGATTGGCCATAGCCAAGTCACTAACAAACCATGTTTATTCTTAAACCAAGTCAGTCAGATAGTGGGAACACTTAAATAAACTTAGACAAAACATAATTTACTCTGAACATGGAGTAGAGGGGTGGAAAAATGAACAAAATTGGTATTTGGACAGTGTTCCAATTACTATTGATATATAATAAGTCATACCAAAATTTACTTGTTTAAAAAAACATTTTTTTTTTCATCTCTAATAATTACTCTAGGTCAGGAATTTGGGGTCAGCTAGATAATCCTGTCTCAGAATATATCCTATGATTGTAGTCAGGCAGGAATTAAAAAACTAGAACAACAAATGACTAAGCAAGCATCTCTCTCCTTCCAGGTAACCTCCCCCCACCCTACCCTCCATGGTTTCTCCACACGGACCACTTAGGGCTTCCTCAGAGCATGGCAGCCTAGGCAGCTAAAATGCTCACATCCAAGCTCAGGCTCAAAAGGTGAGTAACTCAGCTAACAAGACGGATGCTGCCCCCTTTTAATGCCAGCCTTTAAATCCTTCTGCCACACTCTCCTAGATATATGAAAGTCACAAGTCTGATCAGAATTAGGGGTAGGAGAATGAACCTGCATCTTTTTATATGGGAGTGGCAAGGTGCTAGAAAAGCATATGAGATGAGAGCTTCTATGTAGCCATCTTTGGAAAAATACCATCTGTCACAGACAAAATAGAAGAAGGAGAAACCTCTGTTGGGTATTCTGTCACAGAAATTATTCTGCTTTTTCTACGTGGATGAGTTTGGGCAAAAATTCAGGATCAGGAAATGTCTGGGCCAATGATGAACTCCTGGATTAAATGGTATTATGCATATTTGTGGAGGGAGAGAGAAGAGTAAAGGGGAAGTGACAGAGAAAGAAGAATTTTCAGAAAGGGTAATAGAAGCTATAAAGATGCCAAGTAGCTCATTTCTGTTTTTTTCTTCGCAGTGTTGTCACTGGTTGGCACTTTATGAGCCACTATCAGCACTTGTCAAATGCTTATGACCGTAGCTCTGGAGTGCCACAGATTTAACCAGCCTCTCTCTGCCCTCTGTGCTCAAGTGCTTTGCCCATTGGAGCTTCCTTCCACATTTCCAGCCCTGGGACACTGTGAGCCGTGCTGAGTGAGCCGTGAGAGCTTCTTCTCGATTCCTGACAGCGGTCACCTCAGTCCCACATGCCATTTTAAAAATGAACTAATATTGTGAAAAAATGAGATGTGGCTTGGTAAGTGAATGAAAAGAGTCAGTGGTCATATTGTAAAGAACTTATACATTATCCTTTTCTGGCCAAGATTTAAAACAAGTGTCAAGTAGGCAGTTTCATGCTCAAGTATGTGAGAAAGATGAATCAAAGAGTAGGAGATGTTACAAGAAGGCATGGTGGCTTGAAATAATGTAACAAATTTGGAAAGAAAATCTGAACTGTTAGAGCTGTGGAGGAGAGGAGAGGCATTTTGTAGTTAATATGGGCAGAATTGATGAGTGACTTGGTTGCTAAATGATATGGTGCTGAAGGAAGGCATATCAAGGGCATCAGAATTTCTAAGCTGGGAGGTTTTCATTTATAGATATAAAAGCCTAAGATACAAAGTGTCCCCTAGGGAGTTTGACCAACCAGGAGTTC